>NC_059136.1:87648293-88907221 GCF_020740605.2 Lemur catta | reverse complement strand
GAGAAGGTCAGAGAGTGACATTGCTAGGTTTTATGACTTGCTTTGGAGGAGAGGAGTTGTAGTTTCTATGGCCTGAGCCTTGAGGAAGAGGAATTCAAGTTTCTGTGATCTACTGTGGGGAAGAAGTGGGAAAAGGAGAAAGGAGGGCAGGAGAAGGTCAGAGAGAACTTCTTTCTTCTGAGGCCCTGCCAATCTCAGCGTGCCAAAGTGCCACACTTTGGAGTGTTGTGTTCTAAGCCCCAGTAATAGCTAAGGAACATATTTGGGGGAAGTGGATGAAAAATTAGGAGAGGAGACATCAAAGGTGGGGAGATTCACTCTACACTGACGTTGCAGGATTTTTGCTAAAACTAGGCTGTGTGGGCCTGGCACAGATGGGGGTTGGTGGAGAGATGGCTGAGGCATAGTCAAGAAGACGGCTTAGAGGAGCCTGACCGAAGTTTGGTTAAGGAAAGTGTATTGGCATTATGCATTCATTCTTCAAAACAGACAAGAAATACAGCTGCTACAAAACATGACAGATTGATGGTTATATTTTATGTGCTACCCATTAAAGTACTTACGTTTTTATTTATCTAGAAATTGTAACTATGTACTTTGGTGTTATTAGATTACCCTTGAAACCAGTCTTGGCTACAGCAAGACTGTGCTGTTTATTTTAGAATTCATAGGACATACAGACAGCTCACTTGTTAGCCATTAACCCAAGTCTTTTAAAGACAAAGCATAAAAGTGGCAATGGCGACTTTGAAATATTTGTGTATGTACTTATGAATTCAGCAGGCATTATTTGTAGGTATTATGGTAGACCCTGTCTCTTACTTAAAGTACATGATTTGGTTCCAAATACATTCATGATGTTAATTTTATGAAAAACAAAAAAAGTGACAAGAATCTCCATGCCGTGGGCATCTGGGCTTGGATAGCATGTTAACAATAATGGTAGGTCTAGATGAAATTCACCCTAGAAATAATACAACTTGTGAGTTAGGAGAAACCTTGGAGTTCATCTAATCAAAATCCCTCATTTTACTGACTGAGAAGCAAGAGAGGTCACATTGCTACTTGGTGACTTTTTCTGTCAAGTTAGAGCATGAAAAGCAATTTACTTGAACTACAGTGGATTAACACTCTAAAGAAATTACCTTTGCTCAAATACAATTCAATAAAATGTCTTTAATCTTTATCCAGAGCTTCTCCATTTTCTCAAGACGAAGAGTCTAACTTGATGCCTTTTTGTATAAATATCTACAAGAAAAAATTCTTTCAAAATTTAGTGCCAGAAAACAAAGAAAAACAAGTAGAAACTGTGTCTTTCGTCAGGAACTGATGGGCTTTTCTTTGGTGATAGTGAGATCCGTGAGATTCATCGTGTTTCCCTTTTCCACTGTGTGTTTGGGGCCCACGGAGTTAGATGATGCAGGGCTGAAGGAGTTTCCTCCCTTTTTAAGCTACGTTGTTTCTGGTTTCCCATTTAACTTCCTTATGCTCTTTTGTATGTAAATTTTTATTGCTAGCTACTCCACATATACCTTTTGAAAGCTATGGAACTATAAGTTATTCAGAAATAAATGCTCAGTGACAAAGTCAAGATTGCAATTCAGATCTTCTATTTCCCAATGCAAATTTCAATCCATTCTGTCATGATTGGAAAAGCATTCATATCTCTGATAATTTTTTCCCAATAGAGAAAAATGTTTCCAATGTTTGTGCAAAAGGGAGATAATGGAATAAAAGAGCTGTCTACCTCCCTTCATAGCTTTGGCTCAAATTTTAAAACTTAACAATTGCACCTCTCAACCATAAAGAAAAAAGAAAGAAAGAAAGAAAAAGAGAAAAGAAAATGAAAAAATCTTTCTTTTTGTTTGTTTGCTTTGGAAATTTAGGAGTATATTATTTTATTGGCACTCAGAACTATACACAATCCTGTTGGAAATGCCTCTAAATTCACAATCAAGTTCAGAGCAGCCTTGAGTATCCTTTTGAATACAGACTATATCCACAAAGACCGATGCAATAGAAACCTTTTAAGTCAAGCTTTTCTTCTGTAACAAAAGTGTTTGGTCTCTTGATTCCTGAATCCATTAATGCCCTTTGAGTATCACCCAGTCACATACTGCTGGGTATCAGGTTGCCTCCCCGCGAGGAGGCCTGGGACTCCTGCACAAAGGAACTCTCAGAGCTCTCAGTGTGTCTCATCTGGTGACACCGAATCGCAGGGCCGCTCTTTCATTGAAGTGCTGACTGGAGGAAGGGTTATCACAGCAGCCCTAGCCAGCGTTGCACAGCTGCCCGTGCTCTTTGTAATGTTCTCTGAAAAGAGTGTATTCGTCATGGCCAAAGTTGGGTCAGGCTGTCAGTCACAGAAAGGATTGCCCTGAGAAGTTAAGATTCACTTTCGTGAAATCCAGTGGGAATCATGGTAGATAGTAGGAAGATGGAGCAAGGCAGCCTTTAACATAACTATTCATGTGCCAACGATAGACATTTGGGAATCATACTTATAGAAGCATGTCTGATAAGAAGAACTCTGAGACTGGAAAATACAAGCGTGGCATGTAATTTTGTATTTCTAGCTGTTCTAGCTGTTTCTATCTTTCCTTTCTTCTTATTATTATTTTGAAGTACAAGCAAAAAATATTGGTTATTTTTATTTATGCTACAGAAATCGCTTTGCAGGCTGCGTCAGAGTACATACTCCAGAGTTTGACTGATTGCATCCAAATACTGGTTTTATAACATAACTCCTGGGCTACTCTGGGCAATTTGTTTAAACTGGGTGAACCTCACCTCTCCATCTGTAAAATGGGGGTATAATAGTACCTACTATGTAGGATTGTTGTGAGGATTAATGGAGTTACTGTTTGTAATATATTAATAATATTTGTAAATTGCCCAGAATTCTTCCTGGCATAGCGTCAGCATTTGGTAAGTAGTTATTATTAATTTTACAAAAGTTATCCTATCTACTCAGGTGACAGATTATTTTTCTATTACAACATTATTCTCCCATTTATTTACATAAAACTACTATAAAAACATTTCTATTAGTATTCTGTAGTCACATTGAACATCTTGTTTAACAAACGCTTAAACGTTTAAAAATGTAGACTTAGTGTCCTGTTTATAGGAGCTAGCCTTTTGAAAGTGAGAGTATAATTGCTGTAATATGGAGACCACATTTTGATTCTTTATAGATGAGCATGGTAGTCATGGTCAATGGGTAATTAGTATCCAAGCATTGCTTAACATTTTAAAAGTTAATGTAACAAACATTGGTGAATTATTTCAGCAAGTAGAAGATGAGAAAGAAAAACTGGAAAAGCCATTTCATCTCGACATGAAGTTTGGATTGATTGTTGAGATTCAGAAATGCATTTGGCAGCCGAGCGGGTGGGTGGAGAGTTTTTGTGGCTTCTGGGGCAACACAGTGCAGGAGTTGGATCTTGATGGGCTCATCTGAAAACCAAATAAATCAATCACTTCTTTGAGGTAAGTTTATAGGAACATTAAATGTCAAGTAGCCCAATCTCTATGACTTCCATTTAGAACAGTTGATGTAAATGGCAAATATAATGTGCATAAGTACATTATGTAATTATGTACATATATTATACATAAGTGCATAGTGCACACTACATTTCCAGATGTCTACATTTTGAGTTATTGTTATCACAACGATACTTGTGCCTGTGGTATTTCAAAGTTCTGAATACAGAGGGGAAAACTATTAAATGGCATTTTAAAATGAGAACATTAGATTACCCTTATTTAGCCAGATAGCTTAACATTTATATGTAGGCTTTCAATAGAGAATGGTGCACTGTATTTTCTCTTCTCTATATTATTGATTTTCTTTATGAGTTGGTAGTGGGCAGAGGTGAACTGTGTGATCCAGTAAGTACTCTATTCTTCTAATTGCTATATTTTTTATACTGCAACCCAGGTCCCTATAGGTATCGACTGATGTAAATCTTCCAGTTTGCTAAACAAGCAGTATACTACTATTAATACTAAGAAATTTGGGGTCTTTTGTAGTTTTGTAGAAATTTTAAGATTGTTTTTTCCAGTTCTGTGAAGAATGTAATTGGTATTTTGATAGAGATTGCATTGAATCTGTAGATCGCTTTGGGTAATGTGGCTATTTTGACAATATTAATTTTTCCAACACAAGACATCTTTCCACTTACTTGTGTTCTCTTCAGTTTCTTTCATCAGTGTTTTATAGTTTTCATTGTACAGATATTTTACCTCCTTGGTTCAAGTTTACTCCTTGGTATTGTATTTTTTTTTGTAGCTATTATGAATGGGATTGCTTTCTTGATTTCTTTTATAGATAGTTTGCTATTGGCAGATAGACACGCTACTGATTTTTTTATATGTTGATTTTGTATCCTGCAACTTTACTAAATTTATTTATTAGTTATAACATTTTTTGGTGGAGTTTTCAGGGTTTTCTATATATATGATCATGTCCTCCTCAAACAGGGACAATTTGACTTCCTCCTTTCCAGTTTGGATGCCCTGTATTTCTTTGTTTTGCCTAATTTCTCTGGCTAGAATTGCCATTACTGTGTTGAAAAAAAGAAACTGTGGTATCTCTATGCAATGGGATACTATTGAGACATAAAACAAAGTGAAATCCTATCATTTGCAGCAACGTGGATGAACATGGAAGACATGTTAAGTGGAATAAGCCAGGCACAGAAAGGCAAACATCACATTATCTCACTCATATGTGGAGTCTAAAAATATGGTCTCATAGAAGTAGATCATAGTTTTACCAGGAAAGAGGATAGAGGGGGATGGGGAGTGGTTGCGCAGTGGGTACAAAGTTAAAGTTAGACAGGACGAATAAGTTCTGGTGTTCTAGTACATGGTAGAGTTACTACTAATAATAATGTATTGTACATTTCTAGATGAGGAAAAGAGAAGATTTTGAATGTTACCACCATAAAGAAATGATAAATGTTTAAAGTGATAGATATACTAATTATGCTGATTTGATCATTACATAACACATGTATTGAACACCCCCCCTTACTCCATAAATATGTACAATTACCATATCAATTATAAATAAAATAAAACTTAAAAAAACTAAGAAATTTGGAATTGCACAGTATACTGTATTAGCCAATAAATTATAAGATTTCAATTATGTATACCTTATACGGCTATTAAGCTAAAAAAAAAAACCCTACTTTCTTGCATTAAAATGATCTTGGAAATAATTAATAACCTATACCTTCAAGGGCTTTACAATCTTATACATGTGGAATAAATGAGTCTCGTGTGAAGGGGCTGACTAGCCCTCCTGTTTTGAAGGTCTAAAATCAATCTCTATTGATTTAGAAAGTAAGGAAATGTCAGGACCTGGCTGTTGCTGAGTCTGTTAGAGTATTCACTTTTAGATGTCACGGGAGCTGGGCTCTATATGCCACCAGACAGGTTGACCTGAGTCCAGTTATTCTACATTAGGAATTTGCCACAGAATCATCAGGGCCACTGTGAACCATAGGACATAGATTAAGTTCTTTATGATTTAGGGAAATCACAGGATACAGTAATTCAGCGACCATCACACAGTATCTGAAATGAGTACAATAACTGGTCAGTAGCCTATTTCAGAAGCAAATGGATGACATAACATCCCTACTTTACCTTTCATTTATTATGGTCAAACTAAAAATCCTAATGACAAATGGTAATTTACAACAGGAGAACTGAGAACACTTAGAGAAGTGAATGAGTGGATGATGGCATCCATTCCCCAACCAACACAAAGATCTTCCTGTGGACAGATAAGAGTTACAAGTGATATTTTCCCATACAAAGTGTAAGTGGGTAGAGTAGTAGCAGAGGAGTTTAATATGAAGACACACACTGTAAGGTCAGTTTACTAAAAGCAGAGGTCTTGGCTTATCTGTGTGCTGCATAACTTAACATTACATTCCTATGAAGGAAGATAGGAGCTTAGGTTGAATTCATTCTATTGAAAGGAGAATATCTTAGTGCTTAGATATTGTAGGAACCTCAGGAGCCCACGATGCTATCAAAGTAGGAGTTGAAGTAGAGAGAAAAAGGACTTGTTGGGCATCTCCGGATATGAATTCTGTATTTTCTAAAGAAGATGTCAGAAAATTAGAAAAAAAGAGATTCATTTCCATGTTCTAAGACATTTCCAAGACTCTAAAGAGATTATCTGAGAATTGATACTAGACTTTCAAAAGGCAAATCTTGACTATATAATTACAAATGGTCCTAATGAAGATCAAAAGGTAAACATTTCTGTGGGAATATACGTATTAATAGGTTTTTAATAAGTCAATCTTTTGAAAGGAGCTGTACATAAAAATATCAAAGGAAAGTTGCATAACTGAGCAAGGATTAAAAAAAACAAAAACTGATCAATAAACATGTAAGAAGAATGCCAGATAGACAAAAGCCTAGAATGGGGGTGATTTTTTTTGAAAAATGTTTAACAATTTAAAAAGGATTTTTGCAAAGCTGGTTAGAACAAGACTAATAAGAAAGATATGACAGGTTCCTTTCTGGGATAGATTGAGTATGACGTTACAAAATGACAAAGGGAAAGCAAGAGCTATTTATTCATTTGTCTTCTATTTTATCCAAATAACAGAATGAACTTTAAATTGGGGGAAGAAATTCTTCACCATTCAGATAGGGGATCAGATAATAAGAAAACACTTGGTGTTTAAATGAGTCAAATATCAAAAGAACTGTTAGGTCTTAAACAAGTTTGAATATATGATTTTAGAGTCGCTGTCAGTATTTTTTGTTTTAGAAATCTCATTGTCCATAAATATGCCAGACTGCCAGAGATAGTCAATCTTGTATCCCAATTTCCAAAATCGAGGGAAAGGTGAATTTAAGCAACTATTGATTATTAGACTTATTAATCTCTAGCAAAGGGCTGATAAACAGAGAGCAAAAGATAAGCACTTTGGAAAGAAGGTGGTGATCACTAGAAAGCCTTGTGAGTTCACCGTGACCAAGTCATTCAATTTAAACTATTTTGTCTCTTTTGAAGGATTACTAGTTCAGGAAGCATGTTTATATTTGTAGATGACGTTATCTTTTAGGCACTGGAGATAAATTTAATGAGATTACCAAAATTGAAAAATATTTCTTTTGGCTTACATGATGGAAAGAAAAAGACAAGATGATCTATTTTGTTAGAAATCAACCTCCCAAGCACAGGATAGGGGAATATATATGTAACAACATTAATGTAAAAATAGAGGTTTAAGTTGCTCACATTTAGTATGAGATCCAATTGTGTTCTCTGGCTCCTAAAATAGCTAACACAATCTTAGCTTGTGAATCTTAGCTTGCACAACCTCTGCACTGCTCTAGCAGAACTCTCCACTGAGCTGTTCTTATCTGGATTGCCTGGCTCACTTCAGGCTGTGAATTTTAAGATGAACCCTCATAAACAAGAATGTCCTCACTGGATGTGACTGAAAACCATGTTGTGTGAGAAACTGTTGAAACAGTTGGAGATACTAGTTTGGAAAGATTAAGCATGATGACTGTTTTCAAATACAAGTAAAATAATTTTATCTACTCATTGCTCATCTAAAAAGTAGAATTGATCAATAAATAAGAATGAGCCAAAGCCTGTCTGTCCAACTCAAGAAGGACAAGAAATATCTTGCTCATACCTGGCTCTTAGAAAAGTCTTGTATATTTTCAGATTTTCACTTTTAGTTTAGCAGAAGCACTGGTCTCTCTTGTTTTGGTTGTTATGTAACCCTTGAATGGACCATTACTCAAACACATCCTGATCAGGGATATGGAATCCTAATAGTAATCATTTTAAAAATAACTCCATCTGGACAAAGAAAAAGTCTGAGTATTTCCTGAGCCTCATTAGTTCGCAGGGCTATTGCATGTCATTGTGTTTCTTCTACCAAACTTAATTGTGCAATTGAAGTTGTCACACAATTACCTGGAGGCCCCAGGTGTCTTCAGGTAGAAGAACAGTGATGGGATTCTTCAGTACTTTATCCCTCTACATAGGGTTGGGACAAGCTTCCCTGTTTTAGAGAGACTGGGTGTCTGAATTGCTGAAACTGGAATTTGGAATGGATTTAGGAAAGTTAAAGCCTGGATATGGGCAAAAACCTAACCAGACAGGTAAAGGTTAAAACTGGGCATAGGTGTTAGAGAAGACAAAAGGTGATTTAATCAACTGGTAAAAAATCAGGATATGTTTAGTGGACAAAGCTGCCTTTACACATAAGATTTAGGTAAAGTCAAAGGAAAGATAAAACTTTAAGAAAAGTGTGAAAGGAGAAGTAGATTTGGAAATTTGGTGCAGACACAAATGATAAAGCTAAATGTGTATATGGCACAGGCCTGGGTCCCCACAGAATTGCACACACAGTACTATTAATGGCTGGGGTCCATCTAGAAAGAATAAGCAGGCCTGGCTCAGTTGCCAGGCCACCAAAGTCCCTGACATCCTTCTGAGCATGAGTTAAAGAGAAAGTGGCCTCTCAGGCTAGTGCCATGCAGAAGACAAACTTTCAACCTTGCCCAGGCTCAAAGGGTGAGGGTAGATACATGAAGACCTTCTCCAACTGAATCCTTGTCCCATCTCTTCTGCCTGCCTCTCCCAGGACCTGAAGAGACACTCACCCACAATGTTTTCACTCCTTCCTGGCTTGGACTTGTGTTCTGGCTAGGGGTCCACTTGTCTTCACAAATGAATTTTTACGTATACCTTTGTGTGGTCCAAAATTAGTTGCCTGTGGAACTCCTGTGCATAGCTGGTGGGGATGTAAAATGGTGTAGCCACAATGGAAAGCAGTATGGCAATTCTTCCAAAAATTCAACAGAATTATTAATACCATAAGATCCAGCAATTTCACTTCTGGGTATATACCCCCAAAGAGTTGAAACTCAAACAGATATTTGTACAGCCATGTGCATAGCAACATTATTCACAGTAGCGAAAATGTGGAAACAATCCAAATGTCCACTGACAGATGAATGGATCAACAAAACATGGTATATACATAACAATGGAATAGTACTCACATTTAAAAAGGAACAAAATTATGATACATGCAACATGCATGAACCTTGAAAACATTATGCTAAATAAAATAAGGCAGACATGAAATGACAAATACTGTATGATTCATGTTGCATGAAGTACCTAGAGTAATCAATGGATAGGGACGAAAAGTAGAATGGTGGTTACCAGGGGCCCATGGGAAGTTATCGTTAATGGGTGCAGAGTTTCATTGTGGGATGATGACAAATTCCAGAGAAAGATGACAGTGGTCATTGTACAACTATGTGAATTTACTCAATGCCACTGAAATGTACCTTTAAACATGGTTAAAATGGTAAATTTTATGTTGTACATATTTTAATCATCATAAAAATATCAAAAGATGTTGCCTTAGAGAGTAATGAACATTTCATTACTGACAGTGATCAAGAAAAAGAGTGCAACAGAGGTATTTATATATATATAAAATAAAATATATTATAAAATAAAATGTTATAAAATATTATATATAAAATGCATTATACATAATATAAAACATATATAATAAATGTATAAATAAATATATAATATATTAAAACATAACATAAAATATATAATGTAATCATCTCTTGGTATCCACTTGGGATTGGTTCCAGGACCTCTATGGATACCAAAATCCCTTATAAAACATGACATAGTATTTGCATATAACCTAGACACATCCTTCCATATACTTGAAATCATCTCTAGATTACTTAAAATACCTAATACAATGTAAATGCTCTGTAAAAGTTGTTATGCTGTGTTGTTTTCTTATTTGCATTATTTTTATTGTATTTTTTCATTACTTTTTAAAAATTTGAAAGTTTTGATTCTTGGTTAGTTTAATTCACAGATGTGGTACCTGCAGATACAGAGGGCCAACAGTATATATCATAATATATAAAATAAATATTAAAATAAATATATATTTTTCTATATAATAAAAATTTGTTATTCTTGAAGCATCTTATAGTTTGTATGACATTGGGAAAGTTATAACTTTTTCCCTCCTCAGGTATCTCATTTGTAAAATATAAATCAGTTTCTAAATTGAGATGTTAGAACAATCAAATAATATGACATAGATGAAATTGACAAAACAGTTTTTGTGGTTTACCTAGTATCCATGCAATGTTAATTTCTGTTGGACTGAACATACTGAAAATTACCTTTCAACTTTTCAGAATTTATGATTCTAAGAGGAAGTAGCATCATCAAAAGGCAGTGACAGATTTATTTTAAGATACTGTGAAGGTGCCCTGGGCACCCAGGGAAGAAGCAGTTTGCAGAGGTTTGAGTTCCAGGATGGAGACAGAGATGTTCCTTCTGGGCAGGGTCCATTCAAGTTAGGGATGAGTAATAGGGATGGAGCTGGTGGGTTGGTCAAAGACCATGTATGAAGGCTGGAAACACTCACCAGCCAGGGAGATGGGTTGAAACAAAGAATCAGGTAAGTGGAGAGAACATATTAGGAAGAGAGAGTTATGCTCATGGAACAAGTCAAACTTCTTACCAGCACAGGAAGGGATGTTTAGGGAAACAGGCAAGAGTGCAACACTGCTGTCCACTCCTCTCCTTCCTGCTGCCGGGCTTCAGCCCAGCTTGTCCCCTCCATGCCTGTGCAAGGAGCACCCCTCATCTCTCAGAGCTCTGATCAAGATCTCCTCACTAAAGCCTTTCCAACAACCCCTGACAGAAAGGACAACTCCCTTCTGCCTGTAACACACATTATTCTCATAGCACACGGACTGTTTTATTCACTCATGCTAACTCCAGCCTATTTATTAGACTCCAAGTGCTTTGAAGGGAGAAGCAACATCTTCTCTGCCTCTTTAGGAGTTATGGAGCAAATGAATTAAATAAAAATCATGCACAGGCAAGAAGGGTGGGCAATGCATGAGCTAGTCAGAGGCTCTGGAGGATTCTTTGAGGGAGCATCATCTTCTAAAATAGACTCACTCCTCCCAGTATTAAACATAACTGGCATCTGATCACTTGATCTTGAAGAATCAGAGAGAAAAGGTTGCTTTTTATCTCTTGGGATTACTTTATCTCACACTGTCTGCACCTTAACCGAACTGCTCACCCCATGAGGACACTGCATGCCGTGTCATAGTTACAGGTGAGCATGCCGTTCTCCCTTCTCCAGGGCAAACTCCGCAGGTTCACAAAGAGACTGTTCCTCTTTGTGGCATGTCTACTAGTTTCTTTCCTAGATAGTGACTGGAAAAAAATATTAAGGTGCCACATTAGTAGCTGTGGACTGAATGAATTAATGACAAAATGCTCGAGGATTCAGCTGCTTACAAACCTCCATTTCAGAATAATGACTGTATTCTAGCTTCAGGGAACCAGGCTTCCCCTTCTCAGTATAGTCAGGCAAACCGATGACTTTGGGGGTGTGTATCAATAGGAAGAACAAGCACCCATCTGCCTTCTTATACTTGACCAGAAATCAAATCAAACCAACACCCTTCATCCCTGTATGGTTGTAATTTGTGTCTGTAAGACCAAAAACTACAAAGCCATAGCACGCAACCCAGTGCCCAGTAGGCCTGTGAGACTGAGCTATAGTGATCTGTGACACTGGTGAGTCATACCTTGGTATATATACCCAGGTGAACCTTTGCCTGCTTTAAAAGAAAAAAAACATCAACCCTAAGACAGGGTTAGTTTAAGTGTAGTTTAATAGTTCCTATGTGCATTCTTAGTAGGAAGTATTAGCACAGGGATTTTAATGCAATCAGAATTTAAATTCTACTTTCCACAAAGAAATGAGTTTTCATTAATGTTACTGATCTGAAATGATTTCAGAAATCCCCAGGCTCCCAACACATATATGTGGTACATAGCCTGGATTCTCCGCAGTTTGCCTACTTGTATTTATTCATTCATTATTCATCTATTCATTCATGCAGCTATTATTCAAAAATTTTTGTTAATGTATGAATGGTATATTACCTGTTTTTTAAGGAAATTAAAACTATAAAATATATCACCAGATTGTAGCCTCTCCTATTTTACTGGACACTTTATGAAGGCAGTAACCAATCATGTTTTATAAATTTTTATATTATAGCATCTATTACAGTTCCTGTCACATAGTGGGAACTCAATAAATACTTATTAATGAATAAATAAATGTCCTACTCTTATAGAGGGAGTCACTCAAATGTGAGTGACTAATTTTTCTTATCACATGTGGAGAGTAACATTTTCTTGTGGCAAATAGAATTGGAACTGAAACAGAAACAAATACAAAATTGAGGTATAAAATAGGTGAATTTGTTTAAGATTTCACAGGAATGATGTTAATAGACATTTTCAGGTGCTGGGGAGAACTTTCAAAACTAAATCTATATTTAAATGGCTCCTTAGAAGTGAGTGTACGTGAGGGATTTGGAAAGAGAGAAGGTGATTACAGCTTAATCTGAGATGTTAGAGAGTGGATGTTTTTACTGGATAAAGCAGGTTGTGTTTTGAAAAGTAAACAGAGGCATACAAGTCACTATTCCTTTTTTTTTAGGAAAGAGGAACCATGATTATCTCAAAGCTTTAGACATGTGAAATTCCTTTGGCGAAGCAACTGTTACCAAACAATAAAAACAAAACATAAGCACTAATTTTGCCACTGCTATTGCTATTCCTAATATAAATTATATGTAATCAACTGGAAAGGGAACTAAAAGTCATCTAGCCTAAGCTCTCTTTTTCTAGATGAGTAATGGGGGGAATATGAAGATTTTTAAGAACTGTGAAGGGTCTGAGGTTTTATGCTACTTGCAAACTAGCAAGCTAGCTTGTCACAGTCTCATGAATGCTGGTAGAAGACCCAAGACCCCTGGGTAGGAGGTGAAAGACACTTTATTACACACAGGAATGACAGTAGCCAATATATCAGCATCTGTGCACCCAAACCCTAAGCCAAGTTCCCTGAGGGGACACAAAGAGGGCTGTCTGACACATGCACAGGCAGTGGGATGCATCACAGGCAAAGAATCCTGTGCTCAGGGACTCTGGATCATTTCCAATGGGTAGAAGACTTATCTGCCCTTTACCCTGGCAGGAGATTTATCTTTATTATCCTAGGGAGTAAGCATGCCAGCCGTTTTCTCTAGAGGGAGATACTGTCTCTGTCTTCCAAGGCTATTTGCTATACAAACATCTTCAGAAACATAGTCCAGAAAAAAGGGCATTCAGCACCTCACTGCCAAGATGTGAAGAAATGTGAGAGATAGAATCTCCCAGCAGAGATGAGTCACTTGTAAAAGACCACAGTTGTCTCCAAGCCTAGGGCTCTTTTCACATCACCATGCTACTTCCCCATAAACACCTCAACCTGCTACAGCATTTTTATGATGTATGGATTCTCATTTTCTGGAAGGCTTGTTCCTCTCAATTGGAGAAGCAAACTTTGAAATCTTCATGAGATTTACAGTACAGTATATGCCATTGCTAAACATCCAAATTATTTTATTGCCTTCCTTGTTTCTAGATCAGCATTAGCATCCCAGCTTTTCCTTTGATGGGATTTGCTGAGGCATCCCTTGGGCCAATGGAAATAGTGGTGAATGAGATGATCCAAATGTCCGATAAGTCTGAACATAAGGCAACTTAGCATAATAAATGCTTCTCTCATTTTCTTAGTAAGGAGAGAAGATATTTTTGGCCAGCCAACACATAGAAACTCTTAGGATTGTAGATAAAATTCTGTGGCTTATTCATTATAACATATTATTTATAATTTTAATTACCCATACATACTTCAATCACATATGCAGTTATATGGTATGTTAGTAAAATTGCTCTTTCTCACATTTGCTGAAATAGTGTTATTCAAACTCATGTATCTTTAACATTTAGAGCCACTTTTGGGTCCTCTAATGCAGTTTTCTAGGAACTTGATTTCTACATTCATAATGTAACAGAAGAAATGGCTTTAAAACATGGCAAAAATGTTTTATGTCTCTTTAAAACATCGTCTACTCCTTTTGGAGAACTAGGACCTGCATCCCTGCCTCAGGCCAGTGGTTCTGGGGACAGGGAAGTATCCTTTGTTCTTTGTGCCACAGAAAATGGGATTAATCGGGCCGGAGGTCACAAGATTGTTTTAGCTGGAAGATAGGATTGATCATAATCTCTAAAAGCTCTGTACTTCTTCTCAGATGCAGGACATTAGTACTCTGAGACAGGAGACTGCCAACTTCCTCATTTGCCAACAAATTAATAAACTCCTCTTTCTTTCTCCTCAAACCACTTGTCCTCATTCTTCTGATGTGGCCTCAGGGACAAGTGTTGAACTTTAGTAACAATAATAAATTCTCTTCAATACAGCAGTTTTTGTGTCTGTGTATAATGTTGCTGCTATGAATTTTATCTTAAATATATTAGAAAAGTTTCTGGTTTTATCTGTGTTGTAAGTATATCTTGATCTCTAAAATGTAATGATGTAATCTATGGCTTTTCAAGGCAATATTTAAAAACTTAGTGAACAGTGTGGGGGTGAGGAGAAAACGTCCCCTTTGCTGTTAGAAGGTTCACTGAAAACTCAACTCACAATAAAGTAGATTAACAAGAGAAAACTTATCAAATTTATTTTAACGTGCACACATGGGAGCCCTCAGAAAATGAAGATTCAACTTCTCAACAGAGTTCAGAAGCTTATATTCCTTTCTGATGAAACGGGTCATGGAACAGGGAAAAGGGGAATTCTGTTGAGGCGGAGTAAAGGATTACTAGGGAGGGTAAATGGAGGGTGAATGAAGATTAACGGGTAAATAGTTCCCTTTGGAATGTAAGTTTCTGAGAGAGGAAACGTTATCTTCTTAAAGTCTATTAGGTGTGGTCGCATTCCTGGTCTTAAAGGGAAGAAAAGGGAAAAATTGTTCTCCTAGGTGGGTCTGGATCTCAGGCAGATAGAGGATCTTCAAAGATTTTGGAGAGTCAATGATGGTGATGCTGGGAGTGGGGGAAGGTCAGAGATTCCTTGAGGCTACTTTAATCAGTCCAGCATGTCAAAATACCATATTTTGGGGGTAAAATATTTCTAATTTCCTTCAACAGAAATTAGGACATAACCCTAATGAGTGATCCTGAATCCAGGTTACATTTATTGCTTCCCCTTTCTATGAATTCATTCAGCTGAGCTCCAGAAGCATCTCACCTAAAATTAGCTGAGACATTTCAGGCTATTGCAGTTTCTTCACAAGAAAGTCAGACAGTGCCCTGGACCATGAGAGATGTTCTAAGAACTTGGGTATAGTAAAATTCCCTCTTTACTGAGGGATGATTGGAGGAGTGGAGGAGAAACCTTACCTTACTATGCGTGTGATATTAGCTTACCTGAGTTGAGTAATTTACAATTCTAATCCCATTTTTCTCATCATTAAAATAATAAAATGGTACATACTGCTTATGTCTTAGAGTATTGAGTGTTGGTTAGAACAGTGAGTTTGAAAGAACTTTATAAACCATTTATGTGTTTGTGTATTTGTTTATGATGCTTCTCCTTTGTTACTATCTTTATTGTTGGCACCCACGTTCACCCTGTCACCTATACCTCAAAACTGGGAAGTGTCTTTGATTTATGCCTCCAAAAAAGCAATTATCAAGTCCTCCCAAATTTTTATCTTAGTATATTCTAATCTTTATGATTCTCTTTTCCTAACTACCACTGCCTTGTTCTGGCCTTAATCATCTTGTCTTGACAGGCTTCATGATCACCTGAGAGCCTCTTTTCACACAGCCTTCAGAGTAATCTATGTAAATGCAAATCAAACTGTGTCACTCCTAAGATTGAAATCTTAGAATGGCTGCCATTTGCCTAAATATACCCAAAGTGCATGCCTTCTGGAATGCCAAGTTCTATTAAGAAATAGTCTCTTAAAACGTGGTTCCATAGTAAACATAAAATTAGAAATTCTATATATTCAAAATTCTTGTTGCTGAAAAATGCTTATTTGCATATTAAAGGTTCTTAGAAGTCCTGGAATGAAGACGTCTCTCTGTTTTCCCAAATAATCTGATATTCCCAAGTAAAATTCCTTTGTTTGGCAAAACATCTGTTGTTGCTCTGACAAAGGCACACAGCAAAACACAAGCCTGTAAAATAAAGCCCAAACTCCTAAGTATGGTCCAGGAATTCTCCTTCCATGACCTGTACCTGCCTGGCTCTCTCTCTCCTTCCTTTCATCTGTCCTGTGCCTTCTACCCCCAAATTCTGATAACTGTCAGCAGAGTTTGCAAGAAAAAGAAAAACAGGTTTGATGTCTTCTGAAATTGAGGTATAGCTTCCACTCTTAAAATTCTAGTAGATTTATTTCCAAGATATCTGGCTCATTTCTCATTTTGGTTCCTCTCTCCAGCTAGAACCACTTTCCATCCACAGGAATCTGTGCCATGCACAGGCCTCCTCCCTACCACGCCTCCAACATCCAGCGCAAGTGCACAGATGTTATACACACACACATTCGTGCACACACACACATGCACACACACAACACACACATGCACACATGCATGCACGCAGACTTGGGTAAAGCATACCCTGTTTTAGAGGAAGCATCTCCCAGATCTTGTGAGTCTTCTTTGTTCAAAACAATGCCTGAGAGTTAAGGTCTGGCTGGGGTGGGGGACTGAATCTCTTGCCTGCATCTCCCCACAGCCACTTCAGCCTCAGAGGGAGGAGTGACTTTGGTGTCGCGCCGCACTCGCCTGCAAGGACGACGCAACAAACTGGAGTTCTTCCAACAGCAGTTTAATGAGGCATCTAGTCTAGTTACATGGCGAGAGACCCCGAACAGGAAGGACCGTGGGCTTATATACCATTGCAGGTAGTCGTGGCGGGAAGTGATTGGTAGAGGGCCCTGACAAGGCTCCCAGCAATGATTCTATTGGCTATGTGCTCACCCGTAATCAGAGACCGCTCCCAACAGCTCCCCCTTTTGTTTTGCAACACAAGCTTTGGGGACTCCAACCTCAAGGTCCGGATCCAGGGGGTGGAGTCCCTGAAGCAGGTGCAAAGGCCACCGTCTCCCGTGCAATGAGCAGAGACTCTGGGAGGTGCAACGGCTGGTAAGGGGGTGACACGCCACAATCTGGTGCAATGGGGAAACCCCTCAGAGTGCATGGGCCATGTCACGCTGTGCGAGAGGGGAGGCGGTCTTGACCTTCGGAGCGTAACATTTGTAGCCAGATGCCAGGGGATTGACCACACTCGAGGGCGGCTAGGGCTTGGGTAACCACCACTCGGTCCCTGCGGCGCTGTGCACGAACGCGCAGGAACCCCCAGATCACGAAACCTGCTCCCAGGATCCCCATGAACCCTAGGGACCCCAGGCCAGCCCAGTCCCGAAGTCCTCGGACTATTGACTGAAATGTAGGAAAGAGACCATTGGTCACTGTCAAGTCCAGGCGTGTGGAGTTAACTGCCGGGTCAAGGCGGTAAATTGACTAGACCAGTGTCCTGTCAACATAGCAGATAATTGACGAGACTTGTTGGCCGCGGCGGAAGCATTATCAAACGGTACCGCGGTAATGCATAGTCCTGTGAAACGCCATTTGCAGCCCAGCTGTGCCAGCTGCCATAAGGCATCTATTTGCTCCTGGACCAAGTCAACACGTTGGTTCAGTATCATGATACCACCCTTCAGATGCGTGTTGACGGCGGATTGTGTGTCCAGAGCTGTAGCCACAGATGCCGATAGGTTGTTCAGCGTCTGTGCTGTCTGAACAGAGCCTACCGCTGCAGCCGTAGCGGCTGCCAGTGCGGCAGTCACTGCCAATGTGGAAATTACAGCTGCAGTAACGCCAAAATCTCTTCGCTGTCGGAAAAGGGTCAAGGAGCTAGGAGCCTCCACCGGCCAAGGAATATGCCGAGGCATACGGGCAACAATTGCCATGGACTGGCTGGAGGCATTCCAGCAACGGGCATAGGAGCAGTTTGCCGTGGAGCAATTGAGAACACCAGGACCAGAGGAAGTAGCAGTGATCCAGATAAAAGGGGGGCCAGAGGCAAACAGGTGTGGAGGGGAAAGACAGATTACGCTGCTGAATAGCGTGGACCGACGTCTCAAATGTTGAGGAGGAGTTCCATGTAAGATTGGCAAGGCCCAAAGAGGCATTAGTAGCGAACAGCCGGGGGAAGATCTGGGCATCATGGGTCACCGGCATCGGTCTCGGGAACACCGACAGGATGGCCCAGCGCCGGTCCGTCGTCACCGATGCGGCCAGCAGCAGAAAGGTCAGGAGCAGCAGCATCCCCGGCAGCGGACGCCCCATCATCTGCATCCTCCACATCCGCCAACCGCTGCACTCGCCGCGTTAAGCGTGCCGGGACCCACACTGGATCAGGAGTGTCCTGCGGGAAAACACAGACAGCTCCCCTGGACCGGCTCACAACCGGATCCGGGCCTTTCCATTTGTTAAGCAGGACATCCTTCCACAAGACCTGCTCTGATAAAGGGGAACCGGGGTTGGCGTGGCGGTCCGCAGCAGAGCGCCCCTGATCATCCAGCAAAAGAAAATTTAAAGTGAACAAGGTGAGAAAGAGCACAGGCTTAGGGGTACGTAAGCCCAAAGGGCTCGTCCCCGTCTCCCCCTTTTGTTTTTTGAGATAGGCCTTTAAGGTGCCATGGGCACGCTCTATGATACCCTGGGCCTGGGGGTTGTAGGGAAGGCCCGTGCGGTGCTCCACGCCTAGGCGTGTGCAGAATTGACGAAAAGCTTGTGAGGTATAGGCAGGGCCATTGTCAGTTTTGATAACCTGAGGTTTACCCCAGGCAGCCCAAGCCTCTAAGCAGTGGGTGATGACATGACTTACCTTTTCACCTGTCAAGGGAGTGGCATGAATTATGCCAGAGCAGGTATCAACAGAAACATGGACATAAGAAAGAGTGCCAAAGGAGGAGTAATGAGTGACGTCCATTTGCCACAAGTGGAGTGGCCGAAGACCACGAGGATTGACACCTACATGAGGTGCTGGACGAAAAGGTGCACAGGCCGCACACTGCAGCACAATATCGCGTGCGGCTGCCCGCGAGAGGCCAAATTTGAGACGTAACGTCAGTGAAGGAGTATGGTATAGAGAATGAAACTGGCGAGCTGCCTCCAACGGAGAGCCAACCCAATAAGCGTGAGTGGCATGATCCGCCAGGGCATTGCCGCACGCCATGGGGCCCGGCAAAAGGGAATGGGCCCGAATGTGCGTTATAAAAAATGGGGACCGGCGCGAATGGATGGCAGCACGGATAGCACAGAATAAGGAGAACACCGTGCTGCGAGAGTTAAGAGAATGGGCTGTTTCCAAGTGACGGACAGCCTGAACAACATAAGCAGAATCAGAGATTATATTAAGGGGCTCTGGCACGGTTCGGAGAACCAATTCAACGATAGCACATTCAACGTGCTGGGGAGAAGAGTAAGCGAAGTGGGCCGTAAACACCTGATCATTGATTACATAGCTACCGGTGCCTGTGGATGACCCGTCAGTATAAACAATGGTAGCCCCAATTAGAGGCTCAGGGGAAGTCAGATGAGGAAAGATAAGCTGATTGCGAAGTGCAAACTGAAGAAGGGGATGTTTAGGGTAATCTAGGTGTTCGTGAAAGCGATGTTGATTAGCGTCCTCAAAGACGGGGAAAGCAAACTCCCTCTGTATCTTCTTTCTAGCTCGGGGAGGCACAAACGAAGTTCCGCCCTCCATATTTAGAGGGGCGGATCCCGCAACGGGAAAAGGAGGGGCAGTAGCGTACGGGGGCGGGCGATTACGCTCCGCCTCATATCTAGCCGCCGCCTCCTCCAGCTCCGCCTTCTCCTGCGGAGACAGCGCCTCCTCCGCCTCGCGAGAACGCGAACGGGAAGAAGAGCGAGACGATGAAGAAGAACAGGAAGAAGAAGGACGAGAGGAAGAAGAGGAAGCCGACATGTGGAGGGAGGCCATTTTGAGAGCCACCTCCTCCATGTCCCTTTCAGGCGGCGGGCGTCCCCGCCGTTCCTGTTTACCCGCGGACTTACGTTTCCTTTCCGGCCTTTTCCTCGGCCGCCCCGGCCGAGCCGGACCCACTTTGCCTCTCTCAGACATACTATCTTGATAATCACTGAGTACTTGCTGACCTTCCCGGACCGGACCGCTGCAACGGTCGTCCTCTAAACAGGAGCGCACCAGTGCCCACACAGGGAGAACACACTCCCAAAGGGGACCAGACTCTCGGGCACGGCGAAGGTCCTGCTCTAGCTTATCCCAACTCGGAATCGTTAAAGACCCCGAGTGGAGAAACCATGGGGCCACCCGGTCCACGTCCTGCACAAAATGGCGCAGGACACGGTCAGGGATAACTAGGAGAGTTCCCCATGGGGTAGGTCACAAGCACCCGGTGCCGGCGTCAGAAGAGGGCAGGGGTCCAAAATAAAGCCGCCCCAGCTGCTGTGGTTCTGAACTCACCTCCAAAGAGGTCGTCTCCGCCGGTGCGAGAAGTTCCCGGGTTTCGGCACCACTTGTCGCGCCGCACTCGCCTGCAAGGACGACGCAACAAACTGGAGTTCTTCCAACAGCAGTTTAATGAGGCATCTAGTCTAGTTACATGGCGAGAGACCCCGAACAGGAAGGACAGTGGGCTTATATACCATTGCAGGTAGTCGTGGCGGGAAGTGATTGGTAGAGGGCCCTGACAAGGCTCCCAGCAATGATTCTATTGGCTATGTGCTCACCCGTAATCAGAGACCGCTCCCAACACTTTGGTATCTCTTTCTGACCCACTGAGGAATCGTTTCATGTGGGGGAACCTTATTCTCTCTGTCTCAAGCTTCATGGATATCTGCTTGCTTGGAAAAGAAAGATTGGTGATTGACTTCCTGATTTATGGGCCTTTTCTCCTGCCTCCCCAGGTAAATTTAAGCTTCCAAATAACTAGGGGCAAATCCTTAACATGAGTTCTTATTGCCAAAATAAATGTCCATGTTCCTCAAATAAAACAAATGAGTTAAATTTTTGCTCTCTCTGTTTTGGATTTCTGCACCATGAATATTCTGAGTCCAGGCCTGGCCAGTGCCCATTTCACCTCTGGGGCTATCCCCAGAGCTCTGAGTCCTGAGAGGCAGGGCCTCTGAAATCCAGTGGTTTCACTTGAATCATCCCCATATTCTCTAAGGCTCCTTACACTGAGAATAGCATCCAGGGTTTATAAGGCTCTGTATGATCTGGCTCATCTCCTCTCAGTAAATGTCTTGGGCACTCTGACCTAGCCATGGAGACCTCCTTGCTGTTTCTCGAACATGTCCAGATCCTTGCATTTCAGGCCCTTTGCACGTGCTGTTCCCTGTGCTCAGCTGCTCTCCCCCTCCCTGATGCCCACGTCTCACTCCTTAACTTTGCATTCAGGCCTCACCTTTAATACCCCTCTTCACAGAGGCCTTCTCTGACCACCATCACCAAGATAGTGCCCCTCACCTTTTATCCCCTTTAAGTACCTTTCATAGCATTCATCACTGTTGACTTTACAGTATATGTATTTATTTATTGTTGCGTTTCCTCTTAAGAATATAAACTCTATGAAGGTAGGGATTTGTTTTGTGCACTGCTGTATCTCCAGTACTTAGGAGAGTGCTTAACATTCATTAGACTCTCAGTTAACATTTGCCGAGAGGATAAATAAGTAAATCCACACCTGCGTAAGTTCACGTACTCAGCACCACAGTCAGACACTGAGCAGTTCCAACAGCACAAATGCCTTTTGTTGCCCTTTGATAACCAAACCCTCCTCCCTCCGGCCCCACCTGTCCCTAACCCTTGACAGCCACTAATATGTCCTCATTTCTAAAACTTTGTCAATTTAAAGTGTTAGATGGAATCATGTAGTATGAAAAACATTCTAATACATTTTATTCATTAGTTCTAATGTATATTTAAAATTGTTCTTAGATGATAACATATCACCTAGTCTTTTTCTCTGACACACGTGGATGCCATCAGGCTGTTTGTTCTTTGGAGGTGGCACATACATTTTAAAGGACTAAATTAAACACTAGGTTTCTAATGATGGTTGACATTTTAAGCATCAACATATTGGAAAACATTACGAATTTATGCTATGGAGATAACGGATGGGAAAGTGGCATAAGGTGTGCCTAATGCATCAAACCTGGGTATTGTTCATGTCTCAGGCACACGTATGGAGGAAAGGCCTGAATTATGTCACTGGTAGTTTCACTAAGAAGTACTTACGTTTATGAGATTGAGAGTTGGAGCTAATTAACATCCTTATACTTAAAAAAATTTTTTTTTTAGTATTCAAAGAACCTGAAGTTAGTAGTTTGATAATCAGGCAGTCCTTCATTTTCAGACAGAAATTAGACATGATTAGGAATGCAGAAGCACTGGGCAGGTCAGTTGCTCATCATTATTAAAGCCATTTAATGCATTTTAATGGTGGTTGATAAGGTACAAAATGCTACGTAAGCCAAATGAAAAAGTTTTATTCCATTATACATTAAGCATAGATATAAATGGGTTCACATTTGCATTTTTATGCATTAGTTCAAAAAATTAAACATCTTCTCCTAGATATGAGTAATAAAATGTGTAATTTGTAAGAGATGGGCATTGCTGAAGCCAGCACCTCTTCACACTGTGCACCTCAGGATCCTCAAATACAAATTGTTCCGTAATAGATAATTAAGGAAAAGATATGTTCAGCATTCATGTTGCTAAAGAATCGTGCTGAAGCTGTAAGGTCAATTGCTTGTATAAGTGGATTATTCCATTTATTTTCTCACATTTATTAGTAAATACAAAATTATAACTTACCTTTGTCTATTGTCTTATTTACATCAGTGTTAAAAATTTTGCTAATTTATATAGGTAAACACACACACAAAAACAACAAAAATGATAGTGCAAAAGACAGTCCCTGGTGGAGATTCCATTTTCTTAGCCATGTTTTTAAAGTCTTTTACTAATTTCCATCTACTTTAGATACAATTTTTACATTTTAAAATTCCTTTTCTTAAAGAACTAAGTTTTGGCATTGGAGGACAGCAATAAATACCATCCTCTCTACTTACTTGGTTTAGAAATAATTGAGACACAGGCACAGACAGAGATCATAATATCGCTTAAAAAGCACTGATAAAGAGCTATTGGAGCTTATAGCATATATGCGAGGGCAAGTAAAGTGGACTTGCTGTCACTTCCTGCTCCCCAGGCTGAACCGTGGGGGTCAGTCCTTCCGAGTGAGGTTTGAATCTGAGGAGCACAGACACTTTCTCAGGATTGCTGCCGCCCTTTGGTCCAGGGAAGGAGGACAGATAGAAACCAAACCCCCATACTCCACCCAAGTGAGACAACCAATGGTCATCCACCCACAGGTGGCTCATTCCACTACTGTGCAGAGTAGTAAGGATGAGACAAGGGCCAGAACAAGTCTCTCCCAGAAACCAGAGAAGTGCAAGCAAGCACCATCTATGCTTATGAACTCTCATTAAACCTCCTAATGTGTATAGCACATATAGTTTATGGCAGGGCCATACACACTGCACATGCTCTTTGAAGATGCCACTGCCCTGTATTGTAAAGGAAGCAATGGGAAACACAAGCGTGTCTGCTGCCTTGTATAAAAAGTAAATGGAACATGATGATAACATTCCTGATTGAGAGCACAGAGGTTGACTCCAAAGCCATCGTGACCTAAATGGTGAAGGAGGAGCAGTCGTGGTGTCGAGCTCCTCAGTGTCCAGCAACTTCAGCCGTGATGTCTGTCTCTGCCCTATTCAGGGCTGCCCACATCAGAAAAGTTGAGCACAAGTCAGTCTCACTCCAAATGCACCTGTCCTGGATCCCTTCCCAGGCTACACACTATGCAGCCACCAAGGGGGGAGCCTGCTGGGAAAGAGGGGAGGAGGTGTCTGTCCGGATTATTGGGTCACTAAGTAATGTTCAGTGGGCAGCGGTGGTCCTTCCCGCGGTTGCCTGTGTGTGGATGGGATGTCCAAGTGGATGGGCTGGTCACTGATGCAGATTACCAAGCAGCTGGTGCTTAAACCTCTGATTCTTTAATATTTAAAAAAATGGTAAATCAGGACATAACCAGGCAGGGTTGTTTAGGAGGAAATCAACTTTTTACTATTTAAAATCTGATGTAGTACAGCAGTGAACTACCTGTTTATAATAGCTATTGAGGCATAAGAAAGCAGAAGAAGTTTACAAACCTCATGGTGGTTCTGAACAGCAAGAGTCTTTCCTGTTCTCATAATGAAGTATAACGCAGGTAGCTGACATGCTTAGAGTGTACCAGGCATTGTTCTACTATTCTAACATGGATTAAAGTGAATTAACTCATTTTAAGCCTCAAAAAGTTTGATACTATCATTACCATTTTTATCTCCATATTATAAAAGAGGGAGTGAGCTTCTTAGAAAGTTCGATAAGCTACTGAAGTCCTCCCAGTTAAAACATTGGAGAAGGAGGATGATGGCTCCTCTCTCCAGCCAGAGCACCTAACCCTACATCACACTGCTTCTCATCGAAGTGATAGAATTGCTGATTACCCCTCATAAGCAGAGTCTAACTCTGGAAAAAAGAATCTGTGACTTGTGGTTGTTTAGTAAGTTGTAAAGGAAATAAAATTAATGCCATTTATTAGAAGCAGTCTTTTAGAGTTTGGTTTGTTTTCAGCAACATTTTTAGTAAATGAACATTTTTATAGGACTTGATCTTCTTAGGCTTATGGATCATTTGCCCTGCTCTGCCTTTAATGTTTATATTTGATGTGCTACATAATTTATTTAGTTATTTACTTGTTTTTGTGTTGGCATTTCCTTCCCTCCAGTAGCAAAGCGAGGACCGTGAGGGAAGTGCTTAGCAATAGTATGAATTCATTAAATATTTGTAGAAGGATTAAATGAATGAATGAAGTTAAAAAGTTAATTGTTTGTTTAGCCTACAGTGGCCTGTTATCTTCATCACTATAGTTTTAAACAGAGAACAACTGTTAATCACTCAAATTTTTTAAGGAGATGAGACAAGTGAATTATTGAAAATCATTGCAGGTCCATGATTCCATTAAATGAAATGTACTTAATGACTCATGTTCATAATACAAGTGTGTGCTTAATGATTCATTTTCCTGACACAAGTATGTACTTATTTATTTTTAATTGATGTAAAGTGAAGTGATCAATGAAGAGTTAAGTGTTTAAAAATAAAGTTTCTCCTGCCATTCTCAGCAGCTTTAATAATGAGCATTCTTGTGCATGTTTCTTTTTGCCTCTAGATTTGTACATATGATTTCCTCCTCCTGTAATGCTCATTGCTCCCCTTTCCCCTAATTAACTCCCATTTTTCCTTTAGGTATTACTTCCAGAACTTTCCTCCAGGAAGCATTGCTAGGCCCTTCAAGATGGGCTAAGTGTACAGTCTCTGCTGCCTGATCTGGCTCCCTTCATGATGCTCTGTCACCTATCAGTCCTATTGGTCTGTTTCCCCAAACTCGACCATACAGTTCTCTTTTTTTGGTCAGTCATTTTTTAATTTTTAATTACTATGCGTACATAATAGCTGTGTATCTTTATAGGGTACATGTGATGTTTTGCTGCAGGCATACAATGTGAATTAGCCAAATCAGGGTAATTGGGGTATCCATCACCTCAGGAATTTAACATTTCTTGATCGTTGAAACTCTCCCTAGCACCTAGCAGGGGCTGCTACAGCAAATAATTTTAATAAATACTTAACCTGTGAATGAAAGAATGAATGAGCATCAGGGGCTAAGCTAATGAGGGTGCTATAACAATTATTCTCAAGTCAGAGGACATGAATTTGGAAAACAGAATAGGAGCAGCAGGCAGGAATCAAAGGAGCCAACCCAGACTACCCTGCACAACTCAAACGCTCATAATGGTTTCTGGCTTTTAAAGACCTGGGCATGTATCTATCAGCTCATGCCAGGTAATTCCAGCCTTCTATGCCAATTCTAATAGTTCATACCAGGTAATTCCCAGCTTTCTGTACCAGTTCCAGAAGAAAGGAGAATGTAGTATAACACCAGGAAACATGAATAAGACATCCTCGGTGAGGAAACAGCAGCTGCAGAGAGAACACAGTGAGCCAAATTCAAGGACAATGTCCCAGAAGGGTGGAGAAGCCCAGGAGGCACTGAAAATGGAAAGAATAGCAGGCACGAGAAACCGCGGAACAGAAGAGAAATGGTATGGTATACCAACACCACCACCAACAACAAAGTGAAAGCCAGGGATAGCCAGATAAAAATATGGTGTAGGAGGGTAAGAAAGGGTGTGAATAGAGATATGTGTTGAGGGCGGTAAAGCTCTCAGAGAAACAGTTATAATTGAGCTCTGTTCTGCTGCAGACTGCAGGAGAAGCACCCTGCGACAAAAACTTGGCGATGCTGTAGACCTTCACTGGCCTTTGTGCACACCTGAGACGTCTTCCAGGACTTCTGATTCTCTGGATAATGATTCAGCATGATCATGGCCTCTGGAGCTCTCTTTCTGGAATAGGTCTTCCCTTAGCTTTGTCATCCAAAGCCCAGATTTTATCTTGCTTGAGCCTTCATGGTGAGAATAGCAGGCAGCTCCTTGACAATGTCTGAGACCATGAACGTTCAGTCTTTCTCCTCTAACACTGGGCCTGAATGCTCCTCTGGTAGCTGATCTTCTTAAACACTAGGGTCAAGCTGTAGTCCTACCCCATCAGATAAGCGTGTCATCAGCTCTGTGACCATATATTCTAAAGTGCTACTCAAATGTTAATGATTTTTATTGGGTAGATAAACTATAGTACTGAAAAATTACAATACAAAACTGTATGTTACAAGTGCCTTAAATTGTCAGAGAAAGTAGAAATCATTTTTGCCTTGAGTGATTGGCAAATTATCCAATAAGCTAACCCTTGAGCAAGCCAACAGTTATCGTAAATTCTGTTGGTGAATTTGCTGTCTCAATGGCTAGTTCTATTTGAAAGAAGGAGATAGTTTCTTTTTTCAAGCATAAAAATTGCTTGTCTAAAATTAGAAAGGTGTTCAATCAGTTCTTTTTCTACTTCTATTTTGCAATACAGATTAGAAATGATAATAAAAAAAATATGTAGAATGATGTAGTGTACATACTAATGGGAAATAGTTTTCCAGAAGACAATTCTCATTTGACTTTCCTTCTATGTATAGAGGCTTATGTGAGCTTAAATTTTTTAATGTATACTTTTCTTTAAAACCCATCAGAGTATAAGGAAAAGTGAGTGTTTATTAGCCATGTTAATGCATGAATGAATGGTTTTCTGTATGTGCTTTGTTGTAATTCTATTAAATGAAATCACTAAAACAAATTAGGGCATTACTTAATGTATATATTAATTGGCTCAAGCCTATTAACATGCAAAAGTCAATTAGCAAATCAAGACTTGTAGCAGTGGCTTAAAGGTGATTGTAAAACTTCTGTAAAAGATGTTTTCCCCCAAATCATTCAACTTCTCTAACTTAGAAAGTTTATAAAATTATGCATTTTGGTCATAAAGAATTTAGCAAAAATAGTGATCTTACTTACTAAACCTTTTGGCCCTACATCCAGCCCCTTGTAATTTTAGACATTGAATGGAATCAGAGTTTGAGTTTTATTTATTTTTAAGAATAGCAGCTTGCATGATAGACTCTAGCATTTTTATACAATGGTTATTTTCTTCCATGGAGTTTCAGAAGTCATTACAGGAAATTTTATTCTTCTGTTCTTCCCTTTCTAGTAAGTTTTTTTATCATCTATAGAATATCGTACTTTTATAGTACACTTAAAGTTTTCCTGCATCAATGAAAATATGCATTTGTTAAAAACCTTTACTTGCAGAGTCATTGTCCAAACTGCCCTTTAAGATGAATCAGTAGAGTTTAAAGGTGATTTGTTATAACATTAGACCTAATAGGCAACTTATTTGTAATTTTCTCAAGACATCATGGGGTAAAGAATCAAAATGCACAGCATCTAGAAATCAGTCAAAATCTATGTGCTTTGTTTTCTAACTATTGCTTTTGTTTTATAATGGAGAAGTTGTTTAAATTAAAAATATTTGCTCTTATTATAGTGCATGATTATTAGTTTGATACATTAAGCATACAGAAAAGTGTGGGGAAAAGAATCCCAAACACCTGTGCATTTCTTGCCAATTACATTGTCTCCTGTCTCCATGTTGCAGCATTTAGTGTTTATTTTTCCCCATAATCTTCTTTGTATTTTACGCTATAATTATGGACTCATAAACAATATGGTATTGTTTTACATATTTAAGCTTTATTTAAATATTAGTATATAAAATTTAAGATGTGCAATATAATATTATTTTTTCTGCCAAACATAGTGTTTTTGAGATTTATCCATATTGATGCATGTAGTATTAGTTTACTCACTTTAACTTCTGTGTAATATTCTATATAGAAGAATGGACATTTATATTGTTTCCAATTTTTATTCTTACAAACTCTTCCCATTTTTATACATATTGCCTTGTACACATGCTACATGAGTTTCTCTAAGCTTGTAGGAATGAAATTGCTAAATCAGCGTAAGCACAGATCTTTGACTTCTCCAATTCCTAACCTCTCAATTTTCACTTCTCTCTGCAAGGTATAGAGTACACATTGCTCTAACATCTATCAGTACTTTCTCACTACAAATTTTTGCTTATCTTTTAGTATGAGGTGGTATCTAATTGCTGATTTAATTTGCATTCATCTGATTACTGTGGCTTGAGCATTTTTGCATATTGCTTTATGTATTTTGTATGTTTTTAAAAATTATTCAGGGTAATGCTGGCCACCTAAAGTGAGTTTGGAAGTATTCCATCCTCTTCAAATTTTGGAAGAGTTTGAGAATTTATTAGTTCATCTTTAAATGTTTGGTAGAATTCAGCCCCGAAGCTATCCAGTGCTGGGTTTTTTTGATGGGAATCTTTAGATTATTGATTCAATCTCCTTACTCGTTATTGGTCTGTGCAGGTTTTCTGCTCTTCATAATTCAGTCTTGGTGGGTTGTATGTTTCTAGCAATTTATTGTTTTCTTCTAAATCATCCCGTTTGTTGGCATATAATTATTCATAGTAGTCTTTGATCATAGTAGTCATGATCCTTTGTACTTCTGTGGTACCAGTTGTAATGTCTCCTTTTTCATTTATGATTTGAGTCTTCTTTTTTTCCTAGTTAGCTAAAATTTTGTCAATTTTGTTTATCTTTTCAAAAAACAACTCAATTTCAACTGATCTTTTCTATTGTTTTTCTAGTTTCTATTTCATTTATTTCTGCTCTGATATTTAACATCTCCTTCCTTCTACTAACTTTGGAATAAGTTTTTTCTTTTCTAGTTCTTTGAAGTGTAACATTAGGTTGTTTATTTGAGCTCTTCTTCCTTTTTAATGTAGGAATATATAGCTATAATCTTCCCTTTTAGAACGCTATTGCTTCAGCCTATAAGTTTTGGTATGTTGTGTTTCCAATTTTGTTTGTCTCAAGACATTTTTTGATTTCTTTTTTGACCCATGGATTGTTTAGGAGTGTGTTGTTTAATTTCCACATATTTGTAAATTTTTCAAATTTCCTCCTGTATTTGATTCCTTGTTCCACTTCATTGTGATCAGAAAAGATACTTGATATTATTTTAGTCTTCTTAAATTTGTTATGACTTGTTTTGTGTCTTTTCATATGATTTATCATGGAGAATATTCCATGTACCCTTGAAAAGAATGTATATACTGCCACTCTTGGATGTAATGTTCTGTATATGGCTGTTATCATTACCTGCATACTAAATCCAGAAAAAGACACTACGAGAGAAAAATTATAGGCCAATATCCCTGATGAACATAGATGCAAAAATTCTCAACAAAATACTAGCAAGCGGAATTCAACAGCACATGAAAAAGGACCATACACCTTAATCAAGTGGGATTTATTTGGAGGATGGAAGGGTGATTCAATATATGCAAAGCAATAAACGTGATACATCACATTAACAGAATGAAGGACAAAAAGCACATGAACATCTCAATAGATGCATTAAAAGGATATAACAAAATAATTATTCTTTCATGATAAGGTATAAAAGCTATAAAAGGAATGTACCTTAATACAAGATCTAAGATCAGGGACAAGACAAGGATGTCAACTTTCAGAACTACTTTCAATATAATACTGGAAGTCCTAGCTAGAGAGAAAGAAATAAAAGGCATCTAAATTGAAAAGAAAGACAAAAAATTGTCCCTGTTCACAGATGAGATGATCTTATATATAGAAAACTCAAAAGACTATACCCAAAAGCCCTGTTACAACTAATAAATGAATTCAGTAAAGTTGCAGGATACAAAACCAACATACAAAATTCAGTAACGTTTCTATACACGAACAAGGAACTATCAAAAAAATAAATCAAGGAAACAATCCAATTTACAATTTCTACAAAAATAAAATAATGAGGAATAAATTTAATCAAGGAGGTAAAAGACCTATACACTGCAAACTAAAAAACACTGGTGAAAGAAATGGAAGAAGATACAAATGACTGGAAAGATATCCCATGTTCATGAATTGGAAGAATTAATAATGTTAAAATGTTCAAACTACCCAAGAAGTTCTACAAATTCAGTATAATTGCTATCAAAATTCTGATGACATTCTTCACAGAAATAGAAAAAACAATCTTAAAATTCATGTGGAACCACAAAATACCACAAGTAGCCAAGGCAAAAAGAACAAAGCTAGAGACATCACACTACTTGATCGCAAAATCTACTACAAAGTTTTAGTAATCAAAATAAAATGGTACTGTGCAAAAACACATAGAAGAATGGGCAGAATAAGGGCATCAAGAAATAAATTCATGCCTTTACAGTGAACTGATCTTTAAGAAAGATGTCAAGAACACACAGTGGAGAAAGGATAGTCTTTTCCATAAATGGTGTTGAAACAACTGGGTGTCCACCTGCTCGTGAAAGTTGTCAGAATCAAAATGGAGTCATTGATGTTAAAAACTTTGACAAACAGAGCCAGGGAAGGCCATGAAGGGAGGGTTCTCACACACATATAACAAGAACTATCACAAAAAACTTTACAAAAACACCTTGCACAAAGTTCATTGTGAACTTACACACAAGAGAACCACTTCTATGAGGGCATCTGCCTAGCAACTGCCTGTCCAAACTCAATCTGCTGTCACTCTAGTTATTGATCATTGTAGCCAAGGGTAATTATGTAATCCTCCTCATATTTCTTTTAAAACCCTGTAACTTTTTTTTTCACCTCCATGAACATGAACATAGTTTACTATGGCATGCATATTCCTATTGCAATGCCTATCTTCTGAAGAATATCACTTTCTTTTAGAGAGTCTGCCTTGCTGTTATTTAGTTTGAAAAAATATTGCCAGAAGTGGGACCAAAGTAAACTTACCTCAGACAAATAGGCAGGCCCTAGAATCAAATAAAGTAGGAACTGAGCCCATGGCACTCTCTGTCTCTGTATGTTGCCTTTTCTGCCCTGGTAAATTTCCTCTTAGATTCTTGGACTCTCTCCCTTTGGTGAGTTCTTTTTTACTTTATTAGAGTTCTAATTTGGTTATAAGGCTGCCTTAAATAGAGGACCTTGCATTCCTCTTGGGACTAGGACTATAAAAGTTTTTTTTTTTTTTTTTTCATTTTTTTCCCCCTTTGGCAAGCTCTTACTGGTGTAAAGACAAGTTTGAGTACTCTGGTTACTACTGAATATGCATTTTACCTGTGAGGCATGTCTTTTCTGGTGTATTCACTTTTGTTTCTGCACACTTGATTTGATATTTTTTTGATCTGCATGTGTAGGTTATAATTTTTGTGAAAACTGGGATTCTAATTTCATTTTGGTTTGGTTATGCATGTATGTAAATGATTTGGCTTATTTTCCCCCTTGCTTGCTTTTGAACATTTTCCAAGAGCAAAAATAAACATTATAAATTGTGGACATGGGAAGGCCAGTTAAAAGTCACTAGGGCAGTGGCCAACATCTACGATACCAGTCCAAACTGCTGACATTCTCTGATAGGATTGACATAATTTTCTTTGCTCTTGAGAGATTAATAAGGAGTGGAATGGGGCTTCTAAATATTAAGGAATGCCAAACTTTGCATGACTCCAGCTGGCTACATGGCTTTTCCTTGTGCACATTTTTAAATCAGTGACCATTGTGAGAATCATTTGAACTCCCAAGTCTGTTTTTCTTAGAGATAAATTAGAAAACTGAAACTGTAGTTAACATGTAGAGCCTTCTGATTTCTCTCTTTTTATTTTTCTGCCTCCTTTAAATCTACTGACTTTTCTGCTGGTGTGGAGATAAACTCACTCCTTGTGGTATTACCTTCACAATTTTTTTAAAAAGTAGTTTTGAAGGGATTTTGAATTAATGCTTCACGAATTACAACAGTTTCATGGCAACCAATATGTAGACACCTTTTTGAAATGTAAGTTTAGGTTTGCCTGACTAAGAACTGCTTAGTGCGTTGGAGCCGTTAATTGAAGATTGATACTCTAGAAGAAAAGAACTAGATAAATGTTAATACAAGTTGGGCTTTCATGTCTGGTCAAAATCTTGGGCTCTGGTCAAAATCTTGAACTCAGAGCAATAATGTTAGGTATCTCTGCCTGGAATAAAAATTGCTTTACCTGCCAGAAAGAGCTGAAGAAAAAATAATAATTTTTTCTAAAATGCTTTCCCACCTGTATTGACTAGTTAAGCAAACCAGAGGAGCAAACAAAACAACGATATTTTTAATAGTTCAAAGCTGCTTGGATAGTTTTTTTTTCCCCCCTTATACAATTCAGTAGGGCCTGGCTAAAATGTAAACAATTGAAAATGTAAAACTCTTATTAACTCATTTGAAGATACAAAAGGTGGAGGGAAAGGATAAAAAAAAGGGGTCTTTTTTAAAAAATAAAACTTCTATGAAAACTGCTTTATCCAAAATTTTGGTCTACAACCTTTATTAGATTACCTGTGAGGGAAAATAAAATTTAGCCAGGTAAACAGATCCCATTTTGTCAGAAATATAATTTGGATCCAACTGTTCTTTTATAAACTGGTGAGTTTGTATAACTATGTTTTACTGTCTAATGACTAATTTGTATGTGTATATGTGTTTATGTGTGTTTATGCATGTGATATGTTGTATCTATACGGTAAAATTTGGCATAGTCAGCCAGAATCCCTTAAGAAATTCTATTCAGATTGGCTTAAATGAGTGCTTATATAAAATGTATAGTAATTAACTGAAAAGCCTTTTAGTTCATGTGACCACCTAAGTAAATCTTTGATAAATAAACTGGTTTTAAATTTGTTGATAACATACATTGTACCTGATAGGTAATTCAGATGATGGGAACATTAACAGCCCTGACTTTACCACTATGCAATTCGTTCATGTATCAAAAAACCACTTGTATCCCCTAAATTTATTGAAATAAAGTAAATTGTTGATAAAATACACATAGAAATGTCTTCAGAATTTTCTTCATACATTTTTGCCTGGGTTTACCAGTTGGACAGAATTATATTTGTCTCTGTTTGATGTTTTAAGTTTGAAAAACTGTAAATCTAGGCCCAAAATAGAAGATCTTTGAGTAACTCTTTGATAAATAAGACAAATTTATTATTATTGGTTTATTGAAGACAGCTGTATCCTCTGATTATTGGCAAAATGCCCATGTGTTTAAGGTTCTTACTTAGGTGAACACCTAATATTTACAGGCTATAAAAATGGTTAAGAGGGAACTAATTTGAAAAGATTACATCTTTAATGTCTAGGTTTTCATAAATAATTTAAGTATAATTGTTAAAAATAGATTAAATAAATAAATTAGGTAATGTAAATGGGATTAGCATTTATAAATGAAGTTTTCATGTAATTTGAAATCTTAATGATATATTATGTTAAGTAATAAACACTCATTAAATGTCTGAGTCATTTCCAAATAAGATAAAATAATAAACTATAAATTGCTGAACTTAACTATGTTAGTTCTTGGCTTCTTAAATTTTATAGAAAGACTAAATTTATTTGGGTATATTAATACACATAAAAATTATGTTATGGGGAAATATATTTCTAAAATTATAAAGTGATTGTCATAAGTAAAATACTGATATTAAGAGAATTCAAAATTTCTTGCTTCCTAGGTTTTCACTAGAAATTAAGGTTACCAGGAGTTAAAATTTTTAATTAAGTTATAATTCTGTATGCAAAGCATACCAAAAAGTAAATTTTGTTTTTTATGAGAACCATTATAAGAAAGGCACAAAAAGATGCTTTTCATAGAGAAAAGAATAATTTATCTAAATTCAGATGTTATTAAAAGTTGTTTCAAAATATGGATTTAGGAAGGAAATAGAAACAAGATAGAAAGGAACCAATAAATAGGAGAGAGATGAAGAAAGTTATAGCTATGAAAATATTTTTTTTCTTTTTTGGTAAGAAAGGTTAAAAAGAAAGGAGAATAATTTTTCATGAGAAAGAATCTTATATGGTAAATTTTTGTTCTAAAGTAAAATGTCTTGTTATTTAAGAAAGAGGAAATATAGGACAAGATTAACATTATAAGCATGTCGTGGAAGGTATGTGTAAAGTTTTGAAAGGTCTGTGAATGATGAAGTATGAAAAAATTTGTGCATGTGATCAAGGTGACCATTAGAAGGGAGTTCTTCATAAGTCTTTCAAAGAGTTAGCTTTGATATTAAAGCTACACTAATACAAAATTAAAAATGTGGTCTGCTATGTTAGAACAAGGTTTTCATAAAGTATTGATCTACTCTTGCAAGAGATTTTGATTTTTAATTCCGAAATCTGTATTTTAGCAGCCATCTTCTACTGCAGCTTTTTCCTGTCTTACATTTTATATTTTTGCCATATTTCTCCCTGAGATCCATTTAATTTCCTTAGTTTCAGCCTAGAAATGCTGTATTCTCCATCTAAAATATGGTGACTTCATTTCTTGAGGTAGAGTATTCCAGTGGCAGCCACTCAGATTCGTGTCTCAGAAGTCCAGCTTTTGCTACATCTCACTGCATGAGATTTGAAGGTAACAATTTATTGCCTTCAGCCTTTTCTCCCCTTGAAAAGGTACATCTCTTTGTTTGGCTTGGGTGATAACTCTCTCCTTCAACTTTTTCCTCAGTTCCTGTAACTTCTTTCTCTTCAAACTTAGCTATTATGGCCTGACACTGAAATGTTTGTCTTAAAGGGTTAGAAAAGTAATGTATTTCTCTAGCATAACTTAATTCTGTACACCTGGGTTTTCTTGATGTGTCTGAATTGTTCCATGTAACCAGGAAATTTTCTAAGCTGTTACTAAGAGCCATGTCTTCCCATGCTCAGGGTACTAGTTTTCTCGTTTATATTCTTCTGTAATAGGGCAGATACTCATAACCTTTGGGCACACACTCTTCCTGTGTCTGATTTAATTCAACTGCCTTTTCATCAGGTTTGACTTCCAGGTTATATGACAGGCTTCCCGTAAAGAGAAGCAATCACACTGCAGAAAGCATTTCTTTCCATTTTTGATATAACAACTGGCCCAAGAAAGATTTTATGTTTTATCAAGATAATTTCCTGTGTTGTCTTTATTAGGTTTTTTAATTACTTAGAAAAACTGAGCTTTGAAGGAGTTAAGTTTCTTTTTAAAAAAAACATCCATGTAACTTTCTACATTGCTATTGAAGTCTTTGATTATTACTCTGGTTAAATGAATGACTATTATTTTACAGTGACCTATGATCCTATTTTGATCCAGTGTTTTAAATCTTTTGGCATCTTTAATGGGCCTCCCAGTATCAAAATTCTAAATTAAGTCTTTGTGACCTAGAATTACTTTGTGATTTTCTAATTGAGCCACTGGAGAGTATCATAGGACTTATCACTTATCTTGTAGAGATATTAAATAATTAGGCTTATTTGGTAAATTGTCTGGACAGCATTGTCAAACGGTAAGTGATGCTAGGTATTTCAGTTACATTTATGGGTAATTTGTTGATATGAATATTTCAAAATTGCATAAAACTCTTAGAAATCTTATATGTCACCAGTCATAATTCTGGTTATTATGTTACATGACATAAAAATAATCAAATTTCCTTGTCAATTGCTGATTATAATGAAATTCTGTCAGATTTTTAACTATGGCTATTCTAAGTCTCTGTCATTCACGGTTTTTATTCTTCTTTAAAAGCATTTGCAATCAGATTTATGGGACAGACTCCAACAAGTACTCTTAAATATATGTTTTAATAACTTTAAGATCAAGGGACTAAGTAAAAATTTTCAGAACTCTAATGAAGAAACGTATGAATTCATGACACTACTGATCAAGATCAAGCAGACCAAAAATTTATTAAATGAGATTAAATAACTGATGAAGACCATGTTTTTATGACTTTTATTTGAAATATTGTTGGTTATTTCCTTAAATGTTTTGTTCTCCAGATTTAAAGAAACTTTTTTCTTATCTATAGTTTACAGCAATTTGGCAAACTATGCTTTTGTGAACAAATGTGGAAGCATTTACTTGTTCTCCTGACTTAATCCCTCCAAAATTTGGAAACTGTTCATGAGTACTTGTATGACAATATGGTTATTTGCAAAAATTCCATAAAAATATGGTCTCTCTTTATAAAAGGATACAACTGGAAACATTAGTTATATGACCAAGGCTTTGAATGGAACATTATATTTGAGAATGTGCATAGAATGCCTGGTTTCAAGGGTTCCCAGCCTTACAAGGAGTACAAATTCTTACTTCTTGGCAGGCCAAGAACCTCAAAACTGTAGGTGAAATCTGAAGTCTGCCTTGGTTTGGTTTCCTAGTCTCAAGAGGTTTTAAAATCTGAGCTTACTATGTGTTTAGAGAAAAAAAGGTTAGATTTCTAAAGAAAAGCTACAGTATTAATATATAATAGACTTGTTATCAGATTGTAGCCACCTGCTATTAGATTGTAGTCCCATGCATTGCTTTTAAATTTTTGTTATCCACCTATGGACTAGACTTGATCCTGAATTCTTCTAGGTTCCTTCAATCTAACTTTCTTCCATTGAATTACTAAAACTGGGAACTACTCCTGTTCCTAAATCCCTATAGACTGAAACTAGATGAATTTTAAGGGACAAGTCTTATGCCTGATGTGGGTCACACAGAAAGTTCATCAAATCACCTGAGGCCATAACCAAGACATTCCACTACAAAGGGAGTAGTTGACGGCTTCATGTAGACAGCTTTTCGCAAGACATTGGAATAAGATCCCATATCATAGTGAAACTCTTGCTCCTCTTACCGCCTAGCTTTTTCACTTGGCAGGATAATGGTGTAATTGAAATTTCACAATCAGTAGCTTCTGCTAACTTGACAAAACCTGACTTAAGAGATCCTTTAATCCACCTACAGGGTGACTTTGGCAACATCCGTAATACAACTGTTGCTCACTCTCTTCTTTAATTGAATATTATTGATTGGTTAAATAAGGAAATATCTGTGCTATTGCTAATACTACATGCTGTCCCTGGATAAATTCCTCTGGGAAAATGGAAACCCATATTTACAAAATAAGAAAGCAGGCCACATGGTTACAAGTCTTACCTAATTTCCTATGGTCATTTGATTTATTCAATTGGTTACCTTTAAGCCTAAGTTCATATTTCAAAACAATTATGCAAACTGGGATTGTCATACTACTATTAATTTTATTTTATATTTTTCTTCTTAAACTTTCTGCTTGTTACTTGTTAATTTTTGGAGAAGTACAACTCCTAACAGAATAATGCTGGCCCAGCACTTTGAGATGGTAACAAACACCTACAAAACAGACAAAATTGAACTTAACAATGGACTGTAGGTAGATTTAGCCTGAGATCAACTTCCTCAAAACCTCCCTTGTTGCTCAAATTTGACTAAAGGGATTTTGACACTGACTCCTAGTCACCAATCACTTCCCTCTGACATGGGCCCAGACCAGACCCAACCAGGACAGTTCTATCCTGGCACTGAGGAACAACCAACACCTAACCACAGGATAATTCATCAGTGATGGTTTCGGGGAAAGATCTTGATCAAAAGGAGGAAATATGAAAGTTGTCACAGTCAGAATGGAGTCACTTGTTAAAAACCCTGACCAATAGAGCTGAAGAAGGCCAGGAAAGGAGGGTTCTCATACACAAATACGTGATAACAGGAACTATCACCAAAGACTCTGCAAAAACCACAACTTGCACAAAGTCCGTCACAGTCTTACACAAAATAAGTACTTCTGTGAGGATATCTGCCCAGCAACTACCTGTCCACCATCAAACTGGTGCCACCCTTGTTATTGATCGTTTTAGCCAAGGATAATTACCTCAAAACAGTTATGTAATCCTCCTTATATTTCCTTTAAAATGTTTTGTCTTTATCTTCTTGGATATATACATAGTCCGTTATAGCACATGTATTCTCATTGCAATGCCTATTTCTGAATAAACATTAGTTTTTAGAGAGTCTCTCTCTGTTATTTAAGTTGACATGCAGAAGAATGAAATTGGATTCTTATCTCACCCCATATACAAAAATAAACTCTAAATGGATTAAAGACTTAAATTTAAGACCTGAAATTGTAAAATTACTAGAAGAAAACATAGAGAGAAAGCTTCCTGACATTGGTCTGGGCAAATATTTTTTTGATGTGACCCCAAAAACTTAGGCAACAAAAGCAAAATAGACAAATGAGATTTCTACAAACTAAAAAGCTTCTGAACAACAAAGGAAACAACTAACAAGGTGAAGAGACAGACTATGGTATGGGAGAAAATATTTGTGAAGCATACATGTGGTAAGTGGTTAATATCCAAAATATATAAGGATCTCAGACAACTCAAAAACAAGAAGATAAATAAACCTGCTTTAAAAATAGGCAAAGAAAGTGAATAGACATTTTTCAAAAGAAGACATACAAATGGCTAACAGGTATGTGAAAAAATGCTCAACATCGCTAATCATCAGGGCAATGCAAATTAAAACCACAATATCACCTCACACCTGTTAGGATGGCTATTATCAAAAAGACAAGAGATAACAAGTGTTGGTGAGGATGTGGAAAAAAGGGAACCCTTGTATACTATTTATTAGTAGGAATGTATATTGGTGCAGCTATTATGGAAAACAGTATGACAATTACTCAAAAAATTAAAAATAGAACTACCATATGATCCAGAAATCCCATTACTAGGTATTTATCCACGAGAAATGAAATGAGTATCTTGAAGAGATAGTTGCACTCCCAAGTTCATTGCAGCATTTTTCACAATAGCCAAGGCATAGAATCAACCTGAGTGCCTATCAAGGGATGAATGGGTAAAGAAAACGTGGCACACATGCATAATGGAATACTATTCAGCCTTAGAAAGGAAATACTGTCATTTGCAACAATATGATGGACCTTGAGGACACCATGCTAAGTGAAATAAGCCATACACAGAAAGACAAATGCTGCATGATCTCACTTATATGTGGAATCTTTAAAAGTCAATCTCATAGTAGCAGGGAGTAGAATTGTGGTTACCAGGGACTAGGGGGAAATGGGGAAGAGGGGGAAATGTTGGTCAAAGGATATGAAATTTTAGTTAGATGGCTGGAATATATTCAGGAGAACTATTGTAGAACATGGTGACTATAGTTAATAACAATGTATTGTTTATGAAAATTAGCAAAAATTTTTATTAAGGTATGCTCATTAAAAAATTGGAAAAACAAAACTCAAGAAGAAAAAGATCACCTATTAAATCATTACTTATAAATAATTATTAATACCATTAGTATTTTGCATTTTAGTTCATTTCCTTACTATTTTTTTCTTTTACTATTTTTTTCATTATTATTACTATATTGATTTTAAACAGAGTTAGTTTAGGAATTTTCATGTGTTCTAGATAGAGAATAAAAAGTTAGAAAGTGGTTGTTGCTGAATAAATATTAGTCTTCACTGTGAAAGAAACTATAACATATGACATTTGACATACTATGAATTTGCAATACTAATACTTAAGTAGTTTGATAATGTTGATTTCTGTAGTGACTAGGCTTATATAAAAGAAAAAAAAGACCCTTTTTCATTAGTAATTGACTAGTACTGTGTTTAAAATTAAGACACTTTTACCAAGAATGAAATAACTAACACTACCTATTGTATTACCCAATTATTAAAATTGCAAAACATTCCATCCATCTTACTTACCATCTTATGGGTAAGAATGTGGTGTTAGAAACTCATTTCCCTTGATTGGACTTGGGGAAGACCCAGAAGAAAAGCAGCGGGAATTCTGCGGAGTCCAAATACCCCAGACTTCACAAAACAGCACAGGATTACCTCCTTTGGAATTTAAACTCAATGAAGGCAGACTTGTCGATTTAGTCTATTAATATATGAGCCTTGAGTTGTGAATGTATTTCTTTTCAAGATTGTCTGCAGTAAATCTTAAGGAACATTTGTAAACATAAGCGTGTAAATGTGATATGTCCTGAGCCAAAGCATAGCTTAATTTACACTTCTGTTGCTTTAATTCGCGAATGATCACTGGGCGGATGTCTCACCGTGCCATTTTTTTTTTTTTTTTTTTTTTTTTTTTTTTTTTTTTTTGAGACAGAGTCTCACTTTGTTGCCCAGGCTAGAGTGAGTGCCGTGGCGTCAGCCTAGCTCACAGCAACCTCAGACTCCTGGGCTTAAGCGATCCTACTGCCTCAGCCTCCCGAGTAGCTGGGACTACAGGCATGAGCCACCATGCCCGGCTAATTTTTTTGTTTATATATTTTTAGTTGGCCAGATAATTTCTTTCTATTTTTAGTAGAGACAGGGTCTCACTCTTGCTCAGGCTGGTCTCGAACTCCTGACCTTGAGCAATCCACCTGCCTCGGCCTCCCAGAGCTAGGATTACAGGCGTGAGCCACCGCGCCCGGCCTTCACCGTGCCATTTTATTCTCAAGGCTCTGTCCTCTTGAATTCACCACTCTGCAAAGCCAAATCTAGACACCATATTTTGTCGTTGTTGTTGTTGTAAAGGGAGCCTGTTTTAAGTCTCTCTCTCTCTCTCTCTTTCTCTCTATCTCTCCATTTCCACTTTTTTGTTTTCTTCGTCCTTTCAAGATCCATCTACACATAGATCATTTTCAGCTGGTTTTTGGACAAAATAAAATTAGTTCTTATATGCATAGTAAGAACTTTTACATTTTTTCTTGAATAAAAGACCTAGTTTCATTTTCTTTTATTATGATTCTACTTCAGTTATTGTTTTTTCCTTGGGGACAACTATAATGCATAGGTTGGATGGCTGTTTTCTGCCCTCCACACTTTCATTGTTTCACTATCTTTGACTTTCCTTCTGAATTCCAGCAGAATTTTCCCTGTTTTGCTTCCTTGATTTTATGTTCTGCAATGTAAATTTCTACTGTCCATTGTGGATTTTAATTCTGCTTTTCTGTTTTGCAGTAATTTTAAAACACTTGAATCCATTCTTTATTTCACGTATCTCTATTTTAATGCATATTGTTTTTAATTTCAGACTCTGATTTCTGTGAACAGTGACAAGGCTAAAGAAGTTTCTAAAACTTTCTTTCAATTCCCATAATAAATTATTTTCAGTGATTCTTCCCACTTTTTATTTCTTGCAGACTAGGTTCCCCTTACCTTCTTTGCCAAGAGATTATCAAAATGTCATTGCTTTCTGTTTTGCTTTTTTCCTATTTTCTATATTTGATGACAGAAACCTATATCAGAGATATATCTTAGTCCTCATTTAACCAATCAACATAAAATGGCTTTAATTCAGGTTAGATTTTGTGGGATAGTAAAAGCCGTACTAATTAGCTATGGTATTCAGGAGGTGGTAACAAGGAATTTATAAAGACTGTAGATAAACATGTTAACCTTTTGCCCCTATATTTATGAAACTTTACTTTAAAAAAAGAAAAATAATGTATTTTAGGTTACACACACATATATCCTTTAAATAATATTTAGTACTTAGTTATATACCAAAGACACATTATTGATTTTTACTATTATTTCTTGAAAAAGAGATAAAATGTCATAAGTAGATTCATCTTGTTTTCTCTTACTTTTTAAAAATGGACAGAGGGTTAATTCATTATTCTCTGTGAATATTGGTATTAACATATTTCCCTTTCAAGTTTTTAACAATATATATGGTTTTCTGCTTGAAGGAGGAGAAAGCTGTCAACTAAATGAATATCTTTAGACATTTATCTGGTCATGGGTATTCACATCACATATTTTGTGTCATAATTAAGTAGCTGGAGCAATAGATGTTATTTAACTAGGGATATACTTTCTTATAGTTTTGATAGATATAATTTGAGTTTTATTTACTTGTTTATATGCTGCATTCATTCTAAAATTGTATTGTTTTCAATTCATTTTTATTTTATGTTTCCTAGTTGCTATACGAAGATGACAACCAATTACAATCTCATAAAATCACGACTTTATGAAGTATTTACAAAATAGCAGAACACACAAAGAGGCATAGACCACTTTTTATAATAGTCTCTATCAAGTATGAGCTATACTTAATATTTTATTAAATCCAATTTGCATGAAAACATTTATTTTTAAAGCAGTAGCTAGTTTACTGTCATCATGGCATGATGGCAGAATTTTCAGTAGTACAGGACATGGAAAGGAAATCTTATCTCATCTCCTCTCCATGAAAGAAACAAGCCCCACATGCTTACCTAGATATAAAGGTAAAATCAAACATCTCTTCATTCAGCAGCGCCTGATTTTTTTTTTAATGATGTAACAATAGGTTAAACAAGATTCTGTTATTGGGAACATGTGCATTTATTTGAAGAAAAATCACCTTTAAATGTGGAAATGATGGTAACCTTTGAAAGAAGTGTGTACCTTCTATTGTGTACCTTCAAATTCATAGTAACAAGAGAATGAAATAAAAATAATAATCAGATGATTAAAAAAATTCAGAGTAAATATAAGTATAATCTCCAGGCCAGAGGCTCTAAAAGAGAATATAGCCTAAGAGTCATTTAAAGATCTAAAAACAGAAATGTTGAACATATAATTGTAAATGTTCTTAACGAAGAAAAAAAAAAGACACATAAAAATGTGGTTTCACAACCCAAATGTCCTTTAATTTTGGAATAGAGTGAAATATCTACACAGTGGATCATTATTCAGCAATATACAGGAATAAACTGCTCATATGGACAACATAGATGAATCTCAAATGCACTGTGATAAATAAAGGAAGATAGACCCCAAAGGTTCCATATTATATGATTCTATTTGTAAGATATTATGGGAAAAGTGGTTGCCAGGAGTTGGCAAGGAGGGATTGAAGGGTTTGAACAAAAAGGAGCAGGACAGAATTTGGGGGGGATAATGGAAACGTTCTATATCTTGACTGTGATAGAGATTATTGGATTGTATGTATTCATCACAATTTGCAGAATCAACCACTAAAATAGGTGAATTTTATTATTATGGAAATTATGCCTTAACTTTTAACAATGGAAAATAAATGTCTTCAAAGAGAATCCAAAGTAACAAAAGGTTAGTAAAAAAATGAAAAGAGTATATTAATATGTTATATTTATAATCTGGGCATAAAAATAAATATTAATAGTGCATGTACGTATGTGTGTGTGTGTGTGTGTGTGTGTGTGTGTGAATGTTAGAGGCAGCTAGGATATGGGGCTGAGACCAGATGCAGGGGCTTGAAGATTGGGGGCAGGTGTTAAAGTACACAACCTCAGGCAGAAGCTAACTAGGGAGGGCTGATAACCGCAGACAAGAACCACCTGTAACCAACTTGTCAGCTATCTCTGCCTCCTTAACATGAACTTTGGCAAATTGCGCTCTCTCTCTCTCTCTCTCTCTCTCTCTCTCTCTGAGAGTGTACTTTCATTTTCAATTAAAAGGGTTGCTGCTTGGTTGGCTTACGTCGTGCATTCTGAAATTCTTTTCTCCCCACTATCACCAAGAACTTAGAAAAACCTCCACTCAGAGGCCACTAACATAACCATTTCAGCAATCATTCCTGATAAATCAGATGAATAATATTGAGTAAATGCTGAGACTTAAATTTTCTTCAACACTATAAGGATACATTTATGGAATTGCATCAGTAGTTGTAAAAAAAAGATTAGAAACTAGGAGTAGACTGCTGGCATGAGGCTTCAGTGAAGGACAGTTGACTGGGCATTGATAGGATCTGGTTTTCATATCACCTAGTTAGGAAATTCTTGGGGAAGTTCTGATAAGTAAAAATAAAGGCCCTAAATCTCAGAAACTGCTAAAGTTACATTCTCAGCTGTGTTGTATTGTCTCTAAAACATTTGTCTCCAAGTATTTGCCAAAGGTACAATTTGATTTGAGTACAAATAAAATTTTTGGATGAATGTGGACAATTCATGGTGTTATACTATAGTATGTTGCTCTTTATTTACCCCTAATGGACTGTTGGTACTTATTAGACTTAAGAAATTATTGCTGTGGTCCTCAGCATGAGAAAAGGCAATATAGCTTCTTAAGTTGCAAAGGGAGAATTTAACAACACTGTATGTTGTGTTCTCTCCTTTCCTCTCCCATTTCTGTGCATGTACTATTTTTTCTCACAGACCCTTCAGTAAGCTGGTTAAAAAAAGTGCCTTTATGTATGTTTCAATTAACTTTTGGGTTTCTTAGGTAGTTAAACATTTTTGTTAGTAATGTGTGACCTGAAATTGCTATTGCATATAAGTCCATCAAGTAATCCTAAAGATTGGATAACATGTGGTAGAGCATTTTATGGAATTTTTTAAAAATTTCAATAGATTTAGAGGGTACAAGTGGGTTGTTTTTGTTGTTGTTGTTAAATGGATGAATTATATAAATGTTGAGGTTAGGGCTTTTAGTGTATCCATCACCCAAATAGTTTATATTGTACCCAACAGATAATTTTTGATCCCTCCCCTCTTCCAAGTCTCCAAAGTCTATTATGCAACTCTGTATGACCATACATACCAATTGTTTAGCTCCTATTTGTAAGTGAGTACATGCAGTATTTGTTTTTCCATTCTTGAGACACTTCACTTAGGATAATGGCTTCCATGTCCATCCAAGTTGCTGTGAAAGACATTATTTCATTCTTTTTTTATGGCTGAGCAGTATTTCATGGTGTGAGAGTGTGTGTGTGTGTGTATGTATACACATATTTTTTTTATCAACTTAATTGATGGCCACTTAGGTTCTATATCTTTGCAATTGTGCGCTGTGCTGCAATAAACATGAGTGCATGTGTCTTTTTGATCTGATGACTTCTTTTCTTTTGGGTAGATACTCAGTTATGGGATTGCTGGATGGAATGGTAGGTCTACTTTTAGTTCTTTGAGGAATCTTTATACTATTTTTCATTGAGGTTGTACTAATTTACAGTCTTCCAACAGTGTATAAATGTTCCCTTTTCACCACATCTGTGCCAACACCTATTGGTTTTTGACTTTTGAAAAATGACCACTCGGACAGGAGTAATGTGGTAGGTATCTCATTGTGGTTTTAAATTACATTTTCCTGATGATTGGTGATGTTGAGGATTTTTTCGTATGTTTGTGGGCCTTCTGTGTATCTTCTTTTGCAAAATGTCTGTTCATGACTTTTGCCCACTTTTTGATGGAGTTATTGGTTTTTTTCTTGCTGATTTGTTTAAGATCCTTGTAGATTCTGGATATTAGTCCTTTATGCAATGAATAGTTTGAAAATATTTTCTTCCATTCTGTAGGTTGTCTGTTTACTTTGTTGGGTATTTCTTTTGCTTGTCCAGAAGCTTTTGTGTTTAATTAAATCCCATTTATTTATTTTTGTTTTGGTTAGATTTGCTTTTGTGATCTTAGTCATAAATTCTTTGCTTAGGCCAATGTCCAGAAGAGGTTTCCTAACTTTTTTCCTAGAATTTTTATGGTTTCAGTATCACATTTAAGTCTTTTATCCATCTTGACTTAATTTTTTTATATGATAAGAGAGAAGGATCCAGTTTCATTCTTCTGCATGTCACTATCCAATTTTCCCAGCACCATTTATCGAATAGGGCATCGTTTCCCCAGTATATGTCTGTTTTTGTTTGTTTTGTCAAAGGTCAGTGGGTTGTAGGTGTGTGGTTCTATCTGTGAGTTCCCTATTCCATTGATCTGTATGTCTACATCTGTATCAGTACCATGCTGTTTTGGTTACTATATCCTTGTGATATAATATGAGGTCAGGTAATGTGATGCCTCCAGATATGTTCTTTTTGCTTGGAACTGCTTTGGCTCTTCAGGCTCTTTTTTGATCACATATGAAATGTAGAATTGTTTTGTCTAATTCTGTGATAAATGACATTGATATTTTGATGGGACTCACACTGAATCTGTAAATCACTTTGAAAAGTATGTATATTTTAACAATATTGATTCTTCCAATAGATGAGCATGAAATGTTTTTTAATTTATTTGTGTCATCAACAATTTCTTTCACCAGTGTTTTGTAGTTCTCTTTGTAGAGATCTTTCACCTCTTTGGTTAAATGTATCCCTAGGTATTTTTTTTTTTAGCTATTGTAAATTGTATTAAGTTTTTTATTTGTTTCCAGATTGCCTGTTATTAGTGTATAGAAATGCCACAGATTTATGTACACTAATTTTATAACCTGAGACTTTACTGAATTTATCAATTATAAGAGTTATTTGGAGAAGTCTTTAGGGTTTTCTAGACATAAGATCATACCACTGGCAAACAGGAACAGTTTGATCCCTCTTTTCTGATTTGGATGCCTTTTTTTCTTTCTCTTACCTGATTGTGCTGCCTAGGACTTCTAGTGATATGTTGAATACAAGTGGTGAAAGTGGGTAACTTTGTCTTATTCCAATTCTTAGGGGAAATGCTTTAAACATTACCCCATTCAGTGTAATGTTGGCTGTGGATTTGTCACGTATGACTTTATTTTGAGGTATATTCCTTCTATGCTGAGATTGTTAAGGGTTTTTATCATGAGGGGTGCTGAATTTTATCAAATCCTTTTTCTGTATCTATTGAGATAATAATATGGTTTTTCTTTTTCATTTTGTTTATGTGTTTAATCACATTTATTGATTTGCATATGTTGAACCATTCTTGCATCTCTGGGATGAAATCCACTTGATTGTGGTGAATTAGTTTTTTGATGTGCTGTTGGAGTTTTATCTTTACTTAGATGGTTCACCTTCACTTTCACTACAATTAAAGGAAGTCAAAATACCAGAAATGCTGATGCAGAAAATTAAAAAAAATTATGACCTCTTCTTTTATTTCTTCCTTTATCATACTTTATATTTTTATTTTAAAATAAACCTTTTAACAGTTCCCTCTCTTTTTGGAGACATTTAAAAAATTATATTTTCTATTTTTTTTTTTTTTTTGGAAAAAATCACTTTTAAAAAAACATTCTACTGGTAGGACAAGGAAATTCTGGTAAGCAATTAACACGTTTTTTTAATTGTAGAATTTGTGTATTCCCTTTGACTCAGAAATGCTGCTTCTAGAAAATTAACTTGAAAAAATAGTCTTGTGTTATTCCAATATATCACTAGAAAGAGAGACAGTGTGGGGCTATTTATCATAGGTAAGTGCCAAGATGTGTGTGAAGTGCTACATTTCATCCCAAATATTATCCCTTTATAATCTCGATAAATAGAAGTCACTCTAAAGGACTGCAAAACTTTAGAGGAATTTTTTAAAATAAAAATGTTTTATGTTGATACTTCTACTATTCAATTAATAAAATATAGGTTAGAAATTTTTCTTGGTCACATTTACTTTTAAGATTTCTATATTGAAATTCTCCTAAATTTTATTTTAAATAGCAATATGGTTTCATAAGTGTTAATAGAATTCTTAGAGAAAATATCAGAAATCTTGCCTACCTACCCAAATTTTTAAACACCCTTATTCTCACTGAGGGAGGAGAGAATGTACTGATCTGTTTTGCTCCCATGTCTTATTTGTACTCTGCCAGGTTGGAAATTCAGAACCCTTCTAAACCAAGGCATTTTGGGTAAGTTATTTCAGATTTACAATTTAGTACCCATGAAACATGTTTATAGTAGAAATAATGGATCATTTGATGTAAGTTTGCAAGACAAGTAAAGCAAGTCAAAAACTTACTTAAATGAAAATTTAAGTTACACTTTTATTGCACTGAAGAAAATGGGTTGCCATTAATTGCAGCAATCAAATGCACTTTCTTATCATAAAGGTGTTCATTGTCATTTCAATAGGTTGTGGATTTGAGTTCCAATACCCTCTGTGGAAATTATACTTCTTGACCTCAGCTCTCAAATTGAGAAGGGCATTAGTAGCCATCTTTGAAATCAAATCACTTTTGGGTAGTGCTATTCGCTAAAAATTCCATTTAAAGTATTTTTCATGATTAGACTATAGTAGACTATTGCAGAGCTTGAGAATATTCATCGGTTCTGGCAATTGCAGCCTGACTCTAGTTAGCCTAACTTGACTGATGAAGTTAAAATTATGCTTTGGCATCCCCAGGAGTGATCAGGTGCCTGAAAATTCAGGAATCTGGGCTTAAAAAGATGTTTTAATCAAAATCAGCAGTGTTTTTCCCCCTTTAAAAGGTTGTTTCTAGTTTAAAATTGCGAGTTTGAACATTGAAATGAGGATTTCTCAGTGGCAAATTACACATTGATGCAGTTAATTTTCACAGTTTTCCTTTATAGCTTCACATTTTTTAGCTACTAAAGGAAATCCTGGCAAATTAAACAACTCTAGGGGGCAAGGTTGTGGGAGGATTGAAGGGTTGAAGTGAATTTGGCAAAGCCCAAATCAATGGAAACTCAAGCAACTGTGTGTTAAAATTATCTATTTCAACCAAACTTTGTCTGTAATGTTATAGCATATTATCTGCCTATTTCATTTATTTCGAATGAAGTGAATCATTTGAATACAGGACATTAAACTTCAGGAAAAATAACCACAACTAAAAGCCACATGCACATAAAAAGAGTTGCACAATTTTTTAGCAGCATTTGTACAATTTTTGCTTTCTTTTTTGTGGCATTGTCAATACTTAGGCTATTCTATTTTTTGTATTTCTTATGTGTAAATGCTCCATTCTCCCACCACAAATTAAATAATCCATGCTACTTTAATGGAGATGCATTATTTGAAACAAATTGGTTATTCTCAATATTGAATTTAAAGTCAACCTTATACATTTTGAATTACTCAGACCAGGTTTTTCACTCACCAGCTGCTAGAGCATAAGCATGTCATTTAAACTCAGAGATCTGAATCTGTTACCAATTAAATGGGACCAATGTGATCAGGCCTATCCTGACATAGTGTGAAGATCAATTATGCAAGGTCTGTGACCACTGTGAAGTACAGTACAAATGCTCTGCATTAATTATTGATAAGCACTGCAGGACTTTTCCTTTGAAAACATGTTTGAAATCCACTGATGCATCCCCTGGAGATGAGTAAATCTGAACCACAGGCCATGACAATCATTCCGGGTGGTGTGCTTATGGGAAGAGCTCAGATCTGGGAGTCAGACATAGCTCATTTAGACATTATTTAGGTGACTTAGTAGTTATGAGCCCACAAGTCATTTATTCGGCCATTCTGAACTTCAGTTCATTTTTGATTCATAAGAGTAAATAATAGTGTTGTATTTAGCCTGGTCAAATGTCAATCCTCCTACTGCATTTATCTATCAGAGAGACCAAAGTTGGAATTTCATAAGCAAAGTACATTCAGAACATAGCCTACTGTCTGGGCAGGCTACTTGGGATAAAAGTCAACCAGTTACAGGAAGAATCTTCAACAATGTTAAAATGTTTAAATCACATGCACTCTTTAAACTCTAATTGAATATACATATGTATTTACATATATATATATATATATTTATTTTTAACAATGAATTCCTAGGATTTGTTTTTGACAAAACTTCAGTCCATGTACCTTAGTGCTGCTGTTGTGAGTGATTTTTGCTTTCAACAGTTTCAATCTTCCCTTTCCTTTACATTAGGTTTGTTTTTGTTCATTCACAGTGTTCTTATTTGGTGCTGGGCACTATGTTAGGTGCTGGTAATAACAAAGAGCAGAAAAGATACAATCCCTGCCCTAATGGTGCTCATAGGCAGCCACTGATGAACATCACTCCAATAAAAATAAAATGTAGAACTGCACCTGTGTTAAGTGCTCTGCAGGAACGCTATAATTGGCTGGGAGAACTTCCCACCCCAGATACAGGGAGCTTCTCTCACTTCACTCTTGAATCTAAGTGATTTGCAGACATTCCATGCGTTGGAAACATTATGAGGTACAAATGGGATTTTAACAACTAATGTATAATATGGAATTTAAAAAGTATTCCTCTCTGCAGAAAGGCTTCCCTTGATGACTAAAGCCTCTAGCCTCTTCACCTTAACCGTGAACTTAATTCTTTTAATGGTGGCCCCCAACAGGCCTACACCCAACTTGCACATCTCCATCTAAACTGTCCCTGGCTTGTCACACCTTAATACTGTCTTCAGTTTGCTAGTGTTTCCAGGTATTATAATCCCCATCCTTTAAAACCAGTTTTTCTGTAATAGGGACTTCCATGTGACCCATCCTTCCCAGTGGACAGGTATGTGCCCCTGTCTGGGGCCACCTGGATCTTGGCCATCTGTCACGCTCCCCATGACATTTTCTCATTTTCCCTGTAGACTGACCTGGATGTAGGCTCATGTTTCCTAATGTAAAGCTGTGGTAACTGCCTCTTGGTCTTGCTCCTATACTCAATCCTCCAGCCTAGGATCCACCTCAACGGACTTCTTAGCAGGGTCCTGAATTTTCTGCACTGTCCTGTGTCATACTGATTCAGATCAGTTTGGTCCTTGGAGAGTTGGTATAGGTGGTGGATATTTAAAGAGGTTTAGATGGTCAGCATTCTGAAGAAGGTGATATTTGAATTTGTCCTTAAAACAGATTAAATTGAAATAGGCAGAGAAAAGGTAAAAGGGCTTTCTAGTTGACAGAATCTTGGGAGCATAAATGTTGAGGGGAAAATGCACAAGTTGTATTGGACAACAGTGAGTAAACCTGTAACCCGCTGGCTTCAGGACACATTTATCTAGTGCCTACCATGTGCCAACTTTCTGCTCAATGCTGGGAGTATAAAGATGAACAAAATAAACTCTCTCTTCTTCAGAAGCTGAAAGGGAAGTCAGAAATTATACATGGAAATCACAGGGATCGTATTATGGAGCTTTAAAGGGATAATATGTTTAGATGTCATTCTTTATGTAAATGAGAGTTTTTAGTGCTGTTCTAGGGTAGTTTAAATAGAAAATATAAGACTTTCTTCTCAATCTTATTCTATTATCTAGAATCAACCCTCTATGGAAGATACTTATGTCACAATAGCTACATTTATACTTATTTTATATGTATTTTGTTTTTCCTCTACAGAGCACAAATAACCCTGTAGGAACTTACATTTTATGCAGATAAACCATTCTAAACTTTTTTCATGAAGTTCAGTGGAAAACTTCAGTATACAAACATAAGTTTTGATGAGAAGGTTTAATGTAATGGAAACTTAACGATAGAATAAAAGCACATTTTACTACCTAATTCTCATTTAATTAGAATAGAATTTTCATTTCTGCTATGAAAAAGTGTTGATTGCTAAAACATACACTCTTTAAAAATTAATCTCTTTGTCTCTCATACACACACACGCACACACAAATTAATAGTTTTGTATACATAAAAACAACTTTTTCCTCTACTCTTCATTTTTCCTTCAAAATAAATCTCAAAAATTCTCTTATTTAGCCTTTTAAAATGATTAAAGTCTTATTTTTCTTTTAAATATTTTGGTTTTCAAAACGATTTTCAGTGTAATAGCTATTTCTTTAAAACATTCTGTCCTATAACTAAGCACGGTGTAGTTTTCATTTTCAGTGGTCTCTGCACACACACGGGCAGTCTTAGGGATTAGGCAAGATGAGGGTGAAAATGGCCATTGTCAAGTATGTGAAGAGTATTCATGTGCTATTCTCAGTGATTGCCTTTGTAGAGAAGAAAATATTAATATAAAGTGATGGACTATAAATGTAGCATGCATTTCTTTCAGAACAGATTCTCCACTAGGGACTCTTCCATAGGTTGCCTCCTCAAACTGGCTGTAAGTGATAAGCATTTTTGTATTCCCATATTACAGAGGAGGGTAAAGAGGCTAAGGCAAGGCTCAGCAGGTGACAGAGCTGGGACCTGAATCTCCATAGATCTTCCTGCTGCTGTCTCTCACTGTCTGACATAATTCAGGACCTTTAGGGCAAGTTGTCTTGCTGCTCAGGTTGGTAAATAGTACAATGGATATTTTAACAAGGTTTAACAATGGGATACAATCTTTTTGTGTGAAATAGCTTAGGTGTATATATTTCTGCCTAAAGAATGAAAAGTAGACAATGTAGCCTTTCATACAGGTGAGAATGCCATGAGAAGATTTTAAATTTATAAATATTTTGCATTTTCAAAGGATAAACAAACTCATTCTCGTGCCTCAATAGGATAACGAGGCGACACTTGGATCTCTAGACTCTCTCTTTTGCTTTAAGTGTATTTGTCTCCATTCCTCATGGATACCACACATATGCATGTGTGCGTGTGTAAAATGGGCTTTTCAATCCCTTTCTCCTATCAGATGCCAGTGGGAATAAGGATGGAAACATTCCAGGGCTATCAGCTTCTTCTGGCTTCTCAGCCGATCCAGCAGGTGGACGCCCCACTTGCCAGCACTAGTCATAAGCACCCGAGGCCCCACCCCAGCTACTGAACAGGTGCCTGTGCTGGGGCTTCAGCAGAAGTGACAGTGAGCAGGGCTGGGTGGCTCCTGTGCTGGTCCCCAGAAAGCCTTATCACAGGGAAGTGGTCAAAGGCGATCTAAAATCTGATAAGCAAGCTTCCATTGTCAACGCTCGAGTTTCCAAACTTGAGTAATTTTTGTTTAATGTTCAAGGGAGAATGAAACAAAGGAAAAGCTCCCTGATTTACTTTAAAATGTTATAAAAGCCTCCGCTTGGGCAATCTACAGCTGCTACTGAAAATGTAGCCACTTAAAGAAGATCACAACAGGTGAATTCAATCAAACATTCATGTGTGAAATATACACTCGGTTGTAAGCCATTCTGAAGAACTATTATGCCAATAAAGAGCAAATGGTAATGGATTTTTTTTCCTGTGAGGCACAAATGGGGACTTTATAATTTACTTCTTATGGGGCCAATTGAAAAAACCCATTGTGATCTACTTTTGAGTACCCCTGCTTTAAAAAATATCAATTACTTGGTTTTGCAATTAAAAACATAAATTAACTATGCTTTATTTTATATTACATTTTCTAGATTCATAAAGGTGAATAAAGTACTATTTCCATACTTTCCAAGACCTTTTATCATTTCTCAATGTGTGAAACTTTAATTAAGTTTGCTTTTTCTTCCCCTTGGCATTGACAATTTTTTCTGTAGTTAAAATTTCTACCTATTTTTTTCTCTGTATGAGGACCTTTTGAAATACTGAGAATCAGTTTTGTTCACCATTCACCAAGACATTTTTATCCTTCCAATCAAATTCAGGGTAAAATTTTCCTCTTAGCCTAAAGCTTTAAGTATGCATGAACGATCTTTGTCCAAAGATGTCTTCTACTATTTCCTTCTCTACACCCAAGAGTCAAGTATATAATTCTTTGGGTTTAGGAAGCACTGTTTGACTAGATGTTGCATTCTTTACATTTAAAAAGCTATAAATTAAATAGAACAAGGAAAGAAAGTGGTGTTTGGCAACATAAAGGTACATCTTTTCCTGAAGCCTGCCCCACAGTAGGTGAAATGGCGTTATCCAAATAGTTGGATTGAATGGACTCACGCCAGTCTAGGACTCTGATAGATGGAGTGGAGAGGCTGATCTGCAGCCAACACCAGAGCCCAGTTCTTTTGACTGCTAATTTAATGTTCTTTTAAAACAAGATAGTGGGCTAAGATCAGTGACTGTTTATACACTCATGAGTTTTCCCCTAGGCATGAATATCTTCTTAAAATTTTTACCGATCTGTAGGTTGCTTTTATCTTCTTCTAACTTCTGGTTAAACGCCATCAATTCTAAGTTAAAAAGTTCCTTGGTTAAGGAGGGTAAGAAAGCTGAAGGTTCCACCTGGCTCTTTCCAGGAAAGTATGCCATCTGTCTTTAGGAACTGTACCTCGTTCAGGTGTGAGTTAGGACCTTGCTTCAGTACAGCTGACACTGGAACAGGACAGGGGTTGGGGCACTGACCCTCTGTGCAGTCGAAAATTTGCATGTAACTTTTGACTCCCCCAAAACTTAATTACCAATAGCCTACTATTGACTGGAAGGCTTACTGATAACATAAACAATTGATTAATGTACATTTTGTATATTATATGTATTATATACTGTATCTTTATAATAAAATAAGATAGAGGAAAAAATTATTAAGAAAACCATAAGGAAGAGAAAACACATGTACTATTCATTAAGTGGAAGTAGATCATCATAAACATCTTCATCCTCATCTTCACATGGAGTAGGCTAAGGAGGAGGAGGAGCAAGAGGAGGGTTTGGTTTTGCTGTATCAGGGGTGGCAGAGGCAGAAGAGGTGGAGGAAGTGGAAGGGGAGGCAGGAGAGGCAGGCACATGTGATGCAACTTTATCAAAATACATCGTAATTTGTCTGATTTTTTTGCTTTTTGTTTCTTTAAAAATGTTTCTATACAGTAGTTTCAGTGCCCATATTATAGAAGGGCCTAAGTTGTTAAAGAAGTCAAAACCAGTTTCGAAAAGTCAGAACCCTTCTGCCAGTTTGGCTAATCTCACTTAGTTTTCTGGCACTGGTTCTTCTACATCATCTTCCTCATCGCCTGGCACTGGGTGAGAGCACTCATGTCCATCGTGTTAACTTCTGTTGACTCCTCAAGTGCATTGCCTATGAGCTCTTGAATTTCTCCAGAGTCATATCTTAAAACCCTTCATCCCCTACATTTTTGCCTTACCCACAATCTCCTTCGTGATTTCCTTGATGGCTCTGTTGTAAATCCTCTGAAGTCATGCACAACATCTGGACAGTTTTCTCTCATAGGAATCTATTATTTGGGTCTTGATGGCTTTCATAGATTTTTCTATAGCAACGATGGCATCTTCAATGGTGCAATCCTTCTAGACTTTCATGATGTTCTATCAGGGTTCTCTTCCTGGCATTGGCAGCCCTTTCCATAGAGTAGCATGTGTAATAAAGCTTAAACATCCTTATGAGCCCCTGATCTAGAGACTGAATTAGAGACATTGTGTTTAGGGGCAAGTAGACCACTTCAGTGCCTTCGGTGTTGAACTCATGGGGTTCTGGGTGGTCAGGGGCATTATCCAAGATCAAAGGAGCTTTTAAAGGCAGTTGCTTACTATTAAGGAATTTCCTGGCTTCAGGGACAAAGCATCTGCAGACCTAATCTAGAAAGTGTTCTTATTGTCCAGGCCTTCTTGTGGTGTAATCGAAAGACTGTCAATTGGTATTTCCTTTGCTTCAAGGCTTGGGGTTAGCAGTTTTGTAGATAAAGGCAGTCCTCATCATAAACCCAAATGCATTTGCACAAAACAGTAGAGTTAGCCTATCTTGTCCTGCCTTAAATCCTGGTGCTTGCTTCCCTTCCTTACTAATAAATGTCCTTTGTGGCATTTTTTTCCCAGAATAGTGCATTTTTGTCTGCATTAAAGACCTGTTCAGGCAGATATTCTTTCTCATTAATGATTTTTTTAACGGCAGACTCATCTGCTGCCTCTTGGTTGGCAGAAGCTGCTTCTCCTGTTATCTTGACATTTCTTAACCAAACCTCTTTCTAAAATTATCAGACTATCCATTGCTGGCATTAAATTCTATAGCTTTAGATCCTTAACCTTCCTTTTGCTTTAAGTTGTCATATAATGACTTCACTTTTTTTTGAATTATATTAGAGTCTATAAGCATGCCTGCCTTATAGCAATCCTGCGCCTACATAAAAGCTGGATTTTCAATATGAGATAAAAAGGTATTTTGCAAAAAGTGCAACATTTTTGCTCCTGCTGTTGTAGCTTCACTGAATGCTTCATGAATTGCCTTTTCTTTCTTGTCAATGGTTCTAACATTGGATTCATTTATCTTGAAATGGCGGCCAACTGCAGCTGCAGCCCTCAATCTATGGTATATATAAAGCAATTCAACTTTTCCTTGTAATGTCACGACTTTTGCATGCTTCTTGGGAGCATTTCCAGAATCACCAGTGGCACTTCATATGGGTCCTATGGTGTTATTCAAGGTTTACAGTATTGCACTGAGCACTACAAAAAATATGCAAGAACCTCAAAAGAGCAGGTTTTACTGTGATGTGCAATTTACTGTATATTGCAGATATGATTAGCATCATAAAACTTTTTAAGTGGTTACTTGCAACACTTGAGTTTGCCCTAATAGCAACAGAGGTGGCTATGAAATTATTATAGTAGCACAGTATGTATTCCAGTTAATTTTATGCAGTTATGATATAATACTGCATCTTTATGTTTGGTCACATTTTTCTTGACTGAGAATGGCACTATATAAGGTCAATAAGTTTTAAATTTTTAAGGAAGATTTATGTATATTTTATAGTAGTTAATGATAAAATAAACTAGTATCTACATATTCATTCATAATATAATTATCTTTTTCTTAATTCTTTCGATATGTCTAGTCTATATGGATCATCAGTGAGTTTTTTCAAATTGTCACAAATCTCCAAAAAATTTTCTAATATATTTATTGAAAAAATTCTCTGTAGAAGTGGACCTAGGCAGATCAAATCTGTGTTGTTCAATGGTCAACTGCATTTTTAACATGATCCAAAGATTGTGTCTTCAGATGATTTTCTTAATTCCAAGAATTTGATGTAGGCAAGGAAAACAACATAACATAAATAGCTTTCACTAAAAAGTCATTATGATATATGCCCCCAGCCCAGAATTCCACAAAGCTTTATGATTCAGAGACAGCATATCCCAAAGTATGGCATCAGAGCTAACAAGTAGGATTACAATGGGACCTCCTAAATAAAGGATAAATCAAAGTTCTATCAGATATGATCGTAGTTTGTTGTAAAAGTCCTCTTAGAAATTATAATTGCAGTTCCTACATAGAACTGTTTGATAGTGTTTTGTATGTAGTAGATGACTCGTATATTTCTGCTGAATTCATTCATCCTGGAAGCCTCCATTTATTGAAAGTCCCATTACCCACAGGATAGGAGAATCTTTTAGGAAAATATATGACATAATGTAAATTTATAATCTAAAGTGCAAGAGTCCTACCAGTTTCCCTGAGGCATAAATTCTCCCAAAGAGTGCTTCCCCAATGGATATCATCATTGTCATCATAATCACCTACACTACCATCGTTTATCTTTATTGAGTACTTACTTATGCCGGGCCCTCTGTAGACGTTCTCTCATTTGACTCTCAGTCATAACTCAGGAGAGTACTGCTACTCACCTCAATTCACGAATGAAGACGTGAAAGCCTAAGGCAGGTATTGTTATCTCCATTTCACATAATATATACCGAGACATAGAGAAATTATGGTATTTACTTAAATCACACAAAAAGTAAAGTGCAGATCCAGAATCCAAATAATCTAGGTCCTTCTAATTTCAACACCACCAATTCCACACAATTTCACAGTTACCATGGGGGAAGAGGAAGTAGTTTTTAAATTTTGTTTTGATTTACATACAATAAAATTCACTCTTTTTGGTTGTAGTTCCATGAATTTTGGCAAATGTCTTAATGTTGTATAGCCATAACCACATTCAATATGTAGAATAGCTCCATTCCCCCCCTAAAAAAATTTTCTCATATTGTCCCTCTGTAGTCAAATCCTCCTGCACCCCTAACCCCTGGGAACTACTGGTGTGTTCTTTGTTCCTGTAGTTTTGATTTTTCCAGAGTGGTGTATAAATGGCATCTACGGAGTGCAGACTTTTTGGTCTGGCTTGTTTTACTTAGCATAATGCATTTGAGAGTCACACAGGTTGCCATGTGCATCAGTGTGAATAAAATGAGTCTGTACATGTACCATAGTTTGTTCATCCATTCAGCACTCTAGGCTGCCCTTGGTCATAGAACTAGTGGTCAGCAGGCTGTCAGCCAGTGAGCCTCAGTTTTCCTCCACGTGGTCTCTCCACCAGTAGCTTGGGCTCATTCACAGGGTGGTCTCGGTGTTCCCAATGCAGTGGGTGAAAAAGTTCTTGTGTACTGGGCCCTCCCCTCTCTTGGTTGCATGAGCATTTCCCCATCCATTGCTTACATCTAATTTGCTGCTCTGCTGTGGGCCAAAGAGAGTCACTTGGCCAAGCTCCAGAATTATGACTCTACTTTTTGAAAGCACATGTGACAAGGCCAGATTGCAAATTGTGTAAAATCAGCTAAATTACTCTCTCCAAATCTCAGTTGGTTCCCCTGTGAAGAAGTTATAATAATACACACCTCTTAGGATTGTTTTGAAAATTAGAAATTTTAAAAATGAAAAGCTCCTAATAGAGTAATCTCTTGAAAAACAGTAACTATGATTATCCCTAGAGTATCTGGAATGGACACCATTCATGAGGCAAGAAACACTAGACTATAAAGAATATGAATGCTAGTTTATGATTGTTCTACCAACTCAATGTGTTTTTTAAGTTAATTGATTTATGTCTAATTTTCAAAATAAACTATAAATATGAGCAATAATAATAATGAATACATGAATGAATTTGTAATATGATAACTATTGCTTTCTGACCTTATATGGTTATTGGGGAAAAGTTGAATGCATTACTAAAATATATGTTATTATTAGAATGGCTGACATTGTAAGGCAGCAAGGTAGAGTTGAACACCTGTTGGTCTTAGAAGACCAGACTTTCAGCACTAACTTTGACATTTACTGCATGGTCATGAGCAAGTTACTTAATTTCTAAGTCTCAATTCTCTCATCTGTAAAATGTTGAGTTATCCATTCATGACCCCCAGGTTACTGCGAAGACAAAGTGAAATTGTTCACATGGAGTTTCCAAATTGATATATGAGAAAGAGAGAGAGTCAATAAATCATGGGTCCCATGTGCTCATAGATTATGCTTCTCAAAGAGTTGGGATGTACATGAAAGGTCATACTGACTATAGTAACATGTTCTATTAATTCAGATAATCGTCTTCACAGATGGTCACAAGTCCCCAGGACAGGCAGGTGACATAATTGAATTGAGTGTAATGCAACAGGAAATGGTAGATTCTGTAGTACATGGGAGCATTCTTGACCCATTAAAAGCAGGAAATTATCAACCACTACTTAGTTTAACAAGATGAATATTGCCACATGGTACCATGGGGCACATGAGAGAAGGGTCCATGTGAGTTTTTAAGGAAGCTGTAATACTAGATTTATTTTTGGGTGGAGTTTATTTCCCAAACATGGAGCTGATCAAATAAAAATATGTGTGTGGTAGATTGGGCATGAATGCAGCCCCATGTTTGACTTCTGATTGAAAAGTCACTGTCAGCTTCTTTCTGCATCTTTATTAAACACCCCCTCTGCATGGAACTGTCCTGTGAGGTACATTCAGTGGCTCATCTTAACTTCAGTATCAGTGCTTACATTAAGGAAGGAGCCATTATTTTATGAAGGACATGTGAATGGATGTGTTTCATCATCACCTTTCTTCCTCTTAAGTAGGATCCTACTTCTAATCGGGAGGAAAAAAATGCTGTAGCCTTTTCATTATAATAATACTCTCCCGGGTTGGCACATATTTTGGCGATGCTCTGGTGCTGTGAGAAAGTCACTTAACCACTCTCCTCATCTATAAAATGAAGGTATTGGATTACATTAAATCTATAGTGATTTCCACCTCTAATATTCCATGATTCTGTAGGTGAGATTGGTAGTAATTATAATTTGAAACGTGTTCTTCAAAGTGCTTTTCTGTTTTATGTTGAGAAAGGAAAAGCAAATAACTCTGCTATGTCGTCTTGCTGTGTCTTGCAACAAAAAGATTTCCCATTTATACAAATTAAAAAATTGTTTTCAAAAACCTTCCCATAGGCCAGGGTATTTTTAGCCATGGATAAATTTAACTCATATGCATTATTATTTAATGACATTGTGGAGTACCAGAGTAAATTATTACCTGTTGCCACAGAACACTGACTTTTAACTTAGTTCAATAATTTTCTGAAACATTTGGTTCTAAATAGTTATAGACCTTTATTAACTAATTTGGCACTAAAAAAATAAATGTAATATCTGCTTCTGTGAATTAACATTTACATTCCAAATGCTATTGTGAAGGTTCTACATGTTAGATAAAATGCCTAAGTCTTTATAAATGTATTTTGGTACTCTGAAAGTGTTTTTCTTTTTCAAATTAGTAATTTATACTTGATTATTCCTAGCATATAACACCTATTAGATTGCCTTGTGTTTGTTCATTTGAAATTTAGCCACAATTTAATAGCTGAAGATTATACTTGGGGCATGGATTTATTTCATGACTTTTGAAAAAAACTAATAAAAAATTTATTTGAACTATTCGGTCATTGCCTATTCAATCCATAACAAAGGCAATATGAGGTAACAAATTGGGGGGGTAGCCCTGCCAGTCTGAGGGAATTCTCTCTGGGCTGCCCTCTTTTTGGGGTACAGAAAAGGTTTCATATCACTGAGTAATTATCACATTCCTCATCCTGAGATTGTATATTAATAATAAACATATTTTCAGAAAAGGGAAACTCAATAGGTTTATGATTCTGTGTTGCAAATCTGAGTATGGGAATACAGACAGGTGGGTACGAAAGAAAAATGTTTCAAGGTCTCTGCTCTCCACAAAAAGCAAAGTAACTGTTTATTATGGAGCTTCTTGAAACAGTTTAGTAGTTGACGGGGGTGCAATTAAGTTTCTTGGCCTCTAGAGTATCATTTAGTATGCAGTAGCAGTAATGCCTTATCTTTGATAAGTAATTTTATTCTATCTAGTTTTTGTTGTTGTCATTATTTGTTGTTGTTTGTACTGAGAGTAGTGGACATTCAGTTCAGTCTGGGGAGAGCCTGCTTTGCCTTTGTATCTTCTCCAGAGACAGTTCTGAGAACAACAGTCACCTGCACAGGCACATATACCTTTTTCTTTTGGCATCCTGGGAACTTTCTTAGACTGCTTCGGGCAAGCCGGGTCTCTCCTATAGCCTTAGGGTTCAGAGGGCTGCCTTTGTTTAAAACAGTTAGAAGGGACTTCAATGAAATGGCACTAATTTGGTTGATGAAAATAAAGATCTAATTCAGGATGTGAAATAAGGCCAAAGCCATGAGACTACATTGAATAAAAAGACTGAGCATTTAAGATTATATTGGGAATTAGAAAATAGATGAAAGGCAAGAACTGAAGAAAAGGAAAGGCAGCATTTAAATGAAGACATGTAATGTGCATACAGTGAAGAAAGAAGAGAAAAGATATACAGAAATGGAAAAAAATTAGGAAAGTTATGAAATCCTAAGGACAAGAAGTGAAATGCATATAGAATATGATTTTATAATAGATTTTAGTGAAAATAAGGCAATGATAAAAGTAAGAGCAAGTGAAAATTTTTGAAATATAATTTGCAGATTACAGTGGAGAATGTGAAATGTTAAGTTTTTAGAACCTCCCATTGTTTAATGCAGGATGATGAGTGTGTGTGTGTGTGTGTGTGTGTGTGTGAAAAATAATAGATTCATTTAGGAAATGTACATAGTGTCAAAAATGTCACAAACATTTTCTCATGCTTCATCAAGTTATATTGGTGCCTGGCTCATTCTCTACCAACTGCAATTATGTTTCTTTGGGACATTGATCTGTGACTCTCTCTTAGTGACAGCAACAATGACGACAATGACAACAATGAAAACTCATTCACTAGACAACTTGACAAATTTATAATTAAAGCCCTAAAAAAAGTATTGGTAGAAAAATTAAGAGTGATAAAATGTGAGAGCTGCCAAATATTTCAACATTCTAATAGAGTATGTCTATAAGAAAAATTTGCAGGTGAACTCTGTACTCTTGAAAATTGTTATTACTGATTGTTCTACTCTGAGCAGTAGTTAAATTTATTAGCAATTACTTGACTTCATAATAATTCAAAACTAAATAAACATATAATAAAGAGATATTTATTATATCATCAAAAAGAGCATTTTCCTCCTTTCAAAAACGTGTGTGATTCACTTTTGCAGAGTGAAGTTCACTTTTAGGCCCAGTTTGCAAGTTTAAGAATAGAATTTAGATAAATGTTATTAGTAGTAATAATGGGAAGTTGAAATATTGAATTATTTTGGGAACCTATGTGTTGGCTATATTAACTTGCTTATTTGGACACTTCATTACACAAAGTAATGCATAAATGTATTATGTTCATTGAACCATTAAATGAGAGTCCAGTAAGCCATTAAAATTAATAGATCATCCAGGAAAAGGATAGATCTAGCAGGAAAAAAATAAAACCTACTTTGATTAGCTGTCAAAGTGTTGCATCTGTTTGTCAAGATGAACAGAGGAACAAATTTTGGTAACTCTCTTTCCATTTTATAATCATAATTAGCATATGTTGTCATCTTTAAAAACTGCAGGTTAGATTTAAATAAAAATATTCTAACTACTGTCTTAAAAATACTAAAAATAAAATATAAGACTTAGAATTAAGGAAAATTGGTTTTATATTCAGCACTCTCAGTCTCCTGAACTACAACTGCAGCAAAAATCTTCATGTGGACAACATGCAGAAGTGTTGGTTTGCTGGCATGAAAGGTTAAGTGAAAAGTTAAGAAAAATTATCACAGTACAGGACCCTATAATGTCGCAGTAGAACCTCTGTTCACAGTTCATGGAAAATGTAAATTAAATATCATCAGCTACAAAGAGACATCTACATAGTGCGTACTTACTATCTTCTTAAAGGACTAAAGTGTTTTCATTTGTAATATAATGTAATATTCCATGGTTGGTGTTAAGGAAGTTTATAAAAATTTTCTCATAAGTGTAATTCTAAAAGTTTTATAGTTTTAACTCTTATATTTAGCTTGAGCAATTTTGTATTACTTTTGGTGTATGCTATGATGAAAATGTCAAAGTTCTTTTTTTCCATGTAGATATCCAAATATCCTCATTCCATTTATTGAAAAAGACTATTTTTACCCCATTGAATTTCCTTGGCGTCTTTGTTGAAAACCAGTTTACAATATAGTAATTGTTGGTATATTTCTAGGCTAAAAATTCTTTGCCATCGATCTATATACCTATCCTTATCCTATTTTCATATACTTTAATTAGTGTGCTTTTATTGTAAATCTTAAATATCAGCTAATTTGATTCCTCTGATTTTGTTTTTCATTTAAAAAATCATTTAGACTATTCTAGGTCTTTGCCTTTCTATACAAATATTAACATTAACTTGTCAAATTCTTCTCTAAAGACTGCTAGAATTTTGATTCTGACTGCATTGAATTTATAGTCAATTTTGGAAGAATTGACTTCTTAACAATGGTGAATTTTCAAATCAACAAAGATAGTATATATATCCATTTAGATAGATCTACTTTAATTTTTTTCAGCAATATTTTATAGTTTTCAGTTCAGAGGATTTGCACATTTTTTGTTAAAGTAATTCTTAAATATTTTACTCTTTATGGTATTTGGTGATGTTAAACAAATTTTTTGTTTCATTTTTAGATTATTCATTTCTAGTGTATAAAACAAGATTCTTTTTTGCATATTGATCTTAAATCCTGTGACTTTGTTAAACTCATTAGTTTTAGGGGCTTTTACATAGATTCCTTAGATTTTCTACATACACACCATGTCATATGCAGGTAAATACACTATTATTACTTCCATCTTAACCTGTATGTCTTTCTTTTATTTCTTTTTTGCCTTGTTATTAATACTGGCTAGCACTCATTAGAGTTGGCATTCTTGTGTTTTTCTCAGTTTCAGAGGAAAGCATTTCTGGTTTTTACCGTTAAGTATGAAGATGGCTTTATGTTTTTCATAGACACTCTTTATTGGGTTTAAGAAATTTTTTATTCTTTCATTTGATAAGAAATTTTTTTGTCATGAATGGTATTGAGTGTTGTGAAATGTCTTTTCTTTTTCTACTAAGGTAATCCTATATTAATAAGTTTTTCTTTATTACATTTAGATAATGTATTATGTTAATCTTTGCCTGTTAAACCAAATTTGTATACAAGAGAAAAATTCCACTTGTTCTTGGTAAGTTATTATATCTTCCTTAATGGGATTTTCTAATATTTGTAAAGATTTATGCAAATATGCCTATGAAACAAATTGAGATTAATTTCTGTAGAGATTTAAATTTCTTTTTAAGTAAGAGACCCAACATTTTAAGTTCAGTTTCAAAGGATTGCTATTTTCTAGATGTTTATGTGAATTCTAGAACATTGTTTTAAATTGTAATAAAGATATTTACCCAAAGTTCTACACACACAGGCACATATAAATATATGTGTATATATAATTAGATGTATATATGTTTTTAATTTTTAATTTTTTTTATTTCAGCATATTATGGGGGTACAAATGTTTAGGGTACATATATTGCTTTTGCCCCACCCAGGTCAGAGCTTCAAGAGTGTCCATCCCCCAGTGTGCACCACACCCATTAGGTGTGACTATCCCCATCCCCTCCTTCACCCTCCCATCTGCCCAACACCCAACAAATGTTACTACTATATGTGCACATAAGTGTTGATCAGTTAATACCAATTTGATGGTGAGTGCATGTGGTGCTTGTTTTTCCATTCTTGGGATACTTCACTTAGTAGAATGGGCTCCAGCTCCATCGATGGTAATACAAGAGATGCTAGATCACCATTGTTTTCTATGGCTGAGTAGAACTCCATGATGTACATATACCACATTTTATTAATCCCCTCGTGTATTGATGGGCACTTGGGTTGTTTCCACATCTTTGCAATTGTGAATTGTGCTGCAGTAAACATTCTGGTACAGATGTCTTTTTTATAGAATGTCTTTTGTTCTTTTGGGAGATGCCCAGTAATGGGATTGCTGGATCAAATGGTAGTTTTACTTCTATCTCTTTGAGGTGTCTCCATATTACTGTCCATAGAGGTTATACTAATTTGCAGTCCCACCAGTGGTGTAGGAGTGTTCCTATCTCTCCGCATCCATGCCAACATTTATTATTTGGGGAATTTTTGATAAAGGTCATTCTCACTGGAAATAAATGATATTCATTGTGGTTTTGATTTGCATTTCCCTGATGATCAGAGATGTTGAACATTTTTTCATATGTCTGTTGGCCATTAGTCTGTCTTCTTTTCAAAAGTTTCTGTTTGTGTCTTTTGCCCAATTTTTGAGAGAGTAGTTTGATTTTTTTCTTGCTGATTTTTCTGAATTTGATATGGATTCTAGTTATTAGCTGTTTATCAGATGTGTAGCATGTGAATATTTTCTCCCACTCTGTAGGTTGTCTGTTTGCTTTCATGATAGTTTCCCTGGCTGTGCAGAAGCTTTTTAATTTGATTAGGTCCCATTAATTCATTTTTGTTGTTGCTATGATTGTGCTTGGTGTCTTTTTCATAAATTCTTTCCATACGCTAATTTCTGTAAGAGTTTTTCCAACATTTTCATCGAGAATTCTTATAATTTCATGCCTTAGGTTAAAGTCTGTTATCTACTGTGAGTTGAAAGGTATGGATCCTGTTTCAGTCTTCTTCACGTGTCTATCCAATTTTCACAGAACTATTTATTGAATAAGGATTCTATTATCCAGAGTATGTTTTTGTCTTGTTTGTCAAAGATGAGATGGCTATATGAGGACGGTTTTTCATCTTGGTTCTCTGTTCTGTTCCATTGGTCTATGTCTCTGTTCTTGTGTCTGTACCATGCTGTTTCAATTACTATAGCCTTGTAGTATAGCTTGAAGTCTGGTAAATCGATGCCTCCCAATTTGTTCTTTTTGCATAAGATTGCTTTTCCTATATGGGGTCTTCTCTGGTTCCATACATTGTGTAGAATTATGTTTTCTAGATCTTCAAAAAATGATGTTGGTATTTTAATAGGGATTGAATTGAATCTGTAGATCACTTTGAGTAGTATAGACATTTTAACAATGTTGATTCTGCTGACCCATGAGCATGACATGGTTTTCCAACTGTTTATGTCCTATGCTATTTCCTTCCTCAGTGTTTTGTAGTTTCAGTGTAGAGGTCTTTCACCTCCTTAGTTAAGTATATGCAAAGGTATTTTATTTTCTTTGTTGCTATTGTGAAAGGTATTGAGTCTTTGATTTGGTTCTCAGTTTGACTGTTTTTGGCATATAGGAATGCTACCTAGATTTGTGTACATTTATTTTGTACCTTAGACTTTGGTGAATTTGTTTACCAGTACCAGTAGTTTCATGGCCAAACCTTTGGGATTTTCTACATATAAGATCATATTGTTGGCAAAAAGTGATGGTTTGACCTCTTCTGCCCCCATTTGGATGCCCTTGATGTCCTCTTCATGTCTGATTGCTCTGGCTAGGACTTCCAGCACTATGATGAATAGCAGTGGGGACAGGGGGCAACCTTGTCTGGTTCCAGTTCTAAGTGGGAATGCTTTCAATTTCTCCCCATTCAGTAGTACAATGTTGGCTGTGGGTTTGTCATATATGGCTTGTATCATTTTTAGGTAGGCACCATCTATGCCTATTTTGTTAAGTGTTCTTATCATAAAAGGGTGTTGAATTTTGTCAAATGCTTTTTCTGTGTCTATTGAGAGAATCATATGGTCTTTGTTTTTGCTTCTATTTATGTGGTGTATTATATTTATAGGTTTATATATGTTGAACGATCCCTGCATCTCTGGGATGAAGCCCACTTGGTTGTGATGGATTATTTTTTTGATAATCACCTGAATTTAGCTTGCAAGGATTTTGTTGAAGATTTTCACATCTATATTCATAATAGATATTGATCTGTAGTTTTCTTTTTTTGTTGAGTCCTTTCCTGGTTTTGATATCAGGGTGATTTTGGCATCATAAAATGTGTTGGGGAATAATTCCTTTCTTCTCGATGTTGTGAAATAATTTCTGCAGGATAGGCACCAGTTCTTCTTTGTAGGTCTGGTAAAATCTGGGTTTGAAACCATCTGGTCTTGGACTTTTCTTTTTAGGAAGGTTTTTTTATCGCTCCTTCAATTTCAGTGCTTGATATTGGTCTATTCAGGAATTCTATTTCTTCCTTATTGAGCCTAGAGACACTGTGTGTTTCTAAGAATTTGTCCATTTCTTCCATGTTTTCTAGTTTATGTGCATATAGGTTTTTATAGTATTCATAGATGATATTTTATATTTCCTGGGCATCAGTTGTAATTTCTCCTTTTTCATTCCTGATGGAGCTTATTAGAGTCCTTTCTTTTCTGCTTCTCATTAGTCTAGCAAGAGGAGTGTCAATTTTGTTTATTTTTTTAAAGAGCCAACTTTTTGTTTTATTAATCTTCCATATAGTTTTTTGTTATCAATTTCATTTCAATGTAGGCATTTATGGTTATAAATTTTCCTCTTAGGACTGCTATAGCTGTGTCCCATATGTTTTGATAACTTGTGTCTCCTTTATCATTTAGTTCAAAGAATTTTTTGATTTCCATCTTAATTTTCACCTAACACAATTATCATTCAGCAGAAATTTAGCAGCAGCAGTTTAGTTTCCATGACTTTTTGTAGAGATGAGAGTTTCTGTTGGAGATGATTCCTAATTTTATTCCACTGTGGCTGAGAAGATGCATGGTACAATTTCTATTTTTTTTTAATTTATTGAGACACGCTTTGTGTCCTAGGATATGGTCAATCTCAAATAACATCCCGTGAGCTGATGAGAAAAATGTATATTCAGTGGTTTTGGAGTAGAATGTTCTGTAAATGTCAGTCAGGCCCATTTGTTTTAGAGTTCTGTTTAAGTCTATTGTTTCTTTGTTTACTTTCTGTTTGGAGGATCTGTCCTGTTCTGTCAGAGGGATGAAGTCCTGGGCTATTACAGTGTTGCTTTTTATCATTTTGTTTAAATCAAGTAGGATTTGCTTTGTGAATCTGGGTGCACCTGAGTTACATGCATAAATAGTTAGAACTGTTATGCATTTTTGTTGAATTGTACCCTTCACCATTATTAGTGACTATCTTTGTCTTTCATTACTTTTGTTAATTTGAAGACTAAGTTATCTGAAATCAGAACTGCCATGCCAGCTTTTTTTTGACTTATGTTTGCTTGAAATATTGTTTTCCATCCCTTCATTTTGAGTCTGAATGCATCGTTGTGGGTTAGATGTGTTTCCTGAAGACAGCAGATACTTTGCTTGTGTAAATCTATCCATTTGGCCAGACTATGCCTCTTTAGTGGGCAGTTCAAACCATTCACATTTATTGAAAGGATTGAAAAGTGCCAGAGATTTCTTTTCATCCTATTTAGTTAAACGTTTTTGCTTTGTTTTCTCTCTTAAACCATTGTGGTATCTGGCCTTTGACCTTTAGCTTTTGGATGGTTTTACAATGGTGAGTGCTTACTGAACTGATCCATGTGTAATACTGTTTTGAGTTCCTCCTGGAGTGCAGGTCTTGTCTTGATGAATTCCCTCAGTCTTTCCTTGTCTGAGAAGGTCGCTATTTCTCCTTTGTATAAGAAACTTAGTTTTGCAGGGTAGACAATTCTAGGCTGGGCATTATTCTGTTTCGGAAGAGAATGGGGCCCCAGTCTCTTCTGGCTTATATGGTCTCAGTTGAGAAATCTGTGTTTATTCTGATGGGTTTTTCTTTATAGGTTACCTGCTTCTTTTGCCTCACAGCTCATAGGAGGGCCTCTTTTGTGGTTATTTTGGTCAGTCTTATGACTGTGTGTTGTGGTATCTTCCTGTTTGCAATGACTCTCCCAGGAGTTCTTTGAGCTTCTTGTACCTGGATATCTAGATTTTTAGCAAGTCCCGTGAAATTTTCCTCTATTATGTCTTCAAATAGCATATCCAACTGTTGTGTATTTTCTTCTTCACCCTCAGGGATGCCTATAAATCTCATGTTTGGCCTTTTCACATAATCCCACATTTCTTGTAGGCTTTGCTCTTTTCTATTATTTCTCTGCTCTATCTCTGCTACTGACTTATTTAATTGAAAAGTATTATCTTCAATCTCTGAGAGTCTTTCTTCTGTTTGATCTACACTATTCTTGCAGCTTTGCACTGTGTTTTGTAATTCCTTGAATACATTCTTCATTTCCAGTAGTTCTGTTTGATTTTTCTTTAATATTTTAATTTCTTTAGTGACTTTTTCTTCCAAGTCCTTGATTTGTGTGTGTGTGTGTGTGTGTGTGTGTGTGTGTGTGTGTGTGTGGTTTCTTTGTGTTGGGCATTCATTTTCTCTTGCATACCATTGAGTGTTCTTACAATCCATGTTCAAAATTCTTCTTCTGCCATTTTTGTGTTCTGAATTTGGTTGATGGTCATTGCTAGAGAGCTAGTGTTCCCCTTTTGGGGTGTGCTTTCTGTTTGATTCATCATACTTTCAGATTTTTTTCACTGATTCTTTCCCATCTGGATCAGCTATTGCTTCTTATCTTTAGATTTTCATTTAGATAGTTACACGCCCAGTTTAGTCTCTTAGCCTGTAGGTGGTGTTTGTTGGTTAGATCCAACTACACCCTGAATGATGAGTCAGTAGATGCAGTAAAAGGGTGTGTAAATTGACCTCCCTGTTAGTAGGTGGCACTTGCTGGGTGGAGCAGGCTGCAGTGTTGTTTTTGGGTCCTGTAACCAGTTCTGGTTCCTCTGGAGAGACACTGTAATGCCACAGGTGGTGGGTGGGGCCCTGAGCTTCCAGGTATGTCCTTATTTTCCACCTCAGCATGGGTGGGTGGGGCATGAGGCTGGGCAGGGCTGGGTTGGATGAGCTTGCCCTCAAGCTCCTCAAATGCTGTCAGTAGGGATCAAAGTTCTGTTCTCTGCTTCTGGGCAAAGCTGCCAGGGAGGGGCTGAAATGGCCCCACTCAGCCAAAAAGTCTGCATGTGGAAGTTCAGCTGTCTGAGACCTGCAGTCTCAACCAGGCCTTGCTCCTTTCCAACCTCCACTATACCGTGTTTTCTGCTGGACCTCTGCTAGCAAGCAGAACCTCAAGCTAGTGGATCTCCCCTGACTGTTACGTAAGCTGGGAGGTTCCTTGCCCAGGATCGCTGCCTTAGTTTTGAGTGTGGTCTTCCCATGGGAGGAGGTTTGCCCCTCAAGCATGCTGCAGTCAGGCCCCACTCCTATCTGCCCCTGAAGTCACACACACCTCGGTAGACTCCTTCAGAAATATCCCTTCTGTGCCCCAAGACAATGCAATAAACAATGCAATGGAGACCCAGATGTATGGGATCTGGCCTGAAGGCATGTCCCCAGGGCCCCAGATATCAATCCTTGACCCTGCCAGGAAGAAGAGTGGTGGTCTCAAGTCACCCCCAGGGTGCCCAAGCTGGATCAATTCTCTCCACCTTGGGACCTGCCTCGCTCTGCTGGAGTCACCAGGCAAGCAGCACCTGGGAGGGCTGGAGGGTAGGGAGCTCACAGTCCGGGTACCCCTCAGTCTAAAAGTAAGGATCTCATTCCCTGTGGATGCCTCTGGGTGTGACTAAATTGTCTCTTTCTTGGCAGCTGAACATAGGGAAGGGGAAAGTGATAATGAAGCAATATGGCTCCTGCCCATCGGCTGGGGTCTATGGGCCAGAGGTGCCCCATGGGAGCTGAGAGCCTGGTGCCCTGTCTATAAGAAGCTCACCACTCACTGGCGGCAGCCATCTCTGGACTGGTGTTAGCAGGTCTCTCCAGCAGGTCAGGAGCCCACCAGCAGTCCAAGACGCAAAGGAGGGGAAATTTAACTGCTCCACCTACCCTTGTTACTGGTCTCCATGCCTCTCGGGGTTTAGACCCTAATGATGCCTTTTTCCTTCCAGTTCTGCTCCACAGTGTCTTCCCATGGAGTCTCCTGTAGTTTCAGGCACCCTTTCTTCTGATTTTCATCCAATCTCTGTTTGTCTGCCTGTTTATTTTTTTCACTTTCATCTAAAATCTCTCCTTCTTGCAGAGATACTCTGGCTGGCAGTTTTTCTTGTCCGCCATCTTGCCCGTCCTCCCTGCCTTTCCTAGATATATATTTTATAAGATAGAAATACTTGAGCAATTGATCAGTAGATGTCATACCTATCAAAGTAAAAAAATAGTTATATACATATTCCTATATACATATTTTGACTGTTAATTATCCTTTCAAAGAAGCCAATGAATTTTCATTTTAGAAAATTCTAAAATACATATTAAAATCACTCATATGAAGAATCTTTAGTTTCCAGATTTATTACTTTATGAGATACTAGAATTACAGAAATGTGCCAATTTATTTTGAAGAAAAAGGAGAATTTTTTAAATGTATTATCATGTCATCTTAATAGCACACTATGCAGAAATTAGTGCTTACAGGAAAACCCTTAACCATTCAGTGTAATGGGTAATATTAATCATAAAAATATCACATACTCTCAGAGTTGTTTTATTTTCATGCTTACAATACTCATGATTATTGCCATTTTAGAAGCTTCTTTTGTATGATTATTTCTCTTTTAAAGGCTGAGGAAACAGCTTAGAGAAGTGACTTCAAAAGCCCCATCCTCACATGGCTAAGCCATAACCTGGTGCCCCAGCCTTTTCACTCCTTAGTGCATCGTTGTGCTTCAAGGCAATTATTCAATGAAAAGTTTAGGTTTTTCTTATGAAGGCAATTTAAAATGAATTTAAAAGAATTAATTTTCAGACATCCCCTGTATTCAAAGGGTGAGAGTTTTCCTGAACACTTTTTAGTTTAAGGTACTAATGTTATTTATCAGAATATTTTCATTTCATTCATTTGCTTAAACAAAGGTGGCCTGTAATTTATAGCAGAATAAATTTGATGTGTCGAATTTCTACTAGCTAATTAATCACTTACCATTTTAGCCCTACTTACCCTGTCTATTCTGCAGGAAACTAAAAAAAATTACCTTAGTAGTTTACACTTTACTCCCAGAACACTTCCTCTATTTATTTTGCCCTTGTAATTTTCCTTGTGTTGATCACCACTAGGAAAATGTCCCCCACCTACCACTTCAGAGAAACTTCTTCATGTGGCTTTGTCTTCCAGGTACCAGATTATAATGACTTACTTTGGCATGTGCTATGCCTAAACTGCCTTAACCTAAGTTTATCATTCAGAGAGAGAAAGGACTGAAGCCCTTGACAAGGCAGTGAGATATATACAGTTTTTAGCAATTTCATGGCTCAACAGATGTAAACTAATTATTTTTAGTATTGGGATATTTGAGGTGTTCTTTGGGGTGTTCTGGAGGAATCATCTTAAAACTCCTAGCACAGAAGTGGCATTTCTGTTATCAGGGCATCCTTCAATGATATTTAAGGTTTTAGAGTTTATTAGGAATGCTATTGGCCTCAATGCTCTAAAGATGCTGATCCTTGCTACCATCCTGGTATTGAATTAGAGTAGAAAATAAACTTTATGGTCCCGTTGGTGCCTTTTATTACCTATTTCCTTAACTAAAAAAAGCCCTAAGCTTCTAAAATTCACTTTGTTGTTTTGCAGAGTAAAGATATAATATCATTAGAGTTGTTTATTTTGTTTAAATTAAAGAATTTCTACCTCAAAGAATGTACTTCTTTTTCTCAGGAGCACAAGCCACTCTACAGACAATAATTCATTTAGATCTTTCAAATTCTGCAGAGAGTTGTAGGTGTTAAGTAGTGTATATGATTTCCAGAGAGAACAATTGAAATAGAGCAATGCCTAGCATTGCTTGATGTCACAAAGCTCTACTATAACAGAACTCGGAAAGGAATCTGGGTCTCTTGACTCCCAATTAGTTCTTTGTCCACTAGATCACACTCCCTGCTCCTCAGTCCTTGGAGACTAGATGACAAATTTTATACAAAGCTAAGTCTGAATTACCTACAGTTTTTAATGAGCATCTACAGATCCTGGTTCACATTCATATCGTTGCTCTCCAGCCAGTGATGGGGTGTCTGTCTGCCAGAATCCTTTGGGTCAGCCATCTTGCCGCTGCAGCAATGACAGGAAGAAAGCACACAGGAAGACAGTGCTGCAAGCAAAAGGACCCTGGACGTGGGAAACATATAACTTAGAAAATTTGAGGGAACAATAATAGTTGCAGAGTTGGATAGTCAAGACTATGTTCCCTCTGTGTGGATGGATACAAACTGAGATGGAATTCCATGATTATATATCATTTTCCACATAGAAACATGGAAATTCAACATAAGGGCACATCTGATGGGGGAGGGGTGGCAGGCACCATGTCTGGCCATGACGGCAGCAATAAGCCCCAAAACAGCCCAGAAACAGGCTAAGGAGACGGACAAGGAAGATAAGGTTTTTCAAGCACAAACAAAAACAGGAGCAGAAGAAATTTGAGGAGCTAAAAGCGAGAATAGCAGGAAATGGCCTGCTGGCACAGGTAGAATTAAGAAACCTGGTAAAAAGTAAGCTATTTCTTCTGCCTGAGGTGATGATTTCATTCCTGTTTAATCATCTGGATTCCTTGCCATAAAGTCTTTTGCCACCTATAGCTAAAATGAAGTGTTGTCTTGGAGCCTGTTGTGCATTTAAGAATAAACTTTTGTAAAAAAAAAATAATAAACATAAAAATAAGGGCAAATCTAAACCACACAATAGGCAACCAACATTTGGAGCTAGAGCTTTCACAGTTCTGCAAGGACATCCAATGCACAGGCAGATTTCATGTGAGCTGTTGACTTTCTAATATCAAGGCTATGACCTAACTGAAAGGATATAATAGTTATTTAAAGATTTCCAAGTGGAAATGGTGACAATTAAATATATCACAAGGCTCAATGGGGAGAGTATGTCAAATTTTTTAAATTTCACGTAAGTAGTAATTTGGTCATTGTGCCTTGGAGAAATAATTTGAAACATGTTTGTTGTTAGCAGAGTGAAATGATAATACGCTGTTTTATTTATTATCATCTTTATTTTGATTTCTCAGTGATTTCTAATGTATCTTCTTGAAGATCAAATTTGGTTGTGCTATTTAATAAAAGAAATTATACTCACAATTTATATGAGCTAAATATAACTCTTCAACTTTATTTTTTGTTTCTCTTGCCTGGAAATGTTTAAATTATTTTTTTCAGAAGAGAAACTTAAAATATATATTCATTTCTGAGATTTATTCAAACAAGTGGCCATTTTATAAAAGAAGGAGAATGGAAAGTATGGTCAGTCTTGAAAATATAAATGACTTATGTGATCTCTCATAGGGGCTTCTGGTGCGATTCTTGATACTGGAATGTGTGAGTCTCATTAATTGCACCTAGCTTAGTTCCTGCTGCATAGTCAGCTCTCAGTCGGTGTCTCTCTAAATGAAAGCCAATTATCTGAGTTCGAGAATGCAAGTGAGATGAAGAAATTGAGAGAGTAATTATAGAAACATCAGCTAATGCTTGGAGTAAGCAGGAAATACAAATTGTTTCATAGATGTACAAGCTTTTTAGCATAATTAAAAGCCAAAAGAAAGAGTCTAATAAGGGGGGAGCTAGCCAATGACACAGGAGAGAGGAATGATAGATAAGATAGGGTTCTGAACATAAGTGGAGATAGGACTCTAGGTGGAAGTAGAGGATTTGGCTCAGATGACAGGAGGAATGCTTTCTTTTTTCAGTAGTGAAAAGAGGATCACAATGAAGGCTGGTCAGCTGAGAAAGTTCCTGTGTGGTGGATGCTATATTTTCTACAAATTTGATCTTCTGTGGAGTTTGAATGGAAGTATTAACCATAGGGATGTGGAGAAAGCATGGACAAGGGGAATATCATAGAAGTGCCAGAAAATATTTGAGCTCACTTGAAGCTGTGGAGGCTAAGTCCGCAGTGGTACAATCAGCAGAACTTCAGTGGAAGAGGTCAGGTGTGGAGAAGGAGATCAAAGTGTTGGCTGAGAGATAGTCAATGATTGACAGCAGCAGGTGGATCACTCCACAACCACCAAAATCCCCTGGATGATAGCAGGAGTTGGGTGGAGAGGAAGTCTAGTAAAGCCTTCAGTAAATGAGGGAAATGGCAGGAGGGCAGACAGTAAAGATAAGGAGAATCAGCATCCACATGACAAAAATTGCAGGCAGACTCAAAAATCTTAACCAAAAAAGAGCCCAGATAGCCAAAGCAATCTTAAGCAAAAAGAACAAATGTGGAGGCATCACATTAACTGACTTCAAATTATACTACAAGGCTATCGTTACCAAAACAGCATGGTACTTGTATAAAAGTAAAGACATAGACCAATGGAACAGAATAGAGAACCCAGAAATAAAACCATTTACTGATAACCGAGTGATATTTGACAATACAGACAACAACATATACTAGGGAAAGGAAGCCCTATTTAATAAATGGTGCCTAGAAAACTGGATCAATCTAAGTGCCCATCAATTTTTGAGTAGATTAATAAAATGTGGCACATACACACACACACACACACACACACACATACATACATACACACATGGTGTGTGTGTGTATATATATATATATATGTGATATATATGTGTGTTATACATACACACACACACCATGGAGTACTACTCAGCCATAAAAAGAAATGAAATAATGTCTTTTGTAGCAACTTAGATGGGATTGGAGACCATTATCCTAAGTGAAATATCTCTGGAATGGAAAAAGAAACATCATATGTATTCTCTAATAATTGGGAGCTAAAGAATGGGCACACATGGCCACAAAGAGATGTTGAGGACATCGGAAACCAAGAAGGAAGGAGAGTGGGAGGGAGTGAGGGGTAAAAACTTACGTATCAGGTACAATGAACACTATTCTTTGATGGGGACACTAAATGCCCCAACTTAAGCACTATACAAAGTATCCATGTGACAAAAATATTTGGACTCCCTTAGGATTTTGAAAGAAAAAAAAAGTTAGTTTGGTTACCCTCTTCTTAATAACCTTATTATATCACCCTTGTAAATATAGCTTCAATTTGGTTATTTTTTTCAATTATGTAAGGAAGTGAATGAAGAAAAATGTTATAAACTTTTTTGTACTTTCAAGTAAGTTAATTAATTTTCATATCAGCTAAACCAGAAATAAAATGATTACTTCAAAGTTTACAAATCTGCTAGATCAGTATATTCAACAAAAGTTTGACAGGAATCCCAGGAATACCTACATTCCAGTAAAGCCAAGTTCTTGACTCCTTGGAGAACCTTATTTGCATTTCTGCATAGCTAATTTTGATAATGTGAAAATATTTTGCATTGATAAGGACTTTTATTAATGCAAAACAGACTTCTGTCCCAGTTTTACATGGCTTTAATATTAATAACAATATGCCTGAGATTATGCTACATTTTAATGCCCACAAAATTGGTGAGTGGAACAAAATGTGAATAAATTATTTACATACAAACAATATTCTTGTTTTTCAAAAGTAGTTCATTGGGGAATAATAGATATAGGTGAGATAGAAACAAGCTAAATATATAGTTGCAAAAGAAAAAAGAAACAAAAGTTGGTTTTGCAAGTATTGAATATTGCTAACTTGTATGGGTATCATTAATGTAGAACAAGTTTGTAATGTAAAATTTTATGGACATTTAAATAAATCGCAAATAGTAAAATCTAACAGCTGAATGTCAATCTTATCCTGCTCTTCTCTAGGCAGTAAATATTTAGTGAGTGCCTACTATATGCCAGGCACTGTGCAAAATCTAATGATCCAAAGAGTGTCAGACTGAGCTTCTGGTTTCATGGACATGAGGTCATGAGTGAGCTTCTATCTCCTAACATTTACATACCTATTATTTCAGTAAACTTAGTTTACAAAACTGAATATGAAGAAAACAATCAAATAATTTGATTAATATACTTGTAAATATGGGCAAAAATTATTATAAACACTTTTGGGAGGAAAAAGTGAATTATCTGGATCAACTGTTTACAAATTCTGAAATCTTAGCTTTGCTTTTACTTTGAAATAATCATGATCTCCCTGCTTGATATGTCTCTGACCACAGCATTTCCTATACAATAGAATTTCCATGAATATTTTTAAAAGAATCAGGAAACAAAATGAAGAATTATGTTAAATATTTATATTTTAAAATGTTTATTTCATAGAAAAACATGTCTCATAACTAAACTGAGTAAAAATATCCAAAAATAAAACCTAACTCCTGAAAACCCTGCTACATGGAATCAATAGTCTGACAGAATCACAACAATGTAATTTTTTGCAATACAATTTAGCATATCCAAATGATACTAGCCCCCTCAAAATGCTTCTGAGCTTTGTGAAAAGAAGTTAAATACCCACACATACATACACACATACGTATACATATATGTATATAAAGAAAGATTGCTACTTGAGCCTCCACTTGCCTCTCTGACCAGTGTTGAGTAATTATATAATTTATCCAGGGGAGTTATATACTGTGAATCTTGAGCAAACAATTGTGCACACTTCTAGGAAAGCACCCTTTACCACAAACCCTCCTTACCCTTAAACCATAAGACACATTTTTGCTTTTTATTAAAATGTAGCTTAGTTGTAGCTGGCTGAATTTGGTTTCCAAACCTTGGTCACTGTTCAACATGATAGTGTCATTTCCCTATTTAAAACCCTTATAGAGCTCTTCATTTCCTCATGCTAAGGTGGCCATAGCCTTTACAAGAGTTATATACACGGCCCTAGTTGATCTGGGGTCTTTTTACCCTCCAGCCTCAACTCTGGTCCCTCCATACCTGTCACACTGCTCCTCCCAGTAACAAGCTCAGCTCCCTCTTATCTCTGGGCCTTGGTGTTTCCATGTCCATCTTCATGGAAACCTTTTTTCCACACTCTCCATTTGGCTAACTCCTTCCTGTTCTTCATGTTCCAGTTTACTCTCTACTTCCCTGGGGGGAAAATAAGCAGGTCCTGAGAGTTGAGGGCAGGCATTGTGTCTTTTTTATTTACTTCTGAATCTCCAACATTCACCACAGTTACTGACCTGTAGCATTCATTCATTCACTCACTCATTCAACAAAAATGTAATGAGCATCTCCCAAAAGCCAGGCATTGCTCTAGGCGTGGGGAATAAAGTGGCAAATTAGATAAAACCTCTTTCTCATGAATATGATAAGGAAGGTAGACAGTCAAGACTTGAGATGATTTCAGAAAGTTATAAAAGTTGTGAAGAAAATAAATCACAGAGAAGGTAAGATACAGGATGTAATCTAGGCTGAGACTCAAAACATATAAAGGAGATAACCGTGTGATTCTCTGAAGATAGAGAATTCCAGTAAGAAGTAATAGCACATAGAAAGGCTCTGAGAGCAAATGAGCTATGCATAGTCCAAGGACAAAAGGAAGGCTACTATGGCTGGCACAGAGAGACCAAATTGTGGAGTGACTGGTGACAGGGGCTGAGAGGGGGCAGGAGACAGTTCATGTAGGAAGTTTGAGGTCATGGTGCAGTTTTTCAATTTCATGTGAATTGCTTTTGGAAACCCTTGGAGAGTTTTGAACATGATCTGATTTATGCTTTAATAAAATCACTCTTTTTATTACTTAGAGAATGAAAAATAGAGAGGCAAAGTGGAAGCAGAGGATCTGGAAAGAAGGATGTTACAGCAGTTGTGGCAAGAGATAGGCTATAGCACTAGGGTCTAGCAATGAAAAATGATTGGATTCAGGATTTCTTTGGGGAGATGGCACTGGTAAGATTTGCTAAGAGATTGAAAGTGAAGTGTGATCAAAAAAAGAATGAACTCTATTAATATTGTTTAATTGAATTTTGTTGTTTAAATTGAAAAATCCTACAAAAGGAAATGCTTTGGTGTTAGAACTTACAAAGGTATTTCATTCATCATAATTATGTTTGCAACAATTATAAGGGAGATGTTAATACAGTATTTGAAACTTCCAAGCACACATCATGTAAGTTTCTCCTGAACTTACTAGTGTGCAGCTCTGCCTGTGGGAATCTCTCCAAAGTTCTCATCAGCCAATCGATATTTATTACTGTCTATTAAGAACAAAGACTCTGAAATTAAACTGCCCAGGTTTGTAACCTGGCTCTGCCCCTTAAGTAACTTTGTAAACTTTGGCAAGTTACTTAACATCTCTTTGCCTCTTTCCTCATCTATAAAATGGAGATAATAGTACTTGTGTTTATAAATTTCTGTGGGAGTCAAATGAGTTAACACATACAGAGCACTTAGAAAACTAGCATATAACACTGCTGAAAAATGTTAGTTATTTTATTGTCTACTTTGGGTAGAACTTTGTGGTAAGCCCATGAAAAAGATATCTTTTATAGCCCTTGAATTTCAGTAGCTATATTTATGTTAATAAAATGCTGGCAACCTAAGGGCTGATTACATTGCCACTCCCTTATTTATATCAGGGTCCCAGACTGGTGCATATGAGTCACAGGGAGGAGGTCTTTTCTCAGAAGCTGCGCTAGTTCTGTCTCCTAATTCGTCAGGGACTTTCTTCCTTATCCTCATCCCCCTCCTCCCTTCAACATGGAGACATACCCACAATGGAGCAGATTGGAAAGCAACTTCAGAGTGCCGCCAGGTGCCTGCCTTTGGGCAGACAGAGCTCCGTAAAACTCTTCGAAGATTAAGGTTATTGACATTCATTAGCCTTAACCTTGCCTGCAGCTAATAGCGCAGTGAAAACTAGATGGTGTATTCTTTTGCCCTATTGATAGGATAAGCCAAGTGTCCAGTGTAAGAGATGTGCCCACTGCATAAATTACACAGGCCAATCACCAAAAAAGAATGGAAAAATAGCTCAAGTATGTTTATAGTTTTCATTTCCTTACTCATGCAAATGCTTCTCACCTCACACTTTACATCTCTCCTCAAGTCTCTTCTCCAGTCCAGTTATGCATGTTTCTTGCTCATTACCCCTTCATTCTCTCTTCTCCATTCTGAACACAAACTTCAAAAGAATAACTCCAGTAATGGTTGAACTTTGATCAGAAGTTGAGGAAAGAAAAGAAACTAAAGCCATGCTTCTCTGTAGTGGACAAGAAGAGAGAAAAGCAAGGAAAAATAATAAATTTGTCAGTTATCTATTAATACCATAACATATATTAATTACCCCATATTTAGTGGCTAAAAACAACACTGATTTTTCATGTCAGAGTTTGGGCCAGGACTCTATCTCACTGTTTTGCACAAGGCTGCAATCAAGATGTCACCCAGTGCTAAGGTCTCACCTAAAGCCTTGACAAAGGATCTTTTTCAAAGCTCACATAGTGTTGGCAGTTTCAGTTCCTCGACCGCTGTTGGACTAAGGGTCTCAGTTCCTTGCTGACTCTTGGCTGGAGGCTGCACATGGGCCTTCCCAGCCTGGCAACCTGCTTTATCAAAGCCAGCCAGGGAGACAGTCTACTAATCAGACAGATATCACTATCTTATGTATTCTATTACTTTCGCCATGTTCTGTTGGTTAGAAGCAATTCTTGGCTAGCCTACAGCCAAGAAGAGGGGATCCCACGAAGTTGTGAATGCCAGCAGTCAGGGATCGTTAGGCGACATCTTAAAATCTGACTATCACAATTCATAATTTTTGTTTGGTCAAAGAAGATAAATAAGAATTTTCTCCCCTCTTTTTTTCTTTCCAAAAGCTGCTCTTAAACCTTAGATTTGGCTTTCTTTGGTTTTTTTTTTTTGCCTATATATGGTATATTTGCTTGCTATGACCCCAGTTATTTTTCTCAGTCATGTTTCATTTCTCTGGCCAGAGTATCTGCTAATTTTCCCAACCAAATATTAATTAGCACATAGCCAGTGGTTCCAGGCCAAATTTCTGTGTTCCCCGAAGCCTCTAAAGCAACAATACAGATCAAATTGCTAGTATAGATTTCACTAGACCAAGCTAATAAAATATTTGACTCATTACAATAAACTCTTTTTTCTGTTTTTCTAAATTATGAAACACCTGACTTTGTTGCCTTCCACATGTCCTGGCCACCACCATTGCCTATGCCATTTCTCTTGTGCTCCTCTCCAGCTGTGACCTCCACCTCCTCTCCCTACTTTATTTTGCCCTGTTTTAAGCGTACATTCAAGTGTTCTTAATGAGCCTTTCTCCCTTTATAAGCTCACCTATTTCCCCTTCCTCTTAACTAACAAACTATTAATAATTTACACCATACAAGTAATCACTTGGCTGCAAATTATTTTGAACCAGTATTCAATGGTTTGACATTTATGAGTCTCCTTTCTCCAATAAGACTGTAAGTTCTTTGATCAATATGGCTCACTACAGTGAAACCGAGAATAATTCATCTTGGTCACCACAATATTTAATGAAATATTGTTCCAAAGTCTTTCTTAGGGAAGTCATGCCTTATACTTAGTTTTTATCCTGGATGCCTAACACTTGGCTAATTACATACAAGGAATTCAATAAATGCTTGTTGATCTGATAGGGGCAACTATTAAATATTTAAGTTGTATATATAATTTCATTGCATATATTAATACTTTCAGCATTGTGAAATAGAGAAGGCTGAACCTCACTAGGATTTGTGTCTGCTGTAATATATAAACTGGTATGTGGGCCCTTAAAAAGAGAAAACTTACATAAATTTAAGAAATACATGAAATTTATATGATGCCCAAGATTTGTTTTCCAAGCATAAGAAAATAAAATAAGTTGCTCAAGGTATAACTCTAAAGTTTCTTTCCCATAAAAAGAAAATTAGGGTAGTTTAGTCACTCTTATTTTAAAATAATATAAATTTATATTCTTGGCCGGGCGCGGTGGCTCATGCCTGTAATCCTAGCACTCTGGGAGGCCGAGGCGGGTGGATCACTCGAGGTCAGGAGTTCGAGACCAGCCTGAGCAAGAGTGAGACCCCGTCTCTACTAAAAATAGAAAGAAATTATCTGGCCAACTAAAAATATATATACAAAAAATTAGCCGGGCATGGTGGCACATGCCTGTAGTCCCAGCTACTCGGGAGGCTGAGGCAGTAGGATCGCTTAAGCCCAGGAGTCTGAGGTTGCTGTGAGCCAGGCTGATGCCACGACACTCACTCTAGCCCGGGCAACAGAGCGAGACTCTGTCTCAAAAAAAAATAATAATAAATAAATAAATAAAATAAAATAATATAAATTTATATTCTAAAGTTGTTGCTTTCTGGGCTGTGAAATTTGCTCTAACATTGGCCCTGGGAAAGACCTGTTTTTATAATGTTAAAACATTATATTACAAAATATCATATTTACATACTTTGAGATACTATTTATACCATTTTTATTTAGATCTAAATTATTTTAAATTAATTTCTGCAGATTTAGATAACGATCTTTAAGCACAATAAATACTTAAGAAGTTTCCTCTTCCTACTAGATATTATTGTCTCTAATTCCACATCTAAAAAGAGGAATTGTATTTTTCTCAAATTTTTTGTGATCATAGCCAATAAATTAAAAAAGAAAACATTATTGTACCATATAATTTTCTGGGAAAAGTTTAATGAACAATATTCATTTAGAATAAATTTCAGTGATGTTTCAATTTTTTTAAATTTTTTAATTTTTTTTTTTTAAATTTCATAGTATTACAGAGGTACAAACTCTTTGGTTACATAAATTGTCTTTGCTCTGCTTGAGTCAGAGCTACAAGCGCCCATTCCCCAGACGTCACCCACTGCATCCGTTAGGTGTGAATTTACCAATCCCCTCCTTCCCCCTCCCACCTGCCCACACCCATGTATATTACTTACATATGTGCACATTAATGTTGATCGATGAGTAACAATTTAATGGTGAGTGCATGTGGTGTTTGTTTTTCCACTCTTGTGATACTTCATTTAGAAGAATGGGCTCCAGGTCCATCCAGGATAATACAATAGGTAGTTCAACATTTTTTCTTATGGCTGAGTAGTACTCCATGGTATACATATACCACATTTTATTAATCCACTCATGTATTGATGGGCACTTGGGTTGTTTCCACATTTTTGCAATTATGAATTGTGCTACTATAAACATTCTAGTGCAGGTGTCCTTTTATGGAATGTTTTTTTTTTCCTTTGGGTAGATACCCAGTAGTGGGATTGCTGGATCAAATAGTAGTTCTATTTTTAGTTCTTTGAGGTATCTCCATACTACTTTCCATAGAGGTTGCGCCAGTTTGCAGTCCCACGAGCAGTGTATGAGTGCTCCTATCTCTCTGTGTCCATGTCAACATTTGTTGTTTTGGGACTTTTTGATAAAAGCCATTCTCACTGCAGTTAAGTGATATCTCATTGTGGTTCTGATTTGCATTTTCCTGATGATTAGAGATGTTGAGCATTTTTTCATATGTTTGTTGGCCATTAGTCTATCTTCTTTTGAAAAGTTTCTGTTCATGTCCTTTGCCCACTTTTTAATGGGGTTATTTGATTTTTTTTTTTTTTTGCTGATTTTCCTAAGTTCTATGTAGATTCTTGTTATCAGCCCTTTATTGTATGTATTTACAATTAAAACAAATTACTGTATATATTCACAATTAAAACAAATTGATGTATATCAACAATTTGTTTTAATTGTGAATAAGATATAGTTTCCTTTATTATGGTCTAGTTTGCCACATTGCTGATACTGTAATTATTGACCAAACTAAAATGTTTATAGTTCCTGTACATTTGAATATGAAAAATTTGCAATAATTTCTCTATTCAGTATTCAGTTGGGCTTTTAATTATTTATTTTAGTTGATTTTCACACTAGTACATGCTTATTGTTGCAAAAAGGAAATAATTGGAGGCATTAACGGAGAAGAATTAAAAAACAGTCATAGATCCACCACTCAGGGACAAAAATACATTAATATTTTTGTACATTCCTCCAGTCTTTTTTGTATGTATATATACTTGTATGCTTTTTTCTATCTCAAAAATTCTTGGGATCATGGTGTATATATAGTTTTTTTAAATTAATTTAATATTGCATTAAACTTATTATCTGACAATACTAGATGGTTTTCAAAAATATAACATTTAGTGACTAGATTAGTCTATTATATCTATATGCTATCTATTTTATCATCTATTCTATATATTATTGTTTCCTATTTTTTCTTTTATATGATGAAATTTTGAATGCAAAATTTTGAATATAGCTCTACTTATTCATCATATTACTCATCACAGTAGATTTCTAGTGGAATCACAATCCTCTAAGACTCTTGATCAATACATTCAAAATGTATTTTTAAAGGCTATACAAATTTATACACCCATCTTGGGCCAGTACCTGTATTTGTGCATATATGCAAATAGCAGTGCACAACTCACACAATTGAACTGGTGACTCTTCTCTCCTCTGCAGAGAATAAGTGTACCTATCTCACTGTCACTAATATTAAATATAATCTTATTTAAAAATCACTAATATTATGAAACTTTTATAAAAAGGTCATTAGTTAAGGTTCAATTGCACTTAGCAGAGATATTCTGAAAACTGTGGTGTAAACAAGATAGAAGTTTATTTTTGTTTTGCTCTCATTTAATTTCTCACCGTCATGTCCAGGGTCACACATCACTATGAACACCATGTTCCAAACAGCATCCAGGAGGAAAGTAAAAAAGGGAAGGGAAGGTGGAATTTTCCTTCTCTTTAAGAGAAAAATACAGAATTTTGTTTATGAAACTTCGCAAGTTTGCTCACAAAACTCAGTTCATATCTCATTAGTCAGAACTTAGTCATCTGGCCAAAGTTCATTGTTAGTGAAATTAGGAATAGTAGTGTTTAATGTGAGCTTCTCTAGTCCCAGCCAAAAACCAAGAACTAATTATTCGGGGAAAAATAGAAATGGTTTTGAAGGATTATTACTCTCTTCCATTCAGAGAATCTTAAATTTGCAATGTATTTGATTACTGGTGAGATTGACATTTTTTCCTACATCTATATAATTTTCTTCTATAAATTAAACATTAATGTCCCATGCTATATTTTTCCACTGGGATTAGTTTTTTTCTTTTTTATTTTAAATAAGGGCTTTTAGGTAAAGGCTATATTAACTATTATCTATCATATTCATTTTGTAGCTGAAGAAATGGCTTGAAAAGATGGCAAAAATGTTTTATGTCTAAGACATCCCCCACTCCTTTTGGACAACTAGTACCTGTATCCCTGTCTCAGGCCAGTGGTTGGGAGAGGCAGGGGAGTGTCCTTTGTTGTTTGTGTCACAGAAGATGGAATTAACCTGGGTGGAGGTGATGAGATTGTCTTAGCCAAAGATGGGATTAAGCAGAGGTCATGAGATTGTCTTAGCTGAAAATGGGGTGAATCAGAACCTTTAAAAGCTCTGTGCCTCCGCTTGGATGTTGGTACTTTGAGACAGGAGTCTTCCAACCTCCTTATTTGCCAGCAAATCTATAACCTCTTCTTTCCTTCTCCTCAAAACACTTGTCCTTGTTCTTCTGATTCAGCCTTGGGGAAAGTACTTAACTGTTGGTAACAATTTCAAGTATTTTGCTTATACTGCTTTTGGTTTATATTGGAATTTATATGTCTAGATAACACTGCTGTTATACTTAGAAAGTTTTTCCATTTCCCCAAATCAGTTAATATCCATCAATATTTCATTCTAGATTTTTTTTAATTTTAACTTTTATTTAAAATTCTATTTTATCTTTAGGGTTTTTTTGTTTGTTTTTGTTGCTTGCTAAAGCTAAAAGGAAAAATATCTATATTCAGATTTGTTTGTTTTTTAAATAGTTACTTTACTAGTTTGTTAAACAAGTTAGAAACTTAGAGAACTTTACATTGTGTTCTTATACGGTCTAGCATCTCTGTAAGGATTATCAGTCTCTTTTGTTGCCCTCTCCAGGGCTGGGGTTATATGAGAACACAGGGCTGACTTACGGAGTATTCTACCAGGATACATTCTGAATGTTTGAAGCAACTGCTAGACCACTTATTAAATATCTTGACTGTCACCCATGGGTGTGTTCACTGGCTTTTGCCTGAGCCTTACATTATGTAGTTATCCTACCATATTAGTAATTATTGAACAAATAAGTGGCTTTCATATGTAGAGAGTGTTCACAGATCAATAAATTCCAAGGCATCATTTATAACTTTGTTTTCCTTGATGCATTTTAATCAAGAGCTAAATAAATTGAGGCTAATGTCAAAATCTGATTATTTGAATCCCTAAACATATTGAAGGAGAAAACTAAAGTATGAATTTCAAATTAGGAAGTTTTGACTAAGTTTATTTTCTTAGAGAAATAAATTGTGCAGTTATGACAGAATAGATAGATGTACATTTTATTAAATAAAAATATTCCATCGTATAGGAATGTCTATTACTTTAGTATATTTGCTTTAAACAAACATGAAAATAGGAAATGATAGAATAACTTATGAATCATTAATGAATTATACTTCTTACTCTAATACACTTCAAAACCATTAGTTTTGCTTCCATAAGTTTATACAGAAAGCACCATGTGGTTTTATTCTTTATTATTCATTTTCTCATTAATATTAGACATATTGGAACTTATTTATGTCTTCTAATATAGATAATAAAATATTGAAGTCAGTGAATAAATCAGCAATGACCAAAATCTGAAATAAATATTGATAAAGTTTAGGAATATCTTTTCATACATTAATTTTCATATAAATATCTCTGATTTAGGACTTTATATAAAATCAAGCCACCTGAATACTATTCAGGATGAATAAATATACTCTCCATTTTTCCTCCCCATTCCCCAATATCTGGCTTCAGTGTAGACTATATTTAGAATAGATTGCTTTAAACTATGTAACAAGACTTTCTTTTTAAATATATCTGTTTCAATGGGATTTTCTGTGTACTGTGTAAATAGAAGGAGTTGCATTATCAATGAAACAAATATAGTATGTGACTGTTGAGACACTTGAAATGAAGATTTGATTTCGTTTTCAGATAATTTGCCATTTAAATGGAGGAGCAGGGAGGGTGGAAAATTATTTGGTGAAATTGTTGGTATGATGCTTTGTTTCAGAGTATAATCACTTCTTAACAAAATTCTTGGTATGACTGTTAGCAACAGCCCTGCAGCTCATGGCAGGAATACTGAAGATCTGATAAGAGCAGCTGAAGGCGGGTGGGCAACGATTCAACTCTTCTAGTTATTTTCAGCAAACTGGATTCAATTAAGCACAATAAATACTTCTTCAACTGGTCTTATAAAGCCTTCACAGGATCGACATGGGTAAAAAGAACTGCATTTCATGAAATCTCTGTTTTTTTTCTTTTGGCTGGGGATCTGAGTCAGCAGTCAGTATTTGTGTTATATAAAATGTTATCAGCTTTCAGTTAGAGGTATTAATAATATGAAAAATCAGGAAATGTTAAGAAACATGTCACAGGCAAGTATAATAGTATTTTATCATTAATAATTTGTAAATATTATCAGAGTGGAGATTTGGAGACTGACAAGGGTGTTTACCCAGAACACTTTTCAAGTCAACCACTCAGTGTGTAGTGTTTATATGTAGTGTACTTGGTAGGACCGTGTGTTTTGAATCTTACATATTTTGCGTAGAAGCTCAGGCAACTATCTGATTTCTCTAGATGTCATCGTACCCATATGTTTCCTGGGAATTAATTAGAAATATTATGTACTATACCTCTGAGAGATAAATAGATGGATAGATCAGAAAAGTCGGGACCATAACAAGTGCCAATAATAATAATCCTTCATCGTTATAAACATCATCATCATCAACATCATCATCATCAATTGTCTACAGAGTCATGAAGGAGCTAAACATCTTAGCTTGCATGTTTTTAATTTGTAAAATAACAAAATAATTAATGATATATAACAAACTAATACAATATTTTAAAATTAACTGTATATAGGGTCCACTTTTGAAACACCTTTCATTTTTTATTATACATTATGTATTACAGATGATTTAAGGTTCAATTTTTCAGTAAGGCATTTATTGATGTTTATGCATATTCCACAAGGACATTTTGATTATAATCTATATTTATAAGCTATGGAATCTCTCTTCTTCCTTTTGCATGTACAGATGGCTCATTATGCTAATTTTATTAATAATTGTTCTTTTTCACACTTCTCTGGAGATGAGTCCCCTTTCCTCTGTCCCCTTGCTGCCACAATCTCAGACCTTGATCTCAGGATATATTTTTACCTTCTCTGGGAGCATTTTGGAGCTCATGAAGACATCTGCCCCACTCCTTACCTTCCAGAAATCTACAATTTATGCCCATCAAGGATTCAATAGCTGTGTTTAACCAGTGTCTTCCTTCCTCTCAAAAAAAAAAAATCACATTTTAATTCCCTCTGGTTTTGTGAGGGTGAAGGGGCCTTAGATGCTTTCTCTTGCATCATTATTGTCTTCCCATGCCTTGACTTTTCTCCTCCAAAGGTATTTTTTGTAGATGGTCCTCCAGCATGTCTCCTTTTGGACATACACCTTTTATTAGAGTTGTCTTAGCCTTTTCTTTCCAGAAAGCAGAGCTTGGCAAAAAAGACTAGTGGCTGATATTTGATTAAGGATAATATGATTAAGAAAAAAAGAATGAATAACAATATAGTGAAGGAGAGAAGAGGGAGAGCCAACATGAGATCTGGTCCTATCTTTAGATAAAATTCTTATATTTCTTCATCATGGATTTTTAAATTAATTTTTATTTATTTTTTTTAATATTGTTTTACCCAGGCACAATAATGCACACCTATAGTCCCAGCTACTCAGGAGGCTGAGGCTGACAGATCTTTGTCTCTAACATATATATATATATGTATATATATATATATATACACATACACACACACACACATACACACACACACACACACACACACACTTTATCTTAAGTACTGAGATTTTTATGTCCCCTTAAATTTTCATCCAAAGCAAGTGCCTCATTCACCTTGCCCAGTTATAGATGCATTATCAATTCAGCTACCAACAAGTGCAACTGACTGATCCAGGAACTATGTTCCCCAAGATGGATAGATTGAGTCTTGGGATCCCCCATCAATGAGGAATAAGGGGAATCATCTGGTTATGCCCGTGTGAATATGGCCAGAGGTCATATAAATTAGAATAAGAGACAAGTGTGTCTAAGAAGATGTGAAATGGTGACTAAGGGGTATGCAATCCACCCCTTGCCCTATTCAGCTACTTGGGTATCCACCATTATATCTGGCTCTCATAATAAAATGATAAAAAATAAATTTTTCTTCTTCTCTGAGAGATACAGAATCAATCAATCATGTCAGAGAAATTCCTTTAAGGCAGTAGCCCGCTGCACCCTCTGAAAAGCTTAATGCAAGTGAGCTCATGTAAGCTTAATGTAAGTCAGCCATGGCCTCCATTGCTGCAGCTGGTCCTGGGCGGCTGTGATTGAGGTCTCCGCCACTCAGCTAGATTTCCTTTGCCCTTAGTCAACACCTTGGCTGGTCTGGGTGACTTGCCTAGTGGAGTGATCTAAATCTCCATTTCAGAGTTGTCTAAATCCCTAGTTTCGTTGGTGCTTGGGGGTCATGGTTACTGCACTCTATAATTTACTCTCATAACTGGACGTGGAAGCACCAAGTATGTCCTATTAAATCCCTTGACTATTACTCCCCTCTTTCCCATTGTTTACCAGCAAACTTGACTCTATGGTAATCATGAATGTTTACCTCCACTAGTACTACAACTGCTTTATTTGCTTGTAGATCCACCGGCAAGAGGTGCACTGTGTGAACCAGGAGAGGTTGCAGCTTCAAGTTTAATGATATCTCAATATGTTCCCTCCCAGGATACAGGACCTCTATCCCTGCATAGCCTAAAGTTGCAGAGATGGAAGCATGAATTCTACAGGCGGGTCACTGGGAGTGATGGTGAAATTTCTATCTTTTGGTTTTAAGACCCAAGGAGTCTAGCCCATGGGGACATAGGACTATATACTGGCCATTGATTCAGTCATGTACTGCATCCCTGGAGGTCAGCACTTTGACCCCACAAAGTGTTGGTTTTAAGCTTGTACGTTAACTGAGACTGTAGTGGGCCATTTTATCAATCTCAGGCTGACTGCTTCTGGGTAACTGAGTACATGAATTCCATATACATGTCATGATTGGTATACTTCCTTTGCCTTAAAGTATGTCCCTTCAAGTGAGGCAGTGCTATGCGCAATACCATAGGGATAGTTCAGGTACATCTTTGGAAAGTCATGTTGCCTGCGCTCTCCAGCCCAGGAAAGAAATCTGGAAGAGGTGTTCCTCTTGGTAAGGACGAATCATGATTCTCTGGGGTGTAAAGGTTCTGATGTAACTTACCTGCCATTAAATGATCAGGTGGTATTCTCAAGTTATAGTGTCATAGAGAGAGCTCAGTATAACTTTTTGCTGCCAATGGGTTGGACATTCAGCAGTGACAAAATAGATAAATCTTCTAGAGAGGAAATCTGTGCTATTAAGTGTATTTGTGAGCTCCATCTATGCTACCATGGCCACTCTGTTCGTGGTTTCATTATAGCAGCCCTGAGATAATCAAGAAGAAATGCTGGCTGGCATTCAGAAGATGAGTCTTCCTCTCAACTGGTTGTTTAGAGCTCCCATTTTGGTAGACATTCTCCAGTGAACATTAATATATGACACAAATATTGAAATGCTTTGTACCCATTCCCATAGATCCAACCACAGAGTACATACTGAGATGTCCATTCCTGTTTCTCTAATCTTGTTTCTTTGATGCACACATTCAACCAGACAAGCCATTCACCACCATCCAAGAGTACTTGTATATCTATAATTCAGGGCACTTTTAGTTACATATGAAGTAGAAGACCGAATTTACAACCCACAACCATATCACTTGAAAGCATTTCCCTTTCCTACTGTATTTTAGGGCAACACTTAAGTGGAGCTTTCACAGATCAGCAGTCAACTTTTAGCTAGCACCAACATAGCACAAATTAGCCAGGCCAGAGCTCCTTCTTCTTCATCATTTGGTTGTAGAAAATCTCTTCTGAGTCACAGGCATGAATAGAGGGAGAGACCTGGGTAAATGAAGTAGGTATCATGGAGTTTGGTTTACTTGTTCATGTAATTTACTCATGCTTTTTGGACTTGCTTAGACCTAGTCCCAGATGTGTGACTTCCAGAGACCAGTGTTTTATAGCCCTGACCATCTGAAATCATGGCTCAGCAGATTTAATTTTATCCAACTTAACAGGGTGGTTCTAATTACATAGTCAATTTGTTTTCCATAGCCAAGCACTCATTTTAAAAATGTTATTGGTATTTCCATGTTACACATTTTAATGTTTAAGTATCAGAATAATGAGGCCTAGGCTTCACCAAAATTAAATTTGGTTAAAATTTTGTATATCCTTCTGAAGGCCATTGGCCTTAAGCATATCAGTAATGCAGAAGATACAGAAGTGACATAAAATATGGAGCTTATTTAGCCTTTTTAAAAAAACTGTGTCAAGTTTTACAAGTTTAAGCTTCATGAAACTACCCAAATAGCCAGCCTAACGAGTGTCTTTTGGAATAAGTTTGAAGATTAACCAAATGTTTATATAAGCAGTACACCAAATTTCAAAGAAGATGATCCACTCACCATGTTTAAGCATCTAACCCATCACACAGCACTGGCTAAGAAACACACCATATAAGGTTGAGGATTATAATCCAGAGCATCCAGGTACCCAGAAGGTCATTTCTTACTATGGGATGCATTATGCTTCTGTCCTTCTTAGTTCCAGCTGTCCCAGCTACCAAGCCCTAAGCAGACAGCATCAACACTCCTGTGTCTGTTAGTACTAACCTCTGGCTTCAGCCCAGCCAGGCAGTATTGCAGGTAGGAGAATAGTGCACTATTGCTGCAAGATCAACTCGCCCAGAATCCTTGTTTCCATTTCGGTTGGGGCGTTAGTGACCTTTCAAGAAGTTTGCACCAGCTTTTACTCCTATCAACAGTTCTTGAGAATACCTATTTCCCTGACATGGTGCTCCCTAATTCAAGTCTAACTAAGTATGTGTGTGCTTTGGCAGTGCAGGAGGAGGATCTAATCCCCATGGCTTTGCTCTGTGGGGAAGTAGCCTATTTTGAGGACACCACACACCATCTGCCTAGGGTGGAGCTCATTTTTCTTTATCAGCTGAAAAGGCTGCACAGGAGGATTTGGCAGTCAGTGGAAGTCCCCCCCCCATCACCACATGTGCCTGTGGTTGCAAATCTACTCTCCACACAAAACCAGGCTGTAGCTCCTCACTATTTAGAAGTTAATGTGTATTAAATGCTTATAGTATGCTTTATATTTATATAACACAATCTTTATAAAACCCCATGATATAGGTATTATTGTCCCATTTTTATATATCAGGGAAAACTGAGACACAGGTTAATTAAATAATTGTGGCTATGAAGTCCTACAGGTAGTATGTAGCTGGGATTCATATGGTAGCCACTAGAGTGCCGACACCTCACCACTACAGAGTGGTACAGAGAACGGCCGTGGTGCACAGGAATCTGCATTACTATCTGTTATTACAGCATGTTTCCAAAGACACTGCTATTTGGCTAGTCAAAAAATATGATAATCTTCTCATCCAGAAATCAGCAAATAGGGAAAACTAAAATATGTCAAGTTATTTTTTTTTTTGGAAATAAAATGTAACAGAGCACAGTTATGTGTTCTGTTTACCTTGAATATTGAATGAAATACATTATTAAATATTTAAAGAAATAACAAGATTTAAAAAATCTTCTGTTATGATAAGAATTCTTTTATTAGTCTGTGCTATCTTTCCTAGCACAACAATATGGTTTGAGTGAACAATATTTTAATTGAATTTTAAGACTATGAATCTTTCCCTTTTTATGGCCATAAAACACCATAACAAAATTAGAACGTGTAAACTATTTTGAATTCAAGGCAACACAAATGAAGTCTCTAGTAACTTTGAGAAGAGTTTAAAAATGAAATATCTGCTCTCTAGTTTTGATTGACGTATTGGTGAAGTCTTGCCTGTTTAAGTTGGTTTTAAGTATCTTACTCTGGTGACCTAGAAAATCACAAATGGCAGATACTTAGCACAGGTCCATCATCTCTATCTTGCACTCATGTGAGTCATTACTAACTAACTACACACTCTTTTCCATTGAAACTAGATGTTATCTCAGAAATTTTTCAAGATAGTTCTTTTGGCAGCCCCTCTCAGTTGACTGGAGTTGGTACAGGTGTTTAAACTTATTTTCTATCTCTGACTTAGACAATCCACTATTATCTCTACCACAGCTATACTTACAGTAAAAAGGAAATATTTATTGATTACTTACTATATTTTATATTCTGTGCTAATCAATAGGGATAGAATAATTTTTAAAAATTTATCTTAATTTTTTTTATTTTTTATTAAGTTTTTTAAGTTTTTTATTCATGATAGGCTATTGTAAGAATCAATTCCTCAATCTCAATGATTTCACCAAATAAGTTTGTCACTTGTGTGAAGTCCATTGCAAATATCACTGGTTTGATGGGCCCATGGGGCAGCCATCCTCCAAGGAGTGATTCTAGAATCCTTCCAATGATAGTTCTGCCATCTTCAAGGTTGCCAAGAAAGCATATAGGATATTTAACCGTATCAGCCTGGAAGTGACACAAATCTCTTTTACTTACATCCATCAGTCAGAAAAAGTCACACCGTCCCAACTAAATGAAGACTATAAAATGTAGTCACTGACTAGAATTCTTGTTGGGAGGGAAGATAGCTTGAATGTTTTAGTGGTCAGCTAGTCAACTCAGAGAAATAGGAATGGTCCTCTCAAGTTCTTCATCTCCAGCAGCACATGTCCTTTAAAGAAATCTGTGGTCATGTATATATTTCTATAACATAACATTCATATTATATATATAGTCTTTATACATATATGCAACTATACACACACTTGTGTGTATATATACATATATATGTATGTGAGTGTGTTTGTGTATGTATATAGACATAGCGCTTAAATTTGAAGCTATCTGTCTTTTTCAAATTAACGTGAATGTTTGTGCTTCTCTTTTCTATCTTTGGTATTGTTATTCCTCATAGCTTTACTATCATAGAGCTATCATAACTCTCTTTCACTTAACCAGAAATATCCAATCTAGAAGTAAAAGTTAAGATTATTTTTAGTGGTTATTTTTTTTAATGCTTTCTCAAAATCCCCCTGAGTCTACTTCAGTGGCCTCTTCTTTCAAGTAGTTTTCTCACTTCCAGCCAATTCATATCTTTTTTACTAATGGCAAATTTATCTCCATACTGTTTCTAACATATTTTATACTAAATTTCTTTTTTCACATATTCAATAAATAATGACATCTTCTCATCTAGTGAAGACATGAGGCAGCATGATGCATTCCACATAATTGTACCTAGCTGAACGCTGGCTTTGTGGGAGTATTTTTCTAGCTATTTGTGGTCTTCATTTGCATGTAAACCTCACCTTTCATTTCCTATATGTGAATTTTGAGGACTTTACCTAATACCTCCATTCTTTATCTCCCAGGCTCTTCACAAATTTTGCTGGAAAAAACTGGATATCCATATGCAAAAGAATGAAATTAGACTTTTGTCTTACACGATACACAAAAATCAACTCAAAATGAGTTAAAGACATAAATGTAAGACATGAAACGATAAAACTACTAGAAGAAAACTTAGGGGAAAAGCTGCATGCCATTAGGCTGAGCAAAGATTTCTTGGATATGACACCAAAAGCACAGACAACAAAAGCGAAAATAGACAAATAGGACTACATCAAACTAAAAGGAAACAATTAACAGAATAGAAAGGCAAGCTACAGAATGAAGGAAAATATTTGTAACCCATACATCCTATAATGAGTTAATGGCTAAACTATACAAAAAAACTCATACAACTCAATAACAGAAAAACAAATAATCCTGTTTAAAATGGGCAAAACATTTAAATAGACAATTTTCCAAAGAGACTTACAAATGACTAGCAAGTATATGAAAAGATGCCCAACATCACTAGTCAGCAGGGACATGAAAATCAAAACCAAAATGAAGTTGGGCACGGTAGGACATGCCTGTAGTCCCAGCTATTTCAGAGGCTAAAGCAGGACAAATGCTTGAGCCCAAGAGTTCGAGGCCAGCCTGGGCAACATAGTCAGACCCTGTCTCTAAAATCAGCAACAACAAAAACAATGAGATATTATCTCACACCTATTAAGATGGCTATTATAAAAAAATATTTAACAAGGGGAATTTGGAATACTTGTACATTATTCAAATGTAAAATGATGCAGCCATTATGTTAAACAGTATGACAGTCTTCAAAAAATTGAAAATAGAAATACTATATGATGCAGCAATCACACTTCTGGATATTTATCCAAAAGAGTTAATATTGGTATCTCTAAGAGGTATTTACACTTTCTTGTTCACTGCTTTCACAATAGACAAGATATGGAAACTACCTAAATTTCCTTTGACAAATATGATATAGACATAAAATGAAATATTATTCAACCTTATAACAGGAGAAAATCCTACCATATCTGACAACATTGGATGAACCTTGAGGACATTATGTTAAGGGAAATAGGACAGACACAGAAGGGCAAATACTGCATGATTCCACTTCTATGAAGTACCTAAAATAGTCAAACTGATAAAAACAGAGCAGAAGGGTATTTTCCAGGGCCTGAATGGAGAGCAAATGGAGATTTGATATTCAACAGGTATAAAGTTTCAGTTTTACTTCTCTTGAATCCAGTGGTGAGGGGAAAAAAATAAAGAAATAAGAAAAAAAAAGTTTTGGTTCTACAGGAATGATTAAGTTTCAGAGATCTACTGTACAACATTGTACCTATACCAATATGCACTATACACTTAAAAACACGCTAAGAATGTATACCTTGTGTTATATGCTCTTATCACAATTTTAAAACAAAGAAAAACTTCTCAGGGAGGGAGGAATTACTCTAGCCCTGTACTGTCTAATATGATAAATGTGGGCTATAAGCATTGGATTAAACAAAATATATTATGAAAATTAATTTTGTTTCTTCCATTTATTTTTATTTTTTTTAATTTGGCTACTACAAAGTTGAAATTATACATTAAACTCAAATAATACATTGGATAACACTGTTCTGGAGGAGATTTTTTTGAAAGTATGAATAAATGCACTTAATTTTATAGACTTTGGGTTAAATATGGGTCATATTTAATTGTCTGCTATTATTTGGTTTGGAGTCAGTTAAAGGGATACATTTTATTTTCTCTATTTTTTTTTTGTTATTCTTGATGAGTTTAATAATGAAAACAAACCTGTAAATATGCTTAGAATATAGGTAATTTGGTTAGAAAACTTATTTTTAAAAGAATGATAAATTAATGCACTAGGTGTCTTAGAACAAATGCTGGCTTTTTTTCAAAATAAAAGTCTTAACATCCAATGTGGCCTTTAATGCCTTGAACGATGCTTCCTTGAATAGCTTGCTTTTCTTCTAGCACTCTCTGCCTCAATGTCCCAAATCTGTGTTGCCTCTACAATATTATCTAAAAATATACTGTTATACTCTACCGTTACATAAATTTTAGGCATAAATTTTGGTGACACACAGTGACTTAATTACCTCAGCTTCCAATTTCATCAGGATCAAAGGAATACATGAAAAATTCATTAATAGGCATCTTTTCAGAAATCTTTGTTTACTTCCTAAAGTGAGCCTTACCAAAAAAGTACTCCACTAATCATGGAGATGAAGTGTAATTTTTTAAAAGCTACTTATTTAAGAATATGAGTATAGAGTGAGAATTTGCTTCTTCAGTGGTCAAACAACATAATCTTAAACTAATGGGGTATTTATGAAGAATCAGTAGTGGTCAGTAGCCATTTCCATGGTGATGGACACATTTAACTTTACCATGGCCCTTTGCAAATAGGAATATTACCCTTTGAAAACCTTTCCATGCAACACAGCACTTCTGACTAGCTGTTTAATCTTAAAGACTTTGTGTGTCTGCAGTACTTTCCCAAACTTGCCCCATTTTCCACTTGATTCCTTGTGTATGGTTAGGTGGAATACATTTCATTAACAGCTTCAGTAAAAAACCCTGTAGTGACTATTTCATGGAGAATTCATTTGTAATTGGATTATTTGTCTCTTTGCGATTGAGTTGTTTGAGTTCCTTATATATTCTGATTTGCTGGATCATATGGTAATTCTGTTTTAAATATTCTTGATGAACTGCAATACTATTTTCTACAGTGGCTGTTCCATTTTCTATTCCCAGCAACAGTGCATAAGGGTTCCAATTTCTCCTCATCATAATGTGGCCATTCTTAACACATCATTAAAGGAAGTTGAGATAGAAACTTTGCATGGGAGAGTAGATATTTTTTTGAAGAAGGAGGTAGATTTTTAAAATGGCTTAAATTGGGAATAAGGTTATAAATGGGTTATGAAAATCAATCCAGTTAACTAAAGTACAATGCAACAGATTTATGAGTAAGTTCCATCCTTTGTGGTATAAGCAGGAAGTATATATAAAGATGTTGGCCTCAGAATAGGGGAAGCTCTGTTTCAAATGAGGCAGCCAGGGAAACATGGTGGAGAGCAAGGAAATCCATATGGATGTTGAATCATTGGTACAGTTCTTGTAGACCATGAAAAAGCAAGCAAGCACCACAGGCAAATGGTGCAAAATGAGTACAGATGGGATAACCTGGTTTATTGAGAAGTGAAACAGCAATTGGACTTAGAAGAAAGTTTGTCAGAAAAAGAGGGAAGTAAAGCCTTTATAGGATTTTACAAACAAGTTTAAAATTGTATATTTTTATATTAATATTAGTTGGAAACTTTTTTTTCCTTTTATTAGGTGAGTTTTCTTATGTCACATCCAAAGACAGTCTGAATTGTCTTTGAATGTGACATGAGATTGGTTCCTTGTTGGGTTTCCTTAATCCTAGCAATTAATCAGGGTATATTCTTTGAAAGCAGGTGTTCTGAAAACACAAACACTAAATTTCCTAAATGTACTTAACAAGGGGCATTCATTTAACAAAGAACCTAACAAAGAACCAAGGCTTAACTAATGACTCTTTTGCTTATATCTCTATTTTTTTGGTTACATATAGCTTGTAATAAAAATAAACACATTAATAGCAATTTTTTCCTGTTAACCATATTCTTTTATTTACCCAGAGTTCTGGCAAACTGATTTGTGCTAAATTGACTAAGGTGTATGACTGACAGTAAACAGTGTAATTAAAATTATTAATGCAGAAATGTGAATGGTGGAGAAACAATCATAATTTTAGGTGAAAGTTCTTTTTGAACAATAGAATTAAACTATCACAAAACGAAACAAATAACAGCTTCATGTTTGTTCTTAAGCAAGGCTTACGTCTGAAAGCATTTTTGCTATAGCAATTGATTTTCTTGTATTCTAAAATAGCACAGGATTTTTTAAAATGTTTTATGTAACCCCCCCAGAAAAGAAGGTGATTTATTTTCTGCTAAATCTTGTTACCAATCAATGATAACAAGAACTGTAAAAATGCCTTAGAGAATGCTTAATTATCTTTTGAGATGCTCTGAGAACAACTGAAGAGAGGCTTATAAAAAGGAAAAAAATCAACTACTTCTAAGAACCACATTCACCCAATTAAACCATAACTGATTTGTGGTTATCCCATGGCATAACCCTTTACATTTATATAAGAGAGAATCATTTTTAGCAAAAGCAAAAATAAACAATATGAAAATAATGAAAAACCAAACGGTTGACTACTTGGATTTATCTTCTAATTTTGCTTCTCTTTAAAAGACAGACAAATCACTCAGAATAATCCATAAAAATGCACAAAAACAGGTCTCAGATGTTGTAAAAATACTAAGGGAAAATAGAATCATTACGATGGTTCTTCACAAGTGTGAAATCATCAGAGACTAAAGACTCTCTGCAGAAGTGGTTTTATCTAATTTTCCAGCTAAGTACTGGCTTCTCAGTGGAGGAAAAACTTAGCCTAAGAGCACTTTTATCACTTGGAGGAACTTTATGAAATGGGGAAGCATCTCTTCCAGATAAAATAATTTCTTTACAAATAGAGAATCATTTTAATGAACTACTGTGTTAGCAGAGAAGACTGTAAAATGGTTTAGATCTGTGACATAGAAAACCCTTTGTGATACTTATGTGACTTAAAGGTTTATGCATCAAATTAATCTATAACAGAAACTGTACCTTAGCATGATATTTGATGTCTGTCATAATATCACACATTATCTTTTTTCATGCTCTCTTTGGTCTTTCCTGAGGCTGTGTCAAGGGAAATAGCTATCTACAGTGTAATGCACTATTGCAGAGAGGATACATTCTAGCATCCCTTAGCCTATACTATGTAAATTAAATTTTAACATGAATTTCATATTTGCTCCATACATTTGCTTGTCTCTTAACCTGAGTGTGCCATAATGAGTCTAAGAACATAAGATTGTTTTGTTCCTTGGTATTGGATGTGTCCTTGAGAAGACAGCCATGCATTTCATGCTACCTCAGTCCCATTGACCCCCAAAAGAGCCCAGCAATATCCACTACACCTGAATCCCTATTTCTCTACCAGCCACTTGGTACATTCTGAAACAGTGAAGTGAGTCTGTCTATTCAAAAGCACGTGAGGGCCACACTTAGAGTAGTTTGTTGCCGTCTCAATCCCATAAGAGATAATCCTCAATTAATTACTTTAGCAAAGCATTTTATGCTTGTGAATGTTTAATGAATGTCATGGCCCTTTTAAAAGCAATTTGCCGATTTTGAGCACTTTCTGATTCAAATAAAATTTTAATGATTTCAGTTCAATACAATTGAAAATGTGGTGTCAGTAAAGGATGTTTCCTGCTAAACTTCAAATCACAGTTTTGTGAGCCATCTCTGAGCAGAAGCATCAATTCATACTAAATATTCAGTTTATTAGCCCAGGGTATTGACAGTCTTGTTATAGCAGGTGCAGAACAAGAATGATCAGCTCGTAGAATTTGATTAAGAAAAGGAAAAGCAAAAACAATGAAAATGACAATTAAGTAGTTACAGATATTAGTAAAGTAAAAGTACAATCCCAAGTATCTATCCTTTAAATTACTAGAAAAAAAATACAAGCAATTGTGGCAATTAAAGTCATCACCGATTTGTGTAACTTTATTTGCATTTTATAGTGCTTTCATAAATCCCATGTCCAATGAAACAATTTTAAAAAGCTCTATCAGAAATGGAAATTCAGATGTCTATTGTACTTCATGAGATGAGGGGGATTTTTCTCTAAGCAGGTGTCAAATTTCTGGGTGATTACTTTAAATTGTATTTGTTTGAAATTAAATTAATTAAATAAATTGGATTAAGAGGGGTTAAAAACTTCCCTGGCATAAATATGTATAGCTTCTCTTTTCTGTGGTTTCTGAAACTAAGTCTTTAACTAAGGAATCTGAAAGTCAGGCAAGGGCATATAATCAATCTCTTAACATCTTGTCAACCTTTCGCGTCTTTGATTTTCAACCTTCAATCCATTCATCCATCCGGCTTATCTTTATTGAGCATTCTCTAAGAGCGGAGGTGTGTGCTGAGTCCTGGAGGTACAGATACAAGCCGGGCAGAGACACCATCTGTCCTCACGGAGCTTGTAGTCTGTGCAAGGTTGGTGCTGAGCATGCCAAGGTGAACAAGACAAGATCCAGTGAAGGAATGCACGTAAAATAGTGACGTCCTGGCATATGCACTATGGTGGATAATTGTACTGACATTATCAAGAAGATCAGAGAATGTGTCCTTCAGGAGGTAGCATTTGAGCTGATTCACAGAGTCGAGCAGAGTTTTGACCCTGTTGCTGTCATTGAGTCATGAAAGTTTCAACCTTATTCCTTCTCATTTTTCCTTCATTCACCGATTTTTTTCCTTCATTGACCATATTTGTAAGGAGCCCCAGATGTGACAGACATCTTGCAGGATGCTGTAAGTGCTACTGAGATGAGTATGTCAAGGACCCTGTGCTGCAATTTCCCAAGGTGTGAGAGAGAACATGAAACAAGGGAAAAAGCCATGGGCAAAAATCTGGGGTAAGAATGCAAAAGATGGGGACTTTCCTCCTATTTGGAGCAATCAGGGAAAATTCCTGGGTGCCGCGGCATTGCAGGTGGCAGAAATATGACTGTAAGGCTTTTCAGCCCTGAGTAGATCCTGCTGGGTGGGAAGATGGCTTTCCTTGAACTCAGGAGGACTGAATTCCAGACTTTATCAGACCAGAGTTTATCTTAAGATAAACCAGGGTGCAAAGGACCCAATAATGTATGATTTGAGGAAAACTTGAGGAAAGGACCACTTCTTCTCTGCCAAGTCTCTGCCCTTACACCTGACACAGATAGTGAAACAAATTACATCATGATCAAGAGATTCCTTCCCATAAAGGCCTCAAACTTTACCTAAAAGGAAATGCCACTGGATTTAGGTTAGGATTTTCCAAAATGTCTTTTGAAAAGTATAAGTCCTGGATGTGTTTGTGATGTAAAACGTTTCATAATAATTAAATCTGGGGAACACTGCAATCTAAAGAGCTCTCTGGAAAATTCACTATGCACTTGTGTATCAAAGAGTTTAGAAATCCTGTGGTTAAAAAATGTATTAGCTGATGTACATTATTCAGGTGACAGATGTCCTAAATGCCCTGACTTCACTACTTCATCATCTATGTATGTAACAAAATTTCACTTGTACCTCATAAATTTATACAAATAAAAACATGAAAAAAATTAACTGACCTTTAAACACCGCACCCTCCACTAGTTTTTCACAGAACATTTATTGACACTGAAGGAGCTTCGAGATACATCAATCACTCTGTATGGCAAATGAGCTCTCTTGCTCCATACCAGACGTGAGCCAGGAGGGTGCTGGAGGGCACTCAGCTCTAATCAGTGAGTGGACAGATGGAGGATGGGGACAGAGAGGAAGAGGAGAGGAGTGGTGAAGGGGCTGGAAGTGAGGAGGAGATTTGGATAAGTGGACAATTTCCAGGTCATCCCTGACACCATCAGCTGACTGCGGGGACACAGCTCATATACCAAAATGCTGCCCTAGGGTTCACTGTCTTTTGTGGCCATGTTCAGCTACTGAAGTGTGAGGACTTAGAGGATCAAAGGGCTAGACTTTCTGGTGGTTCAAGATGCTTGCTCCTGGGGTCTAATAAACAGTTTCTCATTCACAGAAACACCAGATTATGACATCTGAAAGTTAAAAACACAAGAAAATCTCTCCAACGCTAGCTTCCTTGTGCCCCTACCTTTTACCACACACGGACAGAATTATGATGTGGGGGCAGGAGGATTGGATTGCTGGGCAATGGGTCATATAAAAAATAAAAAGATTTAGTCACCTGTAGACACCATGTGAAGCCAAAAAATAATTTCAATCCTTTACAAACTCCATGAAAAGGCATTGTTGCTAAAAAATCCCAATGCTAATTTTAGTCATATTTAAGTATGTAAGCACATACAAGTGGTCTAAGGATATATTTCACCTTCTTTAACCCCCTTAAAATGCTTAGAAATTAATATTATTATCAAAGATTAGAAAGTAATAAATGTTCATTGGAAATATATAAAATCACTTCTATGGTGATAAATAATAATTTTTTAATTTTTTTTTATTTCAGCATATTATGGGGTTACAAATGCTTAGGTTGCATATATGTCTTTGCCCCACCCAAGTCAGAGCTTCAAGCGTGTCCATCCCCCAAACGATGCACACCGCACCCATAAGGTGTATATATACCCATCTCCTTCTCCCCCCTCTCATCTGCCCGACACTGGATAAATGTTATTACTATATGTGCACTTAAGTATTGATCAGTTAATACTAATTTGATGGTGAGTACATATGGTGCTCGTTTTTCTATTTTTGTGATACTTCACTTAGTAGAATGGGCTCCAGCTTCATCCAGGATAATACAAGAGGTGCTATATCACCTTTGTTTTGGTGGCTGAGTAGAACTCCATACATATATCACATTTTATTAATCCACTCATGTATTGATGGACACTTGGATTGTTTCCACATCTTTGCAATTGTGAATTAACCTCTGTGAAAAGTAATATGGAGATACCTCAAAGAGCTACAAGCAGAACTACTATTTGATCCAGCTATCCTATTACTGGGCATTTACCCAAAAGAACAAAAGACATTCTGTAAAAAAGATATCTTCACTAGAATGTTTATAGCAGCACAATAATAATGTTTTGATATATGTCACTTCAGGAATTTTTTCCAGCATATATGTATATCTAAGCAATCATAAATTTTTCAAACTTCATATCACACTGTAAAATCTATTTTTTAGATTTTCTTCATTCAAAAGTATAATGACAACACTTTCTCTAGTCATTAAATATTCTATACAGTATGCCTTTATGTGAGTATACTATAATTCTTTAACACATATAATTGTCCTCTATTTTATTCTCAGTGTTTTAATATCATAAAGAAACCCTGAAATGAATACTCTTACATGTAAATCTTTTTGATTGCCTTTGATATTTTTTTCTTTAAGACTCATTTTTAAAGGCAAATTGCTGGGTCACAATATATGAACATTTTTAAACTGTAATGTAACAAGTTGTAAAATTGCCTTTGAGGTGTTATATGTCTTGCAAGTCCCCCAGGGGCTGTGTGGAAGAGCCAGTATCTCCCCATTCTCACTAATAAATGAAGATTTTATTATTTTTTATTTGTGTACATTTATGGAGCACAAGTGTAATTTTGTTACATGGATATATTGTGTAGTGGTGAAGTCAGGGCTTTAAGTGTATCCATCACCCAAGTAAGGTACATTGAACTCATTAAAAAATAATGGGAATTTTAAAATGCCAAAAAGAGTTCTTTAAAAGTCTTCTTTCACTCATATTTTATCCTAAATGTTACTGGCTGTATTCTAATTAAGGTAACCAGATGAAGTCTTTGTTGCTCCTGAGTGAGGTTGAATTCAGGGCTGAGAATTTTACATACAGCTAATTTTTTAGAAAAGTCTAAACTATTCAGACATCTTTTATCTATTTAATAGTGTTTAATATGAGGACTTTAAATGAAACAGAGTAAACCATCACATTTTTCTTGTCAGATTAAGAAGTTATAAAACAGCTGTGATCCCAGCTTAAAGTAGAAATTTTATGTCACTGTGGATAGATTCTAGTCTTCTTCTTTTTATTAGTTAAGTACACAACAAAGTAATTATATAAACACATAGAAATTGGAGAGTATCTTTTTTTTCAGGAAATCTTAGTTATGGTCACTTAATTAGGAGTTCTCACATGTTGACAAACTTTTTAAAATAATAATACTATAAATGTCAAATAGCCTTTCATACAAATGGTAAAGAATTAGAAATTCACCTTGTGGAATAAATGTGATGTTACAAGCTGCAGAGAAGATGCCCTTTGACTTGGCAATTAGCATTTTTCATGTTTCTCAAAAGTATCAGACTTTGTATAAACAGAAGTAAGGAATTAAGATTCTTACAGAGTGGGAAAAAAAATTGTAACTTTGATGTGTGCAACATACCAGAAGAAGGGCTGCATATCAAAATGAATTAATAACAATTTGTATTTAAGTCAAAAGAAACTATGCCAAAGTAAATAAAAGATTGTTTTAGAGTCTTCAACATACTGTTTTCTTAATCACATTGTTTCATTTCCTAAGGTTAAAATACAGGCAAGTGTATTAGAGAGGAGAGATGCATTGATTACAGGTTGTTATTATTAGTTGTGAGATTTTCAAGGGTATGAGAAAGGATAAAAGTGGAATAGCTTTCTTGGACATGTGGAGGCTAAAAGCATATGAAAAGCATGAAACCATTAATGACTTATACCCCACAGGATAGCCACTGATACAGGAAAATAGGTACAACTAGCTTATCTGCGTGTAACTTAAGGAATCATAAAATTTCTCCTGAATGGAAACATAAAGCTTTAACAGAAATAGTTAAAGAAAGGAAAATTAAATTTGCTTTCCAAATAAATTCCGCAGGTTTACGGATACACACTGAAAGCACAGCATTTAGATGTTTTATTTGAGCTGTGGATGTGGGTGTCCTCAAAGGTTGACTACTGAGTGGCCGGTGCTGCTCTGTCATTTCTAGCAATGACTTATGAATGCTGCAGGCATAAATCCTCCTGTCTTACTGTGCAAGGCAGGATCTATGAAATTTTAAGTTATGGGTGTTACTGAGAGCAATAAAGACAACATTTTGAAATTCCTCCAGTAATGTTTAGAGCCTGTGAACTTAGAAATGTATAATGACAAAAATAATTGCCACAGCAAGCATTTATATGTGAGGGGGAAAAAAAAGAAAATGACTTTAATATCCAGATAGGGAAATTGGGTTAACATATGATGGTCCATCTTCAGAATGGAATCAGCGAAGTTATTTAAATTGAAATTCAGGAAGAATTTGTGATAGCTTGAGAAGCTGCTATAAAAGGAGTAAGTAGTTAACTGCGTAAAAACCTAAAAATAACTCTAAAAACTATTTATGTTAACAGAAGCTGGAAGAAAATACAGCAGAGGTTTAACACTACTTGGTTTGCTCTGCATGTAACTCTCCTTTCTTACATTTCTGATTTAGCAAGTTTTCACGAATACACCTAGATTAATTATTTCCATAATATGAACCCCCCTTATTTTAAACTCTGCTGTGGATCCCATGATCAGGTGCCTGGAGGGGTTTCAGCCCCCTTGTCTATGCTGCTTTCTGCAAGTTTCCCATTTTTCTTTGTAAATATTTTCACAGGCAGTGGTCCTATCCTTATTTGTAGGAAAGAATAAAGTCAACTTTTGTTTTCTCTTCCTTTAAGGGTACTTTGTATGGGGAATCATTGTGCTAAAAGCTAATGCCACCTACACTCACAAATAGGGTGACATTTGCATTATGTCTGAATACAATGCAGTGACCCCACACTTCACCCTCTCTGGCTCATGGGTGCACCTGTGAGTCCATCTGTCACCTGAAACCACCTCAGGTCACCTACCATGTAATCTCTCTCCTGCTCTCGCTCCCACTTGTAAAAAATGTTTTTGAGGCCAGTGTCAAGAAACAGCCACCATGAAATCACCAATATCATGCTCAAGAGTTCTGATATCCCCCAAAGGGCAGATGCTTGATGATGTTAGGCTTTATCCAAGAGTCACTAAGTAGCTCTTGAAAGATTTTAAGCAGGAAAGAGTTATGTGACCTGATGTGTGAAGTCAATGATTATTCTGGATAGGGTCCACACTGGCACAGCTGCTGGGTCATACACCAGGGTGAAGCCAGATGCTCTGGATTATGAAACGAGTACCCTTTCCACAACTACGGGAAAGACTCTGTTAAGTGCATCTTACAGTTTACAAATTGTAAGGGAGATGCCACATTTGAAGAGACTGTTGGGACAATTACCATGCAGCTCCCATTTCTCTGTTAGTGTAATTTTGATCCCAGCCAACCCATGTTTTTCAGTCTTAAAAAGATCAAACTTAGCAGGTGGTTGAGCCTGGAAGCAAGAAAGCAAATTAAAAATACCAGCATCATTTTGGCTAACAGATAGATTTCCTTCAAGTGTCTCTGCACTCCAGCATTCATCCTGAGTAGAAAAAAAAAAAAAATGTATCCAGCACACAGATTGTTCCTCCTCGTGTTACTTTCTATGTCAGACTTGGCAGTCTCGACACTCCATCCAATCTAATTCAGAATCATTAACATTTGTACTTAGCCACATAGATTCAAATGCAGAGTGTTCTGAACATTTGCAGGCAGACATTATCAAAGATGTTCTCTTTTCACAATTTCCTCAGTTAATTTGCATAGAACAACCATTGCCACTGAACATGAGGTGCAGTCAACAGAGAAGCAATTTTTGTTTGTTTGCTGTTAAGTTCTGAGCATGTGTTTGTATTGAGGAAGAAGCATTTTACTTTACTGCATTGAAATATTTAATAACTATTGTTTTACTTATGGTTTGTTGTTGCTTTTTTATTGTTTTATTTAGTCAGTTGGGAAGCAGGTATTGCTATGAGGTGAGTGCTTTTTCTGCTTGCTTTTGGATGTTGATTTTAATGGAAAGACATTCAGGAACCACTTTTTCATTGAATTCTCCCTTCCTATTTTTAACCAAGACTGGATCGTCTGCCTTTACTAAGTGGACATTTTATTTACTCCTTTATGTAGTTCCAAGGTAAGGGCAGTTCTTGAATTAGGAAAACATCATTATCGCTAATATTGATTTGTCAGTCTTCTTATTTACCTTCCACACTGAACGCTAAAAGGACCCAGAAGATAAATATCAAAGTTCAACCCAAACTGAAGGTGTCCTTCAGGTGTGAATTTTACGACTTCTTTGCTTTTGTTCAGAAATTACTATCAATCACAGGATCCTTGTCCAGCCTTCACTGGGGTTGAAAGGTGCTCAAGATTCAGACAAAATTTGCAGCTGACAAGGCAGCATTTCTGTCAGTAGCTATGGGAGGAATCAGTTTAGCCATTATATCGACAAGTCTGTCCCTTTCCCTCAGTCTTAGAAAATAAAGTTCCCTCCTCTCCTTGTAGGTTGTCCTCTCCAACTCTGTACTTCATCCAATCTTTTCCGTTTTCCATGTGGTTATTAGACCTCCTTCATCTTGACACTCTTGCTACTGGCCGGTGTCCCTGCAACCTGCTTACGTGATCATGCTCAAGTTTTTGTTATAAGAAAACCAACCCTTCAATAACTCACAAATGGCCATTCTCTCTCTCCTAACTTCCTTTTTCTCTCTTTTCATCAAAAGAGAGCTAAAAACTGTGAAATAAAGATGGCAGTGAAAGATCCTTACCCTCAAACACTTTTATTCTCTTGACAGTCGGTGTTCCAGAAAGATTAATGTGGCCATGGGTTGCCAGAGGCAAGCAGATCAGTTTTGTGGCTATTGCAAAAGTGTATTAAGTATGAGGTGATGAATATACTATTTTCAATTTTATTTTTTATCTGGTTATGCCTGGTATAGGTGAATTTTTGAAAGCTAATCTCATAAAAGACAACTTTCTAGAACTACTTTATTATTTTTAAGATTTTGCCTGTTAACTCTAGTAGATTTTCCTTGTACATCATTATTGGTAAATAATGATTGTCTTTTCTATCTCAATCCTTATACCTCTTTTTCTTTTCTTTTTCTATTGCATTTTTCAGGATCATCATTGCTATATCAAAAAAATTAAATCAAATCAAAAAAATTGATAAGGAACATTTTTGTCTCATTTCCTCTTTTAAAAACTGTGCACCAAAGTTACCCACTTATGTTTGTGTGAGGTTTTGATACATTGCCTTTATCAAGTTATGGGAGTTCCTTTTCCTTTTAGTTTCCTTAAAATTTTTATTATGAGGATGAATTTTATCACTATTTTTTTTGCATCTGAGAAAATCTTATTTTTTATTTCACTAATTTTAAATTGATGAATTATATTCTTAGATGTTTTGATATTAAATCAATATTATATTCCCTCATTGAATATAATGTAATTTTTTTGTTAAATTGTTAAATTACATGAGCTAATTTAATTAATCTGAATTTTTTACACCTGTGAAATGCCTTTTCAGTTTTCTTTTTTTCATTACCCAATTTTGATTATCTGTCCCTTGAAAATTTAATAGAATTTTTGTAAAACTGTCTGAGCCTTTAGGAATTTTTTTGTGGAGAAGAATATATTTAATTCATATTTTGATTTTTAATAGTAATGTCTATTCATTCGATCAATATTGCCAGTTTTGGCACTTTATATTTTTCTTGAAATGTATCCTTTTTTAGATTTCCAAATTTATTGGCATGTGGTCACACAAAATACTATTATTATTTTAGCTCTCATATCTGGAAATATTTCTCTTTTATATTCTATAATTTGTTTATTTAGATGTTTTCACTTCCTATTTGTACTTTTTTTTAAAAAAATTTTTAACAGAGGTTTGTCTTTAGTATTTTCAAATAATCAGTTTTGGTTTGTTCATCTTTTTGATTTGTTAGTGTTTCTTTATTATTTCATTGATTGCTGCCTTTAATTTTATTATTTTCTTTTCTTGGCTTCATTATAGTTTTATTGTTTCTTATCTAATTTGTTTTCAATTTCTCTTTTGTTCTGATAAATCCATTTAAAGCTGTAATATGTTTTTTATGTCTCTTGTTACCTGTGCCACACAATTGTTGATATGTAGGTTTTTTATCACCAGTTAACTCTAAATTATTCCTAATTCACCATATCATTAACATTTTAACCTAAGTTTATTTAGTCATAAATGTTTTAGTATACAGACCTATGCAATTTTTTAGCTATTTTTAATTGATCTAAATAAATGGCATATGTGAACATAATGTGTATTATATTGATTATCTGAAGTTTATTGAGGTTTCTTTTGAGAATTAATTCATCATTTACTTTTGTGTATGTTCCATGTGTACCTAAAATATCTATTCTTTTTGTTTGATGTAAAATTATGTATATTTCTATTATTTTAAATTTATGTGTCATCATATTCAAAAGTTCTGGACCTTTTTTTATTCTTTTATCAGTTTCTGAAAGAGTTTTCTAAAATCTATTATAGTTATTCATTAATCTTTTCTTTTCCTATGGCTGTAATGATTGATGTTTTTTGTGATTAAGTATACATATATGCATACCTGTTTATGATTATTGTGACCTTTTCACATATTGTCTTGCTTAATATTACATATTATTATTCATTGTGGCTTTTGATTTACTTTTTGTCCGAAGTTGTATTTTGTCTGGTATTTTGCCACCACACTTGCCAGTTAGTTTATATTATTTTCTTAGTTTATAATACTCCTTCTCTCCTCTTTATTTTTAGTTGTTTTTCTTTATATTTTCATCACTACTGTGTATCTCTCATAGGTAATATAACATTATCAGATCAGTATTTTTTAAAATCCATTCTGAGAATCATTGACTATTAGTTTTATTCACTCATATTTATTGTAATTAGAGTCATAATTTGTTTCTGCCATCTTATATTACATTTTCTATTTACATATAAATTGATTTTTTTCTAACTTTGTAAAGATAATGTTTTTGATAGTAGCAATTATATATTTGATTTTTGTCTTTTTGTTAATTAGCTCTCATGTATTTATAGTTCTTTTTTTCATATCAATGACTTGAGTCTCCATCTCCCCACTGAATAGGATATGTACCCGACATATGCTCACTTTCCTCTGCTCACCCTCCTTTCCCAACCCCCACCCTTTGTCATCATGGTACTTATATCTACAATGTCTTTTTTGATGAAAAGATAATCATTGTGCACTATGTCCTAAATTCTATTTTAAGTACTTTACATGTATCATCTTGTTTATATAAAGCTGTAACTGGCATTGCTATTATTTTTATATAAAAAAGTTGAGCTAATAGAATGTTAAATATTAATACCTTTCCCAAAACCACACAGTTAATTCTTCCAGTACTTGAACCTGAGCCTATGTTCTTTACCACTGTGATATGCTGCTTCCTAAGAAATCTATAGTAATAAAAAATATAATTTTTATATTTGCAGAATAGATATACATATTTTGGGTGTACATGTGATAATGTGATACATTTATATAATGTATAAGATCAATCAGGGTAAAGGGGGTATCTATCACCTTAAATATTTATCTTCTCTTTATATTAGGAACAAATTATTTTCTTCTAGCTATTTTGAAATGTATAGTAGACTAAGGTTAACTATAGCCGTTATACTGACCCATTCAACACTTAGTTTTATTTCTTCTAACTGTATATTTGCACCCATTAAACAACATCTCATCACTACCTTCCTCCTTACCCTTCCAGGTGTATGATAACCATAAATCTACTATCACCACGAGAACCACTTTTTTAGCTCCCACATTTGAGTGAGAACATGTGATATTTGTCTTTCTGTGCTTGACTTATTTCACTTAACATATTGACCTCAACTTCCATCCATCTTGTTCTAAGTTACAGAATTTAATTCTTTCTTATGGTTGAATAATATGCCATCGTGTAAGTGCACCACATTTTCTTTATCCATTCATCTACTGGTGAGTACTTAGGTTGATTCCGTATTTTTGCTATTGTGAATAATGCTGTAAGAAACATGGGGGTGTAGCTGTCTTATCAATATATTGATTTCCTTTCTTTCAGAAATATACCAAGTATTGGAATTGCTGGATCATATAGTAGTTCTATTTTTAGGTTTTTGATTAACTGATATACTTTTTCCCACAGTGGCTGTACTAATTTACATTCCCAATACAAATGTATGAGGGATCCTCTGTCTCTATCCTTGCCAGCATCTGTTATTCCTTGTCTTTTTGATAAAAGCCATTTTAACTGGCGTGAGATGATATCTCATTGTGGTTTTGATTTGCTTTTCTCAGATGATTTGTGACATTGAATATATTTTCATACACCTGTTGGCAATTTGTATGTCTTCTTTAGAGAAATGTCTATTCAGTCAGATTTTTTACTGTTGAGTTGTTTAAACTCCTTATATATTCTGGTTATTAATGCCTTGTCAGATGGATAGTTTGTAAATATTTTCTCCCATTCTCTTGGTTGTCTCTTACTGTGTTGATTGTTTCCTTTGCTGAGAAGAAGCTTTTTAGCTTGATGTAATTTCATTTGTCTATTTTTGCTTTGTTCCCTGTGCTTTTGAGGTCTTACACAAAAAATATTTGCTCATACAAATGTCCCAGAGCACTTTTCTAACGTTTTCTTTTAATAGTCTCACAGTTTCATGTCTAAGGTTTTAGTCTTTAAACCATTTTTATTTGTGTATGGTGACAGACAGGAATTGTTTCATTCCTCTGCATGTGGTTATCTAGTTTTCTAGCACCATTTATTGACAAGACTGTCCTTTCCTAATTGTATGTTATTGGCACCTTTGTCAAAAATGAGTTGGCTATAAATGTGTGAATTTATATCTGTGGTCTCTATTCTGTTCCATTGATCTGTGCATATGTTTTTATGCCAATACCATTTTGATTTGGTTACTATATATAGCTTTGTATTAATAGTATATTTTGAAGTCAAGTAGTATAATGCCCCCAGCTTCGCTCATTTTGCTCAAGATTGCTTTGACTATTTGGGGTCTTTAGTGTTTCCATATAAATTTTGAGATTGTTTTTTCTGTTTCTGGGAAGAATGTCATTGGTATTTTGGTAGGGATTTCCTTGGGTCTGTAGATTGCTTTGGGGAATATTATCATTTTAACAGTATTTATTCTTGCGATTCATGAGCGCGCAATATCCTTTCATTATTTTTGTATTCTTATCAATTATTTTCATCAGTGTTTTATAGTTTTCCTTATATAGATCTTTCACTTCTTTGATTAAATTGCTTGCTAGGTATTTTAGAATCTTGTAGCAGCTATTGTGCATGGGATTGATTTCTTTTTCAGCTTATTCAATGTTGGTGTATATAAATACTACTGATTATTGTATGTTTATGTTGTATCCTGCAACTATACTCAATTTGTTTATCAGTTCTAACAATTTTTTTATGGAGTCTTTAGATTTTTCTAAATGTAATATTATGTCATCTGTGAACAAGGCTAATTTGAGTTTTTCTTCCCAATATGGATGATTTTTATTTTTTTCTCTTGCCTAATTGCTTTGGCCAGGATTTCCAGTATTATGTTGAGCAAAAGTGGTGAAAGTGGGTATACTGGTCTAGATCTTAGAGGAAAAGTTATCAATTTTTTTCCATTTAGTGTGATGCTAGCTGTGGGTATCTCATATACAACCTTTACTATTTGAGCTTTGTTCTTTTTTATGCCCAGTTTATTGAGAGTTTTTATCATAAATGGCTGTTGAATAACATTGAATGCTTTCTCAGCATCTATTGAAATGACCATATGGTTTGCGTCTATTAATGTCATAGATCATGTTTATTGATTTGTGTATGTTGACCTATCCTTCCTTGCATTCCTGGGATAAATCCCAATCAATCATGGGAAATAATATTTTTAATGTGTTGTTGAATTCGGTTTGCTACTATTTTGTTGAGGATATATTTGTCTATGTTCATCAGTGATAGTGGCCTGTAGTTTTCTTTTTTTGTTGTATCCTTGTCTGGTTTTGGCATCTGGGTAAATCTGGACTCAGAATGTGTTTTGAAGAATTTCCTCCTATTCAATGTTGTTGAAGAATTTGAGTAGAATTGATATTAGTTCTTCTTTAAATGTTTGGTAAAATTCATTAGTGAATCAATCAGATCCTGGGCTTTTCTTTGATGAGAGACTTTTTATTATGGCTTCTATCTCATTACTAAATATTGTTTTTTTTAGGTTTTCTATTTCATCATGGGTCAATCTTGATAGGTTTTGTGTATCCAGGAATTTATCCACTTCTTCTATGTTTTCCAATTACTTGTTATACAGTGCTTCATAGTAATCTCTAGTACTTCTTTGTATTTATTTGGTTTCACTTATGTCTGCTTTTTCTTTTCTGACTTTTTTATTTGGGTCTTCTTTCTTCCTTTTTAGTTAGTATAGCTAAAGCTTGTCAACTTTATTTATCATATCAAAAAGTCAACTTTTTGTTTCATGGATCTTTTGTATTTTTTTCTCATTTCCTTTATTTATGTTCTGATCTTTAATATTTCTTTCCTTTTACTAATTTTGGATTTAATTTGTCCTTGCTTTTCTAGTTCCTGAGGTTCATCATTAGATTTTTTATTTGAGTCTTTCTACTTTTTTGATGTAGGCATTTATTGCTGTAAACTTCCCTCTTAATATTGTGTTTTCTATATCCCATAGATTTTGGTATGTTGTATTTCCATCTTCATTAGTTTCAAGAATCTAAAAAATTTCTCTCTTAATTTCTTCATTGACTCATTGATTTTTTAGGAGGATGTTCTTCAATTTCAATGTGTTTGTGTAGTTTTAATTTTCCTTTTGATATTCATTTCTAGTTTTATTACCTTGTGATCATAAGAGATACTTGATCTGATTTCTACTTTTTTTAATTTTCTAAGATTTATTTTGTGGCTTAATATATGTTCTATTATGGGAAACCTTTCATGTGCTGATGAAAATAATGGGTAATCTGAAGCAGTTGGGTGAAATGTTCTGAATGGAGGAGGTCTCTTAGGTCCGTTTGGTCGCTGTGTAGTTTAATGTTTCTTTGTTGATTTTCTGTCTGGATGATCTGTCTATTACTGATGGTGGGATGTTGAAGTTCCTGACTATTACTGTATTGTAGTCTTTTCTCTCTTTAGGTCTATTACTCTTTGCTGTATATACTTGGGTTCTCTCATGTTGGGTGCATAGATGTTTATAATTGTTATATCCTCTTACTGAATTGACCCCTTTAACATTATATACTGACCTTCTTTTTCTCTTTTTACAGACTTTGAATTATAGCCTATTTTATCTGATCTAAGTATAGCTACTCCTTTTGTTTTGGTTTCCACTTGGATGGAATATCTTTTTCCATCCCTTCACTTTCAGTCTATGTATGTTTTTATAGATGAGGTGGATTTCTTGCAGGAAGCATATAGTTAGGTCTAATTTCTTTATCCAATTACCCACATATTGTCTTTAATTAGAACATTGAGTCCACTTATGTTCAGTGTTACTATTTTAAGTAAGGACTTACTATTAACATTCAATTGCTTGTTTTCTGGTTGTTTAGAGACTCCTCTCTTCCTTTCTTCCTTTTTTACTGTCTTCCTTTGTGGTTAATTGATTTTCTTTAGTAGTATGTTCTAATTTATTGCTTTTTATTTTTACTGTATTTATTATAGATTTTTGCATTGTGGTTACCATGAGGCTTACAAGAAACATCTAATAGACAGAATAAGTTATAACAACTTATTTTAGATCAAAAAATAGAAACAAATCAATTCAGAAATTTATCAAAGAGATTTAATTAAGGGATTTAAATAATAAACTCAAGCAGAAATTTTGGAACCATGAAATACATTTGCTGAGTCTCCTTAAAACTGCTATTTTGAATTTGTGGTCTGAGAATTCATATATCACTGTCTCATTAGAATCAGTCACTGGGTCTTTTCTTTTTCTATTTGGGGAGCTCATTGCTCCCTGTTTGCTGTTTTTGCTTGTGGATATACATATATGTCTTTGCATTGAAAGATTAGTTACTTATTCCAGTCTTCTCTGTCTGTCTTGTTTTGGTTTTTATTGCATATGTTTGCCTAGAGATTCTTTGTAATTTATGTTTTGAATTTCCTCCCCCTCCCCTTTACTTTGCTACCTCCTTTTTGGCTCTAGGTTGTGCCTTAAACCTAGGTTTGCCTCAGCTCTAGTAAATGGTAGGAGTTCTGCTAGTCCTAAATGGAGGAGGTCACAAAGGGAATATCCTGGCAGTGTGGAAGACTGGCTAGGCAGGAGTTTGTGCCCAGGAGACCAGTGGAACATACCTTGTACAGCATGGTGCTGCTGAACAGCAACCATGATTTGGCTTCTCATTTTGCCAAGTTACAGAGTAGAGTTTCCAGGGATGGAGAGGTAGTCCCACCTCCCTCCCTACCCCCCCTCTTTTTTTCTGGCTGTCCTCCTTTCAGACACTCCTAATGCTTCTTGTGGGTTAAGGCAGGGACAGGTTTTCTGCCAGGGAACCCAAGACAGTGGGGAACCTGATGGTTCACCTTAATTCTCACTTTTTCCAGTGTAGGAACCAAGAGTAGGGAGAGATTTTGAATGTGCTAGATAGATGCAGGGAAGATTGGGAGAGGAGGATCATGAATAAGAATGTCAGATTTTCTTAATGTCTGCTCAAAATTTTTACTTCTCTTAGCCCTGATTTTCTGACCTTCATATATGAGAGTATATAAGTTGTGGGATATTGTTGGCAATAATTTCAGTGCTATATATTTGTTTTTGGTGTTCTCTACAGATGGAGTGAAGGCAGCCTTCTGCTATGCCACCGTTTGGGAACTGGAAGCCCAAATTAGGTCTTTATTTCAATGATTATATTTTCACACTTGGCATCTCCAGTTGGTTCTTCTTTTAAATTGTCTGTTTCTGACCCATGTGTTTATCATCCTCCCTTACATCAGTGAGGATATTTATTATGCTTATTAAAAATTATTTCCTTGGCCTCTATCATTTATGCTGCCTTCAATAAAGATTGTTTTCTATTTACTTGTTCTTGCTGCTCATAGAGGTATATTTTTCATTGGGTACTATTTGACAGACATTGGACTAATTGCTTGAATACACCAAAAAATCCTATAAGGAAGCATTAAATATATTTTTATCTTACCCATTAGGAAATTCTGCACCAAGAGATTAAGTAAATTTAGTCAGTTTATCAAGTATTTGAGCTAGGATTAGAACCCAAGCATTCTGATTCCACCAATACTCTTAAATACTATCGTATTATTTATTAAATCTAGAAAGATAAAATGGGTGCATTCCTTTCAATGGCCATGCACAAGTAAAGTTAATAACAGTAGGGATATGAAAAAGTTATTAAGTAGGGCTTATACCCAATGATTGAATTATTTGGGAAAGTTTCTTAGAGAACCTGGAGCTTGAGTTGTTACTTCTCATGAAGATTAGGTATGGGATGACCAAAAGGTAGAAGGACATATGCTCATAAATTTAGTTAGTTAATAATACTTGATTTCTTCCAACATGCCAGGCATTTCCTTAAGCAATTTAAGTGTATACTCCGAAGTGGGTGCTATTATTATACTCAATTTTTTATAAGGAAATTGAGCCCCAGAGAGGTTAAATGTTACCCAAGCTCACATAAAATGCTAGGGCTGGGATTTGAACCTAATCAGACTGGCTCCTGAGTGCACACTCCTAAATATTAATATTTTTGCTTTACTGCTTGTATTATACAGTATACAGAGGTGAGAAGATGAAATATAAGTTGGGGAGGCATAACAAAATCAAAGGAATGAAACGAAAGAGGCAGGTTAGGAAAGCATTGGTCAGTGATAGTGATAGTCTCATTTTATGTCATTCATCCCTGTCTTTGCCCCTTGGTCTCCTCTCTTCGTGCACTCTGATCTTCTAAATAGGTAGTGTCTTACCCCATTAAATAGGAGCTGAAAAATCCATTCATACTGAAGTGTGAGACCTAGGAGTTAGCTATTTCTTCTGGGTCTAATGGTAAGAGACCAAATTGGAGGAAAATTATATGCCTTAGAATATTTCAGGTGTATAAACATCATGTTTAATAAGGAAGAACCTGAAAATCATTAACTACCAAATGGCATATTTAAAGAAATTAGTAAAGGAAATGTTGTGGTAGCAATTCAGAGTGGCAAGAAGTGACAGCAATGTGTTACAAAGTCATAGCAATTGCTAACTTACCATAGACACTAACAACTAAATATCCTAAAAATATTTTCTGTTCTGGCTTGAGTGAGAATATCCATCTGTTCACTTCGATTGACAATTTTATGATTCAGCCTGAAGCCAAATAAGTTTAAGTGAAATTAAGAAAATCCTTTGATAGTTAATAAGTCAGCTGATTGAAGTTTATGTGAAGTGGCTGTAGAGTCTCCCTCAACGGTAGTGCAAAGAAGAGATCTTAACATACGATCTTAGACATTATTATGACACTGGAAACAGAGGTAGTGCTTTTAAAATTCCATGTGTGGCATTAAGATCTTGATACCTGGATGGCTTTTCCAGTGAGAACAGCTATAATAAATGACTAAAATATGTGTCAAAATTAATTATAAGCCTTATTTTGTGAGTACTATTTTAACACACACTTCTTTTTTTATTTTGGCAAAATATACATAAAATAAAATTAACCATTTTAACCATTTTCAAATGTACATTTCACTGGCACTAAATACATTCACATTATTGTTTAACCATTGCCTCTGTCCATCTCTGGAACTTTTCCTCATTTCAAACCAAAACTACATACCATTAAACAAAGACCCCTATTCCTTTCTCCCCGAACCTCTGGTAACCACTATTCTACTTTCTATCTCTATGAGTCTGACTACCCTGGGTGTCTCCTGTAAGTGGAATATGAGGTGCCTAGAATATTTGTCCTTTTGAGTTTGGCATATCTTATTTAACATAATATCTTAAAGGTTCATCCATGTTATAGCATGTGTCCAAATTTTCTTCTTTGTAGGGATAAATAATATTCTATTGTATGTATACACTACTTTTGTGTATCCATTCATCTGTTTATGGACATTTGAGTTATTTCTACCTTTTGGCTATTGTGAATATGCTGCTATGAACATTGATATGTGAATATTTCTTTCTTTTTTTTTTTTTTTTTTTGAGACAGAGTCTCACTTTGTTGCCCGGGCTAGAGTGAGTGCCGTGGCGTCAGCCTAGCTCACAGCAACCTCAAACACCTGGGCTTAAGCGATCCTACTGCCTCAGCCTCCCGAGTAGCTGGGACTACAGGCATGCGCCACCATGCCCGGCTAATTTTTTGTATATATATTTTTAGTTGGCCAGATAATTTCTTTCTATTTTTAGTAGAGACAGGGTCTCGCTCTTGCTCAGGCTGGTCTCGAACTCCTGACCTCGAGCAATCCACCCGCCTCGGCCTCCCAGAGTGCTAGGATTACAGGCGTGAGCCACCGCGCCCGGCCTGAATATTTCTTTCATATATGATTTGGATTTTGAAAACAAAATCTTTTAGACAAGACAAACTGACAAGACATTAGAAATCTAATACTTGATATGACTGGGATGCTAGTCCTGGTGAAATTTTGAGACATTTTATGAATATAAGTTATAGTTAGAGTAACTGCATAATTTATCATCCAAACCAGCATCCCTTTAACAATAAAAGTCACATGACTAATATTTACCTGGAGGAAATAAGCATAAAACATGATTGTCCCATGCAAACCAGCCATATGGCCCTCTTATTCTTTGAAATGTGTTGAGTAAATAGAATCTTCTGTTTACAGGTACTAGAAACTGTGAAATGAAAATATTTTATTTAATTTCCTTGGAAAATGGAGTCTATTTTTCAATTTAGGAGGTATATTAGTAATTTTAAACCAGTTAGATTCTATTTAGTGAAATGAAATCAAATCCATCTATTTCCCCCGAGCTAACGACTTAACACAGTCCTTTGATATTATGTGAGAAAATTATTAATAGTTAGCACCAAGCAGATATGTCTAGGTGAGTCCATTGTTTTCCATTGCTAGCACTGTTGTCAGTAATCAACTCAAATACTCCACCAGAAGAGAAAATGGAACACACACAAAACAAGGAATTTTGTACTTTGAGTTCTTTTTATTCTCTGACATGGGTTTATCCAACCAATACATATAGTATAATAATCACTTCTAAAGTGAATGAATTATGTGTAGCTCTCATGACTTTTCATTCAGCAGAAGTAGAATTTCAGGCACATTCTGGGGGCTTACTGATCCTGGTAGCTAACTTGTCCCCTACCACAGATATTGAAAATGTAGGGAGGCAAGGATTATTTCTATGTGATGAATCTCCCAAAGTCAAATGGAAAAGAAAGAATCAAATCCAGCCATTTTTAATTATTTGGTAAATGAGGAAGATAGATATGAAACTTTTTAGATAAGTGGAATATTTTTTGAAACGTAAAGCTTTTATCTGAGTCTCTGGATTAAGACTTTGTATGCTGGGGTATGGGGAGCATTAGGTATCACTGTTCCAAAGGAAAGAAAATCATCTTGATAAGTCAACATCAGGGAGAAAGCTAGCCTGGCTTTAATTAGCCATCCAGCTAATAATTGGGTATAATTTGTAATTAACAAATTGGTTATTATATGTAATAGTTTATAAAGAATATATATAATAGTTTATCTTTGCTCTGAGTTATGCCATATCCATGTCTAAGGTGAGGTTTTTAAAACAACAGATCCCTTAGAAAGGCAAGGATACTGTAGGCCCTGCTAGGTTTCTCATATTACAAGATGATCTCTAAATAATATTTTTCAATAAACTAGTTTAAGTAACTTTTGTAGTGTTAACCAAATGTATATTTGTGTATTATGGTCACTTTACAGTGAGACATACACAGTATTATTAACTTTCTTAGAAAACTTTATTTTGTAGATAGTTCAGGCTACTGTTTGACCTGCTCCCCAAATTTTCCCTTTTTAAATAAATTGTCCTGTGAATTCATGAAACTTTTTTCATACAGGAAAAAATGCGTATATAAAAATTATTTCCTCATTTTTCTATACAATAAAAACATTATTTTAGAAAATTATTTGGAATTCGTTCACTCTGTCTCTCTGTCTATATACCTACATGTGTACATGGATATATGTCACATATGTTATCCTAACATATGCATATATGATAGTCATATATGTATTATATATGTATACATACACACAAATGTCCATTTCTCAATTTATAAATCATATTTTAAGGGTAAAAGATCTCCAATATTTATATACCACAGATAAGATGACAATTTGACTATTGCAAAAGACGAGTTAAGAAAATAGAACAGGATTTTAAATTCAACTTGTAAATAAATGATTCACTTAAAATACATTCACTTAAAATGAGATTACTTTTCCAAATCTGGTGATGGTCTCTTAAGTTCAATTTAATAAATATAAAAATATCAAAGACTAACCAGCCCTAAAAGTATGATGCATAAAATGAAACAAACTGTCATCTAAAAATAAAATTGCATTAAACTTACTTTCCCTGAGTTACCAGACAATATTTTGGGAAACCAAAGCTAAAGAGAACAAATATTCTCTTCCTATGCACTGGAAATTTCTGAAGTTCCATATAATTATCTCTATATGGGAGAGGGACAACTGGCTCAGAGAAGTTAAGCAACTTACTCAAGGTGAGGATCTAATAAGTGGAGGAGGCAGAAATTGATCATTGTTAGTTTGACCTCAGAACCTGTGGAGTTTTCTCTATATACATTGCTTATTTGGAGAGATGGAGAAGTTTTAAAAATAAAACTTTTTTTTAAAGTTTTGTCCAGTGTCTTGTGACAGGAAGGTATACTGGAAAAACAAAAACCAAACCAAGTGAATAAAAAAACCTCCATGGTTATAGGAACCAGAAGAGCTTGTTCTAATTTCAATTTTGTCAGTAATTAACAGGAAATATCACTTTCTCCCTATGAACATTACCATTTAGCAATGGTAGTGCTTTTCCATCCTCCCAAGGTTAATCTCATATAAGTAAGCATCAAATAAGATACTGTTTAATTATGGCATTTTCAAAATTATAAAAACCTTCAAAGGTAAAAAGTGGATCTTATTGCCAATAGAATTTGTTGCAGCACTAACAAATGGTTATTGGCATCCTCTTTGCTATGACCTGTTTCAGTGACACCATAAAATGTCTATTTAGTCATATTTAAACTCTCAATGGTACTAGATCATGATCATCTCATATGTAGTATGTAAGCCTTGTGGAAGATAATTATTAATTTTTTTATTTTATTAGAGATCCATAATCCCTCATCCAAAATGCTAAGGGTAAGATGTGTTTCCACATTCAGAATTTGTCACATTTTAGAAAGGTAATCGAAACTGTCACAAGAGCAAACAACCTATAGAATGGGAGAAAATATCCACGTGTTACACATCCAATAAAAGGCTGATAACTAGAATCTATACAGAACTCAGGAAAATCAGCAAGAAAAAAATCAAATAACCCTATCAAAAAGTGGGCAAAGAACATGAACAGAAACTTTTCAAAATAAGGTAAACTAATGGCCAACAAACATATGAAAAAATGCTCAACATCTCTAATCATCAGGGAAATACAAATCAAAACCATAATGAGATATCACTTATCTCCAGTGAGAGTGGCCTTTATCAAAAAGTCCCATAACAATAAATGTTGGCATGGATGCGGAGAGATAGGAACACTCCTACACTGCTGGTGGGACTGCAAATTAGTACAACCTCTGTGGATAGTAATATGGAGATACCTCATAGAGCTACAAGTAGAACTACCATTTGATCCAACAATCCCATTATTGGGCATCTACTCAAAAGAACAAAAGACATTCTATAAAAAAGATTTTTGCACTAGAATATTTATATAACAGCACAATTCATAATTGCAAAGATGTGGAAACAATCCAAGTGCCCGTCAATACATGAGTGGATTAACAAAATGTGGTGTATGTATACCATGGAGTTCTACTCAGCTACAAAAAGCAATGGTGATCTAGCACCTCTTGTATTATCCTGGATAGAGCTGGAGCCCATTCTACTAAATGAAGTATCCCAAGAATGCAAAAACAAGCACCAGCATATACTCACCATCAAATTGATTTTAACTGATCAACGCTTAATGCACATATAGTAATCACATTCATCAGGTGTCTGGCAGATGGGAGGGGCAAGGAGGGGGTAGGTATGTTCACACCTAATGGGTGTGGTGTGCACCATCTGGGGGATGGACATGCTTGAAGCTCTTACTCAGGTGGGGCAAAGACAATATACATAACCTAAACATTTGTACCCCATAATATGCTGAAATAAAAAAAATTTAAAAATGATGCATTCACCCTAAATTCTGTAACAACTCCAGTGGGGTCCAGTATAAAACCCCATAAACAAACAAATTAGTACTTCTGCAGGGGAACATACCAGAATTCTCACAAGGAGGAAAAAGGTCATAAATAGTTTTTTGTCAGGTTAGGTCAGATTGGGCTGCCATATGAAGGAGTACCACAGTTATCAAAAACTTTTAGTTTTCAGAAATTTTACATTTCAGATATTTAGATAATGGATTAAAGACCTATAATAGTGTTTATTTTCTAGAACTATAAAACTAATACCAATAATACTAATGCATTTTAGAAGTTTTAGAATATACAGAAACATATATAGAAGAAAAGGAATACCACCCACCTTTGAGAGTGCCTTCTAGCTGTTTGTGTCTCTCTTTTTAACATAAATGAGATCATACAAACATATATTCTCATAGTTTGCTTTATTCAACTAGTATCATGTATATTCTCAAGGATATTATTGAAATAAACTAATTAGAACAACTAAAGGAAAAAGACAGCAGACCTGGAAGAGACAGCTCTGAGAGTCAATGATGGAACACATGGAAGGCTCATTGTTACAAGAATCTCAGAGCTTTCTGTAAAGTCATTGAACTTAAGCCTAGATCAAGTTTTAAGGTTATAAGAGATATGAAGTAATATGGATTCTTAAAATGCAGAAAATTCTCAAGCTCCATTTTAATCAGTCTTTTTCATCTTTGGTGGTGTTGCTAATGAGAACACAGCTCCTAGTTTGAGCTTATATTGTCTTATGCAATATCTGTTGAAGGAACAGATGCTGTTTTAGGATTCTAAACCGATTTTGTTTGCTTTTCTTCTTTTATAGCATTTACACTTGCTAACTCAAAGGTTTACTATGTGAAAAGTTTGTAATGTGATCTTTAACAGAAACTCTAAATGTTTAAAGTGCACCAGCAATCTCAAAATGCTTTTTTTTTAAATGTAGGGTTAGACAGCTTCATTGAAGTGAAAACCGATTGACCTTTAGAAGTAGTGCTTTAAAAATTATGGGATCCATAATTTTCCACAATTGCACACTGTTGTGTTTACAGATACTTTCTGAGATTCTAAGCAAATGAAAACAAACCAAAGTTTAGCAGCTAAGCTCACTCTATGTATATATAGTCTATTAAATCTGTGTCTAACATCCTGGATTGTCCACTGCTGAATTCCATTCTATATCTATGTTTGACTGGAAGCATTAACAAATGGGGAAGTCATAAAATATTTAAAGCCCATGAAGCACTCAGTACTGTCAAAATAATCTGTTTCACATACATGGCCTTGTGCTGGGCCCTTTAGGACAGATTTGTCCATCATGTTACAATAGCTATAATTGCTTCTTTCTCATATTTCGTTGAGTTCTACCATAAAACTAACAATAAACTTTGCAATGTGCTTCAAGTTATGTTTCTTTTTTCTTTTTTTCTAGCATTTGAGTCATGTATACCTGATTAAGAGAGGTAGAATTCTTTAGAATGAGTGAATGTTAAGTATTGAAATACTAAAAGGTATTTTTATGTTTAGAGAGAGAACAATCTCCAAGAGTCTGACACTTTGCCCCTTTGGTTTTTGATGAGTCTGTGTTTTATTGAGTTGTCAGAAAAATTTGTCTGTCTTAGAATTTAATAAACCACATTAAACATAGTACCCTTTGACATGGGCCACAAGGAAAGCTACCCCATGTGGTCTTTCCTTACTGGGATTGCTATCTGTCAATAGTGGTTATAAATGGTATTGGGTGAAGTAATTTTAGCAAGAAGATAAACATGGATTCATAATATCTAAGACTAGAATCTCAGGAGAAAGCAAAATAATATATTTTTATTTCAATATTATTTATATTTAGGGTACTAGTGAATTTCTATGTTTATTTAGTGTTCGCTGTAGTTTTGATGGGGGTAGGAGGATTATATTGTGCTTTTGATGACTGTTTATTTGCAGCCTTTTCCACCATTTTTTCCCTTTTCTTCTGCTACCTGTGCAATTTCAGAAATAAGTCTTTAGTTCACTCATTTCTTGCCCTCCATTTTTGTCATTCTTGGGTAAATCATAAAGCATTTCATGGACTTACAAATCAAAAACTTTAAAAAGTCAACTAAATCTGCAGTCACTGTCTTCATAAATCAGATGGCCAAGGCATATTGGTTTTATCAATAGCATTGGAATCTTATAGTTTGAACAAAAATTTTTTGCAGCTATTATGATTGAGTAAGCTAAAAAAAGTTCCTGCTTATCTTTACCATTTGCTGGAAACATATAAAAATTAGTAAGAGCACAAGAAAAAAGAAAATCATCTAGATTTATTAAAATCATTTAAGAGTGATATTTGATGAGAAAGATGTCTGAATTAGCCTGAATCCTAATCTCTGACATTCAAATTAGGTGGCTACTCATGTTTATTTGGTCTTAACATCTACATTGTTGCAAAAATATTCATTAATGTGGAATGAGGAAGAGATTTGGTGTTAAGGCAGAAAAGTAGGAAAGGGGGAAAAAGTATGGGTTTCCCAAACCAAGAAGAATTAGGGAAACAAGTGCTGGAATTCTGCCTCCAATTACATTTTAAACCTGCTTAAAATTTTACAACAGGTTAATATAATAATTGCCTCAGGCCTGCTTCCCTAGAGCAAATGCCACTTAATCCAACATGATGATAATAATAATTAAATAATTGCTATGTGCCAGGCACTGCTTTAAGTACTTTAGGTAATGACTCATTTTATCTTTAAGACCACCCAATGATGGAATGCTATTATTACATTCACTCTGCATATGAAGAACAGAGGCTCAGAAAGCTTCAGTAGCCTGTACAAGTCACACAGCAGGTGAACTGCAGAATCAACAAATGAAACCCAAGCAGTGTGGCTCCTAATCTCTAATATCGTGTCTCCTCATGTAATCTACAGCATGGCTCAGGATCAGAAAGTAGGAACTTGGATCCCTGCAGAACAAATATTGATCTGCTTCATAAATAATTAAAGCATCTTGTAAGAATATCTTATGTTATTATGATGTGATATATTTTGAACACACCTCACTACAAGCTTGTGAAAGAGGAAGACAAACATGGTTAATCCACTTTCTGGGTGAGGAATAGATACAGTAAACAGTGAGAGGCACAGTGATCTTTCTCACAAGGTCATACAGATGATATTTATGCATGAAGAGTAGATTAATTATGTTTTACATCAATTTTGAAAATATTGACTAGAACTATGATTATCTTTTTCTTTATATTAGTTTGGATCACATTCCTTTGTAGAATAGACAGCTGTCACTCATGACTATGTTCATGGTATAGTAGCATATACTTATAAAATATAATTAACTAAAAATCAAGTGTTCATCATTGTGTCACCTTCTCTTCTCCTTTGAAAACAGCTCTAGCTGCTGCAAAGTCTGTTGATTCAGACACCTTTTCTTCAAACATAATTCTCAGATGATTTTAATAATCTAATGAGTTTCTTATAATCATTGGCACCATCCCCATAAGGTATGGAAATCAAGAAAACTTACAAGTACCGTGTGAGCAATCTGTTTTCAGACGCATGCTATTTGATAGGCTTTTGACAGGATATATGCTAAAATCTGCTATGAAAACATTTTATAGAATCCTAAGAACTGAACGTTTCAAACAGTTGGAAGAGATGACTTAAAATAATTCACAGGCAAGTACTCTTGAGGCTTTTATGTTTTTTGGTTAGTCTCCTAATTACCAAAAAGTTTTCTTGATTTACATACCTTATGGAGATGGTGATCAGAAACTAAATGTAATTTAAAGTATTCGGACTTATAGAATATTAAAGCTGGAAGAAACCTAGAAAGCTTCAAAAATAACCTCTCATTTAGTAGGCAAAAAAAAATCTGAGGCCAGAAAAGCTCAAGAGATCGTGCCAAAGACTACACAGCTGCTTAGCAGAACATTACCTTTATACGTGAGACTTTGCGATTATTTATTCATTTTCCAGGATACCTCAATAAATAGTTATGAATGTTTGAATATCACAACTTGTTTAATACAATGGAATAATGTTATCCATTTAAAAATAGAATTTATCTTTGTTTCGTGGTAGCTTGAGCAAAGGAGTTATTTCTAATGTAAGGTGTAGATACTGAAGGTGTTCTTCAGCACACAGTGATTGTGAGAAAGAGTTCAGAAAGGAAACATGTAAAAAGGTCTACTGAGGGAAAAGAAGCTAAAAGAGAGTCAATTACTAATCATTTGGGAATTTACACCTTACCGCTATTCTTGATTTTATAATATTCTTAATTCCTTATTAAAAGTAGTGTATGGCATATTGTTAAAGTATTCAAATTTATTTTTTTAATTTAGATTACTAATCTTCTCTGTATCTTTCCAATTTTAGTATATGTGCTGCCGAAGCGAGCACTCAAATTGATTTTAAAACACATTTGTTTTGAAAAATTACTGAAATATTCTAGCATATTTCTTATGCTATTTGGAGTATTCCAAAACTAAGGATCAGAATTTCTGAAAACTGAAGCTTCTATTTTTATTTGACTTAGTCTAAGAGCACAGCTTTTATAAGTATATATCACTTGTCATAACAGATTCATGACAAGGCACACCCAAATTAAGTTTAGGCAAATCAGAAACAAAAGTTTTCTCACCAATAACCACACCGAATCATATATGATGAAATATTTACAAACTGAGCAAAAATCACTTATGTCTTTGTTTTATTTGTATGTCTTATCGAATATTTCAAAGTTTCTTTAAAAGAAACTTTATAGAAAAGATGTATGCAAACTTTTAGTTCCACTTGCCTATTATGACTGAGAAAAAATTTAAAATCATAAGGTTTTTATTTTTTAAAATATCATAAACTAAAATGCAAGCTGAATATTAAATTTTCTGAAGAAAGAATTCGTTCTCTAACACTTGATTGGAAACACTTAGAAATTAAGACTTCATAGAGATTCTCATCAACACTTTTGCAGATGAGGAATCTGAGCTTCAGAGATGGCGCGACTCACTCAAAGTCACTTAGCCAATAGGTGCCAAACTGCACTACAATACAGAATTGTGTGCTCCACTCCATAAAAACACAGGGCTACAATTTACATATTAAACTGCCCTAGGGTATTCACAAAGATTCAGAAAAATTCACAACTCCTGCCCTGTTCTTTTTTATTATCAACTATACAGAGGGGCAAAAACTATAAATTGAACTGGCATTCATGCCCACATGAATTAGTGAAGACTTTCTGCAGCTTAATTAGAACACTCTCCCTTCCTCAGCATATTTAAATCTGGAATCGTGAACATAGTAAAGCAGCATTTCTGGCATTGAATATTAACTGTAATGATTAAAGAGAGCAAACCATGAGCCTTCTCATGTATGTGTTGGAATTTTACTTTTCAGATGATCTTTATGTACAAACACAGAGCTATACCAAGGGGGAAAAACAGTCAAATCCTACTGAATAAAATTTAAAAAAATATTCCATGGCAAAAATGGTATTGAGATGTTGAATTATCACATAGAATTTGAGAAGGGCAGCAGCATCACTGGCTGCCAACTTTTTTCTGTCCTGAAACAGCCTGGTGCCGAGATCAGGACTGGCACGAACATCAGTGTGATACAGTTCAAGTGAAGTTGGCATGTGCCAACGACGGTGGAGTCCTAAGGCTCCTCCTCCCATTCCTTAAGATACACCGTTGACTAAGTCTTCATGCTCAGGAAAATACAGAAAAAACATACACAAAATTATGAATCTTATGTTGGAAGGATGAAGCTAGAGGAAAGTTGGAAGAAATTCTGGGAGATGTCCCTAGGGAATATGCTTATACATTCAGTAATTTTTACATTGATTTAAAATTGCTAGCTCGTTAGCAGCAAATAGTTTAATTTTGGTATTTCATTTTGACTGTTCTTCACTGTTGTGAATATCCAGTAGCCCACCCTTCCCTGCAGGGGATATGTTCCAAGACCCCCACTGGATGCCTAAAACCACAGATAGTACCGAATTCTACATATTCTATGTTTTTTCAGTCTGATGACTGAGATGGCTACTAAGTGACTAACAGGTAGCACATACAGCCTGGAGACGCTGGACAAAGGGATGATTCACATCCAGAGTGGGACGGAGCAAGAGGGCAAGAGATTTCATCATGCTACTCAGAACTGCACGCAATTTAAAACTTATGAATTGTTTATTTCGGGAATTTTTTATTTAGTATTTTCAAACCACAGTTGGATGAGGGTAACTGAAACTGCAGAAAGCAAAACTATGTATAAGGGGTGAGCACTGTATGGAGAGTCTTAAGAAATGGGAACCTTGCTCAGATCTCCAGGAGGGCCCTTTTTCTGACATACACATTGGTCATCCCAACCGGGCATGATCTTATTGAACCATAGGTTTCCCTTGGAATTTTCCCTCAGGATGGTTTGAATTTTCACCTGGAGCAGCAAGATGTAGGTACAGGAGCCAGTGGTTGCTTTGAACTGTATATACAATTTTCCACTTATGTCTGCCTTAGTATGAATATTTCTCACGCTGTGGTGTGATTTTTGAGTTATTGCGATGTTAGCCAAATTAAATGAATCATGACCGGGATCAAGGTGAAAAATAATCCTAATGTACCCTGCCTTCATTAAAGCAGTTCCTGGAGTTTTGCATACAGTTCCAGGCACTACTTTATAAGAATGTCATTGAAAAGTGCCCATGACCTTTCCCTTTGTACCATTCATGGCACTTTAAATTATCTTGCTTAAAGTATTTGCCTTTCTTATTAGACTTTAAGTCCCCTAACTGCAAGTGCTGTGTCTTTCTATTTATCAGCATATCCCCAGTGCCTGGCATGTAGTGGGTGCTTAATTAATATTTAATAAGTAGATAAAGATGGAAACTAAAATAATCCAAGTTTGGGAAACCATGCCCATGGGAAGTAGTTGAATCAGGGGTGTTTATGGAGAGAGGACTACGTTAGGGAGGGATGTGAAAGTAATCTTCAAATATTTGGAAGGACCTTGAGTGGAACAGGGATTTTTTATTTCATGTTTTCCAGGGGAAAATATGAAGATCTGTTACTGAGTTAAAGCTACCGATAAATGTTTTGGTTCAGGAGGACTTAAAAATAAATTAGAATGTTCACATATGAGCAAAGAGAGGTACCTTGCAAAGTATCAAGCTCTCTGCCACAAGTAGTGTTCAAATAGAGGAGATAATCCTCTTACCACGATGGGCGATAAAGCAGAATTCTCAGTCTGTCGGAGGGTGGGCATGCTGACTTCCAAGTCCTGTCCAACTATGATTGTGTAACTTTAATATAATTGAGCACAAGATGATTTCCACTTGCAGTTTGTAACTATTAGTTTTTTTCTTTTAAAGATAACTTCCTAATTTCATTTGAAAATCTATTTTCTCATTTTTCTAGCTGTGAGTTCTTTTTCCTAGACAGATAATGATTGGTGAAAAATATTGAAGAAAGCATGATTTAAGCACAGTTTACCATTGATTGAAATTTACACAAAGAGTCTTTAGCGTATTCAATTAGGCATATGTGGATATAATCAGAACTAGTCTGGGTTTGCCATATATTATAAATTGCTTTTTCTTGCCTTATCCATTAGCATCTTCTTGTACTCAATTTTTATTCAGGGAGGACTTATTCAAGTCTTTTTCAGGTGGATAAAATAGGCAAGGGGCCAAGATTACCTAAGCCACTACACTGTAATTGTCTCTCTATTGATTACTTACAGATTTTCTGTCTCTTTTGTTTTGATTGTATTTATGGGTAGGCCCTCAAGGGGAATGGTTAGTGTATAGTTCAGTTTTATCTGGTCTTCAAGTGCTCTAGTTTTACATGAAACAAAAATAACAGCATTAAAATAGACAAAGCATATCATCATCTTCCTGTCTGAGTATCTGCACGTCTGACTCTGTCAAAATTAATCTCTCTCTGCTCCTCAGATGCTTAGTGGATGCTGCTGCTTCTGAAAGAGCCCATGTCTTAAATCTCAGCCCTTTGGGTTCGTTGCTTACTCCTAGTGCTAGCTCCACAAAGTCTTATTTGCCAAACCTAAGGAGTAAGGAAAGTTACATAGAGAGAGCACACATAAATAATCATGTTAAGTGGATTAATGGTTTACAAAAAGGGAATAAGGCATTTTAAGAATACAAACATGTCAAAACATATCTGCCCATGGAAACCAGATTGGAGAGCAATGTGTGGTTGAGCTCAGAGGTGATCGACCCAACCCTACGACAATTGTGAATAAGGGTTGTTGGTCATTGAGTGCCAGACCCTGAGTCAGCTGTCACTGTGAAGGACTGGAAGAAAGCACGTCCTACTCGTCACATTGATTAGGAAAAGCAGCTGAGGCAGATGGTTTTCTAAGAGTTTGCCTTCATGGAACAAAATTCATTTGTCAGATAGAAGGTCTTTTTGATGTTCTTAAAACATTGTCCATCCATTTAACAAATAAGGACTAGAAAACCTTAACCAAATTCAAGAAACATTTAATGAATGCCAGTTATGTATGAGGTAACATCTCAGCCTCTAAAGTTTATAATCAAAATTCATTGAGTGTCTGGGATGAGTATTGAGAGAAGAAAAGGGCATATCCAGCTTATTGGTCCAAGGTACCCTGCTGGGCTATAGGGACAGAGTCTATTTGGGAACAAGTTGATACAAGTAGAATCGAAATGCTTTAGAATACTTTATCTGTCCTGTGAGATTTTCAGACTCTCTGCAGCAGTAAACATTCAAACATCATAACTGATAAGGTGAAAGATTAGATTTTATACCCAGTGACAGGAGAAAAAGGTAAAGAGTTTGTCAGAGAAAAAGAAAGCCTAGTGAGTTTGTGCTATTGGACTCTAAATTGGTAGGCATCTGTCCTCAGCAGGGCTTGGTTATGAGGCATCTTGATCTGATCTGCTGAAACTTAAAAGTTTAGACCAGAGCCTCAGTTACCCTTTGAAGTGGAGATTCAATCTGGTCTTGGCAACGTTGAGTGACTCTGCCCTCAGAGATCTGGGACATTCCCAGAAGTCTGGGTCAATCAAACACTATGCAGTGTTCACTACAACTAAAGCCAACCAGCCCTGTCACGGCTGCTGAAATTTCCACAGGATCTACAGATAAGAGAAGGGTGACCCTAGGCTAAGTCATATTATTCTGAACAATGATCACTTCTCCCCTACAGACATTTATCACGTAATAAATATCTATTGAGTACCTGCTACATTTTGGGCTCTGTTTTAAGCATTGTGGACCCAGCAGTGAACAAAGTCCTGGCACTTATGCAGTATACCTTCAGGTGGAAGGAACCAAATAATGAAAAAGTATGTTGCATCAGGTGACGATAAGTGCAATGAAGGTAAACAAAGCAGAGAATGGAATGACCTGGTAGGGGAAATGTTATCTTAGATAGTGTCAAGAAAGTTTGCTCTGATAAATTGAGATTAGAGCAGAAATCTGAAGGGAAATGGATCATGGAATACATATATCTGAGACGAGGGCATTCTGGCAATATGCACTGGTGAAGTGTGCCCAGCACAAGCAGACTGGGGTTTTGAAGCAGAGGGAACAGGGAGAACACTGTAAGAAGTGAGTCTGGATAGGCAGGTGTGGAAAAGACCATGTGAGACTTATATGTCATGGTAAAAACTTGGTGTTTCCTTTGAGTAAGCTGGGAAGTCACTGGAAGATTCTGAGCAAGGGAAGTAAGCGATATGACTTTATATGCTGTTGTGAGAATACACCATGACGTGGTACAGTTTGAACCAGGGAGACCAGTTAGAAGGCTCTTAGGACGGTTAAAAGAATGTGGAGGGACATGAGTGAAAGTGTGGAGTAAGGTCCTGTGAAAATTCTCTCCTCCATAAAAGCAATGACAAAACTGGCAAAAAATAATCAGAATGAACTTTTTCAGGAGTCTGGAAGTTAAACAAAGGCTTGCAGCAATCAGGGAGCACTTTTTCAAGAAAAATAGCTGAATTTTCAACAACTAGCTTTGTAGGGTTTAATTTGCCTGACTCCCATTCCCTGCTCTCCAGCTCAACCACAGTCTAGAAAAGCAAGAGCTCACATCCTCAGTGCAGCCTGGCAGCCATCAGAGAGGGAAGAATGGAGCCACAGCTCCTTCAAATCCTTGCTTCCAAAGAACTGTCAGTATTTGACTGTCTTTTTTCCCTGGTAGACCTCATGTGCATAGCTATCTGTATTTGACATTACTGAGAGCTACCAAGAGAGAAGCCTTCACTCATAGGCTTGTTTGTCGAAACAATTATGGGAAAGTGTTTTAACTTCATGACTGCCTAGAGGGGTAGACAACAATTATGGCAATCAATAGAATAATCAGAAAGTTTAAAAAAAAAAAAAAAGCTAGGGAAGAGATGTCCAGAGGAGCTTTAAAAAGCTTTGACATATTCCTGAGAATCTGAAAAGGCATACATGGATATAAGGCTGAGCACATGTCCAGGGCTGTGTGCATGCTCAGGGAAGACTTGAGAAGGTCTTGCACCCTCACATCTGGTTGATCTTTAGGCTGCACAAACAAGAAGTGAAGTCTGATGCAGAGTTTCAGATGTCTCGGTGATTGTTGAAGGTATGTCCCAACATACACATAAAGTCCCTCAGCAAAGACAAGGAGATTGATCAGCAATGAATAGCTGACCACTAAGTTAACTAAGTAGAGACTTCAGTGGCCATATATGACAAAGAATATGTGCTCTACAAAATTAGTCCAGAATAGTCACCAAACACCAACAACTACAAACAAGAAACAACTACAGACCCTGGAAAGGTTTGTAAGTGGATTTCCAGAGTTTCAACATTATATTACTTAAAACATCCAGTTTTTGGCAAAAAAATACCAATACATTCAAAAGCACAAAAAAATGGTGGTCCATACACAAGGGAAAAAAGCAATTAATAGGAACTATTTCTGAGGAAGCCCAGATGTTGGACTCACTAGACAAGACTTTAAATCAGCTATTTTAAATATGTTCAAAGAACTAAAGGAAATCATAAGAAGGATGTCTCACCAAATACAGAACATCAAGAAAGAGATAAAAATTGGTATAAAAACAAAAATTCTGAAGTTAAAAGTATAATAATCTAAAAGAAAAATTCACAAGATCAGAGGTAAGGAGATAAAAGAAAGAATCATCAGCCAATTTGGAAATGGGTCAATTAAGATTACTTAGAGGAACAGAAAGAAAAAAGAAGGAAGAATACTAAACAGAGCCTCAGATGCCTGAGGAACACCATCAAGCACACCTTGCTGCTCATACTCATCTCATTATGAAAGAAACACAAAGAAGCAAAAACAGTAATTGAAGAAATCATGGCAAAAAACTTTCCAAATTTGCTTAAAAACCTTAATCTACACATTCAGGAAGCTCAATGAACTCCAAGTAGAATGAACTCAAAGAAAATTGCATGTAGACACATTATAATCAAACTATCAAAAGCCAAAGACCAAGAGAGAATTTTGAAAGCAGCAAGGGAGAAGTGACACCTCACGTACAAGGAGCATGGGCAGGTGGTTCACTGAGTCTATGGACATGGGTGAAAGTGGGATGGGAGTTTTGGTGGGGAGAACATGTGGAAATCCTCTTATAATGCTTCTATTTTTCTCAGAAAGTTAGGTTGAAGAACATCAACTCAGAGTTAGAGGGAGAGCAGGAGAGGAAGAATGGAGATGAAACATAATTAGTGATTTTATTGCAAGGTAAAATAGTACTGGGGTCAAATCAATATTATAATCCAGAATGCACTCATTATTCATAGCCACTAACAATGCATGGCACCTGATACCTTCCTCCTTGACCTAATTATTTGTTAACTAACACTGAACATTTTACATTAATTTAAATGTTTAAATTTTAAAATGTCAGTACTCCGGGCAAAGTCCCAGTTGTCCACCCTACTTACTGTGTGAAAATAAAGCTTCTGACACATTATATGTTTATGTTCTCCGAAGATGCCCTGTATTCCCCAACTCAGGCTGCATTCTTTGCCTTTATACGGCCAGAGGTCACAAACTGGGAACCAGGAGCCACACTGGGCCAGGGGACATATTTTTTAGCTATACAACATTAAAAAAAAGAAAGAAAGAAAAGAAAAGAAACCATTGCCAATATTAATAAATCAAGAGATTTTTAGATTAAAATGTATGTTTCTGGTTCCTGGCTTCTAAGGAGAATCTGACAGACTGAACCAGATTGAGAGCAATTGGCTGGAGCTAAGAAGCAGCAGAGCTTTTCACAGGGATGTGGACAGCACATGTGGGCTTTGCACACCCTGGTGCATTCTATTTTCTCTTCACAGAATGAGTGTACTTCTCTCAGGTTACTGAATGCCTAGTGCATTCCAGTCACGCCCATCATCTGAAGCCACTTCTTCCCAGCCAGTTGTGTTCTCCAAGTCCCTACTCATTTTGTAGGTTCACTTCTCATCTTTGATCTTTATGAACTCTTATTTGTTATACATTTCTTTCTTTCCTTTTAGATTTTGAACTCCGTAAAGGGAGGACTGGCATTTTAATTCATGTCTGTAATCTCACTCAGAGCTAATGAATGTTTCCGTATAAATAAGAACAACAAAATGTGCAATGAATAGTAAGTTTGGTCCATTATAATTCAGCTTCAGAGACTCTAGTAAATTTTGACTCGATTTTAGGCACAGTACAATGCTTATTAGTGATTAATATTGATGTTACTTCAGAAAATGTTGAAAAATCAATGTAATTCATCTTGGAATACACAACTACTTAGGAAACAAAATCCCTATCATGTTCTACACTATAATATTATAACACAGTGCTTTTTAAGTCCTGTCATGGAAGCTAAGTGATATATTCTAAAAATGCACCAAAGGTCTGTTGAATGCAAATTTGTTTTCAAAACTCATGCTTTTGACTTTATTTTGTGGTGTCTGATACTATGAACAACTTGAGAATTATATCACCTGTTGGTGATTTGCTTATTCTCCTTGCCAGTAAAGCTGAACTTTTGTCCCTAAGTGTTGTCATTTTACATGCAATCTTTCCCTTGCTTTGTGTATATTCATTATAAATAAAGTAGTGCCCTTTATCTGCAGGAAATATGTTCCAAAACCCCCAGTGCATGCCTGAAACCATGGATAATACCAAACCCTATATGTATCATTTTTTTCCCATAAATACATACCTATGATAAAGTTTAATTTATAAATTAGGCAGAGTAAGAGATTAACAACAACTAATAACAAAATAGAACAATTACAATAATATACTGTTATAAAAGTTATGTGAATGTGGTCTCTTGCTCTTAAAATGCTGTAACATTTTCAGACTGCAGTTGACCATGAGTAAACAAAATCGTAGAAAGCAGAACCACAGCTAAGGGGGTATTATTATACCACAAATAATACACACAAAGCAAGGGAAAAATATATGTAATATATTATATGTATATAAATATAAGTATATAAATATATAAATATACATAATACTATATATAGAGAGAGTATTGCTGGGACAGGAAAAAAAGACATTACTGGAAAAACATGAAATGTAGATAAAGCCTGACATTTAGTAACTCATAACATACCAATGTTGCTTTCTTTAGTTTGACAAATGTACCATGATAATGTAAGATGTTAACAATGGAGGAAAGTGGGTGAGAGGTATATGGGAACTCTCTGTACTGCAACCTTTCTGCAAATCTATAAATATTCCAAAATTAAGTTTCTTGAAAAATAGAAGATTTGGAAAGCATTCTCAAATTAAAACTCTGAAAGCTGGTACATACTGCAACTCTCCTGAGATTATGAAGTCCACAGAATTGCTTTTGATAATAACATTTTATGAAATAATTATTAATGTGTAGTCTCTAGGTATAAATATATACATACATTTATATTTGAATTCTCATAGAAGCAAGTTAGAAAAGGAATCATTAATGTTTTTACTTGATTCATAAAGTAACATTTTAAAGAATGAGTTACTATGTAAGCCATTTTTTAAGCAACATTTTAATGTCTGTTAGAAGTATAATGCTGAAGAGTATATCTACTATATAATGCTAGTTAGCATGTTCTACTTGAAGATATTGGCACATGTACACTAGTGATATTCTAAATATTCTAATATAAGAAAAGTCACCCATGATGTAGCAGGAAGATCCTCATATATAACTACTTTTGCAAAGCAAAATAGTTTATTGTCAACTGAAATTTCCAGTTATTTAGTCCTGACTCTGAAAAGTGTCAAAGGTGGACTCTTTCCTGATATGAATGACATTTCACATGCCTAAATATGTCAGTTAGTTATTTGCACCTTGAAACAGATGTATGCTTCTGAATTATCTATCACAGAGCTATTCGACAGTGAAACTTACAATTTGTTTGCAGAAATGCCTGGAACTGTCATTTATATGTGAAGATGGAATCAGTATTTCAATATACTGAGTTACCACATAGAAGGAATTTGTTTTCTTACGCTATCTCTTAGGTGGCATTTTGCCTATTTGGAAGCATTCTAAAGACAGATATAATATAGCATTTTCAACTACAAAATGAAAAGGTATCATTTTGCAACTTTCTTATTTTAGAATATCCAAGCTCAAAAATTTTTATATATTAAATGGATTGCTTAAGTCAATGGTATCCAAAATTCTGAGTTTACAACATCTTTCTTAAGCTGTCATTATCGTATGCATTGCAAGCAATATACCATCATCAGATTTATACTATAATTATAAGTTTCAAATGCATAATTACTAAAATTTAACCTCTCCAAATTGATGTAATTCAGTCTAATTATCCTGGCTACATAAATGCATGCTAATCAGCAAGAAAACACTTAAATAAAACAAGAATGTTAACACAACAACTGCAGAATAAACAAACTTTTGAAGAAGGAAAAAATTCAGGGACTAATTACATCTCCAACAATAAATAATAAATGCATACTATTTTAAAGTATTTTTCCTCCCCACTCAGTCTTTAGATGTGGGGCTAGAATTGTTTCAGCATGTGTTTTGAACTCTATTCATACGGATGGTTTTTTTTCTTCCTGTATTAATTTCCTCATTCAATAAGCCACCCAACCTCTCATTCATTCAGTAAACATTTATTCTTAGACTGCTACGAATTGGACAATGTGGAGGTGTTAGGGATGAAAGAGAAGCAGTCCCTTTCCTGAGTATAATTATTTATTTAAATGAAACAATTCAAAGATAAGAGATATTCTCATTTTAAAAGTTCAATCTGATCATGCATTTGCCTGCTTTAATCAGTCAAATGGCTTTCCGTTGGGTTTAGATGCAAATCCATTGTCTAACCATGGCCTGAAATACCTCTATGACCTGTCTCTGACCTTTCACTTCACTCCTGTCCCAGCTCTTAAGCTGTTCTATGGAGCAATCACAGGAGCTATATTTTTATTTCTAAAAGGAACCTAACTCATTCCTGCCTCAGGACCTTTGCACTGGCTCTTGCTACTTGTGCCTAGAAAGCTGGATCTTGTTTCCTCACCTCTAAGTCCCACACAAGTAAGAGATTCTGGTCAGTGCTTTCTTCATGTTATTTCCATGTATTGTTAGAAACTGCCTCACAACAAAGAGATTACATGCTTCCTCAGAAAAGAAAAATTGGAGAAATCCTAAGGATTTTCTAGCAAAGAAATCAGCAACCTTATGAGAACAAAGGCACAACCATTATTAATTGATCTAATTTTGAAATCTTAGAAGTTGGAGTTTCTTTTTGATCAGTGTAAAATGCTTTATACAAAAATATAATTGTGCCTGTCATAAATTTATCTGGAGTCAATATGCAAGCTATAATAAAGCATCACACACTTCATTAATTATACTCTTTTACTGTTTAGAACTTACAAGATTTTGGGGGAAGATAATTTGGAAGATCTAGATTTCTCCTAAAATCTCCTAAAGTAGGTTGTGTTTATGTCTTTTCCTCTCAGTGAATTTCTTTACATCAAAGAGAGTCAATACCATGCTCTGTATTACCTCCCTTCCATTGAAAAGAGCTTTTATTTTTAATTGAGTTTAGTCAGCATATTTTCTTTTTCTCTTTTCTTACATGGATTCAGCCACAACTGCTTGATATTTTACCAAAGTCCTGACCCTGGGAAGAACTAGTCATGTGCCTTTAAGAAAAATCATTTCATTGCTTGTTTGTGTATTTAACATCAGATATTTTGCCTATGTATTAAATATCTGATACAATAATAATGAATAGAAACGAATAACTGACTAGAAATATAAGCAGAATTGAGGATCACGAAAATAGGAGGGGAAATATACTAACCAGGGAGATGCAATCGTTTGCTCTGAAATTTTAGGAGGCAAATGGTTTTCCCTCAATAGGTCTCAGTTTTCTCATACAAATACTAAGGCATTGATGTAGATCAGGAAAGATGAGCATGTCCTCTCTTGCATGTCAGACTGGTTTTGTTGGAAGAGGCTGCTGCATTGTGTTAAGAAGCCTCTTGAGGCCGTATATTGGTTCACCAGGGAAAGAATGAAGAGATGGCTCCTTGAGGTTCCCCAAGCACACGGAGATCGGAACTGGCAGCAGGTGTGCTGTGTATTGGCAATGCCTGGACCAGATTACAGTAGACAGTGATTCATTTCTAGGTTCTTCACTGTTTTTGCACAATTTCTCACTGTGTAGTGAAAACCATTTGTTAAAAGTGAAAAATAATCCAAGGCCACTATTTATTGATTTCTATTTCATTGTGATTCAATTTCAGTAAGTGCATTGTAAATGTGTGGCCACCACTCTCCTTTTCTGATGTCCTTCTAAATCTAGTTCTTCTTAATGTCATATTTATATTCCTGGATAAGATTTCTGAGAGTAACTGGTACCATCAGAATGAATTTTTCAGCCCCAAATTGTTTCTTCTCTTTTTGCCAGCTTCTCAAAATTGGATCAGCTAACTAACTCTGAGCAAGGCAACCCTAATTCCAGCACCTAGTAGAGATTTGTTGGATTCTACATTCCTCCTAATAATCAAATTTATTTTTATCTAACCCAGTGTTCTGTTGCTTTTTCCTAAAGCCTGAATGCTTCGGACTTCACCCCCCTCCACTGGCCCTAACCTCTGTGTAATCCTGAACCACAAAATCTGGGTTGTTTTCTGAAATTTGTTAGTGATTCCTTCTGAGACTTCACATCTCTGAGACTGGAACCCCATCTTAAACCACTACCAATGCTGGAGCTCAGTGTCTAACCCTAACCCGAACCCTTCTGATTTCCTATTGACTCTCATTCCCTAGGAACAGATTCTAATCCTGAATAATTGCAGCAAGAATAGAAAACATGTTTTGAACAAAAATGCTCCATGACAGTAGGCAATATCTGGATTATCTCATTCTTAAAAACAATGTCTGAAACAGTAATCCATTTCACAGATGGTTGAATGAAAGCTTAGGGAAGTTAAGCAGCTTGCCCAAAGTCACAGATGAATATGATCCAAGTGGCCTATGAACCTCTGCTCTCAACTCCACTCCGTTGCTCTGCTGGACTTACTGACTCTCTGCACCTGCTGGATTGGTTGTGGGTGGGGTGGAGACACAGAGAAGACCTGCTTTGTCAGGACTGGTACCCAACAGGACCTATGCATTGGGACCCTCCCCTTTCACAGCCCTTTATTATTTTTATGACTCTATTTTTAAATGTGTGCAAAGAGATTTGCTTGGCACTGTGAATATGTAACAAACAAGACAGGCAGGGTCCCTTCCATCTAGCTTAGCAGCTAGCAGAGCAAAGAAGCCACCTCAATCACATAATTTTACAAAGAATTACATACTTGGAGTTGTGATAAGCTCCACCAAGGAAGATTGCAGTACACGATGAAAGTCTACAACAGGTTGACCTGACCTGTTCTGGCCTGTCAGAGAATTGCTGATTTGCTCATCAACTCAGTTGGATGGCTCAACGCTTATTGTCTGATTCGCACATCACTTCGCTTCCAGGTTCAGTCACAACAAACTTTCTTCAGCAGAATTCCAGCTCCGAGTTGTACAGCTCCTGGTGTGCTTTGCAGCTCTCCCAGTTCATGGCAGCCTCCTCCTCACTGATAGAGGTTTTACTGAATATATTTATTAACATGTTTCAAGCTACCATTACCTTATCAGACCTCTGCTCTGCTGAAATACTGAGCAATATTGTTTTATTGATTGGGTACCTACTTACGGTAGCAATATGCACGCATGCATTATTCTCATACCACTATAGCTTTATAGTCTGGAGGTAATATTGAAAGTAATTTACTGTCGTCTATAGATGGCAGTTCAAATGCTGTGGTACTTAGAGCTGCCAATTTGAAAATTCTGGCCTGCATACAAATGAGTTATCTAAAGTCTTTTCAGAACTAATTTGATAAGACAAGAGAGCAAGAAAACCCAAGCTTCTGAAAAGCACCACTGATCTGATAGCTATCCACAAATAGAGTAGATGGGAATAATTTCTTAGGAATTAAAGACAGACATGTCTTCCATTATCCTAAGTATTTTAGTGGAGTCAGCGATAAGAACCGAATGAGAGCTTGTGAACATGTTGACTTAATTTAGTGTTTAAATCCTGCATCTTTCTGCTAACTGCATTGCAGGATTCAACACATGACCTGAAGGTAGGGCAGAGATTTAGATAAATAAAATACTGAACCATTGTTTTTCCCCTCACCAGTGATAACTTTAAGATTTTTTTATGTACCAAATTATTCAATATTTTATATTATGAAGGGATCAATAGTAAATAGAAGCAAACAGAAAATATACTCTTACAAAAAATCACTTTATATTCATTGCTTTATTTGGCCTAAATGAAATTTGAAAAAAAAAAAAAAAAACTTAAGTTCTATAAATATGTGTATATCTTGTTTATTCATTTTAACTGCTGGATAGCATTGATAGCATTCCACTGAATGAATAAATCACATTTATGTAAACATTGCACAACAGAGGGAAGATTAGGTTGTTTTCTTTTCTTTTCTTTCTTTTTTTTTTCTGTTTTAACTAGAACACACAATTCAGTGGAAATCTCTGTACATATCTTCTTGTGCTCATCTAGTTTCTCTAGGATAGACACTCATAAAAAGTGGGAGAAAAACAAGTTGTAAAAGGATGTGCAGAAGGATTCCAATCATATAAATCTTTAAAACCCACAAACATTGTTTATGGATGAACTTATTCAGACTAAAGAAGTTCAAAAGCATGCATGGAAATGATCCACACCACCTTCAGGAGAATGGATACTGGTAGGGAGGATGGGATAAGGGCTGGGAGTACCACTTTAGCAATATCTATAACAGTTTATTTCTGTAAAAAAATGATCTAGAGAAAATTGCAATATGTTAACATCTGTTTGGTCCTGGTGATAAATTATGTAGCTGTTGTGTTTTCCATATACTTTTAAACATGCTTGAAATGTTTCATAAGTCCTGAGAAAATTAAGTTTTATGAAAAGTTGTGAATGATATTTAAAAAATAAAAATCTTGAGTGTACCATAAAGAACATTAGAGTTATTGGTAAACTGTGTTATGTCCATATACTCAGCTGCCTCTTAGAGGAGGAGGTATATATGAGTTGGAAAATCAGCTTTGAAAAACTACCAAATCCTCCCCTGGCAGGAGAGTTCCCATAATCACCAACCTAAATAGATGGCACTTTCTACTTCAAGTCACTGGGGCGGAGGGCAGCTGGGGAAAGCGCCTAGAAATCTTGAGGCTTCAGGGAGCTCGAACACATGCAGCTTGACAAGGACAGCCCAGCCTCCGTCCTAGGATGAGTTAGACTCAGTTCCAGATGAGACCCTACCCTGGGATGGGAAGAAAGGTGTAGGGGCCTTTAATTCTACATGAAATCAGAACTGAGTCAGGAATGACTAAGCTACAAAGAAAACCAGAGCTGAAGATTCTACAAGAAAGGAAGGCAAAGCTGGGTGGGGAGAGAGTGTGGGAAGCAGCGCAGAGAGAGCCAGACCCCTGGGGTTGAAGGATGGGCAGGAGTTATTCTTTCCCGGGCCCGGTCCTTTATCTCGAAAATAGGAGTAACATTACCTTGGTGATATGCTCATGAGAACTACATGAAATAACCTATGAAAGCACTTAGCATCTCGATAAAAGTTAGTTCCCCCACCCCCCACTCATTAGGGTAAATATAATTGGGGGTAGGACAGGAAGACGACAGAGAGAAGTGGCCGGCAGACTTTAGCTGAAGTTATCTCAAGCACTCTCAGAAGGGATCCGAGAGAAATCCCATTCCTGCTGCCGTTCCCCAGACCTGGCAGTGGTGGAGGTGAGGGGTTAGGCCCTGCAGCGACTGAGAAGAGCTGCGCCACGCACGTTTAGGAGAAGCTTAGCAGTCTGACCACGACACTGAGCACCAGACATCCTCATTCCTGTTCCGGCCACTGGTCCGCCGTGCAGGCTGGGTGCTCCAGGAGCAGCCTTCGGTCTCTGCTGGGTGAGCTGTGGTTGGCACGAACTCGGGGTCACTGCGCCTGTCTCTGCAATCTGCTCTGCAGGGCTGTCTTATGCTGTGAAACACTCATCCCAATATGAATTCCCAGTGGATGATTTTGAAGTCAAATAAGAATCTTTAATATAGGCATTCTTTATCTGCTGCTGTTCTTGCTCACTGCTGCTTTTTAATTTTCCTTTTATTCAAATTAAATACCTTGTAGTCATTCAGATCCCTGCCTTCTGTTGCCACATCTTCTCGCCGTCGGAGCAGTTAATTAGCTCTTGGCAGGTCTTAGACTCTGAAGAGCCTGGAAGGATGATTTGTAATTGCACGCTGAAGTACAGCAAGTTGCTTCAAATCAACATGGTTAAAAGTCTATTGTTTGGCAGTTGTCAATTTCTACACCACCTAGATTTTCATTTATTTGGCAGCAATAGAAAATCGTATTTGTTTCACCTTTCTGAAGGTAGAGCCATCATCATTTCTTACGCCAGAACAAAGGAAGACTATAAAAACCTGAGGAAAACGTAAAAAGGAAAATGGGACCGTATGGAAGTAAAAAGCCCTATAAAACCTGAAAAGGGCTTCTCTGTGGAAGACCTATACCATAAAATTGATTCTTATTGCTACTGTTACCTTTAAAAGGGTCAAAAATGGGAGATTCAGAAAGAATCTTTCTTATTCATCTCTGCCAGCAAAATGAAGTCCATTCTTCTTGGATTGGCATCCAGAATCCCCAGGGGTTTTGAACTCAACACATTTCTCTAATCATTTCTCCTGGTACTTGTCTGCATACACATTAGGTGGCAATTTTTGACCATCTCAGTCCTTCCTTAGCAGCCCAGCTCAATTTTTACTTTCTTCCTGAGTCCTTTTCCCTACACTGCTAATGGTCTCTCCCGCCTAGGGACAGATTTAGCAAATAAAAATGCAGGATGCTCAGGGAAATTTGAATTTCAGATAAACAAGAAATAATGTTTAATATAAGTATATCCCATGCAATATTTAAGATATACTTTTACTAAACATGCATTCCTTGTCTATCTGAAATTCAGGTTTCCCTATGTAACCTGTTTTGTATCAGGTGACCCTGCTTCCTACTCTGAACTCTTGTGAGATATTTTTGTCCTCATCATTTACTTGTCACCTGGCATTTCCAACCTAGTTTTGTTGTGGTCTTTAGCCAGATTTTAAGCTCCTTAGAAACATAGGGGTGTTTTACTTCCAGTTAGGATACAGAAAGGTCTGTAATCAAAATCCAGAAATCACCAGGCAGATATACTAACAAAAGAAAATCATAATTTTCCTTAAAGACATTGAAGAATGGTGGGCACAAAGAAATATTAAAGAAGTAAACACTGAGGGGCAAGCTGATGGAGGTGAGACTAGTTACTAAGACTGTGGCCAGGGAGCACAGGGAAGCCACATGCCAGACAAGGGCAGTCTTTGCTCTGACAAACAGAAACTAGCAAACACTAGATAAATTTATGTGCTGGCATGTTATACACAGCATTTGAAGCTGAAGGAGACTAGTAATTCCCTCTTGTTGAAATTTTACTAAACAAGCAGATACTGGGAGTTGAGATCAAAAGTATAAAAAGACCTCATGATCTTGTAGCCTGTAAAAAAGACCCAATCCCTGGAGGGGAATAATAATAAATATGACATGCTAAGAAAAAAATGGTGGCACAATGAAAATAGAGCAAAACATTTTAAGTGCTAAAACATAAAACCAAACAGTGTCTGGGCTAAGGTACAAGATGGAAATTCAGATCTACACTAAAGAATAAAGAACCCTGATAAAGGCAAGTAAAATGGTAAATATAAAAGGTTATTTCTCTTCTAAATTATTTAAAAGTCAATTAAAGTTTCTTACAGTATATGTGAAAATATATAAAATATTAATTCAAGGTAGATTGTGACAAGTTAAGGATGAATATTGTAATTCCTAGAGCTATGACCATAAAAATAATAAAAAGAGTCACAGTTAAAAAGCCAGGAGAGAGATGATAAAGCATACTTATTTACCTCCTCCTGCCCCCCCAAAAAATGCAAAGTAGAAAGAAGAAACAAAGGGACAAAGAACAAAAGGGATCCAAACAGAGAATAAAAACAATGTGTCCCTCTGTAACTGTCTATCTTTGTCACAAACTAATTTTCAGAAATGAATGAGAAAATCACACTTCCAGCTTTGGGAAAGCATCCATCCCCACCCTGTCCTTTGTGGGACCTCCTGTGAGTTTGCTGTCAGAGGACTTGGCTGGAGGGCTCTTCCTCTGTGGTCATTTCTGTACTTGACTTTGTTTTTAACAGCTCTATTGAAATACAATTTACAGGCCATATAGTTCACACATGTAAAGGGTTCAATCCAATGATTTTCAGTATAGTTACAGAGTTTTGTAGCCATCACCATAATCTAATTTTAGAATATTTAACTGTAGAATATTTCAACATCGCCAGAGAAATCTTATACCAATTAGCCCTTCTGCCCTATCCTCTGTTTGTTAAATTTTAGGATCCTGGGATCCACCCTCAACTCACTGAACCCAGATCCCTGCCAGTAGACTCGAGATACCTGCGTGTGTCACAAGCTCCTGAAGGTGGTTTTGGGGAACACTAGTTTGACAGCCGCAACAGTAATCCTGCTCTCTTCCAAGCAAATCCATTTCACTGTCCTTCTTCATTAAATCCTGAAAGTTCACAAAGGTCTCACTACTCAATGGTGACAATGATCCCACTGAAATCCGTGGCACACCCAGGTTCCAGCCTTCCCCTAAGCCAGAGTCGCACACTTTCGACCGGGCTCCCTGCTGAGGTGCAATCTGGGAACCCTATGTAAACTCACACTGATTTAAAATAAAAAAATTCTTGCTAAAGGATATGAACAAACACTTTAACTGACTAATATAAAGCATTGTGGAGAACAGCAGTTAAGAACAAGAGCACTTTAGTATGATGGGATCAAATTAGGGCTATCTTCGAACTTCGCAGGTTACTCAAACTTGTAGAAGCTCCATTCTCCTCTCTGAAATAACACATTCCTCGTGAGGTTGTGATGAGAATACATTGAAATCAAATAAATTATTTGGGAAAATACCCAGCACATAATAAGTCTTCATGGTGTTTATTATTATCTTTATAGTTTATAGCTAGGAATTCAGGTTAAAGTTGTACCAGTTTGGAGCACTGTGCCTCTCAATTCCAAGATCAAGTAAGAAGGCTTCGGGTTTTATAACCACAGAACTTGTTTCAAGGGAATGTAGTCACTGAGAAATAGATATATGAAAAAGCAGAGGGAAGTGGCAGGGTAGTAAATTGTTCGTCTTATTCGGGTGGAACTGGGAAAAGTTGAGTGTGCACATTTTTGAAACTACTATTGTGGAAGGAGTGACAAAACCGTGCCTCGTTTGCTGTTAAAGAATCGTTAGGAGCATGCACACACTGGGCAGTTAGCATCTGTCTGTTTTCACGGTAATTTCAAAGCTATCGTGCCCTCCCCCATATGCAACTTTTTGGGGTAATTTATTTATTTATTTATTGGCTCCTGTTTGTTCCTGTCTCTCATTTCAGAAATAGTGTATTTCTTTTCTCTGACAATCTAAAGGGGTCACAGGAATTTTAAAGTGGATTGCTGCACCCGGACGGGGGAAATGCGAGGCAAGGGAGAGCGCTGCCACTTCAGCATGGAAGGAGATGTGATTTGACTACAAATGCAGAGGCAGCTTTGATTGAGGAAACACAGGAAGGTACAAGAGCAATCAGAGGAAACTATTACAGATCTCCTGGACAGAGGGAAAAGTCGGTGCAGGAAATGCTCCTGCAGAGGGATGGGGAGGAAACAGCTGGTGAAAATGTCACAGTATCAATCATGGGGGAACACACACGGAGTGGAGCCAGGTGGGAGTGCAGGCTCCTTGCCAGGGCTGGAGGGCGGGCGAGGACGGGCTTGGGGTTACACACTTCCCCTCACCCACACCTGTATGCTCACACACGCACTCACAAACTCGTGTCTTTTGGGGTCCTTTGCCAAGGACAGTGACAGCAGCACATCCTTTTCCCAGGGGCAGTGAGAAATGCGAACCAGGCGAGAGAGATGAATGGGGCCCTGGGCTTTCCCTGTGCTGCCAGGGCTGAGGCGCTGGGAGGCCAGTGCAGCATGGGCTGTGATTTTCCCTAATTTCATGGCTCTCAAAGGGCACTGTTGTTCTCTCTTCCCAGCCACTGAGCCCAGGAAACGACTCCCTCAGAGGATGGTTGCTCAGAGCCATTCCTTTTATACTTGCAGAGACGGAGCTTTCTTGGGTGCTAGAAAGAGTACTGCTGGGGGCTGAGGGTGCTTGCTTTGCTGTGTGGAGGGGCTGCTGGAAGGTGTGCATTTCAGGGCCCAGAAAGTACCACCCAGGAAGAAAACGGAAAAGGGGGACTCGGCAATAAAACATTTTGTTACTCTCTTCAAAATGTAATAAACCAGGCGGGAACCTGTGTGGGCACAGGCTGGAAATTGGGGAAAAGAGGGATGGCCTTTTGGGATCTAGAGGAGAGAAACAGGCCTACCTAAAAAAATTCAGGGGATTAGGGAAACATTAGAAAAATTTATAGTTTCCAGAGCCTACCTTGAACTTAGGAAACTAACATCTATGAGCTAATACATTAATACATATATGACAGGATTATTTCTTCTCTTTTTTTTTTTCAGACCTCATACACAAAGGTCATATGACAAGATTATTTTTTGTCCTATAGAGGCGTGTATTCACAGAGGCAAGCTCTCCTTTGTCTTTCTTATAAGGGCACTAATCTCGCCAGGAGGGCTCTACCCTCCTGAACTAATTACCGCCCAAAGGCCTCACCTCCAAATCCCTTCACCCTGGGGTTAGAGTTTCAACACACAAATTGAAGAAGTACATGAAGTACACAAACGTGCAGTCCATAACAGGCATCATTATAATTATTCCCATTATGCTGATGAGGAAACTGAGGCATGGAGAGTTAGGCAGCTGGTAACTAGTAGATCCAGGTATCCAGCTGGTTGGTGATGGGGCCAGGATTTGAGACAAGGTGATCCAGGTCCAGAGTCCATGCATGCTTTTTTTTTTTTTTTTTTTTCTATTTTGTCTCTTGAGTGGGGAATTCAAGCTGTTCATGTTTATTGAGAGAAGTGAGAGAACTGTTCGTCCTGTTGGGTAGAAGCTTATTGTTTTGCCTTACCTTTTGAGCCATTATTTTACATGGGCTCTGAGCTTTAGCTCTGGGGCAAATTTACACTGGTGGGTTTCTATTGTGCTGATCGATGTATAATGTAGGTCCGAGTACTTTCTGCAGGGCAGGTCCGGTCTTGACAAATTCCCTCAATGTTTGTTTGTCTGAAAAAGTCTTTATTTTTCCCTCATATAAGAAACTTAGTTTTACAGGATACAAAATTCTAGGTTGGTCATTACTCTGTTTAAGAAGATTGAAGATGGGATCCCAATCTCTTCTGGCTTGTAAGATCTCAGTTGAGAAGTCTGCAGTTAGCCTGATGGGTTTTCCTTTGTAACTTACCTGATATTTTCACCTTATGGCTGGCAGGAGTCCCTTCTTCGTGTTGACTTTGGCCCATCTGATAACTATGTGTCCTGGTGATTGTCTCTTTGCAATGAATCTCCCAGGTGTTCCTTTAGCTTCTTGTACCTGGATAGATAGATTTCTAGCAAGGCCTGGGAAGTTTTCCTTAAATGTCCCCTCAAATAGGTTTTCAATCCCTTTTGTGTTTTCTTCTTCACCCTCAGGGATGCCTATGATTCTTATGTTTGGCCATTTTACATAATCTCATATTTCTTGTAGGCTTTGTTCTGTCCTCTCAATTTTCTGTTATTTATCTTTACTGATTTGTTTAGTTCAAAGGTATTGTCTTCAAGCTCTGAGATTCTTTTTTCTGCCTGGTCTAGTCTATTCTTAAAACTTTCTACTGTGTTTTCTATTTCCTTCAATGAATTTTTCATTTCCAGAATTTTTATTTGTATTTTCTTAATAATTCAATTACTTCAGTGAATTTTTCATTCATTTCCTGAAATATTTTTTGTGGTTTCTTTGTGTTGGTTTTCCATCTTTTCTTGTATTTCATTGAGCTTACTTATAATCCACATTTGGAATTCTTTCTCTGTCATTTCAACATTCTGATTTTGGTTGGTTTATGTGGCTAGAGAGCTGGTGTTCCCTTTTGATGGTGACCTTTCACTCTGATTCTTCATACTTCCGGAGTTCTTTCACTGATTCTTTCTCATCTGGAGCAGCTGTTGCTTCTTATTTCTGGATTTTCTTTTGTTTAGATGGGGCTTCCCCCCCCCTCATTTGTGTTTGTAGCATAGGTTCAATGAAGACCTTTGTCTTTGCTTGTGGGTGCTTTGATGGCAATCTAGGTTCTGGATGGATGCCTTGGTTATAGATATCCTTGGTGTGGTGGTTTTCTCAGTTGCTAGTTGTTTGTAGGCTGCAGGAGTGAGGAGCTATGTGTCCATGCATACTTTTAACCACTAGCCCATGATGCTGCTATACAAAACCAAGGTACCAGCCCGCAATGGCCAGTGCTAAAATAATTGTCCATTACCTTGGAAGAAAGTAAAGTCACGCAATATGCCATAATTGTATGGATGGTCCCATCGAATGTAAAATTGACAGAAGAGGCATGTGTGGTACTGGTGACAAGTACAGGCTTTGAAGTGCTGCAGATCCAGCTTCCTATCCTTACTCTGCCACCACCGCAGCACAGTCTGCTGCATGAAGTAAGCCTTTGGTAAATATTGCTATTAGTGTTATCATCATTGTCATTATTAATCATCTTTATTATTGACATAAGTAGAGTAGAACTTTTTCCACAGTGCTTCTTGGAAAGGTAGTCCTTTAAAATCATCTGGAAAGGTTATTAATGATACTTATTTCTTGAGCCATACCAAATAAGCCAGAATATCAGGGATAGGAGGTGCTCATCAGTATTTGTGTAAAACTCCCCAAACAGCTCTGAAGTCCAGCTAGGAAAGGGAATCACATTGGTCACCTAATGCTCATAGGTCCTTTGAGGCACTGTCCTGGGTGTGGTGGTATGCTGGGCACCGAAGAGATTCTTGTCGGGTGCCGCCCCTGCCATGTGGAGCTCACAGCGTAAGCCTCATTGCATGGACTGAGGAGCAGCCAGGGCCTTCCCTGCCTCCTCTTCCAACCCACTGTTGCTGTTGCTTACTGTGTTTACTGTTGCCTGCAGGTGCTGGCCTCATATGAGACCATAAGATGGAGTATTGTCCTTGACGTGTGGTATACCGTGCGTATTTGTTCCCTCCAAATTGCATGTTGAAATTGGTCCCAATATTGGAGTGGGGCCTGGTGGGAGGTGTTTAGGTCACGGATTCCTAATGGATGGCTTGCTGGTGTCCTTACAGTAATGAGTGTGTTCTCTCTCCGTTAGTTCCCCTGAGATGTGATTGTTAAGAAGAACCTGGCACCTTCCTCCCTCTCTTTTTACTTCCTTCCTCTTGTCATGTGATGCCTGTTCCCCTTCACCTTCTGCCCTGAATGGAAGCTTCCTGAAGTCCTCACCAGAAGCAGATGCTGGCGCCATGCCTCTTGTACAGCTTGTAAAACCATGAGCCAAATAAACCTCTTTTCTTTATAAATTACCCAGCCTCAGGTATTCCTTTATAGCAAAGCAGAACAGACTAAGATAATGTGTTAGGCTCACTGTTCACTGGACTTGAGGATTTTGATGATTTATTCCTGGACTTGAGTGTGTTAGAGGGAAAGTGACTTAAATCGTTATGGATTAATTTTGTTATTAGTATCACTATTATTAGAACTGTAGTTTACTAAGCAATCTCTTATATCTCAGGTACCCTGACAAGTGCTGTATGTACATTATCTGCTTTAACCCCCGCAAACAACCCAGCAAGATAGGCGCTATTACTCAAATTCTACAGGTGAAAAAAATGGATGCAAAGTGAAATCAAGTTGCCCAAACTCATGTGGCTTCTAAGTGGTGAAGTCTGAATTTGAACCCAGATCTGAGCTCCGAAGACCCTGCTGTCTACACCCGGTTCACACTGTCTTGGCTGAGGCTGCCCTGGCCACCATTAGGACTGTCAGCAGCATATTTTCAGGTCTGGATTCACCCCAAATTGTTCTTAGTCTTCAGAATAATAAATCAAATTTGGTTCCTGAGGGAAAAACATTGTCAGGGACTAAGAATGTTCTGGAAACACTGGATGTGCTCAACAGGGACTTTATTCAAAAGTGAGAAAGGAGACAAACGATATCTATAGTCTCTATGATCCTGAGGATACGGCTTTTAGGAGAAAAGATAAGGAATGCCACACTCATCATGGTCCCCAACTAAATGTCCAGAAATAAATCAACTTTAGAAATGCTTTCTAACAAGCTTTAATAGTTGCAATGTTGGTCGGCATTTTTCTGTCCCTCCGCCCCCATCTCTCCTGGTGGAATTCTAAATAACAAGAAAACAAGGGAGAAAGGTAAAGGCATAAGAATAAAAAGACTGTTAGAATGATCCCAGCATTTTTTCAGAATATTGTAGAATTTCACTTGATTTTATTTCAATCGAAGATGCTTTTAAAGCAGCACTTTGTTTTTATATAGCATCTGCCTTCACGGGAGTTTAAGTGGGGATTCAATCACTGCATAGCCACCGTGTTGCACGTCAGGTCTCTAGCACTTACTCATCTTGCAGCTGAAGGTTTGCACTCTTTGACAAATATTTTCCCTTTTCCCCTCTCACAGACACCAATAATCGTCATTCTACTTTCTGTTACTATGAGTTTGATTTCTTTCAGATTTCACATATAACTGAGATCATCTACTAAGAGCATCGATCTCATGTTTTCATGACAAAAAATGGTAACTATGTGAGGATATGTTAGTGTGATGTAATCATTTCACAATGTATGTATTTATCAAAACATCACATTTTACACCCTAAATATATATAATTTTTATCTGTCACTCAGACCTCAATGAAGCTGGGGGGGAAATATCACTGCACAGCTTACCATGATATGGTGTTTTCCGTCTGAGCTTAGGGAAGAAGTAATTAAATAAGTTAGTAATGTTTGGATAGAGCAATTAGGGGCAGAGAAGAAAAGTGGTTTCCAAAAGTCCTGACAAGAAACAAAAAGCCAGCCCAAGACACTTTCACAACGGCCCTAGGGGAGGGATGCCTCAGGGCTAATTGAAAAAAGGCCCTGGGTTTTTATTTGAATGGCAATCCTAAATTGTACCCAGAAAATTGTTTCCTGTGTACCTTTGGGTCTTTCCCTGAAGCTAGAAACCAAAGTCAAGGACTTAGGGAATGCAGAGACTAGTGATGAGCGACAGCCCTTGGGGGATGGGGATGGGGGGGGTGTTTTCTCAGTGGCTGCAGAGCGCAGAGTGTACAGAGACAAAATTGAGAGGTGATGAGAATGGAATCATTCCCCAAGGACCTGAAAAGAGGCAAGAGAGAGGACCCTGACAGGGAATAACTTGAACCCCGAGAAAGCATAAACAGCCTCACCTTCCTGGGCTGACAGTTACTATAACATCTGGATGGCTGGGGAGGGTCATTTAAAAACTTGTTACTGAACCAAACATGGGTCCCCTCACCCAGCACGGCAAAGCCAAACACTGACACTGAAATTTGCAGTGAGAGAAAGAAAGGCATTTATTGGCCTTGCTTTCTAAGGGCACCAAGCAAGGAGAAAGGGCAGCTAACACTGAAGACCCGAACTCCCTGATGGCTTACAAGCAAGAGTTTTTAAAGGAAGGGTGACAGATTCTCCAAAGTGAGTTAAGGGCTGGGGAATAAGATCTACGGATTTTCTGGTTTCAGTTTGTCTGAAGTCTACCGTGGCAACAGTCAGTATTTTCCACCAGGTGGGAGTCCTGGTTTCTGAAAAACAACTCAAGGACATATTAAGATGTTATCTTTAGTTTCCATACAGAACCAAGCATCTTGTCACTCTGACTTACTTGGGTACCTATTGTTTAAGTTCTTATTACCTTCTTGTTTAGTGGGTTATTTATTTCCCTAATTGCTGGCTACAGGGCTAGCTAGGTGCCTGGAATTTCCTCTAAAGGGACTCAGAGTTTTTACTTTAACTCCATGCTGTGATTTTTTTTTCCTTTATCTCTGTTAGGCAGCAGGTCCCTAGGAGAAGTCCCTGCTCCATCTCAAACTCAACATCTCTCATGCTTTTCATATTTATAATCATCATATCAATGTCATCTCATAGTTACTAATTGACTTTGTGACATGTAATGTTAAATTCTCCATTAAGATATTCAAATTGTTCAGTTTTAATTTCTTTTAACTTAGAGGTTGTTGGTGTAATTGTTCAAAACATCCTCTGCTGCCATTCTTCATCTCACGTTGATGCTCCAGCAACACCTGCTGGCTTGTAATTCCTGGCGTATGCCACGCCACCTCTGTCCTGCACTCCGCTCCCTCTTCCTCCTCCCTCTGTGCAGCCGTCTCGTGCTCACCCTTTAAGGCACCTCCCAGGTGGCACTCCCTCTGAGAAGTCCCAGGTGGGATTGTCTTCATCTTATATGGTATATGTGGTCCTGTGCATAACTCTTATCATTGGCCTTACCACATTATGGATTAATTGTCTATTTATTTCTGTCAACCGAACTTAAACTGTGAGCTGCTTGAGGGCTGGGACTAGGTTGGTTTCTTGTTTTAGTTTGGTTTGGTTTATTTCATTTTATTTTATTTATTTCAGAATATTACCAGAGTACAAATGTTTTGGTTACATGGATTGTTTTTATACTGCTTGAGTCAAAGATATAAGTGTGCCCATCACCCAGATAATGTACCTTGTAACTGTTAGGTGTGCTTTTACCCAGGACTAGGTTTTGTTTATCCTTAAATCCCCATCAACTAGCACAGGGGTAGGCCCATGACAGCATTTGGCAAGAGTCTATGATCTAATAACAGATTAATTAAAAAAAGAGTAATACTCACAGGAGAGCTTTAAGAAAGGTCATCTAAAAACCACAGAAATAACACTAAGGCCTAAAAAAAATAATTCCACCTTCTGCTTATAACTTGGCAGAACATAGTGGACCTTCTAATCAAAGAAATCATTGTACGATTTGAAATACAATTAAATGTTGGGTGTGATAAAATGCTATATTACATAGAAAATTCCAAAGTTGTAAATAGATTAGGCTCCATGTAATTGAAAAAATCTCGTTTATTTGAACCTCAGGAAGTGAGTGGATCTGTGCTGTGAGTGGTGGGTAGGTGCCCGCACCAGCCCATCAGCCCACGAAATCCTGCGTAGCCCGCAATGCAGCTTAGCTCCGCTCCCCTGAGAATACTTCTCTGCTGTTTCTCTTCACTCAAACATATTACAGGCCCTGGAGGCCTTGTCAAGAGTCTCTCATCTCCCTGTTGTCACTTCTAGCATGATAATTTCCATCCCCACACAAAACCTTTCTTCTGTTACAGTTTTCTAGGCTCCTCTTTTTTCTTCCCTCTCACACGTTTCTTTCCTTTTATTTTTCCATTCTAAAATTAATTTTTATTTCTAAAAAAATAAAGACAGTCAAAACATTATAGAACACATTTAAAGGGCATTGCTGAGTAAGCTTCACGTGGAGCTGGAGTCTGCAAAGGCTGTGGGTCCAAAGGGGGAGGGAAGGCGCCTTGTTCCTGGGCTGCTCTGAAGGAAAGAAGAGGCCAGCAGGGCAACAGCGACCCCAGACTGGTGCCAACTAAAGAGCTGATCCCACCAGTCCTATTCCCACAAAGGATCCAGCCATGCCAGGGGAGGGCCACGGGGGCTGCTGCCCTGAGGAGTTGGACAGGAGCTCAGGGCACATTCGGCTGGGGCTCGGGCACAGGTGAGCTGGGCACACGGATAACCTGGCTTAATTTAGCTTTGCCTGCAAGGACCAGCAGATCTTCTTCAATGGTGCAGTGGGGAGAGCCAACCTTTGGTCCCGTGGGCCTTTGTGGTAGAGATTGATCACACAGGTGCGCAGCCTCCCCGGCTGGCAGCTGTCTTCGGGGTCACCGCAGCCCTGTGACCGCAGGTTTCCCCGCACTGGCCAGGCTGGGTGGGAGTCCAGTCACACACACTGATGTCCAAGTTTGACCATTTAATTGACCCTGTTTTGGTAACATTAGCTGGATTTCTACACAAGAGCCAAGCGCAGGGCCTGCATTTTCAAGGCTTTGTGGTTTTTGTTTTTGTTTTGTTTTGTTTTGTCTGGGGGAGAGGTTGAGAAGGAGGGGCATAATTGTTTGTTTTTATTGGTTTTTAAAAGGATGTTATAAGCTGGATCCAGGAGAATTTGAATGAACTCCCACACTGGGCAAAGCAACATGGGAGAAGAACTGCAGCAGTGATTTGTAAAACAGCAGCACTAGAACAGCTTAGATTTTTAATCCTTTACAGGTTACCTTGACCACTTTTGATTAAGAAAACTGTACTTGAACTCAATCCTCTGCTGGAAAAAAGAAAGAAAGAAAGAAAGAAAACTCTAGAAAATTAGTAACTGCCAGAAGCAAAAGAGGGCACTGGATGAGTCCGTTTTCCAGAGTCCTGCTTTGCAGGGTGCTCGGGGCACTGCTGGGGTCTCTGTTCACACTCGCTGGAATCGATCCTGGCGCGTTGCAGTCCGCAGATCACTCTTCCCGGTATTTCTTTGTAGACTCACCAGCATTCTTACAGAGGTTTTACAGTGTTTAGAGTACTGCTCAGCTAGGCCAGCCTGAAGGGCCCGGGCCAGGCCGGTCCCAGGTGCTATGTGGCACTGCAGTCCGGCTGGTCTCCGCCCTGGCATCCGGTTCCCAGCGCCAATTCCTGGCAGACAGACCCCCCCCTCCTGGGACGACAGAGCTTTGTGTTGAAGGCGATGTTTGGTGGTTCCAGTGGGCACTGTGCTGGAGAGTTCGCGTGGGTTCTGGAGGCCCCTAATCCTGCAGAGGGTTGTCGGGAACAATAAGCCAGTTGCCGAGTCAATAAATTATCGTCAACCCTAGGGCTGCGGGAGTTTACATTCCACATTTGCAGATTCTTCAAGCTCCTTCATCGGCCTCCTGCCGGCCTCTGTCTGAGGCCTGGAGACGCTGCTTTTCCCTGTTTCCCACATGTCTAACCTAGGTTCCCGCTTCTCACTCCTTAAAATTGTCCCGTCCTCTCCCTCGCTCCGAGTACCACCGGGGCCTGCGTTGCCGCAGCACCCTCCTGGCTGGCCTCGCTGACTCCACACTGTCTCTATCTGTCCGTCCTCTACCTTGCGGAGGTAGCCCCAGGCTGCTGACGGACGCGCCAAGGGAAGGGCTCTGTCGCAGGGCACTGAGCGACCACCGCAGACAGGCAGATGCGCAGGCGTGGCCCTCCCACCGGCAGCTCCGTGCGGCGTCCGGGCGGGCGCTCGGGGCACCGTGGGCCTTTCCCAGAGCCGCCCCGTGGGCCTCTCCGAGGGGCCCCTCCTGCTGTCCCCGCGGGACGCATCGCCCTCATCGCCCCATCCCCCTGCAGACGCTGGAGCCAGCTCGGCGCTCTCCGTGTCTGCTCCACCGCGGGCTCCCCGCGTCCCACCCCGACCCCGCACCTGCCGCTCCTGCGCTCAGGGAGCGTCTGCTCAGTTTTCGCAGCTATTCAGCCTGAAGGTCTGCGTGTCCGTGCAGGCCTCCCTCGCCCCGCTAGCTGCGCGGCTCCTGCCCCCTGCGCTGTGCAGCCCTCAGTCGAGAATGTGCTTTTTAACGCAGAGGCAGCACAGCGTCTTGGTTTGGAGCTGGATTTTCTGGGTTCAAATCTTCAATCTCCACTTGCAAGCTTTCCAATCCAGGACAAGTTGCTTAATTTAAAAAGAAGCACTTTTTTTTCTTTTTTTTTTTTAACGGCACTTCTATGGTGAATGGAAAAATGTACTCTAGATTATCCCTCGGGATAAACACAAATCTCTTCCTTTCCTTCTCAGTCTGTATGCTCAGGTGAGGACAGGGACCCAGAGTGGGGGAGCCTTGGTCTTAGGCTATCACTTTCTGATGCAGCCATTGCTGCAGCACAAAGGGGCCAGAGAGAGGCACGGTCATGACTGCCCCAGGGTTGGGCCCTTTGTCACAGAGTTTGCAAAGCTCTGATACCTTCTGCTTGCTTGCTGTTCTCACAACATTAAAATGGGGACGAAAACTCTAGAGAGAAAGGTTGGTAATGTTGACAGTGAGATTCCATGGGTAACTCTGAGCTATATACGGTCTTAAGGTTCATTTTTAAGATGCTTTGGAAAGCTACATGGGCTCTGTATGTGTAATTGAAAGATAAAAAGTAGATTATTTCTATTTGTTTTCACCATATTTCTTTTTTTTTTTTTTTTTTTGAGACAAATCCTCGCCCTGTTGCCCAGGCTAGAGTGCCATGGCATCAGCCTAACTCACAGCAACTTCAAACTCCTGGGCTCAAGCAATCCTTCTGCCTCAGCCTCTCAGAGTGCTAAGATTACAGGCATGAGCCACCATGCCTAGCCATTCACCGTATTTATTATAGTACAAATATGCTCAATCCTGTTGCAAACCACCCATTCATTTATTCATTCAGTAGATGTTTACTGTGTGCCCACTATGTTTGCATAGTCTCCTGTACTTAAAGGTAGTTGATGGAGCTTAATTTACACATATTTGGGGTCAGCTTTTTCTGGCCTTTTATTCTATGCCAAGAAGTTTGATCTTTATTCTGTAAGTGTGTGGAGCCAACAACACAGGGGACTGAGTGAGACTTAACTTTCTGTCACACCGGTGATTCTGGCAGCAGTGCTGAGGATGGGGTGAAGGGAGAAAGGCTGGGAGCCAGAAGATCAGATAAGAGGCTGTAGCCTTCTTTCAGGCAGAAGAGACTAAAATCTAAACAGGGTATGATCCTGGGAAAAGGGAAAGGGGAACATATTTGAGAGCAGTTCTGGAGGTCGACTTGAGAGACTGAACTACAGCTCAGATATGAATCCTGCAGGGAAGTGTTCTAGCTTCAGCGAGCAGGAGATTGACAATGCATTAACTGAGTTATGAAGCAGGGATGGGGACAGAGCTGCATGATGACAACAAGCCCATGTTAATTAGAAAATAGCTGTAGGCTTCTTAGTTGAACGTACACAGTACAAGTAAGAGTTTCAGCTTAGGAGTAAGATTAGGGCTAGAGATAAAAGAAAGCCTGGGAAGTTGCTGGTGTATAAAGCTATGAGAGAGGCTGAAATCACCCAAGAGGAACAAAACGAAAGGAGAAAATGCTGAGGACAGAGTCTGAGGGGCACCAACATTTAAGAAGCAAAATAACAGAGTCAGCAAAGGAGACAGAGACAGTCAGGCAAGTGGAGAAGCAGATGAGGCTGACAGAGTGGATGTGCTGAGAGAAGATAGCTCAGTAAGGGGTGGTAGACATTGAAGTCAAGAAGGAAAGGGCCCTCACTACGTCAGTATCTGTTGAACTCAAAGGAGAAAACATTTTATAAGGGGATGGGTGTATGCCTACATGAGTGCGTTGCGCACCGTCTGGGGAATGGTCATGCTTGAAGGTGCTGACTCGGGGAGGTAGGGGGGGAGGGGATGGAGATATGACTACATGGTGAGTGCCAGGCGCACTGTCTGGAGAATGGACACGCTTGAGACTCTGACTCAGGGGGATGGGCGGGACATGGACAATGTATATAACCTGAGCTTTTGTACCCCCATGATGAGCTAAAATTAAAAAAAAAAAAAAGGAGTTAATTTATTGCATGCTTAGGTCAGGGTCACAGAGTGTCTTTCTTATAAAAAAAATTCTTTGTGTAATTTTTTTCATCTGAATATTTGGTGCTCAAATAGTTCATGTATTATATATTTGGAATGTTTCTCCACAATAATTTGAAGTATTGCTTGGATGCAAGTTGTACGTCTGGTGTGGCTAGCCACAAGCTGAGTGGGGCACCTTGGGCACTTGCATTTGATTTTCGACTCGGTATCCTGGACCTACAGCAGTGTGAAAAAGCAATATCCTTTATTACAGTTTCACAAACACAAAGAGAGAAAACTTCTGACTCACGCCCTGGATTGGAAAAGTGAGGAAGACATTATTAATCTTCCCAAGGCAGTTCTCCTGCCATCTTATTACCTCTCACAATTGTCTTAAGGCTCAGTAAATGGAAACTGGCAACAACTTAATTCTGCATTCTTTTTCTGAGGAAGGATTGCAAAGAAGAAGGGAAGGAGTGGGAAGGAGGATCATTTAAAACAGGGTTGATGCAGTTCTGGAAGTGTCCTTGCTGCTGTTTAATATCTGATGGTGCAACAAAGTGGGGACAAGCACATTGACAGAAGCAATCAATCAGTCATCCGCATGCAGACCCTGCGTGATTGCGCAAGCACTGGGTACTTTCATGCCTTTGCTTTCTCTTTCTCTCAATGGGGCCATTCACTGGAATGCCAGATTCCCTGACCTTGCCAAAGCAGACAGTTCACCATAATCCAAATTAAGGCCTGAAAGTTTAAACTATGAGAAAAAGTGTTAACTGCCTTCATTGTGCTGAGGACCACCTGCTTCCCAGTCTGCTCCGGCACTCACTGGAGGTAATCATCAACGAACCTGAGAGGTCAGAGCAGATTTTCCGACATGCTGGGTTTGGTTTCCAGGATAGTACCAGTGTGCTAAGAAACTGAAAGGATTTTTACTTCCTTTGTAATCAGCAAAAATTCAGAATTATGGGGGTCATTCACTGGTTAAAGGACTGCATTGCTCATGGATGGCAGTAGTTGGAAAAGCCTTAAAAAAGTATTACATACTAAGACAAAGAGATGAAGGGAATGTGGCACTGATTTTTTTAGGTTGATTTCTAAAATGAAAACTCAATCTTCTTTTTATTTTTAGAGGTTAAGACAGCATTGCATGTTGCAATTCCAACAGTGATGCTATCATGAAGAGGCATGGTGGAATTTCTCTGTCGGCCAATGGCTACTTCACTGTCTTAATGTTTATGTGATACTCTCATTTGAAATTTTATTTTCTTCAAGTGTTTTGAATATGTGCATTGTCAAATATGATCACAAAATACGTGGGAAAATTCAACAAATTATGACAAGGTAGAAAGAGATAGTCTAAAGCTATTAATAGTAGTGTCATTCAGTCCCATTATCACCACATTATGGCCACACATCTTGTAAACCTATCACATTCTCTTGATGTGTGTCCATTGTCATTCTTCATAACAGCTGCAGTTAGGCCAGTTTCATTGCCAGTTACAAATTACAAATGGAAATAGAGTTTGGGGTACTATATCAGGAAAATGACAAAGAGTAAATCTGTCAAGAAGTCTTGATGTTGTCAATAAATAGGAGAACTTCACTTTTGTAGTTTATTAGTTTTCTAGAAAGGCAACTGGACCACTGGGAGAAGGGGGATTTACTGGTCCATTTTACTATTGGCAAAGCTTTATCTTAAAATCTAATTTTTATTTTAATAAGTTAAGGATTGTATCTTTAAACTGAAATTTTATAAAGTTAGATCACTTTGGATGAATAGAATTCAGTGCTGCAATAAACTTGGCAATAACCCAGCTAAGCCTCAGCTCACCCTCCTCATATCCCAAAGATACCACCTCCTTGCCTGCTTTTGCCTGTGCACCCACAGAGAATGTCTCAGTGCTCTGCCAGCAGCGCAGACTCTGCCTTACTTTGGGGCCACTGTCTGTACTGCTCTATGTGCTCTGCAGGAGTCCTTCCTTTCTCTGCCTGCTTCTGAACTCTCCATCAAGGATGTGCTGAGTGTCAACTCCCCTGTGATTTCATAGAGCCTATGTGCCTCTGTGTTATTACTCTTACCTTCACATTTTATATAATCGTTCTGTTGCTCCACCCACTATAGGCAGCAAGTGCACTGAGAGCTCAAATTCTTTCACTTTCGTCTTCATATCCCCATTGCCTAGCTGAATGGGTAGCACATCATCTTAATAAATACTTACCATGAATGAATCAATATGTGAAGTAATCACTGATGTTTGTTTTTATTTTCTGTGAGTCCTGTTCTCCTTTCTGTTCCTTCCGTGGAAGGCTCGCGGTGGCAGTTATCAGTGTGTAGGCCTCCACGAGCCTGGAATGGGTAGAACAGTGTCAGCAGAAGGGCTAAGGATATCAGAGGAGGCTGCTACTCATAGAAGAAAAAGAACAATAGACTACTGTGAGCAAAACAAAACATTTACAAAGCTTGAAATGTTGACGAATAACTATGTATAAGGCTGCCTTAATCAGAGAGGTAGTTAGCTGGTAGGGCTAAGAACTCAGGGCCTGGAGTCAGTCTGTTGTTTGTTCAAACTTTTGCTCTGCAACTTAGAAACTGTGTGTCGTTAACCTCTGTCATAACTGTAGCTGCCATCTAATTTTACTGGGAAAATTCAATGACATTATTATTCTATTTATTCTATAACAATCATCTGTTTGATTTGAAATTTTAAAGTTAAACACACATTAGTTTAAGCCTTAAAATGTATTATGCATTTGTAACTAGTAAATTAAAAAATATATCCTCAAATCTTTAAAATTATGTACACCTTTAAATATAGAATCACATTAACTTGATCAATTATTTGCTATATGTTATTTAAAATGCATCAGAAGATGAATGAAAACTCTAGGCCGGGCGCGGTGGCTCACGCCTGTAATCCTAGCTCTGGGAGGCCGAGGCGGGTGGATCGCTCGAGGTCAGGAGTTCGAGACCAGCCTGAGCAAGAGTGAGACCCCGTCTCTACCAAAAATAGAAAGAAATTATCTGGCCAACTAAAAATATATATATACAAAAAAATTAGCCGGGCATGGTGGCTCATGCCTGTAGTCCCAGCTACTCGGGAGGCTGAGGCAGTAGGATCGCTTAAGCCCAGGAGTCTGAGGTTGCTGTGAGCTAGGCTGACGCCACGGCACTCACTCTAGCCTGGGCAACAAAGTGAGACTCTGTCTCAAAAAAAAAAAAAAAAAAAAAAGAAAACTCTAAAAGTCCCTGAAGATCTTTGCAGACCTAAGTTCCTATAAGCCTTACCTCTAATATATGGATAATGAAGATTAAAAAAAATAAAACTGCTATAGATAGATTTTAAAGAATAACCAATTTAAAAATGATGACAAAACACTTAGCATAGAGCTATGAGTTTGCATTTTATTTCAATTATTTTCTTTGCTCATAACAAATATCAATGAGGTAATCAATAAACCAAGTATTTAATACACTGAGTTTAGTGTAACTCATATAGTTGTCTGAGACAGAACCTTCTTGCCTTACAAGTTGGAGCTAACACTGCCAAGAATAGGCCGTGACACCAAAGGTCTGGCTTCAAGTCCCACTCCATTGTTTCCTTATATGGCTTCTATGTGACTCTAGTCTAGGTAAATCCAAGTTATCTGAGCCTTGATCTTTTTTCTTTTACAAACTGGGCACAATGAGCTCCTCTCCAATTTTCTCAGCATTATTTTGAGTATCAGATGGCACATAATTTGAAAACATGTAAAGTACTATAGTAAATATTATTTATCCATATTAAAAGTAGTAATAGTAACTGTGGTAGTCTTTTTGGTGTGTCAGCTTGGTTAGGCACAGTCCATAGTTATTCAAACACTAATGGTTTTGGATGGTTTTAATGGAAACCTTCCTCAGAAGATCTGGTAGAGAGGAGGGCTATGGGGATTGATAAGGATAAGTACTTGTCCAGAAGTTTAGGGACATAGGAATGTGCATATTCCTTTGGAATCAAAGAGACCTGGATTACAATCATTACTGATTGCCTGACCTTGGGCAGGTTATTTAAACTTACTGAAGCTCAATTATATTACTTTTTAATGTAAATGTGGAATAATAATACCTTTCTTCCAGGGACGTTATGAGAATCTAGAGATAAATGCATTTGTAGTGCCAATACAAATAAACATTTGATAAATATTAATGGCAGCTGATATTATCCCCTTGGAACTGTGGATTCTCAACATACTGAACCCTTTCTCATTTTCTGAGCTTCTTACTAAGAACCAATACTGATGAGCAAACATCTTTAGTACTGGTAATTGTTTACTGTTTCTGGGTGCTCACATATTCCCTACCTATTGTGCTACAAGAAAGGAGAAATAGCAAATGCCCAAAGAAAAGTCATCTCATCAAGCTTCCCAAATTGTGCAAAAATATTTACTATAAATCTTACCATACTTCCTCCTAAGAAATGCACCCCTAAGCCCCTCCACTGGCAGTGTACAGTTTCCTCCACGTCATCATGAGACATTTCAAATTACAGATACACCATGATTAGATCCTACAGGCTAGTGATTAGCTATTGTTCTAGCTTTGGCCATGTGATCTCCTTTGTTATTTTATTTAGATCACTTTTTGACACCTACCTATTCATAAGTCAGATTTATTAGAAGTATGAAGTATAGGAGCTTCCTTTGCTCTCTCAAACTATTATCTGTAGTCTTTTGAAAGACTTTGCTATATATTTCTTCTAAACTTTCCTCCTTTCGTTATTTATTGATAAACACAAATAGTGAACTCTTAGGGGTTGATGGCAAAGAAAGAGATCAGCAGTTCACTGTAGCCTAGATCAAATTTTAAAAGCACTGAAAATTATGTAAACAGAGGAGGAAGAGCAGGTGTCCTGCTATGAGAAGGTGAGGATGGTGGAGATAATTCCATCTTGGATATTAAGTATTACTTAAAGTGACTGTAGGAAATAAAAGTATATATTAAATGGAATCATGTGAGCATTATCAGCATATCCTGGATGAGTTAGGGAGAGTGTCCAGAGTGGGGAGAGGAAGACTGAGAGTGGAACTCTGGAAAGCACCAAATATTAAGCTGCAGAAAGAGAAAGAGAGGATGATGAAGAAGGCCAAAAGAACAGTTGAAAAAATGTGATTGTTTCAGAGTGTAATTTCAGTAATGTGTTAGTCCTGAGAGGATGAGTCAAGAAAACTGGGGACCAAAATTACCTATTAGATTTATCAATCAATCAATCACCAGTAACCTTAATGAGAAGCTGGATTGCTTGAGTCAATGAATAGCTCGAATCAAGCATGGCAGGTGAAGAATGGTCATAGCAAATTGTAGAAAGCTTTCCCAAGAAGTTCTCTTAAGAAGGAAAGAATAAAGAAAGGACCATATCAGGGATTTTAGTAGACCTCAGTGGTCCATGATGGTGTTCAACAAAATGTACTATGCAGTTGCTTTTCTCCAGAAGTGAAAAGTGCAGTGTTTATGTAGTAAGTATAGTATTAGGAATTTGGGACAATTTGATCTTGGTGGTATGCCTGAATTACCTGTGAAACTTTGTAAATATAGATGCCCAAGTTTCACCTCAAACCTACTGAACTAACATCTCAGAGGTGGATTGAGTCTTCCTTGGTTCTGATTTTCTTCTTATCTTGTCAGGTACTGTATCTACTGCCCATGCCCTACCATATTGAATTGTTTTCTTCTTTATATCAGAGCTAACATACTAATTGCAAGATGGTACTCAACTCTGTCTGCAATTTCTCAAATTTTAGTCTGAACACATATCTTTCCAGCTATTGTTCTATTGTAGTAGTTAGTTCAGATATTCTGACTTGTTACTTCACAAATCTGTGAAAATGTCAGAAATATAATTTTCTACCAATTTTGTAATTATGCTTTTTGCAGCTGCATGGGAATAATAGAAAACACTATCAGTAATTTAATTGGTAGCAATTTGGAGGGAAAGAACAATGTCTGGTCTAAGGGCTACTTGGATATCACTCTCTCCATTATCAGAAGCCCTTTATTCTACGATTACTTCCTGTTTCTCATGATCCATCATCATTTCTAGCTACAGAAGTTGTGGTTAAAACTGTTTGCTCGCTGCACTGCAGATTTGCTATAATTGTATCATGACAAATTACATGTAGGTTATATGACTCATCGTTAAATAGTTTTTGAATCAAAAATTAAGAATATATTTGAGTGAGGGATTGAAATTACTAGAATAAGAATATGGTTATATAGTCAGAAAAATGGGCACCATACTAGCAAAAGGAAAGGAAACCTATAGCTAAGAACTATACTAAGTAAATTAGTAAATGAGTGCAGGATATGAATTAATTGTTTAAGACAGCACCATGTTTGAGAATTACGCAATCTCTTTTTTTTTTTTTTTATTTCAGCTCATCATGGGGGTACAAAAGCTCAGGTTATATACATTGTCCATGTCCCGCCCATCCCCCTGAGTCAGAGCTTCAAGCATGTCCATTCTCCAGACAGTGCGCCTGGCACTCACCATGTAGTCATACCTCCATCCCCTCCCCCCACCCTCCACCTCCCCGAGTCAGCACCTTCAAGCATGACCATTCCCCAGACAGTGCGCAACGCACTCATCATGTAGGCATACACCCATCACCTCCCCCCACCCCCTGTGTCAGTCTAATATCCAATTGGTATCCTTCCCCGATGTGCATTTAGGTGATGATCAGGGAAACCAATTTTCTGGTGAGTACATGTGATGCTTGTTTTTCCATTCTTTGGATACTTCACTTAATATAATGGGTTCCAATTCTCTCCAGGAGAACCAAAGAGATGTCGTATCACCGTTATTTCTTATAGCTGAGTAATACTCCATGGTACACATATACCACAGTTTACTAATCCATTCGTGGATTGATGGGCATTTGGGTTGTTTCCACATTTTGCAATTGTGAATTGTGCTGCTATAAACATTCGGGTACAGGTGTCTTTGTTATAGAATGACTTTTGTTCTTCTGGGTAGATGCCCAATAATGGGATTGCTGGATCGAATGGTAGGTCTACTTGAATCTGTTTAAGGTATCTCCATAATGCTTTCCACAGGGGTTGCACTAGTTTGCAGTCCCACCAGCAGTGTATGAGTGTTCCTGTCTCTCCACATCCACGCCAACATGTGTTGTTTCGGGACTTTTTGATAAAGGCCATTCTCACTGGAGTTAAGTGATATCTCATTGTGGTTTTGATTTGCATTTCCCTGATGATTAGGGATGTTGAGCATTTTTTCATATGTTTGTTAGCCATTCTTATATCTTCTTTTGAAAAATTTCTATTCATGTCCTTTGCCCACTTTTTGATAGGGTTGTTTGATTTTTTCTTGCTGATTTTCCTGAGTTCTAAATAGATTCTTGTTATCAGTCCTTTATCTGATGTGTAGTATGCGAAAATTTTTTCCCATTCTGTAGGCTGTCTGTTTATTTTCGTGACTGTTTCTTTGGCTGTGCAGAAGCTTTTTAATTTAATTAGGTCCCATTCGTTTATTTTTGTTGTTGCTGTGATTGCCTCAGGGGTTTTCTTCATAAATTCTTTGCCTAGGCCAATGTCTGTAAGAGTCTTTCCTACATTTTCTTCTAGAATTCTAATAATTTCCCACCTAAGATTTAAGTCTGTTATCCACCCTGATTTGATTTTTGTGAGAGGTGAAAGCTGTGGGTCCTGTTTTAGTCTTCTACATGTGGCTATCTGGTTTTCCCAGCAACATTTATTAAATAAGGAATCTTTTCCCCAGAGTATGTTTTTGTCTGCTTTGTCAAAGATTAGATGGCTATATGAGGATGGTTTTATATTTGGATTTTCTGTTCTGTTCCATTGGTCTGTGTCTCTGCACTTGTGCCAATACCAAGCAGTTTTAATAATCACAGCTTTGTAGTATAGTTTGAAGTCTGGCAAATTAATATCTCCCATTTTGTTTTTGTTGCTTAAAATTGCTTTTGCTAAACGGGGTCTTCTCTGGTTCCACACAAAGCGTAAAATTATTCTTTCTATATCTGTGAAAAATGATGTTGGTAATTTAATAGCGATTGCATTGAATCTGTAGATAACTTTCAGCAGTATAGTCATTTTAACAATGTTGATTCTTCTGATCCACGAGCATGGAATGGTTTTCCACCTATTTACATGTTCTGCGATTTCCTTCCTCAGTGTTTCGTAGTTCTCCCTATAGAGGTCCTTTACCTCCTTAGTTAAATATATTCCTAGGTGTTTTATTTTCTTTGTTGCTATTTTGAAGGGTATAGAGTCCTTAATTTGGTTCTCCATTTGACTGTTATTGGCATATATGAATGCCTCTGATTTGTGTGTATTGATTTTGTATCCCGAGACTTTACTGAATTCATTGATCAATTCCAGGAGTCTGTTGGTTGAATCCTTGGGGTTTTCTAGATATAACGTCATATCATCAGCAAAGAGTGAGAGTTTGATCTCTTCTTTCTCTATTTGGACTCCCTTGATTCTGCTCTCTTGTCTGATAGCTCTCACAAGGACTTCCAATACTATGTTGAAAAGTAATGGGGACAGTGGGCAGCCTTGTCTGGTTCCAGTTAGAAGTGGGAATGCTTTCAATTTTTCCCCATTCAGTATGATGGTGGCTGTGGGTTTGTCATATATGGCTTGTATCATTTTTAGATAGGCCCCGTCTATGCCTATTTTGTTAAGCGTTCTTATCATAAAAGGGTGTTGAATTTTGTCAAATGCTTTTTCTGCGTCTATTGAGAGGATCATATGATCTTTATTTTTGCTTCTATTTATGTGGTGAATTACATTTACAGATTTGCGTATGTTAAACCATCCCTGCATCTCTGGGATGAAGCCCACTTGGTCGTGATGGATTATTTTTTTGATAAGCACTTGGATTCGATTTGCTAGGATTTTATTGAGAATTTTTGCATCTATATTCATAAGGTATATTGGTCTGTAGTTTTCTTTTTTTGTTGCATGCTTTCCTGGTTTTAGTATTAAAATTATGTTGGCTTGGTAAAATGTGTTGGGGAGAATTCCATCCTTCTCGATATTGGAGAATAGTTTATGTAGGATGGGCACCAGTTCTTTGTAGGTATGGTAAAATTCAGGTGTGAACCCATCTGGTCCAGGGCTTTTCCTTTTGGGAAGGTTTTTATTGCTGTTTCAATTTCAGATCTAGATATTGGTCTATTCAGGAATTCTATTTCTTCCTGGTTGAGCCTGGGAAGGCCGTGTGTTTCTAAAAATTTGTCCATTTCCTCCTCATTTTCCAATTTGTGTGCATAAAGATTTTTGTAAAATTCATAGATGATGTCATGTATCAGTCGTGATTTCTCCTTTCATGTTCCTGATGGAGGTTATTAGAGTTTTTTCTTTTCTGCTCTTGGTTACCCTAGCCAGAGGTGTGTGAATCTTTTTTATGTTTTCAAAGAACCAACTTTTTGTTTTATTAATCTCCCTTATGGTTTGTTTGTTGTCCTTTTCATTCAGTTCTGATTTGATCTTAATAATTTCTCTCCTTCTGCTGTGTTTGGGGTCGGTCTGTTCTTCCTTCTCCAGCTCTTTGAGTCTATTCATTAAGTTGTCTATTTGTAAGTTTTATGTCTTTTTGATATAAGCATTTATGGAAATAAATTTTCCTCTCAGGACTGCTTTAGCTGTGTCCCACAGATTTTGATAAGTTGTGTCTCCATTGTCGTTTAATTCAAAGAATCTTTTGATTTCCCTCTTGATTTCTTCATTTATAAAATAATCGTTCAGGAGAAGGTTGTTTAGCTTCCATGACTTTGAGTAGGAATGAGAATTTCTGTTAGGGTTCATTATTAGTTTTATTCCGCTGTGATCTGAGAAGACGCATGGTATAATTTCTATTTTTTTAAATTTTTTAAGACATGTTTTATGTCCTAGGATATGGTCAATCTTGGAGAATGTCCCATCGGCTGATGAGAAGAAAGTATATTCAGTGGATTTTGGGTAGAATGTCCTGTAGGTGTCAGTCAGGCCCATTTGTTCTATCATTCTATTTAAGTACATTATTTCTTTGTTTATTTTTTGTTTGGAGGACCTGTCCTGTTCTGTTAGCGGCATGTTAAAGTCTCTGACTATCAACGTGCTGTTATGTATCATTTTGTTCAAATCAAGTAGGGTTTGCTTTATGAATCTGCGTGCACCTAAGTTGGGTGCATATATATTAAGTATAGTTATGTCTTCTTGTTGAATTGTACCCTTCACCAGTATATAGTAACCACCTTTGTCTTTCATTACTTTTATTGATTTAAAAACTAAGTTATCGGAGATTAAAATCACCATGCCAGCTTTCTTTTGGCTTCCATTTGCTTGAAATATCGATTTCCACCCTTTTATTTTCAGTCTAAATGCATCCTTGCAGGTTAGATGAGTTTCCTGAAGACAGCAGTTACTTGGCTTGTATTTTTTTAACCATTGGGCCGGGCTATGTCTCTTGAGTGGGGAATTCAGATTTTGCACACATCTCTTCAGGGCAACATTGGTTTTTTTCAAGAAATTCATTTGGTCAATGGTGCAAATGTTACGGAGGATACAAAAGTAGAACTACTGTCTTCTCTTGGGGGACAATGAGACAGAGAATATATATATAAACTATGTAAAAATTATATTCTTATGGGACCAGAAGGATCTTAGAGATTTCTTTTTCAATAAATGAAAAAGAAAAAAGAAACCTGAACTATAGAGAGTTAACTGAAAAATATGGATATTTTAAACTATGATTTATTGACTTGTCTTGTACTGCACTAAGCCATTTACCCACATTACTTAATTTAATATCTCAACAACTCTATGAACTAAGAGTCTTAACTTTTGGATAAGAGAACTGAGAACAGAGGTTAGGTAACTGGCCCAAAGTCACATGACTAATAAGTTAACCCAAGGGCTGACTTCCAAGCTTGCTACTTCCCACTGGAAAACTCCTCCACAGTGGAGCCCCACCTGTGCCAACCCCAGCCTAGTACTCTCTCCACAGCACAGTTACACCACAGCTTGTGCCCACTGAATTGGCCTAAGCAAGGAATTTTGAGTACAGTAACTGGGCACTGAGTTTTTAGACACCTTTTATGTGCAGTTGTAATAATAATTTGTGGTTAGATACTTTTATTAAGATCATCATGCCCTACTAATTTAACAGCTTTTAGTGATGTGCATCACAGCCTATTAATTTAACAGCTTTTAATGATGTGCTTACTGTTTATAATAACTAAACATAAAAGGAAAGGCAGGAAATTATAAATACACACAAGAAGAAATAAGCTATTTTAAATAGACTACTAATGAGGCTTTGCTTATATTGCCTTCCAATCTATGTGAAAAAGCTGAGATACCCAACATTCTTGCTATAGCTTTACTACTAATATATGGGGAAAGTCGCATGCTTTAATAATTCCCATGAGTTCCTGGTCTCCACCTTAATCTTAACGTAAATAATGTTGAAAGTACTGGGTATCGAGGCTTGTCCAGAGTACTCTTGCTGGGTTATCAGAAACTGCGAGATCTCCTATGGAAGGAGCAGTACTACAGAAATAGGAATTCAGTGGATCTCTTATCTTCCTCACTAATTCTGACTGACACAAAAAACTGCTGCAATAAGTCCAATAGGAAATCACTGTAGTATTGTTTGTGCAAAGCTTAAACTCATCACTTATTTATTTATTTATTCATGTATGCATTCATTCAGCAGACTTCATGATTGAGATAATATGAAGAGAAGGTTTCAGTGGTGTTAGGGAATATGGGAAGAGTTCTGAAAGGCTGCTTAACACCCACTTTCAAAGAAGCAGAGCTAAAGCATATCGTGTAACATGATTAGAGTAGATTGGACTGACTTTAGCTTCACTTTCTGGGAGCAGAAGTTTCATTTGCTCTACATTGTTTATGCAATTAGTTTCTTAGCAGGAATGTTTTAACTTCAGTGTGTGGCCTCCTATTTTCCCGCCTCCTTCCTGGTACGGTGATTCCCTAGTATCTTAATAACTGCAACGGCTATGCTCTGCTTAATGGGTATGAGCTTTAGAGAATAATGTCATTTCTGAGCATTTAATGAGTTTCACAATTAAAAAGGCATTGAAGTTCAAGGTCCTAGAAAAAAAAAGACACTTCCCTAATGATACAGCTGCCATTGAAAGAATTGATCATCTGGAAAGAAGTTGTTTCTTCTGTTTTAAAGCTAAATTTTTGTTTCTTACCTTGACAAAAGCAATCAAAATGTATACTTTAATCATTTTTAATTATAAAAATACAGAATTTAAGGGAAATAATGAGAATGAAATTTTAGACACATGAAATAAACACAGACTGTCTCAGTTGTAGACTTGGAAACTAAGTAATAATAGAAGATAGGATGTATACTGTCTTAACAATAAAAACAAATAATGATAACTGAAGCAGTGTTCTGTGGAACATGTGAGGTATGTGGGCAGTGACTTCTCTGTGTTCCCTGAATTTTCTTTTTCTTTCTTATTTGTACAAATTTATGGGGTACATGTGAAATTTTCTTACGCGTATATAATGCATAGTGATTAAGTCAGAGTATTTAGAGTATCCATCATGAAAGTCCAATACATTTTTGTTAACTATAGTCATCCTACTCTACTATCAAATATTGAATTTTCTTATCAAGCCCTTAGCAGAATCATAGCAGTGTTTATTAATGTGGAATAAACTCTTACTATGGGGGTAGACAATGATCTGCTAATCCTATTACTTCCTTCATACCTACAAGTTTCTACTTGGTTCTAGACCTATTTTCAATAGAGACACCCTAGAGAATTTTGTTCTATTTCCCAGAGACCGATTACAGCTGGGAGAGGATCCAAATCGCTGACCAAAGTAGAATGGGAGCCAAATTTGAACCTGAGGGTGAAGTCCAGGAGGCCTGAACTGAGCTGTCGGGCTTTGACGCGGATGCCCCTGGGTAGTTAGCGCTCTCTGGGTTCTCAGCCTTAAGGAATTAAGTTTATTATATTCTGTAGCCTGAGTTTCTGGCATTGCCAACTGGGGTTTACTAGCTACAAAAACCTCAGAATTAACATCAGTAAACTGATGGCACCTACTACTGAAGTGACTGAGTGGTTAGGGGGAAAGTGGCTAAGCTCCTCTACTTAGCATTCATGAATTCAAATCCCCTCTTGTTACTTAGGATTTTTATTTTTGGTTTTTAAAAAGATAAAAGGTATGTGTGTGTGTTTACAAATGGTTATGTTTGTAGACTACCATCACATTACAGTTACGGAAGGCTGGTCGATTCAAGCCTTTGGATGGGATGAATTAAGAATAATATTCAGCAAGAGTTGTTATACAACACATCGTAAAACAAGATGTCTGGTGGCTTTGTCAAAGAAAGTGACATGAAGATAGCAGATTGCAACACTTGTTGAGCAGAACAGAATTGGTCTGGGAGTGGTTTATTTTGATAGTTTCTAGTTTCTGGTTTACCTTACTCAACACCACTGTAAACATCCTATAATGCAGTTTTCTCTTTAGACCCCCTCACTGAAATGCAAACTTTTAAATTTGATTAAGCCTATCCATCGACTGCTTTTTCTTCATGTCATTCCCTGTGTCCACCCCACTCTCTCTGACACATACAGCACCATACAGTGTCAACTTAGTTGTATTACTCGGTATAAGTAAGTGCCTCGCCAGTTCCCACACTCTACTGTCATATGCACCTGCTGTGTGTTCCCCCTGATGTCCGCAGAAGCACAGGACACAAGGCAAGCACATTTTAACCCTCTACTTTGATCACATCCACTATAATCTTGTTGGAACTGTGAAGTTACAAGGCAAAGATCCTGGATACATGATGAATAGAGAATTGGGGCCAGTAATCCAATCAACCAAATGATACTTGTCTTTTCTGCCATTCAACCTATATCACTATATACTAGGACTTGGGACTGTATCTGTAAGCAAGACAGGGTCTGAGACCCCATGGCTCTTGTAGCACAATGGGGAAGATTGACATGGAGCAACCAAGGTACACATGTGATAATTACTGTGTTAAGACCTTTCTTACCATACACTATTCCTTTTTTTCTGAAATATCCTTCCCCTTCCACTTATTTGTATCTATTAATAATAACAGTTTCAAGACTGACTCAAATGTTACCTTCTCTGTAAGCTGATTTTCATCTGTAATCCATTTTACTTCATGTTCTCTCACTTTTATTAATTTGGATTCGCTACTGCCATGAAGGGCTTCCTTGTTGATACAGAGTTCTGTAGTAGTTGTCAGGTTGTGCCAAGTGACTGGCGTAAACATAACTGAGATGGAGCCCTAGTGGACTAGAACGAGGCACAGACTGCCGTGAGTGTGAAAGGTAGTCCCTGGCCCATGCTGAGACCTTGGTAAAAGTGTCACACTCTTTGGAGACAGAAACTGTATTTTCTGTTCTTTTTACTGCCTATCCAGGACAGAATGCTACTGAATAATTCTCAAAACCAACTCTGCAATACTCATGGTATCTCAGATTTATTAGAGAGGTATTTCACTGAAGGTCTCCAAACAAAGTTAAATTTTATTTATGTCAATTTAGCGGAAAATTATGTTTTATATGGCACTGTGGAAGGGAAGTAAAGGGGCAAAGGATACAGCATCATATCTCCTAAGGGGTTGAAAGTCACTGTAAACAGGTGCTTTAATCAAGGTTAGTTAGTGACAGGATTATATATTCCCCTTTATTAACAGTTTAGGGAGTATATTTTTTAAGGATGGAATTTAGCCATCCCACTAACAAAACCTTGAAATTTGAGATAAACAAGGACTGCAAAAGAATGCAGTAGCCAGGGCTTTTTTTTTTTTTCTTTTTTCTTTTTCTTTTTTCTTTCTTTGTGTGTGTGTGTGTGTGTGTGTGTGTGTGTGTGTGTCCTTTTCAGTGCAAGGATTTTTCATCTCACCAATTACTCTTTTTTTTATTATGTCTTGTCATGGTTAAAGTACCTTCTAAGAACTGATAACAAGAGGGGAGAATTTATGATTTATGATTTATTTAAGAGGAAGATCAAATTAAAGAGGTATTAGAGAGGTCAGCATTTTAAGGTTGAAACCAGCTTCAGTGAATCACATCACATGAGCGTGTAGTGCTTGTCATGGAGCAGGTCACAGGGACTTTCAATCACAGAGCACCAGAGAGCTCGCTCTATCATCCTCAACGCAGGATTTAGCATTCAAGCAATCTGAGATCCAGAGAAGTTAAATGTGCTGTTTCAAAGCACACAGTAAGCTGGTGCTAGAGCCTGGATTTGAACCCAAATATTCTGTCTCTAATCTTGAGTTCCTTGAGTCTTGTTAACTTTCCTGGAGATTTATTTCAGCAATTGGAAGCTTTAGATAATGACATCCTGTATTCCTTAATCAAGGACAAATGCTAAATCCCAGGAAAAAAAATTAGACTTTATTCTCAAAAAAGAAACAATCAGAAAACAATTATATGTGACCTCTGTGACATCACATATAGGTGGGGTGGACTGAGAGTCGTTTGGCAGTGGAGGAGGGCTTCACCAAGGAAATGACACCTTAATGGGACCATGAAGAGTAGGCTGTATGATGTCAGTGTGGAGGGGGATGGATGTGGACAGGGAGGGCCAGGGATTTGGCTGGGAGAGAGAGGGAGGTCCTCACAGAGAACCAGCCAAGGCAGAAGGCTCCAGGGCAGCAGGAGGGGAATGTGGCTGGAAGTTCAGCTGGAGAGCTTTGGGGAAGACTCACCCAGCATCGCAGGAGGAGAGCCGGGGGCTGCTTCACCAAATGTGATTGCTAAACAAAAGCAAAGCACTTCAGTTTTTCAGAAAAAATTCAGAATATATCCATTATTGTTTGATTATGCTCCTTATGGTCACATAAACATATTCTTACATGTTTTTCTTTTCTAGTTATTTCATTTATGTGATTATGTTTAACATATTTCCAGCTGTATTGAGCTGTGAATTTTAGAAAGGTGAAGATCATTTATAATATAGCCATATTGTCCCCAGGGCTGCTAGTATTGTTTTATGAATACAGTATGCAAATATATTGAATATATGAAAGAATGGGAGGTCGAGGAAGAAATTGTCCCCTGACTGTCCATGAGGGCTGTTGGAGGCCTCATCCCTGCCACCCCCATAACCCTACTAAATCCTCCAAAGGGTGATTTCTCTTCTCTTCTCTTTCTCTTTTTAAAATCACTTTTCTAGGAACAGAGTAATCTAGGATGCAACATTGACTTTGTTCCATTTGGTTTTTCTCTCGAGGGCTGGTACTCTTTGCTAGCTTTCATTTGCTTTCTCAATTCCCTTCAAATTACAAAGCTTTCTATTTGCTCACATCTTTTCCTGATCTCCTCACTTCTCACAGTTGCTGCTGACTCCAAAGCTTTTGTTGCTCTTATTGTTCCTCTTATGGACTCAAACTATATTCTACTCTCTTCACCCTCTATGTCTAGCCATTATGCAAACTATGTGCTATCACTATTGTGTATTCTGTGACAACGTAGGCTTGATCAAACAGCTTGCAACCTTCACAATTATTCTCTCTATGGTACCCTAAATGTTTGCTTTATGATGACTCACTTAAAAGCTGAAATCAATTCTTGTAACAAATGTAAGCCACTGGGCTTACATTTCCTGTGTGTAAGTATTCAAATCAGTGCTACTATATGTATACAAAATAAAATCATAAGCCTGAGTGATTATGCTCGGTATTTAATAACAATATAACTATGCTAAGTGATGAGTCATGTCTAGGATACAGCATTTTTCTCAGTGGGTGCATTTTAAATACCAACAGAATTTATTTGGATATTATGTTTAAGTCAAAGAGGGTTTAAGTGGTCCCAATTTTCCAATTGTACCAGAGAGCAGCCCATGCAGTCACAGCAGATGGTCATCACAGGGGTTTGGCTTAGCACTAAGGGCTTATGCCTTGCACTGTTGCTATATAATCTGCCAAGACGTGAAGAAACATTGTCTCTTTTTCATGTGTTCATTCTTCCCTCTTCACTGCCTTCTGTGTTCAATCAAACTTTCCTATAGACATTAAAATATAGTATACAGAAAAAAAACTTCATCTTTACTCTCCTTATCCTTTAATTCCCTGTCCTATCTTTAGTCTTTCTGTCATTACTAAATGTTATGAAAAACAGACTTCACATCTTCCCTACTCATCACCACCCAACCCTACCCTCTTGTTTCTCATTCTAGCAATACCTGCTAATGGACGGAGTGCTGCCCTTTCAGCATCCCTGATGGATTTCCTACTGTAAAATCCATTGACCATCCTTACAGTTCTCACATGCATGTACTTTTCCAGAGCTGATGACCCATTCCCTTCTGACATGCTGCTCCTTGACTTCTATGCCACTACATTCTTTTTATTTCTTGCTTCTCATTCTTCTTCTCCGTTTCCACTTCTCACTTCTCTTTCTCCACCTATCCTTTAAGTGTAAAATTCTTGGTCTTCTCTGTTCTCATGTGTTCTCCATAAATGACCTCAGACACTTCCCCAGACATCATCTACCCTCAGACAATTTGGAATCTGTATTGTATACACAAATTATTCTCCTAGGCACCACATGCACACATGCAGCTGCTTGCTGTCCTTGAGCATCCTTCTGGACTTTCAAATTCCATGTGTCCAAAGTGCAACTGGATTTTGACGGGCAGCACGAGAGCATGGTCTTTGTACTTGGACAGACCAGGGTTAGATCTCTAGCTCTTAGTTGCTACAGGACCTTGGAGAAGATACTTAAATTTTTGCACAGCTATAAAATGAAGGCTATAAAACCTACTTTGCAGAACTGTGAACATAAAATATCTGAAACAAAATCTGGCAAATGGCTGTCATTTCATACATAAAATACATTCTGCTTGATTACCTTCTCTTCAATACCTCTTCTTCCTGTTGTGTTCCCATTGCCTTTAACCACGTCATCATATCATAGTCATTTTCTCTTCCTTTCTATCCCAATCCTCACATCCAATCACTCGTCATGTCATGTCGATTCTGCTTCTCTAGGTGCCATTGAATTCATCCCCAGCTGTCTGTGTTTTGTTCCTTACTATTTGCTCCCTGAATTGTTGCAATAACATTCAAATTGATTTCTCTGCTTTCAGTTTCCCATCTCTCCAAACCATCCATTATCTCATCAACTGAGTTTTGCTCTGGTTTTGTTTTCCTGAAACACAGCAATAATCAAATTAGTCTTCTTAAAACCCTTCGGTAGCTCCCTATGGTTTGTAGCACAATGCCATAACCCCTTTGCTTGGCTGCCAATATCCTTTATGGTCTTATCCCTACTGTCTTTCCAGATTGTTCTCCCACAACTGCTCTTGTGAACTTTCTGCTCTAGTTATACCAGATTACTCAGTGTCCTCCAAACAAGCTACCCAGGTTAATGACGTTCTTTCACGTTAGAATTCCCTTCTTCTCTGAACAAAAAAAAGTCAGTTACTTTTAGCGACTTCTTTTTGGCCCCTGCAACACTTATTTGAATCTCTGTTTAGTGCTTTTTCTTTGTGCGTTCTATTGTAGTTAGTATGCAAGTGTTCTTTTTCCCCACAAGCTAAATCCTTTGAGATCAGACATGATAAATGCAATAAAACCAGTAGAAAAGAAATTAAAACAGTAAAGGAAGAACTGAGAAAAGTAATTATGCCAACAACAAGGTCAATACAACAATAAGGGCAATTACTCCAGCTATGCACAAGATCTAGCTCTGAAACACTTATTAGCCAAGATTTAGTCATTAATTCATTCACTTTACAAATAATTTTTGAGCAAATCCCTTGTGCCTAGCACTACGTATTAAAAGACAACTAGAAATAAGACATATCTGGCTCCTATTCACAAAGAATTTATGGAAATCCGCTATATACTTCAAAGGATCCTAGAGAAATATATACCATAGTTCATCATGAGGAACAAAATGTCTCCTGGTACTGAAGTTTGAGAAAAATTTCCTATTTGGAATAGTACATAAGATATATTGAGTAAAATGATGGATAGGGCCTCAATAATGGTCTTATAATAAAAATAGAAGCATTGTTATAAATGACTGTTAATTAAAACATAGTATTGAAAAACAATGCATATCCCCACTATACACAATGACTTTATATAGTAGGGACTTTCTAAATGGTTGTAGAAATCAAACACCATTATCTGAGTTTGGTAGTCTTTTTATCAAATATAGCCAGACTCATATCCAATAGTATCATTGACATCTTAATCAAAATGTCTTTGTACAGTTTGTACATATTTATTTGAGATATTGGTACCAAGGAACCCATATCTGACAGCTTATATGTATTAGTCAACAATTGCTGCTATAACAAAATAAATGACATAAAATAACTATTGATTATCTTACAGTTCTATAGGTTAGACGTTCCATATTGTTCTCACTAAGCTAAAAGAAAATCAAGGTGCTGGTAGGTCTGGATTCCTTTATGGAGACTTTAGGGCAGAATCTCTTTCCCTCCTTTTCTAGCTTTGAGAGGCCACCCATGTTCCTTGGCTTAAGGACCCTTCCTCCATCTTTTATGCCAGTAATGTTTCATCTCTCTGATTATTACTACATAGTCACGTCTCCCTCTGACTGCAGCTAGAAAAGATCTGCTTTGCTAAGGACTGATTAGACTGAGCACACCTAGGTGATCCAGGATAACCTCTCCATCTCAGGGTCCTTAACTTAATCACATCTGCAAAGTCTTCTCTGTCAAATATGGCAACATATTCACAGATTTCAGAGGTTAGTATGAGGACATTTTGGGGGGCAATTATTTCATCTGCCATACCATCTTACTGGCATGTTCTAATTTACAATAGAGACTATGAATTCCCAAATACTCATTCAAAGGAACAAATTGGGTGATGTAATTCAACATCCTTTTCCTAAAACAACAACAAAAGTTATGGTTCCTTAGAATACACAGATAATTGCGCAGGGTTTTGTGTGTATGTGTGACTTAGGATGTGTGCCTTTTCTTCTGCTTTTGTAAGGTTAGGCTTTGGAATCAGAAGAGGATGTCTAGGGTGACCATGTCAGAATCCATTCCCTTTACATGGAACATTGGAGATTCCTCTCTCCCTCTCTTTCTAATGCTTTATATTTTTCAACACCTGATAAGGAAATGGTAGTGGGTTAAAAACATCTATTCCATTTCTTTGGAGCAAAATGAAGCAATAAAAATATCTACCAACCCTGGGAAGCTCTTGCATAAATGACTGGTAAACACTGTTAATGTAAAATGTTTTTGATTGTGAACATTCTGCTTATGTGATCTTCTGAATAAAGATAATTTTGCACTGTGTGAATAATTTCTCTTGTTTTCCAAATTGTATGAGTGGTTAGAAAAAATATTTGTATTATGTGTCTGTCAGCTTCACTATACAAAATTGAAATAATCTTGGAAATTATGGATACAACCAGATGGATGAAGATTTCTGATTTGAGTCTGGAATGTGAACAAAGCATAAAATGCTGCTTGTGGATTATGAGTTATTTATCAGGACTTATCTAAGACCAATGTAATCAGTACCCTAGCAACAGTGCAGTTCTGCACACAGCAGGCACTCAATAAATGCTTATTACTTGAATAAGGGAATCATAATTTATTTTTCTCCCAAGTCAATAGCTATTTGCATTCTTCCCATTCAGTGCCTTATACTACAGTTGTCTACCCCATACATAAATTTAGTGCCCACTCCCAAATTCCTTACATGGTTTTGGGGAATATCAGATCTGAGGCTTTCTGCTCAATGCTATATTTTCCCAGAAATGTTACAATTATACTCTGTTAATTGAAAACCACAAAGCTGCCGTCATTTCTTTTTCTCTGTCTCTTTTTTAAAAATGGTGTCCCAGTATAGATGAAAAAGACACGGTTAGTATGACTCTCTCTTTCTTTCTGTTACAAACTTGCTTCCAAAGTTGGAAGAAATTATTCAGCAGATTGAAAGCCTTTCCTTGTGGGATCTTTATAAGAAGTGATGCCTGTACTAGGCTGTCCAGTGCAAGGGCCAATGACAGAGCAAGGGCTTGCAGAAAGGACACAGAAAAAGAGACGTGGGCTGAGATTGGATCAGGTGACCTTTGGAGAGCTCCTGCTAGCTCGTGCACTGGCGCCTAAGAGTGTGTTTTAGCTACACAGTATAAAATGTACTGAAAAACAGCTCACTGTGTCGTTTTTCAGGCTCATCAGAAACAGACATCTGTCAAATGTAGTGACTGGGCTTCCTAAGGAAAGATAATACATTATTACTTGTAGGAAATAATTCTTTATATGCCCCTTTCCCCAGATAGCCACTGAAAGCTGTGTGCTAGGCTAGGAAGAAAGTAGGTCTGTGGAAACCTGGGGAGAATCTGATTAGAGCAGTGAAGCCTCCTTGCAAATGCAGAGAGGGAGCACAAGGTTGAGGAAGGCAGTCCGCTTCAGAGGGAAGGCTGAGCCTTCACAACCAAAGAACTGCAGTTTCCCTGTTTTCAACCATTTGGTTTAGACCCATTTTTGCCCCTCCTCTCTCCTTGGACATGACTTTGGTTCTTCTTTTCACTTTGCAGCTCACTCGAGCCAAGTCACAGCCACCGGCTTCCATCTGCCGCACATCACAGTAGCCTCATCCACCATCACACTGGGCTGTGGCTTCTGTGACAACAGTCGGTGCCCCAAGCCCCTTGTTGGCTGGGCACCACTTAGATGTGCCTACGTGGTTTGCCTACCTGGTTTGTTGGGAGGACTCGATAAAATAATGTGTTTTGCCATGTGTAGCCAGCTCCAAAGTGCTCTTCCAGGGTGACATAATCAGTCTTCTGTAAAGATGGTGATTTAATTCTCACTGTCTTCACCTTTCAGCTGAGCCCTTGTGTTCGCGTGAGTTCTATTATGGGTTTTCTTTTAGAATAGAGATGTTTCAGCATGGCGTTCAGTAAATATTTTTAAGTTAAAATTTATTGAAGTATAACATACATACAGAAATATGCACCAATTACAAGTGCACAGTGGAATGAATTTTCACAAAGTTAATGCACCCCAGTAATAAACACCCACATCAAGCAATTGAACATTCCCGTTACCATTACCATTGCCCCTTCTCAATTCGATAGGTTTTGAAAGCAGGGCCTTTGGGGATCCATTGACTTCTTTCCACAATCGTCTGTGGTTCCCTCAGGGTAAGCACAGCTGTCTTTAGTGAGGAGGTGGCTTTCTCTACAAGGTCTAGCCTGCAGTCTTATTGGGAGAGCAAAAATACCCAGAACAAGTGAAGGACAATTAAAGAATTTTGCCCCAAAGTGTGGTAGATTAGCATGAACTCTACAGGTGAGGACTAAGACTATTCAAAGAGGGTAGAATATGAGAGTGCAGGAGGTGTTTTTCAAGCAAAGCTTTGTCAAAGGCTGAAAAAGGCATTCATAGAGATCTTTCTTCTTATCATTCACCTACCTCATTTGCACCCCAGACCCTATTTTCCTGTCCCACAGTAACTTTTGCCACCCATCACACCATCTGCCCAGGGGAAGGGTCCTGCCGGTAAGATCTGTGCCTGTGTTCTGCTCATCCTTCATCTGCTGCCTTCACTCATTCTGAGCTCCTGCTATATGCTCCCTCCCTTTATTGCCGACATTGCATGGCCCTGACTTAACAAAACAGCCTTGGGTTTGGTATTTCTGATCTATGGGCTATTAATGAAATATAGGAATGGCACCCTTATCTCTAAACACCATAAGCATCCAAGTGCCAAGAGTATATTGTGATCACTAAATTGCCACGAGACAGAAGCCCACAATTCCAGGAATGCACCATTTACTAGGAAACTGGGTCTGAAGTTGCTGTTAATTCTTTCCTCTGACTTTGACTCTTTGTACTAGAGTTTTTCTTTCTTGTCATAACTCTTCTAAATATTGTCCATGTTTCTCTATTACTATCCTCATTTATATTGAGACTTTTTAGACATTTCATTAAGTCACTCACTCTATAAACACCTACTATGGCAAAGTACCTATTATATGCAAAGCTTTCTATTAGATGTTGAGAAATTAAAATAATCTGGACATGGATCTTGCCCTCAAGCAAATTAAGGTCTAGCAAGGGACATAGGACATAGGCCTAAATACTTATATTTTAAGTGGCCAAAGGGATTCACCAAAAGTGATGTGATGGCTGAGGGATGGGGAGGGGTAATTCCTCAGGACTAGGCGTAAGACAGAAAATCTCAAGCAGTGACACTTAAAAGGGCCTTAAAATTGGAGTCAATTTGGAATGTATGAAGATTTGGTAAAGGGTCTCTTGGCAGTGGAATCAGAATGAATGTAGGGAAAATTGAATTAAAAAAATGGAGTTTGTATAAGGAACAGTAAGTGGGTGGGTGTTGTATCTGTTAGAAATGCTTTCAGATGAAAGGAATATCAACAACAAACACTATTAAACTAGCTTGAAATGAAAGGGCATTCAGGGTTTATTTTATAAGAATCCTGGAGGCATTTGATCCCAGATTGGTCCTCTTACTTCTATTTTTAGAGCCAGCGATGTCATCAAGGGCCTGGCCTTCTCTTCCTTTACTCCCATCCCATTCTTAGCATTTGGGCTCATTGTCACCTCACCCCACAACCCAGGGCAGTTCTGAGGCACATGTGCTGCCCAGGCCAATCACTGGAAAGGCAATGGATTTGCTAGGATTGTGACTGGGTCCTTTACCAAAATAAGGTTTGTTAGCAAAAGTAAGGAAAAAGGAGAGGAAGCTGGAGGAGAATAAGAAGAAAAAGAAAAAGAAGATTCAAGAAGAGGAGAAAAAGAAAGAGGAAGAAAGTGACTTAAAAGTTAAATTTCAGGGGCACAGTGAGATCATTTTGGGGGCCATACTGTGGATATTTAGCCCCCGTCTTCTTACTTGACTTCTTGGCGTTTGACCCTGTTGACTCACCTTCCTTCTCTAACACCCTTTTCCCCATGTTTTCCTTCTACAGCTCTTGCTGCTCCTTCTCAAGGCAGTTTGCTTGTGTCCCCCCCCACCCTGTTTCCCACACAAGTGGCAGTGCTCCAAGGGCTCGGTCCAATTCCTCTATTCTTCTCCTGCCTCCTGACGGAACCCACAGAGACTCACCAGCTTTGCACTTACTGCTCTCAAAGATCTAGCACAACTCCTTAAGGGCTCTTTCTTCCTTTGCTCTGGCTCCCCCAGGCATCTCAGCCTCTCTGTTCTCTCTTGCTTTCCACAGCCCCTGGAACTCTACACCCTCTTCTTGGTTTTGTCATGCACATCACTTCTCATTGACAACTGCCTTCAGGAGGCATTGCCTTCGGGATGCCTTCCTGCAGCCTCATTCCTACACCCCTCCCCTGGGTACCTCCTCCCTCTGCCACCTCTCTTCATGCTTACCTCACTGTGGTCAGTCACTGATCCGGGACCAAGGCTACTGCAGCCTGCTGTCCCCTCCCACCCAGATCACTGGAACACTCTCCTTAGTCACCTCCCTGCATCCCTCTGCCTGTTCTCCAAACAGTGCTTTATGCTGCAGCAAATTATCTTTTCCAAACAAAAATAGTATTGTTAACAGAAAACCCAAACTCTGTAAAATAATTTAAAGGCATTTATTCTGAGCCAAATGTGTGTGACCAGCCTGGAGCACACGACCTTAAGAGGTCCTGAGAAAATGTGCCAACAGTAGCTGGGTTTGGTAGCCAGGTATAAAACCAACTGTAGTTTGGTTTTATACATTCATGGAGACAGGAAGTACAGGTAAGATCCTAAGTCAATATGTGGACAGCGTGTATTGGTTTGGCTTTAAAAGGCAGGACATCTCAAAACCAGGGATTACAGGTTATAGGTGGGTTTAAAGATTCCTTGATTTGTAATTGGCTAAAGAAATGAAGCTTTGTCTAAAGGCTTGAAATGTTTTAACTTAAGATAAGGATGTCTGTTAATCAGAGACAAGCCATGGAACATTTACAGAAACTCAAGTGATCTGTTAAGTAAATTGCCCCGCAGGTGTGGTTTAAGCTTTGTCTTGCACAGCCTTAGGCCAGTTAATGATTTAGTATCTTATTGTTGCAAAGAGTAACTCCAAAAGGGAGGGCATGACAAGGCGTGTCTGACCTCCCTTCTCCTCATGGCTACCAACTCAGCTTTAAGGTTTTGGGGGATTTCTTTGGCCAAGAGGGGTCTGTTTAGTCTTCTGGGGGGCTTAAAATTCTATTTTAGTTCACACTATGATGATTGCTCTCTGCCTAAGACATTTCCAAGGGTTCCAGTTATTCTCAGGAGAACCATGAAACCCCTATGTTTCATACAAAGTGCCACAGGGGTCTCTCTCTTGCACCTTGATGAAGATTTGTCCCCCTCTTGCTTTCTCTACCACAACCCTGCCACAGGAAAGTAACTCCCCACCCTGGTAATCACTTGAAGTCCAAGTGGATCCTTTGTTTCACATAACAAAGAATTCAGGAAAGAGCCAATAATATAAAGCAAAAGGAAGTTTTATTTTGGAAGTATAGAAAATCTACTCTACAGACAGAGTAGAAGCTAATTCTCCATTGGAGGAGAACAGCCCCCATGGTTCCTTTAGCCCCTCTATTTAAGCAATGGCTTAATTATAGGCTGAACAAGGGGAAGAATATTCATGTTATTTCTTGGAAAGGGGCAGTGTTTTTCTGGAATTAGGGTGATGCCCTCGTTTTGACTAAATATGGTCAAATTGGAAGAGCCATGGCATCAGGTGCATGATGGGAGTGGGAGGTTTCTTAGAAACTTTTATGGTCGTGAGGGTATAATGAAGCTGTAAGGTCAAGAAGCATGGATTTCTCCACCATCTTGGTTTTAACAGGTGGGAACTTGTCCTGTCCACCATCTTGTTTTGATCAGGGTGGTTCAAGACTTCGTGTTAAGCAATGCCTGCCAGTTCCCTGTCTCAACCCCAGTGTCCTTTCATCTACTCTTAAGTGCCATGCCTTCTCATTCCTCCATAGGATCTTTACAGATGCTCTTTCCTTTGCCAGGAATGTTTGTCTAACTTGTCCACCTTCACCACCCTAGCTCCTACTCATCTATCTGATTGTTCCATATCCTTGGGGAAGTCTTTCTTAACATTCAGATTCCTGTCTTCATAGAGCCCCGTCTCATTCATTGTGCTTGCCTTTATTTATGACCATATAATTATTGTTGTGACTGTTTTGATTAATATCCATTTTCCCCTCTAATGGTAATCTCTGTGAGCATAGCAGCTGGGTCTGTATTGCTGACCCTTGTATTCCCAGTGTCTTGCATGGTGCCTGGCATTATAACTTAGCTTATCATATAGTGAATAATATAGTTTATAGCTCTTAGCAAAAATGAATTGACTGTCTATTTTATACCATGAAATTCTGGGGCACTGAAACAAGCCTGATTTAACTTGATATTCTCAGAACTTTGAGGAGTTCTTATCCATAAGAGTTACTAAAATTTTTGATGGATGATTGATTTAATAAATAAATGATTGTGAATATCAGGCTCATGAATTTGTGGTTATTGATGGAATATTGTGGGAATGTGACTTTTTTGCTCTAGCCAGATAATCCCTGACACTCTCACCTAGTACTTCTCTCTTTCATTAATCCATTTCTTCTACCCCAATTTTCTCTTTTAAATGATTAATGAGGGCCTGGAAACATGTTCTTACTTCTGCTGCCGGTGATCAGACCAAGGAAACAGAACCCCTGCAACATGTGACTATGTATTTCCCTGGCTTGAAGGGATTTGATGTTTTAGACCCCTTTGTCTTATCTACTTTGTAATCAGTCCTGTTTCAGGCTGTTATTTGTTTCAGTTTTCTAATCCTCCAAACTGCCTCCCTTGATCTCAAATTCCACTATTCTACTTGCTCAGTCCTGTCACCTGGAAGCTGTACTGGGGAAATTGGCATGTTGCAGCACTCCCAGGGTCCCAGCTCCTAGATAGATGTCAGTGTCCACTCTGCAGTTACTGATACTGTGTGTTAGTCAAACGGTTAGCATCTGGGCTGCTGCTACAAAGAACACCATGCATTTCACCTGGGTAGTCTATTTATGTAACTACTTGTTTAAGCTCAGGTAAAACTTCAGTGTCATCTCATCTTGCCTTTCCTTTCTGATCAAGAAAACTCTTATTTATCATGGTTTTCATTTTCTCTGAACAGATAGTGCACTGCCAGCAAGTGACAAATAACTATCCTCCCAACAAATATTTAGAAACAAATAAAATTAACCACAAAAAAATATGGTGTCAGGGTGTATGGGTGTATGGGAAACTCACTAAGTAAATGAGCTTATCAAATTATTTGCTTTCCTAGTGTCATCATAAGATTCACTTTCGGAAAAAAAAAAATCATAAATGGCCAAGGAAACTGAGTTAGACAGCTCAGCTCAGTTGGCGTCGTAGACATTTTCTTTGGAACAATAGGGAAAAATAAATAATCTTTTCTTGTCACAGCATTTGCATTCCTAGAAGATATCAGTCCTATTTAGCCTCATGTAAATAAATATTGGTGATGCATTGTGATATATAGATGCCTCATACCTTTCTAGGAAAAAAAAATTACTAAGGTCATTAATGACAAGTAAATGTAATGCAGCTAAATGCAACTATCTCCAACAGCAAAACAGACCCAGCTGCCACTGTCAGAGATTACTTTTTAGAGGGGGAAATAGATATTATTAATCAAATAATCACAAAAGCAGTTACATGATCATAAATAAAGACAACCACGATGAATGAGTGAGAAGAGGCTCTATGAACACATGGATCTGAATGTTAAGAAAAGGTTCCCCAAGGAAGTTATTCTTTCTTTTTAAATATTTAAATGCTTTAATTTTTATTATTATGGGTACATAATAGCTGCATATTTATGAGGCCCATGTGATGTTTTCATACAGGCATACAATGTGTAATAATAAAATCAAGGTAATTGAGGTGTCTATCATTTCTTTGTGTGAGGAACATTTATTTATACTTCCCTTCTTTTACTTATTTGAAAGTATACAATAACTTATTGTTGACCATAGTCAACGTCATTGTGCTATCAAATATTGTTTATTCTATCTAACTCGCTAACTATATTTTTTAACACATTAACCATCCCTACTTTATCTCCTTTATGCCCTGCTACCCTTCCTATCCTCTGGTAACCATTATTCTACTCTCTGTCTTCATGAGATTAATCACTTTAATTTTTAGCTCCCACATGAGTGAGAACATATCAGATTTGTCTTTCTGGTGCTTGGCTTACTTCACCTAACATGATGTTCTCCAGTTCCAGCCATCTTGTTGCAAATGACAAAATTTCATCCTTTTTCATGACTGGATAATATTCCATTGTGTGTATATACTACATTTTCTTTATCCACTTATCCATTGATGGAAAACATAGGCTGATTTCAGATCTTGGCTATTGTGAATAGTGCTGCAATAAACATGGGAGTGCAGGTATATTTTGGATATAATGATTTTCTTTCTTTTGGAGATATACCTAGCAGTCAGATTGCTGAGTTATATGGTAGTTTTATCTTTAGATTTTTGAGAAACCTCCATATTGTTCTCCATAGTGGTTGCATTAATTTACATTCCCACCAACAGCGCTCGAGATTTCCCCTTTCTTCATATCCTCGCCAGCATTTGATATTGCCTGTTTTTTGGATAAAAGCCATTTTAGCTGGACTGAGATGATATCTCATTGTACTTTTGATTTGCATTTTTCTGATGATTAGTGATATTGAACATTTTATCATATACCTGTTGGCCATTTGTATGTCTTTTGAGAAATGTCTATTCAATTTTGGCTTCAGTTGTCTGTGCTTTTGAGGTCTTACTCAAGAAATTTTTCCCCTGACCAATGTCTTGGAGCATTTCCCCAGTGTTTTCTGCTAGTAGTTTCATAGTTTCAGGTCTTAGATTTAAGCCTTTAATCCATTTTGATTTCATTTCATATATGGACAAATATAAGGATCTAATTTCATTTTTCTGCATATGAATATTCAATTTTCCCAGTACCACTTATTGAGAATAGTCATGGCCAAGACACAACAGTACATGTTCATTTTGTTTCTGTATTCTGAAGTTTTAAGTCTTGCTTTTCTAAAACAAATCTTCTTATTGGAATATAGCTAATGCTACACATAGGTTTTTCTACACTTCATCAAAAACTGTATTTGTGTAGTGAGGATGTATTTGTGTAGAGTCTGGTCTTTTCCATTGGGTTAAGTATGACAGATTATATACTTGTTCATGGATTTATTACTAGTGGTGGCTTAGTTTCATTTTATATAGAGGATCTTTGAATTGTATGCATCTCACCAAAAAGGATCTGAGTTTTCTTTATCTTTATGTGCCCATGGAGATACTAAGAATTTAATTATTATATGATTGAATGAATTAATATAAATGTTTGCTGTTAACAAGTAATTGTCAGGCCATTCTGACCAATTATTTAAACCTTTTGATTAATTATATATATTTAGTGTACAAGTTAAACTAAAAGAGAAATGGAAGTCCCAGCTACATTAGTGGTTATCATTTGCCCTTCGTCTTCTCAAATGTGTTTTATTATGTGTAAAATTGTTGTAACTTTCTGCTAGTTTTTGTTTTATTTTTTGCTTTTTAAAATTTTTTAATATAATGCCATTAATTCTTATTCTCTGAAATACTTCAACCTATGTGATGTACATTAGAACATACATGGTTAGGATGAAAATGCAATAAAATAGAAACATTAAATATCTTACAGATAGATGAAATTATATACAAGAACATCTTAGGGAGAGGATAAAATTAAATCAGTAACTGTGAAACAGTAATTGTAAAATATTATTATAATTCCCCACTTTTCACAGATTCTTCACCAATAAAAAGGGAACAAATCTGAGATTTTTAGTTATGTGATTTCTTCACCATTAATAACAGTTACATATTTAAACGTGGTATGATAGTTCAACCTCTATCCAAACTTCTTTGTTCGAGAAGTTCTTGTTCTGCATGAGTTTGTCATAGTCAAATGATTAAATAATTCATGTCCTATCCCCCACCCCCAGATGGATGTAGTTTAGTGGATATCAACATGTGTAAAAGCACAAGATGGGAGTTCTGACTTCAGAGAACAGAGTGGAGGCCACAGCCTGGCCTGTTGCACGGATCTCCCTTTCCTTCTCTCCTGAACCCACAGCATTCAGACTTGCCAGAGCATCTCGCAACTTTAATCCAACCTTGATCTCAATTTCCCTTTAGCTTTCATGTCCTTCCACACCAAAATCGTCTATAATTATTCTTGGGTGATATAGGATTAAGTTTCATTTTCTCCCCCAGTCATCCCTATCCACTCCCTTGCCCCTGTCCCTTTGCATAGCTCCACCATCGTAACCACAGAGATCCCCTTGAGTCTCGATGCATCATGACAATATTTTATTTATACATATTTTTACAAAAACAAAGTCATGCTAAATTTCATGAAAAGAAAATTGTGCTAAAGGGTCATTCTGATCTTAGCATTTTTTTCTATTCAACACTTTGTAAACTATTCAAGTTTCTATATGTACTTTCTAAATTTATTTTTTAATTGGAAAATAAAAATTGTACATATTTGTGGCACACAACATGATGTTTTGGTATGTGTATGTGTTTTAATGTCATTCTCACATCTACTTGGAGTTTCACGGCATAAACCTTGCAGATTATACTTCCCCTCTCCTAAATATCCTCTGTCTCTTCCATGCCATAAACAGCACCATGGTAGCATTATGCACATTCCCGGTTTTCAAGAAAGAAATGTACTTACTGTCCCCCCCATAATTTCTATTAAGCAAGCTACCATTTCACCATTGATGAATGGTGCCAGCATTTGTACATATCAAATTGACATAGTCATGTGGTGTTTTCTGAGTTCTCTTGTGTTATGCCAGCACCGTACATCCATTTGTCAGTAGGACTTTGAAATGAGTCTTCATGTATGGTAAAGCCAGATTCTTGTTTTTGCTCTTCTTTGTCAAAATAACTTTAGCTTCTTTTATTCCTGTCACTTTCCAGTAAGTATTCCAAAGTTTTCAAAAAGTTTTTTCTGCAAATTCCATTGGCGTTTTACCAAATTTATACATAAACTTTACAAAAATATGGATTTGTAATGTATGAAGCCATCCCATCCATTAACAAAGTTTATCTCTTCTTTCATTTAAATATATCTGATGTCCTCTAATAGAGTTTTGAAAATATACTCTGTACAGATTTTATGGGTTCTTAGTTAAGTTAGTTGCTAAAAATTTACTAACTTTGTTACTATTGTATATCTCCATCAGTGGTAATATCTTTCTTTTGCTATTCATCCCTGTATAGATACCAAACAGCCAATTTGACCTTTTCAATTTTGAAGGTTCTCAAAAACTTCATGTGTACCCAAATGAATACTTGATCTCCCCCCACATCCAGAATGTTCCCCCTTCAGTCTTCTACATTGTAATAGTAGCTACCACTTTCAGCTCCTTCCAGATATCTGATCATAAATCCTTTACTGACCTCCTACCTACATTATTCTCTTCTCACCATCCTTTTAACCCTTCATCAAATTCCATTTTAATTCTGAAATTATTTATAAGAGTGATCTTTTCAAAATTAGCACATAAATATTGATTGAATAAATGGATGAATTATAATAATTTCTTTCCTCTGATTGCAAGAGTTAGTGGGAACTTTTAGATTGTGGCAGCAATATTTTTCTTCCTTAAGCATAAAATAATATTGTTGCCACAAGTATAAGTTTTAATAATCTTGCCCTCAAAAAATGCAGTGGATATTTGTAAGAATAGTCTGAAATATGCTGTAGTAACAAATATCCCCAAATTTTGAAGGTTTATTTCTTACTAAGCCAAGTCTCCTCTTGGTCTAGGCAATTCTCTAGGGCAGTTGTTCTCCATAGTTTTGCAGTGATACAGGTGAATGCTGTCTTCACCATCCTATAGCAATATAATCTGGAACTCAAAGTCTTTTTCCACAACATAGAAGGGAAGGAGAAGCCATATGGCCTTTCATCAGCAATGAGGAGCTTTAGATGGAAGTGAACATAGACTGTGGTCTGGAACTGCGTCTGACTACAAAGAGGCAAGGAGTTTAAGCACCCCTGAAGAATGGGATGTGAGAGAGCACAGGTAGTCTCCACCCCACAATGCGTCTGGCCAAGAGAGGATAAGCACATCTCCTCATCTGTAACCCAAAGTCCTTCATGTTTCCTACAAGCATTAGCATATTGTGATATAGACATTTTGCTCTCTCAGGACCACAGATTTTAAGTTTTCCTGAGATAATATGGTCTACAGTTTATTCACAATGGGTCTATTTCTAATGTTTTCTTTTTGGGATTTCACCAGAAAAGAGAGATTATATAGAAGATACACACACACACACACACACACACACACACACACACACACAGACACATACACACACACCTGTGTCCATATATCTATTTATCTATCTAATCTGTATCTTCCATTTCAAATGGCCTGGAAGTCATAGCATGAGTTCCCCAAAGGGGGTCAGATTCACCCACATGAGTTGATTGTGAGAGATGTTGGAGACTCAAGTGTAATTCAGCACCAGCAGATGCCCATTTGATTCCATCATTGAATTTGTGTTTGATTTTTAGCTATTTAGATAACCTCTCTGTGTAGTCATATCCTCATTGCAAAGTATTAATAGTAATAGTGCCTATCTCATAGGGGTGCTGGAGGATTAAATAAGATAATGCATGTGAAGTGTTTGGTATGGTCCTCAGTATATGCAGTAAGTGCTAAATGATTCTGGCTATGTAGAATATATGATTTCATATATTTCATAATGTTTTAAACATTTGGCTCAAACTTTTGGCATCAAACACATTGGGCATCAAAAAAATTAAAAAAATTGTTTTTCTAAAAATATAGTAAAAATTGCTCTTTAAAAACATGACTATTCAAAGTTAAAAGGAGAAACAAAAAAATGGACCTTGAAATATTTCATCTGTGTATTTGAGTTGTTCATAAATAATCCCAGCTGTTGCCAAGACAGTATAAGGAAGAAAATCTTTTAGTGACCTGGATTCCAGCTCAGTTTTTTGCTAACTAGCTTCGGATTTAGAAGTGGCATTAATGCCTGGGTCCCAGCTTTGTCAGTTCTACCATGAAGGGATTTAGTAGGCAATCTCTCAGAGTCATTTTAGCACTCAAATTCTAATATTGAGTAGCTTTCACAATGTGTGAAGTGGACGTATCTTCCCTAAGGGTGAAAAAAATACTCCCCAGTATTTCATGTAGACCTTTGTACCAGATCTGTACATAGCAAGAATTAGGACACACAAAAGAGGTTGAAGACACAGTCCCTGCCCTCAGGGAGCTTCTAATGTGGTTAAATTCCTGGCAGCGTTAGCATATTTTAAACAGATGAAATAACAAGAGACTAGTATTTCAAAAAGTCAAGGAAAAGTTGGAAGGAGAGTTGACTTGCTAAATTTCTCATGATGATTCATTAGAAGATCTGAAAACAGAAATCTTATGTCTTCTGTTTTCATCCTCCTGGGTGTTACCCTGTCCATACAGGCCAGATTCACTTTCCTGACTCTTAAAAGCACGCTGTCGTGAATAAACGTCACATCAAAGAGAAGCTGCCGATTAATGCACGCTTCACTTTCTTAGAAGCTCAGAATCCGTGAACGTATATGCAATATTAATGCCTATGATCACAGGAGTTACACGCGTAGCATCTTCATTGAGTATCATTAAAAGACACCTGAAGGGGATTCCAAGAGGAAATAAAAAGTAGCTTTTAACTTAAGATGAGAGAAATGAACACTGATCCCCAAAACTCAACATGCTGTGGCCGTCTGCATGATGCCTCTCCTCCCAGACCGAGTTGGTTCTGACTGGGGGCCTTTTCTCAGCACAAATCCGTGAGTTACGACTTCAAAACATCATTTTCAAGTTATAATGCTGCTCATATTTTCATAGCCAATTGTATTCAAAATAGCTTTCTAAATCTTCAAATTGCCAGGACCTCTTAGCTCTCTGAATGCAGCTTCTGAGTACAGGTCTGAGGCCACGATCGCATGCACACACATCGCTCCACATGCAGTTCAGCACAGCCCTGTGTAGACGGGCCAGATTCCAGGCCTTCCCAGAGCAGTCAGGCATCCTGAGGGACTCACAAAATTCCTTTTTCAGCATTTCCCTTTTGTGCAGACTCCCACTTCTGCAAAATCTGAAACAAAACAAACGAAACAAAACAAAACCCTTAAAATTAACTTGTTTGTATGCATTAAATGTATATCACTCACCTCTCAGCTTTTTAACAAGCTGGGGGTAAGACCATGTGGATGTCCTTAAACCTCTTCCTTGGGCTGCTTTTCAGCATGACCTTATGGTACATTATTTAAAATCCTGCAATCCCGACTTCCTTCTTTTCCTCTTGCAACCTTTTAATCCTGCATCAGATTTATGATACTTACGAGGGGAAGTATAACAAGAGATAGCACTTCCATTAAGGGATTCTTATCAGGATTGTGAATTAACTACATTACAAACAGTTAAAAAAAAAAAGTAAAATTAATTTTGATGATATATTTTATCCAACCCAGTGTATCCAAAATATTATCATTTCAAGATGTAATCAATGTAAAAACATTAATGAGATGCTTAAATTCTTCTTGTCATTTAAGTTTTAAAATCCACTGTGTATTTTACACTAAAACACATCTCAAACTGGTTGCTAAATTTTCATTGGCAATACTTGAACATGATTTATATGTCAGAGTTACACTTGAAAAAAGTAGATTCACAAACTCAAGTTTTCCAATTGTAATTGAAGCCTTCCAAACAATGAAATAACCATCAGTTTTTAGATCTAATTTAAATTAAGAAAAATTAAATAAAATTAAAAATATGGTTTCTCAGGCACACTGGCCTCATTGCAGGTATATGTGACTAGTGGCTCCTACCCTAGACAGCCAGAGACCTTTTATTTTACTCAAATCTGCTGAGACTTTACTGTAAAATAGTATATAGGTCTAGACTTAAAAGCTAAGAAGAAATAGTGATACCTTTGAGAGACAAGTGAAGTGTCGCAAAAATTATTTTTAAATATTTTAAATGTTTGGGGAAAATAGGATTCACAAGGAAGGAGGCAACTTCTGCTTGTGTGGAAAGAGTCCATGACATAAGAAATGTTACAGGACCTTCTCCATCTCAAGCCACGACCAGCCAGCCCTAGGTGTACAGACAGACTGCAGCTCTGATGGGAGAGATTGTTTAGCTGTAAGAATGAATTTCTCTCTATTGAGAACAGAGAGTTGTGAGAGCTCTGTCCCTGGAGCTCGTTAGAATTAGGGCACATGTGTCTCTGTCTGGGATGATTTAGTTGCAGGCCTTCCTGAAGGATGGGGATTGCACCAGTGCTCTCTCAAGGTCACTTCCTGCTCTGGTTCTATGCTTCTAGGATAACCCACAGGTAGAAAGGCCACACTGCCAGCTGTTTTTAAATGTTGTTGTTGCAAAAACAATTAATCTTTGTGATTACGTGACTGGTGCTATAAAGTTTTTGATTTTTTTATTCACGTCTGGGAATGTGTTGATAATTGAGCAAGTGCTTATCTAGGGAGGCTGGGAAGCTGTGGAGTGGTGGAGGAGACCTTTCTATGGCTGTATGTGTGACCAGTGGGCAGTAAATCCCACGATTATCTCTGAGGGGCACACTTTCCTCCCATTTAAATGATCTGCAGATGACAGCTGAGGTCAAGGACACATCCACGATGAGTTAAATGCAGAGGGAAGGCCTGTGGACTCCACTTGCAAGTGATCTTGGATTGCTTTAATTGTTGGCAATGTTGCTGAATCGCAGACAAAGAGAGCATCTTAGATCTGGACCTGAACTGCAGCATCTAGTTCTCCATAAAATAATTTCCAATGCATCTGAGAAGACTCAGGAGTGCAAAGTACTTAGGGGCTGTCAATTCAAGAAAGAAGGATTTTAGAAACTGAAAAAATCAATGTCATCAAAATCTTTTTTCCCTGAATAAGATTTAGTTGAAATTTTCCCTAAACTGTTTCATTTCTCAGTCTAGGGAAATCTGAATTCTTAAATGTTACAGTTGCTTTTGAAACATTAGGAATGAGGGACTCAAAGTTCTCAGTGTGTTTGTTGAGATTAGGCATGGATTCCCTGGACCAGACAGTGGTATCAATGACAGTCAAATTGCCTGGCCACCCCAGTCCTCTCATGGGAATGGGAGTGAATAGCAAGCAAAGAGCCTAAAAAGGCAGTGAGCTAGGGTTTGATCCAAGGTTAGACCTCACCCTGTGCCCATATGAAACCTGTATTCATTTAAGCACAGTCATGTATTGCATAACAATGTTTCAGTCAACTGTAGACCACAAATACAACAGTGGTCACATAAGGTTATAATGGTGCTGAAAAATTCCTATCAGCTAGTGACATTGTAGCCATCGTGACATCATAGCACACCACATCATTCACATGTTTGAGGTGATGTGGATGTAAATGAACCTATGTGCTGCCAGTCATATGAAAGTACAGCACAGGGCCCAATGCAGTGGCTCACGCCTGTAATCCTAGCACTCTGGGAGGCCAAGGCGGGTGGATCATTTGAGCTCAGGAGTTCGAGACCAGCCTGAGCAAGAGCAAAACCCCGTCTCTACTAAAAATAGAAAGAAATTAACTGGACAACTAAAAATATATAGAAAAAATTAACCGGGCATGGTGGCACATACCTTTAGTCCCAGCTACTCGGGAGGCTGAGGCAGGAGGATCGCTTCAGCCCAGGAGTTTGAGGTTGCTGTGAGCTAGGCTGGCACCAAGGCACTCTAGCCCAGGCAACAGAGTGAGACCCTGTCTCAAAAAAAAAAGTACAGCACATAGAATTATGTACAGTACATGATACTTGCTAATGATAATAAATGACTATGTTACTGGTTTAAGTATTTACTATACTAGACTTTTAATTGTTATTTTAGAGTACTCTTACTTATTTAAAAAAGTCAACTGTAAAGCTTAGGTCCTTCAGGAGACATTCTAGGAGAAAGCATTGTCACCATAAAAGATGACAGCTCCGTGCGTGTTATTGCCCCCAAAGAACTTCCAGTGGGACAAGACGTAGAGATGCAAGAAAGTGATACTGATATTCTAACCTTAGGTAGGTCTATGCAAATATGTATCTTTGTGTCTTAGTTTTTAACAAGAAAAAAAAAGTTTTAAAAGTTAAAAAAAATTAAATAGATTAAGTCTTTTAGAATGAGGATATAAAGAAAGAAAATATTTCTGTATAGCTATAAATGTTTGTTTTAAGCTGTGTCATTACAAGAGTCAAAAAGTTAAAAAATTAAAAAGTTTATAAAGTAAAAGAGTTATACTAAGTTAAGGTTAATTTATATTGAAGAAATAAAAATACTTTTTAAAATAAATTTAATGTAGCCTAACTGTACGGTATAAAGTCCACAGTAGTGCACAATAATCTCCTAGGCCTTCACATTCACTCACCACTCACTCACTGACTCACCCAGAGCAACTTCCAGTCCTGCAAGCTCCATTCATGGTAAATGCCCTGTACAGGTGTACCTTTTTTAAATCTTTTATATTACATTTTTCCTGTACCTTTTCTGTGTTTAGGTATGTTTAGATGCTCAAATACCATTGTGTTACAACTGCCTACAATATTCAGTACAGTAATATGCTATGCAGGTTTGTAGCCTCAAAGCAATAGGATATACCACACAACCTGGCCGTGTAGCAGGCTATACCATCTAGGTGTGTGTGAGTACATTCCACCATCACACAATGACAAAATCGCCTAATAACACATTTCTCGGAACATACCCCACCGTTAAGCAAAGCATGACTGTATGGGCTTGGTGAGAGAGGGCTAGAGAATGCTAGACCTTGGACCACGAGGACACACTGAGCAAGTTTCTCAATACTGATCACATTTCTCAATATTCTTTAATCACTTACTTAGATGGATACAAAATGTTAAGGTAGTTCAGGGAGAAGGGAACAGTAGACAAACTTATAAGAAAGAGTAATTAAATAGCTCACTGGTTCTCACTGTTGTGTATCAGAAATCAACATGTTCAGGACTGGGAAGTATTTCCCTGGTGCAGGGGAAGGGAAATGGATAAGCGCCCTCTACAGGGTGCACAGCAGGGGACATCGTGCCCCCCCCCCCACCCTGAGATACCACAATGGAGGACCTCTGGGAATTCTTGTGACCACAAAGGCACTAGGGCTGTGAATGTTGAAAGAGGGGGACAAGGTAATGCACCAATAGCAAGTTTGTTTCACACCTACGTGTATGGTCAGCTGTACTTAGGAGCATGTGGTGGAGCCAGGGTAAGAAGCAATGAGTCCTGACTGTGAGGCCAGTAGAGCTGCACTAGAGCCAGGACTCTTCTAAGCCTCATAAAGAGGATGATAAATTAGAATCCAGCTGGTTCATCCAGCCTTATTATTTTACAGGGTTTTAGCAAAGCTACAAAGAATTGTGTTGTTTTCATCCTCAAGGATGATGATCTAGCCTTATGGTAACAATAATTACTTTTATATAACATTTTCTATAATGTAGAGCTGGAGACAAGACCCTTTATCTCAATGACATTGATAGATCCACTACTCTGGAATACTGGTCATGCATGTATATGAAAAACAAGGAAAGATGAAAAAATGAAGTATTAAGTTCATCAGATTAAGTCCATCCCCCCCCAAAAAATCTAGCTAATATATCTTGGCCAAGAAAGATTTTAAGCAAACTAATTGGTTTTAAGAATAACACACATGTTCCATCTCTGATTTGTCTCAAGATTCATGTTGTCATCTCCAAAGTTTTCCACTACAGAGATGTATGCTGTCATTGGATATAATTATGAATTAATGATTGGTTCATTTAGGGAATAACTCAACCAAATGGCAATGAACTGAAAAATGAGCAGACCCTGAAGGGACACGTTGGCAGGGATAACTAATTCTGCTGCTGATGGCAATCAGCATAGGTCACTCAGAAATAGCCCTGGAAGGAACCAATTATTCACCTTCAGTCCACAGTGAGTGGTTTCATCAGCCTTGCACTACTGACATCAATTAACCCTCATGGCATTCTTCAATTATTTGAAATCTCCAGGCATACCCCATCCTTCCAAGGTAGCTATCAGAACATTTCAAGTTTGTTTTGCTTTCTTTGCAAAGGTTTTAAGCCGAACAGCTGTGATATTTCCACTCTTTATTCTTAAGAGCACTCTGTCCATCCATGTTGGCTACTTGTTTACTCTGTACTCACGACTAAGTACATCTTGACATTTTATAAATGAATACAGGTCTCCAGAGAATTCTTGAGGTACTCTGGTTTAATAGCTGCACTAGTTTGGTGTTATATATGGTCATATTAAAAATGTATTAATTGCACATCAGGATTGATTTTACTGAAGGGTCCATGAGAAAAAGCCCACGCAGAACCATCTATTGCTCTGTGAACTTATTCTTTGCATGGGCTGCTCTGGTGGGGAGAGACCTCCGAAGGGTAAATGATTCCATATAAATTTCTTCAATTAGCAACAGCTTTATAATCCCTGCTGTGAGCCATCAACTACACTCAGATTAGCTTTAATGGGGACTTGTGTACTAAGAATCCTGCCACAGAACCCCCTAATGAGGGATGATTACATTTTTTTTCAAATGCTTACACAGGGCTGCATACTTAAGAGTGAATTGTAACCTTTTCAAAATTGACATTTCAAAAGAAACAAATATTGAGTAGTAGGAGGAGGAGGAGTTGATAGAGAAGAGGCAATTTCATAAGCAGAGGAAAAGAGCCCTTGCTCTTGGTAAACACACAAGGCGCCCCATGCACGAATCACCTTTCTCTTCTGTTTTGTACATCAGCTTCTTGCTCCTCTTAGTAAAGAACTGTGAGCAGTGGTGCTTGTACAAGAATGTAAGAGACAAGACAATGCAAAAGAATCAATTACATTTTGTGACTAAATATGTAGGGTGAGGGGTGTAGGAGTCAAAGATGATCCTGAGATTGCTTAAACCTCCTACAAGGCAAAGGTGTGTCCACTTCATTGTGTATCCATAGCAGTCAACAGAGGGTGCATATCACATCTAGACACCTAAAATGCATACTCAACAATCTGTTGTTCACACTTGCAATGAGACTGAGATATACCTCAAATTTCTATATAACATGATGATGTTTTATAGGTAACGTTTTTAGGGGACTAATGGAGGTTATGGAATGCCTTCTTCCCTACCATCTTATTAATAATAATATGCAAAATTACTTTTATAATTAAAAATAGTCAATAAAATATTTTAACAGGATAGCAGAAGGAGGAGGCTATTTTGTGAGGAAGATAATGGGTTTTAGTCAGATGTAGGTCATTCAACTGGAGATACCCAGAAGGTAGTTCAAAAAACAAGATCACAGCTTTAGACTGTCTTCATTTGTTTCTGTACTGAGTATAGTGGATAATTTCATAAAACCTTTTCTTATAATGTTTCTTAGTGCATCCATTTGACTAATAGTTTCTTATAGTTTGAACTTACCTTTTAAAATTATTTTTTATTGGTTGTCTCCTTAAATTTACTCCTAGGTTTATTGGAAGTTCCAGGTATTTTCCTTTTTTTTGCCCGAAAAAAGAACAATTTTGTTTTGATTTGCATATAGAATAGCACCTTTTTCTTGAACATAAATACGACTTGGAGACCAATTTGGAAAAACCTAGTAGATTTGAATACATGTACATACTCCAACTCTACAATTCTATGTAGAAGGATATGAAAACTCTCACCCAGGTACCAAGTAGATGTTTATACAGCATGGATGGTGATAGTGAAAAATTGCATAGAGTTGATTGACCTTTCCAAAAGAAGTTTGCTAATTAAACTGCTTAATTATCCAGAGATTTACCATAGATATGTTGGAATGAATGAGCTAGATATACACATACCAACATGAATAAAACTAGAAAGATAATACAGAACAAGAAAGGAAAATCTCAAAAGGATATATCAGCACAAGACCATTTATATAAATATTTAAAACACACAAAAACAGAATATATGCTGCTTACATACACACACATATATAGTAAAAGTATAAAAATACACATGGGAATGATGGATGTCAATTTCACATTGTGTTTACCTCTAGAGAGTAAACCAGAGAAGGGATTGTGAGTGGGATTTTAGCTTCTTTCACTACACCTTATGCCTCAAAAAAGAGTGGGGAGTAATTGTGCTACAAATATAGCAGTGAGTACATTATATATTTGAAATAATGCATAGGTAAAATAAAATTAGAGAAAATTGGATGTGATACCATAGGTATAGGTAACTTTTACCTAAGTATTCATATTTAGATTTTATCAAATTTTCTCAATACAGTTAAGTCAGCTATATAAAGTCTCTGAAGTAATGAAAATCTGTGCTAAAACTTTTGGAGGTGTTGATTAGATTGGTGCTAGTGGTCTTCTTATATAAACTTTTAAAAATTTGAGTTAACTATTTTGTAGAACTATGACTATATGTTTTCTTTTTGTGGATTCAGAGATATTCAGGGAATCGGACTGTGGTCTGACATAAGGTGAGTGCATGCTAGTTATCCATAATTAGCGAAATGTGTATGTCTCATATTAAACATTTAGATAGGAAGCAAGCAGCAGTTTACATTAAATAACTGGGTATTTTAACAGACTTCAAGTTACAATGAAGCTTTTAAAAAATACGCCCCACTTTAGTGCTCAGATTTGTGGGACATACCCCAGTTAATGGAGACCAGACCCCATGTAGAAGACCATATCTGGCACATCTCATGGGAGTCGTAATTTATAGTGGATCAGAAGGAGCAGCCTGTGGGGTTAAAGACCCAGGAGCCACGGAATGAAAGAAGGGCTGGAGGAATAAGAATTACAGTGAATGAGAAAGGACACAGCTGGGAGGGACACAAAGAACAATGATGTAATACAGGACACAGGACAAATATAAATATTTGAAGGATTATTACAAAGAACAGAATCAAGAAAAAATTCTTTGGATTTTACAGAAAACCAGAGTTCAGCTCAAATACACAATAAGTACCTTCTAATTTAGGGACCTCCAAAACTCAAAGGGCCCCCAAGAGCAAATTTTCCATCCTAGCATGAGGCTGGCTATTGCCTAGTCAAGAGTATTTTGGAATAGATACCTGCCTCAGAGTAGAGGGTGAACTGGATTGCCTCTGAATGGTATATGTCTACTCTCTCGCAGGGTGACATTTTAAGTAGCAGATGACTTGTTTGATTTCTTTGTTATATTTGACACATGCTTCCCCAAAACCAGATCAGTTCCTAAAATCATCATGTAGGAGTGTTTATTTAGCATCATAAGAAAGCTCAAAACCTTACTAGATGGAGAAAACAAAAATGCCCCACGATCCTGTGTAAATCTAGAATCACAGAACATTAGATTTAAAATGGACTTCATTGCAGAAATGAGAAGTAAAGTCCCAGAGAGTTTTCAGCCCTTCCATGGCCGCATGGTTAGTAACAGGCAGAGCATTGTCCTTCTGGTAACCACTCCATCCTTCTTTTCATCCATTTGGTTGAGGCTTAGGCCACAACAATCTGCAGTTCAGCAGCAACAACAAGGAATGTCTGTGATGACACTCTTATGCATCTACCTTGCACCCGCCTTGTCCCTGACTGGCAACCCCTAAATGAAGCAGCACCAGGGATGCAGCCTCTGTATCAAACACTGGTCCCATGTCCCTCCACCCCATGGCAGTGTCTGTCTTTCCTATATATTCTCACACCACTGTCTCTAAGAAGAAAACCTCAGTCTTTCTGGTTCCCAGACTAGAATCCCATCAGAGCCCCCAAACCAGACAGAGAGGAGCTCATGACAAACTGTGTGCCAATCCCATCCAGCCAGTCTCCCATCCTGGCCTCAGGTGAACCCTAGAAGCTCTTGACTCAGTTTTAGCCAAATGACTCAACACTTCTGTCAAACGACTGGCCCCTTGAGTGAAGCTTTCCAAACGGAGCAGTCAGACTTGATTGAGCACTGCTGTGAGGTTTACTGTTTCTTCTATTGTTGAAAATAAACAATAAGTTATCTGATCCCCAAGGCTACCATATATTAACTCACTGTTATATGGAATTTGAGGCGACCCAAATCTTCTTCCTCAGTAAGAACAACAAACCAGGTAATGTCATGAACCATATCTTTACAAAATAATCATGGATATAGAGCATCTATTTGAAAACAGCAAGGTAAGGTTTACAAATTTGTGACTGTTCCAAAAGTTTAAAGATGCACAATCCCCATATAGTTTGCAGAGAATTTGCTGTATCTTTGGGAGTTAATTCCCTGATCCCCATTTTTCTTCCCTGTATTTCAGATGTAAAGAATGTCTGCTGTTTAGTAAACACTATGGACAGGTTAAGAACTAATGTTTTAGAAAATGCATTAGTATGTATGCCTCTCCAATCCAATCAGGATCCAATAATAAACATTAATCAGAAGTGTTCATGCTTTATGTATAAAACTGTTGCAGAAATGTCAAGAGTATAATGAATCCTAGGGGTTCTTGCTAGTTGTGACTCATGACTTAATATCAGTGTAAAATTGGTTATTTATGATGGAATTAATAAAGGTGTTTTTTTTTTCCTCCTGTGTGTGTGTGTGTGTGACTTTGTGGGGAAAATATATTTATTTCCTCCTTGGACATTATGTCTGTGTGGTTCTAGACAAAGAAAAAAATAGCTGGATGAAGGCTAAAGAGAAGGTAAACACTTCCCTTTACTTTTATGTGAATATTAATACTTCCAGTCCAGAAGCTGATGGGGCTACGGCCGAGCAGGTACCCCCAGAGTCATGGTTTCTGTCTATTCTCCTTAGAGTCTGCTCCTCAAATATAGATATTATTTTTGTTGTAGAAGAAGTGTAAGATGAAATGTTTCTATAAGGACTTTAAAATGCCTGTCTGTGCCTGTGGTGGACTTTGTGGTTTCTTCCTTTCCGGCATCTAATTTATTCCACTGCTCTCCTCTTTGCAGAATCCACATTGTTTGCCTGACCCTGGCATTTGACATTGCCCTATGTAGTTTGCATCATGTTGGCATTTGATATTGTCCCTAGTGGTGACATGTCTCTCCCTCTCCCCCCCACCCCAGAAGCTCATAGCCCAAGCGTTACAGTAGCCGTCCTGTAACATCTTGTAAGCAGGAGGGCAGTGAGCCTCTCTTGAAAGCAGAGTTCAGCACTGAAAAGAAACATGTCCCCGGTGACCATTCTTAGCCAGGAGACACTGCATTTCGGAAACCTGACCTTTACAACTTTTTAGTTGTTGGGCCAATACATTCCATGTTGCCTTCACCAGTGTAAGCTGGTTGTCTGTTATTTGCAACCAGAAGCTTGGTAACCAGTACAGCAATTACTCAGAACACTTGGGGGAGGGAGAGGAACTAAGTAACATATTGAGCGCCTACAGATTTGATCATTTTATTCCACTCAATGGTATATACCATTTTCCCAGTTTTATGCATAAGAAAACTGAGGTGTATAGAAACTAAGTAACTTGACCAAAGTCATAGTGGCAGAAGCAGAATTATAGTCAGGTCTCTCTGAAACCAAGGCCCATTTTCATTCTGCTAGACTAGCAGTTCTCAACCTATTTCGTCTCTGTCGTACATAGCAGATGAGATCCACGTACTAAACACACTCCCACAGGCATACCTAGGGTTGAATGTAATTCCTGGCCTCTACCTTTAATTCAACCTGTTTATCTGCTATTCCAGAAAGCAAATCAGATGCAAGTTGGAGTGGCATTCTTGCAGGATAACCTTGACATTTCTTTAATTTAAAAGGCAAAAAACTACTCCAAACCCACTGAGGCCTTCTGTCATTTAACTTCAAATTATTTCTGACAAATCTCACTGACACATTGCTCCTTTTGCTCCTTTTTTCCTTTCACTATGCTTGTTACAGACTGAATGCTTGTGTCCCCCTGAAATTCGTATGTTGAAATCCTAACCTCCAATGAAATTGTATCAGTAGGGAGGCCTTTGGAAGGTGCTTAGGTATTGAGGGTGGAGCCCTCCTGAATGGGCTTTGTGCCCCTTAGAAAGAGACCCTAGAGAGTTTGCTCCACCCAGCATGTGAGGCTACAGGGAGAAGACAGCCATCTACGAACCAGGCAGTGGGCCCACGCCAGACACTGAATCTGCCAGTGTCTTGGTCTTGGGCATACCAGCCTCTAGGACATAGGAAATAAATATTTATTGTTTACAAGCCACCCAGGCCATGGTATTCTGCTACAGAAGCCTGAACAGATTAAGACAATGCTAACAAAGTAGATTTGTCCTTCTGCACTCTCATGACATCCTGGAGGGCTAAGGCATTATGACTCATGTAGACAGTTAGTGCTAGAGGTCAGAGCACTTGTTATCATCATCTGAATGGGAAAACTCCACTATGTCTTTCGTGGCAGCACTAGAGGCTTCCCCCTACCAGTTCTAGCACTATCTAGTTCATTTTTCTCCTGGCTTGGCCGTCTGCCCTGCTCTGTTGACTTTGCACGGACTAGGTTTGGTTTCATTAAATGTACTTACCACCATCAGAAAGGGTTGAGACAGCTTACAGTACGGGCACAGAACTTGTACTTGAAAACAAATGGAACAACAGAAGAAAGTTAGGAGCCAAGCAATAAAATAGGGAGAGGGGATGCCAAGGGACCTTGAAGAGGGTCACTGAACCCCAGAACGAGGGTCGACTCTGGAACGTGACTCAAACACCAGATCCACTTTCTGTTTCTGCTTCCCAGTCCCAAAATCCTTAGCAAGTTGCTATAATAAATATATTTCATACATGACTTAAAAAAATGGGTTGGCAAACCAGAACTCAGTCACAGCTCATACTCAAGTAACTTGTTAGCATCAGGTCTTTATCCTATGACCTTGAGAACCGGTATCTCGGCAGTTGTCTGGGAACCATGTGAATTCAGACCAGGACACAATGATAGTAACTGACTCTGCTGCAGTTGGCTCTTGGATTACAGGGACTAATTTTTAAAATAACATAGAAAATTCATTGTTTTCCTCTATGAATAACTTCCCCTCAGATGTAAGAAAATGTGAACAATATTGCTTTCTGCTTTTTTCCCTCTAGTCTGCATTTCCTGGTGAGGAGTTTGCGCTGTAATTCCGTCTATCACTCTCTAAGAGCAGTCTGTTCACTTTAAAAAGAGAACGCATGCCAGGGATCCTGGTTGGTGTCACGCTTGTGTGTTCTGTCTCTCTCTCTGCCACATCAGCCTTCCCTGCTGCTGGTGTAGTTCTGAGGGCCAGATCCAGGGGGCCCAAGACAAAAAAGTGCCTGAGCTTAACACCCATGTGCGCTGTCTCAGTGGGACACAACAGCAAATACTGTGGCCACATTTACTACTCACCAAAGACCTGACGGCACCTCATGTCTTTTTGGTGAGCCATGAATATTAAATAGGTGACTATGGACATTAGGTGTCTGTTGTTGCTTCCGTTCCTTTCTACCCATAGTGAAAACCCCACACTTCACTAAATCTTTGGCTAATGTTTCTCGTAGGTTGGAACTAACTTACTTATCTATCCATAAAACATTGTGTGAACTCTGCCTTGTGTTTCATGAGCTATTCCCATTTATTCTTAGTTTAACATTTAGATGGTATTTGTTATTCCCTTTTTGTACTCACAGCCCACTGGGCCAGCCTGCTTCCTCCCTTCCTTCTTCCCTTCCTCCCTTCTTCCCTCCCTCCCTTCCTTCCTTCCTTCTTTCTTTCCTTCCTTCCTTCCTTCCTTCCTTCCTTCCTTCCTTCCTTCCTTCCTTCCTTCCTATCATGACTGCAGTACTCTCACCATGCATTTTGAGGAGCTGATTCCATGTCATTTTTCCCAACAGGACTGGGATCTTCAAGGAGGGGACATAATTTTTTTTTTTTTTTTTTTTGCATCCCCAGCCCACTGTCTGGTACAGCATCAGTGGCTTATACATGTTTTCTGAGTAAAGGAATGAAGGAACAAATCAACCCACAATGTAGTTGAAGATGTAAGGACATAGATATGGTCTGAAATAAATAACAGGCCGGTGGTTCTTTTCCCAACAGCCTGCTCAGATGGTGCCTGGTGTGGTTGGAGATGAACAGACAGATTTAAGGGACATTGCCAGATTCTCTGTCATGTTGAGCAGCCGCTGTCTCCAGGCGTGAATGCCAGCTCTCAGCTGCACAAAATCGTGCTCCCTCCTGGGGAACAGAAAATCTGGATCATGCCCATGCACCCAGCTTCCTGCCAAGTGTTATCATGACTGCCTGGTTCCCTCAGATGACAGTAATGAAGTAGGGACTTAATAGACCTCACCTCAGTGTGTCTGGGGAATCACGCTGTCAATTAGAATCTCCTCGGGAGCCCTGACAGATGTGTTCTTTTGGCTAACTTTGGCATCTGTTCTCTGGTTAAGGCTCCTGGTCTGATGCTTTCTTCCTTGGAAAAGGCTCGTTTTAGCCAGCGGCTCTATTAAACTATTGTTTTTCAGTGGTGTCCATGAGAAATGAGATGATCATCCAGTATGCACTGTGGCATCACACTGATTAGGACTGTTAGCTAGCGTTTAGGGACACCCTCACGGTACCAGGTAGAGGACATCAAGACCTGGCAGAGAAGCAAAGCCACCCATCTATGCCAAGGCTGCGATCTGGTTCCACTGAGCATCCCCTGCTCAGTCTCCCAAGCTGAGATTTCACACCTTCCTGATCCAATCCACACTATAACATCTATATTTGTACTGAAGCCCCAAGGGAAGAAAACTGCATCGTAATGAATGTGTGCTTTGTTAGCTACAGCATAATAAACATGATGCTATAATTATCCATGTTTTCATAGAGCTAGAAAACTAATCTCTTTACGAATTAGTGTCCCTGGCAAACAGGCTCAGCATTTTGCCTTTGTTCTGTGGTAATACATGGCCTTGTAGTGAGTTTGTTTGTTTCAGCATTTTAGCAATATCTGGATAAAAATCACGTTTAAAATATTTTTGTATGTGAGTCTCATTAGTTGAAATCGTTTTGTGATCCAGCTCTGCCTTGTGATTTCACTTTATACAAAACCTTATTAATGTAACCTAAAACTTCAAGAGCTTTCCCCAGCAGCTGCTGCACCCCACCCCCTTTCTAGGTTAACACATTGATCAAGGCAGTAAGACTTGAGGGACTAGGAATGAAAAATCCCACTCCATATTCTATATCATCCTTGCGATTGGCACTTTATATTCCAGTATTAGTGAGTTGATATTCTGGATCTGGAAGATATTACCTTCTAGAATATTCATTTATTCATTCTGTCTATATGTCTTGGAGTGTCTGCCCTGTCATTCACTCTGCTAGTCCCTTGGATGCAAAGTTGGCCAAACAAAAATCTCTAACATCCTAGTGGGGGGATACAAAAAAAAATCAAATAAGATACATAAATACATAATGTTAGAATGATGATTTGTGCTATAAAGGTGAAAAACAGGAAATAAAGAAGGAGTTTGGGGAGGGAGCTGTAACTTATAGTTTGATCAGGAAAGGCTTCACTGAAAATGTGACTTTGAGTAAGCTCTTGGTTAAAGTATGATGATCTCAAGTGGAAAAATGTAAAAAGCTGTAATTTTAACCAGTAACAACTAAAGCTATCAATAGTGGATACCTTCTGGGAGATTATCTTATAGTGGGACCAGACGCAGTAGAAAAATTGGAGAACCTAGATTGAGGCTCCATATGGTGATACAAAAAAGAATTCTACTACTCTATAGTTTAACCTGGAGCAACTGCAGCCCCGTGGCTGGGCAGGGCCTTACGTGGTCCTCGTCTCATCCCATCTCCTAAACCAGGGTTTCGGGACACTTGCACTGGGAGAATTATCCTTTGAGGAACGTGGATTACATTTGGGAGACGGAGTTCTGTCCAATTTTAAGCCCCAGGAAAGACTTCCCCTATTCTTGGCTGCTTCTTTCTTCTGTAGATAGTTTTTAGAAGTTTTCTAAACTTGTAAAATTCATTTCCCTTTTGCTTGAGTCCTTGGTCATTTGTTGTATATAAGGAAAAATCCATATGTATAAATCAGTGGTTCATGTTACATTCACATAATTCCATTATGCCTGGATTTAATTTTTTAAGTTTTTTTCAGACTCTGAGTATATAGAACTATTCTATCATGAAATGATGGAAAACAAAGATGTGATAACAGCTATACTGCAGTATCACCCAGTCTTAGAAGTTGTTAGACATGAAAGAAAGGGGGCAGACTGGAACTGAGAACCGATGCAACTCGGAGAACATGGGGCCCGCGTCCGGCGCTGCAGGTCCCGGGCTGTGATCATCTCTGACTAGATTGGTGAGCTGAGCTCTGCCCGGCTACTGAGTTTTCAGGCTCTCGCTATTCTCTGGTAATGTTCTCGCCTTGGATGTGCCACTCTTTATTAAGCACCATGATCACAAATGAGAGCTCTGCCCCTGACTAGGCTGGTTCCAATGAGTGTTCATGAGAAAGCCTGGGACAGAGTTAACAGTGCCCACCCCTGGGAAGAGTCGAGTTGCTTCCTTTGAAGGTTAATGACAACCAAGCCAGGTGGGATAAAACACCCAGACCGGTCTAAAGAAAATATCAGACAGGAATGCACGTAAATAGAACAACTCACCCACTGGGCTGTCTCTGCAGGGCACCTGTCCTCTTGCAGTGCTAATATTTCTGAATCATGAAATCATCCCCACCAAAACTTCATTTGTTAGCAGGAAATGATGTAACTTTGCTCATAATTAATTGTATTTTTTCATCCCCCCAAAACCAACTTAGGATGAGTCTCACATGTGAACTGTAAAAGTCAAAAGCCTAACACGGGGGGGTTTCCTACTTGAGTGTGCATCAAAATGACCCGGAGGGCTTGCTGGGAGAGAGTGCTGGTCCTCACTCCCAGACTTCCCTTTTGTAAGTCTGGAGTGAAGCCCAGGCATTTGCGTTTCTAACAGTTTAGAAGAATTTGAATCTGTTGATGCTGATGCTCCTGGGCCAAATTTCAGAACCACTGGTCTAATAGATTCCTCTACTTTTCCACATGGCTGTCCTTTCCCATCAGGGAAACACTTCTTTCTTCATGACAAAAATGTAATCACATTATATTTATCTTTTTCCTTTATATAGTTTTTGATTTTCTGAAAGTGTCACAGAATGGTCCCAAAAGAAGTGTTCATAAGCAGCTTCCTGTGAAACACAGCTAAACAAATAACACTCTACCCATTGCAGATGTATAATTGGAATTCAAATTGATTTGTGAGCATGTTTTGTTTCTGAGTGGCGTTATTTATGAAACTTGGAATTGGACTGTCTTCATGGAGTTATTTCTACCATTTAGTTCAATGCTAAGTGATTCTTCTTTGCATCCAAAATTGGTAGAGCTAACAGAGGAGCACTGTGTGGAATTCATATGCTGTTTGTCTTATTGAAATACTAGCAGCACATGTCACAGTCCATTTGCTGTTTCATTTATATACATATATATGTCATATATGTCACACATGTAAATACATATGTAAGTACAGAAAAACACATTCATGAATCTTTAATTATATATTATATTTATATGATTATTATATTATATAATATGTTGTCAATATTAACATATTAATATACAGTATATATCATATTATTATATATATGCATGTACACACACTCACATATAAGAATCTAAGTTCCTTTGGACATGACCCTAAATATTTCAAACAAATGACCCTAAGTATTTTTGGAGCATTAACTCTAAGTTGAGCCATTTGGAACATGAATAAAGAGTGCTTTGAACATTTTTAAGAGTAAAAATAATTTTAAAATAACTTTGTTGTAGTAATGCCTTCAGAAAGCAATGCTGTCAAACTCCCATGATGACAAGTCTCTAGCTGAAGACACGAAGGGTGACAAGCTGCTTTTTCTACTAGATCTGGAAAACAAATATTTTTAAGATATATAGACCAGTTATGGAACACCTATTATGTATATGCTGGGTATTCATTTAACAATGATGTTAATATACGTCCTTTTCCTCAAGGGGAAATAGGACCTAATTAAGCGGATTTACTGAATTACATGTGTTTTCGGTAAGTTCTCCATGGAAATTGAGTCAAGAAGAGGACCGGTAGAACAGCAGTGAACGTTTCCTGAACGTTTCAGATGGTGGCTGAAGGGACACATCTAGTAAGGCCTTGGGAAAACATGACACACAGGGACAGGTTTTGAGACCAGGTAGAATCTATAAAACCCTCTTGAAACATTTGCTACTTTTTTGTTGTCTTCAGAATTAAATTATCTCAACAAGTGAAGCAACTAGAGTTCAGACAGATTACTTGCCCATAGTCTCTTAAATTACGTTGGAATACTGGCAATAAACCTCAGTTCATGTCTCCCAAACTGACATACATTTTTTTTCTATACAATACAAACAATCCTCAGCCTGCATTCCAGCAATCAACCAGACACACGTGGTGGGAGAACCAGGACCATGGGTTCAGTTCTGTGTCACTGAGAACCTAGGATCCAAAAGACAGCCGCAGTTATCAAAACTGAAGGAGCAGGGGCATGCATACATGGCAACATGTACTCAAACGTTCAATTTTTGCATCAGCACTACATCATTTCAAGAAAGAGAAAGAAAAGACAACCAGTTACCTTATGCCTTTACTTTGGACTAAATTCTGGGTACAGGCACATTTTGAATAAGGACAAAATGCTAACATGTCCTGGCAATTAGACTTAGAAAGAATTCATTATGCATTGGTTTTTGTTTAACTATGCAGGACCTACCCTAGAAGTTCTCTGTCAGTGGGGCTCAGGTACAGGAGTGTGGTTAGAAGAAGAGCTAAAGGACTTGTTTTAAGCTGTGTTTGCTGAGGAAATGCACTGGTTTAGCTTAAGGAATACCAGCAAAGTTTAAAAGATGACTTTATTTATATTCTCCGTTTATGGTGGTTGTACAAGAAGACCACTAAATTACTGGGGATCTACAGCAACTGACCGTTGGTGCTGCCACTTTTGTAAAATGTCCAGCATCTGTTAAAGGTGTTGTAAATGATAAGTAGGTTTCCATTAGGAACAAATTCTTTTCCAGTGTTACTTCCCAGGAAGATTCTCCTTTTCTTAGTTTAACTTCATTAGTCCCAGCCACTTCTCCCTGACTGCATCTTGTTATACCTAGTAGTGCTCTAATTCATTTCCCTCTTTTGTTTTTACATTTTTCATGCAACAACTCAACTCAATCAGTAATTCCTTTCAGCATTAATGTGTAGTTTTACAAAAGCCAATTATGAATTCTTCAGGAACTTCAGAAAATAAATCCTGCTTGAAAACATGCAAGAGTCTTATTGTGTGCAAAGTACAGCTGGTGACTCTTAAAGTTGACTCATTTTCTGAGGCACTTTGGTCAAGTGGCTCTTGAAGGATACTTCTGTTTAAAACCAAATTTGCAGAACCATGTACAGGATGTTTCATTTTTTGACAACCTTGGAGAAGCCAAGTTCAATGACAGTGCTGTTTCATCTGTGTGCCTGGCCTCACAGAGATGGCAACTGTGATTATTGTACAACCTCCCCAGAGTCCAGAGTTTCTTCCAGGAGCTGCTTCCACTGACAGAAAGCAGGTGTCTGAGCACAGGAAAAGGGGCAAAAAACAGAGCCCTGAGGTGCTTCGGAAAATTACGAGTCTGGCTTGATCTCTACACAACTACTTTTGAAAGGTAGTTCTTATTATGAACTAGCTTTATAGTTTTCTTTTGCTTTCTTTTTCTACAAAGTAAATCTTAAGCAGAGTTCCAAAAGAAAGTGCTTTCAAAATGTTTATTGCCTTAAAATTCACATTAGTTAATTTCCACCATAAACGTGATTCTTGGATTTCATGTTGTAAGGAGATTTTGTACCAAATTTCTAACAAATTTCAGATATTCCATATCTCTAAATATAATTTTAGCCTCTGTGTTCTCAGGTGAAATTACTGTTGATATCTGTATTCTTGTTCCATCAAAATGTTTCCATACATTATACAGCCTCTTTTCTAAGAGTTTTTCCTCCTATCTTGAATACTAGTGGATCTTTATTTTTTCTAGTTTTTAGAAATTAAAACAATGCAAGTTCATTTTAACAGGTAATAAAATATACAGGAGCATCTCACTTACCACTTTGTCCCCTTGCCCCCTCTCATTTTGCTTTGTACCATCTGACGTATAAAATAGTTGTGTGTTCATTTATCTGCTCCCACAATCCTTTAAGCACCTAGAACAGTGACTGGCTTATTAGAGTCATTCAGTGAATATTTGGCAAATGCATCAGCAATTATGGTGGGGCTTCCAGTTCTCCAGACTTTCCAGCCTGATACTCTATCTACCAACTCCTGTATCTGTGCTGTAACGTGTATGTCATGTTTATATTGGCTCTGAACTATCCAAAATGATCATCGGTCCCTTTTGAACTTGAGTGCAGATTTAGCAACATCAGTTTACAAATGTGACATCATGAAGACTTAATTTCTTGAAAGATAACTCAGCAGATACTTGGGTTGTATTGTTTTTTAATCCATTCAGCCAGTCTATGTCTTTTGGGTAGAGCATTCAGACTGTTAATGTTGAGTTATATAATTGATATGTGGGATGCTGTTCTGTTCATCATGTTGGGTAGTACCTTATTGCTTTGTTTATTCTCTTGTGCTATTGTTTTATATGAGCTGTGAGCTTTAGACTTGGGGTGATTTTACACTGGTTGGTAACTATTGTTGTCATCCACGTATAATGCAGTTCTGAGTATTTCCTGTGGGGCAGGTCTGGTAGTGACAGAGTTTCTCAGTGTTTGCTTGTCTGGAAAAGTCTTTATTTCTCCTCAGATATTACCACTTTAAAACTTTATATTTACATATTTCTTTATGGCCTAATTCTTTGTTTTTAATCAGAAAAGTAATAAATACTCATTTAAAAACATAGCACACAGTTATATAGCATAAATAATCAAGATCCCTTTTCAGCCTTATTATCTCTAAAACTTTTCAAAGTATAGCCTCTGCCTCTTTAAAGTTTGTTTTATATTGTCCCAGATCTCCTTCTAGGCATTTACAATATTTAAAATATTTACAAAGTACAATTTACCCTCGTACAACATGGGAATTGGGCCATCAACCCACCCTTGCAGTTGAAAATTTGCATATAACTTTTAATTCCCCCAAAATTTAATTACTAATAGCCCATTGTTGAATTTATTGGCTTTACTGATAACATAAAGTCAATTAATACATATTTTATATAAGCATCATATATTGTATTCTTACAATAAATAAGCCAGAGAAAAGAAAATGTTATTAAGCAAATCATAAGGAAAAGAAAATGTATTTATTGTTGATTAAGTGGAAGTGGATCATCATAAACGTCTTCACCCTTAGCCTCTTCACATCAAGTAGGCTGAGGAAGAGGAGGAAGAGGCAGGGTTGGCCTTCCTGTCTCAGGCATAACAGGTGGAAGAAACTCCATATTTACATGGACCTATGCAGTTCAAGCCCATCTTGTTTAAGGGTCAACTGTATATACTTCCTAAGATCCAAAGATACAATGTGTAGTATACAGACTAACTTCGATGGATGTACACATCAACCCTTAAGGTTTCTTACATAAATAAAATTATAACATGCATTCTATTTCACAGCTTGCTTTCTAAATTTGGTCACTTTAAATAAGCACTTCTTCTAGCTTAGTGCATATAAATCTATCTCATTCTTTCTAATGGTTTGTGGAATTGATGTGCAGTCATTTATGTAATAATACCCCAATTGAGAGATACTCGTCAATTGTTTCCAGAATTGTTTTCAGTTCTTACTATAACACAGAACACTGCTGTGTATATGTTTGTATGCAACTCATTTTTCATATGTGTGCAAAATGTCTTTTTGGTCAAATAGATTCCAAGAAGTACAATTAGTTAATAATAAGAATGTATGAATATTTGATGTTAATGTAAGGTCCAATTACTTTTCAAAAAGGCAGTATAAGTTATAATCAAAAATACACAAATATGACTATCTTTTCACACCCTCACCAAAAGTGAATATCATCAATCTTTAAACATTTTACCAATCTGAGCAGTACAAAAATGTTATATTTTCATTTTAATGTACATTTGCTTGAGTTTGAGCATTCATCCAAACCTGATGTTGTGCATGCAGGCAGGCTGTTTGCTGCTGGTTGTCTGACATTCTGCACAGTAGCATGCATTACTTCCAGGGCATTTACTACCTTTGTCTACAATAGATTAATGTGTTCTTTGCATGCTAATATAAGAATTCAAGGGTAAGATTCAAGAGACTGTCACCAGACCATTCATAGTGCAATCCTATTCATTTTGTGGGCAGCATCATTGGGATGGATATAGGAAAAATTACTTGTGGGGGCAAAGCTGATGCAGTACATTGCTACCCAAAAAAGCAGAATTTACTTTCAGAGTTGATGTGGACCTTTCATTTCTGATCTCAGGAGCACATAATGAGATACTGAAGGGGTGGAGAGGGGTGGCACGTAGGCAGATATATTCATAAATGCAGACTTGCTCGGTTTCTAAGTAACAAAGCACAAGTGGGCAACTATTATGCTTTTTGGTCCTATTATATCAGTGATTATTTCTCTCAGAGTCATCCATTGGCCCATTGCTTGTATTGTACTTTGATGAATTTTCACTGTTTTGGTGTCTTCATCATCATCACCGTGTAAATTTGGAAAGGCTATGTCTCAAGTATGAATCAGACACTGTTTCAAGCCAGAAGTCCCTGGATTGCCTCTGGATGGAATCTTCTATATGATTTCATTTCTATTTAAACATAAGCTTAAAAACATTGTAAAGAGTAAGAAAAGGAAATACAATTGTAGGTGAGTAAGGCTTGCCATCCACTTAGCGTGCAGTCCCTTGGATTCTGACAGAGGGTGCCAGGAGAACAGCACAGCTTTAAATATTGAATGATGGGATTTGTGCCAACGTAGCATATGGTTTTATGTGAACAATGAATATTCTATTATTTCATGTGTGATGCCAGGGAGGAAGGTGGATTTGTGGAGACCTGGTGCAGCTGAGCGTACATCAGACAATCCTTTTCATTATTGGTGTCTGTGGCCTAATGATGGATTGAGGGACTTACTTGAGAATGGCAGACAAAGGTGAGATTGTTAACGAGTTACAACTTTGCCCCCAAAAGACATCACAATTGCTATGATCAAATAAATTGTAATGACTTGATAGTGTCTGTAGTGATCTACATTTTATCTGAGCTGCCTGGATTTTCTTATATTAATAGCACGGTGATTTCATCCCTGTCCTTAGAGAGGTCTGCGTCAGTACATCTCCCTCTTGTAGTCCTTGACCAGTTATTAACAGAGTACTGTATCTCCTTCTCTCCAGCCCTCAGATGTTCAGTTTTCTTCTATAGGAGTTTGTCAAGAGCAAAGGTAACAGAAAGAAACCTTATATAAGAAGAAATATCATTATTTATTTATTTATTTATTTATTTATTTATTTTGTAGAGACAGGGTCTCTATATGTTTCCCAGACCGGTCTCAAACTCCTGGCCTCAAGCAATCCTCCCACCCCAGACTCCCAAATTGCTGGGATTACAGAGATGAGCCACCATGCCTGGCCATCATTACTTCTTAATAAAAATAAGGTCCTGGCTTATGGTGGCTTAAGTTGACTGTCAGGGGCTGTTTCTTGTTAATTCATTTCTGATCAAAATGAAAAACTCAGAGGCCGGTAATCTGATGTTGAGAAAGTTAGAAATCTGTATTTCAGGACTTTAGTCATTTCAAAAAGTCCCATTATTTGAATATGCTTTAAAAAACGTACAGGATTTCAAGACCATTATTTCAAATGGCTTCTGGCCACCAGCACAGTGATGGTCTAAATGTGATAGATTTACTTCTCCAATTGCCAGTGAGCAAATACGAAGTGATGCTATTACTGGGCTTCAAGCTGTGAGGAGAGATCTGGGTTGACTATTCCCATTGCCACATTGATTGGCACACAACGTGGCATGCTATGGAGACAAAGGCGTCCTCACAGGAACTAATTCTCAAATTTGAATGTGCATGTACTCACCTGGGGATTGTGTTAAAAGCAGTCAGTTGATGTAGTTCTCCAAGACACAGGAGTCTGTGTTTCTCACAAGCCCCCAGGTGACACTGATGCTGATACTGCTGGTTCACAGCCCACACTTTGAGCACACAAAGCCTTATGTTTCAGATCTTTTAATTACAGCTGAAGATACAAATACAACCTCTGCTGGCCATGATCCCTGCATCTCATAGGCCGTGACTATGCCCATGCCCTCCTGGCCTCCTTACGACTTCACAAAGCAAACTAGCTAGAGTTAGAGTTGAACTTTAATAAGCGAACTGAAAATATATTTAGTCTTTTAATGTGGGAAACCTATTTCCCATTTTGCTGAACTATAAATACAGTACTTAGAACATGTGTTAAGAATGGTAGCGTTGAAGGAATAGTGATCTGCTATGTTTTACAGTTTCCTGCTTGTCACTTCCCTGCCAGGACTCAGGTCAGGCCTTCCCTAGGCCTGGGGCTACTGCCCTCAGGAGTCCACAGACGCCTCTTATGGGGTCCACGCTGCTCCGATGGCCGCCTCTGATACCCTTCATCCTGTGTGCAGCACCAGAGCACCTGGCAACTTCGAGTGCTCAGTGAATGTTGGTGAAGAAAGAAAACCTTATTGGAATAAATACATAAAGCAAATTATGACATGTCAAGCCGGTAGAATAAAATGGGTCTCAGAAAACAGTAATTGTGAAAACTAACAACATGGACATTTTTTATTTTGTTAAGTGTAAAAGAGCTGGATGTAATAATGCATTTTGCATGTTTATGATTTTCAATATATGTGTGCAGGTACATATGTGTGTGTATATATATATATATATATATATATAAAATGAACAAATAACAAAAAGGAACCCAAGGAAACAAAAACAATAAGCTAGTCAAGGTATGGATGATTATGGATAATTTAACTTCCCCTTAAAATTATTCCTTTTTTATATTAGAGTTTTCAATAAATTATATATAAAAAAGAAAACACAATTTACTATCATTAAATATCATTCGTCCTTCCCTCCACATGCTTAACTGCAAAAGCCCATACTAACTAAGACTCTCCTAAAAGAAATTGAAGACAGATTGTTAAAATATTTAATTAACTATGAGAATGAATATATTTTTTATAGATTATGTTCATGCCTTCATTTGACTTGTAAACTCTGTAGTGTTCCCAAGATTGATGAAATTCACAGGGCCCTCAAAGAAGAGCTCTTGTCTACTCATCTATTCTCCTGCCGCAGACACTCAGTAAAATGAATAACAGGCTGGTAGGAATTCACCTTGTCAAACGGCGTGGAGCAAAGCTCTCACATCTTTACATCCAGTTGTTTTCTCCACTGCACTTTTTCCCTTTTACCCTCCATACCACTTAGTTAGGTTATTTTCATCTAGTTTAAAATGGTTTCTTTGTTGTCATACTGTATAAAATTTAGCCTCATTAAGAAGTATGTCCCTTCGTATTTCTGCCTGCAACTGATAAATTTGAAAAAGTAATCATGTAAAACCAGCTAGTAGCTGAGAATATCACTTTAAATTTTGCATTTTCACCTAGTAAATAAAAAATCCTGCTTAGAAATTTGACAACACAAGTCCTTGTTGAAATAGTTTGGCTAATGGCAGGAGGTAAATTCTCTTTTTCTTAGCCTAGCCTGTTTCTTCTCTTCTCTTATCCGAGTGGACACTGCTCTTGTCTCTCTCTCCCATGCTTCCCCCTGCCAGTTTCTCTCGGTTCTTTACCTCTCATGCTTTTTTTCTCCCTTAAATGATCTGTAGTTCCAGATAAATGTGTTAGAATTAATTTTTACTCCAAGATTTGAAAAGTTGTATTTACATATCCAAATGCATACACATGCATACTTGAACATGTGTGTTGTGACATCGTTTTACATTTTTAGAGGTACAATATTCATGAGAAGAAAAGGTGAGTCTCCCTTTGCTAACCTTGTGCCTCTGGAGCGTAGTGGATCACTATCAGATAGGGACTTGATGTATGTTTATTAAAAGAATAATTATGTGAATTAAAGAATGAATGCATGCTATTAATGGCGAGGTGACAACTCATGTTAGAAGACCAACAAGATATTAGAAACACCTTATGATGATTATGAGCAGGTCCACATTTACTGCCCTTTTGCGAGTATCTTCAGTCCCCTGGCTATGCTGGTAAACATTTCTCTTTCTCCTTTGCTATTTGCAGTAAACCATGGCTTTTAAAAGGTGTTCCCCTTTTTGTTCTTATACCAGTTCCCCTTTTCTTCCTTTGAAATATATGAGCAACACTCAAGAAGCTTTAATTCTATCTCTTTCTTTGAACTAGGACATTTGTCATTTGTCTCACTCTGCTTTGTCATCTGGGGACTTATCACCCCTACTAGGTTTTAAGACTTTTTAGGAAAATAATGATTTCTCTGTTTTGTTTTGTTTTCATTCTGTTGTTTTTTAATAAATCTCTGACAGTGTCTATACTGGTTTCTAGAAAATCAGTGACATTGACTGAACTGCACTTAGAATTTGAGACATTCTGTATGAACAATGAGACACAGTTACTTTAAACAGTATTTATCCAGAGCTGGAGAGTAGAAATGATTTTCAATGAGTAAGACTCTCAAGGAAAAACTCATATTTATTATACATCTCCAAGGCAAAAATGAGCATTGGATTTTTATGCAAATAAAAAGACTTCGGAGCATTTAATGTGTTCCCATAAAATTAGATGTGCTACACATCATAAGGGATTTTATAGATTCTGGGAACAGAATCTCCTTTGTATAGGAGATGGGAAGGGGAGTGAAGATGTACAAGAGAAAAAGTTCAAATATGTCTTTGATTGGCACAAGAAGAATAGTGTAAACTCCTCATTTTATTTATAAATCCTGACTCTGGTGTCTTAGAAGCACTTTGGAACTACCAATTATCTATTGAGAGGTCCCAGTGTCACCTGCCACTCTCTTAGTCCTGCCCCTCACTGCAGTATTTGTATGGCTGGATTATTAAGCTCTCTCTTCAACATGGTGGCAGGCTTTGGGTGGACTCTGGCCTCACACTTAGGCCTGGACACAGAGTAGAGAGCTAAACGTATACAGTATTGTTTATGCAAAGTCACAGAATGAATAATGATCTGAAGAGAGAAAGCTTTCTATCCAGTGGTTATTAATGGAATGTAAAAATATAATTTCTACAACCTCAATATTTTTCAAATGGTGCTTCTTTCAAATGGATGAGGGGGAATGGAGTGGAACAGTGGGCAGGAAAGGGCAAAGCTTGAGTCTCTGGGGCCTAACTTCACTTCTAGGGCTTACTTCTGTGATTTGAACAGTCACATAGCAATAGAGTTTTGTTTTTGCTCTTGTTTTTTTTTTTTTTAAGAACTGATTGGTTTTGTTTGAAGTATCAGTGCAATTGAACCATGATGAAGGGGGAAATCCTAGGAGTTGTGGGAAAAATGCCTATCTGTGCCTTAGTGATTATTTTAACAGAGACAAAAATAAGGAAGAATCTCAAAAATGGAGAGAAAGTGGTATTGCATTGTTTGTGTGTTTGGTGCTGGAGTAGGGCTCACCTCTGACTTAGAAACTTTTGACTTAGACCACAAAGGTCAGAAAGGAGAGAAAGCTATTACATTTGAAAAATTGTTTGAGACCTTTGGAAAATGAGTTTGTAACTTGAGTTCCATTCACAGACAACAAGAGTACATCATTATAAAAATCAACCATTCACTTTGCTGGTATTTTTAGCAAGAAGATTTTTAGATGCAGAATTCAGGTAGGAAATAGGCAAAATATGCTTATTCTTGAAATATTGGTATATATTAGAGATATTGCTGGCCATCTACATTTTATTTGATCCTGCATCTTTGGTTTGAGTAATCTCTGTCTTGAAAACTCTTGCTGCACCTTTACTTGGGCATAAAAATGATCTCTTTGCATTTCTTGGCAAATGTTTTTGATCAAATCTTGCTTTGTGCAACATACCAAAGTAGTTAAGGACATGGGTCTTTCCACTGAGTTCCTTATGACTTGATTCAGGACATACTTCATTCACTCAACATACGACTATTGAATGCAACATGTTCTAAATATTGTAGTGCAACAAATATATAATTTTTGAGAAAGTAAAGAGTGAGGACCTTACCGAATAGTGTTGGAGCTTATATTCATATATCATGATCAGTTAGTTCTAATATTTCCTGGGTTTTACTTTGTAAGTATGGCTTCTATTTCTAATTTATTTTAAGAAGACTTCCTCTGATTAACTTGGTAGTTATTAGAAGAAAAATAATACTCAGACTCAAGATCTCTGCTGGAAAAATACCATTTCACAATTTTGCCAAGCTGCTCACAACATGAATGAACCTGACAATCCTTTGCTGGAGAGCTTAATGATTTCTTTGCGTCGTTGATCTGTCATAATGCAACACTTCAAAACTCTTCTTAGTTGAACCATAGAGATGAAAGAAAGTCCAATCTTGATGAGCAATTCACTCATGTTTTCTGTTGTTACAGATGTCACTATTCAATGACTGAAAGAGAATCTAGTTCCTATTAAACTGCATGCTGAATGGTACTATGTAGAACAAATGGGAAAAGAAACATGCTATTTCTGAGCTTGATGCCAGTTCCCCTGCTTCTCTTTTGTCTGAGATTTGATATGTCGAAATCTCAGTTAATACTGTTGACAAGTGTGTACACTTTCAGTTGCCAGCCAAGTCTTAACTTTCACAAAAGAACTGCTGGAGAGGTTCTGGCCCTGAGATGGCTGCTGGGATAAAAGCACCTTTCATTCAAAAAATGTCACTTCCCTGTGTGTGGTGTACCCTAAGATGCAGCAACACAACCACTGAAAGGTGAGTCTGAAAGCAGAGGTAGAAAGAGAAAATTGCTGGATTCATGGTTGGCAGGACAGGGCTACGTAAAGTTGGCCATACAATTGCAGTCGTGCTGGTAAGTCAATATGAGTTGCCATGGAGAGATGACTGTAAGAGGAAAAACAGATGGTGGTGGTTGTGGTTGAGACAAAGAAATAAAAGCCCCACGTGCCTTTCCATGTAAAAGTTATACATAATTCACAATTTAGGGAAGAATGACATTGTGTATGCTTAGAAAGCTTACATAGCTATTTTTATCACATTAGTGCATAAATATATTACTAAAATCCTCACATTACTCATCTAATTATTTCCCAGATCTGAAGGTTACCCCTTCTACTTTACTTGCCAAACCATTCCCATTATTTCACCCGACTCATGTCAATATCCATTTTATTTACTAAATCTATTATAATTTAAAGCAAGATTGGCCACCACATATTTCCATTGCAGGTTCTCAAAAAAAATTTATGTTCTGTTTCTTTGAAGAAAGAAAATGTGTTTGACAAACATTTATTGTGCAACCATACTATGCAAAACACTCTTACATTCCTTGTTTGTATGCTATCCTATAAACATATAACCTGATCCAGGCCTCGGATTATTAAAACATTGTATCTTATGCTACAAATAGTTTTGCCCTCTAACATACACCTGATGAAAATAACCGTGAAGTATTTTTTTATATTTAACACATTCTGATCCATAAGTTTCTAAAAATGCATGCATTAATAATGGAAGTTCAGATTTTGATCACTGTTATAAAAGAGATTTCCATATTTGTTCCAATGTTTAGCATTAGGCAACAGTATCACTTAATGAAGAACTAGATAGGTGCGATTTCCCACTTCACCTCAAAATATAGAGGGGACTTGTGTCAGTAGTTTCCTAATAAAGCACATAAGTGAAATTTTGCCTCCCTGTAAAAGACATTTTTCTTTGTAATTCCATACAGGGACATATAATAGAGGCAATCTCTTACCTGATATCAGAAACATCTTTGAAAGACTTATTTCTGATAGCATGAAAGAGTAATCTTCCTGAACATCACTACTGTTAAAATCGGATTTTTAAAATTGTTTTAATCGTGTCAATGACCTAACAAGAAACTAAGTAATTATGAACTTGAGCTTCAGTTTCTAAGACTGAAAGAATGGGGAAGAATCCACCCCTAAACTTTTTCTAATAAAAATATTGCCTTAAAGCCAGCACAGGGAGATAGATTTGAGCTTGACTGTGATTTGTCTTTGGTAAAAGTGAGGGGCTGGAGAAAAAAATTATATTTAAAAAAAAAACCAGTAACACACCTATTGTTAGATTCCAATTTGAGTTTTTATTATTTACCTATAATAGACTAAATCCTGAATAATTTCCTGGTTTCCACAAGTGTCTCCTAACAAACTTAAATATAATATATTAAAAAACTTATTTTCATAGAGCCCATCAAAATTAAAATCTATTTTTGAGAGACTACTTAAACTAAAAATTATGATTCTGTATATATTAAAATTTTTCTTCCTTCTTGTCTATACCTGCTGTTTGTCTCATATTTTTAAAATCAGTACCCCCATTCATAAAACAAACAATCCAATATATTAATACAAAAAAGTCCCCTGATCTACCCATCTAACCAGAACCTGGGGTCCATAAATACTTACAATTAAATACAAAAAAATTTCATTCCTCAGTCCTAGATTTGCACCCCTAGTCAACAAAAAGTAGCTAAATAGTCATCGCCCCTAATCCCTCATAATTTAAAGAACGTACATAAAACGGGAGATTGAAACCATGGCCCAAAGAATTGAGAGAAACCAGTGACTAACAGAAATTCTTGAGCCTACAGAATGACAGATAACAGAAGAAATACTTGTGAAATAAAAAAAAAAAACTGGCTGAAATCAATTGGAACCAATCTGACCACCTGGAGTCTATGAAGAATGAGTTGGTTAACATCACAGACCAAGTTTCTACCACGTTTCATTCCCTCTGAATTTGCACATGTGATCCATGGAAACCATAAAGGGATAACTGTGCACACTTGAGGACTTTCCAGACCTTCCTTTCCTTCCACCAGTCACATTCTAATCCAGGAATCCACCCTCTAAACCTTTCCTAATAAAAATACTGCCTTAAGCCAGCACGAGGAAACAGATTTGAGCTAGACTGCTGTCTTCTTGTTGGTTGACTTACAATAAAACTTTTCTTTTATCAAAAACCCAGTGTCATGGTATTAAATCCTGTCCACATCAAAGAGCAAGGCACTTTTACTTGGTAATACCTTCTCTTTGCTGTTGGATTGTTAAGAAGTGTGTCATTTTAGTTTCCAAGTTTGGGGTCTTTTTTGTTATCTTTATGCTATTAATTTCTAGTTTTATTTCATTTTTGTCAAAGAACAGACCCTGTCAATTTCAAATTTTTTAATTTATTCAGATTTCTTTATGCCTCAAAAGGTGGTGTGTCTGAATATATGTTTCATAAACTTGAAAATAATATGCTTTCTGCTGTTTCTGGGTAAAGTGTTCTATAAACATTGATTAGATCCTGTTGTTTTATTATATTGTTGATTTTCTTCACTATTCTCACTGATTTTATATCTAGTTCTTCTACTGATTAGTTATTAGAGGGGTGTTGAATATCCAACTATACTTGTGGATTTCTCTATTTTCCTACTGATTCTATCGGGTTTTGCTTCACATATTTACTGCTATTAGTTTAGTTCATATATATTGAGGATTACTATGTCTTCTTCGTGGATTGACACTTCTATCATTATATACTATCCGTCACTGTTTCTGATAATTTTTTTTCCTCTGTAGTATACTTTATCTGACATTAATATTGTCACTTGCTTTCCTTTGATTAGAGTTTTCATAATACATCTATTTTTTCTTTTTAATTTCAACCTCTTTTGAGAGGTTGAAAAAAATATCATTTAAGTGATTTTCTTGTAGACTGTGTACAGATGGTTATGTTTTTAATCCACTCTGCTAGTTTCTGACTTTCAATTGATGTATTTAGATCATTTGCATTTAATGTAATTCTCAATATATTACTTAAGTCTAACATTTTGCATTTTCTGTTTGTTCTCACATTTTCATTTCTGTTTTCCTTTCCTGCATACCTGAGGGTTCCTTGGACATATTTTGTAATGCCATTTTAATTTATCTACAGTTATTTTGAGTAAAACTCCCTGTATAGCTTTCTTAGTGGTTTATTTCACAGTGACATAATTTATTGCACCTTATCAGTGTTATTGTTTTACCACCAGCTGCCAGCTGGAGTTAAAAGTACAGACTATTGAGACTCCATTGAATACCTGAGTTGAGGGGTTCCTCATTACTACTAGATGTGAATGAGAGTTTCATATCTCTATATAGTCTCCACTGACACCATGAGGGGGCGGATAGTCTCATTACCTCTGGGTGATGGTAAAATTCCTGACTCTCCACTGGCCTTCATCTTACACCACCCCAGTAGTGAAGGGGGAAGATGCCTCCTTACTGCCTGGTGAGAGTGGAAGTTCAGGCTCATCTCATTGTCTCCACTGTCACCATGAGTGAAGGGGGGATAAAAGTCCCAGCTCCCTCTTTGGGTAGCTCTAACACTATCTTTGCCTTTTCACTAGGGGGAAGTCTAAGCTCCCCACTTGGCCTTTCTTGGTACGGGTGAGGGAATGGCCATAGGTTGTGTGTGTGAGGGTGTGTGTGTGTGTGTGTGTGTGAGATGTTTGACTAGAGTAGAGTGGTTATTGTCTAAAAGTTTTCTCTCTTGCTAGGCTTCCCTTTTCCTGGTCCTTTGGTTAGAGAGAATTGGTATGTTTGGGGGCACTTTTCTGTCTGCACCAATTGGCATTTTTGAATCGCAGCTTCATCTGTTTCAAATCTGAGGTACATGCAGCAAAAAGAAAACCCAGGAAAATCACCACCTCATCATTCCATAGGTGACTCACTGCTCTGCCTTCTTCTCTCCACTTTTCAGAGTTTTCTTGTGTTTGTTGTATACATCATGTCCAAAGTTTGTGGATAGACTTGGCAGGAGGAATACAGAAAACTGTATCTATTCCAGCCTCCTGTGAGTGGAAGTCTTCTCTGTGTTTTATTGAATGTATTCCTATAAGTTGTTGAATTTATTCCTACAAACTTGCTCCTGCAGATTAAAAAATAAATCCATGAATAAAGCACAAATGAAAAGATGTCTGTGAAGACACTTTCTAAACCTTACATATAGTTTAATAAAATATTTAAGCAATCTAGGAATTAATCTAAACCTCCAGGGAGAGGCCATACTGGGTTGAAAAAATATTGACTCTGCAACTGGACTGAGGGACATCCTCATACTGGTTCCAATCCTCACTAGTTGTGTTTATTCATTGTGTTAGGTATTTTTTAAAATCTCTATAAAATGAGGGTGAAAATATTAATGCTCACTTTATAGGGTTTTTATTAGGATTAATGAGATACAATATGTAATACCTATTACAAAGTAAGTGATGGGCAAATATTAGCTCTCTCTTCTTCTTCTAACTTTATAAGAAATGGAAATAGATTTGTAAAAGTATTAGCCAAAAAGCCTTATATTTTAAAGTAAAATAAGGAACAATATGCTAATTACTTAACATCATATGTTGAATGTGTTTTCCTGTAAATATGTGTTTCTATAATATTAACTACACTTTAGGGTAAAGTATAGAACAGTAATTAATTACACTTATTGCACTTGATATTGTGAGAAAAATCATTATTTCTATAAAGGATTTTACAAGTATGGATCCTCACTAGAAGAAGTGCATGGATTGGACTGAGATAAAAGATCAGGATGCTGACAGTGTATCCTCTGTATGACCAGCGGCCTCAGAGCTCAACAAAATAACACTTGTGCAATCCCTGTTACTAGAAGAGGAGCCAGAAGACAGATCATATAATCACTTCTCTTATATTTAGCCTGTCTGTACACTTGTCTAAAAAAACCTGAAAACTAAGGGACTGATCAAGATTCACTGGTCTTTTGTGAAGCATTCTAATGTCCACAAAGAAAGGAAAGTATGAGCATGATTAAAAGAGTTTGTCCCTTGAACACTCAAAGAAAGTTGATGAAGACCATTTCACCACATTAAGTCATAGCTACTGGTTAATGATAAGTATGGGGAAAAAAAAAAAAACAGAAAATGCAAGTTTACACCAGAAACACCTCAATCATTGTCTGAGGTTTTCACTAGTTCTACAACCAAGGACGCATTCCATTTTCAGTGGTTGACTGCAATTGCCAGTGGTTTACCTTTTCCAGGATATGAACAGCAATAGCATACTAACGCCATCAACTCTTTGTTATTTAAATGTTTGTTGTACATTCTAATTTTCAAAAGAGAATGGCTTCTCTATAGCATAAGTACTTGGACATGTACTAGGGGTTTTTTTTTTTCTATGTTATTTTCTAAAGAGGAAACATTTAATTTCATTCCCAAATGAAATATTTAGTTCTTGCTGAAAATTTGATTTTAAAGGTGTTTTTTTTAGAAAAGGACTTCTTGTAGGTGGTCTCTACTACAAATATAAATGAGAAAGCTCCTTAAAGAAACTTTTGGCCCATAACCCTGTCTTCTGTCTTCTCATGCTGGGTTGCCATATACGCAAAACCACCACAAGAGTCTTAAATGCCATGGTAGGCATGTTCCCACCAGCACTTTGTGGGATTGTATAGGTCACTTAGTCTAGGGATTCAACTTTAGTGCTCTCAGATCCATTTTGGCTCCACTGGAGGGTTGAAATGCAACCTTCAACTGCTGTTCTGTAACAAATTAGTACTTTGGGCTTTTGCTAAAATAGTTGCCTTATTCCTGATTTGAGCTATTCGTGGACTATAGTTGCATTTTTTAAGGTTGGCTTTGGTTGGGCGTTAGAAGGAGGAAGAGTTAGGTTGGAGCAGTTGGGTTGTGGGATAATTTCTGGCAGGGGTGGGATACTTAGAAACTGAATCAAATGATGAAATGACCCTCTTTGAGATCAAGGGACATCCCTGAGCAAATATTAACAGATTATATCCTTCTGATTGATTTTGTGAAATTCTTAGCCAGAGTATTATTGAGTTAGTATGAAAGAAGGAATGAGAATATTCATCCCCTAGTTTTTTTATGGGATAGTTTATTTTATGTCTGTATCAGTGTCTTTAGTGCTGCTAGAAAACAAGTGTTAAAACCTCTTCCCTTGATGAGAACCTATTGGTGAAATGTAAGATTATTTTTATTAAATGTCTGCCACCAAAGGAAATATTTCAAAATTTTACTTAATTATAAGACCCTCAATTCCTATAATTAAACTCTACAGCTTGAAATCCTCTATGTTTAGGTAAGCTAATAGGGTTGACATAAGAGAAATACTGATTAAAATAATCCCTGATAGTGAATAACCCAAAAGTTATTTTTAGCAGGCTTTGGGTTTCTCTACAGTATGTTTTGTGCCCAATCTGTATTTATTGTTTGAGTTATTCTAATTATATTTTTGGTTTAACTTACATTGAAAAACACTTGACTTTTCTGTGCACGTTCTGACAGGGAGGACAGGGCTTCCATACCTAGTATTGAACTTCACAGGGAAGTTCAAGACTCCTTGCTTTGAGGCTATCAAAGTGCACAATACACAGGTGGACCATCTATACTAGGTTTTAATTTACCTTAAATCAAAGGCAAAAGGAAAGCTCACCATTAGAATCTGTATTCTGATGCTGTGTAAGATCTTTCGTAGGGATTCAAACACATTAGCTTCAAAACTGTAATTTTCATCCCCACTTTCAGTGATTATTACAGTATCTATCCATCAAGTTCTCTGTGGTCAGAGTGAAAATACAAGCAGAGTTGACCTGGTTTAGTTTTCATGCTTCACAGATAATTGTCCTTCAGATTCTAATTCTTTAATATTTGCACAAGGTCCCTCTTCTAAATTTCCTTGGCCATGGTCTTAGTTCAGGTCCGCTTCTGCTCTGACTTGATGACTGCAGTAGCTTCTACCATGTTCCTTACCCTCAGTCCCAGTCTCATCCTTAGCTCCATTCCGCCCTATTCCCACGACAGAACAAGATTGAAACAGCTCCAAACCTCTGACAGAGGGGTTTTCTAAAGCATAATGCTGTTTATGAAACTCCTTTATGCCAGAAATAAATCCTTTAACAACTTCCCAGTCCCTGCCAGGTAAATCACAGTCTGTAACCAGACACACCTCACTCTTCTTTTCTCCTTATAAAGCACCTCCCAGCACATGTGTCTACACGGGGGTCTTGCAAATGCCAATTCTTGGCCTTTCCATGGTAGGTTGGTAAATCAATTTAGCTGGTCTAGGCTAGCATTATATAACAAAATATAACAAAATCGACCAGACTATGGCACACATAATAAAGTAAGCAATGCTTCTTGATGATTTGTTTCAGTATGTATGCAGTAGAAAATGTAGAATGTATTTTCTACTGTGAGTTGAGATATAACTCACACATACAAACACAGAGAGAGAGGGAGGGAGAGAGAGCATGCAAATCTCTTTTTCTTAACACAAGTAATCCATGTTTGTTGACTAAAATATTTAGAAAAATTATAACAACAATAATTTTTAAACAACCAATATTTCACTATTCAGAGATAATTTACACAGATGGATTTAATGTATATTTCTACACCTAGACATACATACACACATACATGATTTATATGCATAGCTGCACAAAGCATTTCATACACATAGAAGGGTCTCAAAATATTTGTTGATTGAATTAATAGATGTAAATTTCTTGTTATCAAATAAAATACCATTATGCATACATATGATTTTTTCCTACGTAATACATTGTGATTAGATTTTTATATCAATACATATTGATATACATTATTTTTTATGGAATATAATATTTCATTGTATGGATATATCAACATATACTTTTAATGTTCCATAATATTAAACATTTAGACAGTTTCCAATCTCCCCCATAATAAACACAATTTTTGTAAGTGTCTTTATATAAGAGGAAACATATACGTTTATATGCATGTATAAATATATATGTATATATATGCATATTTACATATGCACACGTGTGTGTGCGTGTGCACCAGGAACAAATTTAAGTGTCTTTTATATGTCAACTCATTTAGTCAGCAAAAGAACAAGTAAAGTAGTTTCTCTTATTTTCCTGATTTTACAGAGGAGGAACTCAGGCACAGAGTTTAAGGATATTTATTGCCTGGGATCACACGGTAGTATAAGTGGCAAAGCCAGGATTTGAAAGTAGGCAGTCTGACTCAAGAGTCAGTGAGTCTAACGCTACATAATGTTGCCTCTACAACTTGTGCAATTAAGATAAATTCCAGAAGGTGGACTTAAATTTAATAGAGCTAAAATTGAAAACAGATACTCCTTGACTGACAATGGGGTTATGTCCTGGTCAGTCCATCATAAGTTGAAAATATTCTAACATTGACTGCCACAAAAAAAACAGAAACTCTTCCTTGGGGCCACAGTGTTTTATTACAAAAATATAATAAAAACTTTGAGTGTAATTTAAAGTGAAACATAAATAGAAAAATGAAATTTATTGACTTCTATTGATTTAATCCACATTTTTAGAATTAAATTGCCAATATTAATTGTAACAATAAGAGCATCAACAAACAAGATTTTATATATGCTTCACTCAGCCCCAGGGTCAAAATTAGAGTGAGTTAAATACAACTCTCATGGCAGTTAATGTCTTAAGTCAAAAATGCTGTATATGCCTAACCTACTGAACATGGTAGCTTAGCCTAGCCCACCTTATATGTGCTTAGAACACTAACATTAGACTACAGCTGGGCAAAATCATCTAACACAAAGTTTATTTTACACTAAAGTGATGAAGATCTCATAATTTATTGAATACTATACTGAAAGTGAAAAGCAGAATAGTTGTATGGATAATCACAGCACCCAGTTTCTACTGAACGTGGATTGCTTTTGCACCATTGCCAAGCAAAAAATCCTAAGTCGAACCCTCACCATCGTAAGCTGGGGACCATCTATATTTTTAAATCATTTGTTTCAGAGGCACATCAGACATTTCACAGCTTTTGGAAATGCTTTGCTCTGCCTTTAGCTTTATTTATTCTGTCCTTGCCTTTTTATGCTCGAAAACCTTTGACCATTCTTTGAGAATCATGTTCAATAGCAACCTTTTTGTAAAGGTGTCTTGAATATGCTAGTCATGTCAGGCAGAGGTTAAACCACTTTCCCCTGTGCTCCGTTAGCTCTTAGAACACTCCTCTACTATAGCATATATAATATTTTATTAATATTATAATTATTTGATCTTTGTCTTTCTTCTCCACGGGAGCGGGAAATAGCTCCTCCAGGCCAAAGATTCTGCCATTCACCTTTGCACCCTGAGAGCCTACTGCATAGCAATTGTTAAATGATACTTGTTGAATAGATGAATGTATGAACAGAAAAAGAAATTAACGATTTTAGATTTATAAAACTGAATCTAAAAGGAAATAGCTGATTACATTCTAATGGTTGGATTAAAAGTATTTTTTAATATTCTATTCTTGCCTCTCAATCTTCTCACATTATATTCTATTAACTATTTATATAACATAGTCCTTCTCTTTCTAAAATCATCTGTTATCATATGATTTTTAGAATGCCTGACACCACAAAACATGCTGCCTCATGCTCTAGAAAGACCAACTACAATTTTTCTTTCAATTGATTCATCTTGAACAATTCAGAGTATCTTGAATTCAATTAATGTTGGCAGAGTGGCTGAAGATAAAAATTGCTGCATAAGTGCTGAATGTTGCTGTTGATCATTAAGTATCACTAGACATAGCCCAAATGATTTTCTTCATTATTGACATGAAAGTGCTTTTCTCTAAGCAAAGAATGAGGACTTACTCATAATATTTTCATTTCAAATGACATTTTACTAGGATATATGATATATATATATACTGTAGCATATATACTGGAAATATTTATCTTTTCTTTTCCATTATGTCTTATTAACAAAGCTTTGTAGGTACTTTTGAGGAGTTAAGGCTATCTTTAATTACAAAGTCCTAATAGCTTTAATCAAAATTCTAATACCTATGTCCCAAATTTTGAATTATAATACTACTTCAATGAAGTTTTTTCTGGAAAGAAACCTTCCAGTGGGTGCTAGACGGTGTGGGAGAAATCTGCTCAGCTCAGGAATGGGCTTGGTCAGAGCCAGAGCTGGAATAAAAAGTGACATTATCTCAGACATGGTTTTCAGGGGTTGGGAGGGCAGAGGAGGCTCTGGGTTCTTCCTAGACTGCTCGGGGCCTGGCTGAGACATGTACACATCCCCACTACAGGGCAGGGTGCCATCACCAAGGGAACCCTAAGATAAGAAGGCAAGAGGTATCAACTATTTGGTAGGCAGAACATTGGCTCCCAAAGATATACATATCCCAGTCATAAGAACTCATGAACACATTACCTTAAGTGGCAAAGGGGAATTAATATCACAGTGAAATCAAGTATTAAGCTGATCTTGAGATGGAGATATTTTCCTGGATTATACAAAAGAGCCCAATGTAATTACAAAGGTCTTTATAAGTAAAAGAAGAAGATGGGTGAGAAGAAAACAGAGGAGTGGTGGTATGAGGGTTCAACCCATTGTGGTTGCCTTTGAAGACAGAGGGAGAGGGCCACCTGCCATAGGATGTAGGCAGTTTCTAGAAGCTGAAAAAGTCAAGAAAAGCTCCCCTAGAACCTCCAGAAGGAATGCAGCACTGCCAATACCTTTATTTTAGCCCACTGAGACTTATTTTGGACTTCTAAGCTGTAGGAGATAATAAACTAATGTAAGCTTTGGTAATTTGTTACAGTACTGGAACAGCAACTGAAAACTAATACACAACTGTTGCTACTTATTAACTGTCACCTATGTTCTTGATGTGCATATCTTAATATTTATCAGCAAATCAAAAATTACTATTATTTACTTTTGATGAAGAAACTGGGCCGGGCACGGTGGCTCACGCCTGTAATCCTAGCACTCTGGGAGGCCGAGGTGGGAGGATTGCTTGAGGTCAGGAGTTCAAGACCAGCCTGAGCAAAAGCGAGACCCCGTCTCCACTAAAAATAGAAAGAAATGATCTGGACAGCTAAAAATATATATAGAAAAAAAAATTAGCCAGGCATGGTGGCACATGCCTGTAGTCCCAGCTACTTGGGAGGCTGAGGCAGGAGGATCGCTTGAGCCCAGGAGTTTGAGGTTGCTGTGAGCTAGGTTGACGCCATGGCACTCTAGCCTGGGCAACAGAGCAAGACTCTGTCTCAAAAAAAAAAAAAAAAAAAAAATTATAAAAAAAAAAAAAAGAAAAAAAGAAACTGAAAGTTGACCAAAATAGCACAGCTGGTAACTTTCTGAAAGGTGCAACTTGCCCTGTGGGAAGGATTGAGGAAGGGATTGTCCCATCAAGCACTGGATGAGGTAGAAAAGAAAGAGGGCTAAATCATTAAACACACCACCATGATTCCCATATTATTTCTACTTTTTATGATAAAACTAACTTCATAAGTTAACTTTATTAACCAATATTCACTTTGTTGCATGACTTCAGAGTAGTATGGTCAGGACATAGAGCTACTAGTCCTAGCTCAGAGGCTAATTAGTTTATCATTCTGAGTTTCTTCTTATATCCAAAAGAGATAAGAATATCCTCCTTTTCTCAGCATCAATTAATTTAAAACTATGGAAAAACTGAAGTGTTAAATGATGTAATATCCATAGTATCATTATTTTCTCATACTTTAGAACATTTCTTTAATGCATTCACTTATTCTCTGACATATTGAAAAGTTGGTGAAAATAGTTGTCACTCTGCCGGTCGATATGCTGAGTCAGCGCACAAGATATATTATAAAGAACTCTCCTGAGAGAATTTGTGGTCCATAGATGCCCTTCACACGCACTCTTTCCACTCATCAGCCTCCATAAATCTACCTATTTGTACTGTAATGCCTATTCCTCTTTTAACAGAAAATTTTCCTTGATATGGGACTCATAGTTCTTTATTTCCTCAAAACGTAGATTTGTAGCGTAACATGTAGTTGTTTTCTAAGATCCTATATTGTTTATTTGACCAAATAGTTCACACCATCATTGTCAAATTGTAAGAGTGGGAAATGTCCGTCCAACTTCCTTGAGATATAGGGACTCAAAATGTACAGACAGAGTTCACGTGGCCTTTTCAAATGCTCTGGAGACAGTTGCTTCACCTAGTGAAGCTGGTTCAGGGAAAAACTCAGTCACACTTGGCATTAAGGAAAATACTGTTCTCCTGAGCCCTCATATTCCACCTCACCCAGCTACATAAGTACTAATGGCCATTCTGGCCACTGGAGATGGTCATAAAAATCAAGAATGGGAAAAGGAGGTGGTATATTAAACTACTTTGAATTTTATTTGACTTTATTTATTTCACTAAATGATTGTTTTCTTCTTTCACTGACATAGCCTTTGCCACCTAACCTCTACCAAATATAATATGAAAACTGCGAGAATGGTGGAGCCTTTAACACTATTCCTGCCTTTACTGGATGGACCATATCATGAGCAAGCCAGATCTAGACTTCCTGGATCCATCTGAAGATCTGTGCACATCATAGCACTTTCCCATCTGCTTGTAGACACATGGAAACTTCTCCAGAGTAGTGCCTGCTTTAGCATCGTGGTAAATCTACAGGGTGTCAGGACTCTTTGAGATGTGACACCACGAAGTAGGGTCATAACACAAATGCTATTGAGCCTTTCTTTTCTGAACCCTGAAAAGATATTCCCAAATTACAGTTTAACATATAAGATCATAATTGGCCTAGCCCATGTCAAGGTACACAGAAGTTAGGCATAATCAAACGATCAATCAATCAGAAGTTAGGCATGAGAAGCCCCTTGGGAGGTGAGTGGATAAGAAATTTTAGAGCAGAGGAAGTGTGGGTGGAGCTGAGGGCTGCATGGATTTTCCAGACATATAGACACCTGCTCAGTAACCCCAAACTTATTTGACATAGCCTGGGAAATGTCAGTTTAGATAATAAGGATATTAATATATTAATCAGAGCTCTTAAATTCCCACTTTAGGGAAAGAATTGATCCTTCATGGTTATAAAATATCTACCACATGAATTCCTAGGCTAGAGGTTACACGGAAGATAGTAGCAGTCACATAATGCACTTTGACTTCATAGTCTTTCGTGACACGTGGTTTGATCAAATGCTTTCTTATGATTCTGTCAACACAAGTGAACCCGTTCTGATGTTTTTCATTATGTCTGTTTCTAGTCAGTAGGAGAAACGTCCAAGCAGAATGAGAGTAGAAGGTAGCTCACTTTTCTTATTGTGAGGTTGAAACTCTAAGTGTACTCACTCCTTAAGAATGAGACTTCTTCCTCAGTTCTTGTTTGGGCAGAAGTTGATCCTATAGAGCCAGCCTAGATAAATGCCAAGGAATATGTTTGGTCACCTAAAGTTTTTATAGCTCTTTAGTTAACCGTAAATTAATTTTCACAATTAGGAATAATTATTATGAGCAATTATGCAAAATACCAGGGGAAGCATTAATCATAATATATGGATCAATAAGAAACCTACTGTATTTTTTCTCTATAGATATAGCTTGAGCATGAAATAAGGAAACAGGGACACTTCTTGAGTTATTAGAAGTACAGGTGGTTAATGTGGAGCATGGTTAATGAGTCATAGATTTATAGGAAACATTATTTTCACCTTGGAGCCTCGTAAGGAAATGCCTGACCCTGCAGGAAGAATTTTAAAACACTCCCACTTCTCCTTGCCATAACACACAGAATATAGAGAGAACATACAGCCTATCCCAACCTCTACTAGATATATTTTATATGATCAAATTACACTTACATTTTATTTCATAACCATAATGAAGACTTTCAAGTTGTTTACAATTTGATTCTGAAAGTTACAATTCAATACAACATTTATATTATAATTAGTGTGGAATATTTTTTGTGCAGTGCCTAGCATGAGCTAAGGTTACATTTCTCTACTGCAGCTCCAAGGTTGCCTTCCCTGTTCCACACAAGGAGAATGTTTTAATGGTTTCTACATACTTATATTTAAAATCATGGCCCAATTTAATTTTTTTTTGGTATTTTTGAACCATCCTTTCTTTGCACAGTTGATTTGGTTCCCTTTTCTCCTTCCTTCCTTCCTTCCTTCTTGCCTCCCTTCTTTCTTTCCTACCTGCCTTCCTTTTTATTAAGATCCTGATTGTCTTTATTTTTTAACTTGTTAGGAAAAGAAACATATTCTTTTTCCTTCATATTCTTTATAGCTTCCAGATTCTTACCTACTTTAGCTTTCCCTTAGAAATGATTGCATTTTTCTTTAAGTCTGTTTTCTGTTCTATTTTAAACTGGTGACAGGTTGGTTTTGCTTTCTCTGGAGCATCCTACTGCCTTTATATCTTCTTGATTTCTCTACCTTTATTTAAGCCTCAAGTTCTAGAAATGTCTCACGCATTCTCTTTGCTCTGGCATCTCTGCAGATACCCTCTTTGAGCCCTCCACCCTCTGCTCTCCTCTGGACTGGCTGCTTTCTATCTATGTATATTACTGTTTGGTGACTTCCTGTCACTGCTCTCCTGAGTCACAACCACTGGGTTCAGGTGCCATATTCAGTGGTGCGAAGGTAAATGTCTAAGAGTGGGTTCTCAAAACAAACAAGCAAACTCTGCTTTTTAGCATTTCCTGATTTCCATGTTGCAGATAGTCCCAACATGGTGTATTGCCATGATGTGTTACCAACTTGACGTCACTGACCATGGCGTTGGGAAGAGATGTGTGCAGTTCTCTGGCTGGGGCCAGCGCCTTGCCCACACCACTGCTTAGGACCATTTTGACAGAGATATTTCTGAAATACAGTCATCTTTTTTCTGAGTTACCAAGGCATTCTGGATACTATTTAAGTTCATTTAGTGGCCCTGGGCCATGATTATTAATATCATGCTCTCGGGCAAAAAGTGGTATCTCTAAACATTATGCCATTTAGAGAGGAGATATTTGCCAATAAACTAAAGGACTAAATAGCTTAAGTAGAAAATTAGATAAAAAAATTATGTAAACAATACAATAGTAACATTTATTTTTGAAAATTTTGTTCTTATTAGTACTCAAATCTAGCTGTAATGTATAGTTCAGGGGTGGGGAAACTTTCATGTTGGAAGGCCACATTAATTTAGCTGTAGTCAAATAAGTCTGCATGCAAGAAACTTCAGTTAGGTATGCTTTAAAATGTACATTATTTTGTAAAAATATAACTACTGTATACTTAATAATTTCACATAATGAAAACTATTTGTTAATATTAAAGTTAACTAACCTTTTAATGGCTTTGTTGTGTCTGCTTTTTGTTGGAAAGCATTTGAATATTTGGTTGCAGGATGGAGGTCTGCAGTTTCAGTTAATCCTCTAGGTGGCTTTCAGTCATTTGTGACTATAGTGCATCTTGATTTAGGTTAGGTAGGAGAATGTAGATTCATAGAAATAAGTGGTTGAAAAGCAAGAAAGCATTTTTTGGGCATGTTGCCAAAGGCATGGGTATTCTACTGCATTTTTCCATATTTCAATTGGATCTGTCTTAGCATCAAACAATAACTTTAAAATGTCATCTACTGAGAGCTCAATCAATTCCACCTATAGTTCTTTAGGAGCCTTGGAGAAATCAACTAGATGAAGCTGAAAGGCTAATTTGAGTGTGATGTCATGATTCTCAAAGTCAGTGAACCTTTCATTGTATTCTCCAATTAATAAGTCTCTAACAGCTGTGTATTCTTCAAATGATTTGCATATATTATCCTGCTCATTAATGACCTTCGCTAACTAGAGAAAAAGTTCATCCAAAATTTTCTTTTGGAGAAATGTTTTGAAAAAATATAGATTTTTTTGAAATGCTTGCATTTTTTGCCACATACCACATATAGACTTATAATAGTTTTACCTTGCAAAGAAATATTTAAGTTGTTTTGATTTGACATGATACACACAGAAATGCGGCAGTCCTATAGAAATCTTATTTCAATAATTCACACTGCTGATTCTGTTTTTCATGAAATTTAACTATCTGTTCTCACAGAGATAAAATTTTGGCTAACACCTGTCCTGGCTATAGTGAACACATTTTAGAATGATAGGGCAAATTCACACTGAATACCTCAGTGCCTCATTGTTCAACTTTAACATGTTATGAAACTGACAATGCTGCATTGCATTTGCATGAATATAGTTAACAATACTTATGACTTCTTGCGAAGTGTCACTTAAAGTAATAGCTTTAGCACATAGATTTTGCTGATGCTATACACAATGAAAAGAAATGAGAGCATATGGATCTGTTAATACTTTTTTCATCTGTGCAATAAACCCTTCATGTTTTCCTGTCATGGAAGGTATGCTGTCTATACATATACTCGCTAAGTTTACCAAATTCAGTCCAACTTCACAACATTTATCTTGGAAATTATTGAAGATATCTATTCCCCATGTTCTGTTTGTAAGAGTGCCCAAAGCGAGTAATTCTTTGTAGCAAAGAAAATCTTCTGTTATGACCTGAAGTATAAAACCTGTGCTGAGTCAGTAGTATCAGTTGATTCACCCAAAGAGATTAAATAATATATATTTTCCTTTTGAAGTATTGCATGAGTTGTTTTGTTAAGTTGAAGGCTAATTCATGCTGCCAATCAGTTATGTTCTCCTAGAAAGAGGCAGTTGTTTGTAGTTTGAAATGTTATCAGAATCTAAGCATCCTACAACTTCAACAATGCATTCTTTCACAATTTCTACATCACTGAATAGCTTCCCTTTGTTCCCGAGCATAGAAGCTGTTTTATAAGTTGCTTCAGTGGCATTATTTCTAGGTCTTATTGCTGCTTGAAAGAATTATCTTTGCTTTGCATCTTTTGATTTCTGCAATACAACCTTTCACACCTCTCCCTCTAATTTAAAATATTTGTGGTCCTTATGAGTGTTATAATGCTGATGAGCATTGAATTTCTTTTATGTTGATATTGCAGTATCACAAAGCAAGCAATTCATCTTATCTTTAGCAGAAAGACGGTAATATTGCAATTCCCAATCCTCATTAAAAATTCTGTTTTCTTCTTTCATCATTCTCTTGGTTTTCTTTGATATGATGGTCTGTTAAGCAGACAGAATTTAAAAATATTGTGGAATTGTGCAACTATTCACAAATTCTACTTCAAACAGAAACACAGAACTCCCAAATCTGATAACAGACTGGCATACTTGACCCCACAAACTCTCACCAACCATACTTATGCAGTAGTGGTGCCAGTCAGACAGAGGAAGTCAGAACTAAATCATGAGCATAGCAGCACTCAATTTAGTCCTTATTTGTGACTTACTAATGCTCTCGTTATGCCAGTCAATCTGGGAGGATTATTTTTTTGAAACTTATTTTATTTTTTGGCATTTTAGATATGTTCATTTTAAACATAAAATAAAAACAGAGAAGATGAACAAAAATGTATTAGTAAAAATAAAGGGATTGTTCTGTAAAAGTTGGATGCAGTCAAAAGGCCACACTTAAGGACCTAGAAGGCCACATGTGGCCTTAAGGCTGCAGGTTCCCCACCCTGGTATAATCATTACAGCTGCCCTTCACCTTTTCTTTGGGATGATTCCCTCTCTGTTTGTCATGGCCTTTTATTAGTACTCTTATTTCAACCCATCTCAAGTCCATTTTTTTTAAGTTCTCAAGGAATAAATATTAATAGTGTCTTGAATAAAGAATGCAGATTTTCCAATAAGTGGCATTAATTTGGCTTCTCTTTCATTGTGTGTGTTTTCTTTAATATCATAAAAGAGAATGCTATCCATGCATCTTCTGACAGAAAAGAAAATGAGTTTTTCTCTGTTTGAAAAGTTCACTTTAAAGGATTTTGTGATGCACAACAGCTTTAAAATAGGGTTGCTTTTCAGAATGAATTGCCTGCAGCTGCTCTTCAGGGTTTCTTTTTTATTTTTTTAATTTTCTGAGCATATCAATCCTGTTTGGACATAAAAAAAAAAACAGTGCATATTTATATCACTGATGGGCCAATAAATAAAAGGCTTCATTTTTAGGGGAAAGTTCCTGGGAACTAATTAGAGTTATTAGCAGAGACAAACAGGAGGTTGAAAACATGATGCTGCTGCTTATATTTCTCTGACATTTTGTGTTTTAACCATTTCTACACATTTGTGGATGCAGGAGATGGTGACACATCACTTCACGATCAGGACACACGTGTGTTGTCTGTAGTCATTAGGTCTTTTCTCTTTTCCTGCACAGCCTGCTGAAGGCAAATAGTAACCAAGGTAAATTCAGCTTACTGCATGGAGGACGTTTCTTTATGTCCAAGGAAATTAAAGCTAGTCAGGCATACACCTGCCACATAACTAGAAAAATATCTAGGGTGCCATCTTCATTTCAAAGCTGCAGTTTCTAGTGCCATTAGTATGGCTAAACACTGGATCATTTTATTAGAATTACTATTTTATAAATATAAGTCTAAGAAAAAGCTTGAAATGTATAAAGATTAGTGTCCAAATACAGCAGTTGGAATTGTAATATTTTTTAATACAGAATACAAGAAATACCATTTGTACGTGATAATGACATTTTTGATATTCGCTGTACCACGTGAAATGCATCTGTTTCATCTTAAATGGTTAAATGTATATCGTGACACATTTTAGAATTATTTAAAAAATGTGATGTATATAATGCAACTATAATAAACTATGGCATGTCTGAAATAGTTATGGCCCATAATTTCTGTTTGGGTATTCAAAAAAGGATTTTACTTAATCTAAGATGAATTTTCATGTAGGTATATGATGTCAACAAATATAGTTCAAAGGGACTATTTAATTCTAGCTTTATTGTACATCAGGGTCTTCAGCCCAGAGCAAGTAAAGACATAAGGCTCATTTTGAAAAGATGGTTAGTAATTATCACAACTAGCAGTCTAATTAAAGGAAAAGAAACAAAACAAATTTGACTAATGAATATTTCACACAGGAAAGTAGGGATGTGTAGGAGTTTTTGGTTTTTGTTCATTGTGCAAAATGATACTAGTTCTAGTATTATAAGCCTGAAGTTATTATTTTTTATTTCAAGTATATGTTATCCTAAGCCAATCTTTTTATTAAAAATAATGAATTTAAGTCACAAATATCTATCTGGATTTTCTACTGTAGAAAATGATTCAAGAAGTATATCTCTAACTCTCCAGATAGGTTAAAAATCTATTTATAATTGAAGTTATAATACTCAAAGATATCTTAGTATATTTTCTGGGAGAAGTTGCAAAGAATAGTACGTGAAGTATCAAAATTCTAATGGTAATGATCTCTGAAAATGTGATTGACATTGAATATTTTCTTTTCCAGCCATGAAATAAAGATTAAAATGGTATGATGATGCTTGGATTAAATTCTAATGACCTTTCTTTTGCTTTGTTGTAGCTCTCAGCATTAGAGAGGCAGATCTTTGACTTCCTTGGTTTCCAATGGGCGCCTATTCTTGGAAATTTTCTACATATAATAGTTGTCATATTGGGTTTGTTTGGAACCATTCAGTACAGACCTCGCTACATCATGGTGGTAAGTCTTATTTTTATCCTGTCTCTTCACATAAACACTTCAAAATTACTATAAGAATATGAATAAAACAATTTAAGTGGCTCCCTCTGATATGATGTGGTATTGCTATTCTAGCCCTCAGATATTCAACTCCGTTAAAAGACAACCAAATGAATGTTTTACAGTGAGAGCAAAGCAACATGCGCATGGTGTGAGATGACAGTGTGAGTCACAGTGTAACTGATTTCAAGGTTCACAAGGAAATTCAAAATAGGGTTTGGACAGAGTAGGAGGTCTGGTTATGATGTTGATATTATAAGTTACAATGTACGTTAATGATCCATGTATCAAAGTATTAATCTATGATTAACTTTCAAGGACATTTGTCACTAACCCTAAAAAGCCAACCTATCTAATAATTGTTTAACCACTGGAGACAATAATATAATTTAATTTTAATTGACTCAGGTCATTACAAATGCATGTACTGATGGATATTTAGTACACACTCCTAATGTATTTCATACTGTATGTTACTGAATTTTTCTCCATTTTGCCAAGGTAAATATGAAGCATAAATCCATTCTCCAAGCTATGCCAAACATGGTGAGCTCACACTCCATTGCAGAACAATTTTATGAGGTATAGGCTTTGATCCACAATCTAATGGAAGTTATTCACAGTAATTAGCTCTCTTTTCTGTAAAAAAGAGGGCAGGATTGTAGGCTACACATGTAAGAAGGTTGTGAGACATAATAAACATATATAAGTAATTATAAATAGAAGTGACATATTCTAAAACGCTCCTGGAGCCTGAGTGAATGTGCAGCATTCAGTAGAATGACTGCATAATTCCTTGCAATGCGGTGACACTGCCTTACTAGAAGAAAACCATAGACGTAGACATCCCAACTTTCAATTTTGATTTAATCCATTCACATCTGTGGAAAAGAATAAAGTTACAAATGTTTCCATAGGTGCATCAAGTCTCTATTTTGAGTCTCACAATTGGCTTTTTGATATCTTTCGTCATGTCACAGAGGTGTAGGTAACCGGCCCACAGACCAGACTCTGTACTCAAATGGCCCTGAAGCATTTGATGTTGCTCTGTTTGCTGAGTAAACAATTTCTGCTTTACTTTTCTTCTCCTAAAGATAGCCTTACCTGAGCCACTGCATAATCTACCAGAGGACATTTCATGGAGTTGAACTTACAGATAGATGCTTTAATATCACGCACAAGATCAAACTGTTATCGGATTCTTAATATGTTCCAGTTTGTTACTGTGAATATAGAGCACTTTTACTCGCCACAGACTTTCTATCTTACGGTGTTGGTGTTTTGCTGAGGCACAAAATGCCAGATGTCTGTGAAATCATAGATGGGTTTTATAGAATGAAGCTGTAGGTATATGTTAGTGACATTACCTGGTCCTATTGCTTTTACGCACTAAATATCAGTATTAGCCCTACGTGCTGTTCGCACAAGTACTGCCTCGGTTGAAGGATGTGACTTCTCTCTCCCCTATATGGACTCTCTGGCTTACTCTCAGCCTTTCTCCCTTCCTAAGTATTCTTTGTGCTTTTCCTAAATCACTGGCTTAAAACCCTCACTGGCTCCTTAGCAGGATAAGATCTAAGAATATCCTTTCCTGATGCACCTGCCCAAGCTCCTGTCTCACAGTCCTTTCTTTTTTTTCTTCCTTCCCTTCTCTCTTTTCCTTCCTTCCTCCCCCCCCCCCGCCCTTCCTTCCTTTCTTTCTTCCTTCCTCCTTTCCTTCTTTCTTCCTCCCTCTTTCCCCTCCTCCCTTCTTTTTCTAACTTCCTTCCTTCCTTTTTTCATTTATTTATTCATTCAAAAGATATTTATTGAGTTTCTACTGTGCATTTGGCATTGTGTTAAGTGTGGACTACACTGGTGAGCAACTACAGCACATCCTCTTTCTTCCTGGGTGCTTACCTTACAGTCTAGCGAGGGGAGATAGGCCTTTGTCAAATAATTGTCCACATAAATGTTAAATTGCAACTGTGATAAGTGATACAAAGGAGCACATGTGCCACGAGATGGTTAAATGGGAATCTGACTCTAGCAGGGCAGCAGGGTAGGGCACCCTGCAGAAGTGCCCACAAGGGGAGATCCGCAGTATGAGAGTGAGTCCAGCAGTGAAGAAGGGGTGAAGGGGGTTCTTGCCAGAAAGTTCCACAGGGCACACAGTAGGAGGACTATAGCAGTAGTTCCCATTCACTCGTTAGCATTTACTGAGGACCTACTATATGGTGCTAAGGTTGGATAAATAGGAAAGAATTCAAATTTCAGAGTCCCTACTCTTCAGAAGCTCATTATGTAAGGAGCGAGGAGGCGGTGGGACCAGGCTCTCTGGAGGTGGGGAAATGGCAGGAAAGAGGAATGAGACTAGCAGTGGGCCGGGGCCTGGGGAGGGCATGAGCCAGGAGCAGAGACCTGAGAGGGCAGTCTGTGCACTTCAGTGTCACGTACTTCCTGCCTCTCCCTGACTCTCCAGCCCCTTGTTCTGGTAACCTTGCGTGGTGTCTGTGCCCCACCTCTGGCAACATTTTCTCAGTCCATCACGCACACCCACTCCCATGCACTTCAGTGGCTAACTGCTCCTGCTTCCCTTGCCTCCGTCTCTTGAGCATGATTTATAATTTCTTCATATTTATGTCTTCTCTACTAGGCAAAGAGCTCTTTGTGACCATAAAATGTTAAGTGGTACTCAATGCATATTCATTTATTGTTCTTTCCATCTAGGCCCTACCAGTTCAGAGTGCACCCATGATAAAGCTATTGTCACCTCTCTGTCTGGTACCTTTTCCTCTGCTTTACTTTCTCTCTTCTCCCTTCTGTGTATAGAGGAAGGCAGTTTCAGTTCTTTCAGAATCTCCAAAAAATAAAAAATAAAATAATTCACAGCACAAACAATCCATGTTTTTGCTCATCTTGATTCCCTCATTGCATGGGTTATGACAAACAAATCTCTATCATTGTATTTGCTATCTTATGCAAGATCTTCTCCCAAGAAGAGAAGAAAACGGAATCAGTGAATTGGCAGGAAAGCCCTCCCCTCCACACCAAACATGTTATTTGAGTGAGATACGTTGCAAATATCTTACGAGGTATGAGTTAGCTTCCCTAATTTCACAGACGAGGAGAGTGGTTAGAAAGGTTAGGTGACCTGCCCAAGGAACAGGCTGTAAGCAGCAGAGCTGGACTTGCGTTGGCCTCACTGCTGTTATCGTTAGGTTCAAGAAGCTGCCCTGGCATGAACTGTGCCTTGTTTCCACCATCAGATTCCAGAGATGTTACCATGGTCAGTATAAGTTTTCATTTTGGAAGTGATCTTGGCCTATCTGTCAGCCAATCATAGACTATCATTACCTTTGTGGGATTCCAGATTACCTCTTATTCTAACATGGGTAGAAATCATCTATTTGAGAAAAATGCCTGGAGAATCATTAATCCATGAGTATAGGAAATATGTTCACAAAGAGTCCTTTTTATAGGAATATCATGTTGTTATCTGGGAAGGTGCTTACTACCACTTTTTTTTTTTTTTTGTAGCTTCAAACAAAAGTAATTCATGAAAACAACTTAAAAATAAATGCCAAAACGTCACACAACAGGCATTTATTTTTAAGTTGTTTTCATGAATTACTTTTGTTTGAAGCTACAATTGGTGGTCTGGAATCAATTCTGGTATGGAAAAAACTGAAAATGAAAAGTGACACAGTTACATTTACCAAGGTGTGCCTCAAGAGGCACCAACTTTTACATGGCTGTGAAAGTAGTCCTGGAGCAGAAAGTCATACTGACTTTTCACTGAGCCGGGAAGGAGCTTCTTAACTGCAAGAGAATCACTTCTGCTATTTTTTAGCATTGGTTTCCTTTATTGGCTGAAATAATTACCAATATTTGCTAATTAAAGTTAATTCATTTCAAACTAGCAAACATTTTGGAGCACAAGATATGTGCTAAGTGATCACACAGAGGTTAATAAAATGTGTCTATCCACCACAACAATTTAACAGAGCTCACAGTCTAGTTTTGCAAAAACATACATGATAAGTCACTGCCATTTCTGACAACAAACAGGGTTCATCACAGCTGAATTTTAAGAATTGATCATTTTTATGGAAATGGTTTATGTAAAGGACCATGAGGAACACACTCTCCAATGTCTATAGGCAAATTTTCAAACTCCTTAAAGTGTAAATCAAAGTATATAAAATTGATCCTTTATTTCTCTTTCCTGTACTTTCTGAACTCCCCGCTTGCCTTCCTTGCCATTTCCTCATGGAAAATGATTTGTATTTTCCAAAGACCATGTTGCCCTTGCCTCTCAGTTTGCACAGAATACACCTTCTGCCTGGAATGCCCTAATCTCCTCATCCTCTCAGAAAACTCTTAATAATCCTTCAAGTAAATTGTCTCTGATTTTTAAAATTTCAATAGATTTAGGGGGTACAAGTGCAGTTTTGCTACATATACATATTGGATAGCAGTGAAGTCTGGGCTTTTAGTGTACCCATCCCCCAAATAGTGTACATTATACACAATAGGTAATTTTTCAGCCTTCACCCCCCTCTCATATCCTCCTTTTCTGAATATCCAGTGTCCATTATATCACTTTCCATGACCATGCATAGCTATAGGTTAGCTCTCACTTATAAGTGAGAGCATTCCCACTGAGAACTTGAACAAGACAAGGGTGCCCACTGTCACCACTCTATTCAACATAGTGCTGGAAGTCCTAGCCAGAGCAATCAAGCAAGAAAAATAAATAAAGGGCATCCAAATAGGGAAAGAGAAGGTTGAACTATCGCTTTTTGCTTATCATATGATCTTATATGTAGAAAACTCCAAAGACTCCACTAAGAGTCTCCTGGAATTGATAAATAAATTCAGCAAAGTCTCAGGCTACAAAATCAATGTACACAAATCAGTGGAATTTCTATACACCAATAACAGTAAAGCTTAAAATCAAATCAAAGACTCAATACCATTCACAACAGCTACAAAGAAAATAAAATACCAAGGAATATACTTAATAGAGGAGGTGAAAGATCTCTACAAGGAGAACTAGAAAACACTGGGGGAAAAATTACAGATGACACAAACAAATGGAAAAAACTATCATGCTTATGGAACAGCAGAATCACCATTGTTAAAATATCTATACCACCCAAAGTGATTTACAGATTCAATGCAATCCTCACCAAAATACTAGCATCATATCTTACAGATCTCAAAAAATTAATCCTACATTTGTATGGAATCAGAAAAGAGCCCAAATAACCAATCCAATCTTATGCAAAAAGAACAAATCTGAAGGCATCATATTATATTACCAGACTTGAAACTATACTACAAGGCTATAGTAACCAAAACAGCATGGCATTGGCACAAAAATAGTGACATAGACCAATGGAACAAAACACAGAACCCAGACATAAAACAACCTACGTACACTCAACTGATCTTAGAAAAAGCAAACAACAACATACACTGGGGGAAAAAAGTCCTATTTAATAAATGATGCTCATAAAATTGAATAGCCCCATGCAAAAGAATGAAACAGGACCTCTATCTCTCACCCCTCACAAAAAATAACTCAAGATGGATAAAAGACTTATATGTAAGGCCTGAAACCATAAGAATTCTAGAAGAAAATATAGAAAAAATTCTACCAGTTATCACCCTAGGCAAAGAATTTATGATTAAGACCCCAAAGGCAATAATGGTAACAACAGATATAAATAAATAGTAGCTGATTACATTAAAAAGCTTCTGCACAGCTGAGGAAATAATTAACAGAGCAAACAGAAAATATTTGCAAACCATACATCTGGTAAAGGGCACAGAATCTACAAAGAACTCAAACAAATCAGCAAGATAAAAACAAACAACCCTATTAAACGTGGGCAAAACATATGAACAGAAGTTTTTCCAAAGAATATAGACAAATGGCCAATAAACACATGAAAAAATGCTCAACATCACTAACCATCAGGGACATGCAAGTGAAAACCACAATAAGATATCATCTTACCCCAGTCAGAATGGCTTTTATTAAAAAGCCCAAAAACAATGGATGCTGATATGGATGTAGAGAGAAAGAAATTTTTATACACTGTTGGTGGGATTGCAAATTAGTACAACCTCTATGGAAAACAGTATGGAGATTTCTCAAAGAACTAAAACTAGACCTACCATTCGATCCAGCAATCCCACTACTGGGTATCTAACCAAAGAGGAAGAAGTCATTTTATCAAAAAGACACCTGCACTAAAATGTTTATTGCAGCACAATTCACAATTGTAAACATGTGGAATCAACCCAAGGGCCCATCAATTCATAAGTGGTTTACAAAATGTGGTATATTTACACCATGGAAATAAATTCATAACCCTGCCAGGGAGAAGAATGCTGATCTCAAGTCACCCACAGGGTGTCCAAGCTATATCAATGTCTCTCTGTCTCAGGGTTTGTCCTGCTCTGCTGGAGTCACCAGGCAAGCAGCACCAGGGAGGGCTGGCGGGTAGGGAGCTCATAGTCCGAGTACTCCTCAGTCAGTTGCAGGGCCCCAAAAGGAAAGCTCCCATTCCCTGTGGATGCCTCCAGGTGGTGGCTAAATTGTCTCTCTCAGCAGCTACACGTAGGGGAGGGGAAGGGGAGAAAGAAGCAATATGGTGCCTGCCAATTGGCTCTGGTCTGTGGGGCCGGAAGAGCCCTGAGGGAACTGGGAGCCCACTGCCCTCTCTGCAAGAGGCTCTCCACTCATCAGTGGCAACCATCTGTCCACCAGCAGTCCAAGATGCAAGGGAGGGGAAATTTAACCTCTCCACCTACCCTTGTTGCTGGTCTCCAAGACTGTCAGGATTTAGACCCTGCTGATGCCTTTTCTCCTTCCAGTTCTGTTCTGCAACCTCTTCCTGTTGAGTCTCCTGTAGGTTCAGGTACTCTCCCTTCTGACCCTCATCTGATCTGTTTGTCTGCCTGTTTGTTTGGTTTTTTTTTCACTTTCATCTAAACACTTTCCTTCTTACAGAGACACTCTGGCTGGAGGTGTTTCTCATCCACCATCTTGCATTTCCCACCATAAACTGATCCATATTTTGAAATTTAAAAAATTTTTTTAAAAATATAATAAAAAAATAAAAGCTTTACCTGGCCACCCCATGCCAGAGGCAATGCCTCCTCCTTTCTGTTGCCATAGATCCTGGTAAGTTCTACCCAAGCACCCTTCCCTGTTGTCTTTATTGCTTCCCTTCCTGTCTCACCGCATTGAACAAACTGTGTACTCCTGGAATGCAGGAATGTGCTACCCATTGCTGTGTTCTAGGTCTATCCCTATATGTACAGACCTTTGGAGAATACTTGATTGAAAAAAACAATAATTCAATCAAATGTTACTGGATGAAATTATTTCACAAGATGGACTGGACAGTGATTTCTTATCTCAGAACATGTCCACTATAGCTCAGCAAGAGAAAATGGCCTTACTGCCTCGCTTATCTCAGTCTGAACTCAATTGAGGATGACATGATAAAATAGTGTATGTTGAGCTACCTGCTCCTACCATTAGCTGCATTACTCCTCAAGACTTCTTTCTAAGAAATGTACTGTTGTGGGCTTCTGCCACTATTATTGAGGAGGGCTCAGCACAGAGTATTAGAAGAATTCAACCAAATTACAGAATGAAAGAGCAGTAATTCCCATCCAGGTACGGTCACCACTGATAGAGTATAAATTACTATCTCTGTATTTATTTTTGAATACAAACACAACTTTGCCATGTGGTATTCCTTTACTGATTAAAGTTTATTTTAGCTAAGGTACAATGTAGAGTATATGTATTAGGAGATACCAAGTTCAGTCTTGGAGTTTGAATGTACCTTTTGTGCTTCTTTGGCTATAGAAAATATGAAGCTGTGAAATCATATTTAACAATTATAAAGCATTGTTGCAGAATCATTTGTTTCCTGTCTGTTTACTCCTAGTTTAAATATTTTAAAATTTGCTTATGAATTCCAAAATAAAATTGTGCCCCAGGACTATTTAAATCTTTATTATTTCATGGCTGATCATTTAATCAAACATATTTAAATTAATTTAAAGGCAGATAAATTAACAGATTTATTTAAAATTTTTTGAAATAAGATTAACTTTAGAATTAAAATTATCTCAAACTCCCTTTAAAAATTAGAAAAATGCCAAATAAATTTGCTAGGTCTACAATTTAGTTATCTGGGCTTCTATGCAAATGCTCATGTGCAAAGAACAAAAACTTGTTTTAATTTGAATTGTTATATAGGAACATTTTCCTACTATGCCATCATAAATCTCGTCTCTGAGCTAGTGCTCAACATGAAGTTATGACTGTTGGGTTTTGATTCATTTGGTACCAGATTTAAATCCCTCTCCACCAATTATCAGCTGTGAAGCCTTGGGACATTTATTTGCTTTCTTTATGCCACAGTTATCTCATTTGGAAAAACCTGAGCCATAGATCATTTTTAAGAATTATATAATGTATGTGACTTGCTTACCATGGCTTAACACAGAGTAAGTGCTTGACAAGTGATTGATCAGTTAGTGTCTTTTTCCCCCCTTCACTCTGTTTTTCTTGCCATTAAAATGTAGGGATCATAGGTTGCTCTTAAAATTCGTCTGGACATAAATACTAAATTCCAGAAAATGCTACAAAAATGAGTTACCAAGAAACTTACCCTATTTTTTTATTATAAGTCTAGCATATTGTGTATAATATTGTAACAGATTGATTTATATGTGAAAGAGTTAATAAATGAATGAATGGCCCTTCTCCTAGTTGGAAAATAGACAAGCTCAGAAAGTAGAAATAATTCATATTATAGACTAACTGCTCAATGGAGAAGAAATAGACTGGAAGACTTCCAGAGTTCATTTCAATTAAAAACTGCTGAAATATCCTTGTAAAACTAGGAAATATTTAGGAAGCCACAAAGAACACATAGACATTCTTTTTTCATCATTATAGGCCTTGTCTATGTGAATTAGGATTGAAAATATATACACTGAAAATAAGCAAAGTAGGAGACAGAGAAGAAGAGTGAGATTATGCACAGGGATTTTTTTTTTCCCTTACTTTGAGAAATTGTCTTTACTGCAAATATATCTCATCTGTCTGGATATGTGAGCATGTAGGCATGCTCCATAACAACTAAAGGGTATTTGTTAAGAATGGAGAGTCTTATCTCTTTTTTAAATTTTTGCTTATAAATTTTTGAATTATAAATAAAATAACCCACTTCAAAAATAAGGCAGGGAGGATAGCTAGTCTCTTAGGCCATAGGTTGTCCTAATCCTTCCTAAATTCCTGTAGATGTATTTGTACCACTAGATATCTCCTTTCCTTGATGTTTATCATCAGACTTCCGTCTCAAGTACACATCAAGGTATATAGTTTATATCTCATAACAATCCAAAATTCAATAATACAAATATTCTTTGTTCTCAACAAATGCAAATTTATTAGAAGAAACTTCTAATACAAACGTATTAGAAGAAACTCTATAATATCGGTAAAACAAATAAATGACTCATAATGTTCATATCATGAATGTCACATTAATTGCAAAATACAAAAGATACTGTCATTTCTAAAACGTTCCAAGTTATAGAACATATATCCATAAAATAATTTTTGTTAAACTGGTAATTTGGTGAATTGGTCATTTGACAAATTGCTAAACTGGTGAAGGATTAACTTGCAATTAATCTATAGTCCTTTTCTTAAGATCTTTTAAAATATAGGCTATCATGTAGCCCTTAAGCATCCCAGCTCTGGAGTCAAACTGTCAGATTTCAAATCCTAACTCTGACACTAAATAGGTGATTAAATGATTACCTCTCTACCTCGGTTTTAGTGTGATGACTGAATGCCATGATCTATGCAAAGCACTTAGTACAGGGTCAGGAACACAGAAAGCACAAGAATAATAACCCCTGTTACTGTTTAAAAGGTAGGAATTGACAGTTGAAGTTTACTTAGCCTGCTAATTTTGTCTTTGAAACTTCAGAAGTAGCATCAATAATACCACATGTGAGAGATCCTGAATACACTTCAATCACTAAGTTTTTGCTGTGATTTTTAAATTGATCTGTTTTGTTGTACATTTTTATAACTCTGAATCAATTGACCAACAAAATATTTGTAGGTTTAGGATTGAGTTCTAATAATTAAGTCCTAGCATATGGTTTTGTAATTAATTTAGTTAATTTTCTTATTTTAGTCTTTTCTTAACCGTTGTCACTTTTTTCTCATGAATTAGGTCAACACTGCCCTCCCATTCCAATATGCATATAGTTAGATTTATTTAGAATGTGAAATATCAGACACTAGATGCCATCTTATTAGCAAGAGCTTCAGAATTTGTTGTGGTAATTATGGCTTGCAAAAAGTACATATTAAGGATGTAGGTTAACTATGTTCAATGTTTATGGGAACATTTTGTGGTTCAGAAAAGTGTGTTTCAATATATTTGGCACATTTTTGAAAACTAAGTCCACTCATACTAAGGGACTTTATGAACTGAAAATTTGCAACAACAGCAATATCTGCAAATACCAAAAACCTCATTATATGTTTTTACTTATGTTAACATTTTAACATATTTTCCAACTAAATTTCCAGTGATTTTGGAGCTTTAACTTATTATTATCATTGTATTGTTCTTAAAAAACACAAAAACCAAAATCTCCTCTCAAAAAAAATGATGTGCAATGGGACATCAAATGTTACCAATAATAGGACTACACAACTACATGAGATTATTGTGAAAGCCCTTAAAAATTCATGAATGACAGAACGACATGAAATGTCAATTGAATTTTACAAATAATTAAAAGCTTATGAAAACATTTTTAATAGAACCATGGCCATTTTATACAGAGTCTAAAATTCATAATTCTATTATTTAACACAGCATAGAATAAGCTAAAGAAATGATTTCATTATTTATTTTAATTCAAAAAAGGTATGCAACAATTGTAATCACTGATACCAATAATTTAATTAGTATGCCTATTTAAGAAATTAAGAATTCGTAGATTTTGTGATACAATAAAATGAATGGGCAAACCGTTGTATTCGATGTGTTAATTGTGTGCTGCGGTAAGTACTATCGTTAGTCATCCAAGCTTTTCTGTATGTCAGTTCTCTGGCCCTCAGTTTCTTTGTCTGCATAGAAAATTGGCTGGGTGAGATGAGCCCTGACACGCTCTCCATTGATGAGTCTCAATTTAGGGCTACCTTAATTAATATTGACTAATGCTCTAGGGGAAGGTATTCCCTAATACATAATATATTAATAAAACCAGTTAATCAGTAAGGCAAGCAGGTTTAGAGTTTATTGGATGGGATTGAAAGGTATTTTTCCATTAGGGAAATCTATTATTCATCTGCTTATTCTTAATCCTGTTTATTAATTTCTGTGGGTTTTTAAAAATATGTTACATGATTGTAATTTTATTATGTAATTGTATTAGAGGCACACACGATACTCTTAATAAAATAATACAATAGATGAAAGTTTGTTTTACTCCACACATTTATTTTCAAACATGCTCTTCATTCAAGCTGGATTTTGACAAACATTCCTAAAAATTTGACAGTTTTATACAATAACTTAAAAATGATACATAGATAGCTTAAAGAAAATTTGCATAATTGTGTTCCCTAGAAAAGATAATACTCAGAAAACAGAAATCCAAACAGCAGTTGGATTTAACTTGTGCCTGCAAGCCAGCAAAGCACTTAAAAGTAAATCTAGCTTTATTGGTGTCTCCTGAAAGCAGTAGAAACTATTGGATTTTTAATTTCTAGAGATCTTAGGGGAGAACTGTTTTCTGAGCATTCCCTGTTTCTTTCCAGAAGACAGACTTATTGACATTTTTATTATTGATTTATTTAGTATACATGCCTTTCATCTTCACATTTTTCTTCTCTCTCTCCCTTCCCCTTTCTTTCTAGTATACAGTATGGACTGCCCTCTGGGTCACCTGGAATGTGTTCATTATCTGCTTTTATTTGGAAGTAGGTGGGCTCTCTAAGGTGAGTTTATCATGCTTTTAAAGTAAACTTTGAAATGAGTACCTTTGTAAATAAGTATTGTGACTATGTGCTATTGTTATTTATATATATATATATACACATATATATATATGTATAAAATAATGAAATACTAGTCAAAAAAGAGTTCAGGTGCCTTTCAGGAAAGAATGATCTCGGGAGCGTGTTAATATAATGGAACTTCAAAGCAATTGCCGTATGGTTTAGTTTGTTATGATGAAGTAGGACTCGGCTTCCAGTGTATCCTCATGTCCATTTTAAAAAGACATAATGTCACAGTGACCATGACCCCAAATGTTAAGTGAGACATGGTTTTGAACATGCTTGTGTTTAAAGTAGGAAAAGGAATGGACTAAGATGTTAATTTACAGACAGGAATGGCAAGTTACTATTTTGCCGGAATATTAATTGTGAAAAAAAAAAAGTTTGACAAAGAGTGAAAACATGTTAAGTGGAGCACACATTTGCTAACAAGTAAATGCACTGGTGTAGTGCTTCCTATTTTCAAATTCCAATCACAAAGAGACAGTTGTCTTAATGCAGCATGATACACCCATGTTATTTCTCTGTCTAGAACTGCCAGCAGGGCACATGATTTTATTATGACTCCTGCAAAAAGATCTTGCCACCCAAATTTATGAGGAACATGGGTTAAGTTTCTAGTTGTGTTTCTTAAACAGTTCTCTTGTAAACCAGCACAATTTTTGTCGTAGTTAAGAAACTCAACAGTATAATTACAAAAAGCATAAGAAAGCTGGCATTTTTTGAAACTTCTCATTATCAAGTGCTAACTTATTCTATTGTTTTATGACAATCTCTAATTTTCTAAGTAATGTATTTGTGGTTTAGATCTTTAAAAAATCTGTCTTGACTAGCATGGATACTTTTAGAATTGTTTGGTTCTATTAAAGTCCATGTGGTAACAAAGTGTATTTAATTCAGCCAAGTAGCGAAAATCACTGAAGGATTTTTTTTTCAGAATCTCCAGAAGTGAACACTCTTTTTATCTACACTATAACAACCATAATTAAACTTGTCATCACTTTCTTACATTGGCAAATGTATTTGGGAACCATAAATGACATTTCCAATACTGAGTTCCATACATATGTACTAACATCTATCTTAAATAATTGTGCTATTGATCAAATTTCACCACTAATTTCTAAGACAGAAAAAAGTACTTAAATCGCACCCAGTTATCATCTGTAAATGCAGATTATGAAATAAGTGATTTTAAAGTACACATCTTATGAATAAAAAACTATGAATAAGTTATGCACAACATTTTCAACCTACAGCATTTTGTATCTTGTGGTTTAAATGGTCATGTTCAAGCATATCTTTTATTTCACTAGGTGTAAATTATGTTTTATTTTTTCTATATAAACTGATTTGGAATAAATTAGACCACAGGAAACTTGTCCTATGGAATTGGCATCATAGTGTGTTGATAGAAGACTGAATTTTGAATCACAAGCCTTTCATTGAAATGTTATCTTTAGCACTTGTTAACTGTGGGCCCTTAGGCAGATCATTTGACTACACTGAGTCTCTGTGAAATATAATAATAGAACCAGCTTTGCCAGTAATGATAGTAGTCAATGTTTATTGGGTGCTTAGCACTGTTTATGTACGTCATATGTGGTAACTCAGGTAAGCTTCAAAACAACTCTGTGCTGTAATAAAAAATAAATTAATACCAGCAGCCATTTGTTGCATACAAGTCTGATTTCCCACAACTGCTCAAGGTTATTCTTGTGAACTGCTTTTTGTAACTGCTTTTCTAATATTGATGTGCATGTCAAAGTGTTTTTTTCTCATCTATCTGGGTTCAAGTTTAAAAAAATGGACATAGTAGTCCTGGTTACTCCTTTTATTACCCATTCAAATGGCATTAAGCAGTCAACCAAGTATTCTAGGCTATTAAAAAGATAGATAGCTTCAAAAGGCGCATCCTAAAGATTTTGTTGGTCTCTCTATTTACTGCCTCAAAGAATGGTAACATCTCCCTGATTAGCCACAGTTTAGCCTCAATTTCAGTCTGTAGAAAATGTATTCTGAAAAATAGAGCAGAGGTAAGGATCCTTGACAAACACAAATACCTCCGCTACCCTTCCAGGTGGCAATTCCTTGTCCATGTGTGCTGGTTTGCATACTAACCTTACAGAGCTCTTCCATCTCCTACTCATTCATAAAGGTATATCTTAGATTTACTCATTCAGAGAGATTAATAGAAGCCTCCCTGAACCTTGATTTTTGCCCAAAACTTAGATTCTGGAATAGTTCATCTTTCTCCAAAAGCTGGATTCAGAGTAATTTCTACCACATTTCTATGAATTTGGGTGTTATTCCAATGACAGGCACAGCCTGTAAGTTGTTCATTTGCACTCCACAGAGCCCATTTGCTAACAGTTTGCATCCCTGGAATGAAAACATTCTCGCTTCACCTGAAAGCAGTGAGCAGTCCCACTGGCAGGAGGGCTACAGCTGCTTGTATTTTAAAAGGTTGTTTTAATTTCTAGTAAGATGAATATTGATAGATATAGTTTACATAAGCAAAAGCTGTTTGGGATCCTCATTAACTTTTAAGAGTATAAAAAATGTACTGAGGCCAGAAAGTTTGAGAATCACTGCCACAGAGTAACTAGTAAAATTAATTAAATAAATAAATAAATGAAAATAATATAAACAACAAAAGCAAACAGTAAGAAACCAAAGCAGGTACTACACATAAAAAACAAATAATAATATGATGGATTAAAATCCAATCATATCAATGATTACATGAACTGTAAATAGACTAAACACTTCAATTAAAGACAGAGATTAGAACACTGGACTTTAAAGAAGATAGTACTCAATGTTATTTATATGAAATACACTTTAAATATAAATACATACATACAATGAAGTTAAAAAGATGAAAAATATATGCTATGCAAATCACAATAAAAAGACAACCCTTTGTGGTCATATTAATATCAGGAAAAAATAAAGTAGGCTTCAAGCCAAGGAGTATGAAGAGAGATAAAGAGAAATGCTATATAATGATAACAGGGTCAATGTACCAGAAAGACATAATAATTCTAAACTATACCAAATAACAGAATTTTAGAGCACATGAAGCAAAATTGATGATACTAAAGGAAGAAATTGACAAATCCATAAGTATAGGCTGAGAATTTAACACACCTTTCTTGGTTATTAATAGAAAACATGGACACAATTCAGTAGAAATAAAATATTTGAACAACACTGTCAATTGTATAGGACATTACACTGAAAACTACAAAATACATTTTGTACTCCAGCACATATGGAACAATGACCAAGATTGTATTCTGAGCCATAAAAATGTCTCAATAAATGCCCAATGACTGAATAATACAGAGATTATTCTCCAGCCACAAACTCCACAGTAATTTCAAATTTGTAGTAAGATATCTAGAAAAGATTAGATGGCTATATGAGGATGGTTTTATATCTGCATTCTCAGTTCTATTCCACTTGTCTATGTCCCTGTTCTTGTGCCAATACCAAGCTGATTTAATAACCACAGTTTTGTAGTACAGTTTGAAGTCTGGTAAATTAATACCTCCCATTTTGTTCTTATTGTCTAAAATTGCTTTTGCTAAATGGGGTCTTCTCTGGTTCCATACAAAGTGCAAAATTATTTTTTCTATATCTGTGAAAAATGATGTTGGTAATTTAATAGGGATTGCATTGAATCTGTAGATCACTTTGGGTAGTATAGACATTTTAACAATGTTGATTCTTCTGATCCATGAGCATGGTATGGTTTTCCACCTGTTTACATGCTCTGTGATTTCCTTCCTCAGTGTTTCATAGTTCTTCCTGGAGAGGTCTTTTACCTCCTTAGTTAAATGTAGTCCTGGGTACTTTATTTTCTTTGTTGCTATTGTGAAAGGTATTGAGTCTTTGATTTTGTTCTCAGTTTGACTGTTATTGGCATATATGAATGCCTCTGATTTATGTGTACTGATTTTGTATCCTGAGACTCTACTGCATTCATTTATCAGTTCCAGGAGTCTCTTGATTGAATCCTTGGGGTTTTCTAGATATAATAGAAAAATTAAAAGTATTTGGAATTTAAGGCACATACTTTTAAATAATCCACAAACCAAAGAAAAAATATAAAGGGAAATTTTAGACTATTTCAAAGTACATAATGAAGAAAACACAGCAAATTCATATTTTGGGATTAATTCAAAGCAGTATTTAGAGAAAAAATATAGCTTTAAATGGATATTCGAAAAAAAAGTTAGAAATCAGTGACATATAACCTTCCATTTTAAGAAACAAAAAGAAGAGCATAAAAAAAGTACTGAGGCCAGAAACAAGATACCACAGTTGGTTCTTTGACAAGATTAGTAAACTGACAAGCACGTGGTAAGATTGATCAAGAATAAAAAAAGAAACAAAACAAATAATATCAGTAAAGAAAGAAGAGATACAACTACAGATTCCACAGAAATTAAAAGACTAATAGAAGGGGAGGAGGCTCAAGATGACTGACTAGTACCATTTCATTCCTGCCTTCTCCACTTAGAAGAAACAGAGCAATGCATATAAACAGTCACACTTCAACTACATCATCCAAGAGAGAATTCTGGAATTCAGCAGAGAAGTGAAAGGAGAGGGATACCAAAAGCAGGGGGAAAGAAGGAGAAGCAGCCTCCATGGCTGAAAAGGAAGAACTGGGAGCCAAGGACTGGGAGCCTAGAGTGACTTTCCAATGCAGGAAAAGAGTGACAGAGAGCCTTCCAGCAGCCCCACTGTGGAATCACACAATCCTGGCCTCAGGAGAACCCTCTCGACCTTCCCAACTCCTAAAACTAACAAACGGAGCTGCTGGGATACTATGGATGGAACTATTCTGGGAAGGGAGCCCACACTGGGTCTCACACCCTTTCTGAGACCTTATCAGCTACAGCAAGGTACCATTTTCAAACCTAGCCTCTAGCGAATTGCATGTTGTCCTGGAGCATTACAGAAACTCTGGCTGTTACTGCTGAGGCCCAGGAGTGAGCTGGCAGTGATTCTGCATCCAGGAATAGGAAGTGAGCAAGGCATGGTCAGCAGTAGCTGGTGTGGGAAATGAGCACTGCCAGGATTTGAGATAGGACATGAGCAGGCCACAAGTTGCCACTGGGACTCAGCTATGAGCTAGGTGGGAGCTCCTACATCCAGGACATATGGGGAAAGCCCTGCCAGGACTGGGACTTGAAGGGGACATGCATGCACCACCAACTGGCCCAGGCAATGGCCACCAAGTATGACCCCACCCTCGCCAGTGGTGGGCTCTCAGTGTAGTTGCTACTGCCTTTCACTCAAGCACTCCACCTAGGGCCTGAGAATCACCCCACCCCACCCACCATGGCTATTGTCTGCTTTCACCATTGGGGAATCTGAGCACAGCCCACCCAGCCTGACTGGGCTCACCCCAACCCCTCAAGACAGAGCACATAGCCCAGGGTTCTTGGGATTGTCCAACACAATCCACCATCTTGGGTACCTGAGCACTACTCCCCAGGGACCTGAAATTGGCCCTAAATTTCCTAGCCCATTCCAGTTCAGCTATCTACCAGCCCACTTATGGGCCTGGAGACTGGCCATTGAAGCCAAAACCAACACACAGTGCTCAGGACTCAGAGATTCATCCTACTATGGTTATTGCCATTGTCCACACCACACCAGCTGCCCAGAGGCCTAAGAACATGCCCACCCACCAGGTCCACTACTGCCATAACCAGCATCCAAGCAAGCCATTAGAGGCCAAAGATTCAGCCATGGGTAACTGCCAACACTGGTGCCACTATACACTGTCCTGGGTCATAAAGATAGGCATGCTCTGCCCACCACTCTCACCACTGGGGCCTGAAGACTGGCCTATCTGGCATTTGAATCCCCAGTACAACTTCATCATAGTCTCCACTAATAAGTCACAGATACCACTAATGCTATTTATAGCCCAAGAAATCATACAGAGACTACACTATTGCATGCACCCAGAATCAGAACCAAAGTATTCTACCCAGCCAACATCATAGATGCATCTTCAGGAAAAAGTCCTCCTCTACGAAAGTAAATTTAAAGATAGGAAGAAGCAACTGTTACACTAGATGCACAGATATCAAAGTAAGGACATGGGAAATGTGAAAAAGCAAGGAAACATGACACCTTCAAAGAAACACAATATTTCTCCAGCAACAGGTATTAGTCAAAAAGGATTTTTGAAATCCCAGGTAAAGAATTCAAAATATTGATTTTAAAGAAGCTCAGTGAGATACACAAGAATTCTAAAAAACAGTACAGAGAAATCAAGAAAAAATCCAGGATATGAATGAGAAATTTACAGAGACAGATTTTTTTAGAAGAACCATATAGAAATTATGGAACTGAAGAATTCATTGAAGGAAATACAAAATACACTTGAAATCTTCAACAATAGACTAGACCAGGCAGAAGACAGAACCTCAGAACTTGATGACAGGTCTTTTTAATTAATCCAGTCAAGCAAAAATAAAGAAAAAAGAATAAGTAAAGCCTTTATGGTATTTGGGACACCATAAAGCAACTGAATTTATGATTCATTGGTATCCTTCAAGGTGTGAAAACAAAGAAAGGATTAGAAAACCTATTTAGCAAAATAATAAATGAAAACTTCCCAAGTCTAGCAGGAAATTTAGACATTCAGATAAGGAAGCTCAATGATGTCCAGGCAAATACAAGGCAAAAAATTCTTAGAGAGTGAATCCTAATAAGACCAAGAGAAAAACATTTAGTCACCTATAAAGGAAACCCCATCAGACTAATAGCAGAAGAAACCTTAAAAGCCAGCAGAGAATGGGATGATATAGTCAACATGCTAAAAGAAAAGGGAAAAAAAAAAAAACTGACAGCCAAGAATACTGTATGCGCAATATGATCCTTCATAAATGAAAGAAATAGTCTTTCCCAGACAAGCAAATGCTGAGGGAATTCATTACCACTGGATTGGCCCTACAAAAAATACTAAAGGGAGTTCTAAACCTGGAAACAAAATGATGATATTTACCATCACAAAAACACAAAAAAGTATAAAACTCCCTGGCAAAGAAATAACACAAAGGAAGAAGAGAAGTGACTCAAATGGTACCATTTGGAAATCGACCAAACCATGATGACAAACAATAAGAGAAAAAGAAAGGAAAAAAGAATACAGAAAACAATTAACAATATGACAGGAACAAAGCCTCACATATTAATATTAACCTTAAACATGAGTGTATTAAATTCTCCACTTAAGAGATATAGAATGCTGAAGGGATTTTAAAAATGATCCAAATATATGCTGCTTACAAAAAACTCCCCTTACTAGTAAAGACACATATAGAGTAAATATAAAAGAATGAAAAAGATATTCCACACAAATGGAAAACAAAAAGGAGTAGGAGTAGCTGTACCTATATCAGATAAAACAAACTTTAAGTCAAGAACAGTAAAGAAAAGACAGAGAAAGTCATTATATAATGATAAAGTAATCAATCTAGCAAGAGGATATAAAAATTTTAAATATATATACACCTGATACTGAAACACCCAGATTTATAAAGCAAATATTACTATATCTAAAGAGAGAGTTATACTACAATACAATAAAAGTGAGGGACTTCAACAACCCTCTGTCAGCATTAGACAGATCATTTAGACAGAAAGTCAACAAAGAAATAATGAATTTAAACTGTACTGTAGACCAAATATAACTAACAGACATTTACAGAACATTCTATCCAACAACTGCAGAATATACATTCTTTTCATCAGCACATAGAACATTCTCCAGGATAGACCATATGCTATGGCATAAAACAAGTCTCAATAAATTATTAAAAATCAAAATCCTATCAAGTATCTCCCCAGACCATAATGGAATTAAACTAGATATCAATACCAAGAGGAACTTTGAAACTATACAAATAGATAACAATTAAATATACTTCAACAACACTTCTACACAGGAAAAGAAATAATCCAGAGTGAAGAGACAACCTGTTGAATGGGAGAAAATATTTGCATGCTATTCATATGACAGGGAACTAATATCCAGAATACTCAAAGAATCAACTAGAAAAAAAATAATCCCATTAAAAAGTAGTCCAAGGACATGAATAGACATTTCTCAAAATAAGACATACAAATGGCCAGCAGGTATATGAAAAAATGCTCAACATCCCTAATCATCAAGAAAATAAAAATTAAAACCACAATGAGATATCATCTTATCCCAGTCAGAATGGCTATTATTAAAAAGACAAAAATAACAGATGTTGGTGAGGGTGTGGAGAAAAGGGAACTCTTATACATTGTTGATGGTAATATAAACTAGTACAGCCACTATAAAAAACAGTATGGAGATTTCTCAAAAAAATTAGAAAGAGAATTACTATTCAATCCAGCAATCCCACTAATGGGTATCTACCCAAAGGAAAAGTAATCAGTTTATCAAAGGGATACCTGCACTTGCCTGTTTACTGAAGCATTATTCACAATAGCAAAGATATGGAATCAACCTAAGTACCCATCAATGGAAGAATGGATAAGGAAAATGTGATATATATACACAATGGAATACTATTCAGTTGTAAAAAAAAGAATGAAATCGTATCATTTGCAGTAACATAGATGAAACTGGAGGTCTTTATCTTAACTGAAATAAGCCAGGCAAAAAAGATAAATATCACATATTCTCACTTATACATGGAAGTTAAAAAATTTAAACACATGAGAATAGCGAGTGGAGAAATAGACAAAAGAGAATGGGAAGGGTGAGTTGGGGGGAGGAGGAGGATGAAGAGAAGTAGGATAAAGGGTATAAACATACAGCAAGATAGAAGGAATAAATTAAATGTTTGAAATCAGAGTAGGATGACTATACTTAAAAAAAAGGTACTCAAGTGATGGACAGCCTACATAACCCAATTTGATCACGACGCATTATATACATGTAACAAAATTTCTCATGTACTCCATAAATTTGCACAAATTTTAAAAAGGCAAAAAAAGGCTAATAGAAAAAACCTTAAACAACTTTATTTCAATAAGTTTGATAAATGAAATAAACAAATTTCTGGACAGAATAACTAACACAAACAAATAGAAAATATAGATAGCCATAAATTTATAATTAAAAACCTTCCTACAAAGAAAACTTCAACCCCAGATGACTTCAATGAAGAATCTATCAAACATATAAGAAATAAATGGTGCTAATCATACCCAAACTCTCACAGAAAATAGAGGAGGGAACATTTTCAAAGTTTAAGAGCTAACATAATTCTGATATCACATTATAGACAAGAATTAAATAGACATCAATGTCCTAGTAATCTTTGGCCATCTCCCCAGGAAATTTCTCATTAGCCATTTTGCCAAGAGAGCCTCTGCTTGGAGACTTGTTTATCACCGCTTGATCTTCTCTCCCAGGCTGCTTGTCAAGATCAAAATTCCTGCTCCTTTATATGACAAATCAAATCAGCTCTGCCTTTATCTTATCTTCACCAATCCAGTCTATTCCCAAGAATGCTCACTTTTCTTATCTCCAAAGGCTCATCCAAATGTATTCCTTAAAAATGAGCCTGCTGCCCTGCAGATGAGAAGTGTCACTCTCTCAAATGGCAGAAGCATCTATAGTCAGATTATATTTAAAGATGTTTTTTTTTTGGTTCCCCATTACATTTTAGTACATTTTAAAGTGGTGGTGATTATTAATCCTCAAATAATTCCTTTTCTACTGGAAAGGGACAATGACTTGAGATTCTCTTCTTTCTTTTTTCTTTTGGCCAAAGGGAAGAATTATTTGGTAAAAGTTCTTTATCTCATTAAATGTAAAAATATAAAAGTTACACAAAATAGTTACAAAAGCTAGATAGACAAGAAGAAACATCCCTTTTGCTTCAACCATTCAAAGACCACTGCAATTAATATTTTGGTTCAACTTTATTTTCATTCTGTTGTGTTTCCATGATTTTTCTTTTCTGTTTTTTTTTAATATCATTGAGATGATACTGTACAGGAAATTTTCATATGGACTTTTTTAAAAATTGGGCTTAATGAAAGACATTCCCATGTTGTTACTGAAGTCTTGGTTAATACTTTTAATTTTTGCAAAATATTACATCAAGTGGGCATAGTTTTTTTTCCTGCTCTTTCCTAATATGAAATGTTAAAGGCTTCGGATACATTTTTCTAAATTTCTTCTCTAAAAGGTGTTCTATTAGCTGCAAAATTTGAGTACCTAGAGTGTCATTAACACATATTAATCCCTTTCCCTATTTTTTTTGTTTTAATTAGGATTTCTTAAAAGTTGAGTCTCTCCCATTAGGCACAGTAATCCAGCTCTTCCCCCCACCCCGCCAACACGCACACACTTTTTGTTAATGGCTTTTGTCTTTTTATATCTTGAGTTTTAGTAGCTTAAAGTTTTTGGTCTTCAATCTTTCTGGAGCAGGATTTTGCCATATTGTGCAAGGTGATGATCTAAATAGATACTTTTACCAATAGCTGATCAATGGTAAAAACAATATTCACTTAGTAGACTTGTCACTGATTTGTGATGCCTTTTTTTATGATAAAAAAATTTCTATAGGGTCTGTTTCTAGAATATCATCATTTTTAGAACAGTATTAATTATATTAGTTTGTATACACTTTACAACAAAAATTATCTATCTGCAATCCAGTCTTCGCAACTCTCTCTGATTTGACCTAATTCATTTGTTTCTTTAGATGATGTTTAGAATAAATCTGTTTCAAATGCATACATGTATATGTATATATCTCATTTTAGTTTTGTTTTTATTCATTATATTTAACTTTTAATTAATTTAGAAAAGATTGAGAAGAATTTGTATTAGAGAATTTGGAAAGAAAGTTTTGAATAATGGAATCAATCACACAGGATGTGAACTAAACAAAGTGCAAACACCAGATTCCTTACGAACTAGTCATCATAGGCTGTGCCAGGATTCCTGGGTGTCATTTGACAGAAGCCATCTCTAGCTAATTCACGTGGAAGGGACTGCATTGGGAGGACAACAGGGGCTTCAGAGCCAGGAGGCTGGAGACTGGGTCTGGGAACAGCCAGGAGCTAGGAGGCCCCAGAGCTCAGGAGTTGACAGTCTTGTCAGAGAGCCACTGCCTAGATGGAAAGAGGATTCAGCTGTTGTCCATCTGCTCATGATTTAAATTACTAGGGTGTGATAGAGGAAGTGTATAATTATCCCAGCTGGATCCACCACCTGCCCCTTCACCAGGGGAGGACAGGGTTCAAGATTAGAGGTCTTATAGATTCCATAAACTGGGAAAAAGCTAATTTCAGTAAAAGAAATCAGAGAAGTCTCATGAAAGGGAGACAGCAATGGCTATCACAGAGGATTGCTTAACCATTCTTATTAACTAAGAGTGTACATTGTCATGGGCACAATATTCATATTTCTGACCAGTTATGGGGTTCTTGATCACAGCCTCCAGATTTTCCCTTGGCTCTTAGCTCATCCACTAGCCAGCCCAGCACCAGGTGTGTCAGTGTGGTCTTGAGTGTCCTGGTTCTCCCCATATCTTCCAGCACTTGAAGGAGATGGATGCATTGTTTTTAAGGACTGTGTGCATGCATGGTGGGCTGAGGAATGATTGTAAACAGGTATCTGCACTTATGTAATCTTCTGGAGCCTCAGTTTCCTGTTCTGCAAAATGAGGAAAATCACAGCACCAATCTTACTTGGTTGTTGAAATAAGGAAATAAGATAATGCCTATACAGGGCTTAGAAAGGATCTTGGCATATTGTGAGGTGTCAGAAAATGGTAGCCCTCATGATTGCCATCAACATCATTATCTTTATAATTATTGAAGGAATTAACAGACATCAGGATCCTTATCTTGAAAACCTTTGGGACATAGATTTATTTCTATGCAAGAGCTGTAAAAGGGAAAAATTGTAGGACTAAGTGACTTGTTTAAAAAATATGAAGCAGTCCCTTGTGACAGGACCTCAGATCTGCATATTAACTTCACAGCTGTAACACTATTAATTAAATCCTTTCCTTCAACATGTAAATAGCTTTTGGATATACATCTGCAGCCAGATTCTCCTGGTGTCCCTACTGCTCCCTCTAGGAGTACTTTAAGCATCTTTAGAAGTCTCTAAGGCTGTTTTTCATGCCACACTTTAAGATCACCAAGGGCACGATTAATAAGTTATTGCTGCTTCTTTGGAAGTTAACGAGACTGGAAATAATTTTTCCTCCCTAGGAATACATTCAGAATGTAAATATGAAAACCCATCTTATTTGCTACATTTAAAGATACTAAAAAAATAAGTTATGCTGAGAACTCAAGTTGTAATATTTTTTATTCCAAAGGAATTAAGCTGATATCTTAATGGGATCTTTTTGATTACTCCAAATTGTAGAAACCTCAGGCTAACATTTCTTCTAACTGACTTTTCTTGAAAAGTGTGGAACTTATAGATTAGTGACCTTAGAGAATTTTCAATGTGTCACATTTTCATAGAATTCTGAATGTGTATGACTGTGCATGAGTATAACTTACACATAAAAATGAATGTAAAGACATTCTGTGAAGACATATTAATCATGAGCTTTGAGTAGGAGCCTTCTAAAACTCACAAGCAGGGAGCAGCAGAGGGGGACAGACTAACTCTTACTGATTTCCTATACTGTACAGGTGCCTTCCATTTTATCCTTAGCTCTAAAGTAGATATTATTATCTTTATTTACATATGAGAACCTTAGCTAGGAGAGGCTAACTTGCTCAAAGTGCATACGCAGTAAATGGAGATGGTGGGTATTGCTGATTCTAAGGCTACCTCTTTTCTCATTCTAGCACATCACCTTCTACACCAAAGGAAAACCCCCCTTCATTTGTTTCACTATGTCATGTTTTAACAACTACACTTTTTCTGATTTGTGGATATTTTGATTCTTAAAGAAAAGCAGACCATGTCCCCCAGAGGCAATAAGAGCATTTGCTTGTCCATTTTGGACTTAAATTGACACCATTATGCATGAGGGTCCTCTTCTTAAATCTTCAGTTGAATTGTTCACCTGAGCAGCCAGCCAGCTTTGATGAGATAATTCTTTTTCAAGCCTCATTCTTATTATCTAACAGTGGTGAATTGTTCCTTTGAACTTACTAGGAAAAGTCTTTTTCTTGATCAGATTCATTTTCCTTCAAGTTTAGATTCTTTTATCAACTTTGTCTTTGGGCAAGCACTTTCAAGTAGGAAAATTTTAGACGGTCAATTCAGAGTTTGGCACATGAACAATTGCACAGGAAACAGAACTCTCACTCCCTTCAGCTGCTTACAGTCTATCCATTGCTTTTTTTCTTTCTAAATTAACATTCTAAATATTTTTGTGACTCATGGAGTTCTTTTTCTGATGGCAGCTTCAAACTAAATCAAGGATATATAGCATATTTCCTTTTTTATTTAAACAAATACAACTTACTGAATCCAGTGATGAGTTTCAGAGTTATATTTATCTTCTCCTTTTGATGATATCTTCCTATCTGGTATTTTTCTAAAGAAATCTTGAAATGTGATATTTATGGAGGGCTGGAGATAGAGCACAAAATATCTATATTCAAGAATAATATACCTGGAAAATATTCAGAAATAATATATCTGGAAAATATTCAGAAATAATCATCCCAGAAACCCAGCAAAACTACGCCTGCTTCTAAAACTACAAGAATGATATCTTGTTTACTATAATATACCATAAAGTAAATGGGATATCTCTATCAATGGACACATTGAAAAAATATATATGCTCAATTAACTAAAGCAACAAAATATTTTAGGTTCTGGACTATTACATTAGTATATATGTATCCTGCTTTCTGAAAGAATATTTTTGTCTGTAACATTGACTGGGGAGGGATGGCTGTGGGTTTCTGCCCAGATATTAAGGATCTATAAAGGAAGAAACATTGCAATGTGCTTCCAGGCATTAAAGCTAAATGAGACCCAAAAGGCCTGCAAATGTTTATTTTTATGTTTGGTTTCTGCATTTTTCCAAAGTGAAACAACTATATTCTTTAGAAAATAGCAAGGCAATGTAAATACAGTTATGCATGTCTTATTCCAAAGATTTAAACTGTACCTTTCCTTTTGGTAAATATAAGTTCTTAAAGTTCTCAGTGTCCTTCAAGACACTAAATCTCAACTCTATAGAAAGATAATTGATTCCTTCTATAGCTTTTTCACAATAAAGAAAATTATAAGCAAGTTTAAACTTAGTCTTATATTTCTCATAAATCTCATTAAATATAAACACTTTGGAAATCTTTACTCTAAAAAGCCAATTTGAGGCTACATTATAATCCAATGATGTATCGGAACCAAGATCTAGACTACTAAGTAATTGCTGCAACCTGGGTGATACTAGGAGTTTTGAATCAGAAATTTGTGTTGTAGTCTTATGCCTTTCTGTAGGGATTCAAATAGTTTTTTCAAAAAAGCAAATGGATATATCATTCAATGAACAGTAGCTGTATTTCTTGTTATATGATTAGAATCACTGTATTAACAAGGCCTATGCAAATATAATTGAATAACTATCCAGAAATATGTTTTCTCTGTTATTTATATTTTATCATTTATATTCTTATGAAAATATGTCAAAGAAAAATTTTTTAAAGAAAGATAAACATTTTACCTGTGTATCTAGTTTATTATCTTGACTTACTGGATAGTATTCATGAAATAAGTTTTATTACTTTGAATAAACTGTCTTCCAAATCCCTATCCCAAATCCTCTTCCCATGCCTTAATATGTAATGACATTAGTCAGGAAAACTTTGTTTCATGTCTGATTCAAATCTGTTCCCTTCCCCTCAACAAAGTAGACTATGCTTGAGGCCTTTACAGAGCTCTCTCTCCCTGGTCCAGACTCCACCTGGGAGAGGAGACAGGAAGTTGTGGTCTTCTATAGCCAACCTTGAGCTGATGCTGGAGGTTGCAAGGGATCCTGAGCTCTTGCTGGCCTTGGTCTGGTCCAGCTACTGCTAGTGGCCTCTGCTGATGAATCTCCAAATATAACAAATTCTCTCACTAACTGCAATAAGCCAATATTTATTTTTAATTGGTCTATAATTATTCTAATACATGAAAGTTTGTTAAGCCACTGGCTACATAACATTAGGCCATTCTGAGTAGACCATGACTCCTGAATTTGCATGTAGACATTATTATCAAGAGAATTTTGGTGCTGCAGAGAAATCACACTTTCATAGCTTATATTCAAATGCTTTGCTGTGGTTTTTAAAGACAGTTTAAATATGCTGCTGCAGAATTTTTGATGCAGTCAATTGGACATAAGATCATTTTAAAAGAACAATGTGTAGAATAAATAGAACATGAGTAAATGCCATTACAATTTTTAATTTTCTTGTTGTGATGTTAATTAGTTTGTTTTGAATACATAATTTCTTTTTTGCAACATGTCAGCTGAGAGGGGCAGTCCTGGTGATGAAGAATTTCAGGTGACATTTGCAATGTTTCACAAGATTATCAGAGAGAGTCTGATAAACATGTTTCATTGCATTTATTTACTTTTTAAAACCAGAATAGCATCATGTATCACTGGGTAGCCTTATAAAATAAAATTGCACCACACAGTCAGATTATGATTGATGAACAGTAAGCTGAAGGGCCCTGCAGGAACAAAGGAGCCTAAGATAACAATTACCCAACACTGTTTCTATTACAGAGGCAAAACATAAGTCATTTAAATGCTTCGTGTCAAATTTTCCTATGTAACTTGTTGGGGGGAATATCACAGATAGCAATAATCTTATCTAAAATGTTCTTTTTGCACAGAGAAAGTTTCTTTCTGAGCCACTGTGCTATGATGTCATGAGGAATTATAGGTCTGAGGCTTCAGCGGAATTAGGTTAGTGTCTTGAACACAGATGGCTCTAAAAGTATCTGTGCATCTGATTTGTGGTTTGTCTGGTTATGGCAGCCACTGGAAGCCTGATGTTTCCCACAAGCTGCCTTAGCACAAGAGCTCTGGATTCCTGCCTCAAAAAGGGTAAGTTTAAAGAGGCAAGGTGTGTGGAATGATGAGAAGCTCAAACCAGATATATGGAGAAATATGTGAAAAAATGATGGGCCAGAAGATTAGTGTCAAAAACGAGAGGTGGGAAGAGAGATCACTTTCATTTTCTCTCAATGCAGGGAGGTGCTAACAGAATGAAAATTCAGAAATCCTTGTCATGAGATGCCTTTGGTAGCAAACGCCTAACAAGTCAGTGTCTGCCTACTAGCAGGGCTGGCTGGAATCCTGCCCAGGGAAGGGTCAGGAAACATGAGAGATTCCAGCCCTTTGTGTCCTATCTGAGGACCGACAGAGAGGAGGAGAGAGTAAAAGTGCCTAGAGTCGAGATTGCCCAGAAAGTGAGGCAGAACTAGCTGGTCCCAGTACAGGCCACTGAATGAAGGCAACAGGTTAGCAATTTAAAACAAGAGGGCACAAGAATCACCAGGGTGTCTGATAATCACGAATGAGCTGATCTCCTCTGCCCTTTGGAAGCCTCAGCATTGATTCACTTTTGCCTGCTTTCTGACTCAGGAATAACAGTAGTACAGGAGAATACAGCGTTCAGCTGTGCGGATGGTAACTGTCGGTGTGCTTGCATGTTAAAATCTGTGCATTGAAGCATCTAGATGTCTATACTCCATGAAAGGATGGCTTTTATCTGGGAACTTTCATCCCGCTACAGAAACCAGATGGAATATCTTACAATCAAATAACAAATGAGACTGAAAAAAAACAAATTAACGGATTAAAAAAGTAATTCTAATTCTACATTACTCTTGTAGAAGCCACTTTGACTCAGTCTCTGAGAACTTATTTATGAAATCCAAATATCAGTGGTTCTTAATTTCTTAAAAGTATAGAAACTTTAAAAGCATACATTTCTAAAATTAAAATTACATGGGGAAGGACAAAATATGAATGAAATTTAGTGAACTCAAAATAAAAAGGAAGAATATCCATTTGTTAATTTACAAATGGGAAATACAGGTTTCTATAAAAATCATATCATTTCCTAATTTTCCAGATGTTCAACTACATCCACCTAATTATTCATTCGTTAAACAAATAGTGGCAGAAGTTTCTGGTTATATTCCTTTATTTTCCCTTTTTCGGTTGAAAGTCTAGAAAAATCCTGCTTTTATCTGAGGTGGCAAGACTCAGCAGCTGTAACTTTTTGCCTCTGTTTCAGTGGGCATGGTCCTCGCGGTGAGTTTTGGCCACTGAGATACATTCAGGAGGACTGGGGGGGCTTCTGGGAAGGCCGCTTAAGAGCTAATGAATTAGTAGCAGGCCCAAACTTGGTGACCTAAACAATGTGGATTTGTTATCTTACATTTCTTCTGTAGGTCAGAAGTCTGATGTAGGTCTCAGTGGGCTAGAATTGAGGTGTCGGCCTGGCTGCATTCCTTTCTGGAGGCTCTGGAGAAGAATCTGTCTCCTGGCCGCCTCCAGCTTCCAGAGGCTGCTCTCACGCGTGGCCTGCGCAGGCCTCCCTCCACGGCCACAGCCGGCGAGGGTGGGGCCGGCTTTCTCACGCTGCCATCTCTCTGGGGGTCTGCAGCTGGAAAAGTGTCTCTGCTCTCAAGGACTCATGTGATGAGATTGGGCTCTCCTGGAAAACCCAGGCTAATTTTCCCACATCGAGGTCCTTCATTTAATCACATCTGCAGAGTCCCCTTTGCCATGTAAGGCTGCAGGCCCTAACCCCCAAGCCATGGAACCGGCTCTGGTCCGTGGCCTGTTAGGGACCAGGCTGCAGAGCTCCACTGCCACCCCCATCCCCCGCCACGGAAAATTGTCTTCCATGAAACTGGGGCGGGGGCACAACAGGAGGTGAGCGGTGGGTGAGTGAGCGAAGCTTCAGCTGTACCTGCAGCCGCTCCCCATCGCTCCCCATCGCTCCCATCACTGCTGAGCTCCGCCTCCACACACACCCCGCCCCCGCCTGTGGAAAAGCTGTCTTCCATGAAACTGGTCCCTGGTGCCAAAAAGGTTGGGGACTGCTGATGTAAGGTCACATATTCACAGATTCTGAGTATTAGGACCCAGACATCTTTGGGGTGTTATTCTGCTCCCACAGCAGGGGCAGCCACCTGGCCCATGAGGTGGCTTTGAGGATGTTAGCCATGCATGAAAATAGTTGAGTCAAATGAAAAAAAATGAGCCTTGGACTCTAGTAACTCTGAGGAACTCTCAGACCCGCCCAGAGCTGCCCGTGACCAGATTTTTTTTTACAATAAAAAATATGTTTAAGCCATTGTTTGGGGGTTTGAAATACACAGCTGAAAATAATGCCTAACTAATCATATGTAATTCTACAGTCAATTTTACTTCATATTTACTTGGTTTGAAGCACTGTACCAGAAACCAGGGCTATATCTAGCGGTTGCCCTCATAAAATATTTAGTATACAGCTGGCCTGCCAAATCCACAGGTTCCATATCCACGGACTCAACCAACTGCAAGCCAAAAATATTTGAAAAATAAAAAACAATTTAAAATAACAATAAAAAATAATATGAATTAAAAAATATAGTACAACTATTTATAGTGTATTAGGTATTTTAAATAATCTAGAGATGATTTAAAGTATATGGGAGGATGTGCATAGGTTACATGCAAATACTATGCTATTTTGTATCAGGGATTTGAGCAGCCTAGGATTTTCTTGTCTGCAGGGGCCCTGGAGTCAATGCCCCATAGATACTGAAGGATGAATCCAATAGGAAAGACAGACATTAAATGAGTGATAACAATAAAATGCAGTATTATGACAATGGATGGAAAAAGAAGGCTGATATTTTAGAGCAGGGAGCACAATCTTTCTAAGGAAGATGGGATTAGGATTGTACACAGGCAGGAAGGAGCAGCATTGCAAGTAACACGCTGACCTTGACGAAGATGCTGTCATTGACCTACCATCAGCGAGAAAAGTGCCTTGAGTTGCCACTTTTTAAAATTCTTATAATGCATTTGTGTCAATCCATCCAACTCCATCCCACGCTTTTTTCTCAGTCTCTGTTTTGGTGAGCACAGATTGGAGAACTCCGTGAGATTACATGGATCAGGACCAAGGCCGTGACCCTTGGGAGGTGAACTTGTAGAAACATGCTTTTAACAAGAGAGCTATGAAGTTACAGACCATGACAATCAGTGGCCTGGAAATATTTGTTCAGGCACAGTTAGGAAAATATGCCAGTCTACTGGGGGCCCTTTCGAAGTTATCTGGAGTTAATTTTCCTGAGTATAAATAGACAAATGTGCTCCTCAACTATAAGACTCTTTCACTGCACAACTGCGCTTTTTAGCTTAGAGTCAGTACTGATCCAAAAATTATTTCAAAAAGGGTAAATACACTTTCTGCAAAATCCCCTTAAGAAAGCATGCTGCTGAAAGAAAAACGGTGTTAAAGTAAGAAGTCCATTCAGAACAAGCACTATATCCCCACACTTATTTTAGCAATAGAAATTCAATTTGGTTGAGCTGTCTGGGGAGTTTATTTGACCCTGTTTCCAGAACAATGTACGACAGTTTGATAGCATCATTTCTAAATGGGCCATCTGATGTTTTAATTTGCAGATATAATTCATCATTTATTCTTGTCCTGTAATTATAGAATTAATGAAGAAAATACTTTCTCTGTGCATTTGAAATATTAGGGGTATTAAGGTATTTTAAGTATTAATCTGAGAAAATACTCTGTCCTGCTTCAGGGCAGCACAAGACATCAGAAACACTGATCATGAGCTGTGCTCATCATTAGCTGAAAAACTGAGGCAAGGGGTGTAGTTATTATTTCCTGCACACTATTAATCTTGCATGCCGAGAGCATGGTATGAATTTCAGTTCAGTATAAAAGGCAGGCAGGCTACTGGTCTCTGAAATCAATGACCGTCAGAAGAGCCTAGACATTGGGTGATGTGTATGAATAATTGAAGACTGATTTGTTAACCGTGCAGAAGTGAAGTTAGTCATGCAGGGAGACACATTGTCAATTGCCAGCAATTTACTATGTTTTTGAAAACCACAGGCAGCAATTTACAGAAAAAATTAGGCCAGTTACTGTACACGTGTGACATTTTCTTGATTTAAGATGTCAATCTGGAAAGCTGTAAACTGACACCTGGAGTTTGGAATGAGGTTATAAAGTTTATGAAGAACTGCTTTTCCCTGAGAATGTCTCTATTTGTGCTCTGGGAGACCCCTGAATGCACACCTCCTGCTGGGGCTAACTGTGTGTATGCAAATGAGCACTGTCACAGAAGGGTGATGCACCTTCTCTGGGGACCATTAAGCACCTTTGCATCATGCAGTGCTCAAATGCACTTGGCGTCCATGACTGCATGGTGATAAGCTTTTATTTCTTGGAAAAAAAGTTGTTGTCCATATATTTCCTTAGTCCTGTGCCATTCTAGGGCTAGAATCACTTTCATCCTGCAGTTGCAGTTCTTCATAAGAAAATGATTAAAGGAAAATCCCCTTTTTATTAGTGTAATTTCTTTACACTTTTTTTCCCCTATTGGTTTTAAGTCAGTAACAATTATTTCTTCATATTTGAATTTGTAGAAGGATGAAATGAAGGTAGTCTTATCCCCCAGTGGAAATGGAAACCCTGAAGGAGGACTGCTGTTGGAATAAAATTCATAAAATACAGCACCTCATAGTTGAAACATAATAAAGTATAACCTATGATTGATCATTTTTGAGTGTTACCAAAAATAAATTTATTCTCAATATTTACATTAATTTATACAGCTCTCCAAAAATTCCTAGCAAGCTTAAATCTTGCAAATCAGAGTTGTAACTGCTATTCCTAATCTGAAATCACACATGCCAACAGTAACTATTTTTTTAAAAATTGATTTTAGCTTCCCATATGAGAAAGAAGTCAAGATTTCCTATGTGGGTCATTGTTAGCAATAAAATCAATCTGAAAACTAAGACATATACTTTGTTTCTTCTTCTTTTCACTCTTTCTCTATCTGCCCATCTGGTTGGATCTATAAACTCCTTTACAAAGTAATGGCAGTTCTTGTGTTTTGCTTTAATCGTTCTTTTCCCACACATCTCCCCCTTTGAGAAAAAAAATAACCATTTGATAAATCATTTTTTGATCACCTTTGTGAAATATTAAACACAAAATGTAAAATGCTAAAAATTGATCATAAAAGCCAAAAATTGAACTGTTTAATAGAGATCAGTACTAGATTATAATTCTAATTTTATCCCAAGGTTTGTGTTTACTTTATTTGTAAGAAGATCAAAACAAAAAAGTTCACATAAATGAACTAGTTTTAACACATTATGTTGAAGAGTGACACAGCTCTGAAGTGGCTCAGCAATCTTCCATTGCTTTGCCATCTATGGCAAACAACACTCTTGCCACTCCTGCCAAACATGTACTTTCCTACCTGATAGTTTAGGAAGCACAGTTTTGGAATGGCAATAGGCAATGGCATTCACCTTTTCTAAAATACCCTCTCTTATGTAGTAACCAAGCATCTGTAATTAAGGCATCTAAACTTAGATCTAATTTCCTTAAATTTTCTTACTATATAAGTAACATACATCCATAATCATTCTAGAAGGAAAGTTTTTAATTACTTATACTATCTTGACTTTAGGAAGTTTAATCAATGAAATCATAGGGTTTTATTGTGCACACTTTGTCTATAGTATTTTTAATGTAAATAAAGATATACTTTCATAAGGGGAAAATGTTGAATTATTTAGAAATAGCTATGCTATGGATAATGATATGGTTTCTTTCATCTAGTTGACTGAAGATTAGATTGGGATATAATAATGGTGGTAGCCTAAAGAATGTTTACAACATAGTGAGCTTTCACCTTTGTTGCAAACATCAGGAAATGAATCTCTAAGGTCTAAATTGTGATAGGTTTACACTCTAAGGCTGCTTGCACTTGGATCAGACACTAATGATTTTGACTTGATCTATTTCTTTACCTTTAGAAAATCCCTACTTTATTTTTCACTAAATCATCAAAAACCTTGTGTACTGAATTATGAGCACCAAACATAAGGTTGGTTTACTATTAGTTTGCATTTATATTGTATTTTCCTTCAAATAGCTCAAGGTGCTTTACAGAACATGACGGCAGTCATCAAAACACTGCCAGGTACATAAGGTGAGAAATAATGCTGTTGTAAATGTGCCAAAGGCATATTGCTTACTAGAAAATGTTTGTTTTCTACAAATTTTTTAGAGATAATATTTTTAGAGATTTTATTTAAAAAAAATGAGTTCCAACTTTCTTAAACATTTTCTTTTCTTGGCTTTAGAATCAGACATATTTGTTCAACAAATTTATTGAAGGTCTGTTCTGTGCCAAGTATTGTTGTAAGTGCTGAGAATATAACCTGGAGATAATAAGAACTTGCCCTCGCAGAGCTTCTATTCTAGTGGAAGAGACACAGTATATAAACAAGTAAATGCACAATATAACGTCATGCTGCATTAAGTGCTATCAGGAGGTAAAAAAACTGAATAAGGGACTAGAGAGCGACTTCATAGGAATGGAAGGCGTTCAGAGCCCTGAGTGGCAGAAGGGAACAAGCCTTGCGTAGACGTGTGGATGCCAAGTCCTCAAGATAGGAACACGTTTGGCTTGCACTAGGAACAGCACGGATGCCATGTCATGTTGCTAGCGTGCGCTGAGCCAGTTGGGGAGGGCAGCCATGCATGGACCTGGAGAGCTGGGCAGTGTGGTCAGATCCTGCAGAAACCTCATAGGCCACAGTAGGATTTGGATTTGGTCTCAGAATAATGGGAACCCACTGGGGGTTAAGCATAGGAGACGGACAGCATCAGGAATCACTGTGTAGGGGGCAAGAGTGGAAGCAAGAGGACCCATAGAGAAAGGACTGTGGTGGGCTAGGCAAGAAACAAAGTGGTTTGGACTAGCGGGTGGCACTGGGCAAAGTGAGAGTTATCACATTTAAAATACAGTTTGAAAGCAGAGCAGACACTTTGTTAATGGATTGGAGGTGGTGTATGAGAGAGTTTTAAATTCTGTCTCTGCCCCATGTGCTGTTGTCTCTGACTTTGAAGTTTTCTCACATGTAAAAGAGCCACAGTAATTACAATAGAGTGTATAAGAAGACAGAGGTTGTCTGTAAACACAAAGTATACTTTGAGTGCTTTAAAAATGTATGCTCTCTCCCCCTTCTCAACTAACCCTTCTCTTTCTTACTTTCTGTTCTCTTTAACTTCACACTCCTTGTTTTTCTTTCCTATGTGTTTCCTGCTTCTCCTTTGTTGTATTATACATTGCCTTGTCCTCCAATATCTTATTTCAGGATGCCAAGGTTTTGTCAATGGCTCTGTTTGAACACATGATGGGTTGGTTTAAGTGAGGGGTCCTAAACCTACCATTCTTAGATTCATGGTAGATCCACTCTGCATTTTTAGACTCTAATCAAAATCCTTGATGCAATAGTTGATGTACTTCCAATGGACTTGTCTGAAACTTTAGCCAAAAATGAAAACAAGATGTGGTGGTTTTGCTTCCTCTCTCAACCAAAGACAGCCTTTAGCACTGAAAACAATAAAAAGGAAAGGCTTTTGAAATTTAGAGTCAATTCTACTCAGTTATATATGTTTACCTTGAAATTCTTTGAATTTCAATGACAGTTATGTGTAAATCCACATTTTGGTCTTTGGGAAAATTTTAATTGTGTGGTTTTTTTGTGACACCAACCAATTCTCCAATTCTCTAAATCTCCAATACCAACTGGGTGTTCAGCAGCTCAATCCAATTCTGACACTACCCATAGTTAGTGTAGATTCCACAGGTTAAGGGCTGAGTCCCACAAGACTGCCCCCATATGACGTGTCAACTACCAATGGGGTCGTCTAGCTACCCACACTTCTGCCCAGGCGACTTCAAATTCAGGGATTACCACAGCCACTCGTCAGATTAGATAACCCTCTGGAATGACTCACAGGATCCAGGAAGGTGCTTTACTTAGCATTACTGGTTCACTGTAAAGGCTACAAATGGTTCAGGAACAGCCACATGGAAGAGAAGCAGAAGACAAGGTACAAGGGTGGAGTTTCTAAGCCCTTTGCAAGTGCGCCACCTTCCCAGCATGCTGATGTGTTGTGTCCACCAATCCAAAAGCACTTTGCACTGCCTGGTTCCAGAGTTTTTAACCAAGTTTCATTGAGTAGGCATGACTGATTAAAGCATTGTCTGCTGGCAATTGATTCGGTCTCTAGCGCCCCCTCCCTTCCCATTTGGGGAGTAGGGCTGGAAGTTCCAACCCTAATGCTGAGTTCTGTTCCTCTGGCAACCAGCTCCCATCTTGAAGCTATCCAGCCCCACCCCACCTCAAATGTCACCTTATTAACATAAATTCAGGTAAAGTCAAAAGGAGCTCCTCATTAACAAGAAGAGACACTCCTACCACTCAGGAAATCCCAAGGGCTTTAGGAGTTCTGTGCCAGGAAAGAGGACAAACACCAAATATATATATATTTTCATTACACTACACTAACCATGGCATCTTTAATTACAAACCCATTGAGAAAAGAACTTTTGGAAGGACCCTAATACTAAGTGCTGAAGTTAAAACAGAATGAGAAAGATACCGTATCTGAGTACAAAGAGCTTCAAGCCAAGTAAAAAGAAACAAAGAGGCTACCAGGTCCCAGGCAGGTTACACAGGGAACACCTTTCATCCTAACATCAATCTGCCAAAGATGATGTCCTTTCTATAGTAAAAGTAAGAAAGTTGAAGCTTGTAGAAGATGAATAATTTACTGCTGGACAGCCAAATGGTACCTGGCAAATGCAGTGTTCAATCCCGGGCTTCTCTCTCCAAGGCCAAGATTGTACAATATAAGAGAAACCCAAAATGGAGGGAAAAAAACACAGAACAAACATATTACTGTATTCGTACCTCCTTCTCCTCCCCCAGGAGGAATGTTCTGTCTTATTTAAGCACCAGGAAAGCCTGAGATGTGAAAGATTTATGAATAAACAAAACTCTGTCCAAGTAGCTGACACCAGGGCTACAGAACACAAAACAATAGGTAGACTTAGCATCATAATGCTGTGATTCCAGCAGCAAAGACTATAAATCAACATTCATGTTTTCAGATTTCAGAAAGCCTTTGGTCCCGAATTACCTGAAAAATTATATTCTAACAGCTCTGTAATTGGGATTTGAAACGTCAGCTGCCCCACATGCTGCATTCAATTGTGATCCTCATCAAAACATGTGCAGTGGTCCCTTGGGAATTACAGCAGCTCCACCTACTGCCCTTCCATCCTGTATGGCACCAGGAGGAAATCGTATCTTGACAAATCAGCATCTCTAGTGAAGACACACAAAATGAGTGTCTAAAGGGAGAGTCAAACTTAGACAATCATCACCCACATCCGTGGATATTTTCAGGGATGTGATTCAGGTTTGGAGTTGGAAGCATTTGACTGTCATATCAGGATCCAGGAGCTACAATACCTCATAGTTCATCCAGCAGGGAGCAGAAGGAGGAGGGCTAACGGTAAAGTTGAGCCAATTCAAAGCTACTGTCTCACCAGCTGTGTCAGAAAACCAGTGTAGTCTCTTATAATTGCTTTTCTTGTATGGGGCAATTGGTTGTGGTGGCTTTTTTCTTTTCCCATTTATTTACTTATTTTATATTGCTTTCTGGAAGGAAGGAAGGAAGGAAGGAAGGAAGGAAGGAAGGAAGGAAGGAAGGAAGGAAGGAAGGAAGGAAGGAAGGGGAGGGGAGGTTAGGGGAGGGAAAGGAGGAAGGGAGGAAGGGAGGAAGGGAGGGGAGGGGAGGGGAAGGAGGAAGGGAGGAAGGGGGGAAGGGAGGAAGGGGGAAAGGGGGGAAGGGGGAAAGGGGGGAAGGGGGAAAGGGGGGAAGGGAGGAGGGAGGGAGGAAAAGAGGGAAGGAGGGAGGAAGAGAAAGAAAAGAAAAGAAAAAAGGGGAAGGGAGGGGAGGGAAAGGAAGGGAAAGTTAGATATCCTACATTTGTTTCCACAGTGGTGCTGTTCAGTTAAGCATCCTCATTTGGTGGTAATGGGGTCTGTTAGACACCTTGGAGAAACCAGATACTAATGTAACCAGTGAAATGTAACTGGTGATTTCATGGAAAATGATATTACGGTGGAAGGGGTGTAGACTCATCCATACCTACTTTGTCACAGTGCAGTCACATGATACAAATGTTTGTTTACCTTAGCTGAATTCAACTTGGCAATTCTCATACTGGGTCACTTAGGTTAATGAGGAAATAGAAGCATTCAAGCCAGAAACAGCCAATGTGTGTTGGTAAAACCACTGAAAGAATGTGCCAGTGGTTTTAAGGGTCTTCCTAACTATTGACAAAACAGTGAAATTCTTGCTAAAATGTCCAAGAAAACAGTCAACATTCTTGAAAAAGAAAATGAATTAATTGAGGGCTAGCCCTTAAAGGAAAAGTTACAGGGATACATTATATACTGCAAGTGGGGAAAAATATTTTTTCCTTCTACCCATCTTAGGCTCATTGGCTGGGGACCTGCAACAAAAGACAGATTAACAAGAGAAGAGCATCCAAATCTATTTCATATAAGTTTTACATGACATAAGAGCCTTCATAGGGAAATGAAGCCTCAAAGAAACAGTTAAACCTGGGTGTTTTTACACCAGCGTTGATGAAGAGTGAATGGTTGTGAAAAAAATATGAGAGAATAAAGAGGGTTTGCACTAATGGTAATAAACGGGGGGTAGCTTAGCAAGGTCTGTATGTTCAGATCCCTCCCTGGGTCCCTGTGTCTTCAGAGGTAAGGATGCTCTTTCCTCCGGGTACAGGGCTGGTACCCCTCACATAAGGCTTTTGAGATCTGCTTCAGGGAAATGTCAGAAAGCCCTTCCTGGGTTTTATGATTTGCTTAAGATCTTCCTGTACGTGCTGTTTCTCAAATTCTTTCAGTTTAAAACATCCAACATGCCAAGGTGCCATATTTAGGAGTAACATTCCTGAACCCCATCATACAAATGTATATTGGTGATGTCCTTCATGGACAGTTCAAGGAATGCAGGGGTAATTTTGAATACATCATACCTGGTTGTCACTGTGTATGCTGACTTTAGAGCCAGATTTCCCCAGAAGAGGTAACTGCATCTTGCCTATAAGTGTCAATTCTTTGAAACCTGCTAGCCACCATTTATGCTGTATCTAACAAAACAAGAAATGCAGTGAGGAAAGAACTCCCATTTTCTCCTAAAAATAAAAATAAAGTTTTACTCATTCCCCTCCACTTTCAGTCTCCTACCACTTTCTTTATGTATCAGGTCTTTTTCTCAGCTAAGAGAGATGTTAATGATCTTATCAACGTATTAAACAATGGCCTAGGAAAGGCTGACATTTCCCAAAGCTTTTGATCAATTATTAAAGTAATGAAAGTTGCCTGTTATTCAGGCCAAGCCTATAAACGCCTGAAACTCACTTACTGCCTGAAAGGTCAGGTAAATTAGAGGAAAATATAGGGCTGGCCTTGAATAGTCCGAGTGTGGTGATCCTGAGTGCTCTTAAAAGCGGCTGAAACTAAGAGGCCTAGTATTAATTCTAGCCGGTTTCCTGGTATCGATTAAGAAGTAATCACAAGTGCTCATTTGTGGGCAAATTAAGAGATAAGTCCTTTTCAGAAGGTCATTTACATGTCTTCTTTTTAATTAATATTACCAACTAGGAGATTTGCAGTTAAATTAGCCCATTAATTATAAAAGTCATCATTCTGGAGAGTAGGAAAGGATCATTTATTTAATATCAGATCCAGGTTTTCAATAAATTGCCATTTCTTCTGATACTTTACTGGGAAAGGTCTGTAGTTTTGAATTGTGAGTTGAATGGATGCTCATGACTTATGTAGTTCTGTTTTGTTGTTATTAATTGTAAATGTAACATATAAAAATTTTAAACACTGAAAAATTACGTTGAGTTGTAAGAAAAAAATTTTCTCTTCCTTCTTTTACCACTGAAAGGTAAACCTAATGTTTTAGTATTCCTATTTGTTGAGTTTAGTATGTACATACATGTATACACTCTCTTTAAATTTGTCATTACTTAAAATATACTTTCATATTTTGCATTTTGTATGTTATAATAAGAGCATTTTCCTATGTTGTAAATATTCTTTGAAGACTACTTTAATTAAACTTTTCATTTTGAGGTCATTATAAATTCGCATGCAGTTGTAAGAAATAATGCAGTGATCTCCAGTACTCTTTACACAGTTTTTGCCAATGGTAACATCTGCAAAACTGTAATATACTACATAGCCAGGAAACTGACATTGATACAGTCAAAATACAAAACATTCCATAACCACAAAATCCCTAATGTTACCCTTTTATAATCACACACACTTCTCTGCCATCCCATCCTTAACACCTGGAATCTGTCCTCCATGTTTACATTTGTCATTTCAAGAATATTATGTAAATGAAATTGTACAGTATGTAACCCTTAGGAATGAGTTCCTTTCATTCGGTGTAATGGAGATTCCTCCAAGTTGTTGCATGTATCCATAGATCATTCCTTTTTATTTAAAGTAGTATTCATGGTATGGATGTGCCACAATTTGTTTAACCATTTACCTATTAAAGGAAATTTGAGTTATTTCCAACTTTTGTCTATTATGAATAAAGCTGCCATGAACATTTGTGTAAAGATTTTGTATAAATGTAAGTTTTCATTTCTTTGGGATAGATTCCCATGTGTTTAATTGTTGGGTTGTTTGGTAGTTGCATGTTTTGTTCCATGAAAACTTCCAAACTATTTTCTAGAGTGTATCATTTTACAACCCCACTATCAATGTGAGAGTGATTTAGTTTCTCCACATCCTTTTCAGCATTTGGTGTTGCCACTATTACTATTACTTTAGCCATTCTGATAGGTGTGTAGTGATAGTCCATTGTGGTTTTAATTTGCATTTCCTTAATGGCTAATGATGTTGAATATCTTTTCATGTGCTTATGTGCCATTGGAGAAATAGCTTTTCATGTCTTTTGCCCATTTTCCAATTGGATGATTTGGTTTTTTATTGTTAAGTTATGAGACTTTTTTATATAGTCTAAATACTAGCCCTTTGTCAAATATATCATTTGTAACTATTTTCTCCCAGTGTGTAGCTTGTCTTTTCATCCTCTTAACTGGCTCTATTACAGAGCAAATAGTTTTAATTTTGATGAGATCCAATTTATTAATTTTTCTTTTTATGGATTTGGTGTCAAGTCTAAGAACTCTTTGCCTAGCTCTAGATCCTGAAGATTTTCTATTTTTTATAAAAGTTTTATAGTTTGTTTTATATATGTAAGTCCAATCCACTTTGTGTTAATTAAGCTGTATTTTTATTACCTATGTAGGACTGAATTAATATGTTCACAATGGAAGAACTTTGTGTGCATGTGTGAGCGCATATGTGTGTGTTAACTCAAAATATTCACTGATGAATTTTTTAGGAGAAATGAAGTGTAATTGGACATTAGGTGACAATACACTACAGTCCATTTGAAATAGCTTCAAAGGGATCTCAAACCCTCCCAGCAGTCTGCTTTTGTTCTCCAATAGTCTAGTTCAGTACATTAATCACTCCACACCCCTCTTTCCTTCTAAGATAAAGTCTTTGATCAACCAAAAAAAAAAAAAATTCTGTGAAACAACCTAAGATCAGGAAACTCCTCACTACAAATAAAATTTGTGTATATAACCGCTATAACATTTCCTTCCTAGGGAAATACAAAGTAGTGTTAAATAAAACAGTATAAACAGTAGCATGTATTTGTTTATAAAGATAATTCCTCCTTTTTATCTCTTATATCATTGCTGTCATTCCTTTTACTTATGCACAGGCATTATATATGCATGTGTGTGTATGTGTAGGTGTTCAAATCCACTGTTGCTATTATTATTTTGAACACATTATTATCTGTTAGATCAATTAAGAATAAGAAAAATAAAAGTTTTATGTTACCTTCACTTACTCCTTCCATGATGCTCTTCTTTTTTATGTAGCTTCAAGTTTCTGATCTATATGATTTTCCTTCTCTCTAAAGAACTTTTTGTAAGGCAGGTCTGCTGGTAACAACTTCTCTCTAATTTTGTTTGTATAAGAAAGTCTTTATTTCTCCTTCACTTTTGAAGGATAATTTCACAGGGCACAGAATTCTAGCTTGGTAGGTTTTGTTCCTTCAACACTTTAAACTATTTTGCTCTACTGTCTGTTTTATTTGCATAGAGCCCAAAAAGTCAGATATAATTCTTATCTTAGCTTCTCTACAGGTGAACTTTTTTCCCCTTCTGGCTTCATGTAAAATTTTTCCTTTACCTTTGATTTTCTGTAGTATGAATATGATATGCCTAGGTGTAGGGTTTTTAAAAAAAAAATTTTGGCATTTATCCTTTGGTGTTCTTTGAGCTTCCTGGATCCTCAGTTTAGAGTCTGACATTAATTTGGAGAAATTCTCAGTCATTATTGCTTCAAATATTGCTTCTGCCCTATTCTCTTAATCTCTTCCTTCTGGTATTCTTATTCATAGATTATACCTTTTGTAACTGTGTTTATTTTGTTTATTTTTCTGTCACAGTAATTGTCACAGTTATCACAACCTCTTGAGTCAGGAACTATTATTGTCCCCATTTGCAGATGAGGAAACTGAGGTTTGCCATTAAGCAACCTGACTGGGTCACTGACTGTCCCACAGGTCTTGAATATTCTTTTCTGTTTTCTGTCTTTTTTTCTGTTGCTTTTCATTTTTGAAAGTTTCTCTTGTCATATCCTCAAGCTCAGAGATTTTTTCCTCAGCAGTGTCCAGTCTACCAGTGTGCCCATAAAAGACATTCTTCAGTTCGGTTACAGTTTTTTATATCTAGAATTTCTTCTTTATTCTTTCTTAAAATTCCCATCTCTCTGCTTACATTAGCTATCTGTTCTTGCATGTTCTATACTTTTGCCATTAATCCCTCAGCATATTCATCAGTGCTAAAAATTCCTGGTCTGACAATTTCAACATTTCTGCCATATCGGACTCTGGCTCTGACACTTGTTCAATCTCTTCAAATGATATTTTTTTCCTTTTGGTATGTGTTGTTTTGTTGAAAGGTGGACATGATATACTGAGTAAAAGGAACAGTGTGGTAAATAGGCCTTTAGTGATACAGTGGTATGGTGCAGGGAAAAGGGAAGCCCTTTCCCTGTAGTCATAGTTCTATGACTATAAGTGTTATCACAAGTGTTATCTCATGTAATTCTCAGAAGAGTCCCATGATCTACACTTAACAGAGCAGAAAACTAGAGTTTGCCTAGGTCACATGGCTAACACATGGAGAATCCTGGACTCCCATTCAAAGTTCTCTGACTTGGAATCTACTTAAGCACTGTGATACACTGAGTTATGTAAAGCTAGAAACTACATTTCTGCTCCATTTGAGTCCTGTCTCCAACACTTACCAACTCTGTGACCCAGTCAGGTTGCTTAATGGCAAACCTCAGTTTCCTCATCTGCAAAGGGGGACAATAATAGTTCCTGACTCAAGAGGTTGTGATAAACGTGACAATTACTGTGACAGAAAAATAAACAAAATATATAAATTGCAGAAGACGAAGTACTTGAATTTGCCTGTGGGATTGGGTAGGGCTCCTAAGAAAAAGAGACACATGACAAGGGAAGGGAAGGGTGAGAAGGAATTGGAAATTGCTCTTCCTCCTCTTGTCTCCTTCTGTGGACCTCTTTTTGAGCCATAACCACTGTTTCCCACTGTTCCTAATCCCACAGAGGAGGCTCAGAGCAGCAAAGGCAAATAAAAATTATCGATCACTTCTTACAGTAGCATCAGACATTGTGGTAAGCCCTTTACATGTGCTAACACAACATAATCCTAAAAACAGTCCTGTGATTAAGGAAACTGAGGCACTGAGAAATAACTTGCATAAAAACCATAGCCTATGAGTCCTATACTTGGAGTGTACTTTATATTTGAGGAGGCTAGTTTTTGAGCTCTCTAGCCCCTGAGATATTTCTCTGTTCATTATCCCAAAGCCCCCCCCCCCCCACTGGGTGAAGGCAGCACCTGGAGTTTCTTCTCATCACCACAGGAGGTGGGGGGGGCACCTGATTATCCTACTATTAGCACATCCCAGGCAGGCCCTTTAGAGCCACTCAATTCCCATTGATTTCCATAGAGAAAAAGCCTTAATCAGATGGGAAGCAAAGACGGATTTATTTGTTCCTGACATAAAGTTGTGTTTCATGCTGGGCTCAGTAAGTCCCGGGAGTGGGGAGGTCGAATTCAGATCAATGAAGAATCCAGAGATCATTCTTACTGAGCAAACACATCATGTGGCCTGTTGGGCACAGATACCAAGAAAGCAGCTGAGCCATGAGGTCATGGTTGTCTTCAGATTATCCAGACATTGATTCCAGTTGTCCTAGTCAGCACTAACCGCTGCAGCACTTCCCAGGGTGAAGGAAGGAAACACATGGGAAGCAGTATGGCGTCATGTCTAAAGGCAGGAGTTTGGGTGACACACTCTTGGAGTTTGCAGCCCAGCTCCACATGTTAACTCTCAGGCAAGTTACGTAGCTGTGCTTCAGTGTTCTCCTCTATAAAAAGCACACAATAATAGCACTTTCATCTCGTGCCTTTATCCCCACAGTGTGGGAGCAGCTGGAGACATAATGGACAGAATAGGCAATAACTCTGTCTAAAATTTAATTTCCCTATTTGAGAAATACAGACAACAGCACCCCACAGAATTAAATATGCTTGCTTTAAATATCTTTGTAAGCAATAGTGCCCTATGCAAATGCTACCTATTATTAATCTTTATTACATTTGATTCAATAATTCAAGCTCACCTTAAAATGCTCATGTCCTAACACGGTGCAGTGGGTCTAGCATTTATTCACAGCCTATTGTGAATCACTTCACAATCAGGCTGCTTTCCTCTTAGGCATGGCTGGGCCCAGGGACGGTGGGTGTTTTCTCTTTGCTGTGGTAAGAGTGGGGAATAAGGCTTCCTAGAGCATGGGGTGCTGCAGAGCTGGATGGGAAGGGATCCAGAGAGAAAGTTGTCAGAATTCTGCAAGTTTCTCATGCTCTGAAAAGTGACTGATGCAGGCCCTGATATAACTGTTCATCAAGACAGCTAAGAGGATGGTGGTGACTGCAGTAATTACAACTTACCTTTTCACAGCCCTTTTCAAGTTGAAAAGCTCCTATCTGATCAAAAAGTCACCAATCCCTGATAAAACAGAGGACTGCAAAGGGTACATTTTTCATCACCCTTAGGTTGCCCATTTCATGGTGGTTTGAGGAAAGGCCAACATAGCAGGAGGCAGCAGGGCAGGGGAGACAGAAAGTCCACTGTGGATGCAGCGAGGTTGTTCCTGGTTCTAACCCTTACTGGCCAAGTGCACTCAGACAAGTTCCTGAATCCCACGGAGACACAGTTTCCTCATCTGTAAGAGCAGCAGCACCACACTGCAGACAGTGGTAAAGATTATATAAGATCCTGCATCTGGTACGCCTTCTCGGGGCACCCAGTGAATGGGGTGCGTTATCATCACAGCCACACGAACCTGTCAAGGCATCTTACGTTCCCTTCACTGTGACTTGGATCATTATGCTGCTTCACAGAGGAGGACACTGAAGCCCACACAGTCAAAGGGCCTGATAAAGACTCTAAAGCTATCTTACACATCGGCTTTGGGAAACGGCACATGAGGAAGGGACTGGAGAGGCAGGAGAGCGGGCCCATATCCAAGCTTGTGTCAGTCAGATGCTAAAATGTCGTTATCTCAACACTGAATTAAGTGCTTGTATATGTTGCTGCACAACAGCATGCATTATTGATGTGCTAATGTTTTCCCGCTGGGTTTATCCATGGTTTGCATAGCAAATTTTGTACATTTTGTCATTACCTGTATTTGAAAATAGGATACTCCTTGATGAATTATCCCATTATCTAACCAGTTTTACCATTTCCAGTTTTTCTCATTTCCAATCTAAATGTTTCATTTTTGGATTGTATAATGTTATTTCTTTTTATGTAATTCTAAATCATTTTAAGTAATTCTTCTAGGCTGATTTGTTGTTACTCCCTTCCAAACATTAATAAGCAGGTATCCTTTTCTCTCCGTGTTATTTATCTCTGATCTCTATATGCCATGTTCTTAATGTCATTGCATAGCTCATGCCTTTAATCACTGTTATCACTTTAGTTTGTGTTCCAGTTTATCAAGACGTTTTTATAGATTTCTCATGCATCACTCATAGTTTTAGACAACTTCCTATTCAAGAGTATAAACAAAAAAGACATATCTGCATCTACATCATCTACCTCCCAGACGGCAACCTCTCTGAGGGGGGCATTGTCTTTCTCGTCTTTGTTCAACATTTTATTCAGAACACTCAGTAGAGTGCCTGGAATGTAGTAGTCCTGGATACATATTTGTTGAATGAATATTGAATAGATGGTTTAAATTCATTTTACTTTTATTAAAACAAATAATTCATTAAGCTTTCAAAAATACCTACTTGAAAACATTTTCTCTCTCCAAACATATTTGTGTGCTAATTAATGTAAGACATTTTCCCAGGAGTTCGCAGTAGAGAAATGACTTAGGCTTTGCCTGCCCATGAAGGAAAGACAAAAGTAAACAGATTATTCTACTCATGTTGGCAAATCACCGAAATGGAGTTACCTTGTTCCCAGCCTTGTTTTAATACGTCACATATATGAATGCATTTCATCCTCACCATTACCCTATTTTGGGTGATTTTCTCATATTTGCTCATCTAACGTGCATTACAACCCTAGTGTAGTAAGGCAAGTTGTTTAGCATCTCTATGGCTCAGTTTCCTCATCTGTCAAATGAAGTTTTATTCATTGAATAAATGTGTGTTCATGCCTCCTATGTGCCAGATGCTGTTGTAGACAGTAGAGGTACAGCAGTGAACACAGTGAAAAATATCCTCGCCTTCCTGATCTTACATCCATAATAATACCTACATCATAAGATTTCTGGGAGGATTAAATGAGATGATTCCAGGAAAACCACCAAGAATAATGTTGACACATAGTAGGCATAAATGTTAGGCATTATTATGCAAAGATATACATAGACTAAGTAGATAAACATGTTTTCTACTGATCATGAGAAACTTGAGGGAGAACAAATAATTCCATATAGATTCATTATGATTCAGTAAAAATTTCTAAGTGTTAACCTGTGATGAACCCAGGAATTTTGGGGTGGCATAGGCTTTTTTAGACTGGAAGATACTAAACAAAGTGTTTCAAATTCATTCCTTTTCATTAGGCATATGAGTTTATGAACCTTATATATGGATCTGTATTTAAAAGTTTGATTCATTGTGGATGCTTTAAAAGGTGCATACTTCTTTCAGGAGTTGTTGGATTAAAAAAATTAAATAAACAAATAAAAAGGTGCATATTAATGATTCTAATGCAATCATAATAGTCCCCTCTTATCTGAGGTTTCATTTTCCCTGGTTTCAGCTACTGGTGGTCGACTGTGATCCAAAATAGGTGAGTGCAATACAGTTAGAAGTTGAAAGAGAGAGAGAGAGGAGTCTTGGAACGTATCCGCTGTGGATAAGGGCAACTACTCTGCATTAGAAAATTGTTTGAGTAAGAGGTAGAATCTAAAGTACAAAAACATAGTGTAGGATGGAGCCCTTTCTTCCAATTGAACACAAACGATGTTCTGTAGTAAAATGAGGTATAAGCAGACAATTATAATGGGATTTAGCCCAGTTAGTGTTGGAGAACTGAGGCTCTTCATTAAAGGTAGAACTTCATAATCATGTAATAATGAAACTTTGGTTCTCAAAGGCTGACAGGAGATCTAACCCTAAAAAAAAAAAATTAAAAGTCTTTCTAGATGTTCAAGTGTCTTCAGCAAGTCACAAAAGCTGCTATGGGGTGTGTATCCAGAACACCAGGGCTCCTCCACCAGGCATTTCTCTTTCTCTGGCTTTCCTCAAGCCACTGAGCCAACCCTCATCACCCCCAAGCTCTACAGACACTGTTTGTTATTTCAAAAGTGGAAATAGAGGCAATCAGTTGTGAGTTTCATCAGTTTACCTTCTTTTTTTCTGAAAGCACTTCTTCAGTCCAATTCAGGGAAAGATGAGCTTCCACTCAACACCTTCCCCTTTCTCTAGAAATGGCATCTTTTCTTCATATCTTTTTGTTCTCCCCCCGCTGCCAGATCTTTCTTCTCATTGTACAAACAATCCTCAAGCCTCTGCTCCAGTATTAAAAGAAAAGTGACTTTCCTCCAGCTTCTGCCTTGTATCTGTCTTTTAATAGCCAAGTTTCTAGAAGGACAAGTCTATTCTTACTGTCTACTCTTCCAAACCCCTGTTTACTCCCCAAAGGGAGGGATCCTTGCCATTCCAAAGGAATTGCTCTCCCAGTGGTCACTAGGGACCTCTCCTTGCCAATTCAAGTCAGCACCTATCCACTGTCAAACCTGTTTTTACTAGAACTTTCTGTAGCATTGGAAACTTTTGACCACACTCTGATCAACTCTTTGTAAATCCATGTCCACAGAGGGATATCTTTCCAGATCTCCACACTGTTGTCTCCAGCTGTGCGAAGGCACTTCCTCCTGGACATCTCTCTGCAACGTCTTAACATGTCAGAGGTTGACCTTGTGAGCCCCTCTCTCAACCCTGCTCCCTCTCTGATAGCTCTTGCCTTGATGAAGGATGCCATCCTTCACCCATCACTTAATCCAGAAACATAAAAAATCTTTCTATACCCTCCCCATTCCCTATGCCCACAATGTCCTGAAGGCAGAATAATTTTCCTATAATAAAAATGCTCAACATCTCTCTAATCATCAGGGAAATACAAATTAAAACCACAATGAGATATCACTTAACCCCAGTGAGAATGGCTTTTATCAAAAAGTCTCAAAACAACAAATGTTGGCATGGATAAGCAGAGATAGGAGCACTGATGGTGGGACTGCAAACTAGTACAACCTCTATGGAATGTAGTAAAGAGCCAAAAGTAGAACTACCATTTGATCTAGCAATCCTACTGCTGAGCATCTACCCAAAGGAAAAAAAGACATTCTGTAATAAAGACACCTGGACGTGAATGTTTGTAGCCTCACAATTCACAATTGCAAAAATGTGGAAACAACCCAAGTGCCCATCAATATATAAGTAGATCAATAAAATGTGGTATATGTACACCATGGAGTACTACTCAGCCATAAAAAAATGGTGAACTACCTCTTGTATTATCCTGGATGAAGCTGAAGCCTCATCTTCTAAGTGAAGTATACCAAGAATGGAAAAATAAACATCGCATGTACTCACCATTAAATTGGTACTAATCGATCAACACTTACATGCACATAAGGAAATAACATTCATCGGAAATCAAGCAGGTGGGAGGGTGGAGGAGGGGATGGATAAATCCACACCTGATGAATGCAATGCACGCTATCTGAGGGGTGAGCACACTTGTGGCTTTGACTCAAACGGTACAAGGGCAATTTATGTAATTAAAAGGTTTGCACCCACATAATATTCTGAAATAAAAAAATTCAATCAAAATGAAAAATAAATAATAGGCTAAAATGAAAAAAATCTAATCATGTCAATCCTATATTTGTACTTCTTCAGTGGTTTCTCACAGCTTCCAAAAGAAAAGCTAACATATTTAGCTAGATACCTAGAGTCTCTCATGAACTGGCCTCTGCTGAATTTTCCACTTCTCTTGACCTTCTCCCACAGGTATCTTTCCCTCCATCTGTTCCAAACCTATTTTAGCTCCCAGAGACTTCTGTACTCTCACATCTTCAGAACAATCTTCCCTACGATGCTCAGCTAAACCCTTGTCCTCAAAACTCAGGTCAAGTGCCACCTCCCCTGCAAGCCTTCCTGCTGCAGATTTCTCTCCTGCAGAGAGCTCCCAGCCCCCCACCCTTTATCTTAACAACTGTGCATGAGGCTTACTTGGCTGGTTTGAGTCTCTCTGACTAAATTTTAAGTCACTAAAGGGTGGGTACAATGTCTTATGGATGCTTTACTCATGAGATCGATCACACTGTCTGACACACATCAGGCAATGATACTGTCATATGAAGTTGTGACACTATGGTAATGGTTCCCTGAACACCGAAAAGACACTGCAGCGCCCCTAGTGGTAAATGCGAAAATGCTGCAGAGTAGGTCACACTGGCGGGTGCGGAGGAGGACCCTTCCCGGGGTGCTCTCAGCCACTGTCCCCTTTTCTCAGATATGACACACCTTTTTGTACATGCAGATTATCCCAGAAGTAAGAACAACCACTTATATTGGTATAGTAGTTTCTCAAATTTATCGATACATTTTTATATACCATTTATATATTTTTAATATAATCTGCTAGCATGAAGTTTCTTTTCAAATTGAAACACCTATTAATCCTTCAGGGAACATAACTTGAGAAATGCTGGACTAGGGTATAAATGAAAATGCCAAGATACTGTTTGCAAATATTAACATGAACTTTAGATGATTTTTCTCCTTTCAATTCTGGGCAGGTTGAAGTAGAAAAGATGTTTGAATAGTAAGCTTCTAAGACAGCTGATTTACAAATATCTTTAATTACGAATTAGGTTTCAACGGTCCTGAAGGACTGTGCATGCCACAAAACGAGACAGTAAATTCACACCCTGATTTTTCAGGAAATTTAATTTAAAATATTCCCATAAAAGATTTTTCCTGCCAAGGGGCAAAGCTCCGTTCCTATCTAACTCTGCAGTGATTATCCTGGGAATGGAGGCAGAGTGGCGCCTGGCTGCGCAGGCAGAGCAGGGCAGCTCAGTGGTCCTTGTTTTCGATGTGCAGAGACTGTGAAGTGTAAGGTAAGAGCAAGGCCTTGTGAGCCTGATAAACCTGACTTCAAATCTTCACGCTGCCACCTAATAGCTGGGTGATGGAGCAAGTTACTGAACCTCTCGGAGCCTCAGTTTCTGCATCTGTAAAATGGGGAACAATTAATTCAAACCTCACAGGGCTGTTATAAGCATTATTTCAGAATATTTGAAAGTGGGAAAATAAAAGTATTTTTGAGGATACACCTTTCTCTTTGTCTTATTTTCCAAGGACTATTTCTTTTGTGTCACCATCTCTCACCATCGGAGGGTTCTGAACTTAACAATCACCTACTATCTCAGTAATCTGGTGTTCTTGGATGGGGAGAGTTCTTGTATACATACTTCTGTAGTCCTGACTTCTCATTCAAGTCCCATGTTTTTTGCAATGAAAAAAAAAAAGCCATTGGGTGATAAAATACAACACTAATAGTAACAGTGGTCACTGTGCCAGGCCCTCACATGTATTATTTCTAATCTGCACGACAGCCCCACAGGGTAGGTGTCGGTGGCCCGCAGGACCAAGGGGCACCACAGATAACAAAGAGGGACAGGGACCCAGAAACCAGTCCATAAGATGCCTGGTGCAGTCGTGCCTGTGGCCTCCTGGAAACAAAGCTGCCGAAAGTGCAGTGTCTCTGAGCACAGCTGGCGCACTGTCTGCCACGGAACCCTCCAGCTTCAGCCACGTGATTGATCGGAGGCTGATGTGCCTGCCTGGCCCAGCCGGCAGCCAACCAGGGACACCGGCAGGACCCCGCCTGGTAGAAACCCCATCAGACCTGTGCTTAGCTCCTCCAAAGGGGACAGAGTGTGGAGAAGGCGGGAGGCTCCCCACAAGGCGTACCTGCCATTCACAGTGACCTCTCTACTTCTTTGCCCCTTGACATGTGAAAGAGCACAACTCATGCAGCAATAGGGGCAGGAGGGCTTAGCATTTACTCATGGAGTTGGGCCTCTCTCTCCTCAATCCAAAAAAAAAAAAAGACAAAAAAAATACGGTGGATTTAGGGATGCATGCTCATCTGAAATCAAGGAATTCGAAGTGTAATTACATAGAAAACTGCTCTCCTTCTCTGAAAATATTGTCCACAGAAAATGGAGGCCGTACCTCTCAGAGGTGGGAAGAGGTGGTCCCTGGCGGGATATGCCAGGGACAGCTGGAGGGGAGGGCAGCCTGGGAAGGAGGGGCCGGGCAGCATGGACTCCTGGTAGAAAGTCTCTGAAATTGCCTTTAAATAATGAGAGGAAATAGAGAAGGACGAGGGAATGGAATTACTACCAAAGACAAATCGAAAGTTTGCTGTAATTGGCCTTGGACAGCACGGTGGACACGGAGGGAGAAGGGAGAAGGAAGAGAAGGAGGGAAGGCGGGAAGAAGAAAGAAGGGAAGGAAGGGAGAAGAAGGAAACTTGGGGCGCCGTTTTACGGAAGAGGCTCAGCTTAGAGAAGCAAAACGTAAAAAGCTCAGATTTCAGACCAGACAAGAGAGAATGTGGGGATTCTAGTTTAGCCTGTGAGTCAGGGGCACTGGCTCAACCACAAGAAACTGAGCATCAGGGAGGGAACAAAGGAGAACACCCCTACAGAGACCCACGGCATTGCAGGCATCGCGAGAGAGTTGATTGTATTCAACTAGAGAAAATACATAAATCACAAGATGAAATAAAATAGCAAAGTAATGAGAAGAAACACCTGAAAGATATTTTAAAATGCTTTAAATATACACCCAACTACATGAGGTTGTGTCTGAGTGTGACTGCTCTCAATTGTATATTCTTTTACTCTGAGGTTCCCATAAATTATAGTATGAAACATGCACGCATATGAAGAGATTGAAGATGCAGCACTAAAAAGCTTGATTTTTAAAGTTTGAGATAGAAGCTGCCAAGCAAGACCCTCCTTTCTTGAAGGAGTGTCTTCCTTTCCACCCGCTGGTGCCCATGGGGACTGCCCTCTGCACAGCATACATGAGTGGATTTATATTTGGGAACTGCTTAGAAAAGTGCTATGGTCAGGATATTTTTTCCTCCCCGAAATTCATTATGTTGAAATCCTAACGCCGAAGTAATGGTATTAAGAGCTGAGACCTTTGGGAGGTGATCAAGATTAGTGCCCTCATAAAAGAGACTCCAAGAGGGGTCCCTCACCCCTGCTGCCATGTGAGGACACAGTGAGAGGGCACCATCTACGGACCAGGAAGCAGCCCTCACCAGACACCAAATCTGTCTACACCTTGATCTTGGACTTTCCAGCCTCCAGAACTGTGAGAAATAAATTTCTATTGTTTGTAAGCCAGCCAGACCATAGTGTTTTGTGTTAGAAGCTTAAATGGACTAAGAAAGTTTTACTCTATTCTTATGTCACCATCTTTTAGTGATGCTAATCAGTGATAGAATTTTAAGAGAAGCTATACAGTAATTTGGCAAAATGCAAGAGACAATACCTGAGTGGTGACTCTGCCCTTTCTGTGCAGAATACACCAACACCCAAACAGTCCTCTTATGCATGGTGTCTGCACCAAATTCAGAATGGAACCTTGTGACAAGAAACTCAAATTAAAGTGATGGAGGTTAAAGATGATTCTAGGTGACAATGAGAAAATACACATGACTGATTTTATTCCTTTTCATAGTTTCAGAAATAGATTGAGGTTGAGAATTGTGGTTTGAGAAAGCCAAGTTTCCAATCCTCGTGATAATTAACTTACTTCCCAATCTGTGATGCAACAATTCACAAAATATTCTCTAGCAATGCCTCATTATTAATGATTCAAGAAAGAGATATATTTGCTTTTTGCAGTTTCCAAAAATTTTAGAAATAAGGTAGCTTGTGAAGATTCATGATGGCTTCAAATGGACACTAAAGTTTCTCCTTGTACCCTCAAAAGATGAAAATTACAATAGTAAAGAACATATTTTAAAATACAAATCTCTGAACAATGTTGAGCTTGAAAATTCATGTCCATGGCAGTTTCAAGACAAATTTAAAAACTCTCAATCCAAATATGAGAATTCTACTTTGAGAATAATCTTGTGTTTGTGTATCTCAGCTACGTGTAGGGGAACATTTTTATTGGGCATACTTTCATTGATGAAACTTCTTTCTCTATTCAGGACTTTCCACATACATAGAGAACTGAATTAATTGTGTACTGATATTGTAAACAAAAGGAAATCATGTCACTGGTGTTAATTTTGCTACAAAGGGCCTCATTAGAGAACTCAGAAATCCCAATTAATCTTATGTTCATACTGTATAATGATAGTAATTAGTGATGGTAAATTGATATTTGAAAATACACCATAGCTAAACTTATTTTATTATGATTAACTCTTTACTCTCTCACTTATAATTATTTAAAAATTGAATTTTTTTCTTTATAATGAATGAACTTTTTAATTTTACATAACAATAATTTGTTTTCATTTTATGCACATAGAAACTACCATCAGGTTCCTCTAAAAAATGGGAATTCAGTATTTTTTGGAAAAGCATGGTTTCAAGTTTATGACTCTGGTGACAAAAAATGTAAATAACAAAAGCTGATAGCAGACATCACCTGGCTGAATCAAATGTTTTCTTCTAATTAATAAGGTTCCATATCTAACAAAAAGAGCTTCTCATCCTTTTTATTGTCTGGTGTCTTTGAAGAATGCCCTTGAGGCTGCTCAAAGAGTTCCTAGAAATATTCCTTTATGTATGGACCAAACAAGCTGCAGAGAGAACACAGCGCCTATGCAGCAGGATGCACATGCAGATGAGCCTCCCCTCACCACAAACCCTGCTGGACCAGGTGATTCTGCTCTTTTCCTGACCCACAGGTAAACTCTAGTAGAAAGATACTAATCAGATTACCGCTGAGAAATAAGAAGCTCTTTCAGCCTGGAGTGTTCTGCACAGAAAATAATAATGAAACCAAGCAATGGTACCCTGGGGAATGTTCTCCTTATCTGCATTTACTGTTCCATCACAAGGAATCCTTAGTCCTTTGTAACCACAGTTACATGAGCCTAAACAGACTTCCAGGCCTACTTTGTCTGGCTCTGGGTACTGTAAATCCTGGGCATTTGTCATTAATTCATTCGAGAGAGTCCAGATGCATATGACAGTACACATAGTTCAGCAGAAGGAGGGCTCCCAGGACCTGCCTGGGTGCCCCCAGTGAGAGGGGTCTGGGAGTAGGTCCCTCTGTCCCTGGGAGTGAGGGCAACAAAGGAAGATGAGGCACAGAACACACAGGAAAATGTAAGGGTCAGGTTTCCAGGAGGAGAAATATGCTACCCATTTTATGTTGATCTCTTCTGCCTCTAACGGGTTGTAAATTCCATCTCGGAAAGGCAGATAAACGTCCTTATGGCAATTCTTTACTCAGTCCAAAAGGAACCACCAGGAGATTCACTAACTTTGGGGGCTTTAATTAATATTCTAAAGCTGTAGAATAGCTCCTGGTATACTAAAAACAACATGTTCTGCCTTGTGGAATACATAAAATTTTAGAAATATGGCTTTCTCCAAATGCAAGTTCTAGAGTGTTTGACTCCTGCTCAAAGACCCTACAAAAAAAGTTGAATGATTGACCCATCCTAACCCATCCTAATAAGGTCTGAATGCTTCTTAGAAACATTTTCTTTAGGCTGGGTGCAGCGGCTCACGCCTGTAATCCTAGTACTCTGGGAGGACGAGGCGGGAGGATTGCTTGAGGTCAGGAGTTTGAGACCAGCCTGAGCAAGACCCGATCTCTACTAAAAAAATAGAAAAAAATTAGCCAGTCAACTAAAAATAGAAACAAAAAATTAGCCAGGCATGGTGGCTTGCACCGGTAGTCCCAGCTACTCGGGAGGCTGAGGCAGAAGGATTGCTTGAGCCCAAGAGTTTGAGGTTGCTGTGAGCTAGGCTGACGTCACGGCACTCACTCTAGCCAGGGAAACAAGGTGAGACTCTGTCTCAAAAAAAAAAAAAGAAAAGAAAGGAAAAAAAGAAACATTTTCTTCAAAAGCAGTGATGGTAGGAGGAAGACTGATTTTGAATAAAAACTCATCTTTAACATTTTTCTCACAATCATCATTTTTAAAAAATACTTTCTCCATTCTTCTTACTAATCATCAGCCTTGTGCCTGGTCTTCATGTGAGAGTCACATTCCACACATTAGGGTCTGGTCGCAGGTAGCAGTAATTGGAAATGAGACCCAGGGGAACAACAAAGCTAGAGGCGGAATAGGATATGTGTCACCAACACTTGACTTACCTCCATCCTTCAGACCTTCTGTAGCCATGTTAGCCAATCTCTAGGTTGCCAGAGTAACCTTATGATCTGGAAATCTATGTGCCCTTGGAGGAGTAGATTTAATGAGCAGGGTAACTATCACACAGGTGCAGAACTAGAGTGTATTCTGTCCTCCCCCACCCCAAATGCCAAAAATGGCTACACCTATTAATATTGTTGATGCTGTTTCTTTTTCTCAAGACCATCTCAATTTACTATTCATAACAAAAGCCAGGTCATTCCTAATGCTATTGATTCAACCCTGGTCCCACAATCCTACGCTATCTCTTCCTTCCTTGAACTCCACTATAGCTTTTGTTTACCTCAACAGCCAACATTCTATAAGTGCAGCAGTGAAGAGGTCATGGAGTCCCAAATGTGCACAAAGGAGGTTGGGCACTCCATAATCTCTGTGCTCCTCCCAAAGGAAACTTTGGCCTCATTCATTGTTCCTTTAATAATAAAGTCTGCCACACCAATTGGGAATCTTTTGCTTCTGGGCTTCCCTGGAAAATGTCCCTGGAGAAATCTGTAACTTTGTTCTCTGGAATGTGCTATCTCAGCACTCTTCTCACATCTCAGAGCCAAAGGAAAAAACTCTCAAAACCCCACAGTATGCCCTTTAAGTTGATTTAAAGTCAGGGAACTGAGTGAGATCGCTGTAGATTGAGATAGATATAGATAGATGGAGAAGTAGATAGAGAAGAGAAAGGGGCTAAGGATTGATCCCTGAAAACTCCAAAATTTGGAGGTTGCACTGAGAAGAAGCTTCCTGGGACCTATACGGTAAACCAAGAGGATGTTGTGATGGAGGCCAAGAGAAGAAGGTGCCTCTAGAAGGAGAGAGGTGGTCAACCATGTCACATGCTCCTGGGAATTCCAGTGAGATAAGGTCAGAAAATAGACCACCAGATTTGGCAAAATAAAACCCATGTGGATGGAAAAAGAAGAAATGAAGCTTACTTAGGGAGGTTGGAAGGGAGGAATCCCACTCACAGAGGGTAGATGAGGAGAAAGTGAAAAAGGAATAACTTGTCCTGAAAGCGAGCTGAAAAATGAGGCTGTGACCAAAAAGTATAATATCTATGGAGTTTTGCTTTTTGCTTTTTTGTTTTAAAGTATAGACAATATTCAGGCATATTTGCAAGTCTAGGTTCTTGTTGAAAGAAAGACATTGATCTTGCAAGAGAGAAAGGGGAAATTGCAAAAGCAAGATTGTTGAGTGGACTTGAAGTGATAAAGGTAGATATATCTGGCATCAGCAGGAGCAGGAAGATGCAAAGAGAAGAAATGAAAAGCCCGTAAGTTTGAGTTGATTTGATGATGAGAAGTGATTACTTCCTTTTGTATGGGTAAAGAATGAGGGAGGTCACAGCTGATGAGGAAAAGTTCTTCTGGACAATGGGAACACAAGAGTACTAGGGAATTATAGCAAGATTCCTAGGCTTTACCAAGTGCGCATTCATAAATTTAGCCCTTGTCTCTAATTTGGCATTTAGCATATACTGCATCACATATTGGTAACTATTTTGTATGTGAAAATCGTATTTTCTGCAATTGTTTGCAATTTCTCAAAGGTTGGATCCCAAGTTTGTACCAATTGGTATCTTCTCCAGGGCATACTTTAGTGTCCTGGCAAGTAGAAACCACATAAACATTTGTGGAATTTAAGATGAAGATTGAATTTGTGATTGTGGATGAGATACTTCAAGAAATGTTTCTAGCCCTTCTTTCCTTTACCCTGTACCTTATTAATATAGATGTTCATAAAAATCATTGCTTTCTTTTTTCTGCACACACACAGCCTGGCAAACACAGAGTCTAGCTTAGCCCTCATGTCACTGAAGGGCTCCAGTGGGACCCCTCTGAACACCCCAGAGGTGGGTCCAGATCCCCTAGCTATTGAAATACATCCTCTGCTCATCCAATCTGGTCTAGAGCCTGAGGAAGCATGAATGTGAGATGTCTGTTTCTAGTGTCTTTTCTTGAAGCTGGAACCTAGGGACAGTTCCATTCAGTCATATTTTGGTACTCAAATTATTTATTCTCAATAATCTCTGGCCCTCAGCACTAGGTAGCAAAAGTCATAGACTGTGCCCTAAAAATAGAAAAGCTTCATATATATTTTTTTAGACCCTTGCTTCTCAAAATTGGTCCCCATACCAACAGCAACAGCATTACCTTAGAGCTCATTAGAAATGCATCTTGGGTTCTTAGGTTCACTCCAGACCCACTAATTCAGAATCTGCAGCATGCTCGGATGATTCCTACACCACCCAAGTGTGCTATGTACTCCTCTAGATGATAATAGAAGCTCTCAGATAAAGTTATATAATCGTGCTGACAGAAAGCTTTGAAAAATATATAAAACTGTAAACAATTGCTTTGATTTTTATTCATAAATAAAGGCATACTGTATTTTTGTATGTCTTCTGGACCAAAGGAACAGGAAGGTTTTTTTTGATAATTCCCAGGAAAGCTGAATTTTGTTTAATGTAGGCTGACTCTTTCATGTGAATTGCAGCTAAGAAATTAGCCATGAAATACGTGAATTGCAGCTAAGAAATTAGCCATGAAATACATAATCACAACAACAAAAATGCTCTCAGTAATCCATTAATGCCTTACAGCACATTTGCTCTTTGTAGGCTTTTGATAAGAGGACAACCAGCAGTCAGAAAACAGCATCCGTGCTCAAGAGCCTAATCCTAATCAGACTCAAAATTCCTAAATGCAGAGAAATGTTTCCTGGGCAGTCAAATACTACTTAGCAAGTTAAATACTTCATTGATAAAGTAAGATGCAAGTTTTAACATTCATCGGGTGTCGGGCAGATGGGAGAGGGGAAGAGGGGATGGGTATATTCACACCTAATGGGTGTGATGCGCACCATCTGGGGAATAGACATGATTGAAGCTCTGACTCGGGTGGGGCAAGCACAAGATACTTAACCTAAACATTTGTACCCCCATAAGATGCTGAAATAAAAAAGAAAAAAATAAAAGGGGGTTAGTTATCTGAATAATCTACTCTTAAAAATGTAAATTACAGAATTGTTTTCAAGAAAATGCATATGAGGACAAATACATGGAAATTTTAGGTATAGCTTTCTTCTATGCTACAAATCTTCTAAGTTTATTCAATACCTTCTTTCTAAGGAGTTGTTTTTCCCTTACTTCTTTTTTTTTTTTTTTTTTGAGACAAAGTCTCGCTCTGTTGCCCGGGCTAGAGTGAGTGCCGTGGCGTCAGCCTAGCTCACAGCAACCTCAGACTCCTGGGCTTAAGTGATCATCCTGCCTCACCCTCCCGAGTAGCTGGGACTACAGGCATGTGCCACCATGCCCGGCTAATTTTTTGTATATATATATTTTTAGTTGGCCAGATAATTTGTTCCTATTTTTAGTAGAGACGGGGTCTCACTCTTGCTCAGGCTGGTCTCGAACTCCTGACCTCGAGCAATCCACCCGCCTCGGCCTCCCAGAGTGCTAGGATTATAGGCATGAGCCACTGCGCTCGGCCTCCCTTACTTCTATAATGCATTTGGCTAAGATGAATTTAAGATATGTTAGCTGCATTTTTAATCTTATATGGGAATGAATACTGGCCACAGAGGAGGCCCTTACTGACTGCCCAGAGGAGAGGTGGGTCACCAGGTGACGTGCTCTGAGGATGTTAGGGGTCGCCCTGCTAGGAGAGACGTGGATGAAACAAATCAGACCACAAAACCACACTGCACTCTGGGAAAAAAATGTTACCTTTTTAAAAAATAATAAAGGTAATATATGGTGATTGTTGAAAGTTTGGATGTTGAGAAAATAATAAAGAAAATTACTCTCACATTCATCTCTGAGATAACCACTTGAAACCTCTTATTGAAATAGAAACCAGTTTGTCACGCGTGAGCTTGAAGTCCCAACATGTGATCATATAACATGACACAGCAGAGCTGTCACTGAAACCTCAGACAGAAATCTGTAATTCTCAATGGAATGTATTTCTATAGGATACTACCAGGTACAATCCATTAGACAAGGACAGTATCATTTTATATATTTATTATCACAACACATTAGTATACCTATAGAGTAGTTACTTTTAAAATATTGCCTTTTAGGCTTCCAATTTTATTTGAAGTTGGATAATGTTGGTGCTGAACTCTGGCTGCCAGGTTCTCAAAGGATGGCCTTGGCTTTATGATTTGTTTCCTATTTCTTGGTCAGTTGGTACAATGCTAAACAATATAATGCACAAAGTAAACAATGTAAATGACTGAATTTACACCATTTGTTTTTTTCTGGTGAAGCAAATATAATCCACAGAATTCACACCTTAATAATTTTCTAAAAAAGAAATTGTTAGTCTCTTTTCTTTAGTAGCTTTCTTCTTGGTCCCTTTTCCTATAGGGAAAGGAGGCAGTTTACTTTATACAAAGGCATGTTAAGTACAAATGATGAGCTTTCTGTAGGTATATTGCTTCCTCCTTCTTTTAATGTCACCCCTACATAAAGCTGATTTAGAAGCTGTATGCCACCGTTTTCCTCAATTAATCTCTGCTAACATATTGTAAACATAAATATTTGTTAGTGACTATGAAAAGAGGCATGCATTTTCTATAATAAAAAGATAGAATGAAATAAAAAATTTCCTGGCACTCTCTGAAATTATACATTATTAAGCACAGAAGAGTCACCTTCAGAAGTTTTGTTCAAATGATAGTTTTAAAGGCATTTTTTCTATGTTCTGGAGACAAATGGAAATGACCAAGGAATGTTAGTGCTAAAAGAATCCTTTGAGATCATCTTATTTGGCCATTCTTTGTTTAGGTAACAACACCAGGACAATCAAACAACTTAACCATGTTCATTCAATTAGAGCCAGCACTGTGATTTAAATGCACAGTAAGATTTTTTGACTCCTAGAATATCCTGTATGATTCTGTAAGTTAAATATTACTTTAAAAAGTTGATGTAGTAAGAATAGAAATAATATATAATTAGCTAGAAAGTTAACACAAAAAAACACAACCTAGGGAGGTGAGGGTTAATTTGTCCAAGAATGATTTCCTACAGGCAGGCTGGTCACCCAGAGAAAGATCTGGAAACCTGCAAGCCTCCAAGAAAATTGTCTAGAGCTGAGGGTCCAAGGCATTCAATCCTTGTAGAATGCTGATGTGGAGAACTGGACCAAAAATTCACCATATCCTACAAGCTGCAAGACTCAAGCTTTCATCCTGCCCTCTAATCATGCTAAGAAAGGATCTGTTGATTCCCCAATTGTGCAAGTTTATAACCACAAAGGCCAAGGCCAGGTTCCTCTCCCCATACCTGAAGGCACTGTGGGTCCCTATGTGCTGTCCCAGAATGCAGGGGGCAAATGGAGACCTATGCAACTGATGCCCGAATAAACATGGCTTCAGAAGGCTCATCGTGTGTGCTGTTGGGTTATTTGCTGTTTTTAAGAGAAAAATTATTTTTCGTTATTATGGATATATAATAGACATATTTATGCGGTACATACGACATTTGCCTTTGTTGCTTAATATCTACCTATGGATTTTTCCCATCAGCATTCCAAACATTACTGAGATGCCATTCTATCTATTGAGAAAGAGCTGTTCCTATTGTTATATATAAGTCATTGAATCTCTTTTTGTGCTAATGGAATAGTGATGCAAAAATTAAGATGATGCAAAATTTCTTTCAATGTAATGTTACATATTTTCCATTTGGCTTTCCACCCTTCTCTTTCCCATAAATGTCCAGACTACACTTGCAGGGACTCTAGTAAAGGACACCCAGGCTCTCTGGGTTCTAATTAGTTTGGGCAAATAAGGAGACCCAGTAAGTGATGGAAAGAAGGGCGGATCATGAAGTCAGAGATTCTATTCTCCTGTCTCCTCCCTGTGAGACCACGTCAGGCTGGTGGGGTGCTGTGACTTCAAGTCATTGCTCTGTGTGCCTCTTTCCCTCTGGCTAAACCCTCACTCCCCTAGTCCCTTCAGGTCTAGGAGAAACAACACCTCCACCGCCTCCCTCGTGCTAGGTTTCTGCACCATCCTTGTAGTTTCCCTAGATCTTTTCATTGTCTTTGTAATTACTCCCTTTGCAAATAAAGACCTCTTCAGAATATCCTGTTTTGGGTGTGCCAACTCTTTTGGGGACCCTGATAGGTAAAAATCAGGTGCAAAATTCTGATTAAGGAGTAAGTACAGTCAGATTTTTTTAAAGGAAGGCTAAGAGACAGAAAAATTCTTTAAAATAACACTTTTAGACCATCCAAAGAATAAATCCCTTTTTAATCTGTCTCTCTATGTGCCCGTATCCCAAATTTACTAGAAATTCAGAAATATGACTTTTAGGACTCTCTAAGATTAAGTGAATTAGATGTTCACATATTATAGCCTGTGGAAAAGACAACTGTAGATAAGTTATTTTTGGTTGTGGCCAAAAGCTAAGTAATGGCTGTATATTGATTATATGTATTGATTTTAGCATTTTCTTTACTAACATTTCTATTTTTAAGTGGTTCCTCAGAAATTAACATGTATTTGAAAGGTCTTTATTCTTCATCATCCACAGAACCTAGCAGTGTCAAGCACAAAACAGACAAGTAATAATTAGTTGCTGATTAATTTGTTTGCATAATTAATTGCTTATACAGTTATCTACATTCCACTCTGTTTTGTATGCAGGAGGTCATCCATAGCTATATTATCTCTGGAAAATGTGAACTTTGTTGCAGTTTCTCATTAGATAGATTAAAGGAACACCCAGAGGGGAATTATGTAGCAAATATTACTTGTAGGAAAGGTCTTTAACTTTGCTTGATTAGGTTATCATTCACCTAAGTCAAATCACAGCAGTCTCTGGATGGTCTGATTCCAGTGCTAATAAGAGCCAGCAGGGCAGGAGGAACCAAAGGGTATAAGAATAGAACTTGGGCGACTGAATTATCAGCAAACCACTCCTCAATGGATTCAGATCACAGAGTTGGATGGCAGAAAATAATGATAGCTCTGGGACAAAGCTGAAGGTGCAATTCTTTGAGGATACTGCATGTTTATACTTTGGACAAAACCCTGCATTTACCCCAAACTTTTACTCTATATTTTTGCCATTTTTAAGGAAAGAAAAATCCTACCAGGTAGTATGTACATGACAATATTTATTTATCACCATGTGATAAATGTAATGAGGTCATACTGCTTTGGGAAAGGCATACCTGTAGGGAGGGTACTTGGTTTTTGCTGAGGTTTTATTTAAATATGAAAGAGGACAATTATCTTTCAAATAATTAAGAAGTAAACAGATTGTCTACACAAACACACATGCACACAACTTTCAATCTCCCCTCCTTTTAAATCAAATATAACACTGAATTGAAGATTAAAAAACATTAATCAAATTTATATGAAGAGATGGATTCTCTGAAAGCTCAAAGATCTTCTTCTCTAAAGCAGAATTTTGGGAGGGACTTTGTAAAGGGCAGCCCTCCTGCTGGGTGTCAGCTTTGTTTTAGACACTTGAAGATATTCTGGGGCTTCCATTTTCCACTACTGCTCTTGTCAATCCAATTTTGTGATATAAATCATCATCCGAGGTTCAAATTTTCAATTGTTTAGCCCACAAAACAATTTTCAAAAAATATTTTCTAGTTAATCTAAGGACCCATTTACATGAAATTAATATTCTGCTTTCCAAAAATATTAGTGCTCTCCTGGAACCCATTCTACTAAATGAAGTATCCCAAGAATGGAAAAATAAGCACCACATGTACTCACCATCAAATTGGTTTCACTGATCATCTCCTACGAGCACATTTAGGAATAACATTAATCAGGTGTCGGGCAGATGTGGGGGGGGCGGGTGTACACATACATAATGAGTATGATGCGCACTGCCTAGGGGATGGACACGCTTGAAGCTCTGATTGGGGGGGGAGGTGTGGCCAGGGCAATATATGTAACCTAAACTTTTGTATCCCCATAACATGCTGAAATAAAAAAAATATTACTGCTCTCAAAAGATGTTTTCTGTTTTACTATTAAATCTTGAAATATACTTCGAAATATGTACCAAAAACTTTGGGGCTGATATGTAAAACATAGTTGCGATGGCCTAAAAATCAAAGGACATTTTTAATCATCCTGGCAAGATAGCAGGTGCAGGTGTGTGGACTGCTGCCTGGATGTTTTGTGTCATGTATCTATTAGACAGCTCTAGCCTCCCATCCCCCATGTCAACCTTTCCAAACTCAACTGATAGTTGTTAATAAAATAAGACTGAGAAGGTGATTTTTTAGAGACTTAATCCACTCCTGCTAATAATCTACAAGGCATCCACTTAACAATCCAAACTGCAAAACAGTGCACAGAGTTAGGTTTTGTATCTGTACTTGTGGAACTTTTCCATTCATTCACCTAACTGCAAATAAGTCATTTAAAATACTAAAGAAAACTATGTAGAAGATAATATGCTTAGACGTAAAAAAAAAAGTCCTTATTGAGCCTATAATAGCTTGCTCTGAACATAAAACCCAGATGTAAAAGTTAACTTATATGTTTCTAATGTTTATAACAAACAATTGTATTTATCCATTTTGAACAGGCTTAGCTTTTACATAAAGTTGATTTCTTTGCGATCTATTCCACTTAAAAATTCTCATTTATGATCTGAGTACATATTACATTTTATAACCTTAAAAATCACCACCAGCATCCTCTGTTCAACTATAATAAACTGTAAACAGAGCAAAAACTATTATGGAAACAATACACATAATCACATAAAGTAGCATAGTATCAAACAAAATAAAAAAATGATAATCAAAAAAAACTTTTAAAGGTATAATAGGATAAGCCAGTCACAAAATAAAAACTCCGAGATAGAGAGGAGTGAGTGCCATCTCCAAAAGGCATCAATAAATAAAAAGACGTCTTCATCCCCAGCTCTGCACACAGCCCCTAGCAAGCAATTTCTATAAGTGCTTAATTTACTCACTTGCTATGAAATCAATTCTTAAAAATTGTGAGTTTTTACACTCTATACTTCACCAAATCCAGAGTGGAAGACAGAAAGGAGACAAATATTGAAATACATAATAACAATTGCATTCACATCTACTGGTGGTTATTTCTTAGAACTATTCAATGATACATTCTACCTTAGAGCTCCCGTCTTAGAAGTCATTTTGATACTATCTCTTGTGATTCTGCAAGCAATGCTGTTAAAAGAGTCTGCAAAGGCAAGACGGCACATGATAGTTCTCTGAACTTCTGGAGAGAAAATACTGGAAATTCTGGGACTTGATACAAATAAAAAGTAAAGCAGCAAAACTACTTATAAAGGTGTTCATACATTAGGCTCATTTTCAAGCCAGTCACTGTGGAAAGAAATTATGAGCAGAGTGGACAGAGGACCTCCCCTCAGAAAAGGGAATTAAGCAGTATCTCTTACTCCACGCTTTAAGTACTATGAGAGCAAAGGTACAGGTGCAGCAGGAGCTTTGGCAAGAGCCTGGACTGGAGATAGGGGTGGGGATCCAAGAGGGTTTCCTGGAGGAAGTAATATCTAGGATGAGGTCTGAGGGATGAATAGAAGTTAGCAAGGTGGAGAGGAGAGAGGACTCATCAGATTACGATTGGTGATTGAAATCTGGGGAGTGGGTTATGTCTCATTAGAAGAACGTATGTGGGGAGAAGGGATCTAGAAAGAACCCTACAGAACACCATAAGTGTGTGATGAGCAGAGAAAAGTAGTCCTGTGTCTTAACCCATTTGTCTAAGTAGCAAAGCCCAAAGCAAAGCTACATGCTAACCCCTTAGGGGGGCAGGGGGACTGCCATAGCAAGACAGTAAGAGTAAGAGAAAAACAGAAGTAAGGTAGGAAAATCAGGGAAGGAAATACACAGAGCTACATTATCTAGCTACCTTCACAGGAAGCACAGCCTGCTGCTTAGTCATGAGAGACATTTCAAGGGAAAGCCTACAGAACTGCTCCCTTTGCGGTAAGGCTGACAAGTTGAGGAAGGGTGTGTGCACAATTCCTTTTCCAGTTTCTTCCTTTGTCTTGCCTCCCATTGATCAAATCTTGCCTCCCACCCCTTTTGGGGCTTAGCCCCTCTAGGCAGCCCTTAGAGAAGCCAGAGCCTCCCTGGGCCCAGGTTGGTCGAGCCTGGGTGCTGGGTTTCTGTGCTCTCCCACAGCCGACACAGTGGAGACCTTGCCACAGCTCAGTCAGCAGCTCCTGGAAGAGGCTGAGATGGGGATGGTGTTGGGAGATGAAGCAATGGCACTAGCAGCTGGAATTTTCTAAGTGATACAATGGTGTGAGTCTCAGTGGATTTTCTGCAGCCAGAAATTAGATCAAGTAATTCATGGTCTCAAAGAATTTACAATAGTGCATAAACTGGTATGTCCTGCAAAGAAGCCTGAGAAGGAGTCGTAAGACAAATGGAAGAAAACAAATAATGTCGAAGATGGAAAGAAAAGAGCATGTTTCAAGAATGGATCATCAGTGTCAAATCTTTCAAGTCAATTAAAATAAAAGCTGTAGTGGATGTGTATGGATATCTGTGATTCTGGTAAAGTAAATAGTTTTCCGTTGGGAAGCCATACCCCACCCTACTCTTGGTGTATTCAGTCTGGGTGAGCGAACTCCACCCACTGGTTCTGAGGGTTAGTATGTGGCCCAGGTGCTAACTATCAATGTGGGACACCCCGCCACACCCTGGGAGCACAGGGGTAGCCTGTGAGTCAGCCAGGCCAGTGGGACTCCATGCCAGGGATTTTGCTGGAACAACTGGTAAAGAGCTAAAATCCTTGGGACATTTCAGTTTTGTGAATAATAAATGCTTTTTATGTTCTTAAGTCAGTTTGAGTTGTTTGTCTGTCACTTATACCCAAAAGATACCTGATACCTACACAGGCAGAACAGTATCCGTTAGACTGAATGACAAAGTTTGCGGGAGCCCTCAGTAAGGATGGTTTAAATGGAGCGGTGCTGGCAGAAGCTGGGGACATTCTCACTGCCTCTTCATCCTCTTTCATCAACTCCTAAAACACAGTTTCATCTACTTCTAAAAGGGAGGAGAAAGTCGAACCAATGCTTAGAGCAGAGCACTCATGAGAGAAAGCAGAAGACAATGTTGATGTCTTGGAGCCATGTTGCTCAGGATCTCCCCTGAGGAACAGGTGTGCCATGTCATATGGGTACTATTGCCAAAGCCCAAACAGACCCCCATCCATTTCAAGCAATTGTAAAGTCTCCATAATAATAAATAGATTTGATCTTAATTTTCCATATCCCTCAAGTGCTTAATGCTGTACCAAGTATATAGTGGACTTTTGCTAAATATAAGTTCATTTGAGACTCCCACCTACCTGAACACGGAGCAGCCCGCAAGCTTACTCAATATGGAGTTTTATAGTATCCTTCTGATGGCTGGAAAAAATTACATTTTGATTCCAAGTCTGGTCATTCTGGAGACTATAGAATTAGATATGTTTATTCTCAATTCTACAGGATTCTTCACTTCATCATAACTCTTATCTTTACATGAACTTGTAATAAATCTGTCACCAAAGTCTCAATTTTCTTTCACAACATTTCTCATATTAATTTTTCTGTTCTACTAGAATATATTTTAGAATTCAGGTGCTCACTAGAATAACACCCTAATTGGTCTTTGTGCCGCTAGTCACTGCTCCAATCCATCATCAAGCGGATAATCCCAAAGTTAATGAAATATCCCTGCATCAGTTAAAGCAGGCAGTGAAGACCACATTCCTAAGTACCCTGACAGAATTTCATTTATCTGTTTTCTTTAAGAGACCACGGTCTGCCTTTGTGACTATTCGTTGTTTCTGTTTCTGTATTTTTGTCTCTCATTCTTCCTTATATGATTGTGAATTCTTAGAATTTGGGATAGTTTTTAGTGGCTCTCATCTTGTAGGTAAGGCAAATTAAATAAAGAGATATTTTCTGCACTAATTCCATGCCAATGTAGAGCATTTAAGTATTGAGTTGTACGTTTTCGATCATCGCCAGTTAAAGGCAACAGTATGGTGTGTGGACATGGAGCTCTTGGTTAGACCACAGGCCATGGTCAGATGCCTGCCATTGGTTTGCTTATTATTCTCATTACTTCATTCAACAGGTGAGGGTAGAAATCAGTGTCAGTCCTAGTGCCATAATTTTAACATATTTTTAAACATATAAAATCTATACAATTGATATGAGCACCACTGAGAATGTCATGGAAAAATAATACTTAGTGATTTTATATTAGCTGAAATCATATTTTCTTTATGTCAAAAATATAAATTTTCATTGAAAGAAGATTTTCTACAGGCCGCCTTTTGCTCTATCTTTTCCAAGATCTTAATTGAACTTTTCAAACTCTTTTAAAAATTCAGAGAATGCCTCTAAGATGTGTATTTTTAATGAAGCTTCATTTGAATATAATTTTGATTTCCCACCAGTACCTGCAAAAATTAAAAAAAAAAACACACATCTTTGAAACAAAAGAGAATATATTTGCAAGGTTATTCCTCCGTGGGAAAAGTGAATTTCTTTTTTCAGAACAACACAGATATTTAGTATGTTTTCTTTTTCTTCAACTTATAATTTAATTGTTATTCACATTTTATATTCATATTTGCATGATAAAAATGTGTCATATCTTTGTTAAGAACCTCTTTTTGGTTTGAACTGGTAAAGACAGACACTCAAGGAATCAGACAGGAATAACAATTTGTAAGTCTCATATTGGAGCGATTTGCATTACTCTCTAATATTCATCTCATTAGATCTTATTGGCAGATGATGGTCTCCCTTGTGGAAAGCTTGTGTCTTAGTCTACTCAAGCTGCTATAACAAAATACCATAAACTGGGTGGCTTATAAACAACAGAAACTTATTTCTTACAGTTCTTAAGTCCAGAAAGACTGGATTTTGCTGCCAAAATCAAGGCAGCAAAAGATTTAGTGTTTGGTGAGGGCTTCTTCCTGGTGCACAGGTGGCACTTTCTCACCGTGTCCTCACGTGGTTAAAGGGGCAAGACAGCTTTCTCGTGTCCCATTTACAAAGGCATTAATCCCATTCTTGAGGGCTCAGGCCCTAATCAGCTCCCAAGGCCACGTACTGATGCCATCCCCTTGGGGATTACGTTTCAACATATGGACTTGGAGGGAACACAAACATCCAGATCACAGCAATTGAAGAGGAATATTACCTGCCAATTTTTCTGGCAGGTCAATAAAGTCATTCAATACTTTGTATGAAATTATCTCTATCTAGAATCTCTGGCCTTCAATGTTAGAATAATAGTCCAAATTTTCTCTTAAAAGCAGTTGGCAGTTGTACGAATTAACAAACTGCCCGCAGGCTCTCCTGACACTGGCCACCCTGCAGCCCGGCTGAAACACGGCCAGATGCAGGCAAAGTGAACCTTTTGTTCTCAGAAGAAAGATACTTATTTTTTAAAAGGATAAGAATGTCTTCTCATTCCTAAAATATTAGGATATAAATATCTAGTCTCATTTTCAGTGAGACAATTAGCTAAAAATGTTTCCGAAGAGATTTTAAAAGGGCAGATTATTTGGGGTAAACCAGGAAAAGTCTGGTATACGCCCACTTGCGGGGTGTTGGTAAGAATCATCCCGGCAGAACAATGTGGATGCTCAGGTGCTACAACTACCATTTTTTGTGAAAATAGTTTGGGCCAGAGCTCGCCTAAGCACTGTAGCTTTGATCCTCCAAACAACACTGTGCGGTAGATACACTCGTTGTCCCTGTTTTACAGCAGAGGGGACTGAGCCACAGACAAGTCATTAGGGTCCCTCCACCAGGAAGTGTTAGAGCAAGATCAAAACTCAGCTCTGACACTGAAGCTGTGCTCCGAGCTGCTGCGCATTTATGAAGAGACCCTGAAAGAAACAGAACCAGGAAAGTGGGAATGTGGTTTCCTTCTTTTTAGCACAGTGAACCAAATTCCCTATAGCCATTATGAACTTGTGTTCAGGACAATAGCCTCATCTTGGTTTGTTCCAAATTCCTGTGCGATTGTTCTCCATGTTAGGTACTATAGTCAGCTCAGGCTGCCACAACAAAGTACCACAGAACAGGTGGCTTAAATAACAGAAACATATTTTTCCAAAAGTGTGGAGGCTAGAAATCCGAGATCGGAGTGCCAGCACGGGCAGGTCCTGGGAAGGTCCCTCTTCCTGGCTTGCAGAGGGCCACCTGCTCGCTGTGTTCCCAAGTGGGAGAGAGAGTAAGAAGGAGAGAAGCAGAGCAGGCTCTCTGGTATCTCTCCTCATAAGGGCACCGATCCCATCACATGCCTTAAATAAATCCGCAATAAGGCATATCACTATGAAATTTCAGAGCAGTCGGGACAATGAGAAAATGCTACAAGCTTCTAGAGAAAGAAACCACAGATCAAATACAAAAGATCAAAAATTAGAATAACCACATTTCTTAATGGCACAGCGGAAACTAGGGGACAAGGGAAAGAAAAAATTGAAATTGAAAATTAGAAGGAAAAATATTTCCTGTTTAAAATATCGACCAAGCCAAACTATCAATCAAATGAGGATATAATAAAGACATTTTTAGGCAAACAAGATCTCCAAAAATTTGTCACATGTGTGACACACACACGCACACACATACTTTCTCATGAAACACAAGAGGCTTTCTTGCATAAAACAAGAGAATGAATTAAAAACAAAACAAACAAAAAAGAGGAATTCATGTGAAACAGGAAACAGGGGAAGCTCAAGTAGGAGAGAGGCAATGGGAATCCCCAGCGTTGTAGAGAAGGAGATCCCAGGATCATTGCTATGTGTAGGCAGAGTCTGGATTGGAACAAGGATGAAAGTATTTGGCCAAGGACAGCCCAGGGCTCTATGTTCACAGTCACTGTTTTCTGTAAATTCAGCTATGACACAATAAACTTGGAGATGCATGTGCTGGGGGGGTGGGGAAGAGGTGATAGGCAGCAGTATAAGGACAGAAACAGAGGAGTTTAAGGCTGTGATGAACAGTCAGCTGTTTGCAAACTCTGCAGAGTGTCGGGGGAAGGAGGGGTCACCAGGGTGAGTCTGAGCTGAAAGGGTTGAGGGGTTCCACTCCACCTCTTCATCGAGAACAAGTCCACCTCTGCCTCTTACATATATTTTAAATATATATGAATAGACTTTTGATGACAAGAATATTAAAAATCATTACTCTATATTATAGGTTGTCATTTTATTATTTCAGGTGGGAAAGTACTATAATCAGATTTGAATTTTAGCGTATGACTTTGGCTCCAAGGTAGAGAATAAATTAGAGGGAAGTAAGATTAGAAGAAAGGAGACCACTTAGGAGGCTGTGGTAGTGCAGGCAAGATAGTATTAGCTCCTGAATGTAAAATAGGGACTATAGGGATGAACAAAGAAGGAAGGAAAGAATATATCCAAATGGGTAGAATTATCATAGAGCTTGGTGAGGCAAGGGGAGAGGGAATGATAATGACTCCCAGATTTCTAGTTTAGACAACTGTTTTAATTGTAGTCTCTCTGCCAAAATACAAAGAAGATACAAGAGAAAGGGCAGATTGGTAGAGGAAGATAAAGATGTCTGTTCTGGACATGAAGCATTCAGGGAGAGATGTCTAGCAGGGGCAGGATATATGGGTTTAGAGTTCAGGAGGGGGATGGCGATGGATATTTTGGCATCCTAAACAATGGGTGTTTGCAAATTTAGCTAGATCACCTGTGAAGAATATGTAAAGTAAGAAGAACAAAGGGACATAAAATTATAGTGGATCATAAGCAAATATCAGATATAGAAAGTTGTGAATTCTGAAATAATTGCTCCCTTGGAAAGATTGTGTTGGAAATAAAATAAGCTCCATTTTATTAGAATATGCAAACAAAATTGAATAAAAATCATCTGCTCTGGCCAGACCTCATGGCCCTATCCCCTAGAAAGACCAGAGGGATAGCTCCCGGAGGGGCACCCCAGGGAGAAGGTGGCAGCCAAGAGAAGCGCCTTCCCTGAGCAGTGGCCTCACCTGCCTGGACAACAGCAGAACCCGCCTGGAGCTGATTTTGCTGCCATTAGAACCATGGCTACTATTGATTCCCCTTTACACTCCATTTTTTTAATTTAGATAATCTGATTCAGCAGCTCATTCTGATGTCAGCCTTGAAAATCAGGGCATAGATTTTTAAGCTTGAGAGTATTTCAGGGGCTTGCAGAATTTCAGCAGCTGTTATTTCATATATCAGGAAACATTTAGCAAATTCAAGAAACAAAGTAAGCAAGGTACTCAGAATTATAGAATCCTATGTTTGGAATTCTTCTGTGGCTTAGGGCAACCGGCCTCATAAATTACAGCCCCACTTCGGAGACTGTCTTTATATTTAAAAATCATATTTCCCCAAAGCACAAGTTATTTTAGGCTCTGAATTTGTGAGTTGGAATGAGAGTATTTTTTAGGGTTACTCTAGAATTTCTAGTACCAACCACTCCCCTAATCCTGAGACTAAATAGAGTTCTCATTCTTCTTACCAGCTTCTATGCAACGTTGGCACCAACCAATTTTTTTTTTTTTTTTTTTTTTAAAGAGAAACCTGTAATGGTGTTCTGTGGTTCTGAGGTTGCCTCCAGCTAAGGCTGTTCAGGGCAGATAAGACTCTAAGCAAGGAAGGACAATGGAAGTGATGAGTAAATCAACATTGTACAAAATAATTGAAGATTTTACTAAAAGTCTGTTGTGGGATATGAATCCTTTTTCAATGGGAAGGTATTCTTCCTGTTTTCTAAGCTAAAACATTAGAAAGGTCAATTTCCAGTAGACGAGGCTTAGTTGCATTTTATTCTGTTCATAACTCTCATTGTTTTAGCTATTTTGTTCAGGCTAAAAACAGTATCTAAAACATTTCAACTTTCATGCTATTTACAATGTCTGCCCACATATGGAATTCTACCTTTCAAAGTAGTTATCTAAGCCTATCTGAAATCTGCTGTCATCCACGGCTCACAACAGTTTTGTAAATATTTCATAGAGGGACCATGAAACCTCTTAAGATGTCAGAATCCATTTTAGAAACTGAAATAATGTAGTATTACATATATTCAATAATAGTCACTTTAATAGACTGGTTGATCAATATTCTACATTAATTATATTCATTTGGATCCATTTTACATATGCATTTTATAAAAAGCAAATCATATCCTGTTGTGTGACCACAGCGAATTCTCAGTAACAGGAAAACAGATTTTCACAAATAAGTAAGCAATCCTCTTTTTAATCATCTTCTGTGCTCAAAGTCCACCTTGTGATTGTATTAATTTCTCCTATGGGCAGAAAGCTGAAAGTATAAAAAGAATAAAACTTTGCGGTTTACATATTGCATTGTCAATTCCTTAGGATCATTAAGGCAGCATCATTTTTGTTGTTTGTCATTCTATCTGCAGTACCTAAAAGAGTCTTGTGCACACAAGGACCACTCGAGAAATGCTTGTTGAATGAATGAATGGTGCCAACTGTTGGTGTATTCTGTGAACTATACTACGAGATGCTATAGCAGAAAGGGCCCTGCCCTAGGAAATGGCAATTCTGTTATGGCTCTGTTATGGCTCTGGCTCTTTCCTGGATGACCTTGGGCAAGTTTGTGTCTCTTACAGCCTGAGGTTCCTCATTTGGGGAATGAGGATAAAACCAGCTGCCCTGGACCTCAGCAGACATTAAGTGGAGCAAGTGGGGAGAGCTCTGTAAACATCCAAATAACCAAAAGGACAAAAGAAAACAGAATGGCTGAAAAGAATGCAAATCTCTTGATTTATCTCAGCAGTCCATGTGTCTTTGTATTTGCTGTTAGCTTTTAATTATTTGCATTAATGAAGGGCAGCCAAGGCATGGATAATCCCAAGCTCTTGTGTTTAGCTTCGGAATTAAACTGAATGTGTTCCGTGCAACATTTTCAGAGTACAGAGTACACTCGCACAAAGTCATGAAATCATGCAGTAAAGGTCCAGCTCTAGGGCACCGGCTTTGGGATAAACTTGTGACAATCTTTTAATCTCCTCACGCATTAAGGGTGCTTATTACATGCCCAGCCCTCTGACAGCTGAAAGGCAGGCGCCATAAACATGACAATCAGCCTTTGGCAAAATATAATTTGGTAGTGAGGATTCAGTACAAGATTCTTCAGTAAACTCTGGAAACAGTCATTTTTTTTTACTTGTTTGCTTGATCAGCCAGAAATTAGTTGAGGTTATCACTGGGGAACTGAGGCAGTAGAAGTTCACAGCTGTAATTTATCACTGCTTGGTATATTATATGTAAATGAGGCCTACCCGGTCATATATTGTGACGGTTCGCTTTTGAATAAATGAATATATCACACCATGAAGATACTGACTCATATTTTGAGTCTTTAAAATAAGTACAGTATTCATAGCTTCCCTTCCACTCAGTGATTTATCATCAATGAAACATGGGTTTCTGAAATAGTGTTGAAATAATTTATTTGTTTTCTAGCCTATGCATTTGTTGATTTGGTTAGTAATTTTATCCTCCTCTGCAGCAATTGGCTGGAAAACTATTCCTTTCAACTTCAGGAAGTGAAGTATTACTAACTTATTTCTCTCCTTTATGCCTCCAGGCTATACTGTAATTCTAACCTGTCCTACTCTGCTATGGACATATTTTTAGGTGTCAAAATGTTCTGCATATTTACACTGGAGTATATATCTGGAGTGCAGGGTGATCACTGCCCTAAAAACGGAGCAGTGATGAGGAGAAAGAAGTGACAACAAGTGAGAGAGAGGCCAAGCCCACTGGAGAGGCATGTCCCTGAGTCCCCTCCTCTGCCATTTTCCACCCTCCCGGTGTTCATTTCAATCAGAAATCATTTGTACCTTTTATGGAATCGCTTTGATGCTGGGCTTGACTATGCTAAAGTCCCAAAGTTAAATCAATGCCACATCCAAAGGGTAACCCAAGGGACACTCATTCCACTTTGTTTCCTCGCCCCTCCTGAGCTGGCTCCAAGAGTGTCTCTCCAGAGCCTGTGAGTGTGGTGGCTTGCTGTGTGAGGATCCACCTTCATGTCACCTCCTCTCTAACATTGGGAGGCTGGAGTTAAACAGACCTGGGTTCAGATCTTTGCTCTGGCACTTACCAGTTCTGAGTTAGGGGCACTATATGCACCTCATGATGTTTTATAGGGATCAAATGGGTTGATCCATGAGAAATACTTTAGGGCCTTGCATGTATTACACTCTTTATTTTTAATAGATTAGTGTGACTGACAGGTACATAGCACCTCTGCTTTTGCTGTCATTGTCACAACAAGCGGTTTATAAAACAGAGGTGCTCTAGCATGCTTCATTGCACTGGATGGACATGGGGGGGGCTGCTTCTTGGTTGTTTAATAATCTATTTAGTACATGCTGCTTTCTGGTCAAAGGGTAAGAACACATTTGGCCATGCAGTGGAGTGCACACTCCAGGACTAGCTGAATGTCTTGGGGGAGGGCTGTCTGCTTAGCAGAACTGGAGCCACTCCTGAGGCAGCAGCATGGTTTGGGAAGCAACAGGGTTTCCTGGATTGAGCACAGCAGCAGGAGTCATGGGACCTGGGCTTTGTGCCACTGAGTCTCAGTGCTAATTTGGTGAGTGACCTTGGGCAAACCACTTTCCTCCTCTTCTTTCCATTAGAGGAAAATAATTGATCCTATGGTCATACCTCATGAAGATGTAGCGAAGATGAATGTAGGATATCTGGAGCAGCTTCAGAAGGAAACACCACAGAGTACCTAATTAGGTTATAATCTATAATTAAGCATATGGATAGTGAGGAGGTATCCACACCTGAATTATACATTTAAAAACTAGACTTTGCTTTCTTTTTGCTTTCTAAGAAGAGTGAAGAGTCCAATTATGCTCAGTCTTACATTAGATGATCTTTCCAGATAATGATCTGGTAAACTCCATCGGACAACATTATAGATGGTTTTAAGGCATCAATGGCTAATATGATTTCAGTGCTGTGAGTGAAATGATTAAAGGTAAATCAGATAGTCAGGAACTGAAGGCCAAAGGTGGTAAGTTGTCCTTGATTCACAAAGGAAAGAAATCTAATTAAAGGTAGTTAGAGATTAAAGGTTCAAGGACTTAGCCCAATGTGGGATGCGGATGTGTGACGGGACCGTAGTGAACAGTGTACCAAGACCCTCTGAGCACCATCTCTCCAAGTCTTCCTTCATGTCCTCCAAGCCCACATCTCTCAGCCACAGAAGATGACTGGGAGATGGAGTGTGAGCAGCTGCCAGTGCGACTACCTGATTCGGGCAGCCCAGGCGGGGACTGCACGCTGGGCCCCTCCAGGCATCAGGCGACTTCTCTGGCTTTGGCCTCTCCCCACCTTGCTCTCCAGTGGAGCATCCATTGCAGAACAGCAGGGGCTGGCACACACGAAGCATTCCTGCCACCTTTCATTAGAAGCACAGGCAATTTGGGTAAGGTAGAGCTCCAAAGTTTAGGGCTGATGGAGAAACACACATTATTCAGTTATTTGAAAGCAGATTTGGAGCAGAAACACCCCTCTCCAGGCTGGTTAGCCGTGCTCCCTGGGTCAGCAACCTCATGCTGTGACCTGGCCCTTCTCGCTCTTTCCTCTCTCCCCACCCTTCACAGTCAGGCTCAGCAATCCCCGGGCCATTATGACCATGAAGAGGGTGATGCCTTTTTCTGTCCGGGCCACAGGCCAGCCTCTTGTTTCCAACTAAAACTGCTCTTCTCACAACCCCTTGAACTCCAAGTTGACAGGTCACGGTTTTAACACACTGGGTTCATAAAAACAAATAAAATGTGACTTTTTATTTTCTCTAGCTTATCCAATCCTCCTCTCCAGCCACCACTTCCCTGGTCTGGGGCCAAGAGGGTGAGGGAGATGTAGACTTGGCAGTCTCCCCGTTTATTTCAGGCCGGATCATCCCGACTGGGTGACTAGTTCGTCAGTGTGGAGTCTCGCTCTAACAGACCTGCTTCTCCCTCCCGCCCGCTCTTCTCCTTCTCCAGACGGCTGCTGGGCGTAGGGGAAGTTTCTCTTTCTCCCGATGCCAGGGTGGGGGGGCCTGGTTTCATGTGAGGTCTTGGCTCATGCTCCCCGCCCCAGGTCTCTGGTCTCTCTGTCCTCTGGCTGGTGTCTGCTGAGCCCTGGTGGACCCAGCCTTAATTAAGGAGTCCTGACTGAGTTTCTGCTCAAATCCTAGCTGTTGTAGCTCTGGGTGTGTTTGCTCAGCCAGGCCATGCTCCTGGGAGCCCAGCGTCTCCACTTACTGAGGAGGGCCCTGCACAGCTCTCACTGGTGTATTTCACCCCTGAGAGGCCTGTCCATCGGCCCTCGGAGTCAGGTTCACTTAGCCCCTGCCAAAAGGAGCCCTTCTGCAAGCTCCCTGGCTCGCATATCTGTCCCTTCCCTCACAGGAAGCAACAACCTCTGGTCCCTTCTGCACTATAGGAGATCCCAGGCTAGCTGAGCAGAGCTAACACAAGCCCCTCCCTGCCCAGAAGTGCTGAGCTACTACATGTACTCATTGTGGTTTCTGCAAATCGCAGCCTTGGCCCTCACCAGACCATCCAAAACAGGGAGTACACAAAAGCACCTCAGCTCAGATGCTCTGTCAACATTCTCATCATATCCAAGGCCCCTCTCCCAGCCTGGAACCATGCACACAGTATTCTACTCAGCTTCTTTGAAAGTAGATTTCTTCTGGACATCCCAACCACTGCTAACCCAGCTGTGACTGACTCCAGAATTCTACTCTTTCTCTTCATTTTGTTCAGCAATTATTCTTATTTTATTAATCTCTTTTATTACTGGAGTCATTCCTCTATTCATCCCCCCTAATCTTCAAACAGGCCTGATATACATTGATCTTTTGAATCATTCCTGGAACAAATTTTATTGAGTTGAGCTTTGTTCTTTGTACTTGGAATTAAAAAGCTCATAAAAGGCTCTGCCCTTGTAGCCCTTGCAATCTAGTAAATGACCCAAATTTGTTTTTATTTCACTTTTAAAAAAAAAATTGTTTAGCAGATTACTTGACATATTCATGCAAAATTATTTGGACACCTACTACATACAAAGCATTTTGAGATAAATTTTGTGAATATATTTGGGAGACTATTCAGTGATGAGTAAACACTATCCCTCTCTAGAAAAGCGTGTGTCTACCAACCACACAGGACACAAAGAAGTACTGTGATGACTGTACGACTTAGTGCCTATAGAGGCGTAGAAGAAAGAGTAATTCATTCTGACTTGAAATATTCCAGAAGGCTTTGCAGACAATATAGAATTTTTTATGAATCCTTGAAATAATTTCAGAAGCCAAGGTAAAGTTGTAAGTTTCAGACTTGAAGAACAGAATAGGAGAAGTGAAGATGGCAAGAAAGTGCATGAGAAGGCATAAGAAGGGGCCTTGGGGGCAAGTGTCCCTGTGCTGCTTGAGCAGAGGGTGATGTGATGAGTGGCAGAAGGGATGGAGTTGAAAATGTCAGATTTGGAGGCGCCACATGTCATATTGAGTTTACGCTTTCTTTAAACTCACTTTTTGAGAAGAAGAGTGGCATGATCTGGACTAAGATTTAGGAAACAGAGTAAGTAGTAACTGGTTTGAAGCAGCAAAGAAACTTATTAGTTGGCTATGCAGTAATTCAGGCAATAAATTATGAGAGGTTGAGATGCAGAGATAGGTGAAAATGAGAGGTCAGGTGTAAGAGACAAAAGGCAATAGGGGATGGGGTAGTTTAGTAAGCAGCTAAAAAAAGGGTCAAGGGTGTCCAGGAGTTTCCCAGCCAGGATGGCTGGGAGTTAGGTGCCACTGGGGCAGGGGGATATTATGAGATACTCACATATATCCAAATACTCCATTTACATAATATCTTATTCTATGTTTATCTACTCTTTGTCCCTACACATAGGGATAATGAGATCAGAACTCGGGCTCCCACAACTTAATCTTAACCAATGCTTTGTGCATCTTAATCTTAACCTGCCTGCTCTTTTTCTACTTTTTAAAATAATCTCACAAAACAGCCTCAATGAATGTGCTGGGGCATTAACAGAAGAGGAGAAAGCTCTGTGCATGAATCCAGTTGACCACATAAAGCCCCACTACTTGACATGCAGATGATTCTCCATGGATATTTGCTGAATGAATGAATTGAAACAATACAAGAGAATTTTACTGGTTATGTGTAGCTGTATGCATGACTCTAAAGAATATTGCAGAGGGTAGGAAATTTTGATCTTCGTGGGGATATCTTTTCCTTGCTTATATTTTCAACCTATCTCATCATATATCTGAACCATACACCTGAGCCCATATATTCTGTCTCCTTTCCTGTTACAATGAGTGAAACATTCATGTTATTTTCTAACCCCTCAATTTCCTGGCAGACCCTAGTAGATCCCCTTTCTTCTAGTGCTTTCCCACTCTATTAGATCATTTTGATTAACATACAAAAAAGGCTGCAATAGCTCCCATATTTGATTAAGAAATCTTTCCAGCCCCCTCCTGTTTGGGGTCTTGCTAGAGCTCATTTCTCTACTCTTCATAAAAGGTGATTTATACCCACCATCTGAATTTTCCCACAGTCTGTTCTCCCCTGAATCCACACAAATCTAACCTATCTCCCTCTACTCTGAAATGGTTGTCCTCAAGATCACCTCAACCTCAGTCTTGTGGGAAGAGGAGGCAATGATCAATATCATTCTCCTTTTCTTTGATATCTTCATAACTTTTTGTATAGTTGATCACTCCCTCACTCTTGGTACATTTTTCTTACTGAGTTTCTGTGAAGCCCTAGTCTCCTAATAATACTCCAACCTCCCAACCAGTCGATCTCAGTCTACTGTGATGAATCGTTTCTCCTTTCCCATAGTTTAAGTCAGACCTTCTCAATCAGAGCTCCCCAGAGCATGAAGTCCTAATGCCCAAAGGCTCCCATTGCTGAAAATGTTTCCCTGTATATCTAAAAAGGGTTAGTAAGGTAACATCCTTAGGATGAAAAATTGTCAGTCAAAGCATCTTCTGTGTTCTATGGTTCAGATGAGGAGCTCCAGTTGAGAAAGGCTCATCTAAAAGTCGATGTGACCTAGAGCTCAGTCCTTGATCCTTTTCTAATCTCTAACTACCCTTATGACTTAGATGATCTCATGATGATGACACCTAGAATCTTTATTTCTAACCCCAACTCTCCTTTTAATTCTAGAGAATTTTTAAATCTCTACTTGAACTAATTCTAAGATCCTGTGACTCAAAATGTGATCTTAAGTCCAGCACTGAGAGTACCTAGGAACTTCTTAGAAATGCAAAATCTCAAGCTCTGCCCCCAGACTGAGTCACAATCTGCATTCTAACAAGATCCCCAGAAAAATTCAGATGCACATGTAGGTTTAAGCAGCACTGGAATAAAACATCTCAATCTTAACATCTCTTAAGCAAATTATTTTTTCCTTGTTTCTTCTTAATGTTTTAAGAGATTCCGATTGAATGTCCCTGCCGTGAGTCTGAGGCCCCTTTTAGCTTACCATTTATTTAGTGACTCTTGCCTAAAAGAGAATTTATCATAAAGAAAAAGAAGCTTATGTTTCCTGGTCCTTCACTGAACAGGCCTCTTCCAAGGTGCTAGGAAGGGTCCTAGCAATGTGTTCACATGATCACATATGTTTGTATAATTTGCCAAAGTAGTTTATGCAAATTAAGACTACTGTCTCCTATCCCTTCCTGTTTTATCACACACGACTCAGCCGTGAAGAAGGATGACTTAATGCCTTTTGCAACAATGTGGATGGAAATAGAGACCATTCTCCTAAGTGAAATATCTAAAGAATGGAAAAACAAACACCATGTGTCCTTGCTATTAAATTGGAACTAACCGATGAGCACACATGTGCACAGAGAGAAGTAAAACACAGTAGAAATCAAGCAGGGCTGTGGGGGGAGTAGGGGATGAGCAGAAACCTACCTAACAGGTACAATGAACACTATCTGGGTGATAGGCACACTTATAACCCTGCCTCAAGCACTACAAAAGCAATCCATGAAACCAAAAAACATTTGTACCCCTGTAATCTCTTGAAATTTTAAAAAGGGTTAATAAATAAATAAAAATGATATAATTATTATTTGTGTTAAGGCCATCAAAATTCATGTAACCAAAAAAAAGTATGTGAAAAGTTTTACAGAGGAATGTCAGATAATTCATTTACTAAAAAAGATCATAGTATGTGGTTTGTGGTTTTGTCAGCTTTAAAAATGCATCATTTTGAGATTTTTTTCTCATATTAAATAATTTCTCATTATAACTTTTGTATTTGTAATTGTTGATTCCTCACCTTGACCAAAATCCCCTAAATTCTGTCACAAAGAAGTTGGGTCTGTCCTGGTCCCTATGTTACTGTTCTGAAGGAAGTTCTGCCCCTACATCTGTGTGCCTTTCTCAGAAAGGTAATTTTTACATTATGGTGTCAAATGGGACAGTTAGTGCCCCCAAGTTCCTACAAGAAGCCTTATCTAAAAATTGTGCCAGCTTGTGCTTTAATATTGTACCAAAGAACGTTAAACCCACTTCAAATGACGTGCTGGATTTGGTTCAATGTCATCACTGCCAGTCATCTCTCCAATGCAGGTGCCAAATTACAGCCTAAATTCTCCTTGTCCATCTCCCCCAAATAGGGGGGATATATATAAAATTTAATTTATGTCAAAAGTCAAGTACTGTGTTATTAGTGAGTAAAGAATAATGTAGTGAGTTGAAAATACACGACGGCACACACTTTTTCATGTCCTGAAACTTCCAGTCTTTACTTATTATATTAACAGAACCCACAGAAGGCTATGACCCCTGATTTTTGGCAAATGCCTGATAGCAGATTTGAGTCCCACACTTAATGCAGTAGTTCGGATTAGAAGTTATTCTTGATCCCTCTCTTGTCCTCACACCGTACACTCAATCCATCATCAATTCAAGACGACTCTACCTTGGAAACGCATTGTGCCGCAGACCATTGCCACGTTTACTGCCTTAAGTCGTTTTCATTGCTCACCTGGGCTGTTGACTTCAGTTTCCATTCTCACCACCTTATAGGCGCTTTCCCCACAGCAGCCAGGGTGAGCTTTCTAAAAAGTCAATCATATCTGGCTTCCTGCCTAAAAACATCTGGGACTTCCCTTCAAGCTTGGAATGGACCTCAAACCCTCCACCTGGTCTTTACCACCTCCCATGATCCATCTTCCCTCCGCCACCCCACCTGTCCAGCCAGCCTTTTACCCAGTGATTTATCTGTGCTCACTTTCAAGAGGTTCCTTCAAGAAGCTCAGCTCATGCCTACCTCAAGGTTTTACCCTCGCTGTTCCTGCTCTCCCCACATCTCCTCTGTCCACCCCTTTCTCATAATTCAGGGCTCTGCTCCAACACTTTCTCCATAAGAAAATGACCTTGACCACCCTGGCTGAATCAGACCCCACCCTTCCCACATACGTGCATGGTCACATAGCTTTTCCCTGTCCTTTGTGTGCTTCATTTCCTTCCCAGCAGTTATGTCTACCACAAGTTGTATTTTTATTTCCTTGACGATTGTTTGCCTGCCCTGCTAAGGCATATGTACACTCCCAGGAGGCACGGACCTGGCTTTGTATCCCCAGTGTGTAGAACTAGGCCTGACATGGGTTCTGTACTCCGGAAGTATTTGTCGGATAAATGGAAGGATATCCTTAAAGGCTTTAAAAACGTTTTGTATGGTCTACCATAATACTGGTAAAATAAAAGCCACAATGGAAGTTTTAATAGAAAGTAAATTATTTTTGAAACTTGGAATTTAGATATTAACTAGAAGAGGAGAATTCAAGACCAGAGCTGAAGTCTTCCCACTGAGTTGTTTCTGTGACACCATCCATCCTGTCTTCCTAGATGCTATGTTAGGTAAGAAAATGTTTATTCATGATTCCATACAGTTTATTCATCTGGAATAAAACTTCTGGAATAAAAATTACTAAGTCAACACCAGTCCACACTGACTATTGATATACTTAAGCATTTACTTAAAAACAAACCTGTGAAAGGGAATTTTAAAAAAGACTACCAGTTTATACTTAATACTTTTATATATGTCTGTATTCCTCAATTTTAAAATATTTCACAATCATATTTAATCAATTTATAGTAAACCTATAAGGGCTTTTTTAAAATAGTTGTTATAATTAAGTTTTCCCTCACTCTGTCTACAAAATTAGGACTGAAATCCTTAATAGCAGCCACGAAAATGAAAAAATCAATAGATGACACTTTTTTTTAACATGAATCACTGCAACTAATTCTGTATCTAATTCCAGACTAACCATTTCCTATTCTGTGCAGTCAGCAAGGTCTACCACTCAGATCTCCCTTCAAGACAGCACTTGCCATTTATCCCCAAGGGGTACTGTTGACAGTCTCTTGCAAGGTTTGTCTCACCTTTAGAACCAAGGCCTCACCCCCTCCAGGTAGCCCCCAACCAATGACTGAGAATTACTGGGATACTAGCATTGGCCGTCTCTGCCCACCGCAGAACTCCTCCAGTGATCACTTCTGCTTTAGAGCTCCCTGTTCAGTTGAGCCGGAATTTATAAGATCTGCATTGCAGTCTGAAGGCTTTCCCTGTTCCATTTTTCTTCTTCCCTCTTTTATCTTCACAGGCATTAATCCCTAATAATAATAACTTTGTGTCAGCTTCCAGAAGGACCAGAATGACATATTTTCTAAATTCCCTATTTCTTCCACTTTAGAGAAATATATTTCATCAAATGACTTCGTATATGGTGTATAATCACGCTGGCATGATGGTATAATCATGACTACACAACAAAATAAAAAGGAATATAAAGGACACTCATCGCAAAGTTATGTCAAAGACCTAAGTGGCTTCACAATCTATTCACCTTTTTCTTGTGTTTGGCTTATTGGAATGACTGTCCTTTTGTATCCACCCATCTGAGGCAGTGGCATGGTGACGGCTATATTCTAGATGGAACCGTCTGAACCCACTGAGGATTTGGATATTGCATCAGTGTATTATGTTTACAAATAGCTTGGCTACAAGAAAGTGCGATTGCCTCTTCTTCTGTGTGTTCTTCTGCATGTTAAGGAAATTAGCTACTGGAGAGTCACTTGATAGAAAAAAAATGATATTTGTTCCTGTCCTCTTCTTACCATTGGTTTTGTGCTTCTTAACCATAAGGGAAGCAAACTCCCAATGCTTTTGTCCACAAAAGTTTTAGTCTAGGGATGAAATCTATGTTTTTCTGTAGCCTTAGATAGTCCAAACTAGCAAAGGCAACACAATTAGAATCAGGTGTATATCATAAAGTACAAAAGAAAAAAAAAACCCTCCATTGCTGCACTGCTAAGGAGAGACATAGAGAATGAAGGTTTATAAAAATGCTCTACCCCATTTCTTGCTCAAGGATTAAAGAATTCAGCCCTTCTCTCTTAAGAGGTCCATTCTTTATTATGTGTATGATATTTTAGGGGCTCCGTGTCTTTAAATGAGAGAACAAGAGACTGGCATTCCTAGGCATTTTCCTCCAACTGCAATATAAAGAACGACTAACCATAGACATTTCCTTTAAGGAATTGCTTCTAGTCAGTCTCTGTGTCTTGCAGAGTGTAGGTGTGTTAACCTGGTGTGTTTATTCCTAGACTGAATACTTTGGACTTCTGACACAAAGCAGAACGCAGGTACCATGCTGTTAACTCCTATGGCATTTTCTATCTCAGGAGGCAGGAATTTGATTCAGTACCCCCAAATTTATAGATACAGTAATGCAAATGTGTGCCCCTTTGGTTGGCCAGGGAATAGTCCCTTCGTCATAGCCCCCAGTGTTCTTGTAAATGGTCATTTTCACCATTACTTATGGTCCCCTTGGGAGGGCATTTCAGGTGCTCACTATCCACTAGAGAAACTGAACACACAGGTCCTTCCTCGCCTAAGCAGGCATGTGGCTGCAAGGAATTCTCTTCTGGGACTTTAAGATAAACAAGTGAAACCTTGACAGAGGTAATGGTTGCAGATTTTTTTTTTTATCCCATTGGTGTGGGAGTCCAGGGCAGGTTCAAGTGTGGAAAGCTGTGATTCCTGTTCCCTCTTTCCCTGGTCTCTGTACAAGCAGAACCCAGTGAGATATCTGTCCCAGTTCTCAAAAATCGAACATTTACAATTACTTGTGTGAAGAAAAGGTGGCATGACAGATGATTTTATGTAAAAAAGAAGCTATATCTAGTGGCTTCCCATAAATTCATATTGTTTTCTTCTAGACTCTCATTGCTGTTGCAGTGTTTTAGTATGCTGTCTTCATTCTCACACGTTTGAAACTCTCAAGTCTGTGTGGGAGACAGGATGAGGCCAGATGAGAATGGGCTACTTCTCATTTTACTTCCCTTGATGAACTGAGACTTTTGAGAGCCTGCCTTGCAACTTTCTACTTAAAAAATCTACTTATGCCCAAGAACATTCTGCTATATCCTTCAGGTGCTCTTGACAAACAATAGTTCCAGATTTAGCTGCTTAAAACTAAAAATTTAGTGCCGAGATGTCATTGACTTAGAGAATAGAGATAAGTAAGCACAATAAACATCTCTTCTTCATGACATCAGAAAATTGCTGAAACCGTGGTAGAATCCTTTTGAAAGAATGAAAATATGGATTTTGCTGTGAAATTTTAATACCAGGAAGCTAGTTTATAGTTTTGTTGATTCTTTATGGGATTTTTATTTAAAAAATAAGAAAATAAAAATAATTTATGATCAGTGTCCTTTGTTTTGCACGTAACATAAAACTCAACTCAACTGACCTAAATAATAAGAAAGAATTCATTAGCATATATATATATATGTATACACACACACATACATGTATGTGTGTGCATGTGTCTGTGAGATACATAAGTTAGGCTCAGGCACAGTTTGATCCTTGGAACTATGATCTTACTTGGATTCTATTTCTGCCTTTTAAATTTTTCCTTAGTTTTTTCCTCCTTCTATAGTACTATAGTTTCTTCAGGACAGCTTTCCACATAGCAGAAAAAAATGGCTGCAGCAGTCCCAGGTATGACAGCTGTACTCACACATGATCTAGAGGAAGGTAACACACCTTCCTCTCGCAACTTCAAGAAGACCTAGGATTCAGCCTGACTGGTCTGGATTAGCCCACTGCAAGCCAACCACTGTAGCCAGAGCCTTATATCCCTGGAGCAATGATGAGCTCAGCTTCTTCAAAACCACATGAATACCCAAAAGAAGCTGTTGGGAAGGAGGAACGGGAGAAAAGCACACAGCACAGGCAGCCAACAAGTGTACATTCACACCCCTCCCCGTTGTATTTCCATTGTAAATTAGGAACAAGAACTACAGCTGGATGTGTGGTTCAAGGCTCATCTCTGCCATACACCACTTTGTACAAAGGCTTTGGCATGTGAAGCAATACAGAGATGTTTTATAAGGAAAAGGAGGGGACTCTTCACTGTGGCATGACCCTGAACATTGGCCTTATGAGTGCCTTGGAAGCATTGGACCAGGAAACACTAATCCACACTAATAGGATTCACGAGACCCTGATGTATAACTCAAAAAGCCAATTGATTGAATAAAATGAAAACATCCCATTTTCAAAGTGACCAGGCACTTGCCAGCTACAAGAAAAACCAAGTTATTATCAGAAGGATGGGTAGTTAGTTTTATAATTCAAGTATTTATGGCATCTGGCCATTACAGTCAGATGCCTCCACTTTGTCTGCAGGATCCGAGCAGTGGGTCCTCTGCCAGGCACAGAGCCAGACAGGCACTAACCGTGTTCTCCTTGTTGTCACCACCTTTCCCGAGCCCTATTGTTGTCAATACCTTTTCCTGAATGACCCTTTTGTCTTTAGGTGAACTTAAACCTTAAATGAAGTCTTTTGTCCAGGAACTACTTTGTTGCTTAAAAATTTGTTCATATATTTTGGATCATTGTGTGATAATTTAAAGTTTAATTCAATTAAAGCCAATTTTATTGCTAAAAATCTGATTTTTTTCTCCCATATATCATGTAAATGACATTCCTTACTGTTTTCATAAAATTTATTAATTTAATGTATGTAAATAGGAATAATATTTGTTGGGTATCTACTATACACTGGTCATAACAGATGCTCTGTATTATCTTATTTATGCACTGTAATAGCCATGTGGTTTTATAGAAAAAGACACTAATATCCAAAGAGATCTAGTAACTTTCACAAGGTCAACCAATTATTAATAGTAGATGATGAGGTGGGAATTCAACTCCATATTTGCCTGATTCCAACATCAGTGGTCTTTACACATGTAACAGCTATGAGGGAATATTAAGATGAGCCTTGTGCTTTCCCCAATTCATTATTAAACTGTTAAAAAGAAAAATTCTTCATATCTAGAAACAATGAAAGTCTTAATTCATTATTTCAAATTTTATTGAAAATTATTAATTCATTTTATTTTTTCTGTACATAGGATGAACAAGTTCCTATACAGCAGAATGTACAGTAATGACCAAGAAACCATCTTTATTTACAGTGAAGCTAATTATACACCAGTATTAGTGACTATGTGATCTGAGAGCATGTTAGATGATGCTTATAGAGAAGATGTTAGAAAGTTGTAAATGTTTGTTGAGAAGATACTAAGAGATCTACAAGGAGGAAGTCACATTGGCTGGGCAATCAAGCAAGGTTTCATAGAAGAGGTGACATGTGAGTCAAGGCTGGAGGGAAAATGTGAGTGATTTTAGCAAGCAGAGATTAGAGAAACATCTTCTCATAAGAAGAAAAAAATATGAGCAAAGCAAAACAGTAAAGAGTATGTTTAAGGGAGAGAAAATAACGCTATTGGACCAGGTCAAAAACTTTCAGTAGCAGACCGAGAAGTTTTAAAACTTCAGAGATCAATAGGAAGCCATCGAAAGTTTCTGAGCAGAGGCAAGTATATGTTCAGATTTATACTTTAGAAAGATTAGTTGGATGTGTAGGATGGATTGGACATAAGTAAAGACAAACTAGAAATATAGGGCCTCACCAGCTGGGTGCATTGAAACATATCAAGTAAAAACAATGAAGCACTGAATCAGGGCATAATAATGAAAAGAGAGAAGGGGTTCAGGAAAGTCAAAGGCACAATGTTTATGACTTGCCAAATACGGAAAAAGAATGGGCCAAAAAGATGGAAGAGCCAAAGTAAATAGCAAAATACCTACCTAGGGTCTCATCCCTCTCGACTAACCTCCATAATGGCAGAGGATCCGGTTAATGTCACACATCAGATAACAATAGGGATATGTTCTGTGAAATGAGTCATTAAGTGATCTCATCCTCGTGTGAACATCGTGGCATGTACTTACACCAACATAGATAGTACAGCCTACTACACACCTAGGCTCCGTGGTACAGCCTATTGCTCCTGGGCTACAAACCTGTCCAGTATGTTACCCTACTGAATACTGTAGGCATTTGCCACACAATGGTAACTATTTGTTTATCTAAGCTTAGCTAAACAGAAAAGGTACAGTAAAAATATGGTATTATAATCTTATGGGACCACCATTGTATATTTAGTCCAAAGCTGACAGATGTCATTATGTAGCACATGACTGTATTTGAGTGTCACTCTCTTGCTTAAAACCTAGAAATCACCTGTGAATCATCTCTGGCACTGTAAAAAAAAGTAATTCCCAAGCTCCAGTGGAAGGATTAAATCAGTCTCTTGTGTGTTGGTGTGTTGGCAGGGAGGGGACTTGTTGCTTATTAAAACCCTTCCGTGGGATTCTATTACGCAATTGTGCAGCCAGGGCTGAGTGCTGGACTACAGAATAATGTCCACCCTACTTAGCAAACACATGTACATTCCTATGATTCAACCTCTCCACCAATCTCTCTGGTGTCAACCAGACATATGGAAGAACTCAGAACTCCCCAGGTAAGCCAGACTGTTTTGTGGCCTATGCCTAGGCTCATGCTGTCTCTTCACCTTGAATTTCTCCTTACCCCATCTGTTGAACTTAGATGCAAAAACCAGCTCAGCAAGTCCTTGTTTATTTCATCAGCAGTAGACGTAACTGTTGCCTTCTTTATAGATGTCTGTCCTTTTTGCAGACATCTACCTTCTCGTTCTTATTTGTCCACATGTCAGCCTCCCCCTGCTAACGAAGTTCGTTGTGGGCAGCACTTCCCCAATTCACATCAATTAAATGAATGGCTTCTGGTATTGTGCTTGGGGTTGGGGACATGAGAACAGGTGTCACTGTCATCAGAAACACGAAAGGTAATAAATGGCAAGGAAGTGAATCATGAACTATTTAATTGCAATGAAGTGTCTGGAGCCTTGTTATAAATTTGCTTAACACGTGGAGGGGCAGGTTTTGATGGGGATGATAACTAACCCCATCTGCACATGATTGGTTTTCAGTACCAGCCAGACAACCAGGCAGAGATGGCCAGCAGGTGGCTGTCAATGAGGAATGAGCTCAGTTGTGGAAAATATCCCAGTGAGAGATGATGTGAAGGGAAGAGGCAGTAGGATTGTGAGGACCCTTTAACACTGTTACTCACTTTACAGAGAACAGATGTTCTTGCTGTGCCTTCCACCAAAACCTCCAGACGAGGGTGAAGGGGAGCAGGAAACAGACTGAGCATACATTTCTGCCCCCAACACTCTCCTCCCCAGACCGTAGGCTAGGCTGTCAGACACACAGGCTTCCTTGAGGGGCTGAGGAACAGAGTAGTCTTTGCGCAGCTTTTGTCTGGGAACATGGAAGGTAATTATTTTCTCATGTTAATGTTTCTGAGTTTCAGTTTGATCGTCTACGAAATGAAGTTATGAATATATAACTTACCTGTCTTAAAGGATTACCATGCACATTAATATATGCAAAAGAACTTTGTATACGACAAAGTGATTTGGAAATGAGAAGTGATTTTTTTTCTACCTGTAGCAAGACCTTTATCTTGTGTTAATTCTATTAAATTTTTCAGATGCCCTGTGCATTGCCAAATATCACTGTTTCAGCTCTTTTTCACGGTCTGTATGCTCATATTTACAAACCACCTTAGTAGGTATTTACAAAAATAATTGGATAATTATTATAAATCAAAGGTAACACTTTTTCTTATGACCTTTCTACTCAGGCAGAGTATATGTATGTTTCTTCTGACAAGGGCTTGAGAAATTCATCCAAACTTTATGGTGACACGATTTATTCAGGCACAAGAAGTAGCAAGAGCAGGGTCGACTTTCCTTCCTGGCAGAGCACCCAGGTTTAAACCACCCACACCAGGGGGTGCCAGACACCAGTGAAGGTTCTGCACTGGCCTTAGAGGATCAGGGAGTCTAAAATCCCAACATGGGCTAGGAAGGAAGCAAACCTAAGCCAGCAGCTCTTGTTCTCCTCCCTTGCTCGTTGAAAGCCAAAAGCCGCAAAGGACACTCTGAGGACCACCAGGCAAGGGCATGCTGATGGCACAGGAGGTGACAGTGACCTGATAGGAAGTTCCCCGTGAAATAAGGTAGGCTTATCGTCTCAGGCTCATCAAATCTGCCTGGGATCATAGACGATACTCAGGCCAACTATGCCTTCTGGTAGTAACATATAGACCTTGTTATTTTGAGTTTGTTTTTAAATTAGAAAAGAGACGATTTATTTGACATTGTTTTTCCTATTACTGTTTACATTATCTTTGTTTATTTAAAGTACCCACCCACAACAAATACATTATTCCCTACTATTCTGTTGCAATTATTCTCTGCAGAAGACTACAAGACAAAAGAGTAGCTTTTCAGATACTTCTTGAGAAATGGAAAAGGAAGTAACATTCATAAATTGCCTTTTCCATGACAGGCAGAGTGGCTAGGTTTCTGCATGGAGGGTATTTCATTTAATGTTCACAACAGTCTTGTGAAGGAGCCAGATAAGATCGATCCCCACTTTACGGAAACTCAGAGACACCACATATCTTGTGCAAGATATATAGTTAGTAAGCGGGAAGACAGAAATTTATACCCAGGTCTGACTCCAAAGAACATTCCTGTTAGTTTAGAACAGATCAGATACTGAAAGTACGCTATCCTGAAAGTCAAATTAAATTACCCAAGTTTGAAAGTCTAAAAGTATCTCTTCATGGCTGAGTTACACAAGGTTTTTATATTTGTAACTTAATTATGGGATAGTTCAATATATAATAGTCTTTAAATATGATGCACAATTGGACAAATACTGGGGCTTTTGTATGTTTGGGTTTTTTTGCTTTGTTTTTGTATTTTTCAAATATTCAATAGATCTGATTCCTCAGGAAATAGACTCCGAGATGGACACTGCTGGGCTCAAATTCCCAGAGGCTTGTTTTATTCCCTCACCCACTGCCAAGGTTAAAACGTGCAAGATGCCCTTTCTTTCTTTCTGCTGGATGGATTTTGTTTTCTGGATTATACACTGAGGGCATAGTCCTTGTCTACATTTTATTTGGGGGTCTCTTAGTAGGCTGCCCACGTCGGGCATTTTTTTCTCTAACTGGTAAATAAATTAATAATGTGTGTCATAATCAATGAATCTGTGGGTTCAATGAAATATTATTTTTGTATTCCCCACCATAGTGAACTTAGCAGTGCCCCCCTTAGATACCAGGTCCTAATCCGTGGAACGTTTGGATGTTACCTTTTATGATGAAGTGCTTGCAAATGTGATTAAGTTAAGGATCTTGAGATGGGAGATCATCCTGGCTTATTCAAGTGGGACCTAAGTATTACCACAAGTGTCTTTTAAAAAGACAGCCAGAGGGAGATTAGACACACCTAGAGAAAAAGGTGATCTAAAGACAGAGCAGAGAGAACTTTGAAATAGTAGCCTTAAAGACTAGATTGATGTGACCACAGCCACAAAATGTCAGCAGCCACCAGAAGCTGGGAAAAGCAAGAAATGGATCATCCCTCAGGGCCTCTGGTGGGAATGCAACCCTGAGGGCACCTTGACTTCAGACATCTGAACTGCAAGGTCATAAATTCCTATAGTTTCAAGCTACCCAATTTGTGGTGATTTGTTACAGCCACCACCGGAAATTAATATGTCCACGGTGCTGCTCCCCAAACCCTGCTCTCTAGTGAATCCATTTCCTTTTACATTTTTATGTGAAACTTCTGGAGACATTAGGAGCTGGGCTGGAAGCTATAGAGTGAAGGTAGGGTTACTCACACCAGCTCTGGAACCAGACAGCCTGGGTTTAAAGACTGATGCTACCAATTTCTAGATGTGTGACCTCAGACACATGACTTAACCATTTTAAACCTCAGTTTTCTTATCTGCAAAATAGGAGTAATAACCACATCACATAAACATACTGTGAGGATTCAATTAGATAACCACCTAAAACATTAACAAAGCATCAGGTAAAATGGAATGCTCATTAAGTGTTAGCTATTACTATTAGCACATTTATTAATCTAATCATATATACCAACATGTATTATTTCATTAAAATGATTTTATTAAAATATATGCTAATAGATATTATATCGGTCAATACAAATAATTACATAACCTATATATTTATTAAGAACTTACAAGATCTCAAGAAACTCTCATTTTCTCCATCTGAAAAGTAAGAATAATAGTAGTACTGACTTTAAACAGCTGTTGTGAGGATTAAATGGGGCAATTCACATTAAGCACTTAGCACAGTTCAGGGCATGTGGTAAGCATGAGGTGTCATTAGTGCCTCTGTGCATTATCTCACTTAGTTCTCACCACAGTCCCATGAAATTAGTACCACTATTGCCCCCATTTCATAGACAAGAGTTGGAATAAATTGCTCAAGTGCACACAACTAGTGAGGTCGAGCCAGGGTTCAAGCCTAGGTCTGTCTGAGATCACACTCTGAGAGTCTCATCCTTTCCACCTGCCAATGGAAAATAACTTCTACTATTTTAGACTTGATGCTTTCAGGACAGATGTTAAGTGTACTCTCTACCAAACAGGAGATCTCTAAGTGGTCACTCTACCAGAGAGGAATGTCTCATTGTTGAGAATAATAAAGGCTCACATTAGCAATTATCTTGTTAGAATTTTCAGGCAATAGGAAACATTAATAGACTTCCTCTCTAGCTAGCTCTTCTATCTTTCAAACTTCAGCATAATTGAAAAACCTCTAAAATGCCCATGTTTCATAATGATTAATCACAAAGAATGCTATACCTACCTACATGTCAACTGGTAAATATATTTGAAAAGTTAATGACTCTATGTTTACCTTGTAATCCCCATGCAAGTACCTAGGAGCCTCAAAATGTAAGGATATTAGGCCCACAAATACTTTGGAAGGGTCTTAGTGGTGTATAAAAATAATTATTAATCGCTAAATAAAGCTAGTTTTGTTTGTGAAGACACCAACATTATTTCCTAAATTTCCAGTGCTATTCATTCATTCATTCATTTTTCAACACTGTTGGAGGAGTGGCTAAGACACGCTGGCCACTTGGTGACAAAGACTTAACACGGTCCCTCAAATAAAGCCTACCTTTTGGTGTTGGGAGATAGTCATCCAATCAGCCAACCAATTAGACAATATCAAATAACAAGTGAATGTTTTACAGAGAAGTAAAACAAGGAGAGACCAGATGGCAACAATCTATTCATTAAACCATTACTGGTCATTTGTTAGTAACTATCACGAGAATATAAAATGTAAAAATCACATGCTCTTCCCCCAGGGAGCTCAAAGGCTAGTTTTAACTACACATACTGAGACAGCATGAAATTTGATATAGGAAAAGTACAGAAAACATTAACATGGATCAAATGTGCAAAAAACATCACTTCCAGATATGAGGACGAGGTGGGGAGCTTTATAGAAGCTAAAAAGGTGGATCTTGGAAGATGAGTAAGGCTCCACATGTAGGAGGTGGTAGAGAATGACAGTGAGAAAAGGCATCCCCCAAACAGGGAAGAGTGTGAGCAGAGCAGGAAAGCAACGAGAGCAAGTAGCCCAGCTAGGCTGGTCTCTGCGCTCTGGTTTGCACTCCCTCATTTGACTAGACTGCTGGTTTTATGCCCTTTCCAAGTGCAAATATATCAAGATTCAAATCAAATGAAAAGCTCAATACATTCAAGAATATTTATGAAGTGTCTTCCCTGGACCAGGTACTATATATGTTTCTTGACACTAGAGTCATTTTTCTTCTCAATTCCTTTAATGTTTCATCTGAGCCTTTGCCAGGGCATTCATTACCTTGAATTCCAGGTATTGAGGTACCTGCTACATTTCATCTGGGCATTTGCCAAGGCACTTTCTACCTTTAGTTCCATGTGTTGAGGTACCTATTACATTGTCTAATAGGCTTTAAGTGCTTTGAAGGAAAAATCCCCTCTTATTTGATTGCAGTGAATTCCACTCAGTAAACAATAAATATTTGTAGGTTGAGTTTATGAGGTCACATAATGTTCAATAGAGAATAGTAATAGATTTGATAGAGACTACTCAATTCCACCCAATACCCACATTTTGCTCCCTCCCCCTTCCTGGTTGCATAATAACCAATGACCAGGTAGATTATTAGATTATTGCCATATTAATATAGTTCATTTGTTAAAATGGCCCAAATTACCAAGATGAATATTTTATAGCCCTGTCATTTCAACCATATTAATATGATCAGTGTAACTACATCATCACTGAATAATTTATCAAAAATATCTAGGAAATAGTTGATCCAGGCTTATGAACTTTTTTCTGTTAATCTAGGTATATAGATTTTTGAAAAATAATTTTGAGTTTGTGTTGTGATGCATCACATAACACATGAATACTAGCATAGCTAATAAATGTGTCATACATCTTCTGAATAATGCTAGAACACAGGACATTTTCATAGCATTCCATACCAAGTGGCAGCTCTTAATAAATATGAAAGAGAGGGCAACAGTGCCTCATAGCAAAGGATGAGTAACTCAAGCTAGAACCAGAGAAACTGTTGAAAGGCTTGAGACCTTCCAGAAAGACATATTTGGAGATCCCAGGTTGGGATTAAGAAGTTTGGAAGTCATACTGATCAACCAGGACAGGGCAGAGGACAGAGAAAAATCAGATATTCCAACATCCAGACTAACAACGGGGAAGAGATCATCCATCAGGTTTAAAGAGAAAGCATAAAACTAGCAGAAGAGTAGATCTGAGGGTTCAGCAAAAATGGGGAGCATGGAAACTGAGGCCATTTCTGACAAGAATCGTTGTATGCTTCCTATACAGGGAGCAACGCCTCGGAGACACACCCAGGGTTTGCAGGTGGAGGGGAGAGGATGCATCTAGCAGAGGTGAGAGGTTAATAGGACAGAAATGGCCAACTCTTAATAGTATAGTAGGCAGATGGGTCCCCCAAAGAGGACCATGCCCTAATCCTTGGAACTTGTGAATATGTTACCCTGCATGGCAAAAAGACTTTGCAAATGTCATAAAGGTTAGGGACCTTAAAATAGGCAGATTATCCTGGTTCATCCTGGTGAGCTCTATTTAATCACATGAGCCCTTAAAAGTCCAGAGCTGTCTTCAGTTGTGAGGAGAGGTAGGCAAGATCAGGCAGAAGGGAAGGTGAGATAGAATGGAAGCGCAAGAGGGACTTGGCCTGCCATTGCTGACTTTGAAGATGAAGGAGACTCTTTGAAGATTCAGCAGTCTCTGGAAGCCGAGCACCACCCCCAGCCAACAGCCAGCAAGGGAACCTCAGTCTTCTGACCACATGGAACTGAATAATGCCGCCAACCTAAACGAGTTTGGAACTGGATTTTTCTCAGAGCCTCCAATAAGGAAGACAGTCCTGCTGTTACTTTGATTTTAGTCTTGTGAGACTCTAAGCAGAGTTTCCAGCCAAGACCATCTGGTCTTCTATGTACAGAACTGCGAGATAATAAATTTGTGTTGTTTTAAGCCACTCAGGTCATGTTAATTTGTTATGGCAGTCATAGGAAACTAATACAGATATTAAAAGACACACTATAATTGTTGATACATGCATAACCTAAAAAGAATTTTGGCTAATGCCCTTTCTTTTACTTTCTTTCCCTGTTTAAAAGGTATTACATTTTCAAGTTACTGGGAAATTTAGCATATCCCTTATCAGAGGTGGGAAGAAAGTGATTTCATTATTTCATTGAACATACTCTATAGTAAACACTGACATTACACAGTAGGGTTTTCCAATGTCTTGAGTTCTAAAATTTAGTAATGTAAAATACAATGTGTGATTTGAGTTAAAACTTTTGATGTTTTGATGGCTGGTGAGTGTGTGTGTGTGTGTGTGTGCACGTGCATGTGTGTTTTAATGTCTCTTCAAAAAATATCAAAATTTTATACGAAATTATTGCAAGTAAATAATTATTCATTTAGTTGTACAAATTTTTCTTGCCAATTTTCATTCAATTATAACCAATTTTGCCTCATATTATAATAATTGGGACTCTAGAGAAAACTCATCAAGTGTTTTTTAATGAATTGAATAACATCATATATATTATAGCCATCTCCCAAGCTTTTTTAAAACAATAGCAACTGAACATAAACTTATCTTAATGTGAAGTTAAAATTAAAATGATTTCAAAAAAGCTTTTTTGGTGACTATGTAGCCCCTTGATCTTGAAACACAGCATTCCACACTTGAATCATCCTCCTTGATAAGAGCAACCATTCAAGACACTTAATGCCAACCCTTTTCCAATGAGCCACACTTGCTCTGAATGCCTGTTTTAAAAGTGAATAAAATGCTGATGCTTCTAAACTTGTGTTTGTATTTGCAGTGTTAGTAAATGATGCCCCAGCTGGACCAGATCTGCTTTGAAAAGAACTTTGAGATTATTGGATGAGAGATTAGATTATAGCACATGAGCTTTCCCATTCCCCTTTCCTTCCTAAGGAAAAAGTTTCTGTTTCATGTTTAGTCTTCCTTTGAGGTTTTTAGTCTCTTCTATGGAGTTATAGACATAGAGTTGATATTCAGTTAACTTATCTGTTATTCTCACAAGCATGGACTTTCAAATTTAATTTTTTTCCATCTTTCCAATTATGGTTTATCATTAAAACTACTTTGCAGTGGTGTAAGGAAAAACACATTATGTGGACATTTTTTTTCTATTTGACTCAAAGTGATGAGGTGGGTTGAAAGTGGGAGAGATAGACATTCAAAACAGTGTTAGAAAATCATTTACCTTTATATATTTGTTCTAAAAATAATTTATCCATAAACTGCCAAAGGAAAAATTCTATTGATCTTCTATGTCATCAGAATATGACTTTAAATCACTTCCCAGATGACATGCTTGGGTGTTGGCCATACTGTTTAATAATTGTATGATCTTGAGAAGTTATTTAAACTTGTCTTGGTCTTTAAAATGAGGATTATCATCCTACCTCATAGTACCTACCTCATCATTTGTTGTAAAGATTAGATGAAGTGAGATAATGTTGATAAAGTATTTAAGAAAAAACCTGGAATGTAGTAAGCTTCCAATAAATATTAGCAATTTTTATTTTAAAATGGCAATTAATAAGGAGAATAAAGCAAGCAGGAAGATTAGAAATCCACACAAAGGAGATGCTGTGGTATGTTCTGGGAGACTGAAGAGAGGAAGAAGGAATTTCAGCCCTCACTGGGAGTGATGGGGAACCACTAAGAAGGTGGATTTGATTCCTCAAGGATACGCTGATGTCATGCATAGTGCTTGTCCCAGGCTGTTTCCTGCTGCTGTAACAGAATACCACAGACTGGTATAATCTAGGAACAATAGAAGTTTATTTGGCTCATAGTTCTGGAGGCCAAGAAGTCCAAGCACATCTGGTGAAGGCATCTGGTGAAGGGCTTGGTGCTGTGTCATCACATGGCAGAAGGGCAGTGAGCACATGAAACAGACAGAGGAAATTGGGCCTCTTTATTCTATCAGGAGCTCATTTCCACAATAACCAAGCTACCCCTACGAGTGGCAGAGCCCTCATGACCTAATAACATCTTAATGATCCCACCTCTTAATTCTGTCACAATGGCAATTAAATTTTGACATGAGTCCTAGGGGGGACATTCAAACCATTTGTGTGCAGTGGTGCTCACAAATATTCTTCCAGTCATATTGTTATAACTGCAGTTTTTCTGAGTTATGTTTATATGTGAACAACAGTCACAACGAGATTTTCTTAGGTTCAACTAAATATACACACTCAAGACTATTATAGGCCACACTTGGCACCAATCGAGAATTTAAGAACAAACCAGAACTTGCCATCAGGGCAGTGGCAGATATTCTTCTTCCCAAAAGCTCTTGAAGCAATCCATGCAGCAGTTCAGGCCTGAGATGGGTTTTACACCAAACAGGTCCAGGAGTTGCACTAGCTTGAAAACTTTATGCACCAGGGGATCCACTATTTCTTGCAAAACCTGCACAGGCATAGCTCCTAGAGTCCCCATTAGGGACTTGGCACTTATTCAAGGAAGCCAAAAATGATGGCTTCTCATCATGTTTATGATAGATAATCCCAGTCTAAATGCAACTTTCCAACCATGGGTAAGTTTTTAATCATATGCAGTGTTGATTCATAATGTAGTTGATGCATGTCATTATCAAGTTACCAGGGAACAATGCTAAAGAGTTACCAGAGGTCAAATTCTCACGCAGCAGGAGAAGAGATATTATTAACTCTTTATCTACTTTATCTGGCTTATTGAGAAATCATAATGTGTTAGGGTATAAAAATAAAACTGCTATATTTGTCACTAACTTCCCCAAAGATGCTCTGCTGAACCCTGCCTTTTCTACTTGCTGTTGAGCTCTAATGATAGGATCATAGCTAGAATCTTGACTTTTCAGTTTTATTCACTTATTAACATAGTCACTTATAGTTCTTAAAACTCAGAATCTTATAAACATTTCATAACTCTTCTCTCCTCCAGAACATGGAATGGAAGCATTTTTAGTCAGGCTCTCACATGCCTCTCTCCCACATGTCTCGCTCAGGTGCTGGCAAAGGGGGAAGAGACGAAGTAAAGCAGGCTCTCAGAGGCCTACCTGAGGTGAGGAGGCACTTCCCTGCTTGGATAATCACACTGCCGGCCCGGCTTGTGCATGATTTAACAAGGATGGATGGGGTGTCACCAACTAGTCCCCCTGAGGAGAGGCCCACTCCTTAGCTACTCTCCCAGGTGTTGGTGGTCACATGTAAGATTTAGCTGCATCTGCTGCCCAACCTCCACTGGCATCCTTACCCTGCATTCTTCTAAAATACAGGCTGTGGCCCCCAATCTCATCAAACATACACTATCAACTTGAGACACACAGGCATGTCCAGAATCCATTTCACATCTTAAGAATGGTCGTAGAGAAGGTGGTACGGGACCCATCTTCACCCGGCAGAAGCCACCAGGCCATCTCTCCCCAGTGCCATCTTCCCCTACTCTACTAGCACAGAAAATCTGGTGTTGATGCCGATGTCCACCTGGGGAAGAATTGTCAATCTTCTCTTGTAGGCACATCTAACTTTAATGAATTATTCCCATGGGATTCTCCTTCCTTAGGTTTGGGACAGTAAAGTGCCCCTTCCCCACCCCAACAACATTTTCTGTAGGGAAAAGTGATACCCCTCCTCCCTCCATGTCTTCTTGTTAAGCTGGGTGCATGAGTGGAGGGTTTACGGGGATGGGAGGAGTACAAAACCAGTGCTGCTGACCAGCACCTTCCAGCAAAGCTGGGCAAGGCACAGCTGGTCCCAAAGCTGTCAGATCTGTGGGAGAATGGAGGTGTACTTAACACCTTTGTTCTCAGATGAGAGTCAGTGTTGTAGGCTGAATTTTTTTCTCCCCAAAGCTCATATACCTCAGAATGTGACTGTGTTTAGAGAAAAGGTCTTTAAGGAGGTAAATAAATTAAAATGAGGCCATTAGGGTGGGCCCTAATCTAATATCCCTAGTGTCCTTATAAAAAGAGGAAATCAGGACACAGACATTGCACAGAGGGAAGACCTTATGAAGACATCAGAAGCAGATGACCCACTATAAGCTAAGCAGAGAGGTCCTCAGAAGAAAGCAACCCTGTCTACACTTTGATCTTGGACTTATAGCCTCCAGGATGGTGAGAAAATAAATTTCTGTTGTTTAAGCCACCGAGCCTGTGGCATTTGTTATGGTGGCCCTAGCAGACACACACAAGTCAGGAAGACAAGGTGCTGCTCTGCGTGTAACATCCGCATGTTCAAATGCACTAGGAGAGAGTGCTGGCAAGTTGTTGTAAAGCCTCTTAGCTCCAGCAATGGTTTTCCTCTCAGGCAGGCCTAGTTCACCATTGGTGAGAATTATGACAACAGGTAGGAAGGATCTTTAATATTCTCTCTGGAGAATGCATGGTTTAAACCCACCAGAGCTCAAGAGAACAAACTGGACTCATGAAGCCTAGGACTCAGATGAGATCTTATGGTTAGTCTCTACTATTATGCCATTTGGTTTAGAAAAAAATCATATTAAAAAGTGTTCAGTCCTCATTTCCAGTCACTGGCTTATAAAATACCCTCCCTTTTACTCAGTTTTACTACCTTTCTATTCTCACAACTGAGGAAATTGGATTTAATAAGCTATAATTCTTTACTTCTGAACCACCTGCTTGGTTCATTCACTTTGGGAAATTAATCAATAAAATCATTTAAAAATAAATCACTATGACTTCCCTATTCTTTCCTTTTAACAAAGCAAGTTCTGGAACATTAATTTTTGTTTGTTTGTTTGTGTTTTGCTTATCCTGTTGGTCAAGTAGAAAATTTTATTTTTTCTAAGCTTCATTGTTATGTATGGTCACAGCGACATTCAAATACTATATTTAAGTGAGACGATAATGGAGCTATGTAAAGGATACCTGTACATATGAACAGTTAAGCCTCTCTAGCCAGTTGAGTGAGGGAAAATGACTCATTCTGACAATGTGACTATTAAGTCTTCTAGATAGTGTTCTCAGATGATTGGCAGATCATTTAAACCAGACACTTTTTGTCTATATTTATAATGCCATCTCCTTTCCTAACTTTCTTCTCCCCAAAACTCTCCTCATGAACTGACTTTCTATGCATACCCAAAACATTTTAATAATAATTGCATGTTTTTGAAATTAGCAATGGTGACTATGGAAGCTATGGTGGTGTATCACTCAGCTCTCCTTTCAAGAGGAAATCGGCATTATAAGAAGTCAGTTAGCTGACAGCCTGCAGCTTCCAGTCCTTCCGGGTCTGCCATGGCTTTCTCTCCAAGGCCACCTTCTCCCCAGGCTGATGCCAGCTCATCACCGAGCACAGCCAGAGTACTAGAGCTGGACCATTTCTGCCTGATGAGGTTCTTCTTCAACAGCCCATCTATGCTCTGGAGCTCCTCAGCAGCCTTTCTCCAGAGCTGCACAGCAATCCAAGACCCTCCCCACTCAACTCTTCTCCTTCCTTCTCTCCTTTCCAAGGTGTCAGACACGCATTGTAGTCCGAAGTTTCTCTCTGCCTATTCCTGCTCTCTTGTACCTTATATTTCACAGACATTTTCTGAATTAAATCTCTTGCACTTTTGGTATTGGCATCACAAAGGATCCTGACTGACACGACAACCCCTGTACAACCTACAGAAAAAGCATGTTATGAGAGAAAGGAGTAGAGAGAGGCTCTTCACCACTACTCCTAGGGCATCAAACCATTATTCTCTGGGGGAAATATAAGGGTGCAATTTAATATAAGGCCCCAACTCTAGGAAATTTTTATGTTTAAGACTGGGAAAATTAATGGAAAACAGATGAAGACCATCTCTCAAAATAAGCAAGTTGGCCCCTTTAAAGTGCAAATTTCATCACAGGATCACATTTGAATTATTCCAAACACACACATTAAATTCTTCTCATTGGAGAAATATGTGTGGTTTCGTTTCAACCAACTGAAAACAACAGGAAAGCACAGAAATGACAAGTAAGGGTTAAAAAAGAAATGTTCAGTCTGTAGTTTGGTTAGTCTTCAGGTTCTACAACAAATCTTCAAGTCCCCTCTTTCACTATTCTTGTGCCTTCAGGATTTGCTCCCTTTCTCAGAGTCATGTCTAAGCTTGAGAGTCTACTGAAGGGCCAACATCCTTCAGAGGGCAGCCTCTCTTTCATCCTGGGGTCATATGATGTTCTCTCTGGCTGCGTCTGCCTGGATACTCCTTCCAGATGATGTTTTGTTGGGTCCTTCTATCTCCCCAGGGTTTTACCTGAAAACAGGTGTGTTCTCTTGTATTCTTAAGCCCTTCAATCCTTTCTGGAGTAGTTCTACTTCCATCCAAGAAGCAGGCTAAAAGTACCTCTTTCCCTGATTTGTCAAACACTCTTCTTGTCATCAGCTTCTCCATACTTCATTCATCTAATTCTAATTCACCAGTCCAGATTTCCTTTTTCAAATGTGTCTGGAAGGCCTACTCTCCTTTTTGACCTTTCTGTCAAATATTCTGTCTGTGTCCCTTAGCTTCCAACTTCCCCTGAAGGCTTAGGTCTTTGGAACAGAAAAGCCAAAAAAAAAAATACCAGGCGTTTTCTGATTGTTGTCCTGTACATTCTTCTCCCAGGGCAGCAAGCACAATTGTAACCATCTGCTTTAAAAGTAAAAGAAAAAGGGAAAATACCAAGAGGAGGGAAGAACCATATGATTCTGCCACTTTGGCATATGGCTCGACAGTAAATTAAAGTTTTAAAGTCCAGAGGAACATTAGAGGTTTTCTAATTCAACCTCTTTTCCTATCTTCTCTACATGTTCCTGGCAGATGGTCAAGCAGACTCCATAATATCAGTGACAGGTAATTCAGTTCCTCACAAGAGAGTGCATTCCAGAATTGTTAGACATCTTAGAAAGTCCATCCTCATATTGACTTGGCATCTGTTTCCATTATGGGCAGAAGAACCTGATGGAGGTAACACTGGCCTTGGACCTAAACTAATAGAGATAGTTGAGATAATCTCTAGAAACTTCAGTTTGTTCATCAACAAATTGAAGCTGATAATACCTATCTTTCAAAATGACTGGGAAGATTAAATACCTGGTATTTAATCTGTCTGTTGTGGTAGGTGCTTGCTAAATATTAATTCCATATTCCCTAAAACATCCAGTAATGGTCTAAACTCATTCATTCATTCATTTACTCACAAAATATTGATTGAGCATTTATGTTTCCCAAACCCCAGTATAAACCCTGGTAATATAGCAGATAATAAAACAAATGTATACCTCACCTTAAGGAAATACAGTATATTCAAAATAAGCATTGAATAGCAAATGTGAGAAATTCTATGAAAGAAAATACTATCTTTACTTGGTAAAAAGAGCACATACAAAAGGAAACATATAAAAAAACAAGTCCACTTTCTATTCACACACACACACACAAACACACACACACACACACAAGCATAATGTATTATCTTCCCCTATAAAGTCTCCTTTTATCAAGAATAAACATTCCAAGGTCTTTATCTATTCTTCATACTGCATGGTCATGGAATAGCTTAATTTTTCCTATTAACATGTGTAACATTGAAAAATCCTTTCTTATGTTAACTTTAAGCCTAGTAATAAAAAATTGATACTATTTTACATTCTTCTTCATGTTATTCATCTTTTTCAACATGTAAAGTAACAGCTGCAAATATGTGTATTTCTTTTATAGTTTGCACATTCTATGTGCCAATTTTTATTTGCTATTATATTTGCTTCTGTAATGCTAAAGGAAAAAATACGTTATAAGAGAAACTATAATTTATTTCCTTTTGGAAACTTACTTTAGAAGTTACTTGCAAGATATCTAGATAGGGTTTCTAAGTTTCTTTTCATCACTAGACCTGCTGCAGTTGTGAAGTGACAAAAAGTGCGTGTATATCATCCCTGCTATGTAGACACCTGAACTGAACGCCTCTAGCCTTACCATACACTGCCTAACTGGTGATGGGCTCCTGCTCACAGAACACAACGGCCAGAGACCAGGTCCCTTCTTCTTTCTTCCCATGTATGTAAACCATCAGTCTGACTGTATCTCACATTGTTCATTTTCTTCTCATTTTAAGAAGAATTTACACTTGGACATTGCCTGTACATTTTGTATTTCAGGCAGGTCTGGATTTGACACTATCAGAAGTTCCCAAACAATGAATTTAGACCATTTACCCCATTAATGTGCAAGGTCTTCCTGATAAATCTGGTTTCAAAACCTCAGTAGATGATTGCTTGTTTCTGAAAGACTCTTTCCCTTTCTTTATAAATGGATCCCATTGGAGTTCACTATGCCTGTATATCAGAAGAGCACATTTTAAAGAATGTTCATATAATCCTACTAACTCCAGAATTTTTTTGCCCCATCAGAATTTTCTCTTGTTTATCTTTGTTGCTTTGACCCTGAAATTTCATAAATTTGAATATAAAATGTGAGATTTAATCATCAAGTCAGATAACTTACCCAGTAAAGAAACTTACAAAGTACCAGTTGGACCTGTAGATTCCCTAAGGAAAATTACAACGCATTAAACCTCAGTTTCCTCAGCTGGTACCAAGGGAAACTCATTGGCATCCAACTATGTGGCCACCACAGTGAAAAACAAACAAAAAAGAACAAATGTATACCACAAGTTGACAAGGAGAGATAAGAGTAAAAGGAAGTCTCCTTGGATTTACCCAGGTATAACTTTGCCTCCCTTCTTGCCCACCCTTCGTCCTAAGTAGCCTCCTTTGGAGGAGCCAGCTGAGCCATGCCCCAGTCACAGGGGCTGCTCCCAGCAGGGCCCAGTGCCCAGCGGTCACTTCCTGAGTACACACATTCACCAGCAGCTACAACGCTGGAGGCAGAGAGTAAGGATGCAGGCACTTGTCCCTGAAAGAAGGAAGAAATGCCACCCTCCCTCTGTGAATAGATGTGGTTGTTCTCACTGTCTCCCTTGAAAGCCTCATTCTCTGAAGTACAAGCTATTATGCTAAGGCAGATGCATAGTCTGGGAACTTTTCCAAATTCATCACTGAAAGGCATGAAGTATTCGGCATGAGCGCCTCGGTGGAAGTTTGCGTCTCCGTCTCAGTCTGCCTGGCTGGCAGCACTGAGGAGTGGACAGTTGTCCAGGGGCTGGGTGGGTAGGAGCTGGGGCACTGTGACAGGGGCCCTCCCAGACAGTTTCTTAGTTTGCAGAGCTGATACGGTTTCCCCTGACAGGTGCACACGATTCATAGCAGGAAAACATTCCACCGAGGAGGCGGCAGCTTGCGTTTGTCTGAATAAGCTACACCGTGGGAAAGTGTTAACCCATGAGCTTCACTGCACAGCATCCACAAGGGAAAGATGCAAGAGCAACTGCCAGCGTTGCTGCTTCCGGCACAGGAGGAAGGAGACACTGTGTGTGTCAACTGCTCCCCCAGTTCCCACGGTGATCCCCGATACTTTAGACCCTGGCTAGACGCCAAGGAATAAATTATGAAGACAACGATTTTTCCCCTGATACAATGCAGGAAAGTATCAGGCTTATAATCCTTGCCACTTATAAGTTCAAGTTGTCCGACCCTCAGAGGCCATTAAAAACATCCACATATCTTAGAGTTTTCCACAGCTTCGGGTATGTAGTGCAATGCTCTTCTTATATGAAGTTCTTGAAGCCAAATAGCAGCCGGTGCTTCTTTATGTCGCGTTATCCCGAGTGTCCCCCTTTGCAGGAGTGCGTCCAGCGCTCAAGCCGGTGTTACCACACAGAGGGGGCCTGAACTGAAGCTTGGAGGATCTTACATGCCTCCGCTCTGGAATGTACCCTGAGAAAGAGGGTAAGATGTACACGTTCCATTGTGCCTGATCCTAACGCTGTTCCAAAAGCACACTTAGGTAGCAAGCAGAGCAGGGAAGTTGAGGCTGACCACCAGGGCACGTGCCTTCATGGTGTGCTGGCCTGAGTTAGATGAAATGGGGGCTTCCTGAATGTCTTTGAGTACATTTCCAATTGTCCAAGATTTCAGAAAATTTTAACATAATGATAAGAGTTTGCTGTGCTGTTGGAGTTATTTTTGTTTGTTTGTTGTCCAAATGAAGAAAAAAAAATCTGGTATATTTTAGCATGTTAAATTCTTCAGCCTGTGAAGTCCTGCATGTTCTGGGCCTTCTTTTCCTCTATCACTTCATCTCAGTCCACTCACCTATACAAAAGGAAAGAGACTACTTTGATATTTTTTTCTAACAAAATTCATCAAAGCAGGGTTTGTGGGACTGATGAGATATGAGCTAGACCACTGTATCACTTAACCTGTTGCTGCAGACAAGGCTGCATTAAAACATGGTGGCTCAAAATAATAACCACTTGTTATTGCTCATGAGTCTAAAGTTCAGCTATAAGTCTTCTGGTATCTGTTGTGACTGTTCACATGTCCGTGGTCAGCTTTGGCTCAGGCAGGCAGCTCTGTGGATATTATAATAGCTGAGCTCTCTTACATGTTTGGAGATGGCATTTCTGTTCCTGGCCTATAATGGACTCGGCTTTTTTGCAGGATCCAACATCTTCCAGCAGGCTGTCCTAGGCTATTTCTCAGGACATGGCAGGATTCCAGGAGAGAGAATTCAAGCTTTCAAGGCCACTTGAAGCCTAGGCTTGAGCTGGCAGGATTCATATTGCTCATTCTGCTAACCGGAACAAGTCAAGAAGCCAGTCCAGATTCAAGAGCTGGAGAAATAGGCTCCATCTCTTGAAGGAAGGATCTCCAAAGTCATATTGCAAGGGGCATAGATACAGGGGCTATTTTTGCAAGCAAGCCACCACAAACTTCAAGGATAAATAGGACCCCAGCCAGCAAAGATAATGTGTAAGAATGCCTTCAGGTGTAAGAAACATTATGGGGAAAGCACAAGACATGTTCTATAAAAAGAAAAGAGAACTCCTGTTAGAACAAAGATTTTGTGTGTGCAAGCACAGAAAAACACTGGGGGGTTTATGAGAAAGACAACTAGAAATGAAATTTGGAAAGACTTTAATTCCACACTAAAGAATCAGAGCTTTGTTCTATGTTCTATGATCACTTGAAGGAATGAAGAATTATAGCAGAGGAATGTGTGCAGCGTTTATCACGGATCTACATTTCCTTATTCAACTCTCTCCTTCTGTGGATTCAGTGATAACTACTCTCTCCTGGTTTACTTTTTCTTTCTCAAATGTTTATCCCTCAGTTTTATTTTTTTTTTTAATTTCAAAAAATTTAGGGGGCACAAGTATTTTTTTTTAATCTGGATGAATTGTATCACACTGAAGGCAGGGCTTTTAGTGTACCTGTCACCAGAAGAGTGTACGCTGTACCCAATAGGTAGATTTTTATGCCTTATCCCCTCTCACGTTCTCCCTTTCTTAGTTTCAATGTCCATCACACCACTTTATGAGCATATATATTCCTCATCTAGCTCCCACTAACAAGTGAGAATATATGATATTTGTGTTTCCATCCTGCGATTCAACACTTAGGCTGATGGTCCTCAGTTCCATCCAAGTTGCTGCAAAAGACATTATCTCATTCCCTTTTATGGCTGAATAGTATTTCGTGGTATGTATGTATGTACACACACACACACACACACACACACTAACACACACCACTTTTTCTTTATATTCTCATCAGTTGATGGGCACTTAGTTTGATTCCATATCTTTGCAATTGTGAATTGTGCTGCAATAAATATCAGGTGCAGGTGTCTTTTTCATATAATGACTTCCTCTGGGAAAATACCCAGTAGTAGGATTGCTGGATCAAATGGTAGGGTCTACTTTTAGTTCCTTGAGGAAACTTCGTATGGTTTTCCATAGTGGATGTACTAGTTTACATTCCCACCAACAGTGTATATGCATTCCCTTTTCACCACATCTGTGCCAGTATCTATTGTTTTTTGACTTTTTAATAATGGCTATTCTGACGGGGGTAAGGTGGTATCTCACTGTGGTTTTAATTTGCATTTCCCTGATGATTAGTGATGCTGAGCATTTTTTCATATGTTTTTTGGTCATTTATCTTCTTTTGAACAAAAATCTGTTCATGTCTTTTGCCCACTTTTTGGTCAGGTTATTTGGAGTTTTTCTTGCTGATTTGTTTGAGTTCTTTGCATATTCTGGATTTTAGCCCTTTGTTGGATGTGTAGTTTGCAAGTATTTTCTCCCATGTGTAGGCTGTCTAATAGCAGAGGATTATCTGTTGATTATTTCCTTTGCTATGCAGAAACATTTTAGTTTAAGTCCCATTTATTTATTTATTTCTGTTGTTTCTGTATTTGCCTTTGGGGTCTTAGTCATAAATTCTTTACCTAAGCCAATGTCCAGAAGAGTTTTTCTTATATTTTCTTCTATAATTTTTATGGTTTCAGGTCTTACATTGAAGTCTTTAATCCATCCTGAGTTTATTTTTGTATATGGTGAAAGATAGGGAACCAGTTTGATTCTTCTGCCTGTGACTATGCAGTTTTCCAAGCACCAATTATTGAGTAAGGCCTCCATTCCCTAGTGTATGCTTTTGTCTGTTGTGTCAAAAATCAGTTAGTCATAGCTAGATAGCTTAATTTTGGGGTTCTCTATTCTGTTCCATTGGTCTATTTGTCTGTCTTTATACCAACCAGTACTATGCAGTTTTAGTTACTATAGCCTTGTATTATAATTTAAAGTCAGATAATGTGATGCCTCCAGGTTTGTTCTTTTTGCTTAGGGTCGCTTTGGCTATTTAGGCTCTTTTTTTGGTTCCTTATGAAGTTTAGGATATTTTTTCTAGATCTGTGAAAAATGATGTTGTTATTTTGATGGGAATTGCATTGAATCTGTAAATCACTTAGGGCAGCATGGACATTTTGATAATGTTGATTCTTCCAATCCATGAGTATGGGATGTTTTTCTATTTGTTTGTGTCATCTATAATTTCTTTCATCATTGTCTTTTAGTTTTCCTTACAGAGATCTTTTACCTCCTAGGGTGAAATTTCTAGGTATTTTATTTTCTTTGCAACTGTTATAAATTGTATTGAGATCTTGATTTGATTTTCAGCTTGACTGTAATTAATGTATGTAAATGCTACTGATTGTACATATTTTGTAACCTAAGACTTTACTTTATCAATTCTAGGAGTCTTTTAGTGGAATCCTTAGGGTTTTCTAAATATAAGATCATATCATTGGCAAACAGGGATAGTTTGACCTCCTCTTTCCCTATTTGATGCCTTTTATTTTCTTCTCTTGCCTGATTGCTCTGGTTAAGACTTCCAGTACTATTTTGAATAGAAGTGCTGACAATGATATCCTTGTCTTGTTCTAGTTCTTAGATGGGAATGCTTTCAACTTTTCCCCATTCACTGTGATATTGGCTGTGGTTTTGTAATATATGGCTTTTATTATTTTGAGGCATATTCCTTCTATGTCTAATTTGTTGACGGTTTTTATCATGAAGTGGTGCTGAATTTTGTCTAATGCTTTTTCTGCATCTATTGAGATGATCATATGGTTTTTATTTTTAATTCTATTTATGTAGCAAGTCACATTTATTGATTGTGTATATTGAACTACCCTTGCATTCCTGGGATGAAACCCATTTTATCATGGTGAAGTATCTTTTTGATGTGCTATTGAATTAGGTTTTCTAGTATTTTTCTGAGGATTTTTGCATCTATGTTCATGGGGGATATTCTGTAGTTTTATTTTCTTGTTGTGTCCTTTCCTGGCTTTTGTATCAGGGTGATACTGGCTTTGTAGAATGAGTTAAGGAGGATTCCCTTCTTGTCAATGTTATGAAACAGTTTCAGTAGGATAATTGCCAGTTCTTCTTTGTAGGTCTGGTAGAATTTGGCTGTGAATGTATCTGATCTGTGACTTGTTTTTGTTGGGATACTTTTTATTTCTGTTTCAATGCTGCTACTAATTATTGAACTGTTCAGAATTTCTATTTCATCCTGATTCAAGCTTGAGAGGTTATGTGTTTCCAAAAATTTATGCATTTACTCTAGATTTTCTAGTTTGTATTCATAAAGGTTTTCATCAAGTAGTCATGGATGATATTTTTATTTCTGTTTTATAAGTTATAATGTCTCCTTTTTCATTTCTGATTGAGCCTATTTGCATCCTTTCTCTTCTATTTCTGGTTAATCTAACTAGTGGTCTATTGATTTTGTTTATGTTTTCAAACAACCAACTTTTGTTTCATTGATCATTTGTATTGTTTTTGGTTTCCATTTTATTTAGTTCTACTCTCATCTTTGTTGTTTCTTTTCTTCTGCTAGCTTTGAATTTGGTTTGTTCTTCTTTTTATAGTTCCTTAAGATGTGACATTAGTTTGTTAATTTGTGATCTTTTTGTCTTTTTGATGTAGGTATTTAAGGCTACAAAATTTCCTCTTAGCACTCCTTTTACTGTATCTCAGAGATTTTGGAAGCTTGTGTCATCTTTGTTGTTTATTTTAAAAAATCTTTTGATTTTTCATCTTAATTTGGTCATTGACTGAAGTATCCTCCAGAAGTAAGTTGTTTAATTTCCATGTATTTGTGTAATTTTGAGAGTTTCTCCTGGAATTGATTTCTAGTATTATTGCACTGTGGTTTGAGAAGATGTATGGTGTGTGATTTCAATTTTTATGAATTTGCTGAGACTTGTTTTGTGGTGTAACATATGCTCTATCTATCTTGGAAAATGTCCCATGTGCTGTTGAGAAGAATGAATATTCTGCAGTTTGGGGGTAGAATGTTCTGTAAATGTCTGTTAGCTTCATTTGTTCTAGAGTTGCATTTAAATCTAGTGTTTTTTTGTTGATTTTCTGTCCCAATAATCTGTCCAGTTCTGTCAGTGAAGTGTTGAAGTCTCTGGCTATTATGATGTTGCTCTTTATTTCTTTGCTTAGATCTACTAAAATTTGTTTTATGTATCTGGGAGCTCCTGAGTTAGATGCATATATATTTAGTGTTTTTATATCTTCTTGTTGAACTTTTCCCTTTATCATTATATAATGACCATCTTTGCCTTTTTTTACCATTATTTTATTTATAGTCTATTTTATCTGATATGAGAACAGCTACTCCTGCTCACTTTTGGTTTCCATTTGTGTGGAATATTTTTTGCCTCCCTTTATTTTGAGTCTGCAAGAGTCCTTGCAAGTTAGATGGGTTTCTTGGAGATAGCATATGCTTAGGGTTGTGATTTTTTTTTTTTTTTTTTTTTTTTTTTTTTGAGACAGAGTCTCACTTTGTTGCCCAGGCTAGAGTGAGTGCCGTGGCGTCAGCCTAGCTCACAGCAACCTCAAACTCCTGGGCTTAAGTGATCCTACTGCCTCAGCCTCCCGAGTAGCTGGAACTACAGGCATGCGCCACCATGCTCGGCTAATTTTTTCTATACATACTTTTAGTTGTCCAGAAAATTTATTTCTATTTTTAGTAGAGACAGGGTCTCACTCAGGCTGGTCTTGAACTCCTGACCTCAAGCGATCCACCTGCCTCGGCCTCCCAGAGGGCTGGGATTACAGGCGTGAGCCACCACACCCAGCCTGGGTTGTGATTTTTGATCCACTTAGCAAATGTAGATCTTTTAAGTGGAGGATTAAGACCATTTATGTTGAATGTTAGTATTGATATGTGAGATACTGGTCTGTTCACATGCTGATTATTATTTAGTTGCTTTGTTTTCTCCCTTGTGTTACTATCTTATAAGAGCTGTGAGTTTTAACTTTCAGGCGTTTTTACATTTGTAGGTATTCATTGTTATGTTCCGAGTATAGAGCACTTTTAAGCATTTACTTTAGGGAAGGTCTAGTGGTGACAGATGTCCTTAGTGTTTGTTTGCGTGGAAAGATTTTATTTTTCCTTCATTTATGAAACTTAGTTTTACAGGATACAAAATTCTTGGCTAGCAGTTATTCTGTTTCAGAAGACTGAAAATGGGACTCTGATCCCTTCTGGATTGTAAGGTTTCTGCTGAGAAATCTGCCATTAGTCTCTTATGTTTTCCTTTGCAAGTTACTTGTATCTTTCATCTTGCAGTTTGTAGGATTTCCTCATTCACTTTGACTTTGGCCAGACTGATGACCATGTACTTTGGTGATGCCCTATTTATCAAGAATCTTCCATGTGTTCAATGACCTTCTTCTATCTGGATGTCCAAATCTCTAGTGCTACCAGGGATGTTTTCCTCTATTATTTCCTTGAATAAGTTTTCCATACTTTTTGCTTTTCCTTCTTCTCTCCCAGGGATACCTGTGATTCTTATATTAGCTTGTTTTGCACAATCCCATATTTCTTGCAATGATTGTTCATACTAATTTATTCCTTCTTCTACAGTTTTAACTGACTAAGTTAATTTGAAAACTTTGTCTTCAAGCTCTGAAATTCTTTCTGCTGCTTGGTCTAATCTGTTGTTAAAACTTTCAACTGTATTTTAAAATTCCCCAAATGACTCTTTCATTTCTATAAGTTTTGCTATATCTTTTCTTATGTTATCTATCACTTTAGTGAATTTTTCATTCATATTTTTAATTTATTTGTTGTTTCTTTCTGTTGGTTTTCAGCTTTCTCATCAATCCTGTTGATCTTACTTGCCATTCATATTCTTAATTCCTTATCTAACATTTCAACAATTTCCATTTGATTGAAGTCCATTGCTGGACAACTATTATGATCTTTTGGTGGCGTCAAAATAGCCTATTTTTTCAGGCTGCCAGAGTTCTTATGCTAATTTCTTCTTATCTGAAACCTCTCAAGTCAAAAGAGGTAGCTTTGCAATACACCTATCCTCTATGGGAAACTCTCTTTCTCAGTGAAGAGAGGGTGAGATACCTGGGTGTCATGCTCAAGTCCTACTCTGGAAGACTGACCAGGCAGGAGAGAGGCAGATGCATTGTGAGCCTTTAACATTGGTACTCTCTTCCATCTCCCCATCCCCCTGTGGTAGTCATAGGTGGGCAACATGTTGCAGCTTAAGCACTATCCCACTCAGGTGCCCTGGTGGCAGTGGTAGCATGCAGCACCCATCCACAAGACATGCAAGAGTACCTGGCCTTCCTCTTCCCTCCTTGGCTGAGCAGGAGCAATGGGGAGGTGGACTAATGTATCTGACTCCTGTGTAGATGCAGCTCTCTGGGGCTGGGGTCTCAAAATGGCACCTCGGGTTTGTAAACCAACAAGACTCAACTGTGCCTTCTCTCTGGAGCAATACCCCAGTACAGTCTCCAGTCAGCTCCCTGTGTCAGTCTGGCAGGCTACTGTGGTGGAGGGCCCCTTCCACCATTTGTACTGCAATGTCTGTGGTGGAAGTGTGGAGTCCTGGGACCTCTCCTTTGTTCCTTCCCCACATGCAGGCATGTTCCTTGGGTACCTCTGATCCCACTGAGTGGGTTACTCCACTTCCATCTCCTTCACGTTGGGAGTCTCCTGTCACCTCTCTGCTGTTTCCCAATGCTCTCTTTAGAATGATTGATCTAAAGGTGAATATCTACTCATGACTTTCAGTCTTCTCCATGAGAGTGGCTTGTGCCAGCTGCTTTTAGTCTGCCATCTTGTCTGCCCTCTCATCAGTTTTCTTTATTAGCTCTCTTTCTCTGTCCTCCATTAGTTTAGCGCCACCCAACATTCCACCCTTGACCTTCTTTTCTCATTCAAAAGTTCCTCCTCAGCAATTTCCTCTAGTTCATTAATTTTCACTGATATCTTATTGATGGCTCTCAGATCTAAGATCCTCCCAGACCCTCTCCTGAGCTGTGGACTTGTTTAGATGACTGCATCCTGGATACTGCACATGCAGTTCTAACTTATCTCTAAGTGAATCTCCTTATTTTTCCTTTCTATGCTTCTCATTCTCCTGTTTATTCTTTTAGTTAAAGACCACCCTCACCCATTCACATACACAAGCCAGAAAGTCAGGAAACACCTGGACATCCTCTGTCTCCTTCACCTCTCACATTTAGTCTTTAGGTTCTGTCAATTATATTTCCTAACATGTATCAGAATGCTCTATTTATGAGCTGTGGCTATGATTCCTTGAGTTCTCCAAATTATGCAGGTAGGACAGAGGTAATTTGCCTCACCTAATTTTAATTAAAAGATAATTTTATTGATGTCTTAACGATATCTTGACCAAGTCATATTTAAGTAAAAATTTTATCTCTTTTATAAGCATTCCATAATCCACTCCTAACAACATGATAATTTAAACCCCATTGCAAGAGGCAAATGTGTTTTCTTGAAAGACTGGAAAGATCAAGACTTACAATGTGACTTTTGACCTTCTTATACACTTGGCCCCGGAAATCTTATCCTGATGTGACTTGCAATCATATGGCATGCAGTATTTCTCCAGAGTCACTGCAAAAGCTTCTCTACATCTTGGCACAAAATGGATTAGGCTCTTCTTCCAAGTCTGACATAAATGCATACAATAAATACTAAAATTGCATAAGTTCTACTCACCATCTTGAGCAAAAGCTGTTTAAGCAGCTTTTTTTCAAACAAAATTGTATGTGGAATCTCACATATACAACAAATAAAAGCAGAGCTGCCTTTGTTGAACTGTGATTAGAGGTACCCAAACTTTGCCCCTTGGTCTCCCATTCATTCCTTCCAAGCCCCTCCTGCAAGACCCCCAAAGTACTTCTAACTAATCCTAAGGCTCTGAAGAATCCAACTTGAAAATCATGGGCCTAGAGGAAACATGAAATCAATATACTCTAGAAAAACAGTGAATGTCATGATACAGAAATATGTGATGACTTGGGCTATATCTGACCAACCCCAGAAAACAAAAAAGAAAAAAGTTCCATTAATTGGAAGAGATTAGATTCAGAATCTTTTTTTTCTTTCTTTCTTTTCTTCTTTCTTTCTTTCTTTCTTTCTTTTAAATGATATATAATAATACATATTTTGGGGGAATATGTGATATTTTGATACATGTATACAATGTGTAATGATCAAATCAAAGTAATTGGAATATCTATCACTTCAAACATTCATCTTTTCTTTGTGTTGGAAGCCTTCCAATTCTTCTCTTTTAGCTTTTTTTTTTTTTGAAATATACAATAAAGTGTTAACTATAGTCTCCCTTCTATACTATCAAATACTAGAATGCATTCTTTCTATCTAACAGCATATCTTTACCCATTAACCAACTTTTCTTCATCCCCCTTCCCCCCTACCCTTCCCAGCTTCTGGTAATTGCAACACAATTCATAATAGTCAAGATATGGAATCAGCCTAAGTGTCCATTAACAGATAAATAGATATAGAAAATGTGGTATAGATACACAATAGAATATTATTCATCCATAAAAGGAATGAAATTCTGTCATTTGTAGCAATATGGATGGAACTGGATGTCATTATGTTAAGTGAAATAAGCCAAGCACAGAAAAACAATTAGCACATGTTGTCACTCTTATGTAGAGCCAATGTAGTGGCTCTCATGGAGGTGGATTTAGAGTCTTGATCAGACAAACAGAGACAGAATATCTCCCCCAATTTTAAGTAAAAAACCCTCTATGTTACAACTCTAGAATGGGGCTTTTTCTCTCCAATTCCCTGTCATTGCTTTCTTTTCCTAGACTGTCCTAATCTTCTCTTACCTGGATTCCTGCAATAGACTACCTGATCACCTTGCTTCCAGTCCCTGGCCCACCCAGGAAATCAGTAGGACACTTTCCAAAACCATCTGCCTAAAACCAAATATTACCCATAGCTTCTATTGTCTGTGAGATAGAATAAAGTCCAAATTATATAGTCTGCCCCAGAAAATCCACCCTAGAGAAGTCCCTCACCAGACTCTCTGGTCAATTCTCCTTTTCTTCACTCACACCCTATGTTCTAACACTCCTGGAAAATTTAGAGATCTTCAAACTTGCTATATTTCATATCTTCATGTTCCTGTAAATATCATTATCTCTGCCTAGAATTAGCTTTTCTCTAGCATCTGCCTGGTGCAAGCTCACCTATCCCTCAATAAACAGATTTCATAGCACCTTCTCCTCTCTAAAGACTTCCTCCCACCATTGTGAGCCTTGATCCCTCCTTCCTCCATTGTAACAGCATTTTGTATGTGCTTAAAAGTTTCACTAATCATACTGTATTATAATTAGTCAATGGTATGTCTTTGTGCCAAACTTAATTGCAATTTCAAAAGTGAAAGGACCAAGTCTTATTGACTCTCATATCACCAGCACCTAACATGGCATCAGGCAATGGTTCAATGATACTTGATGAGTAAATTCTAGAAGCAAAGCTTTAAGAAAGTAAGTACAAGAACAGCATGTAGAACGAATCAGAGAGAGAGCCACATGCAGGGGACCAGTTAGGAGGGCAGTGAGATAATCCAAGCTGATGATGATGATAAAGAGGTGAAGCAGAAAATTTTCAACAGATATGGAGCAGAAAAGAATATTGGGCATCTCTGAAAATGGAATCCATAGTACTGAGCCAAGGCTTGAAAGGGCAAAAGGAGTAATGGACAATAAATCCAAAATTGAGCCCAGAGCCAAAAATGAAAGATTTTCATAACAAACTTTGGGAAAGCAGGAGGGAAGTTGAATAACTCAGTTTTAGGTATGATAAACATGGAATCTATGCTGTGCACAATGTTAGCTATTGCTGACTTGTTGCTTTTATTGTATTTTCCTTAGTGTTGAAAGCAGAACTCAGGGGACAGTGGGGGCTCAGGAGTTGTTGACTGCGTGACCTATGTCTGGAAATGCCAAGGGTAGTCATGGTCAAAGCTGCAGTCTCTGCCATTGCTCTTCTCAGACACTGGAGACCACATGATAGTTAAATTTTTAAAAATCAGGTTGTTTGTTCCCTACACCTTAAGATGAATGGTTCCAAAGGAAGGAAATATTTTTAAAAGGCATATATTATATATTTTATATCCACATAAATATATAACGTTTATGTTGGAACTGAGCTATTGATTTTTAATTTTTAATGGTCTTCTTGTGAATTTTTGCTTAGTTAAATATCTAATTTGATCACTGTGTTTTAACACCTAAAGTATATTTTTCAAGGGAATTTATGTTAGCTATTCTGAGCTATTCTGTTAAACTTCTTTTAAATTATTGTCAGGATTTTTTCCTTACAGGTCACCCATGGTAATAGAGTAAGAATGGATCTAAATCTGGAGTAAAAGCTGTTGGTAAATTCAGGGTGTTTTACTCCCAGCCTCAGAATTAATGACTTAATGCTCCCTGAAGATTTCATATCTGTAGGCAACATACACCATCTTGCTGAGTTCCCAATAAGGGATTGGATTAATTCTCCATTTCTAATGAAAGGAGAATAATACCAACAATGATTCCAATTATATCTTGGACTTACAGAGTTCATTTCTTCCTAGGAGCTAGAGGAAAAGGAAGGTCTATGTCTGTTACTTAATTTATACATGAAGACAAAGTGATTTGACAAGGGTTACACTGTTTGCCAATGTGATTAGAATTCAAAGTGATTGGAAATCTGGATTTTTTATTCTACATTTAGTACTCTTTGCTTTAAGTTCCCAATTTAAGAAAAAAGAATAAATTACAACTAACAAACTGAAGAATTCTAATTTAACATAAAGGAGAAATTTCTGAAAGAGACATTTGTGAAGCTTTGGCGTGTGCATTGTAAGAAGCTGTGAAATGTCTTTTACTAGAAGTGCTCTAACATAAAGCAGATTCGTATATGTCTGAAATCATTTATAGGGTTACTATCTGATTGAGGCATGGTGGAACAGATTATTTTTCAAGGTTTCTTCTAGACATATAACTCAATGATTTCTCTTTGATGTGCTCTGTTACATTTTTTTTCTAATAAAACTTAAAAATATATATAGTAAATTACAAAATGGCACTGTTAAATCGTTTCCTTTTTACTAGGGAATAAATGGAAGAGATCTAAGCTGAATCTTTCTACATTTGCCCTCTACAGTCGATTTTCAAAACTGTAGCCAGAGTGATCCTTTTAAAACATAGGTCAGACCAACGCAGCCCTCTGTTCAACACTCTACATGTCTCCCTATTTCACTCTGAGGAAGAGCCAAGTCCTTACAACAGCCTATAGGCCCTCCATGATCTACAGAGACATCCCTCCCCAACCTCCTCACTACCTCTCAGTCCTCTTCCTCTGTCCTACTCCTTGCCTACTCTGTTCCAGCCACACTGGCCTCCTTGTGGTTCCTCTGCTGGGAAGACTCTTGCCTCAGGGCCTTTGCATGTGCTATTTCCTCAGCATGGGATTCTCTTCCACGAGTTATCTTCATGGCCATCTTCCGCCCCTTCTTCAAGTTTTTTCTCAGATGTCACTTTCTCAGTGGACACTATCTTCATCACCCCCTATTTAAAACTTCAAAGTTCCTCTATCCCCAATGAACTCTCATTTTTTTCTTTTTTATAGTATTTGTCACTTTCTATTAATAACATACTTCATAACTTGCTTATTTGTTATGTGTATTTTGATTATTCACTTCTTTCTGATTACCTCTCGAGCCTCCCAATTGCTAATATGTATGTTCTTGAAAGGCAGGGATTTCTGTCTATTTCAGCTGATGTTTGTTGATTCCTCTCAAACACCCAAAATAGTGCCTGGCACATATTAGGTTCTCAATAACGTGTTTTGAACAAATGAATTCATCCCATTAACTCAGAGGGACAATGATTACAAGTGACTAGTGGGTAGTTTTTACTTTTGCAAAAGATACGATTTATCTTAAAGGACATTCTATAGTCAGAATAGCAAAAAGTTGCCATTCTTGAAAAATTACTCAAAAATATACTCTAGCAAATCAAAAGATGACTTAAAGTGGAAAAGTAAAATGTAAAATAATTAAGGCTAATTATCAATGCCAATAAAATATAGAATTAAATCTTGATTATTTTGTTAACCTTGTTTAAAAAATACACATTTCAAAAATGATTACTGAAAGAGAATACATAATGTAATAAAATAATTTACTCATAAATTGGATCTAAAATAACATATTAAATCCATACAAACTGGGAAATGGAAAGAAAACAGAAAGGACAAAATAAAAAGGGGGAGAAAATTTTCCCATTTTTCACAGACACCATCAACAGAATAGCCGTTATTTTAGTGTGATGCCATTAGAAGAAAAAGGTTGAAATATTTTTTTTAAACCTCACTTCTAAATAACAGACCTTCAAATATTTGGAGAGAGTTATCATGTTCTAGCCAAGTGTTTAGTATATCGGAAGCAGGCTAAACATTGAACCGTTCCACATACGACATAAATTCAAGTTCCTCTATCATTTGAGTCTTTTATTCTATCTTTTCTTACAGAGGGACAGCCAGAATTGGGCAAAAACTCCAGCTGTGATCCCTGCAGCACAGAGGAGAGCTCAACCATCCTTTTGCTTCTTCCAGATGTTTTGTTCCTATTAGTTCAGCCTAAGATCATGTTTCCTTTTTTTGAGGCTATATTAATGGAGTTCTTATCAAATTTAATTCCTAACAGTTAGGCTATATATTCCCCCCTGTGTACAATCAAGTACAGGACCTCCTGCTTTTCCAGCTAAATAATAATTTTGTAGATTTTAGCCCACAGCTACATCATGTCAGTACAATTTTGATTCAGCATATTCACTAATCATAAAGTTAATTTCAACTGCAAATTTGGGGGAGTATGTTCTTTATTTCTTTATTTAGAAAATGTAAGTAATTGGAAAAATGCTGAAAAGGATGGGTGAAGAGATGGAGCCCTGCAGCAATCCACTAGAAACCTCCCTTGTGACTGACATCAACTCATTAACAAGCACCATAAATGCAGAGATTGAGTTACTTATCTATTATTGAAATTTCATATTTTTCTATCTTAAGAATAAGAACATTGTCTAAGATTTTGCCAATTTAAGACCTAATCCTGGACAATTATTTCTTTGCATTCTTCATCTGCTAACCCTACCACAGAAATAAATTCTGATATGTTATTATCATTAGACACATGCTGGCTTCCTTGTGACCTTCCCCGGGATATTTACATATTATCTCTTAATGATTTATTCTAAAATCTTTTTCAAGATACTTATCAATAGTTTGCATAATTTTTCTTCCTACTTTTTGAAAACTAGGAAATTAATTTGATATAGCTACACAAAAGCTGTTCAAAACAGGTCAAACAAGTTCAAGGAAATTACTATGATATGCTCCGTTATTATAAAACACACAGCTAGATTTCTCTGTAATTATACTTTTAATTCTAAATCAATTACATTGAGAATCTATATTAAATCTTGAATCATGACCAATTACAAGCACCTTTAACGGCATTGCCCTTCAAAATGGAATTAGTGATAATGAAATAAACTGTTTTCAATATTGTGAAAAATCTGATTAAATGATTGTGGCTGTAGCTATTTCAGCAACATTGCATATCGAATGCTTCTAAATATTTGCTTATCCTTCACCTACTTTACTATCATTTTTGGGATGGGGAGGATAAAGAGGGAGAGAAGAAGAGGTCTTCTTGAACTTAAGATCTCCAAAAGCCTTTCCATGGTTTGCTCATGCTTGTCCTATTCTTTGATGTTGTTGAAGGAAGATCTTTAAACTTACTTGGCTGTTACTAACATCCCTGAGGTTATGATTAATTAGTTAGCTTCGAACTGTGGTCTTTGTGGTAGAATACCACAGAAAGGTAAATTCACAGTATTTTATATTACTCAAATTTATTCATTATGTGGAGTGAAAAAAAAAACAAGTAGACTATGAATTATCACTTAAAATTCTGATAATTTTAGAACAAGATTTTTTTTAATAAAACATTTATTTAATTTCTTGGTGGTGATTTTGAAATTTAGAATTACTTTAGGTAGTTTAGGCTATGTCTGTATAATGTTAAAATGGTCAACTTGAAAAAATATAGAGGGCCAGAAAAACTCTCTCAGGCAAATTATTTTTTGTTCAAATTTACTTTATAATTCAGAGAAGCTTCACAGGATAAAAGAAAGAAGCAAAGAACCTGGATACCATGCAGACCTCAGTTCTAGCTGGTGCTTTGGGTCAGGTTGTTACAACTCTCTGCATTGCAATTTTTTAAGCTAAAAAGTGGAGAAATAATACTTTCCACAATTGCCTCAGGATAATTTCATTCAAATGTGGAAGTGTCTTATGAACTACCAAATGCAGTGCAGACTCCCAGAAATGCAGTCTCTTTTCCCATTCGTCCCCTAATTCAATCAGAATGGTCAACGTGGTAGACATGCATTATTTAAACCTTGAATCACCTATTAATCATCACCTTTAGCAAAGAAAATGGAGATGCAAAAATAACAAGTTTGGTATAAAAAGCTCAAATACATGATCTGCAGCATAAGTTGTATTTACTCAGTTAAGAAAAAGAAATTTATCTTAGAAGCATATTTTTAAAACAATAATCAATTAACTGTTTTGTATTGTTTAGTGAATTGATTCTTTAACAGACATCATTTGAAGAAGCTAGACTTTGTCTGTTATATGCAAAATAAAATAAATCACTATCATACCTTATTTTCCAAACTGAAAAATATTGTATTTTATACTATTGTCCTCCATCCATTTACTTTATGGACCCTAACTGCTCATGGTGCTCTTTGCCTGAAACAAATTATTTCTAAATATTATGTTTGCATTTTGATCCTTTATCAAAACTGTAAAATTATACATGGCTAGTCTTTTCTCCTATAAACCCATCTGTGGTTGCTGAAAAGTAAATTATTTTGTTGAAGGTCAGCACTAAATCCAGCCAGATTTACCTTTTATTAATCCCTGTGTGTTGCTTAGGTTGTAAGCTTTTTATCACTGTACTGTAACCACTTTTTGGCCCCAGAATCTTTTCTCTTGATTTGATTCATAATGCCACTATAATGCAATAGATGTTAGGCTTTGGCCATCTGGGCGTTTTAAAACATGGCATCAGACCAGTGGAGGCTCAGTTTGGTGCAGCATCTGATGTTCACCTCTTTACTACACATGGCTATTTGTCAAAAATGCAGCCTGTATCCAGTAGCTTACTGTGGCCATGCAGGCTTCAGTCACACTTCCTAATTCTCCATTAGAAAAATCTCAGGTTTGGTCATTACATGTTTTATGGGTTGTGGAAACACAGGGCATCCTTAAAATGGACAAATAGCTGAAAAAATTGGCAGACAGTGAAATGTGTATCAAGCAACTTTCCTCAGAGATCAGTGACTTACTGTGCTCCTGTGCTCAGTCTATGTTGAAATTAAAATCCTATTTTCAGCATTGAGTAAATGGGAGTCACTACACTTGCAGAGTTATATATAGCAGAGCTATGTGTGAAAAAATGATGTGAAGAATACAATCACCTCAGGTATGCAAATTAGCTCTCTTCAAAATGAGCCTCTGGAGGCCTGTTTCCACCATTTAGAGACAGGCCACAGGGAGAAATGAACTGCACTTCCCAGGCTTCTCTATGATCCAAGAAGCCGCACGTTCTTCAAAATCCAAGTGCCACCTCTTCCTTGAAGCCCTTCTGTGTATGACCATTTGGAACTGATTTTTCTGCTGCAATTGCAAAGCACTAACTGACGAGGCTGAAGTCCAACAGCACTCCACTGGCCCATGTACACAGGACGCACAGTGCAGCAGCCATCCTCAGGGACATCTTTTTCTGAAAATTCCACTAAGGTACCCTGGGGGTTAACAGCAACCGTGTGTGCTTGCACGCCCCTTAGAGAATGTTTCCACTCTTCTTGGTGTGATGATTCATTTCTTTATATGCTTTTCTTCATGTCTAAATAATAGGAAATCCCTGCACTGTCTTCAGAGTTGAAGACCTGCAACTAAAGAATGTTGAAAGTTGAGAAAATGTATAATGTCAAATAAAACTATGCAATTTTCAGTTCTGCTATGGCAGCATATGTACATTCTTAGAATTGGAGTATGTTAACTGTGTATTATATTTGACATAAATACACAACTTTTAAGCTAGTAGTTTTGGAACCATCCCACTCATAAAATATTCAGTCCAATACAGGAGAACACACAATTATCAGGTTTAAAAAATGAGAAATCAAAGCCGTTGGAAATTATGGACACTTCAGAAGCAAATGTTTGCTTATTATAAACTTGAAAGTTTTATTCTTATACAGATAGTATATATAGAAAGACAAAAACCCGTTGAAAAATTTGTTTCCTGATCAAATTAATAATTATATTGTTTGTATCCCCAAGAGTAAATACCCACCAATGATGGAATCAAACCTTGTTTTTGTGGTTTTCTAGATGGTTTATATTTTGCAGTTTAGAAGTTGAGAATCAGCACTGTATTTTAGTGACTCTTATAAATTATGTCACCAACATACTATCATTACCCACAGATCTACTTTTGAAAAATTCTAAATGGTTTGATTTTAAATTCATTTAAATCATTGTCTTGTTGTAGAACCTACTTAGCAATATTTAAGATTTTGCTCCCAGAATTTTGTTCCAGGAAACTTTGTCTGATTATTTCATTTTTATTACCAAGTTAAATTTAAGATTGCTCGTATGGAAATATTATGACCCCAGAGCATGTCAACATAAACTTCAATGAAGCTATATAATAACAGAAGAATTAAAAATACAAACCACAGGGAATCATGCTGCACTGAATCAAATTGTCAACATTAATGATTGCCTTCATTTACACCAATATTTCAGTCCTTTCATTCTGCATCATCATGGGAATGAACACCATTAGGGTAATGTATTCCAAGGGAGCTTATTAGGGGTGGGGGTAGGGGAAGAGGGGTATTGTTCCATGTCAGCACTAATAAATTTAATTACTTCTACTCTGTAAGCAGTACATACATTCATTACTTACATGTATTAAAAATATATTACCTAAAACCGCAGTTAACTAATACAATTGCCCAATCTCATGGTATCCATTGTTGTTGATTATCTTTCACTAGATATTCTCTGAAGCAAATTCTCATTTTCATTTTAATAATATCATTTTCTACTTTGGATTTTTAAGATCAACAGACCATTTCAACAAGAGAATCATTAAAGATAGGTTTCAACACATATTCTTGCAAAATTGCAAGGTGAATTTTTTTATATTTGGTTTTACTTTATTTTTATGCAGTATTTATTTTATTATGACTATGAAAATGGTATTCACATCTGAGATACATTGTAAAATACAGATACTTTTCCTTTCCTGAACAACTTTTTAAATGTCTTGGGAGTTTCTCACTATCTTTGATTTGCTTAATTTTACTTGTATTTACCATTAACTTATCTCTAAAAGCCCCATAAATTGCCTAAATATCATCTCAGAATATTTGGATACATCAACTATTCAACCAATTTCATTAGTTAATTAGAAATTAATTTTCAATTTCATTTATTGGGAACCCCCTCCTCAAGTCTTTTGAGATAACATAATCTGTATTTGTTAAGCTATATGCTCAACTCTCAGAAGAGATCTCCCTTCAGAAACATCCTGGGGATTTCCTTTTCTTCTCCGTGCTAAATATCCCCCTTTCTGTAATCCATATCTTCTTCTCTCTTATTTTTTATCTTATTTAGTGGAGCACAATCTTGATGTGCCCAGGAAGTATAGTTGTTGAAACTTCCATGTTTGATATATTTTTATTCAAACCTTGTACTTGATCTATTATTTGTCTGGGTATAAAATTCTAGATAGGAAATTATTTTTATTTATGTTCTCTCCATATTCTTCAGCACTTAATTCATGACTATATTTTTGGAAATCTTTCCTATATTATTTGTTGATAATTTTCTTCTCTCCAGGTTCTGTGTCCTCCACTTTTTAATGGGAATTCCTGTTACTCAAACATTGGGTATTCTTGGCTATTCTGAATTTCTTGCTATTTTCCATTCCTTTGTCTTTTTACTCTACTTTCAGGGATATTTCTTAAAATGTTATCTTCTATTCGTTCTACTGAATTTTTCATTTGTGATATTATATTTCTAATTTCAAGCATTTTTGCTGTTATTTGCATGCTCTGCATTATAACAATCTAATTTTAGTTTGTGCATGTTACTAATAGCTTTTCCCCCTAAATTTTTCTCCCTGCATAATGTGTGCTCAAGTTGCTTTCTTCACCCACCTACCCCCAGTTTGTTTGTTTTGATCTTTATCTCAAGAGACTTTCCTCAGAGTTTTCTCATCCTTGGCTTTCTGTGCATGCTTATGAGTAAGGGATTAAAAACCTGATTGGCTCTGATGAACACATGATGGGGCTTCTCAACTTTGACCTACATTGTAAGTTGACCTGTATGAATATTTTGTTGGAGAATCCCAGCTGTTAGTGTCTTTGTGTTTTCTGCTTTGGAATAGATCAAATTCCCCAGGAAACAATCTTCCAATTTTTATCTAGAAGGGAAGGATCTGAGAATCAGATCTAAGTAGAGGGAAAAAGTGAGGGTGTTTACATTCAATGTGCAGTATGCATCTGATAACCAGTCCCCATGTTGTCAGTATGGTGCATACACCCTCAACTGTGTGTAGCATTTCCTAGCTCAGGAGCCTTTTTTCCCTTTCTGATGAATACATCTCCAGACTTTTTGAGCGGGTGGGACATACAGCAGTAAGGAGCAGAAGCCATCAGAGATCTAACTGGTTCTCACAACTGTTCCACCACAGCTGCCTGAGTTCAGAAGCACTCCTTTCACTAACCTTCCAAAAGTAACTGATATTTTCTGTGATTCTGCAGGTGTAAATGGGTCTGTCCCTACTTTACTGACGTCAGTTCCCACTCATCCTTTTGTTTCTAGCTTCAAAAATGGTGCCTTTTGCCTCTCATGTTTTCCCCATTCTTGTGGGTTATCTCTTTAAAATATAACTCTTTTTAAAAAATTTTATATTTTTTATTTCAGAATATTACAGGACTATAAACATTTTGGTTACATGAATTGTTTTTGTACAGTTTAAGTCAAAGTTATAAGTGTGCCCATCACCAGATAATGTGCATTGTACCTGTTAAGTTTGAATTTACCCACCCCCTCCTGCTCCCTCCCACCTGCTTGATTTCGGTTGAATCTTACTACCATGTGTCCACATGAGTGTTGAAATGTAAGTTTCAATTTAGTAGTGAGTACATGTGGTTTCTGTTCTTCCATTCTTGTGATATTTCCCTTAAAAGGATAGTCTCCAGTTCCATCCAGGTTGTTATAAAAGGTATTAGCTCACCACTTTTTTATGGTTGAGTAATACTCAGTGGTATATAGATATATACCACATTTTATTGATCCACTCATGTATTGATGGGCATTTGGGTTGTTTCCACATCTTTGCAATTATGAATTGTGCTATTATAAACATTTGAGGTATTTCCATAGAGGTTATACTAGTTTGCAGTCCCACCAACAGTGTATAAGTGTTCCTTTCTCTCTGCATCCATGCCAGCATCTGTCATTTTGGGACTTTTTGATAGGAGCCATTCTTACTAAAGTTAGGGGGTATGTCATTGTGGCTTTGATTTGCATTTCCCTGATTATTAGAGACAAGCATTTATTTTTTTTAATTTCAGCATATTACGGGGGTACAAATGTTTAGGTTACATACATTATCTTTGCCCCACCCAATTGCAGTGTTCACCATCTGGGGGATGGACACACTTAGAGACAAACATTTTTTCATATGCTTATTGGCCACTAGTCTATCTTCTTTTGAAAAACTTCTGTTCATGTCTTTTGCCCACTTTTTAATGGGGTGGTTTGATGTTTTCTTGCTGATTGACTTGAGTTCTTTGTAGATTCTTGTTATTAGCCCTTTATTGAATATATATCATGCAAATATTTTCTCCCATTCTGTAGGTTGTCTATTCACTCTATTGATTGTTTCCTTGGCTGTGCAGAAGCTTTTTAATTTACTCACATCCCATTTATTTCTTTTTGTTGTTGCTGTGACTGCCTTTGGGATCTTTGTCATAAATTCTTTGCCTAGGTCAATATCTATAAGAGTTTTTCTGACCTCTTCTTCTAGTTCCATGCCTTAGGTTTAAGTCTGTTGTCCATTATGAGTTGATTTTTGTGAGTGGTGAGAGGTGCAGATCCTGTTTCAGTCTTCTACATGTGGCTATCCAATTTTCCCAGCACCATTTATAGAATGGGGATTCTTTTCCCCAGTGTATGTTTTTGTCTGCTTTGTCAAAGATCAGATGACAATATGAGGATAGTTTTATATCTGGGCTCACTGTTCTGATCTATTGGTCTCTGTCTCTGTTCTTGTGCCAGTACCATGCTGTTTTAGTTACTATAGCCTTGTAGTATAGTTTGAAGTCTAATAAAGTGATGCCACCTGATTTGTTCTTTTTGCTTAAAGTTGCTTTTGCTATTCAGAGTCTTTTCTGGCTCCATACAAAGTGTAGAATTATTTTTTCTAGATCTGCAAAAAATGATGTTGGTACTTTAATGGGGATTGCATTGAATCTGTAAATCACTTTAGGCAGTATAGACATTTTTAAAATGTTGATCCTGCCAATCCATAAGCATGATATTTTTTTCCATTTGTTTATATCCTCTGCAATTTCCTTGTTCAGTGTTTCATAGTTCTCCCTGGAGAGGTCTTTCACCTCCTTGGTTAAATATATTCCTAGGTATTTTATTTTCTTTGTTGCTGTTGTGTAAGGTATTGAGTCTTTGACTTGTTTCTCAGCTAGACTGTTGTTGGTGTATAGGAATCCTGCTCACTGTGTACATTGATTTTGTAACCTGAAACTTTGCTAAATTTATTTATCAATTCCAGGAGTCTCTTTGCAGAATCTTTGGGGCATTCTAGATATAAGATCATATTGTCACCAAAGAGCAATAATTTGACCTATTCTTTCCCCATTTCCAATTACCCTTGATTTCCTTCTCTTGTCTGATTGCTCTGGCTAGGACTTCTGGCACTATGTTGAACAGAAGTGGTGACAGTGGGCAACCTTGTCTGGTTCCAGTTCTAAGCAGGAATGCTTTCAATTTTTCCCTGATCAGTATGATATTGGCTGTGGGTTTGTCATATATGGCTTTTATAATATTGATGTATGTTCCATCTAGCCCTATTTTCTTAAGAGTTCTTATCCTAAAAGGGTACTCAATTTTGTCAAACGCTTTTTCTGCATCTATTGAGAGCATCGTATGGTCTTTATTTTTGCTTCTATTTATGTGGTGAATCACATTTACAGATTTGTGTATGTTGAACCATCCTTGCACCTCTGGGATGAAATCCATCTGATAGTGGATTTACTATCATTTTTGTATGTTTCCAATACCCTATCTTAATAAGAGACCACAATGGTATAGTTTTCGTTTTTGACTCTCATAACATATGGCAATGGTTTACACATAGTAGACACTAAACTGGGTTTTATAGAATTGATAAATCCTTTAAATACTTCTAAAACATAGTACTGCAGCACTTTCATATACTATAGATTTATTTATTTTATAAATTAATAAAACTAAATGTTTCTTTTCCCCTCCAATAATGCAACATATAGATAGCTCCATGAGTTAACAAAAATCCATATTGGCAAAATTTAACAATAATTTGCACAAGCATTTTATCTACTCTTGTGTTCTTATCTATTCTACAAATATTTATTGAGCAACCACAAAGTCAACAATAAATGCTGAGATTGATGTTTGTATTTTGTTACACAGTGTGTCTATTATAAATTGGCTATCATTCGATTAGTAGGAATGTCTCCTAAATGAATCTTTATAGGCTAAGATTTGGGTGCCAAAAGAACAATGAGCAAGTCAGCATCCTGAGTTTGCCTCTTATCTCTACCATGGAACTGCCATTGGGTTGAAATATTGATTCTCATTTAAAAACTAAGACTACATTACCCAAGGTCATTTTGACTGAAAGGATGTACATCCTCTTCTTCCCTCACTGCTTCCAGTGTGTCCCTCCTAAAGTGCACAGTCAATGACATTCCCAATGAGAAGAGAACCCCTCCCATAGCCCTCTTTGATCAATGCTACATAAGACACCATGCTTCCCTGCCAGGCCCTACAAACAAATAAAAACAATAGTACGTCATCCTGACTTTAGAGAATGGTTTTAAGAATGAAATATGATAGTGTATGTGAGAAAGTTCTTTCTGTAAACCTGTAAGACACTATATAGCAGTAAGGAATAGGGGTTAATTTTCCCCTACAAGACTTCTGATCTGTCTGCTAGGGTGAAGATTAGTTTTTTCCTGATAATGGATTCATGGCAGATGTACAACATTAGAAGCTATGTGGATCATTAACCCATGACACCAACATCTTAGTTATAAAAGTGAGCAACTTTATAGAACACATATTAGCAAGAACATTAACGAAATGATCAGGATTTAATGTTTCCTAATGGGCCATTATATCCTTTTTGTCTTGATTTAAAAAGTAGGTTAAAAAATACATGAATCTGTGGCATAGAGATTAATATCATTCTAAAGAGCTGGTATCAGAACATGAATAGACATGGAGAATTGCTCCCTTTGACCTTGAAACTGGAATTCTGAGAAAAAAAAAAAAGAAAACAGATAATAACAGCTGTTAGGAATCATCTCTCAAGAAACTCAACCAAAATTTTTTTTTTTATTTCAGCTTATCATGGGGGTACAAAAGTTCAGGTTATATATATTGCCCATGTCCCGCCCATCCCCCCAAGTCAGAGCTTCAAGTGTGTCCATTCCCCAGACAGTGCACAATGCACTCATCATGTAGGTATACAACCATCCCCTCCCCCACCCCCCACCTCAGTCCGAAACCCAATTGGTGTTATTCCCAAATTGCTACTGAAGAGATGCCTGATGTCCTAAATTAGCAAAGAGGCTACATCAATGGCTAAATCAGTTTCAATTTTACTTTAAAAATTACTATAGCAAAGGGGCATTTGATCAGTAGGTAGCAAAAATTTTACTGCAAATATGAGCTGGACTATACCTGAAAACAGTTCTATATGCAGAATGTGGCATGGAAAGAGGTCACAATTCAGTGAGTCATTTTACATGGCTTGTATTGCTGAATAGTCACATTTATGTATAGAAAAAGTATTCATTTTCTACCTGAAGTATTTTCTAATATTTTGGGAATACTTTACTCAGTAGTTTTCCTACAAGCACTAGAGTATTACCTGCAACATATTAAGCTTCTCAAATTTGGAAGGTGATTTTTTTAAGTCTGACTGTACTTCACACTTTGCTTTGATCAATAGTGATTTCTGCCTGTATAAGATGAATATTGTACCACAAGAGAATTTTAATAAAACCAAAGTTGTGTGTATGATTTGCCTTACTGTAATTAAGGCTGTATCTTTATAATATCAAGTAATGAACAATCACACTGCTAATTTGATCAAGTGCTAATTTCGAATTCTATTGGTTAATTTTAAAAATGTCCAATATTAATACATACACAGATTGAGATTCTTATTAAAGAAGTATTTAGCTTTATTAATTTGCTATAAATGTCTATGTCTACATGAGTATAGGAAATAAGCCTTATAAATAGAATTTTAAAACTTTTAAGTTTACTAGACAATCATTCCACCCAAAATCTTTGTGACAGCGAATCAGATGACAAATTTATATAAGAATAAAGTATATGATTTCCAGAATGTGACTTCTTTAGATTATTTCTTAGGCCCCTTAACCATAGGTGAATTTTCTTGGTTAGCATGGCATACTACTTGTAAAACAATCTCAGTAAAAAATGCTGTAGTAAATAGAAGAACCATTTTTTGTTATTTCCTTGTGGAACTGTAAAGCTGTACATATTTAGCACAGTGTAATTCTTTAGTACTTGAATTCTGGAATCATACCTAAGGGACACAATGTTAATTGACTATACTCTAAGATATACAGTCAAACCAATTATTTGGTGATGAGTTTTTAAAAGACATTTTAATGAATCTTGTTTAGTTCATGTAGCATTTTTTTCTTAATGCATTAAACCAATTTATCTGTGTGAACACGGTGTTATTTACATGGACATTGCTCCTTTTAACATGTGAATGTTCAATTGTGGTAAAACCATTTTTTCAAAGCAGCTTAGCAGAACACAGGCTGGGAGGCAGTCAACTCGATTTCAATCCTAATTCTACTTCTCATTGGCTGTCATTTAAAGCAAATTTATATCTATTTTCAATCAATCATCAATATACTCTAATCAAATTTATATCACTTTTTTTGTTTTCTTCCTATGCTTTTTTTTTGTGCTTATAAAGTACTTCCTCAACCTAAGATAAATATTCATGTTTGTTTTCTCTAATTATTTACACTTTACCTTGTATGTTTAACTCTTTAATACATATGGAATTGATCATTTTATTTCAAAATATTCATGTTATTTTATTTATGAACCAATAATTTATGCAATGAACATTTATTACATACCCATTATTTGTCTGGATCTGTGTATACAAAGATGAATTCATGCCAGCTCTTGAGAAGTGTAAAATCCATGGGCAAGACAGACTATAAAAAGATAATTTACACTATAGTGCAGAAAAGTCTGAGGAGTAAGGCGACATGTAGCTATGCCAACAGTGATAGTTTCTCCATTGACCAGGGTTTCACTTCTTTGTGTACTAGAATGATGAATTCATAGTGAACTCTCATTATGAAGCAGGACTCATGTTATCAGAAGAAAGTAGGTATGCTATTAACTGTAGACTGGCTCAGTACTGCTGGCCAAGGCTAGGCAAGGACAACGGATGAATGTCATTGGGGTGGCACTGTTGCTGCCACTCCCCTCTCATATGTCCAAAAATATTAGAATATCATGATTGTTTCCCAGGTAAATATTAGGCACAGAATGGTCTTCAGAATTTTTGCAATCCATCGCTTCATTAAAAATTTAAAAACCATAAAAAGCAAATAACCTACTAAAAATGGATCTTCTTCTTGCTGGTAATGTTGTGTTGACCAGAAGCCCAGTTAGATTCTCTTGGGAACTATCCTTCAAGACTTTCATCCACCGTGAGAAGCTTTGAAAACTTCTGGAATAATCTAGTCCTGTGAGTCATTGTCCTACAATCAGCTGAGATCTTGTTGTTTTTTACTCCGAGCATCCAGCTTTGTTCTCAATTGATTTTCAGCAAAATCTCAGCAAATAATCTACTTGTCTTATACTTTGCCTGACAATTAAGTCACAAGCATTACCAGCACTGATGCTGTGTGTTGGTTAACATCCCCCCTAATCTTCTAAATACATTTCTATCAGATGCAAGAATTATTGCAATTCAGACACAGGCACTAACTGAAGGCTCTCATCATTTTACGTGTAATTATGACCAAATTGAGTATTTATAAAAATAAGAAGCTGTAATTTATACATCCCAAGGCAGAACTTTTTTGCAATATTGAGAATCATTATATAAATAGCCCAGAATGTTTTCAATAATAATTCCTGGTATTTTATGATGAAATGATGGCCCTAACACATTTATGCATTTACATTGAATTACAGGAACACCTTTATTTCTAAATGTTAATAAATAAATATTCATTGTGTGTGGTACATTCTATTATAGCTATATCAATTTGAAAGCAGTATTCATGGTCATGAGTAAAAGAAATGACCAAAGAATACCATGAATCATTAAATAGCTGCCAAAATTCCCAATGGAATTATGATCTTGTAATTTGAATTCAGTCTTATGTTAATTGTACATAATGCATGGATCTGACCCAGAGGTTCCAGGTTTATTGAATGCTCTCATAAAATTCTCTTCTCTCCTGAGCCCAGGCAGTCAGTCTTTCTGACTGTGCTAACAATGGCAGCATTTACCTCCTTTTTCCTCTTTCTAGTCCTTTTTCTACATACAGTTCCCCGAAGACAATGATGGCCCAAATCATCGATTTATACAGCCCCTTACTGCAAAGTGGTTTCATTTGTTGGATGTCCCCAGAAAAAGCTATTATTTCAATCCTGGACAAAGGGGAGGTGCTGAGAAGAAAAGGGAAATTGTTCTTCTCCAGGTTAACTTGCCCATTAACTTGCCCACTAGAAAAGGTGGCTGGTATGTCCTTAGCTCCCTTTCACTTAACTGTGCTTCTTTGCAGTTATGTGATGTCAGTCCAGCCTTACCCAAAATACATCTAGTATGTATTGTGCACCTGCCTCTTCATTACTCCACAGATCTTTACTGAGAATCAGGAGATAGCATGGACTGGTCTCAGATAGTGTGAAATCATGGAAGGAGATATTAATAGTTGGGAAGATTTCTACCTTTATAGAATTTATGTCACACAAACTCCACAATTCCAATTCTTTCTACATGGCCCAGTCTGTCTAGATGTAAAATATCCTTATCAGAGTTACATATAGAAGCCAGAAATTTAAAACATAACTTTCCTCAAATAGAGCCAAATGTACCACATATCATAATACTTTGCTGAAGACTGCCTCAATTCTAAAATATAAGGAAACTACCTGGACTTTTAAACTTAAATTAAAATGTTATGTAACTTGCCTAGAGAATTATAGTACAGCTACTTGGTGCTTGGCCTGAAATTAGAAAATGTTAAGCAGGTAAATGAAAATTAAACTCCTTCAGGATATATAAGGAGTGGAAATTCTACTATTTCCATTCTCCTTTGATTCAGGGTAAAAATGCAGCCAATAGCCTGCTATGCAAACTGAGATTTTTTTTTCCTTCTTAATGGTGAGACTATGATTAGAATGCCAGGCAAACTGTGCTTTGTAAGTCTCACTCATTGGGTCTGTAGTGCACCTGCTGCCTTTGAGTGCTTTAAGTCCTTCTTCAGCCAAATGTTGCCCTTAGAAACATTGTCCTTCAATGAGGAACATCTTTAAAGAAATGATAGTTTTGACAGCAAAAAAGAAAAAAAAAATCTTCTGTTTGATCTATTTCTGGAAAGTCTCCAAACTAACTTTAAAAGTGCCTGACTTCATCAAATATTGTGTACCTCATTCCCAGAAAAAAAGCTGGGCCCATGATGGATGGGATTTTTCAGCCACAGGGACTGTGCAGCACATGCTGGTTACTGACCGGACCACTCACCAAATGGTACAGTTTCCCCAAATATTGGCTCCTACATCGTGCCTGTCAGTATTCACAGAGCTCCTGGTGCACAATACTTACCCTAAATAACAAATAAGATGCCACCAGCCCTGATCGTTGGTTGGCAAGATGGTCAAAGTGTCATTCTATAGACTATATCAGCCTTTATGAGCCACTTCTACATAAATGGCTCTCAATTAAGTTAGCCCTAAATTCCTTTTTTTCTGCATTCCCCAATATATTTTATTTTATATAGATATTTTTAGATCACAAAACGCTAATTAAGAAGACATGAAATATTTTGTACTGTGATGAACAGGGAACAATGGCTATAAACTGCCTTTCTATGAAAGAGATAAGTAAAGAAAAATTTATGCATCCATTCTCAGAGATCTTGTAACCTAATGAGATTTTTAAATTTATAATGATCTCTTTACATAGTGAGATTATTATATTCATGAAAAGGAAGGCTCCTTTGTTTGGACAAAGGGAAAACAGGGCAGAACAAATGCAATGCAGGAGGCCACTGTTGTGGCCTCAAACGTAGTGAAATATCCAGTCTCAATAACCTACCCAGCATCTCCCAAAGATTCCACCTGGCAAGTCTTCCCTGGAAATAGACCCAGTTCATGTTAGAAGAGTTATTTCTTGGCTAGAGGCAGACCTGGGAAAGGGAGACTTTTCTCTTCGGATAAGTGTCTGTATATCCATCTAGGTGCTTATGGACAGTAGAGCTAAGTATGCTTTTGGAAAAATAAATGGATTTTTTTTTTTGAAGGAGTTACTACTGTAAAAACAACCAGAAATTGACTAGTACCTCATGGAAGAAGTGAGCTCCCCACAATCTGTAAATTGAAAAGAATTCAAATGTTGTTTGGAAAATTCCAAATTCAACTTTAATTTAAAGAAGAGCTAAAAGTGCTTTGCTTTATTTAAAGAAATTAAAATTATTAGGATTAATCACTGCTAGTAGGGATGAAATCATTCACTTTCTAACCTGAATTACCTAATGGCTCTGAAGCACACAGCTCCTCAGAACACTAGGAAAGATATCGCCATGACTTAGCCATGGATTAAAGAAATTTGAAAAGAGAAATGCCTCTCATTGGCATTTCTGCCAAAAAAATTAAATAGTAATAAAATAAAGTAATGTTCATTATTTAGGTAAGTCCCTCGTGGCCGTTGGATTTTACATACTTGTGGATTCTCTGTCCAGTAATAACTTGATTTTGTTTAGATGAAGGGCATAGAGCTAGTGTTGTGTCAATGGAAATGAAGTCAAACTCTGCAAAATAACTTAAAGAGGTTTATTCTGAGCCAAATTTGAGGACCATGGCCCAAAGCCATGCCCACAAAGCCTTGAGCAAGTGGACTCGCTGTCATTGGGTTACAGTTTGGTTTTATACATATCAAGGAGACAGAAATCCCATGTAAAGTCATAAATCAATACATGGAAGGTGTACGTTGGTTTGGCCCAAAAAGGTGGGATGTCTCAAAGTGGGGGCTTTAAGTAGGTTTAAAGACTCTTGGATTTGTAATCGGTTAGAGAAATGAAGCTTTGTCTAAAGGTTTGGAATGTTTTAAATTAAGATAAGGAATTCTGTTAATCCTTGAGAAATCATTGGACATATAACCAGACTCAGTGATTTCTTATATAAATTGAGGATCTTTGTCTTGGATAGTCTTAGGCCTGTTAATGAGTTACAAAGGATATCTCCAAGAAGGGAGGGGGCATGATGAGGCATGTCTGACCTCCCTTTTCATGGCCAGCAACTGAGTTTCAGTGTATCCCTTTCAAGCAGGGGTCCATTCAGTAAGCTGGGGGAAACTTAAGATTTTATTTTAGTTCACAGTTGGCATGAAAAGTCCCCAAACTTGGTATGATTACTTGCAGTCAAATCAAGGGATTCACGGACACATGAGAAGAGATAATATTCTCAAAACGAATGTGGCCACAGTGGACAGATTTGGTGTTTTCATTTCAGTTCATCCTGTTCCCTACTACAAAGTGAATAGGACCCCCCCCCCATATACACATCAAGACTTATATGGAGCCCTAATAACCCTAATGGGGGAGTCAGGCAACAAGAATGGACTAATACACAGCCCAGGGCTGCAGTGAAAATCCACCCAGAAGGTTGTATTTGAATCATTGTCTCTGAAATTTCCCAGATCCCAAGAGTCTGTCTCCTGCAAGCCATGCAAAATGGTCACTCCCAACTTGAGATTGATGGTGACAGATAAGAGCCTGCCAGAGAGGTTTTTACCACATCCAACTTTGCAATTAATCAGACCTGTTTCCAGCCTTCATAATTATTTTAGCAAAGGAAGCAATTAAGAAAAAAAGTCTTCTTTTGCAGAGGATTTTAAACCACACCAGTGGCCACATCCACAGGTCAAAAAATATCAATATTGTTCTATTTATCCAGCTAGCTTTCAAAAAGGGAACTAAAAGGATTATATGGCTTTTTGCTTTTTTTATTTTAAGAATCTTCACATTAAAACAAATATCTATTTTTTCTCAGAAAAGGGATTTTTTTCCTACCTTAACTGAAAAATAAGAAAAGATATTCTTTCCAGTTGGTAAATTTAATTAAAAAACGGATGTGAATAGAAAAATTTGTGTTGTGCAAATTAGGTAAAATGTGTGCATACATGCATATTCACACATGATTTATGAGTACACCAAACTGTAAATATAACACACTAGTGCCAGCATGAAACACAAAGGTAGCACAATTTTATGGTCTCAAAATCCCAATTAGCATAAAAGGCAAGACATTGTAATCAAATAATTATTGATTAACACAAAGCCAGATGTGTTGAATGGGCTTAGTAATTAAGTAAATGGCAGGTGTTTAAAATTCATAGATTACAAATGATATATATATATATATATATAAAAATCATCTGTAGGTGAATCTTAGTATACTCAGGTACAGCAATAAAATAACATACTATATCTATGACTTTATTTTATACTGTCCCAAATAATCAATACTTGCGGCTTCACTGGCATAAAATGTTTTCAATATTCAAGTCCTTGGAAGCTTCTGGAAGGCTGTTTTCACAGGGTTATCTCTGATTGTGCCTTATGGACCCAATATACTTTAAAAGTAGACAAACCAGTGTACGGAAGACATGGATAGTGAATGGACAACCAAAAAATAAACACAGATAAGAGAAAGGGAGCTTGACATTTAAAAGAAAAACAAAATTTTTCCTGCAAATTACAGATTTTTGCTAACTTTGCATGGTGTTTCCTCTGCACCCGTTGAAGGTGGTCTGTCAGCAAAAGTGGGCTTAATTCACATCCTTTCTTCTAAAGAACTAATAATTTCTTGATTCATTATTAGGAAACTGGAAGTTTTTGTTTGGTTCATTCCAATGGCATCAAGTGGCACATACAAACTAATTTAAAGAATGAAATTAGATCTTTAATCATGGTTAATTTTTCCCTAATTTTGTACACAATCTCAATTATTTTTATTATACATGAGAAAGATTGCTGATCCTCTCTAACTTGTTTTTCTTAAGAAATGCATTTTGATAAGACTCACTCCAATTCCAAAATGTATAAGACAGGAAAGTAAAACTATGAAAAATTCTGTAAAACCAACTTCCAACATAGAGAAATTTTCTAACACCACATAAATTCCAGTTCTAGCAACAACTCTCCTCATTAATACCCATCTTTACTATCCCAACCTTCATCACCACAGACCAACCCTGCCTTTCTTAAGACCCCATAGAAAGGAAATCATATAGTGCGTACTCTGTTGGTCTCACCACCTTCACTGAACCTATCTGTGAGATTCAAATTTTCATTGTATGAATATGCCACATTTATTTACCCATTCTAGTGTGGGTAGACATTTGGATCACTCTCAAGTTTTGGCTACTAAAAGCTGCTAGGAACTTTCTTGTACAAGTCTTTGGTAGACATATGCACTTTTCTCTCCTGCCCATATGCCCAGAAGTGGGACCACTAGGTCATAAGGTGTACACATATCTATTATAGCTTCAGTGGGAATATAAAACTTTTTCCAAAGTGACTATCAAAAGTCATATACTTTCACTAGCAATATAAGAAGCCATTGGATAGATATTTAGTTCGGCTATTTTGTGTTTTCTCAACTCTCAGTTGAGATTGTGCCCCCAAAACCCAGCAGTTAAGTTCATTCAGTCATTTTGATTAAAAAAAATACATATTAAGCTGTTCTTGTGAGTCTGGTACCTAGAAAGAAGTACAGATTATAGTTGGTCCATAAACTGGTAAGATGAGTCAGAAAATTGGCTATAAAAGAAGTAATGTGTTATTCCCACCCATGTAAAGAAATACAAGTATGCAAAAGAACTGGAAACTTGGAATCCCACAGAAGTGTCATATTGGCCAATCTAAGGGGCTCAGTGATGACTTTTTAGAGGAAGTAATGTCTCTGTGAAACCTAAAGATACGTAGGAGTTAACCAGATAACCAGGATGAGGACAGCTTGATTGTAGGGACAGGGAAGGAGATCAGAGTAAGAGTGAAAGACAGTATTCTATGGAGATAAAACAGGGAGTGTCAAGACTAGCAGGATAGAGAGAACAGTTCATTTGAGAAATGGGAAAAAGCTCGGTATAATTAGAATATGGAGTGTGAATGGAGTAAAACCAAATCTGGAGAGGTGGTTAGAAAAAGAGTAAGTAAAGACCTTTTAAGCTATATCAAAAAGTTAATCTTTTAGCTCTGGGCAATGGGAAACCACTGAAGTGTTTTAAGCAACTTACTGGGATCAACATATTAGGATTCAAAAAATATGATTTTGATTGTAATAAGGAAAATAAACCGGAGGACAGCAAGAGAAGATGCCAAAAGTTGAGTTTAAAACAATTTGAATAGAGAAAATGGAAGAATTGTTTATATTAATTTTTATCTTCAAGTAGCATGTGATACTGAACAGGAAGTAATAAAATAAATCAATATATACATGTTGTCCTCAAGAAAAAACTTTAACCAGAGCCTAAGTGACCTGGGGGAAAGAACATACACAACTCCAGCCAGTTTTAGCTTCCAAGCAAGAGAAGGGAAATCCCCAACTCCAGCCCCCTCCAGCAATTCTGTCCTACATAAGATGGGGAAAAACTGAGAGGCACTTGTAAAGTTCCCAGTCCAGAGACACATGCTCACTAATGGGCTGAGCCCTAATCATAGGACAATAGAACCCTCCCCAGCCGCACACCTGACCACCACATTACTAAAGTCTTATTTATAGCAATTCTTTTTACCCAATACATCCTTTTCTGCTATCTAGAAAAAAATCACCAAAAGAAATAAATACATAAATAAATAAATGAAAAAAATAAAAAACAGTTTGAAGAAGCAAAGCAAACATCAGAACCAGACTCAAAAATGTCAGGGATGTTGGAATTATTAGAATAGGAATTTAAAACAACTGTGATTAATATGCATAAGGCTCTAATGGGCAAAATAGATAGCATGCAACAACAAATGGACATGGTAAGCAGAGGGATGGAAATTGTAAAAACCAAAAAGAAATGGTAGAGATAAAAAATACTCCAACAGAAATTAAGAATGCCTTTGACAAACTCATTAATATACTGGACATGACTAAGGAAAGAAGCTTGGTGAGCTTGAATATATCTCAATAGAAACCTCCAAAACAAAAAAGTGAAAAAAAGACTAGAAAAAAGCAGAATAGAATACCAAAGGATTGTGGGACAACTACAAAAGGTATAGCATATGTATAGTAAGAATATCAGAAGGAGAAGAAAGAAAAGAAGAAATATTTGAAACATAAATGACTGAAAATTTCCCCAAATTAGTATCAGACACTAAATCACAGATCCAGGAAGCTCAGAGAACACTGAGTAGCATAAATTGAAAACAAACAAATAAAAAAGATACTTAGGCATATTTTATTCACACAGCAGGAAATCAAAAATAAAGAAACAAAATTCTACACAGCAGATTTCCAGCAAGCAGAAAATCGTTAAGGACATAGTGAAAATATACAACACCCTCAATCAACTGGCCATAACGGACATCTGTAAATGAATGACTTCATCTACCAATAGCAGAATACATATTCTTTTCAAGCAATATAGACTACATTCTGGGTCATAAAACACACCTTAACAAATTTGAAAGACTAGAAATCATAGTGTCTTCTCTCAGACCACAGTGTAATTAAACTAGAAATTAATAACTGAAAGATAGCTGGAAAATTCTAAAATACATGGAGATTCAATAATATACTTCTAAATAATATGTAGAACAAAGAACAAATCTCAAAAAAATTTAAAAATATTTTGAACAAAATGAAAATAAAAACATAACTTATCCAAATTTATGGGATGCAGTAAAAACAGTGTTTTGATGGAATTTTATACTATGGAATGTATATGTGAGAAAAGAAAGATAACCTAAGCTTGCACCGTAGTAAACTAGAAAAAGAAGAGCAAAGTGAATCCAAAGTAAATAGAAGAAAATAAATAGTAAAAACTAAAGCAGAAATCAATGAAATTGAAAACAGGAAACCAGAGAAAAGTAATGAAACCAAACAGTGGTTCTTTGAAAAGATCAATAAAATTGGTATGTTTCTATACAGGCTAAGAGAAAAAGAGAGGACATAAGTTACAAATATTAGAAATAAAATGGGTACATTACTATAGATCCTGTGACATTAAAAATGAAATAAAGGGATACTATGAACAATTTTATGACCATAAATTTGATACCCTAGAGGAAATGGATCAACTCCTTGAAAGGCACAATCTGCAAATCTCACACAAGAAAAAATAGACAATCTGAATAGGCCTATATTCATGGAGGAAATTGAATCAATAATTAATAACCTTTCTAAGCAGAAGGCACCACGCCCAGATGAGTTCACAGGTGTGTTCTACCAAACACTTAAGGAAAAAATTATGCCACTTTTCTATAATCCCTTTTAGAAGACAGAAGGAGACAGAGTAGTTCCTAATTCATTCTATGAAGGCTTTATCATCCTAATAACAAAACCAGATAAAGATATTACAAGAAAAGAAGACTACAGGCCAATATCACTCATGAACACATACACAAAAAACCTTCAACAAAATATTAGCAAATTTAAACAGTGTGTAAAAAGAATTATATACCACACCAAGTGGGATTTATTCCATGTATATGAAGATGGTTCAACATTCAAAAATCAATTAATATAATCGACCATCTTAGTAGGCTAAAGAAGAAAAATCATATGATCATATCAATAGGTGCAGAAAAATCATTTGACAAAATTCAATACTCATTCTGATAAAAATGCTTAGCAAAGTAGGAATAGAGCAGATCTTCCTCAACTTGATTGAAAAGAAAATCTACAAAATCCCTATTGCTAACATCATACTTAATGTGGCAAAACTAGACGCTTTCCCACTAACATTAAAACAAGGCAAAAATGCTCTACCTATATCACCAGTCTTTTTCAACATGGTACTGGAAATCCTCACTAATGCAATAAGACAACAAAATGAAACAAAAAGTAAACTGATTAGGAAGGAAGAAATAAAACTGTCTTTGTTCACAGATGACATTATCATCTATGCAAAAGATCTGAAATAATTAACTAAAAAACTCCTTCTGGGAGCAATAAGCAAGTGTAACAAGGTTGCAAGATATAAGATTAATCTACAAAAGTCAATCATTTTCCTGTATACCAGCAACGAACAAGTGAAATTTGAAATTAAAAACACAATTCCATTTATGTTAGCATCCTAAAAGATGAAATACTTAGGTATAAATCTAACAAAATATGTATAGGATCTTTATGAAGAAAACTTCAAAGCTCTGATGAAAGAAATCAGAGAACTATGTATAATAAATGGAGAGATACTTTACATTCCTGGATAGGAAGACTCAATATTGTCAAGATGTCAGTCTTTCCCAACTTATTGTGCATATTCATCAAAATCCCAATCAAAATCTCAGCAAGTTATTCTGTGGATATTGACAAACTGTTTCTAAAGTTTGTATGGAGAGTCAAAAGACCTGGAAAAGCCACCATGATATTGAAGAAGAGCAAAGTTGGAGAACTGTCACTACTAGACTTCAAGACTTACTGTAAAGCTAAAGTAATCAAGACAGTATGAAACTGGCAAAGGAATAGACAAATAAATCAATGGGACAGACCTGAGAGCCCAGACATAGACCCACATAAATATGGTCAACTGATGTGTGAATAATTGGGCATCCTCATGCCAAAAAAACAAAAAACTAATCTAGACACAGACCTTATACTCATCTCAAAAATTAACTCAAAATGAATCACAGACTCAAATGTAAAAGGCAAAATCATAAAACTCATAGAATATAACATAGGAGAAAAATCTAGATGACCTTGAGTTTGGCAATGACATTTTAGATACAACACCCAAAGCCCAATCCATGAAAGAATGTATTGATAAACTGGACTTGATTAAAATTAAAAACTTCTGCTCTGCAAAATACACTTATCAAGAGAATAAGGCAAGCCATGGACTGGGTGGCTCCACATACTTAAACTAGTCTCTTATAAACAACACATAGATGGAATTTTTAGTTGTTGGATTAGTCTATGTATCTTTATTGAGATTATTGATATATTTGTCATTGTTTCTGCCATCTAATTTATTGCTCTGTATTCATTATGGTTTTTAATGTTTTATTTTCTTTATTCCTGAAATTATCATTAGATTTTTAAAATTTCATTTTTCTCTACTACTTCAAAATTATATACTCATTTCTACTTTTGTTCTATTAAAAATTTACCCTGCAGCTCACACCTGTAATCCTAGCACTTTGCGAGGCCAAAGTGGGAGGATCACTTGTGGCCAGGAGTTCAACTTCAGCCTGGGCAACATAGCAAGACTCCATCTCTACAAAAAATAAGAAGAGTTAGTTGGGCATAGTGGCGCACACCTTGTCCCAACTACTTGAGAGGCAGAGGTGGGAGGATCACTTGAACCCAGGAGTTCTAGGCTGTAGTGAGATATGACTATGCCACTGCACTCCAGCCTAGGGTGACAGAGCAAGACTCTATCTCAAAAAAAAAATTCACCCTAAACTTTTACTACCCATATTTACCTTTAAAATTAATCATTATTGCTACTTTCTACCCAAACAATACCAAACATCATCTCCTTTCCATCTTACATGTTATTGGTGAACAATGTTTAATTCTACTTGTTTTTACCTCAAAAATTAGGCATTTTTATTATCTCATGTACTAATGTTTATGAAGATCTGCCCACCTTCCAGGACCTTCTTTCTTCCTGAAATATACTTAGAAAGGTCCATTGGTAGTAAATGTTTTAAATTTTATTTGCCTGAAAATGTCTTTGTTTCACTATCATTTTAAATATAAGTTTAACCAGGTATGTATTGCTAAGTTGAGTCAGCAAGAGAGTAATAAGTGCTTGGTTCCACTGTTGCTGTTGACAAGTATACTTAATCAAATATCCTCTTGTAGGCAAGTTTTTCTCTTGACTGCATTTAATATCTTCTCTTTGCATTTCATGTGTATTATTTTACTGCAATGCTCTGGATGTGAACATTCCTACCATTCATTGAGTTTGAAAATTCCGCAGGTACTTTCTTCTTGAATTTTTCCTCCTATTCATTCTCATATTCTTCCCTCCAAACTCTGACTGGATGCATATCAAACATCCTCATTCTATGCTTCATGCCTATTAGCCTGTCACATTTTCCATATATTTGTCTCTCTATGTTAAATTCTGGGTAATTTCTTCAAATATATCTTCCAGTTCACTAAATATCTCTTATAAATGTCTCACTAAATATCTGTCTAATCCGCTTTTTAACCTATCAATTTTCTGTCTCAATTATGTTTTTAATCTCTAGATGTTTTATTTGGTTTATTGTCACATATACCTGTTTATTTTAATATTCTCTTCCCCTTTGTGATTTTTCATGCCAGTTTCGGGTGTCGGGCAGATGTGGGTGGGGGAGGGGATGGGTGTATACATACATAATGAGTGCGATGCGCACTGTCTAGGGATGGACACACTTGAAGCTCTGACTAGGGGGGTGGGGGGCCAAGGGCAATACATGTAACCTAAACTTTTGTACCCCCATAATATGCTGAAATTTTAAAAAAAGGAAAAAATATATATAAACATTTTAAGTTTTAAAAGCATTCTGTATTTTACAATTCTAAAACCTGAAGTTACTGATTCTTAAATTCTGCTGTTTATACATTTACTGTTGACTCTTTTTCATAAGACTTTGTTTCCTTTTGGATTTGGCAAATTCTTATGCTGAGATTATTATAACTCTTTTGCCCTAATCTTTGGAAAACCTAAAAGACCCAGTTTTAAGATAAATTACTTTAGAAAGGAGTGCTTGACTCTTCCATGGATTAGTGGGGAGGATGCTTGAACTCATTCAGAATCCTCTTTCTTATGGTAAATTTCTCCTAAGGGGATTTTATCTTTCCCTAGAATCTTATTAATAGCTCAATTTGAATATTCCAAGAGGAATAAGAAAAACCAAGAGAGGGTACAGTTGTGGAAAAGAGAATGTTTTGAGAACAAGTGTGAGGTAATGTCAAAACTGCTGAGAGATCAAGAAATGTAGGTACCAAGAAGTCTGTGTCAGATATATTGGTATCTGTGAATTTAGCCAGAACAGATAAGAAGCAGCTTATCATCTGAAAGCCAATTACTAAGATCTCAATTTACCAATGGTAAATTTCCATATTTAATTTTTAAACATTTTTATAGATCTTACAGCACTTTGTATGTGATGGTATATTTTTAACAGTTGTTAAGAATTTCTGATAAATTTTAATTAATTGATTAATATTTTCTACTCATATGGTAGGCAGAATAATGGCCCCCTAAATAATTTCTGAAACCTAGAAACGTATTACCTTACTTGGAAAAAGGACTTTGCAAATGTGATTAAATTAAAGATCTTAAAACCAAGGAGATTAGCACACTATCTGGATGATAGGCACACTTATAACCCTGACTCAAGCATAACAAAATTGATACATGTAACCAAAAATATTTGTACCCTGGTAATATTTTGAGATTTAAAAAAAAAAAAAAGTCCTTAAAATGGAATTCAGGATCTAAAAAAAAAAACCTTAAAAAATAAGATTGAAAAAATAGATTATACTGGATTATCTGAGTGGGCCCAATCTAATCACAGGGTACTTATAAGAGGGAGGCAGAAGGAGATGTGACAATTGAAGGAGAGAGAGAGAGAGGGAGAGAGAGAGAGAAAGGTTTGAAGATGTCTCACTAATGACTTTGAAGATGGGGGAAGGGAATACAAGCCAAGGAATGCAGGTGGCCTCTGGAAGCTAAAAAAGGCAAAGAGACAGATTCTCCCCTAGACTGTCCAGAAGGAATGCAGCCCTACAGACACCTTGATTTTAGCATATATGACCTCAAGAACTGAAAGATTCTAAATGTGTGTTGTTTTAAGTTGTTAAATTTGTAGTAATTTGTTACAGCAGCAACAGGAAACTATTAATAATACAATTCATGTCAGCATTTTAAAGAATATTTAATTTTCATTTGTCAAAGAAAAAATTATTCAGTGGCACTTGTTAAAGCATGGTAAGGAAGACTGTATTCAGGACCATCATGGTAAGTATAGGGACCACTGCGATGGGATTTTGCAGTAGGGGAAAGAGATGGGGCTCAACTCTGAATACGGCAAGGGCAAGTGAGACTTTACAGCCAAAGAGCAGGGTGCAGGTCAGTGTATGGAAAATTACTAAGAGGAAGCCTTGGTGATGAGGGGAACTCTGGCTAAACTGACCCCACAGGTGTCTTACTGAACACAGGCCAGAGTGACCAGACATCACCTGGGGGATGACGGAGGAAGAGGAGCCCGTTCAAATAGTAAGGGTGGAAGGTTCTTGCTAAACTGACATAACAGGCTTTTTTCTAAAATTGGATTTTACAAGGAGATGCACAAAGGGGCCTAGGAGAAAGTTCAGGAGCCTGACTATAGCTTGGTCAAGTGGAGAGTCCTTGTCATACCTAGCCCAAAGAAGAAAGAGGTCCAGGCAACAATGCCTTAAATAAACCATCTTAACATCATCACTCTCATCAAATATAATATTAAATATCATCAGCTTTCAACCTATTTTACCAGTCCTAGCGATGTCCCTTCTCTTGGATTTCATTCCCTCTCTCTTTGTTTTTCTTTTGTACCACTTCTCAATCCTTCTTGCCAGTACCCTCTCATCTATCAGCCTTTAAATGTTGGATTTACTCAAAGTTTTGTCCTGAGTTCTCAGCACTTTTCTAGATACACTACCTCCCTGGATGATCTTCCCAATCCCATAGCTTTAAATTCTACCTATATGCTGAAGACTCTCAAAATTATATTTTTCCCCTGAGGTCTGGACTCATACTGCAACTTGATAATCCATCTGTGTATCTATATGGTATTTCAAGCTTCACATGTTCAAGAGATAACTCTAATTTTTTATTTTCCTACCCACAACACAACCTCTTCCTTAGTCTTACTCCTCTTAGAAAATAGCTCCACTATCCTCCTAGCTGCTCAATCAGAAACTTAAAAGTCATCCATCATTTTTTTCCTCATCTCCACATGCTACTGTGCCTCCAAAGTATGCCTCACCCCCTGTCCTGCCCTCTCTATAGCTATCGTCTTTCTCCAAGGGACCTCAACTACTATAGCAACCCCTTAACTGGCTTCCACTTTGGCCTCAGTCAAATCCATTGTCTATACAACTCTCAGAATGAACTTTTTTAAAATATTCAAGGCAGGTGTTATCAATATTTGACTTCCCAACTGAACTTTGAGTAAAATTCAGATTCTTTATCATGGCTTGTCTCCTGATTCTGTCTTCATCCTCTTCTTAAACCACTTGTCCTCACTTCAGCTTCACTAGACCATATGGAGCTGCTGTCTGTTCCTAGTATATTAAAATCATTTTTCTATCTCAGGGTCACCACACTTGCAGTTCTGTTTGCTTGAAACATTCTTCCCCTGGATCTGCATATGTCTAGTTCTTTTTCATCCAACATGTCTTAGAGAAGACTATCAACTCTCAAGAAGCCTTCCCTGACCACCTTATGTAAAGTAATTCCATCTGTCACCCCAGTCACTCTCTATCACATTATTTTCTGTATATTACTTTTTACAATGTATAATTATTTTTGTCTACTTTATTATCTATCTTCTTCACTAGAGTATACATTCCATGAAGGCAGGAATAAGAACTCTTATGTTTACTCTTAAATCCCAGTGCATAGCTCATATTAGAAATTCCAGTAAGTTCATAGAAAAATATAATTAAATAATAAAAATATAGACTTTATTGTTCAACATAAGCTCGCTTATAGTCAAAAAACTTTTGTAAATAATGGTACCAGCCATTTGGTCCATCCCTAAAGAAATGAGGGTCCTGGGAATTTAACTATGTCAATGCAGTCTTTTTTACATTATTAACTGAAAAAAAAAATGGGCCCTTTAAAGATTAGTTAAGATTAGGAAACAAAAAAAGTCAGAGGAGCCATATCAGGACTATAAGGTAGATGGCTAATAATTCCAAGCAAAACTCTCAGAAAATTGCTCTTGTTTGATGAGAAGAATGAGCAGGGGCATTGTTGTGGTGGAGAAGAACTCTCTGGTGACACTTTCCCAGGTGAAGCTTTCCCAGGTATTTTTCTGCTTTGGCTACTTTCTCAAACCACTCTCATAATAAGCAGGAGTTATCATTCTTTGGCTCTCCAGAAAGTTAACGAGCAAAATATCTTGAACATCAAAAATAAAAATAAAAACTTTTTCCATCACCTTTGCTCTGAATGGGTCCACTGTTGCTCTGACTGAACCACTTCCACCTCTTGGTGCCATTGCTTTGATTGTGCTTTGTTTTCAGGATCATACTAATAAAGCCCTGTTTCATGTCCTGTTACAATTCTTCAAAGAAATACGTCCAGATCTTGATCACACTTGTTTAGAATTTCTCCTGAAAGTTCTGTTCTTTTCTGCAGCTAATCTGGGCACACCAGTTTTGACACCCATCAAGTGGAAAGTTTGCTCAACTTCAATTTCTCAGTCAGAATTGTGTAAGCTGAATCCGTTGAGATGTCTGTGGTGTTGGCTATTGTTTCTACTGTTAATTGTTGGTCCTCTTCAATTAGGGCACAAATTGGATGAATTGTTTTCCTTGCAAATTGATGCAGATGGTCTGCCACTGCAGACTTCATCTTCAACATCATCTTGTCCATTCTTAAAATGAGTTCTCCATTTGTAACTTATGATTTCTTTCGGGCATTGTCCTTATAAACTTTTCCTACAGCATCAGTGACCCATGATTTTTGCCCACCTTCACCATAAATTTGTTGTCTGTTCTTGCTTCACTTTTAGCAGAATTCATGTTGCTCTAATAAGGAGTATTTTCAAACTGATATCTTATCCTTCTAGTGCCTCAAACTGGATCCCGTTTGGACATGTTATAACAAGTTAGTAAGAGTTTATTTTGGCGCAAAACAATTTCAAAATCCATGCATTGTTTGTTCATAATATACATTTTCCATGAACTTTTTGAAGGCCCTTCTGTCTATTGAGTGAATGGATAAAGTTTCATTGCTTCCCAAAATGGTCTAATTTAGGGAATTAAGCCCCAGAATGAAGACAAAAGGGTTGGTTAGTTTTAGTTCTGACAGTAGAGAATTGAAAAATCCCAGCCATACCTAGTTATAAACATGAGAAACAGGGTGTTGAAATGATCCATGACCTGTCCTTCATATTTAACATCAGAGACATAGGCCTAAATGATTATGACTTGTTCATGGCTTGCAGGACAGTTTTCCTAAAAAAGCAACAGGAAATGACAGATACATCCCAATGGAAGCATGAATACCTTTTAAGCCTATTTGTAAGAGATGTTTTTAATATAGAACAATATCATATAACTGTTGATATGTTTGAACTGGTGCTAAGTCTTTGTATTACAGGCTCCAAACACTTAAATCACACTACTAATCACTGTGTTTGTCCTTTATTATATAGATTCATAGTGCTCTCTGAAATGTTTAGTGTTTCAGTGAAAAGAAAATAATTAGAAATATAAGACAGTTGATTTTACTTTTTGAATTCATATTCTGAGATGAACAAGTATTTCAAAAGAAGTTTCAATTGGCACAAATTCTGTTACATCAATATAAGCTCAAAGCTAACTCTCTAAAATTGAGCAAATTCTAGCTTCTTAAACACATATGGACTTCTCTTCAAGGTCACATTTTCACTTCCAGATGGGCTGGGTTATGGTGTAAAATAGAAAGTAAAAAGACAAGGAAAGTAGATAGCTTTATAAAAATGGATTCAATAACCCTTTGAGCTACAACTAAGGAGAAAGAAAAAAATGAAAATTATTAGAAGCTGGGAATCCATTTGTAGAAATAGAAAGGATTAGCTAAAGTTAAATTAGACACATACTAAAAAGCAGATGATTAAAAGAACAAAGAATAGGAGAGAAATTAAGTCCTTGACTAATGAGAAATTGTATCATGGTATATTATAAAGAAGTGAATATTGATTTTTTTAGGATGTGAGCTGATTTCAATATTGCAGCTGTACTTACAATGCATAAAATGTGGACAGGTATGTCCACATCACAGTTAATGAACAATATTTCAAAGAATTCTGGAAATTTTTTTTAATTCAAATATTTAAATAATATCAGAACAAGTTTAGAGTCCACATTGATGAGCTAAAAGAATTCAAACATTTATATTAACTTAAATATATATTAGAGTAAAGGCAGATATTCTGGAATAAATTTCTGTTAAGTCACAACTTTGTGACTATGAAAAGATATATCTCACACCTGGTTCTCCAGGTATTGACCTTTACTCTCCTTGCCCACCCTTGAAGCCAACATCTTATGTTCTTACTACCTTGACTCCCAAACTTCATGAAAAAAACACACTAAATCTTCTCCTCTCAGCCCCCTCAAGTTCTTGTAATATAGATTTTTACTCCCAGTGCTCTCTTGGAATTGAACATTGTGAAGTCTCCAATGCCCTACTAATCAGGAAATTCAATAGTAGGCTTTTTTAGAAGGCTTTGAGTCAATGATGTTACCATCTTCCCTAAAATTCTCTCTTCTTTCGGCCTTAAAGGAGTTCCTACCACAGCATCCCAATATATGCCACTTTGGCATATTGATTATTTTGAGTTAAAGAGAGAAAGAGAGAAAGATAGCAAATGCAAGAAGGGCACTCTGACCTTCCTAAATGCAGGAGATAAACTCCCATGTGAAAGATGTTCTCCCTGCACCTGGAGAAAGGAAGAGCTTCTTATCACCAGACATGGGGAGTTGAGGATTACAGAAATCCGTTCTAACAAAACTTGTTAGACTAACTCTCATCTTCCTAGCCACTTCTCCATGGTTTACTAGCCTAGGCCAAGCCCCCTTGCTTTGTCTCATTTTCACAATTTGCTACTCTTTGTCCAAATCAACATATGAATGGTCAGCTTTAATTGCTTCTTTGGGTCTTCATTTCTTTATGAGGGCTCCATGTCTTATGAATCTGATATTAAATAAATTTGTATGCTTTTCTCTCCTGATAATCTGTCTTATGTCAATTTAACTCTCAGGCTCAGCTAAGAACTCTAGGAGGGCAAAGGTAAAATTGTGCCTTCCCCACATTCTTGACCTGCTTCTTCCGAGGCTGTCCTCACATCTCGAAAGCCCTAATACTTGGTTTCATTTTCTGGTTTCTCTTCTTTCTCCTTGCTCTCTTATTCATTGTTCCAAAAACAGTTTTTTGGTAATAACATATGTAGGGGACGAAAAATAATTTTTCCTCTATCCTTGTGAGTTCTTAGATGGGATCCCCTTAACAAAAGACAGATTAACAAGAGAAAAATAAACAGAAACTTATTAACATGTGTGGCTCAAACATATGAAAACATGCTCGACATCTCTAATCATCAGGGAAATGCAAATCAAAACCACAATGAGATACCACTTATCTCCAGTGAGAATAACCTTTATTAAAAACTCCCAAAACAATGAATGTTGGCGTGGATGCGGAGAGACAGGAACACTCATACACTGCTGGTGGGACTGCAAACTAGTGCAACCTCTGTGGAAAGCAATATGGAGATACCTTAAACAGATACAAGTAGACCTACCATTTGATCCAGCAATCCCATTACTGGCCATCTACCCAAAAGAACAAAAGACATTCTATAAATAAGACATCTGCACTTGAATGTTTATAGCAACACAATTCACAATTGCAAAGATGTGGAAACAACCCAAGTGCCCATCAATACATGAGTGGATTAATAAAATGTGGTATATGTATACCATGGAGTACTACTCAGCTATAAGGAACCATGGTGATCTAGCACCTCTTGTATTTTCCTGGATAGAGCTGGAACCCATTCTACTAAGTGAAGTATCCCAAGAATGGAAAAATAAGCACCACATGTATTCACCATCACATTAGTTTCACTGATCATCACCTAAAAGCACATTTAGGAATAACATTAATCAGGTGTCAGGGCAGATGTGAGGGAGGAGGGGATAGGTGTATATATACACAATGAGTGCAATGCACACTGTCTAGGGGATGGACACCTTTGAAGCTCTGATTCAGTGGGAGGGGCAAGGGCAATATACGTAACCTAAACTTTTGTACCCCCATAATATGCTGAAATAAAAAAATAAATAAATAAAATAAAATATTTCCCCACAAAAAAAAAAAAAGAATATCATCTGTAATCCATCTAAAAGAAGAAAAAAAACATGTGTGGCTCATATGTACATGAGAAATACCCAGGAAAAAATGAGCAATTCTCAAAGAGATGGCTTAGAATTCAGATTTAAATACTGTCTTAAGCTAAAAACAAAGACAGACACGTGTGGGCCAGGCCAGTTATAAAAAACTAATGGTAGATAAAGCCTGGCTAGTAAAGCATGTTGTGTAGATTCCTCTGATGCCCTCTCCAAGCTAACAAGGGTCTAAAATTATCTCAGTTAATTCACCTTTGTCCCTCCTGGTAGAGAGAAGAGGAGGGACACCTTTGTAAGTTTATGTCCTGCTTTTAGGCAAACAGGGGAAGAGGGAATTTCTTATATTTTCTTCTCAGTTGCCTTCAGCTCAAAGTAATCCATATGTCCAAGAGGCATATTTTGGGGTGGCATATTCTGCTACCTTTCACATATACTTGCATAAATACCAATACCATTGTTTACATCTGTTCGATTCTAAAGACAAAAGCAAAGATATCAGTTGTCAATTTTCTTAACCAATGTGCTTAAATCATTTCATAATAGTCTATTTCTAAGAAGCAAAAGAGAAATAGCATTTGAGCCACTCAAGATTATTTTTAAGATTATTTTCTTGATATGTGGTTCAGCATTAACCCATGTATTCCAAAACTACAGGCTTTGATGTGGTAACTACAAGCTTCAACAATAAAAGTGATCTTCTATATTTATTTATTTTTCTTGACAAAAAATTTTTGTTTTCTGTGTTACATTTCCCTTAATGTGCCTAGTATAGGAAATTTGAGTTGTCATGTGCTATGGGTTTTTTTTTCTTTAATGTTTGAAGTCTAGTACTAAAAGGGATAGAAATCGGATGCAAACTCAAGATAAAAATTTACAACGTCGGGGTGGAAGGGGTATGATTCTCTTCATCCCCATCACAAGGTTCACAGTCGACACTCCTAAAACAAATGAGAGATTAACAAGAAAAAATCATAACAGATTTATTTAATCAAAGTTTTATATGACATGAGCACCCTCAAAAATGAAATGTAAAGATTCAGGGAAAACTGTCTGTTTATATTTAGGTTTGACGTATACTGGGCAGCCATGTAGCAATGTGGTTGGACAAAATGGTATGACCTAATGGTAACAGACAGAGGGGGAAACCCAGCAGTGCCTGTCTGTTCAGATTTGTCTTGGCCTTCCTGTGTGGCATTTCTTCCTCCTGGATATAGGGCAGGACCCCTTTGGAATGACAGTCTTATGATTTACTATCAGACAAGGTAGGTCGGAGAATTTCTTTACGGCCAGCTCTTACACAGAAAGGCAGAGGCAATATTTCGGTTAGAGTAACATTTCTAGGTTTTATGGCTGACCTGAGGGGAGAAGAGAAATTCTAGTTTCTATGGCCTGGCCTTGGGGAGAAAAGGGAACAGGAGAAAGGGCAGGAGAAGGTCAGAAAGAGACTTTGTTTCTGAGGCCGTTCCAATGTCCTTCAGTTCAAAGTACTCAGCACACCAAAGCACTATACTTCAGGGTATCATTTTCTGAGCTGCAATAACAAAAAACTTAAGAAGTTTGGACTTTAAGTATAATTTGGTGCTATTGATGTTCTCCTTGAAATTTTAATACAGTCATCACAAAGAATAGTACAGTTTATAAATATGTTATAGTTCCAACAAATTGAGAACTACACTAAGAGATTTCCTGAGTGTAACAAATATGTATGATTAGTTCATAAATTGACTCTTGTTTTATTTGTATAATATAAATTTTAGTTAAAGTCATATTGACAGGAATTTAGAGTCTGCAATAGAAAAGGTCATTGGGTAAGAATGCTTAAAGTATAGAAATTGCTATGAATTTTGAGATGATGCTAGTTCATCCTGAAACTAATGAACTCTATTAAGATGAGAAATAATATATAGCTCTGTAATGATCAAATCTAACTGTAAGAAATTAAATCTGATGACCAGGAAAGCGAGCAATCAGTGTGCATCTCTGAGGTTTGCCTGCAAGTAAATTGCCTCGTGTTAAACTGAATTCACTAGCTAAAGCAATTATTTTTGTATAATATTTTCCCTTCAGAGAGTAACTGCAAATGATACATGTAGCAAACCAACAGCCAAAAAAATGGTGTAAATGTTTTATTGTCAATAAAGTCCTGTAACTGTGAAGGTAACTGAATAGCAAACCAACAACCAAAAAAAAGAAAAAAGATGTAAAATGTTTTATTATTGATATAATGTGAGGCATACTTATAATGTTACTTTGAATTCCTTGAACTGAGGAAAATCTAAAAGTGTATAGTAACTTTGCCTACTGACTTACACCGGGAATGTTTCTAACATCGTGATTCACTTACGTATGCAGCAGTGTGTTCGGGGTTTCCCCACTGTCCTTGCCCAGAGACCTCTACCCTGGTTACTTTCAGTGTCACTGTGTAGAAATTCAAGGCTTTCATTTCCCACTAGCTTCTCCTAAGTTTTCAGAGTTCCAATGTCAATTTCAGGCACTTAAGAGTGTCCTCGGCCACAGAGGCGGAGACTCTCCTCAGGGGGACCTTGGAATGCACAGACGTGCATCAGTTGGTTGTGCAGTCAGCGGGCAGCCTCTGGGACTCTCAGCAAAGGCCATGATGGTGCTTGCGCCAACACTGTCCCCTGGCACTGACAATGGAGCCCACTCAGAGTGGGTGGAGGCTGGGAAATCAACAATAGCTGACTTCCCTCCAGCCTCCCAGCTGCCCTGCAGTGGGCACACTGGTCCAGAGGCCACCATGCCCTGCCTCCACCACCACTACTCCTTCCTGCTGCACATGGGCAGTTGTCATCTTTGGTTTACTTGCAAGTCAAGAGCCTGGTCCCTCATCTATTATTTTCAGTCTATTGTTTATGACACAAATATTTTGATCTTAGCGCTTCATAGATGACACTTCAGAAATACTAGAGGGCACGTCTTGAGGATCAGAAACCTAGGCTGTTGTCTCCACTAAGAGTTCTGAAAGCATATTTTGATATGAAAATTTAAGGTTTGTCTTCTTTGTTCTTTTGACTGACTGTGGTGCTATTTTCTGGAAACTACTGAGGAGGAAGGACCTAGCTCCCTTCGGGATATGAAGAATGGTCAGGGGCTAGGAGGGGGAAGACATCAGGTAATATGAGGGTACACATCATAGCTAAAAATACCAACTGCGCTACCACCAACTAGCTGTGCTACCTTGTGCAAATTAATTTACTTCTCTATGACTTAATTTCTTTACCTGTATTATTAAATAGTTTCTCATGGCTACTGTAACTTAATGGCTTAAACAGCAGAAATGTACCTTCTTGCAGTTCTGGAGGCCAGAGTCTGAAATCAGCTTCACTGAGCTGAGTTCAAGGTGTTGGCAGGACCATGCTCCCTCTGGAGCTTTAAAGGGGAATCCTTCCTTTCCTCTTCCTGCTTCTGGTAGCTACCAGCATTCCTTGGTGGTGGCTGCAACACCCCAGTCTCTGCCTGTATGGTCGCATTGCTTTCTCCTCTTCTTCCTTGTGTCTAATCTCCCTCTGCCTCCCTTTTATAAGAATATATGATTGCATTTAGGGTCCACTCAGATAATCCAGGATAATCTCCCCGTATCGTGATCCTTAATTTAATCACATCTGTGAAGTCCTTTTTTGCCATGTAAAGTAAAATTAGTAAGTTTCAGGGATTAGAGCATAAATGTCTTTTCGGGGGACAATTATGCAGCCTACTATAAATTAGGTTGATAATAACAGTACCTACATGAACATTAAACAATATACTATATGACATTCACTTCGAGTAATGTCTAGGATGCAATATAGAGACAGTAAAAGTTAGCCCATGATGGTAATACAGGAAAAACTATTTCAAGATAAAAATTATTTTTTAAATAGACACATACAGAGGGTCTCATTTATGGATTTTTAATATGTGTTAACTTTAAAATGTTAGTATTATTCAAATGATTGCATCTCTACATTGAATAATTATAATATATAACATACTACATATAAGTAATTTTATAGCTTAGGCATACGATACATATAGCCACTGTTGGCTTTTTCTTTTGTCACTTTTCACTTAAAATTGAAATCACTTCAGCAATCTCATCCATCCTGAATTCTTCCTAAGGTCAAAGTCAAAGATGCAATGTAATATGATTGTCTCCTTTTGCTCTCTGTCTCCTGCCCACCTAGGATACAGATCTAATGACATTCAACATCTCTGTACACCGGTCATGGTGGAGAGAACATGGGCCGGGCTGTGTGCGAAGAGTGCTGCCTCCGTCAGCCCACGGCATGATGGACGATTACACGTACGTCTCCGTCACGGGCTGCATCGTCGACTTCCAGTACCTGGAGGTCATCCACAGCGCCATCCAGATACTACTCTCTGTAAGTGTCACTTTTGCGTCATTATCTGTTGAGGACTCTTCTTTATTGGCATTTTGTATCCAAACCTTCTCTCCACACCTACTTGGTCGAAAGTGCCACGGATAAGCACACAGAGAACATCCTTTACTAGATGATCTAACACCTGAGCACACTGTTTTATGACCACCGTGTCTCTGGTCTGTCCATCCACCAGAATGAAATTTCCTTGCAAGCTGGAATTGTGTCCTTTTTGTCACTTGCTCATGTCTGCAGTTTCAGTAACTAGCAGAATGATGGCAAATAAATATTTGTTGTATGAATAAATGACCAACAAACAAGAGATTCCGAAGTCTGAAGTGGGTAAACACAAAAGGAAGAATCCATTGAACAAAACCTAGCGAGGGTTAATGCACAGACAAAAATGCAGGAGCCAGAGGGAAGATGCTTTCCATCTTCGAAATTAAGAGAATGTAGGGAAATAGTTTTGCATAGTGCATGGTTCAGAAGCACTCAATAAATATTAGCTTTTTATTGCTATTACTAATGTTATTGTTAATACTACTATTGCTCTGTGCTTGTTCCTGTCCTATCCGGGCTGGTCCTTCTTTCAAAGTCCTAAGGGCTCCATCCTGGTGGCTCACTGTATACTGAATTCTCTCGGTTCTTTAATCTCACACCTGACCCTCATTTTCTGTGTGAAAATATAATTCCTACAACCTTCAGAGGGCACAGCAATCATAAATCCCTATTCTGAGGGCTGAACTTTTACTTAATATGGATCTATTTTCCTCTTCTAGTTTCCCAGAATGAAACTTTCCTACCTAAGCTTCACAAGAGCATTTGGTTGAATGAATATATTTTCATATTTTCATGAAAAATCTCAGAATTACTACAGTGAAACAAGAATTTAAGTAGACAGTTAAAGGCCAGTAGTATGTTCCTGAGGGCCATGACTTTGACTTCTTATTTATTCTGTATCCCTAATACCTCAGGCTATACCTAGCTCAGAGTGGTACTCAATTTACTGTTGAGTAAATTATTGTACAAATCTTCTGGATTTTAGGTTTACAAAATATAAAGTGCATAATTTTTAAGCAATGAAAGTAATTTAATGAGCCTATGTCTTGATTTTGTTCTATACCATTTGGTAAACAGAAACTATCCTGAAAACATGCTTTCAAATTATTTCTGATGCAGATACATTTTGTTTGGATTGTTGGAGATACCCAGGTGCAGGGAAAAGGAAAGTTGATCTGCTCCAAAACCATAACCCTACCTTTGAATTTGTTCTTCCACATATTCTTTATGTTGACACTGATTTTATAAGTTTAGCCTATCTTAGTTGCTTTACTCCCATTAAGAGGGATATGGAAACAGTTTCTGGTGAAAATTAAAAACTATGTACGGTTAAATTCCAAGCACTATATTGTATGCATTTTCAAGTCAGAGTCTCACTCTGGGAGTTTAATACCACGGATTTAAAAAGGAGATACACACACACACACACACATACAGTTAAGCACTACAACCCAAAATATAGCATTTTCTTTTTCTGCTAGAGAATATGGATGAAAGATGGCTGCTTGAAAGAATCTCTATTACTATTTACTCTCATTCTCTCATTTTATTGCACTGTATTTTAGTCATTTAATATTCAAACACTTGAAACATAAAATCTTAAAAGACTAAAATAAAACAAATAACTTTAATATTTGCATAATATGTGACAAACAAAGGGTCATTGTCTACAATATATAATGAGCTCATTTAAATTAATACTAATAAACATGAGAATTTAGTAATAAAATCAATGAACAATATGAACAAATGTATTCACATGAGGGAAAAATATCCAAATTGTAAACAAAAGGACAAAATATATTATCTTTGATAGTAACCTAAGTGCAGGTTAAATTTGAAAACTTCTTTTCACTAATTTAGCAACTGTTAAAAATACTAGCACATAGAATTGCAACTAGCTTATTGGTAGAGGCATTCTTTATTGCAAAGATCATTAAAATGTCTATACCTTTTGTCCCTATAACCCCACTCAGTGGAATTTCTCCTAAGAAAATGATTCAACAGAAACAGAAACAAACAGCTACCCTGTATGATGTTCATTTTAGTGTTATTTATAATAGCAAACCTGGTTATGTCTAAACACATACAGTTAAAGACACGCTATAACAATTTACAGTACATCAACATGATTAACACATCAAAAGCAGTAACTATGTTAATTTTTAAGATCAAGATCATATATAAAACATGAAAAGGATTTCATGATTTAAATAAGTAATCAAGGAAGAAAAGATGCAAAAAAGAAAGATATAGAATTATAGATATGTTTTCAAAAAACTGTTTTTAAATGTTGTATCACATTTTTAATAATGTAGTTTAATAATGTGATTTGTATAGAAGAGCAAAAGAGATATTATGGTTGTTTTCCTTAGATTATTAAGCAATTGTAAATCTTATAATACTTACTTGATCATTTGGAGGCACTCTTAAAACTTAGTTATTACCAGACATTCCATTTGAATGGAATACTCAGTTCTGGGATCGATGGTTTGATAACAATGAATATGCAATTTAAGGACTTTTTAACTTCCAGTGTTAGTTATTTGCTGGTAAACATGGATCCATATACTCATGTTCATTATTAGACAAGAAATAAATATATATCTTTAAAGGAGCTTGTTTTTATAACTAATAGAAAAATCCTAATCTCTGACCCTGGAAAAGATCTTTAAAACTCACCTTATCGATCTGTCTTTGGAGCTAATTTTACACATAAATTGTCTTGAGTCCTCACTGTCAATGTAGTCTCCCTCATGTCTGATAGGTGACAAGTCTCATTCTTTAACATCTTTGGGGGTTGTCACCATGGTCAGAGCTGGGGTCGTAGAGCTCTGAGAATTGGTTTTCCATCATCCCTATGTCCTTTGCATTGTATCTCTCTGGTCACCTCAACATTCATCAGTGTTCTCAGCCCTTCACATCAGACACATTCAGCTTAAAGATAAATTAAAGCTCAATAGAGAAGGGTGAATAGTAACACTGGACCACAGGGTATCCTGTGGAATCTTTATTCTCTGAAGGCTGTCTGGATATCTGTTCTATCTGCCTATAGAGTAAATTACACAAAGATGGGCACAGATAATATACTATTGCTAATTCAGTAACATACATCCACAGAGTGTAAGAATGTAAGTCAAAAGATAAGTAAAATTTAAGCTTTTGAAATAAGTCCCAATTGCATTTAATTGTACCTCTCCAAAAATGTAAATATAGTTAAAAGTTTGTTTATTTCTGTGTTAACATTTGCATTTATTTAACAAACTCTTAGTATATGCTTAGAGCTGTTATGTTTTGCAAATATAAACTCATTTAATTCTTGAAATGACATAATAGATAGGTATTATTATAGTCATTTTACAGATGTGAAAACTGAGACACACAGAGAAGGTATTAATAAATAATTTGCCCAAGGTCTCACAGCTTGTGAGTAAGGACAGGTGGATTTCAAACCTAGGCACACAGACTCCAGAGTCCATGCTCTTAACTACTTCACTGAGCTTCCTCATGATGTAAGAAAAGATAACCTCCGATTTCCCTGCAGCCCTTTGCCAAGTTCGGTGGTAAACTCTCTCCGACCTGTAAGGCTACGAATCTCCGGTTGGGTTGATGGGCTTTACTTGGCAGCTCCAATATTTGAAAGTAACAGTAAGAGTGCAATTATGTCTGACAGTTAAAAGGTTTGTGGAGTGAACAGTTTAAAATGTTTTCTTTCACCCTTGAAAACATCTCCCAACCACCTTTTTGTTTTTCAAAAATGGAGGATTTCAACACTCATAATATGCTAAATATATTGGACTCTTGTTGTTGTTGTTGTTGTTGTTCTTTTTTGCTTACTAGGGCTTTCTAGGTGCTGGTAAGAGGAAAGAGATCATAATCAAGCTCTCCTGCCCCAATTCCTCCCAAACTTACCCTTTTTCCCAGAAAAGTTATTTTTATATAAAATAAATGACTTCTGCCTGTACCAAAATTTTGAGCAACTTCTAAGCACTACACAGAAGTATTAAAGATTTAAGTCAAGTTACTCCCTACACCCCATCTCTGGTCTCTGTATCCAGTTCCATCCTCAAAAACCAGAAGCAACAGTTTATTTGAAGTTCCACTCACCCAAAGAATCACTTATTGGACCACTAGAATATCGAGGGGAGTTTGTGGTTATGGAGGAAGAATTGCCATGTCAAAAATATTCAGAAGGCTTTGGTGGAAACGTCTGTGTTCAGAAACCAGACTATGCCTGGTCAATAAAATTGTTTGGGCTTGAAAGTCTGTTTGATGAAACGTGATTTTAAGTCATTTCTTTCTCTGTATTTGTGTCTATGCAGATTACTCTCGCTGTCCGTGAAATGTGCATACTTTTTTATTAGCCTTATTGAAATAGAATTCATATACCAAATGATTCACCATTTTAAAGCATGCAATTCAGTGATGTTCAGTATATTCACAGATACGTGCAACCACCACCATGGTCAATTTTAGAACATATTCATTAACTCAAAAAGAAACCCCCATCACTTAGCTATCACAGCCTATACCCTCTTCCTTCTCAGCCATAAGCAACTACTAATCTACTTTCTGTCTCTATAGATTTGTCCACAGTGGATATGTCATAGAAACGAAATCATGTAATGTGATCTTTTGTGTTTGGCTTCTCTCACTTAACATAATGTTTTCAAGATTCACCTACGTAACATGCATCAGAACTTCCTCTTTATGGCTGAATAATATTCTATCATATATTTAGTTTTAATATTTGTGCCTGTTATAAATGCATGTATAATATTTAGCAACATTTTCAGAACAACAATTCAAGTGTGGATAGCCCTCACCTCTATACTGATAAAACCATAAGTGGAATTCAGGCAATCCACCATATATTTTGTCTACATAACATCATACATCTATCTTTTTGAAACATCTGGGTTACAGATAGCAATCCACAGTTCTTATATAAAAGTTTAGTCTTATATAAATCTAATATTAGTGTCGTCTATCACTTGTCCACAGCATTTATGAGTTTTAGCAATTTAAAGCATGTAAATGTTTACAGTTTATATTGCTCTTATACTGTAACGTTCTCCACAATCGTGTGTATATGATTGGATTTTATTATGCATGTCAATCAGTTATCACAGACATTTGTCTCCAACCACAAATTCCATATCATTTCCTAACAGCAGTTTCCTGAGCCCTAATGCTCATGATTACCCCAGACAGACATGTTTGCAGGTCTTCATAAATTATTACTACCCTACTGCTTTCAAACAACCACCTAAACATTGATTATTAAATGAAAAAGCAAGTTATAACATTTGGTAGACTTAAATAAAGTTTCATCAGAGAAATTCAAAGCTTAATTAGAAATCACATCTAGCACAAAAGCCATTAATATAGAAAATCTGATATCTGTTTAATAATTAATCAAGACAAACCTTATAGGTTTATGAAAGTACTAGAGGCAAGAAAGTTAATTTTATTGATGCTTTACTTAGGATAACTTTATGTCATTCAGATGGTGGCAGACTTTTCATCTTTAGCTTTAGGTTAGAATAACTATGAGGTTGAAAAAAGTAGCTATTCATAATAACAAGAGTTAATTCAAAAACATTTACACTCTCCCTTGAAAAGACCAAATTTTGTATAAATTTTATGAAGAAGATCTTATATCACCTTTTACATTCCTTCTAAAGGAGAACAGGCAGTTTCATTCTTTAAAAAAATGTGCCCAGGAAGTCCCCACTCTGTACAAAGCAGTGTGCTGAGAGCATGGGGATGAGAGGATGGAGGTCAATGAAACAAAGTCGAATTCATCGCTGTCCTACCCAGAGCATCTTTCAGGCTCTTACAGAACAATCAAAAGTGCCATAACCTGGGACAGAAAGTGAGTGCTCTAAAATTAATTTCTAAGGGGCTCACAGGAGGAAATTGAATTCAGGGAAGTTGTGGTATATAACATCTATCCAAAGAGTTCACTCTTGGATGAAAAGAGAGGAAAAGGAATTCCATACAGAAGGAACAGCATAAGCAAAGAAATAGCAGTAAGAAACCAAGGAAATAATCAGCAGTTTACTTAGGCTTGAGAAAAGAGTATATGCCCAGGAATAGTGGCTTAAAGCTGGAAAGGAAGGTTGATGACAATCACAGAGGGGCTTGAATACCAAGTTAAGGCTTCAAGCCTTTACCCTAAACAAAATAAGGAGCTATTTTTCGGTTTGCAAACAAGTAAGTGGCATGTACAGAACTTTAAATTCAGGAGGATATTCTGACGGCATGTGCAGGGATGGGTCAGATATTAGGATATTCTTATAACAGTCTAAACCATACTTCCCAGAGTGTCCTGGGAATACCTGTCCTACAAACTGAACCTCAAAAAGGACTCCATGGTGACATAAGTTTCACTAGTATCATGTTATATTCACTCCTTGGAGATTCACTATGTAAATTAGCATATTAAAGTTTCTGAGAAATCCTGCTGTTAAATAAACAAAACAAAATAACTTGTGGAAAACAAAGACTGGGGGTTCCTCCAGATGAAAAGGGACTGAGGAAATATGACAACTAAGTAAAACTTGTGATTCTAGACCAAACAACACACAATAGTGAGACGAGTCTGTTGAAAGCTATATAAGGTCTGTGGATTAGATAATAGCATTGCGCCAATGTTAACTTCCTGGATTTTATAATTATACTGGGGCTGTGTAGGATGCTAACGTTTGAGGAATCTGGGTGAAGAATACAGGAATTTGTTGTATTGTTTTTTTCAAATTTTCTATGTCCAAAATAATTTCAAAATAAAACTTTAGAAATATTTTTTAATAAATGAAAAACTGCATTCCCAAACAAATTTTAAAGGGAAACACTCTGGGAGATACTGGGAAGTTTAAGGAAAAGTTCTGAGGGATCAATGTACATGGAAATCAAAGGATAGATCTGAAAACATCACTGAGACCTGGCACCTGACTGCGAGGGGAAGGGCAAGCGAAGCCCACCCTGCCTGCCCAAGAGGGCAAGGGGTCTGCACCCACTGAGCAGCTGGGAGAAAGGGCCAGGCTGATGGAGTAAATAAGTTCAGATTTGGACACAGCATGAGTCTTGAGTTCATTTTTGCTGTTAACATTTTTTAGGTCTATATGTATTTTTAAACCCAACTACCTGCCTACAGTAAGAAATCCCCTCTCTCGCTCTTTCCATCAGAAATTGTCCCCATTGTAATGAGTCACTAGGAAAGGGAAATTAGAGATAAAATTATCCAGAAGAATTCATAAGAATCCCAATATGGATTTTTGAGAACATGGATTTATTTTTTTCAGATCTCCACATTATTCAGAATTAAACAATAAAGTTCTTGGAATTCTCCACTTAAAATATTGTCCCTGAGGGTTCCTCAAATTCTAACACTCTAATGTTAGTAAAGACGTGGTAACTCACATTCACTTTTCCACAACCTGTAAAACAATGAAGACACAAAGTGGTTTTTCTTAAAAAAGTATATTATTTTTACCAAGTGGTCAGACAAAAGGGGAAAATAACATGCTGATGACTGAACCATCAAGATTATTGCCTGAATTTTTCATTTTCATATAAATGTTTATTTTTATAAGACCTTATTCAATATAATACCTTTATATTGTTAATATATACCTATATAATTAATTATATAGAACCTTTGGGGATGGGTTGTTCTGTAGATTTAAACATAGAGAGTCTTAAGTGTTGAAACTTTCTAAATTTTAACAATTTTAATTTAGTAAAGTTAGAAACCAACTGAATGCTCATTGGGGGAATAAAACAATCAGAAATATGTCTAAAGAAGTTGAATTGGGTAGCAGTTATAGACGTGGGTTTAGGGAAGATTTGAAGTTGGTGGAATGGCCCTGCAGACAGATGAGCGATTATGAAAGCCTGAGGTAGAACAGCACAAGGAAAATGGAACTAAAGACACATGTGGGACAGAGATCAAATCAAGAGAACTTGGTCACTAATTGGGTAAGAAAGCAACAAAAAGGAAAATCTCAAACATAATACTCAGGTTTTGAGCCAGGGTGACAAGTGAAATTGCAGTAATGTTACAGAAAGAGGGAAATAATGACTAGCTCGTCACTGGGAGGTAAACTTAAGTCATTTCATTCAATCTATCACATAATAAAAAATAACAGAAGACTTTAATTTTAATTTGAGGAGGAGAGTAAAATTATAGTTCCTGGCAATCAGGACCTTGGCCAATGCTGGGACCCGTGAAGCTCTGGAGCTGCTGAGGAGGGTGGAGGGGTGGTTGACTTTAAATGTGCAATGTCATGTTGCTTAGTGCTTCATAGCCATTGCATCCTACTGTTGTTCCCTTGCTATTTGTTTTCTCATTTCTCCTAGTGGGTTGATCCTGAAATATTTTTTTTAATTTAGCTTTTTTTTTTATCCAAAGAGCTTTAACACCTTGCCTTGAACATAACAAGCTCTCAATGCATATTGCATATTTACAGGCTTGTGAAACATTTACGTATAGGTAAGAAATCTAATTGCGGGGGCTCAAAAGTCATATGAAGGAAAGAAAACTGTGCTGTGAAGAAGTGACAATGCGTGTTTTGTGCTCTATAATTTACTTTGAACAACGCGCTGTGTCTGTGTGCTAGTTTTACGACATATGCTGGGTGTGAGAGGGAGGTGGGTCTGTTGTGGTGGGTTCACACTTACAGCACCCGAATCAGAGGGATAGTTCACAGTTGAAAGACACTAAACAGAAGCCCACGTGTCAGAGGCAGCTTCTAAAAGCCTTTAACATCTATTCTCTGATCAACACGAGAAAGCATTTACTTAGCACATTGGATATTAGAAATGGTGTTATGTTGGTGAAATGAATGGTTCTCAAGTTATATGAATTGGCTAGAAACATTCTTCAGGCACTCCCGCTGCTTTGCACGCACAGAGCATCTGAACCTAGTGAGCCACTGGCCCCCTGTGCTCTGGAAAAGAGCTCAAGGGTTTGGGTTCTGACCAGGCCTTTGTTCAGAGTCTTGAGGATTTCTGTTGCCTGACTCTGACTCTAAGTATGGCTGCATCTTGCTACTAGAGTAGTGTCAGAAGCAGCTTTTCAGATTGCTGAAGAGACAGAGAGACGGGATTTCATTGCGCTTACAGGACAGGTTTTGTGACTAGTTTTATGTTATTTTCTGATAAATATTGGTATGTGTGAGGCAGAGTTTATACTGAGACTTTGATTTCTGGTAGCAAGTTTGTGGGAGAGGAAAAATTTGACTCTAGACTTCCTCTAAATATCTACCAAAAAAAAAAAAAAGACTTCATGATTGTAAATGATCAAATTGGTTTAGTCAATACTTATCAGAGTAGCCCAGGCAGGCTTCTCTTAGGAAGTGGCATTTTGAGCTCAGACACAAATGAAGTCATTTAAAGAGTGAAGCTGGCTGGGCGCGGTGGCTCACACCTATAATCCTAGCACGCTGGGAGGCCAAGGCAGGAGGATTGCTTGAAGTCAGGAGTTTGAGACCAGCCTGAGCAAGAGCAAGACCCCGTTTCTACTAAAAATAGAAAAAATTAGCCAAGTGTGGTGGCGCATGCCTGTAGTTTCAGTTACTCTGGAGGCTGAAGCAGTAGGATCGCTCGAGGCCAGGAGTTGAAGGCTGCTGTGAGCTAGGCTGACACCATGGCACTCTAGTCCAGGCAACAGAGCAAGACTCTGTCTCAAAAAAATGAACAAATAAATTTTAAAAAATAAATAAAGAATGAGGCTAAGAATATTCCAAAGAAAACAAAGATTCACATGGCTAAGCTTGGAGAATAAGGGAAAGAGTGACTGAAGATGAAATCAGAGAAGCAAGTAGAGGTTAAAGAAGGTGTGACACAGAATTTGAGTTTCATTTTAAGACACCAGGATGCTGTTACTCTGTTTCAACCAGAAGAGTGGCATTGTCTATATTTAGGAAAGCAACTGTGGAACTGCTCAGAGAATGGATTGGAGAGAAAAAGAGTGGGGAAAAAAAAACAGTAAGTAGGCTATTACAATAGACCACAGGAGAGAAGATGGTAGCTTGGACTTGGATGGTAGCAGCAGAAATAGAAATGACTAGACAGTAATAACTCTTGCAGGAAAAAAGGAACTAGTAGGTAGGGAAAAGGAAGCAAAGAGGATGGAGTTTAAGTTTTGGATTTAAAGAATAGTGTAGATGATGCTGTTGGTTACTGAGATGAAAGAGTCCAGGAATCCTGTTCCACTGGTAGCTTTAATCTCTTCTCAACTTACAAAAAAAATAGAGAACAAATATAGATTAATTTTTTAAGAAACAGTTCCAATAATTAATGAAATCTTTCTAGATACATCATAAAACTTACAGTCAGCCTAAAAGAAGCACCATTTAAAAATGGAAGGTATACCTTCTCAGATTGAAAAACTCTGCCATTCCAATGACTCAAAATTGATTGTCATTTCATAATGCCTTAAAGCAATTACTGCAATATCAGGCATTCTCATTAGACTAAAAATAAAATTGCTAACAAGAAAGCTACAGGGAAGTGGTGTTCTTTATTTAAATTGATTAATGTAAATAGCTCTTTCATTTTAAATTGATTTATATAAAATTCAAGAAAATGTGTAATGCATAATTATTACTTAGTAGCAAAGATAATCAGGAAGTCCTGTAGACAATGAAACATGAACAATTAAAATCTTCAGGATACACATAGCTTTTAATTAATGAGCTAAACTAATTCAAATAAACAGGAAACTGTGTGGTAAGGCTTGGTCATAATGGATTTTAAAGTCAATGATTATAATAAGAAGAATCATAGCTATCATTTACTGAACATATTCTATATGCCTGGCATATTTCTCTGAAATGTTATCTTGTGTAAGCTTCCTGAAAATAATGTGAGGTAGGTTTTATTATCTCTAATTTATATACAAAGAAACTGAAACATAAAGAAAATAAATATTTGTCCCAGGCCCTGTGGTCAGTGATTGGAGAGGGGGCATCAAACTTCATTCCGATGTATCTCAAAGCCACTGTACTTATTGAGGATAATTTGTTAATACATAGAACAAAAGGTAATATAGATATAAGTGTGCTTTAAATACCTGTTTAGGAAAAATATTAGAGTTCTAAGCAGTCATTTTGCAAATTGTGTCTATTTGACAATTTCAATGTAAGCCAAAATCCTCAAATTATGAGATTTCTGCGTCCCATATGTTCTGGACAGAGAAAACAAATTCTTTTCCAAATTATTTCCATTAATAGGAATGATAACCCAAACTACTAGATAATTCTTTTACGTGCGAGTTTGGAAAATTTTTCTATGCTTACATGTGAACTTGAAACTATACTGGCTTCAGGTACTTCATGGAAAATAAATAGGGAAATTAGAGCATAAGAATGCAACTTATAAATTTCAATGTCTTACTAGAACCCCCTGCCTAAGCAGAATTCACCTGCCTCTAGTCTAGAAGTGTACTCTCATTTTGACTCTTTTTTTCCTGGACTAGATGTGACAAATTCAGTTTTAATCGTCTTCTTGATCATTGAGTCACAATTTGTATTTGTATAGTGGCTAGGCTGTAAGAAAGGATGAGTTAATAAAAATTCAATACCTTTTATATAAGAAGTTAATTATATTAACTTGGTTCATCCCCAAATCTGTCTTGCTGTTGCAGATGATTCCATTAGATTTAATTGAATAAAAGTAATCTTTAAACCATATTCAAGTAAACATGTACCAAATATAAATTGTCAATATATAACTGTAACTGCATATATATACAGTTACAATTAAATAAAATTCTTTCATCTATTATATTAAACTCACTATTTTATATTCTACTTCAGTATAGGACTTATTTCTATAGGATTAGTATTAACATTCAACTAAATTATCTCATCATTTTTAAAATATATTTGGAAAATGCAATTAAAATTTTACCAAGTCAGGTCAAAATATTTATTTCTGAATTGTTTCAGTGCTACTTTACAGATGGCTTTAATCTTCATTGTTTGCCTTATTACCATACAGTTATCAACAACAAATATTGATTGAGCATTTACTTTTGGCCTAAGCACTAAACCAGGTAGATTCTGTATCTCAGTATATCAGATGTAAGACATTTTGACACAGTCCTACACTGACAATTTTTGGTTATTAGAAAAACATAGAGGAAAAGAAAAAAATAATAATCTGACAACTATCATGTGTGGGCATTTTTCTAAGCACTTTATAAATATGAATTTATTTAATGTTTCTAGCAATTTATTATTAGCCTCACTTCACAAATAAGAAAACTAAGGCAAGAAAGTGCTATTCACCTTGCCCAAAGTCACACAGTTAACAAGTAGTGGAACTGAGATTTGAAACCAGGTACTCAGACTCCAAAAGGTGTCTGCTAAACATCTCTGTATTCTGTATTCTGACACTCTGATAAAGATTACCTTCAGAATTGGCTTCCAATGAGATATAAAAGGCATTTCAAATTTTCTTTGAAATTCAAGAGTAAGAGGTGTACTAGTTTCTGTTTCCCTGAACCAAGTGTGGAAATGAGGACTTGCTGCAGATGGTTCATTTAGGAGGAGTGATCCCAGGAAGCACAGGTGAGAAAGGAATGAGAAAAGCCAGTAAAGGGTGGGTTGCTAAGCAAGTTATCACTAATGAGACTTGACAGTGTGTGCTCCAGTAAGGAAGAGCAAACATCTATTGCCTTTCCTGACAGCTTCTATACCTTAAACTTTTGGTTACAGGACCTCAATTGCTTTTCAGTTAAAGAGTTACACATTTACTCTTTCCCTCTGTGTGGAAAAGTGGGTTCTCATTAGGGTGGGGCTGACCCCACTACCTTATAGCTGCCAGATTGGACATGACACTCGGAAATTGCCAATCAGCATGTTCCTTCCCCTGTACCCAGTAATTGGTTTAGGAATAGTCACATGAAGTAAGCTGATCCTTGAGACTCAGCTCAATAATTCTCAACACTTGGGGAAGATAAATTCTTCCCTCCGAGGCTGCTGAATCAGGAGGACATACATCTACAGAGGATGATGGCCATCTCATGGAGAGCATCTACAAGAAAGGAGAGCAGAGCTGTGAAAAAGAGACACGCACACAGATAGAGGCAGACAGGCAGGTGATCCAGTCATGCCCAGATGAGCTCTACCCTTTGGACTTTTCAATTGCATGAATCAATAAAATCTCTTTTTCATTTAAATCAGTTTGAGGAGGGTTTCTCCTACCAGTACCACTTCTTCATCAAAATCTTTTGAGTGTGTGCACAGTCTCTTAACTTCTGACTGTTTATTTTCTACTTCTTAGAACCTTAGAATTTTTAATTGAAAGGGACCCTTAAAGTCATCTAGTCCAATTTTCTCACCATCTTCAGGAACACCATCTACAGCTGTGCTGTCCAATGTGGCAGGCACCAGCCACATGTCACTTTGGGGCAGATGGGATGTGTTGGGTCCAAACTGAGATGTGCTGTAAATAAAAAACTGGATTTTGAAAACTTACTAAAAAAATGAAGGTAAAATATCTCACTTATAATTTTTCTACATTGATTATATGTTGAAATAAAACTATTTTTGATATATTAGGTTAAATAGACTATATTATAAAAGTAAGTTTTACCTTTTTTCTTTTTTGTTTATTTATTTATGTATTTTTTCATAATATTATGAGGGCACATTTTGGTAATATGAATTACTATTATACAGTTTGAATCAAAGTTATCAGTGTGTCCATCACCCAGATAGTGTGCGTTGTACCCACTAGGTGTGAATTTACTCCTCCCCTCCTCCCCCTTCCCACCTGCTTGATTTCCATTGAGTTTTAATAGCATATGTACACCTGAGTGTTGATCATTTAGTTCCTATTTAATACTGACTACACGTGGTGTTTGTTTTTCCACTCTTGCCATACATCACTTAGGAGGATGGTCTCCAGTTCCATCCAAGTTGTTACAAAAGGTATTAGTTTAGCATTTTTTATGACTGAGTAATACTCCATGGTATACATATATCACATTTTATTAATCCAGTCATTTATTGGTGGGCATTTGGGTTGTTTCCACATCTTTGCAATTGTGAATTATGCTGCTGTAAACATTCAACTGTTTTTTTATGTAAAATACAAGTGTGTTTTTTATAAAATGTATTTTATAAAATACAAGTATCTTTTTTATAAAATGTATTTTGTTCCTTTGGGTACATACCCAGTAGTGGGATTGCTGGATCAAAAGTTAGGTCTGCTTTTAGTTCTTTGTAGTATCTCCATACTACTTTCCATTGAGGTTGAACTAGTTTGAAGTCCCACCAACAGTGTATAAGTGTTCCTTTCTCTCTGCATCCATGCCAGCATCTGTTTTTTGGGGACTTTTTCACAGAAACCATTCTCACTGGAGTTAGGTGATATCTCATTGTGATTTTGCTTTGCATTTCCCTGATGACTAGAGTTGTTAAGCATTTTTTCATATTTATTGGCTATTAGTGTATCTTCATTTGAAAAGCCTGTGTTCATGCCTTTTGCCCACCTTTAATGGGGTTGTTTGATGTTTTCTTGCTAACTTGCTTGAGTTCTTTGTAGATTCTTGTAATTAACCCTTTATCGGATATATAGCGTGCAAATATTTTCTCACATTCTGTAGATTGTCTATTCACTCTATTGATTGTTTCTTTGGCTGTGCAGATATTTTTAATTTAATCAGGTCCCATTTATTTATTTCTGTGGTTTCTATGATTGTCTTTGGGGTCTTCCTCACAAAGTTTTTGCCTAGGCCAATATCTATAAGAGTTTTTCCAACATTTTCTACTACAATTCTTACAGTTTCATGCCTTAGGTTTAAGTCTGACATCCATCTTGAATTAATTTTTGTGAATGGTGAGAGGTAAAAGTCCTATTTCAATATTCTACATATGGTTATCCAATTTTCTTATCACCATTTATTGAATATGGACTCTATTCCCTAGTGTATATAGTTTTTTGCTTTGTCAAAGATCAGATGGCAACATGAGGATGGTTTTATATCTGGGTTCTCTGTTCTGATCCATTGGCCTATGTCTCCATTTTGTTTTGTTTTGTTTTTCTGCCAGTACTGACGTATTTTGGTTGCTATAGCCTTGTAGTATAGCTTGAAGTCTGGTAAATTGATGCCTACTGATTTGTTCTTTTCACTTAACATTGCTTTGGCTATTCAGGCTCTTTTCTGGTTTCATATGAAGAGCAGAATTATTTTTTCTAGATCTGTGAAAAATGACATTTGAATTTTAATGGGGATTGCATTGAATCTGTAAATCACTTTGGGTAGTACAGAAATTTTAACAATGTTGATTCTGTCAATCCAAGAGTATGATATATTTTTCCATTTGTTTATATCCTCTGCAGTTTCCCACCTCAGTTATTTGAACACCTCTACAGGTGTTCTGCCTGTAGAGGTCTTTCACTTCCTTGGTTAAATATATTCCTAGATATTTTATTTTCTTTGTTGCTATTGTGAATGGTATTGAGTCTTTGATTTGATTCTCAGCTTGACTATTGTTGGTGTATAGGAATGCTACTGACTTGTGTACATTGATTTTGTAATATGAGACTTTGCTGAATTTATTTATCAATTCCAGGAGTCTCTTGGCAGAATTTTTGGGGTTTTCTAGATATAAGATCATATGGTCAGCAAACAGCCATAGTTTGACCTTTTCTTTCCCTATTTGGATACCGTTGATTTCCTTCTCTTGCCTGATTGCTCTGGCTAGGACTTCCTGCGCTATGTTGAACAGAAGTGGTGATAGTGGGCAACCTTGTCTGGTTCCAGTTCTAAGCAAGAATGCTTTCAATTTTTCCCCTGATCAGTGTGATATTGGCTATTGGTTTATCATATATCGCTTTTATAATATTGAAGTATGTTCTCACTATGCCTATTTTGTTAATACTTCTTATCATAAAGGGTGCTGAATTTTGTCAAATGCTTTTCTTGCTTCTATCAAGAGGATCAAATGGTCTTTGTTTTTACTTCTATTTATGTGTTGAATCACATTTATGAATTTATGTATGTTGAATCATTCTTGCATCCCTGGGCTGAAGCCCACTTCGTCTTGGTTGATTATTTTTTTGATGTGCTGCTGAATCAGTTTTCCAGAATTTTATTGAGAATTTTTACATCTATATTCATAAGGGATATTGGTATATAGTTTTCTTTTTTTGTTGTATTCTTTCCTGACTTTGGTATCAAGGAGATATTGGCTTCATAGAAGGATACGGGGAGCTTTATTTCCTCCCTGATGTTATAAAATAATTTCTGCAGTTTGAATACAAATTCTTCTTTATAAATCTGATAAAATTTGTCTGTGAAACCCTCTGCTCTGGGACTCTTTTGTTGGAAGATATTTTATTGCTGCTTCAATTTCGTTACTTAATTGGTCTACCCAGGAGTTCTATTTCTTCCTGATTGAGCCTAGGGACATTGTGTGTTTCCAAGAATTTGTCCATTTCTTCAACGTTTTCAAGTTTATGTGCAAAGATATTTTTATACTATTCAGAGATGACATCTTATATATCCATGGTATCAGTTGGAATGTCTCCTTTTTCATTTCTGATTGAGCTTATTTGGGTTCTTTCTTTTCTGCTTCTGATTAAGATAGTGAGAGGTCTATCAATTCTGTTTATCTTTCCAAAGACCAAGTTTTTGTTTCATTAATCTTCTGTATAATTCTTTTATTATCAATTTCATTTAGTTCTACTCTGACGTTAGTTATTTCTTTTCTTCTGCTGGGTTTAGGATTGGTTTGCTTTTCCTTTTCTAATTCCTTGAGATAATTCATTAGATTGTTGATTTGTGATCTTTCTGTCTTTTTGATGTAGGAATTTAAGGCTATGAATTTTTCTCTTATGACTGATTTTGCCAAATCCCACAAATTTTGATAACTTGTGCCTCTTTTTTCATTTAGTTCAAGGAATCCTTTGATTTCCACTTAATTCCCTCCTTTACCCAATAATCATTCAGCAGTAGGATGTTTAATTTCCATGACATTGTGTAGAGTGAGTATTTCTGTTGGAATTGATTTATAATGTTATTCCACTGTGGTCTGAGAAGATACATAGTATAATTTCTACTTTTTTAAATTAGTTGAGACATATTTTGTGGCCTAAGATGTGATCTAACACAAAGAATGTTCCATGTGCTGATGGGAAGAATAATGTATATTCGTTAGTTTTAGGGTAGAATGTTCTGTAAATGTCTATTAGGCCCATTTGCTCTAGAGTCTCATATAAATCCAGTGTTGATTTATTTATTTTCTGCTTGGAAGATCTGTCCAGTTCTGTCAGTGGGGTGTTGAAGTCCCCAGCTATTATGTTGCTGCTGTTTCTTTCTATCATGGGCAATGAACATGAACTTTGGGATGAGAAAAGGACAGTTGTCAACATGAAATGGCAGCTCTGAGTCCATTTTCAGCAGACAACAGTCTGTTCCAAACTAACCTGCTCCAACACAAACCTCATGGAGGCAGACTGGTGCTAACACAGGTGAGGTGGTTTTCTTGTCATTGGTGTCCTTAATGGAATACGGAGAAATTTAATCTCCTTTTTAAATTTAAAAATCCAAGCAAGTAAGGTAGAATGTAGCAGATTGCTGTTTAAGTATATCATAAATATTTCAAGTTTCCATCTCTTGATGCCTGTTTTCATGATTAAACAGAATTCAAATATTTCAAGAAAAAGTGTCATGGTTTAAGGGACTATTGCTTGTGATTTTGATTTATTTAAAGTATTTTTGTTGCAATGTTGCAGGCATCCACGCTAAATTAAGCCTCTCTAATTGGGATTCTTCTCATTCCAGGAAATTAAAACTCTTAAAAATAAAAACCCATCTGTCCAAAACCGACTACATTTTCACTTCTTGTTTCAACTTAAATTGTATCACTAATCCTTGGAATCCACATTTTAGTGCAGTGATCAAATAAAAATGTTGTGATCTAGGGATTTCCGAATGGAAAAGTTAAATAAGACAAGTTCAAAAGTTCATGTCAGACACTAATTAGAGGATGAGGTTTTTTTGGACACATTAATAACTTAAGAAGTAATAAATTGTGTGTTGATGAAACTAATTCAAAATATCAATAGATGCTAAGGCACTTTCAACCCCCTCAATTCTCTTGTTTCAATTACTGTCAACAGCCACAGATTGAAGTTCTGTCTACATGATGCCCCAAACATTTAGTTAATTCAGTTCATTACACCCAGTTAATTCAATATGAAAAAATACAAATCAATGAATTGACCAGCTAATATTACCAAAATAGTTGGTCAGAGAGTTGTAGCCTAAGAAAATTTTCTAGAGACAGCCTGAAAAGCCAGGGCTCTCATGCCATCTCATTATTCCCTCAACAAGTCATTTTTATCCTTCTTTCCATTTACAGTAGCCTTCAGCACCCTATGGTGCCTCTTTCCCCCTCTATGTCAGCAAGCCCAAAGTTTCTAAAATCTCATTTTCTCTCTACCATCCTTGAACAATTAAAAGAGTTTAGGTTATTCTTCCAAACAGTTTAGAGATTCAACCATCCTCTGAAAAGCTTCCCAATTTATACCTTCTCACCTTCTACCACAGAATATGCAGGCACTGTAGTCCACGATAACCTTTCTCTGTGTGGCAAATGGACTCAAATGTGATCCCTGATAATTCTCCCCTTCTGTTAATAGTATTCATGCTCTTGCATCATCCCCCTACACCCTTGAGTGTGGGCAGTACCTAGGATTTGCTTCTAACTGATAGGGTATGTCAAGGATGATTATATGCCCATCCCATGATGCATTACCTTATGTGGCAAACTTGCTGGGATGTCACTCCCATGATATATAAGACTGGGAGGCTGCACATGTGCAGGAGAGAACTGAGGGGGCCCAAGCTCTCCAAACATCCCTGCTGCCTGGGTGACTGCATGCCTATGCCAGAAATATCTGGAAAGCACAGAAGAAAGTAAGAACCAGGGAAGATTTAACAATTGCCTGAATTTTTAATGTATTCCATATCCCACACATAACCCACAGATGCATCAGCAGAGGTTAGGAGATTTACTGGTTTTTTGTGTCTCTTGGTCAGTTCAGGTTGCTATAACAGAAGACCATAGACTGGGTGGCTTAAGCAACAAACATGCACTTCTCACAGTTCTGAATGCTGAAAAATCCAAGATCAAGGCACCAACAGATCCAGTGCCTGGTGAGAGCCCCCTTCCTGGTTTGCAGATGGCTGTCTTCTCATTCTATCTTCACATGGTAGACAGAGAAAGAGAGATCAAGTTCTCATGGCTCTTCCTATTAGGGTACTAATCACATTCATGAGGGTTTCACCCTCATGATCTAATTACCTCCCACAAGCACCACCTCCTAATATCATCATGTTGTGTATTAGGATTTCAATATATGAATTTTGGGAAGATACAAAAAAACTGTTTGAGCAAACCTCTAACCAATCATTGACTAACCATGAAGTTATGCAGATATATCAGTGACCTCTAGGATCTAAGATAAAAAAAAAAATAAAAATAGGACTTTAAAAAAGAAAACTAAGCAGAGACTTCAGCAACCACTTACCAAGATCAAGTCCAGACAAGTTATTTTAACACAAAACAAATCAAACCAGCAACAATTACAAATCACAAGGAGGAAAAAAAAGCAGAATCCAATATTGCCCCAGTACATTATCAAAAATGTCCAGTTTTCAACAGCAATAGCAAAAAGTTAGACATGCAAAGAAACAAGGAGGTATGAACCATACTCCAGGGGGAGAAAAAAGTACTAAGCAAAAGTTGTCTCTGAGTGAGGTCAATGAATGTCTAGCAGAAAAAGACCTCTAAATACCAATTTTAAAAATGTTCAAAATTTTTAAAAATTGTTTAAAAAAATAAAAGGAAAATATCATGACAATTACTCAACAATAGAAAGTCTCAATAAATAAATAGAAATTATACAACCAAATGGATATTCTAGATTTGAAAACTATAATAACTGAAGTGAAAATGTCACTAAATGATTCAATAATAAATTTGAAATGGCAGAAGAAAGATTCATTAAACTTGAGAAATAGAAATTACTACATCTGATAAATAACAACAAAAAAATTAAAGAAAAAATAGACAGAACCTCAGAGACCTGGGGACAATATAAAACATAACAGCATAAGTATAATTAGCGTTCCAAAAAGAGAAGCAAGAGAAGAGGCAAAAAAATTTTTTTGAAGAATAACCCACAATTCATCAAATTTAATGAGAAAAAATAATCTATAGATCCAAGAAACTTGAGAAACCCCAACTAGGATAAGCACAAGAAGATTCCCACCTAGACACAACATATTCAAACTCTTCAAAGTCAACGAGAAACTCTTAAAAGTGGTAAGAGAAAGCAGCTCATCACATACAAAGAAATCAAAATAAAATTTACAACTGACTTATCAGAAACAGTGAAGGCTAAAACCAATGAAATGATGTACTTGAAGTGCTAAGAAGAAAATACAACTAAGAATTCTATATACAACAAAATGAAGGTGAAAATGAATATGAAATAAAGACATTCCAAGATTAATAAAAGAAAAAAGACAGAAAATTTGTTGCTAGCAGATATACCTTACAAGGAATGCTAAGGAAAATTTTTCCAGCTAAAAGAAAATAACACTAGTCAATAGTTTGAATTAAAAGGAAGAAATAAAGAGCACCAGAAATGGTAAATATGTAAATAAATATAAAAGACCACATGAATGTATTACTTCTCTTTTTATCTCCTGATGTATTTAAAAGATGTAAGATTGTACAACAATAATTACAACACTGGGTTGTTATGTTTCTAACACATGTATATATATATAAAACAATAATAGCACAAAGAGGAAAAAGAAAATAGAGCTATATTGGAGCAAATTTTCTATAGTTTATCAGAATTAAGCCCATATTACCCTGAGGATTGATTAGATTGTGATAAGTTAAGATACATATTGTAATCCTTAAAAGTATCACAAAGAAAATAACTTTAAAAATAAAGTTTAAGTCAACAGAGGAATTTAGATGCTACAGTAAAAACAATAACCAAATATTTGTTTAACACAAAAGATCATAAGAAAAAAAGAAACAAAAAGACATGAAACATATAGAAGAAAAATGGCAAAATGACATGTAAAGCCAAGCATGTGAATAATTATAAGTGTGAATGCACAAAACATTCCATTCAAAAGGCAGAGATTGTCAGAACAGATTAATTTTTAAAAAGAGCAAGATCCAACTATAAAGTGTCTATAAGAGACATATCTCAGATTCGAAGACACATATAGTTGAAAGTAATTACACAGAAAAAAGATATTCCATGAAAATAATAGCGAGAGCTGGAATGTCTGTATTAACATCAGAAAAAATAGATTTTCCAATAAGAAATATAGTTACAGATGAGAGGATTTCATAACAGTAAAATGACCACTATATCAAGACGACCTAACAACAAAATCCCAAAAGGCCTATATGCTAAGTTAAAGAAGCCAGTCACACAATACCATACATTATATGATTACATTTATATGAAATGTCCACAATAGGCAAATCTATAGAGAAAGAAAGTAGTAGATCAATGGTTACTTAAGATGGGCGGGGAAATGGGGAGGCTGAGGGATGAGGAGTGACTATTAATAGCCATGGGGTATCTTTTTGGAATTACGTGAATGCTCTAAAATTAGATTGTGGTGATGTTTGCACAGCCCTGGGGATATGCTAAAAATCACTGAATTGTACACTTTAATGAATGAATTGTATAGTATGTGAGTATACAATAAGACCATTTTTTAAAAGTATCATATACTATGATCAAGGGGAATTCATCCCAAGATTGCAAGATTAGTTAACATACAGAAATACAGTCTTTCCCTGCTTTTTTTCCCTGTTAAAAATAATACTTCAATGAATAGAAATACTGTCATCTTTTTAGAGAGTTTTTAAGGGACAGTACATCACTCTTCTCTTTTCTTTATGAGTTTAAAATCAAACTGGGAAATGACACAGGAAACAGCAAAATGGAAATAAGAATATGAGCCTTATTCCTCGTAAATTCAATTGAAAAGCATAGCTTTAGATAGGCAACTATATTGGTTTTCCAATCCTTGTCTCCCAAATTCAGCACCTTCACAAATGGACAACCAGATGTCCCCCATGGGGCCAGTACTGAAATAAGTGGCAGAGAGCCAGCAATGCTTTCTGCAGGCAGGTTGGTTCTACCATTCCCACCTTCACACTACCACCACCACCTTCCGAAAGAGAGAATACGGGGCTAAACTCAAATGCTCCCAAACTCAGCAAAGAAATTTTAGTCCCTCTAAATGCAAACATAAGAAATGGAGATACATACTCACCTAACAAACTCAAGTAGTTTTGCTGAGCTACTTACACTAGACATATGAAAATCATAGCTAAAACTATTATTATAAATGTTTATTTTTATAATTAGTATATATAATTATTATAAATAAATGTATAAATAAACAAATGATTAAGAATAATAACATTTAACAGTATAGTACTGAATTGTTTTTATCCCACTGAGGGTAAGTTTTTCTAAAATGTACCCTCTATTTTTATAAATGGGGGTGGCGCCTTGGGGGTGACGAGGGCTTTAGAATAAAACCCTGCCCCACCCCAATACTCCTAAGGGATTATCACCTGTTTTACAGAATGACCCAGTGCTGCTTCACTATTCATCTACTAATGTAAAAGGATGCATGTTGAATTACTTAGCAAAGTTGGAAAAAACAACTACAAGAAGGTCCATCAGGGTGATCCAGGGAGCAGTAACAGAAGGGCACAAAAAAGAGAATCGGTCTTGTAATTGCATTCTGTCAAGCAGCTAGATAAGCAGCCAGCAGTTTTGCATTAGAATGCATTTGGTTATCCCATTTACAATGGGCTGGTAATCCCATAAATATTTATTGCTGAACTAAAGAAAGCAGCATAAGCTTTTACCCTTTGAGAAAGGTCTGTAACACGCATGGTGTCAGTGAAGGATGAAACCCTGATGATTTGGTTACTTCTTAATATGTTAAAGTCGGACTGTGCTTGGCACATGTGAACAGTCTGAATGCAGTTGTCAGAGGCTCATTCCTCGAGGGCAATTGTAAGCTTATGCTTCAGTGGGTGAACTATCAAACCCACAGCTGCTCTATACCCTGACCTGAAGCAGGACAATGTAGAACCCAGGGATTAGCAGATTTAACCTTGAATGGTTGGGAATAGGGATCAATCGCTTATGAATAAAATGAATACAAGCACAGTAGGAGAAAGACAGAAAAAGAAAATGCTCTCCTTTGAGATGATTCCGTATCTGTGTACATTACATAATGTTAATCCTGCACTGTGGCTTGGAGAAAATAATCGATGCTTTCTTTGAAAGGCATTGCTCAAGCAGTAAATATATTCCATTTCCAATTCTATATGTTGTATATGTCAAATAAACAAGTACTAACCTATCACTTATATACTTGCAGTTTCACAGGTTTGGGAAGCTAATAAAAACACAAAAATAAAAAAGACCAAAACCAGCTGTTAATAAAACAAAGAAAATAGTCAAAAATAATAAGGGAAAAGCAGAGATAGAAAACACAAGCTGCTGACCAAGAAAATCTACAATAGCTAAACACAGTATTTAGTGATGAACTTCCTTTGCAACCAGAGCAAAAAGGAAAACTCAGTGAATGAATACTATCATCATCTTATTTTAAAAAGTTATGAGAACTTTTCAGAGCTGCACATTGAAAACACCATTTCTTTTTCTTGCTTCATTGGTGTGATGATGAGTACCAGTAGGCAGTGAGCAATGGACTCGTGTGTGTGTGTGTGTGTGTGTGTGTGTGTGTGTGTGTGTGTTAACACTTCAGAGGAAATCTCCCAGAACCTACCTGTGATTCTGAAGATTGAAATTTTCATGAAAAGCAGAAATTCTAAAAGAAAAATAATATTCTCTCTGAAACATCTGCTATACAGCAGTTACTTTTCCAGGCACTGTGTATGCACAGAGAACAAGACAGACATGGTCTTGCCCTCACTGTGCTTAAAAGCTATTGAGAAGGACATGCCTTTGGACTTTGGACAAGAAATTGAAACTCTGACAAATGTGACCCAAAGTGATGGGCGCATGCTCCTTCTGCCACAAATAGCAAGGAGATTCTACTTGGTGCTGGTTGACAGAGCACTTTTCTCTGCCTGCGTGTGTGTGGTGGTTAAGAGAGCAGGTTCTGGAGTCACAACACCCAGATTTGAATCCTGTCCTGGCCAGTGACTAGCTCTGCAAACTCAGTCACATTGCTCAGCCTCCCTGTATTCCAGATCTCTTATCTCTAAACTAGAGATAATAGTAGTACCTACCTCCTAAGTAATTATGTTATTGTCAGGGTTAAATGGGTCTTCTGGTGGTAGTCACATGACTATGAGCATATTAGCAGAAGCTCCAGGGCCTCTGAGTTCTGGTATTGGAACTCTTTAAATTTCACTTCTGTTGCATTCCATTGGTCAAAACAAGTCACAAAGGCAACACAGTTTAAAAGGATGGGAAAATAGATTCCATCTCTTGATAGGAGGAGATGCAAGGTACTGGAGCCATTTTTGCCATCTTCCTTCCACATGGCAGCACAGATGAAAAGACCACTGGGATGGTAAAATGAACAGATCTTAGTGTTTGATTGGATGTTCCACTGGCAAGTGGAAGAAACAGGAAAAAAAGGAGCCAATGATGACAGCACGTTTTCTGTCCAGAGCAAACTAGGTGGATAGTTTTGCAAATCACTTGGTACTGAATTGAGAATCAGCTCACAATTTAACCTACAATTTTACAATATTTTGTTATCATTTGGGTTTTTCAAAGGCCCAAATCAATGACTAAGGCTGTTGTGAGAATCATAATCCTTTATGTTATTTAAATATTGTTGAATTTGCTTTGAATTTATACCTCCAAGGCTAAAAATATTCTTCAATGTATACAGACTAAGACTTAAATTACTTGTACTAGTTCTATTAGAACAAATTCTACATATATCCTGATTTATAACAATTATGTTGTTGTTGTTGTTGTTGTTGTTGTTTTCAAGCAAAACATGAATGTCTGTCTTGCCAGGAAATAGATACAACAAAGCTATATCCAAATAGTGATTCTTGGTACTCTGCACATATCCTCAGTTCCTTAGCAACTGCAGTGGAAAATGTGTTGACATCTTACCTTAATGGAATACTCCTAACAGTGTAAATGCCTGTTACTGATGTGTGAGAATTAGCTTTAGATTTTCATGCATATAATAATTGAAAGCTTCTCTGTGACAAAACTATTATCCATATTTGTAACACAGATTCCAGAAAAATTAAGAATATCTTCCCAAAAGTTCTCAAAAGTAAATATTATTGAATATATCTTGTTTGTTTTTGTTTTTGTGCTGATTTTTCTATTTTTTTCAGCCTCATTGAGGCATAATTGACAAATAAAGATTGTATATATCCTAGATGTACAATGTAATGTTTTGATATATGTATACATTGTGATATAATTACCACAATAGAGCAAATTAACATATCTATCACCTCACAGAGTTCTAGATATTACCACGTATTGAAGTAATTCATGACCATAGTTACTGATTTAAAAACTGGGACCTCTTAGCCTCAATCCTACCCATGTATATGAAAACTTGGTTTCACTGTGACTACTCCTAAATATCTACTATCTCTGCCTGTCTTCCTTTTTCCATCTCCACAGCCCGCCCCCCTTAATTTAGACTCTGAACGGTTCCTGAACAGGTCTCCCTCTCTGTACCTCCCCTTCTAGGGGCTATTTTCTACATATTTCTAAAATGTAAATCTAATTATTATTAATAATTTCCCTACTTTAAAAAAAACTGATGTCTCTACCACAAGATCCATTCCAAAACAATATTTTCAGTGTTTTCCAGAATAAATTAACAGATTCATTTAAGTTATTCTCAAACTTTCAATCAGAGAAAGAATACATTTACAAGGAAATTGGATTATTATTTCAAAGGTCAGACTACTCGTTTTCTTGGCTATAATTCAGGCAGGATGTTCAACAATTATTTAAGTGAAGACATTGGATTTAAGTCGTATCTAGTGCCTTCCATTTCAAAGTATTGAGGTTTATTTCTATTTTCCAGGCTTATTTCACTGCACATGTCAGTAGTGGAGAATGATTGATAGGATACTACCACATGATAACTGTCTGTTGTTTTTAAAATTTTTGAGTTGTAGATCACTGACCAGTTTATAAACTGGCTGTCTCTATTTGAGTGCACTGCCCCACCGGTAGGTCCATTACCTGTGACTGTGGAAATAACACGGCTACTTAGTGGTAGGAGGTGTGAGTGGGGCCACTTCCCTCAGAAGAGGGTGTGGCAGGCAGCTCTGCTCATTTCCCCCAGTGAGGTTGGCATGAGAGCCTTGGAGTCAGTTTGGGAGGTCTACAAAGACCTAATCTCCAACATTTTGTTTTCAGCTCTTAGAACATCTAAGAAATGTGTCCTAATGTCATTATCTAGAATGTTTCTAATTGTCATGAAACCTCACATTTCTACATTAAATAATTCCTATCATTGCTGGAATATGAGCCCAAGGTGGGGGGAATCACTAATTAAGTTGCAACAGCAAGATGCCTTGTTTTATTAACTAAATCCTTCTGAGAATATAAGCAATAGTTGACATTTATTCCTTTTCTACCTACCCTCATTAGACATGCTTGAATATTTACTTTTTGGCCTTTAAAATAAAAGGCCTTTCTTACAATGCCAGCAGCCACTAGAACAAGTAGCTGCTGTGCTTGCAGTAGTTTTTTTCCTTCTTCTTATCATCTCTTATGTCTTCCGTTTGCCACCATTAGTAGCATGTAATTTCTCTACAGGAAGTAAGATGGTTTGACTAGTAATAGCCTCATAATGAGGTGATTATTTTTAACATGTGAAGATTCTAGTCTAGCTGCAATAAATATCAAATAGAGCATGAGACAAAATGTCAGAGGGGAGAGCCACGGTGGCCAAGAAGACATCGCTTGTCGAACTGTCCTGGCTGGAAGGTAGAATATTGGACTGAAGAGAGCAGAGAAGAGTCACAGCTCAGGTGTGGATTTCAGAGAGAGATGACAGAGATGTCTGGGGACCCCACAGAGAAAAACCAAGAAGCTGAGAAAGAAGATCCAGAGCAGAAGATAACAGTGTGGGTCAAACCCAGAGAGGCTCAAAACCCAGTGAAAGGATAAGGGGGATTTCTTCTCCCCCACGTAGGAGCCTTCAGTGAACAGTGGGACACAAAGTATATTGAAGACTCCTCCACCCTACATGAGCCCAGGCGTGGCAGCTAAATTGGAATAATGGAGTGAACCAGTGAACCCCAGGTGTTTAGGTGTCCATAAGGGATACCCCATGGGAGAGTGCCACAGGAGACCAGAATATCAGCTTTCTTAGGCCTAAACACTTCCTCCTCTGCACCTCCCCTATTCACGGCATCAGAGAAGATAATTTGAGCTCAGGCTGACTGGTACCTGTGACCCTTCCCCACCCATTGCAACCGTAGGAGTAGTCTGAATCAAGACACTCATGAATGGTTGCTTCTCTATGGTGGGTGCACACTCCTGGCTGAGCCTGCCACAGAGAGCTGGAGCAACCTTGCTCACTGGCATTTTGCAGGATTGCACACTGGTGGCTTAGACAGGTGGGCCAGTCCTGGTGTCCCCTGGACATGAGAGCAATACAGGGAGATGCAAGGGAGAGGACACAGTCCTAGACTAGGGTGATGAGGAAGCCCTCCCCCATGGACATATCTGACAGGAGAGCATGGAGGGGTGCTGAGGAATGGGGAAATGTGAGCACACCCATCCCCCACCCCTGCAGGAGAACTGCCATATTAGATTGGGGTGTGGCACTCAGAGAGAAATAGCCTAGCCCCTGGTAACCCCGGTAGCCACTGGCAAACACATGCCTTGGGTATGCTGGCTGAATATGAGCAGAGGCTCCTACTGCTAACTCATTACAGTGAGGAATGAAGCTTGAGCCAAGAAATTCATGACTGGCTGCTTCTCTCCCTCAGAAGTGTGCCCCTGGCTGAAGCCCCTGTGGATAGAGGGGCCTACTACTGTCCCCTTGGGGTCTTGTGATGAAATAGGGGTACACAAATGGGGAACCCCCTACCTGCCAGCATTTTGCAAAGATCCACACTAGTGGATCAGGCACATAGATTGAGGGGTAGTTCAAGAGCCAGTATTAGGTGGTGAGGGAACCCACATGGACTGACCTGATGGAAGTGCATTTCGGGGTTCAAGGGAGTGGTTATTAGGGAGGATGTTCATCCCTCCCCCCAGAGAAATTATGCTAGTGGACAAGGGTAGAAAGAGCCCAGCCCAGGGCCTTAACACTCAAGTGTTTAAACTCCTCCCTTGGGAACAGCCTTCTGGGTTTGGAGAGCTTACCCTGAACCTCATACCAGCAGCTCCTCCAGTGGCCAACTTCTGAGCTCCAATAAGGGGCAAAACCTTTCAGACTCTCACAATCCAACCACAATCTGTCTTGCTCCTCCCCCCACCTCAGTGGGAGTAGAGAACAAGTCACACCCTGGAAGCTACAGGGTCCCTTCTAAAGCTTGGGGCATTGGTGTGCCCCACCTGGGGGATGAGAACTTACCGTGGGCACAAAAGAACATCTGGGCAGCTGGCTCTTTCACACAAACATCAACCAATGACAGGGGGAACAACTCTATTCTTAAGCATAATGCCTTCCAACTCAGGCAAATAGGGATCAGCTGACATGTCACAATACCAATCTGCCATCTTGGAGATTAAGCTAGGGACCTAACTCATCTCACAGGGATGGGAAGAGGTGAAGACAGCAGGTCAAATGTAACCTGAGAGGTCCATCAAACCTGCTACTACAATTCACACGCAACTCAGGACCAGCACTCCTCTCACTGGCATGGTCAGGTATCAATCTTTGGAGACTCAAAAACAGGCCTGCAAGGCTGGCCTACCACCCCCAAGTCTAGATTGAGAGGCTAGATGAGAAGGAATCAGAGAAAGAACTCTGGAAACATGAAAAATCGGAGCAAAAGGACAACCCCAAAACAAAAAAAATAACTGCTTACCAATGGATACCAACCAAAACAAAAATATAGAAATGATTGATAAAGAATTTTGAATGTGGATTAAAATACAAGTGAAAATAGAATCCCAATACAAAGAAACCAGAGAAACAATGCAGAAAATGAATGAAAAATTCACTAAAGAAATCAAATTATTAAAAAAAGTAAAACAGAACTTCTGGAAATGAAAAATTTATTCAAAAAAATATAAAACACAGTGGAAACCCCTAAGAATAGGCTAGATCAAGGAGAAGAAAGAATCTCAGAGCTTGAAGAAAACACCTTTGAATTAAACAAGTCAGTCTAAGACAAAAAAACAGAGACATAAGAGGAATGAACAAAGCCTACAAGAAATACAGAATTATGTAAAGAGGCCTAACTTGAGAATCATCAGCATCCCTGAGGGTGAAGAAAAAAATACGCAAGGGATGGAAAATCTATTTGAGGGAATAATTGAGGAAAATTTCCCTGGCATTGCTAAATATATAAATATCCAGGTACAAGATGCTCAGAGGACCCCTGGGAGATTTATTGTGATGAGGCATTCACCACAACACACAGTCATCAGGCTGGACAAGATAACACAAAGGAGGAACTCCCATGACATCTAAAGTGAAAACATCAGGTAAGGTACAAAGAAAAACCCATTATACTAAAAGCAAACTTCTCAACTGAGAACTTACAGGCAAGAAGGGATTGGGGCTCCATTCTCAGTCTTCTCAAACAGAATAATGGCCAGGCTAGAATTTTGTATCTTGCAAAACTAAGTTTCTTATGTGAGGGAGAAATGAAGACTTTCTGAGACAATACACACTAAGGGAATTTGTCAAGACCAGACCTGCCCTGCCGGAAGTACTCAGATCTGCATCACCACAATAGACACCCATCAGGGTAAAACCACCCAAAACCTAAAGCTCAGAGCCAATATTACACAATGGCTCAAGGATAATACAAAGCAATAAGGTTCCACTCAACAAGATGAACAGAAATCCACCCCACTGATCAATTCCTTCAATAAATGAATGGCTTGAATCACCCACTCAAGAGACATAGGCTGGCTGAATGGAGAAAAAAATAAAAGCCAAGTATCTGCTATCTCCAGGAAACACGTCTAACTGAAAAGGACTCATTCAGACTCAAAGAAGCAGCTATACTACAAGGCTATAGTAACCAAAACACCATGGTACTGGCAAAAAAAAAAAAACAAAAAAAAAAAAACCAGAAACATAGACCAATGGATCAGAACAGAGAACCCAGATATAAAACCATCCTCATATGGCCATCTGATCTTTGACAAAGCAGACAACTACATATACTGGGGAAAAGAGTCCATATTCAATAAATGGTGCTGGGAAAATTGGATAGCCATACGTAGAAGATTGAAATAGGATCTTTACTTCTTACCACTCACAAAAATTAGTTCAAGATGGATGTCAGACTTAAACCTAAGGCATGAAACTGTAAGAACTGTAGAAGAAAATGTTGGAAAAACTCTTACTGATATTGGCCTAGGCAAAGAATTTATGAAGAAGACCCCAAAGGAAATCATAGCAACAACAAAAATTAATAAATAGGACTTGATTACATTAAAAATCTTCTGCACAGTCAAGAAAACAATCAATAGAGTGAACAGACAACATATAGAATGGGAGAAAATATTTGTATGCTCTACATCTGACAAAGGGCTAATAACCAGAATCTACAAAAAACTCAAGCAAATCGGCAAGAAAAATATAAGACAGCCCCATAAAAAAGTGGGCAAAAAATATGATCAGAAGCTTTTCAAAAGAAGATAAACTAATGTCCACTAAACATATGAAAAAATGCTCAACATCTCTAATCATCGGGGAAATGAAGACCAAAACCACAGGGAGATATTACCTAACTCCAGTGAGAATGGCTTCTATCAAAAAGTCCCCAAACAACAGATGCTGCCATGGATGCAGAGAGAAAGAAACATTTATATACTGTTGGTGGGACTGCAAATTAGTATAACCTCTATGGAAAGTAGTCTGGAGATACCTCAAAGAATTAAAAGTAGATGTACCATTTGATCCAGCAATCCCACTATTGGGTATTGACCTAAAGGAAGAAAAGACATTTTATACAAAAGACATTTGTAGTTGAGTGTTTATAGCAGCACAATTCACAATTTCAAAGATGTGGAAACAACCCAAGTGCCCATCAATACATACGTTGATTAATAAAGTGTGGTATATGTATACCATGGAGTACTACTCAGCCATATAAAATGATGAACTAGTACCTTTGGAACACCTTAGATGAAACTAGAGACCATCCCCTAAGTGCCGTATGGCAAGGATGGAAAAACAAACACCATATGTACTCACTATTAAATTGGAACTAAATGATCAACACTCATGTGCACATATGGAATTAAAACTCAATAGAAATCAAGCACCCCCATAATATTCTGAAATTAAAAAAAAGAAAAAATGTCATAGAAAACCCCTTTTCGCTTCCTATATGGTATATAATTACAGGAAAAATTTCTTCAACTGTCACTAATAACTGGTATTAATAAATAAATTTCATGAGACAAAAGCTGAGCTCCGTAACAGTACTTACAAAATATTCCTCGATCCTGAAGCTACTTTCAGGAAAGATACACAGGCCCTCCCCTGACAAATCTAGCTAAAAATACTGTTCTTACCTCTCATAAAGTGCTTCTTGAGGTGAGAAGTTGGGAAGGGAAATGGACGGGTGGTGAGCAGGAGACACAGAGGACTGTTCCAGCTCAACCCTTCTGGTCTCACTTTCTTTCCTTTTCATTTCCTGCACTTTTTATTTGTTTGGAGGAAAATTTCCAATAACGCCAGACTTCCTGATAGTTGCCTAACCCCTATGATACTGTATGTAATTTGTCTTTCCAGCATTAAAGAATCTGATATAGCAGGACACAGAGTGGCTCCCCGCCACAGGGCCTGCCAGGCAGAGGGCAAAAGGCAGTGTGGCTGAGTACACAGCACTGTCTGTCTCTCGGCTCCTGCTTCTGTCATTGTCTTTTCTCAACTAGTTTGTTCAGGCGAGTATTTATCCATCCATCCGCCCAACCATTTTTTCATCCATGTGTCCATTACCTGCAGAGCACTTGTTGTGCACCTTCTGTGTGTCTATCATGGTACTGATGACCAGGACTTACCTCAAGACCAGTCATATCAAACTTTCTGGAGAGTAAGGTCCAGGAATTTGTATATTTAGCAAACTCTAAGCTGATGCCGATGCTCAGGCTGTCTGAGCACCACTGATGTAGAGGCTGCTACAAAACGTATGACTTAGATTCCTATCAGCAAAGAGATTGCTCTTTGGCTTTTCCTTTTTCACTATTCAAATCTTATCCCTGTTCTTTCCCTGCCTTATAAATACAAAAAAAAACAAGTGCTAATATGCCTGGGATTTTTTCTAACATTTATTATTGAAATAAATGCTAAAATTCAGTTAGATGTTAGTGAAAAGAAAGATGCACTTTTTCACCACCATGCTCACAAGCCCCCTGAATTCCATCCACAAAACCGCTTGGGTGTCCATGGGCCCCAGGTGCAGAAGTTCTGTAAACAAGAATTTTAAAACAGTATAATGTGATGAAAAAGGCACCTTCCCACTTCAGAATCAGGCAGTCGTAAGCTTGGATCCCAGCTCCAGAATTTACTACCTAAAAAACCTTTAGCTGGAAGTTATTTAACTTCTCTAAGTCTTAGTTTTTTTCCATCCCTAAAATGGAATTAAGATAGAATTAATAGCTTAATAATGCTTCGTATGTTTTTTAATTTAATTAGGTAATATAGCTAGTAGCCTGGAAAATTGTGAATGTTCAGAAATATATTCTGTAGACATTCTTTACTCCACCTCATGTTAATCATAGTCACCCAAAACATCCTTAGGCCCAGAAACTCAATGTTATAAGAACTCGTTTTAACCACATCAGCAAGTTCTATTTTTGGTTGAAATTGCTGTCTATCAATCACATCTTCAAACAATATGTGTGTGTGTATGCATGCAAGGATGCTAATCCTGAAATTTGTAAATCCTCATAAATCCACTTAATATCCAGATCCCAGCCAAACCTCGAGCCCTTACAAAGACCATTTCAAAAGGCATGTTGATTTGGCCAACAAAACGACTGCCTTTAATTCTCCACCTTTAGTTTGAAGCTCACAAGTTAGATTACTGGTGACGCTAAGGTTAGCAGTGAATGACATCCTGCCTCTTGTCTCTGCAGGTAGACAATGCTGCTGCATTTGACTAGATGACCACACTGTGCAAACATGTACATGATGCTCAGCACTTGTCTAATTGCAGAAGGCCAATCCGAATGCCTCACATGTAGGCCATTGATGACCAGATGTCTTGAAGATCTGGGTTTGCAGAGATTTTCTTTTATCACTTAAATCTCAGAGAATCAGTTGAGTCCAGGCCTCTAGTCCCAGCCTGTCACGTACTGTGCAGAGGAACAAGTGTACGATGGACACTGAGCACTGTGCAATTTAATTTGGTAGAAAGGAAGCATGATTTTTATGATGAAAGAGAACTAGTTCTTATTTCACACATGCACACACACATACTCTCACACATGCATTCAACCTAACAACAAAGTTACGGCATCTCTCTAGAGAGGCTGTCATTCTGAAATCAGTCCATTAGCACTTTGAGTGTGACTTTATCCTGACATGCTGGTCCTCCTGGAGAAGGGGGAGTTTATCTGAAAAGTCATCTGGGGCTGTTTAAAGAGAGCATTGAGTGTTCTCCAATGCAATTTGTTTAGTGGCTCTACTGTATTACAGCAGGAATTGGATGAAAATATCTTCTACCTTTTGTTTTTTTCTGTATTTTTCATTTGACTTGATCTTTAATTTACACTCTGGAAAAGGCAGAATATTTTGTTTCAGAGAAGTATCCCTCTTCAGGAGGCTTAAAATTCTTGTCTCACAGCTTTTTTATCAGACATCACATTTTTAGCAAAGCAGTAGCATGGTAAATGGATTTTCAAGGCCCTAAAGCTTAAATAAATGAGCCTATTGTCCACTCAAGTTCAGGAAAATACAGTTTACAAATAACAAATAGGGAGAATCAGTATAATAGACTCCTTGCTCATAGGTAAATTTAGTAACAGGCGTTTTAGAAAATTTGTAGATATGTAAGTTAAACAAATGGTTCTATCAAAATCTGGCAGATTGTGATTAGTTAAAACAATTGTGGGGAAAATGAATCATCCTTTTATACTTGTCATGAAGGATCCAAAATGAAGTGCTCTTCCATTGTCTGCCTGTGTCTCTTGCCAGACAATGACCTCCTAGAGCTCTCACTGCTTTGCTTGTTTCTTCTAATGTCTGGCAGAATGTCTGATACAACGTGAAATTTCAATAAGTATTGGGGGAAAGAATAAACAAAGAAATGAATGAAAAAATTTGAAGTAGCAGCATCTCAACAAGTTTAAAAAAAAAAAAAAACCTAATGTTAGTGGGTTAAACTGTATCTCCCCCCACAAAAAAATTTGTAAGTTGAAGTCTTAACCCTTAGTGCCTCAGAATATGACCTTATTTGGAAATGGGGTGACTGTAGATGTAATTAGTTAAGATGAGGTCACACTGGAGTAGGGTGAGCCCTAATCCCATGTGACTGGTGTCATTATAAAAGGGAGAACGCGCAGACAGACCTGCACACAGGGAGAATGCCATGCGAAGAACGGAGTTATGCTACCAAAAACTAAGGAACTACCAGGAGCTAGAAGGGAGGCCCCGAACAGATCCCTCCCCAGTGCCTTCGGAGGGAGTATGGCCCTGCTGGCACCTTGATCTCAGACTTCAGGCTTCCAGAACTGAGGACAATACAGTTTTGTTGTTTAAGCCCCTCAGTTTGCACTGCTTTGTTTTACAGCATCCCTAGAAAAATAATACACATAGCAATTAAGAATTTAGAAGTAGGAAGAGTCCCAGAAAGGTTGAAAAGAGACATCAAGAAAACATATCTACCAGAAGAAGTGTCCCAACCATTAATTGGGATACAAGAACCGGACTATAATGCCTTGGAAGAGATTGGCAGGACCCCTGGCCTGGGATACCAGGCAGTGATCCGATGGGGACTCAGGAGGAAAACCAAGGCAGCCTCCAAAGGAGGCTGAAGCTTATCACATGAGGGCCTGGTTACCAGAACTGCTTGAAGGTTGGAATTCAGGCTGGTTAAATGTGATCTTTCTCAAGTTTAGGCTGACATGGGGACCAGGAATGGAGTGGAATTGATGTGAGGATCTAGGGAATACAGATGTGGTAAAGAGAAAGGATGCAAAAACCAGGAGCCATTTGACCCCAAAGAATGTCATTATGTTTGGAGCATATTTCTTACGTAAAGTTAAATATACTGCACATATAACTCAATTATAATTTTATATATGCCAGTAACTGTTTCTGCCAATTACTGTACTCAGAAGGGTTCAAGTGAGGCCATCTGCTAGGCACTGTTTGTGAGACAAAGTATTCTAGTACAGTGTGGTTAAGATCTCTAGAACTACAGAATAAAACCAAAGCCCAAGTCTACCATCCTGCTACTTACCTGCTGTGATGGAATTCCATTTTAGTACTGAATTTTATTATATATCTCAGATCTGTTTCTAAAAGAAGGAATTCCAAGTAAACAGAACTGACAATCATCATGTAGATGTGGAGATACACTGTCTGCTTCAAGGGATTTTCTCTACAATCAATTCACTCTGGAGAATTTCAGTAAAACTGGCCTATCTCTTTCAAAAATCACCAAACGGCGGTGTTTCTTATTTCCATTTGTCTAAATGAGACAGAACAGGAGTTGCACCAGGACTAAACGGTTGTCCTCGTAGGGGCACAAGGGATGGTCAGAATGGAGGGTAGGTGATGAGCAAAGACCCACACTGATTACCCTGTCCAAAAGCATAACTAGAACATACCCTAAAACACATATTATCCTTCCACTATTTCATATATGAAATATCTAGGTCATTAAACATTTTTACTACAAAGGATAGATTATCTTGCAAACATATATAATTTATGGATTTTTTATTATCATATATTTCAAATGAACAAAAATCATATAATGGATATCCTTGTCCTTAGATTGAACAAATGTTAATATTTTGCCACTTTTATTTCAGGTATGTTTTAGTAAAACTTAGCTGATAACACTAAAGCACTCTTGCACTTTGTTGTCTCCAGTTCCTCCTCAGAGGTAGCCATTATCCTCAAGGTGGTGTATATCCTTCCCCTAACATGTTTACCTTATTAACGTACATGGAATTCCAACATGCACGTTATAGATTTTTAAAACTTGGTTTCTGTCTATTTGCCATACTTTCCCCTTTCTTCCTGTCTTCCCCTTTCCCACTTTCTGTGGAATTGATCAATTTGCTTCTCTAGTCTCTTCATTTTTCTTTTGCTAGTTAAGATGTTATATATCTATTTCTGGTCTTTCAATAGTTACCCTTAAAATTGCATATGCATTGTACATATACTTCAAAACATCATGTTGTAGTGATAAATACATACAATTTTATCTGTTAATTTCTAAAAAGGATTTATTGTTAATTTTTAGATATAAGAATGATACTGTAGTTATGTTCAAAAATAGTCTTTAGCTTTTAGAATAATACTGGAATGTTTATGAATAAAAACATAAAAAATAAAAACTATTTTAAATAAAACATTTTGCATATGTACTTGATTTTAAAAGTCTGAACTTAATTCATAGTTTCATCTTCGTTTTGAACACCATAAGGACTTTGTAGCATTTTAAGTCCAATCATTTCATCCCTCTCCCATTTCCCATGTTAACTTTGTCTAGTTTTTAGGTTCACCTTGTTTTTAAGGAGCGCAACTTAGTAACTGATATTTTTATAGCAACTGTTAGTTTGATGTGTTCACGTGCTTATTATCAGTGTCTTTGGTCACGGGTTCCTCACACACACCCTACTCTGGGTTCAGTTTCTCTATTCCTGAAGTACATGTTTCAGTAATTCTTTCACCAAAAACCACGTGAACTCTTTAGTAGTTCTTTGTTGTTCCAAATGTCTTCATTTCAGTCACATTTTATAATAGTAGTTTGGCTCAATAATTATTCCAGGTCAACAGCTATTATATTTTCTTCAGCACATCATCTTCTGGCCTCTGTTGCTGCTGTCGGATGTTATTAGTTGCGCCAGTTCCCTAAGCATTCCCAGGAGCGTGTATGTGTGAAGAAAATACCTTTGGAAGTCCTTGCGAGAACTATCAGGCAAGAGAGCAGAATCAAAGGTGTCCAAATAGGGACAGAAGAGATCAAACTCTCACTCTTCGCTGATGATATGATGTTGTATCTGGAAAACCCCAAGGACTCAACCAAGAGACTCCTGGAATTAATTAATGAATTCAGTAAAGTCTCAGGTTACAAAATCAATACACACAAATCAGAGGCATTCATATATGCCAATAACATTCAATCGGAGAACCAAATTAAGGACTCAATACCCTTCAAAATAGCAACAAAGAAAATAAAATATCTAGGAATATATTTAACTAAAGAGGTAAAGGACCTCTATAGAGAGAATTATGAAACACTAAGGAAGGAAATTGCAGAACACGTAAATAGATGGAAATCCATACCATGCTCGTGGATTGGAAGAATCAACATTGTTAAAATGTCTATACTACCCAAAGTAATCTATAAATTCAATGCAATTCCTATTAAATTACCAACACCATTTTTCACAGATTTAGAAAAAATAATTATACACTTTGTATGGAATCAGAGAAGACCCCGTATAGCAAAAGCAATTTTAAGCAATAAAAACAAAATGGGAGGTATTGATTTTCCAGACTTCAAACTATACTACAAAGCCGTGGTTCTTAAAACTGCCTGGTATTGGCACAAGGGCAGGGACACAGACCAGTGGAACAGAACAGAAAACCCAAATATAAAACCATCCTCATATAGCCATCTAATCTTTGACAAAATAGACAAAAACATACTCTGGGGACAAGAATACCTATTCAATAAATGGTGCTGGGAAAACTGGATAGCCACATGTAGAAGACTGAAACAGGACCCACAGATTTCACCTCTCACAAAAATCAAATCACGGTGGATAGCAGATTTAAACCTTAAAAGGGAAACCATTAGAATTCTAGAAGAAAATGTAGGAAAGACTCTTACAGACATTGGCCTAGGCAAAGAATTTATGAAGAAAACCCCTAAGGCAATCACAGCAACAACAAAAATAAATGAATGGGACCTGATTAAATTAAAAAGCTTCTGCACAGCCAAAGAAACAGTCACAAAAATAAACAGACAGCCTACAGAATGGGAAAAAATTTTCGCATATTACATATCAGATAAAAGACTGATAACAAGAATCTATTTAGAACTCAGGAAAATCAGCAAGAAAAAATCAAGCAATCCTATCAAAAAGTGGGCAAAGGACATGAATAGAAATTTTTCAAAAGAAGATATAAGAATGGCTAAAAAACATATGAAAAAATGCTCAACATCCCTAATCATCAGGGAAATGCAAATCAAAACCACAATGAGATATCACTTAACTCCGGTGAGAATGGCCTTTATCAAAAAATCCCAAAACAACACATGTTGGCATGGATGCGGAGAGACAGGAACACTCATACACTGCTGGTGGGAATGCAAACTAGTGCAACCCCTGTGGAAAGCATTATGGAGATACCTTAAACAGATTCAAGTAGACCTACCATTTGATCCATTCAATCCAGCAATCCCATTATTGGGCATATACCCAAAAGAACAAAAGTCATTCTATAACAAAGACACCTGTACCCGAATGTTTATAGCAGCACAATTCACAATCGCAAAGATGTGGAAACAACCCAAGTGCCCATCAATCCACGAATGGATTAGTAAACTGTGGTATACGTATACCATGGAGTATTACTCAGCTATAAGAAATAACAATGATACAACATCTCTTTGGTTCTCCTGGAGAGAGCTGGAACCCACTATATTAAGTGAAGTATCCAAAGAATGGAAGGACAGGCATCACATGTACTCACCAGAAAACTGGTTTCCCTGATCATCACCTAAATGCACATCGGAGAAGGATACCAATTGGATATCAGACTGAGACAGGGGGTGGGGGGAGGGGGATGTATGCCTACATGATGAGTGCGTTGCGCACCGTCTGGGGAATGGTCATGCTTGAAGGTGCTGACTCGGGGAGGTGGGGGGGGAGGGGATGGAGGTATGACTACATGGTGAGTGCCAGGCGCACTGTCTGGAGAATGGACACGCCTGAGGCTCTGACTCACGGGGATGAGTGGGACATGGACAATGTATATAACCTGAGCTTTTGTACCCCCATGAAGAGCTGAAATAAATAAAATAAAAAATAAAAATAAAAAAAAGAAAATACCTCACCAGAAATTTCCATAGGAAAACAATTATATAGGTAATTAAGTACCACTACATTTAAATCTTTGTGAAATAATTCAAATTCCATTTTTAAAAAAATGTATTGCATGCTTATGCTAAGCCAGGGGCTTACGTAGATTCTCCCATTGATTCTCACAATCTTAGGAAATTGTTTAAATAGCTCCACATTTTTACAAATGAAGAAACTGAAGCCCTGGGTGGCCGAATAATTTACTCTTGATCACACAGCTGAGAAACAGCATTCAAGGGATGCAAACCTAGTTCCTCTAATCCCAAATCCAGTAGAGTGGGCTCTAGAGCCAATAATATTTATTTTTATCCCCTCGCCTATTTTTATGACAGTGAAAAGAAATGATAATGTTAACTAAGATACAGAGACTTTAATCACTGTCATCTAATGATCACATAATATACAATGGCGTCTTCCTTACAGAGTCCCAGGTGGAAGTCGGACTGGAAGCCCAAGGGTCGGAAACCCCCGAGTGCCCCTGAGGGTTGGGGAAGCCACTCTGCTTTCAAAGGCTGAGAGAGTTAGGAACTCAGCTGCCTGCTTGAGTAATCATATTCATGAGTTTTAGATTCAGGGTAGTTTCTTCAGCCATATGTTCAGAAATTGAAAGGTGGAAAAATTGAAAAATAAATGACCTTTGGAAAACAGAAGAGCCTTTACTCTAGAGAAAAATGTAATTCAGTTTTCAGGCACATTTCACTTCTTTTATGACTTGAGGATATCACAATGCATGCCAGCCAAGTCTAATGGGATATATTCGAAGGAGTAGGTCATTTCTGGGGTAGAAAATTTTTTTTATTTACAGCATGCAAGCATGAGAATTAGTGGCCCTGGGTTTCAGTCTGGCCCCTGGATCCGATTTGCTTTGAGAATACCCACAGGTCGTTCAGACTCCATGGGCCTCAGTTTTCTCATTTATAGACTGTAAAACTTGAACTAGCTATCTATCTTTTAATATGTGAACTGAATATATTTCCATTTATTGGACAAACTTTGATCTTTTTATTTTATGTTTATTTACCATAGTGTGTGTGTGTGTGTGTGCGCGTGCATATATGTCATAGAGAGGAAGGAAGCATTTATTTTACTTTCTTTTTTCTCTCCTGACTTCTGTTAAACTGATAAAGTTTTAAATATTCTTGGTCTTATATATGTACATGTGTATGGATGTATTTATGTGTGTATTTGCTGCTCACTTGAAAAGTATACATATATTTTCTTCCATTAAAGATTACCATTAATTTCTTTTCACTTTTTTAATTAAACTTTTTTCAAGATGTGTATATTCGCATACAGTAGTAACAAAGTATAAAGAGCGAGCCTGTGTGCTTTTACCCAGTTTCCATTAATGGCAACTATATCTTACAAAACTGTGGTACAATATTACAACCAGAATATTGACATAGTTACAGTCAAGATACGGAACAATTCCCTCACTACAAGGATCCCTCTATTGCTCTTTTATAGCCACACCTACATCCTCCTCTCCCTTCCACTTCCATCCTTGATTTCTGGCCATCACTACCCTGCTGTCTATTTCTATATGTTGTCGTTTCAAGAATGTTATATAAATGGACTCCTCATATGGTATGTAAACATTTAAGATGTTTTTTTAAAACAGCATTATTCCCTGTAGGTTCATCCAAGTGGTTGCATATAGCAATTATTTCTTTTTATTGCTGTACTAGTAGTATTCCTTGATATGGATGTAACCATATGGATCTACCACATGGTTACCCAGTTGCCTGTGGAAGGACATCTAGGCTATTTACAGTTTTTGGCCTTACAAATAAAGCTGCTGTGAACATTTATATACAGGTTTTTATGTGAACAAAAGGTTTCATTTCTGTGTGATGAATGCTAAAGAGTGTAATTGCTGTATTTTGTGGTATCTGCATATTTAGTTTTAAAAGAAACTGCCAAGCTTTTTTCCAGAGTGGTTGTATCATTGAACATTCCCACCAATGATATATGGGTGATCTCATTTCTCTGCATCCTTGCCAGCATTTGGTGTTGTCCTTACTTTTTTTATTTTAACCACTCTTATTGGAATATAGTAATTTCTCATTGTGGTTTTAATTTGCATTTCCTTTATGTCTAATGATGCAGATTAATGTTTTGTGTGCTTATCTGCCATCTGTATATTCTCTTTAGTAAAATGTCTGTTGTGTCTTTTGCCCATTTTATATTTAGATGTCTGCTTTTCCTATTGTTGAATTTTGATTTCATTATATTTTCTAGATAAAAATTCTTTGTTGTATATGTAGTTTGCAAATATCTTCTCCCAGTATGTAGCTTATCTCTTCATTGGCTTAACAGGGTCTTTCAAAGAGCAAAAGTTTTTAATTTTCAGTAGGTCTGATTTTACATTTTTCCTTTTATGGGTCATGCATTTGGTATAAGGTCTAAGAAGGCTTTGTCTAGCTATATATATCCAACGTTTTCTGTTGTTTTTTTTCTTCAACTTTTATAGTTTTATGTTTTACATTTAAGTCCACGATTCACATTGAGGAAATTTTTTAATAAGATGTGAGATTTAGGTCAAGCTTCATTTTTGCCTATGGATGTCCAATAGCTGCAACATGATTTAGGGAAGGGCAATCCTTCCTCTGTTGAATTGCTTTTGCACCTTTGTCAGTGATCAATTGGGCATATTTGCATGAATCTATTTTCGGATTCTCTATTCTGTTCCACTGATCTAAGTGTCAATCTCTTCATCAATACCACCCACTCTTTATAACTGCAGCAGCTATACAGCAGATCTTAATATTGGGTGGATGATTCTTTCCACTTCACTATTTTTTTCAGGATTGTTTTACCTATTCTAGGTTTTCATATAAATTTTAGAATCAGCTTATTTATGTTTACAGAATCCTTGCTGGGATCCTTTAAAAATTGCATAAAATCTATAAATCAATTTGGGAGAAATAATATCTTTATTGAGTTTTCCAATGGCATATATTTATGAACATGCTATGTCTCTTCATTTATTTAGAACTTCTTTGATTTCTTTCATTGGAATTTTATAATTTACAGCATACAGATACTGCACGTTTTGTTAAATTTATATATAAGTGTTTCATCTTCTTTGGAGTGATGGTAAATATGTTTTGTTTTTAAATTTTGGTTGCTACATGTTCGTTGTTAGTATTCAGCAGCGTGATTGATTTTTGTACATAGTATTCTGTGACCTTGCTGTACTCACTTATTAGTTCTAAGAGAGTTTGTTTTTTAATTCTTAGAAATTTTTATATAGACAATTATCTACAAATGGGGACAAACTTATTTCTTCCTTTCCAATCTGTATGCTTTTGATTACCCTTAATTTTCAAGATATATAGAGAATTATGTATTTCTTAATGAAGTCTACATTTATTCAATATATACATTCTTCTCTCAGAAAATGATAGGACCATGTCACAATTTAACCCCATCTCATCATTTTTCCTTAGAGTTTTTGTTTTACATGTTTAAAACATGCACAAATTTTGGTTGCTCTTTTTTTATATAATTGATAGTTCATTAAAATTTTTGACACATCTTATCAGTTTCTGTGTTCACCACCTTTTCTTGCAACTTGCACCATCCCTCTAAGTTCATTTTTTTCCTGCAGAAGTCCTGCCTTTAATAATTGTTTTGTTTGTTAAGTGAAGGCTTTGAGTGGTGAATTCCCTTAGACCTTTTATGTTCAAAAACATTTTTCTTTGTGCCTGTATGCTAGTTTAGTTGAATATACCATTTTAGATTGACTCTACTCTTGAATATTCTTGAACTATTTAAATATAAAGTTTCAAAGATTCTAAAGTGACATTTTTTTTCCTCCACAGTTTTGAGCTTTTATACCACTGCCTGTGGTATCAATAATGGATAATAGGAAATCTACTGTCAATATAATTACTTGGTAGATAATTTTTACATTTTTTCTCTGATGACTTTTACAAATTCTTTATCTTCAGTATGTCTAGGTCTGGATTTATTTTTACTTACTTTGATCAATACTTTGAGTGAAATTTTCACTTGTTAATTTTATTCTTCTGCATATAGATATCCAATGTTCCTAGCTGTTGTCACAAGACTTCAGTCCTCTGAGTGGATGGGGCAAGATGTTGAGAGGGCCACAGGACGTAAATTTGCAGGGGCTATTGCGCCCCAGGGCAGACTGTACTCCAGTGTGGCTCCACTCGCAAAATGGTGCCAACTTGCAGCAGCTTGTGTCCTGGGGTTTGGGGAGGACCCAAAGTGAATTTCCTCTGGGGAAAAATGCAGTCATATGGATTCCTATTCTGGGCTCAGAGCCTCAAGGGCTGTGGGCTTTCCTGTAGCTAGGAATGCAAGCATCCATGGTGGGAATGTAGACTTCTGGGAATCTCCTGCTTACATTTCCTTGCAGTGGGAAGTCCATTTTGTCGCCAAGCCAGTTCTGGATGCTTTACTTCCCTCTCTGTGCTGCCATCCTGAATCCATGTCTCAGAGGGTCTTTGTCGCTTCTTTGCTGAATTCCAGTGTTCTCCCCTAGACACACTATTGGACATGTGGTTATCTGTTTGTTGATCTGGTCTTTCTTTATTAAAGAAGCAAGTGCTGGGCACCTCTAGTCAGCTGTCTTGATGATCAATTAAGCATACATCGTTTAAAGTTATTGTCACATTCATCATTATTTTGAAAACTTGAAATAAATTTATGTTCCAATTGTTGATGTCGTTGACTTTCCTAGTATGAGGCTACCATATAGTCTTAAATTTTAGCTGGTAAATATTAGGTCTGGAGCTGAGAGGGAGACACACGAAGCCTCAGGTGTAGTAAAATGCTGTTTATGTTAACATCTGGGTGGAGATGGGTGGAGGCTAAAAAAAATCCACACAAGGAAGGGGAGAGCCTTGGGTTTTATAGAGGGTTTTTCTGGGGGGAGTAGAGTAACTGGGCCAGAACAGCTGTTGTAATGAATTCTTAACAGCCACTGTAATGAATTCTTATCAAACAGCTGGTTCCTGGAACCCCTGCATTGGTCACATCCTGCAACTCCAGTGTCATCCTTATCAGGAGGGATAAGAAATGCAAGTTCCCCTCTTACATTCCATTCCTCTATCTCCCTAGGGGTCTGGCAAAGGCTACGTGCCTAATATTCCAGACTCTTTATATATATTTTTTAAGTATATATTTTATAGTTATATATATTTACATATATATCTATATATATATTTACACATATATTTATATATATAAAATATTGAGAATATATGAGGGGGAAGGATTAGGTGCATTGAGTCTGTTCTTTGACTGCTTCCTTGTTTCTTCTGTTCCTGGAGATTTGGTTATCTCTAAAATGTAGTCAGGCCTATCTGAGGGGATAGGATATTTGCCCCTGAGATATGGTTTTGGGCAGGAAACAAAGGCCTGGAGTTTACCCCCTTGCTCTCTGTCTGGGAGAGTCTCAGGAACACCTTGAGGCTGTAAAACAAATTCTAAAAGTTGTGAGCTGGGGAAATGTAAAGAGAAAGATTTACATTTCCTTTTTGGGCTCTTTTCAGGTGTTTGTGAACACAGAGTCCCAGTAGGTTGCCTGCTAGTTTAGGAGAGAAACAGCAGAGTAGGGAGAGCTCAAAATTGATTTTTAGCTATTATTAGAAAATTGGAAGATTCAAGGCTGCCCTAACATTTCCCCGCTTTCTGTTGTTAAAATTAAATTTCTATTTAAAATGAACTCAGAAGTGGGGAAAATAGGCAGAGATCTTTCTTCTGTAGCTACTTCCAGCTGAGAATGGTGCAGAAATCTTCTTACGGTGTTCATTTGAATTATTAAAAGAGATAGAGTTGAAAGTGGATGGTCTTGAAGTTAGATTACAAGCAGGATGGGGTTTCACTGGAAAGAAATAGGGCCTGAATTTGGTTCCATATGAATGTCACTAGATGGTGGAGAATGTAGGGTTTGAAAATCAGAGCTGAAAGTAGAGCCACTAGGGGCCTTAGACAAGAGCTTAGGATCACACATGGTGAGAGCTCATAGTTTTGAGAAGGTAGAGAGGTTTCTTGGATGGCAGGCAGATAGAGATGTCATAGAGTGCCCTTAGTGGGGGGTTGTAAAGTAACGTAATAATTATTAGGGCTCCCAGCAGGGGCAAAGGGCTGACAGGCCTGGTGTATAAGCTGGGCTGTGGCAGCATTCACAGAGTGACATGAGAAGTATGAACAGGAGGAAAAGGGCAATAAGAAGCCATGTATATATCAGAGCCTGGTACCCATGACGAACTGGACTTTTAGGTAATTCGCAGTGGGTGTAAGCAGATTATGAAGGGTCTGTAGGTTTGAGTCCAGAAAGGTTACTCTAGGACAGATGACTCTAGGATGGGATTCCCAGAGGCTCAGCTGTAGTGGTGGAAACAGCGAGAATTATTTAAAAAGTTGAAGGGAACCTGGTTTGTCCTGAGAAATCCTTGAGTAAAATCTAGTCTCTAGGCTGTAGGTGTTGCAGTCCCTTTAAGAAGTCGTCCAGTGAGTTCCATTGCTAGTAGGTAGGCGCCAGGTAGGGGTAGTGGAGAAAGACAAGGGAACCCAACAGAACTTGCTAATTTTTATCTCTTCAAATCGGTTTTTACATTTGTATATGCCTGTCCTTTTTGTGGCAGCCCTTAGGCCTAGAGGGGATGAATAAGCTTAGGTCAGGTGAAATATAATAATTTTAATTCCTGGAGGTAACTTTGTTATTTATTTAATACTTTAATGGCTTTGGAATTAAGCAAGAGTATTAGCAATATTTTAAATAAGAGACAATGTATATAACCTGAACTTATGTACTCCCATGATGAGCTGAAATAAAAAAAAAAAAAAAGATATAGAACCCATACAAAATGAGTGCATGTCAATTGTAACCTTAGGACTGTAGCCTGAATGAAATCTTAAATATTGATTACAAGTTTATCTACACAAATGCAAATTAAGGAAGAGATATGATCACTCTTCTACCCACCCTGAGAAGATACACAACATTGACTACTTCCTCTACCCCTTTTATGAATGTTCATCTTATGTAGATTTACTGGACATCAAATATAACTTCACAAAAATACCATTAATTGCCTTACTGCTCACCTCCTTCACCCTTCCCTTTTTCCTGTGTCCACTTTTTTCTTTAAATAAAAAATTCTCAACCTCTTCTAAAAAAAAAAAAAAGACTTACAAAAATATTTTAGTTCTTTCCATGACATTCCTAAAGAAGCAAATCTTGGACCAGAGTTGATCACAAACTGTTGTCTAAGAAGAATCAGAGTAAAACAACAACCATCCGTGGATGGTAAAGATCTCACAATAGTCATGGTTACAGATATAAAGGAGATTTGATCATTTCTGTGACATATAATTTCATCTATATGATTATTATTGATAATATATATCAAGGCTTACTAGAACATTAGGAATCTCATACAGTCTTGGAATAGATATTTATATCATATTTTTATAAATATAATTCAAAGAAAGTTAAACATCATTTCACATTTGACAATGTTTTCCTGTATGGTTTAACACACCAGTAAGCCTAATAAGTTTTTCTTGGGCTTCTAGTGTCTCCACTATTAAAAGTTAAAAAAAAAAAAAAAAAAAGGAATCCAGAGTTTTGTTCTTGAAAAGCTTGTCAAATATTATAGGTTTAAAATATTTGTTTAAATAGAACCACAGGTCACTTTTAAAACAATGGCTTTCATTTACCCAGGAGTGACAGTCTTTAGAAGACTCTAAGGGCAATGTAAATGGCATATGGGTTTAAACTTTAATCCTTAAAGTTTAGTTTTTCTAGTTAGTCAAAATCTAACAAAGATAACACGGTGATTATTTTTACAAAACATAAAATCTTGTCTGTCTTAGGCCAGTCACCAAAGAGGCAAAGAAAACTTTCTATAGTATGACTGTTATTGGTGCCCACCTCAGATGTAGTTATTTTCATTGATGTATTAAGTATGATCTTAAACATTTAAACTTTAATAGCAATTTTAAACTAGTTTCATTTACCAAAGGTTACCAAGGTGATGTGAACTACAAGGCATTTGAGTTCTTTCAATGTTTTTAATAAAATGTTACGTGAGTGCTTACTTTTTCTTTAAGCCAATTAATTAGAGCTCTTTTACATACTCTGGTAGTGAAACATTACATACACACGACATATATGGACACGCAAACACATAGACATATAAGAGACAATTTTAGATGAAACAAGGCAGAAAGTTCTATAGTTTGAAAGCTCAGAGCATACCAAGGAAAACACTGCATGTAAAGTTTCAGTGAAGTTTTTTCTAGAAGTCAGAGGAAGGAATCCATGAGATCTTTGCCCAGTGGGGCTAATTGGGAAATATAAAAAGGGATGGGCAGGCAAAGACTTTATCTCCCAGCTACAGAGAAGCGGTGGAATACACAGGGCATTGTATTTTACCTTTCACTCTGACAATGGGGGGTAGGAGAGGGAAACAGAGGCCCTGAAAATTCAGGAAGAGCAGAGGACGTGGCTCTGGCATTAGTTCTTAGTTGTGCCAGAGAGTCACCTAAGGCTCGGCCATCCCAGTGTGTTGAAGTTCAGTCTGTTCTGAAGCCTGACGTGCAGTCAGACGGAAGCAGTTTCAGAGGGTCCGTGGGCATGGAGGATGCGTGTTCAAGGTGGGGCAGCCAGGTCCAGAATGCAGGTGCCATCTCCCATTTTAGGAAGAGGGCACTTGCTCTCCTAGTGCCCTTCTTTTGTCAGAGGGGCACAGTCCTGGCAGAGTCCATTTCCTGGGCATTTTCACTCCAGGGACCCAGAGCTGCAGTGGAGGCAGGGCTCAGTTCCCGTAGAAGGGTGTGGCTTTGTCAACTACTTGCTTGGGGCCTTTTTGAGTGACTCTGGAAAAACTCCTTTACAGGAGCAGCCACTATTTGAAAAGCTTTTTCTGTTTTGGGGGCTGTTGTCAGTCCCACTCTCTTTTTCCTTCGCCTCTCCCCTCATCTTGGTTATTAAAGACCTTGAAGGCAGCTTTAGGAGATCCTTTCGTGGGTTTTGAGAGCCTTCATCTCATTTTTGGAGCTTGCACCTGATGTCAGACATGGACTGGGAGATAAAATGTATATTGAGGAATAAAGTTCCCTCGGAGTTCCTACTTGATAATCCCATAATGGGCCTGATTTGGGGATGGCCACTGTCCCCACTGGCTGGGCAGGTGTATGTCTATGGATTTCATTGCCATGTGTCTGGGCATTAAGCCAAATCCTCTTCTTCTCCTCAGGGGATAGAGTAGAGGAAAGAATAATGTAGTGGTCATGCTAGGTCAGGTCATAAGATTGAGTTAAATATTCGAATTCCTTGATAAAGGCATGGGGATTGGTTGAAAAGGAGCCTGGTGTCTTATCTATTTGTGAAAGGTGAGAGAGAGGAAATGGGACAGGCACCCGCATGATGTCTTCCACCCCAGCCACTTCCCTGAGTGGGGACAAACCACTTGTGGTAGAATCTGCAGGTCCTGGGACTTGAGCAGAACAAGAGCAGGTAGTAAGGGGGCTGGGAAGAGGACAGGGGGCAGGTTGGGCATTAGGCTGAGGGAGGTCTGGTTGGGGAGAGCTGTATGGGGGAGGGCTGAGATCGGAAGGGTAAGGAGTGTAGCAGGTCAGATTACAGCTCCTACACAATGAAGGTCAAGAGTAGAGGGCAAAAAAGGCTTGGATATAGGGAATCTCAGACCATTTGCCATTGCATGACAAAAATTTTCCAGATCTTATAATATGCTAAAATCAAAGGTCCCTTTTTCGGGCCATTGTGAGCTACTGTCAAGTTTATATTGTGGCCAAAACATATTACAGTAAAAGACAAGCTGCTTTGGTCGGATTTCATCAGTGAGACTTAGTTCTTTTAAGTTTTGGAGGAGACATCCCAAGGGGGTAGTTTTAAGAGGGATAGACTGAGAGTTTCCCATGCCCCTGGATACAGTAAGAGTCACTCGAGGCAGATTCCACTCAGTTATAGGCGTTCCCAAAACAACGGAAGGGCAGAGGAGAAGAGAGTTACCAACTGGAGCAGGTGTCCCTGGATCCAACAGGGCCTTAGGCCAAAAGGTGGAGGGGTTCTCCGGCCTATGGGTAGGACTTTGAAGGTGAGAAACGAGAGTAAGAGAGATCAGAGTAACCCGAGAATGAGCTTGTGAGCTCCCACTCACCAGGAACACAGGATGTCCCCAGGATGTGGCTTTTGAAGGTCAGCAAAGGAAGACCCGTGGAACTTCTTGGGTGATGAGAGTAAAAGAGATAGGAGGAACCCGAGAGCAAGTTTGTGAGCTTTTACTCACCAAAGATGAAATGTGGATTGTGAAGGTCACCAAGGGGAAGACCTGAGTCGCAGCCTGGAGTCTCTCTCTCAGCTTGGTTCAGGAGGGTCTGGGTGGGCAACTACCTTGCCTCAGCCAAGCTAGAGCGCTCTGCCTACCTTGCGGGATCAGAGACGAGTTAGAGAGAGACCCCTGCATGGCTCGGGACTTCTCCCAGCCACCTCGTCGGGGATGAGGGAGGTTAATGGCTCCAGGGGACATGATCAACCCAGGAGACTGGTCTCTCTCTCAATTTAGTCAAAGATCTGTGGATACCTTACCCACGACCCAGGGACTCAGACGAAGGCAGGATTCGGGAATAAGCCCAGGACCAGCTGCCACAGCCTACTGCTTCCCGAGGTCCAAGCCCCGCCTGCTGGAGTCCCAGAGGCTGGGTCCACCCGGTGTGCCCTCCTCCGGAGCTGAGAGGGAGACCCACAAAGCCTCGGGTGTAGTAAAATGCTGTTTATTTGAACATCTGGGTGCAGATGGGTGGAGGCTGAAAAGAGTGTCCACAAGAGGAAAGGGAGAGTCTTGGGTTTTATAGATGGTTTTTCCGGGGAGAGTGGAGAACTGGGCCAGAACAGCCACTGTAATGAATTCTTATCAAACAGCTAGTTCCTGAGACCCCTGCATCAGTCACATCCTGCCACTCCAGTGTCATCCTTATCAGGAGGGATAAGAAATGCAAGTTCTCCTCTTGCATTCCATTCCTTTATCTCCCTAGGGGTCTGGCAAAGGCTACGTGCCTAATAGTAAATTCATTTAGAGTAGGAGGTCTTTGGGGTTTTTTTAATTTTTTCTCCTAGGTTCATCGTCTCCTCGTCTGGTGCTTTGTAAGCTCTTCCCTGTCCTTACCTGCCTTCACTAAGTCCAAGCTTTCAGTTAAGAACCACAACTTACAATGATTTCTTCAGGGCTCTCCCTCACTGATACTGTGGCTATCGCAAATCAAATCACCTAGCCAACAGGCATCTTGGTTCAGTTCTTATTACAGAGATGAGATTTGTTCTCCTATCTCCCCAGATCCTCGGGGAGTTTCCTGTGAAGCCACAGCTAAGGCAGCAAGTACTGAGCCACTCTCCCCTTTCCCATAAGAAGGGTGTTCCTACCTCAGCTCCAGGCTTCAGTGACCCTGTCCTTAGTATTTTGTGGAAAGCACAATTCACATCTATCTCTAAATATCAACACCCCCACAGTCACTGCCTTCTCCCAGACCATAGGACAGCAGGTCCAAGCCTTCTTTTCACTCACCATTTTTGTGTTTCTTTCCTGTTTCTAATTTTATAGATATTTAATTCATCTTTTGAACTCATCAAAATCTCTTTGTATTGCCTCTTTTTTTCTTTTTTTTTTTTTGGCTCTTCTGTTTTTTTTATTTCAAAATATTAAAGGGGTACAAATGTTTTTGGTTACATGGATCACTTTTGTAATGCTTGAGTCAGGGCTGTAAGTGTGTCCACCACCCACATGGTGTTCATTGTACCTGTTAGGTAGGTTTCACCCTCCTCTCCCCCCGACACACTTGATTTCCACTGAATTTTACTACCTTCTGTGCACATGTGCACTCATCAGTTAGTTCCAATTTAATAGCAAATACATGTGGTGTTTGTTTTCCATTCTTTGGATAATTCACTTAGGATACTGGTCTCCAGTTCTAACCAAATTATTGCAAAAGGCATTAATTCATCATTTTTATGGCTGAGTAGTACTCCATGGTGTACATATACCACATTTTGTTAATCCACTCATGAATTAATGGGCACTTGGGTTGATTCCACATCTTTGCAATTCTGAATTGTGCTGCAATAAACATTCAGGTGTCTTTTTGATAAAATGACTTCTTTTCCTTTGGGTAGATATCCAGTAGAGGGATTGCTGGATCCAATGGTAGATCTACTTTTAGTTCTTTGAGAACTAAAAGTATTGCCACCTTTCAGATTTTATTGATGTATATTTGAAGTAGAAGAAGTATATTAAAATTTGAACTGCACCACTTGAACCAAAACCTGAACTAGAACTGATACTATTTTTTTCTGTGTGATTTTATGATTTAAATAATTTTAAAGGTGGAGATAAATATGTCATCAAAAATAGGCTTCTATCACATTGATTAGACCTACACACACACACACACACACACACACACACACACACACACACATATACAAACACAATGAGTTAATATACAAACTGGTGAGAACTGAATATGGTCTGTGATAATCAATAGTGTTGTACCAGGTTCAATTCCTTGTTCTGACATATATAACCCTCATATATGATGTCAGAGTGGGGGAAACTAAATGAAGGTCCCTAGGATTCAATGTGCTATTTCTGCAAGTTCCTCTGAATCTGTAATTGCTTTAAAATAAAACGTTTTAAAAAATTAAGGTTATAAAGTCATCCAAATAGCAGAATTGTTCTTATCATTTTTCATTCAAGAATTAGGCAGTTCTGGGGAAAAATAAATGATACACTATATAAAATCATGTATTCCTATACATGATGCATGAAAAGCATTAATTAAATTTTACTTTTTCTTGTTTCCAATGAGTATACTCCTATGCCAATTTATCTTTCCAAGTATGACCTGTCTTCTATCTTATTTGTTCATTTATTAATTCACTTTGCAAAAACTTTTGAAGCATTAATTATTTGTCAAACACTACATTGTTTAACAACAAAGCCCTGGGGAAATCAAAGATGAATAAGATAGAGTTCCTGTCCCCAAGGGTCTTCTGATCTATTGGAAAAGAAAAACATGTAAACAGCTATAAAGTAACCTGATAATTCTATGAACTAAGTCCTACATGAACACAAGAGGAGAGAAAATCTGTCTTTGGGAATCAGTGACAGCATCCCAGAGTGGACATATAAGCTAGATCTTAAAGGGTAATTAGGGATTGTTTTCAGAATGTGAGAAATTTTATGGGATAAATTGTTAGGGTGGAAAAGGCTTAGTAGGTGTTCACGGTGCAGGTGGAGAAAGATTTCTCACACAGAGATTAAGATATAAAAGTAAAATTTATTTTATCCTTTAGAAGGACAGAGAGAATGAGAGAGAGAAAAGAAAGAAAGAAAGAAAGAAAGAAAGAAAGAAAGAAAGAAAGAAAGAAAGAAAGAAAGAAAAAGAAAGAAAGAAAGAAAGAAAGAAAGAAAGAAAGAAAGAAAGAAAGAAAGAAAGAAAGAAAGAAAGAAAGAAAGAAAGAAAGAAAGAAAGAAAGAAAAGAAAGAAAGGAGGGAGGGAGGGAGGGAAAGAGGGAAGGAAGGAAGGAAGGAACGGGGGAAGGGAGCAGAGAGACGGCGTGGCATCCCAAAGAAAGAGAAGGGAGATGCCAGCAGCGAGGCCAAGTGGCTTGCTGCTTTTACAGAGACAATGAGAAAAATGGAAAGTTGGGAGATTCAAGGCCACCCTAACAAAATGGCCTAATTTTTTCAACAAATAAATGATACAAATCAAAAGGGAAATCAATTGGTTGATATAGATTAAAAGATACTTAAGAAAGAAATCAACCAAATTTAATATGTAGTCCTCATTTGAATAACACTGTAGAAAGACATTTATGTTATAATCAAAGAAATTCAAAAGCAGATTGGATGAATATAAAGGAATTATTGTTAATAGTATTTAATAATAATGATATGGATAAAGATATGATATTGTTAGTAATAATGGTAGTTACAGAATTATTGTTAACTTTGTTAGGTGCAATAATAGTATTGTTATTTAGTTTAAAAAATCCTTTATGTCGGAGTTAAAAATTGAAGTAGTCACAAATAAGATGGTATGATGACTGTGATTTGCCTTAAAATATGCTAGAAAAATAACATCATGGGAGATAGATGACACATGATTGACAAAAAGTTACTAAATGTTGAAATTGGTTGATGAATGAAAGGGAATTCATTAACACCATTCTCCCTATGCTAATTCTATGTTTGGAAATTTCCATAATAAAAAGTAAAATATATGCTGCAATCATCAACACTTTACATAACAGCTTCAGATTATTTAGCACCTAATCTTCATTTTAATTTATTCTGAATCATAGACAGCATTGATTAATTTTTTCAGTCACAGCAGTAATATTTTCTTCTGGGTCATAGTCCTCTATATTCCAATTAGGTACCAGCCATGGCAGAAGGGATAAAAAGAATTTATTGAAGCTATTTGTGTTTCCTCTGTGCATTGGATGAAGATGAAAATTTTTTTTAGAGAAATTACTGGGAAAAATATCACTTTGCCTTCATTATCATTAGATTTATGAGTGATTTCTATAAGCTCTGAAATTGTAAGCCCATACTTTTAACTCTGAAAATAAGCTGATAGGACTTAGAAACTTTCTACCCAAAAGATTGCACAAAGATTTTTAAAGAAAACTTCAAATAATCTCAGTAAATACATTTTGTTTTAAAAAATAAAGTAAAATATAAAAAGTAGGGCTGCTAGAGGAAGGAAGAAAAGAAAAGTCATTCCAGGCAGGGAAAAACACTATTGACTTTCTTAAAAAATGTTTATGCTAGGGAAATGTTGAAATATTGGCCAGAGCCAAGGGTAGACTGGGAAGCAAGGTGGGGATGAGAGGATAGGAAGGCCGAAAGATCATTAGGAATGACATGGCTAGCAGTATTTCCTAACTAACAAATTTTTCCTAACAAATTTGTATTTAGTCCCTATAAGCAAGAAAGAAGCAATGCAAGTTTTCAAGGGGGAAATAACAAAGTTGCATTTGTTTTGTTATGTATTTCAGGTAGTGGTATGGAGTATGGAATATAGGGAAAATGATCTGACATCAGGGACATCAATGAGGAAGCTTTGTAGACGGTGTAAACAATAGGAGGGCTTGAACTACACCATAACGTTGGCATGGAAGGAAAGGCTTTGTCAGACAGATTTCATTAACATTTGAAGACTCAACGGAAGGCAAGAGAGGAAGAGGAACAACTTAGTTGATACCAACATCATTAACCAAGTTTGAGAATACAGAACTTAGAGTCGGTTTGGGGAGGGAGGACATAATAAGTACAATATTAGACATGTTAAACTTGAAGGTCTACAGCTGCAGTCCACAACCTCCAGCCACAGACCAGTACTATGGAGTGTTAGGGACTGGCCACAGAGCTCCAAACCCTCACCTCTGGTCCCCTGGAAAAATTGTCTTCCATGAAACAGCAAACGGGATTGGGGGGACCCGCACAGCAGGAGCGAGTGAGGCTTCATCTCTACTTACAGTACTTACAGCTGTTCCCCATTGCTCACATCACCGCCTGAGCCCTGCACCCCCACCCTCTCCTGCTCCCATCCTGTGGAAAAAGTGTATTCCGTGAAACCGGTCCCTGGTGCCCAAAATGTTGGGGACTGCATACAAGACAACCAGGCAGAGCTCAGGATGACACCTTAGGGCTAGAGGTCACTTGTCCTTTGCTGAAGTTAAAGATACTACCCAGGGAAAACATGCAGAGCAAGAAGATAAGAAGACCAAAGGCAGAACTCTGGTGAACCTAAAAACTAATGCAAATAAAAGAGCTGTAGGTTGAAAAGTAATGAGCAGAGATGGGGAGAACCATAGGAAAAATGTTATCTGATCATTTCAGTAAAGCTTCATAGGGTAGGTGAGATTTGAGGAAATGCTTAATTGTGTTGGAATAACGTATTAGGGAGCTCTAACAATCCATGAAGAAGAAACTCTAAGAAAACAAACATAAACATGAATGTGCATATTTAGCTAAATAATTTGAAGCAATCTAAGTCTACAAAGCCTTTAGTTTTGTTTAATTATCTTTGTAACATTTGCTTCTTCGTAGTTTATATTCTCCTGAACCTATCATGGGCATAATTATAAGCAGGAGTATTTTAATTAATGCTGATTGCATTTTATCTTGAAACATTTGCAAAATTAAAAGCCTAAATTATCTTTGTAATGATGAGCTACAGAGTTTGAGCTGTTAGTTTCTATAAAATGACAGTTGAGGTAGGAGGGATACCAATTATTCCCTAGTATAATGTCTTTCCTTTATTTATTGATAGTAAATGTTTCCTTTTATTTTGCACCTGGCAAAGTCAACTCTCAACTATCTCACAGCCAAATATGTGATAATCTGTGGCAAAGTTTTATACTTCACAGTCCATTAGGATAAAGACAGGGCAATGATGGATTTTATTTTTCTTTTTTGCTTGTTTATTTTCTCTTTCACTATATCAAGATTGAGGTCTTGTATCCATACCAAAATTCAGCCTTAATACTCAAACACTTAAGTATCTTTCCCATTGTTAGGAAAAGTTTCTGTCCAGAAACACCATAAGCTTAGAAGGAGAAAGAACAGTTGAATACTGGCTGTGCTTTCCATCAGCATAATAGGTAATCTCACGTATAATGAGGAGTTTTTGAGCAAGAAACAGAATTTGGAAGGTAATATTGCTTCCTAGCTCATTTTGAATCATGTCTTTATTTTTGAAGTAGTCATGAATTCCTAAATTATATCCTAAAGTAAAGGATCCATACCTATATATCCTGATCCTCCTCTTTAGCACAGAAACTTAAACATTAGTTGAGATTATAAAATATAATATGCAAGCTTGCTAAAAATGACCTTTTTGAGCTCCCATACCCATGGCATTTGGAGGACACAGCAGGTGAGGTATTCCTGAGAACCCTACCATGCCCGATCCTTGCACGAGCCCAGGAGCGTGAGCCTTACTAAGTGACACTGAGTCATAGAAAAGGGAAACTTGATAAAATCATAAATTTCTTATTTGCTGAGCACTAGAAAAGGAAATCCACAAAAGCTGTACTTTTTGGTACAATGTTCCCAGAGCCTTGCTATTGAAGAGCCATTACAGAGAGAGGCTGATGACCAAAGCTACAGATTAGAGCTGGGAAAAAAATCCCCTCCAGGATGCAACTGTGAAACTCACTTTCTCATTACTAGTTTCTGCCCCTGTGTGAAGTTTAAATTGGGTTGAGCAAGGTGGCCAAATCCTTCTGTTATCAAAATGAAGCATATTGTCAAAAGGAAAATGCACCAACTGATCTATACTGATTGTTCTATTGCTGATTTTATCTTCTTGGTGCTGGGGCATAACGTATTTCCTCTCACCGGGATGGAAGAGAATCTTTGAAGGATTCTGAGTAAAAGCATCAAAAGGAAAATTCTATTGATAAAGATCCAAAAGTGGAAAGCAGATGAAAGATTCTTTAAGTGTTTCAATAAAAACATTAATATGAGATAAATTACATACTAATAAATTTTTAAAGCATTTTACTTAAAAATCTGACTTGCAGGTATATAGCATATGTGCTAATTTTGTGTGGTTTAGTAAGTACTAGAATGACAGTATCACAGAATACCTATGCATGCCTAAATCAACTAGTCTAGGGGGATCTAAGTAAGGACAATCTAAGGAAGAGTTATGTTGGAACCAAATTTAAGAACTCATTCTCACCTCTTTCTCATTTTTCTGCCCTGATGTGGGAGGTTGCTGATGTGACATTACACTTGTCATCCTTAGGCTAAGTATTCAACCTGCACTGTTATATGTAGCTTGAGAAGTCCTAGGGACAGTCTTTAGGGGAATTCCTTCTGCTGAAGATGTTTCCTAGTGAACAAATACAGTCATGTGTCACTTAATGACAAGGATGTGTTCTGAAAAGGGCGTCTTTAGGCAATTTTGTCATTGTGTGAACATCATAGAGTGTACTTACACAAACCTGGATGGTCTGGCCTACTACACACCTAGGCTATGTGGTATACCTTATTGCTCTCAGGCTACAAACCTATACAGTGCATTACTATACTGAATACTGTAGGCAATTGTAACACAGTGGTTAAGTTTTGTATATCTAAATGCATCCAAACTTACAAAAGGTCCAGTAAAAATGTGGCATAAAAGATTAAAAATGGTACAAGTGTATGGAGCTCATGGAGTTACCATGAATGGAGCTTGCAGGACTGAAAGTTGCTCTGGAGGAGTCAGTGAGTGAGTAGTGAGTGAATGTGAAGGCCTAGCACATTACACTACCGAAGACTTTATAAACACTGTATACTTAAGCTACACTAAATTTATTTTAAAAATAACTAATTGTACTATGATGTTATGATAGCTACCACTTCACTAAGCAATAGGAATTTTTCAGCTCTGATATAATCTAATGGGGCCACCATTGTATATTTAGTTCATTGTTGATTGAAACATTGTTATGCAGCACATGACTATATACAAATGCAAGAAAAACCATAGATAATTTCCCCCTTGACATTGTAATGTTTAACACAGATAAATTGCATATAACACTCAACAGAAAAACTCACAGGATATATTTCAAGGATATTACGGAGTTGAAGCCTGATAGCAAACTCACATAAAGCATCTATAAAAATGAATTATTATTTTAATTTGTTTTAAAACTTAGTATCATACTAAAGCCCTCAGACTTCAGCAAAAATCAGGATGTTGCTTTGAGAAAATTAAATCCACAGATTGATTGGTAAAGCCCTTCATAATCTGGCACAAATCTACCTTTCCACTTCAAGATTGCCACTTTCTATTGTACAGCTCAACTGTAGGAGTGTCTTCTACGTTGACAATCACTGTGGGTTAGTTTGTTTAGGGCAATCATTTTCTGACAGATGAGTAAAAGCAAATCCTCTACTTCTCAGAAAAGTGTCATCTGGATTCAAGGTAGGACTGTTCCAAACTTATCCTCTATGGTATAAAAAATTAAACTCCCAAACCAGCTGTCTTAGATTGTATTCCTTGAGAAACAAACTCTGAGGTGGGAATTTGCACACAAGAAATGCAATGGAGCGTGCCCTTGGATGCACACCCCGGGGGAAGTGAAGGAAGTGGGACTGAGCAGAACAGAGAACCGAACTGCTAAGCAATCTCAGCAAAGACTTCAGCCAATTCCATGGGAGCTCTTAAACTGTAATATCCCTTCAAAATTGTTCACTTTGAGGGAAAGAGATTGAGATTTTATACTCCTGCACTGACCAGCCATTGGATATGGACTCCCTTGAGTGTGACGGCTTTCTTCAGCGGAAAGTAATTCCCAGAAAGTGTCTGAGCAGAAAGCCATCCACCACCAACACTCCCCGTAGCTGGGGGAATGTGCACTTGGTCCCTCCTGGGGAATCTGAGTGGCATGCCACAACGTCCCCTGCACTAGCCTCATCCCCACCCCCACCCCACAGTATGCTCACTGTTGCCCCATCCTTTGATGTAACAGATATGTATTAGGTATGCAGCCTACTGGATACAAGATATCTGCTGGGGTTTGGTGAAAGTAAAATGATTCTGCAGTCCAGGGGAAAAATAAACACAGGGGAAAAAAAAAAAAAAACAGTGGTGGGAATACAAAGGAGGGAGAGTTTGACTTCCTGTAGAAATTCAATCAGTTTTCATGGAAGGTGGAAGCTTTAGCTCAATGCATGTGTATCCCAACTTGCATGCTTCCCACTTGGCCTGGAGTGCCTTCTTCACTCATTTTTGCCTATTTATATCTCTACTTTATGGCCCTGACCCTGTCTTAACTCTACCACAAGTTCTAACTCAACCCACTCTAGGATCTGAGCAACGGTTGCTCTGTACTACACTGCAGTTAGTCTCTCATGCCCCATGTCATTTACCTTCTCACAGAGGTGTCAGTCATGTCATTGTACCTAAGTGGTAAACACTAATAGGACAGGGGTATTAGCATAATACTTAAGAGATGATTTTCATAATCACAGAATGTAGAGCCCAGCGATACCTTAGAGATGATCTTGGCAAAGCATCCCAAATAGGGGGGAAAGAGTCAAGAAAGGAGATTGTAATTTTCTTGAGGTCTCCCAGCTGGCAAAAGAAAGATTTAAGATTAGGGCCAAGTCCATGGACCCCCCTCCACTGCCTTACACTCTTTCCTCCAATGAATGAAACAATTTATGAGTCTGAAGCTTAACAAATGTGAGGAAACTTGGAAGTACGTGTTGAGAAGTAGATTTTTTCCCCCAAGTAATAGACAGACTTTATCAAGCTGAGTGATCTTATAATTCCTGTGCCCAGTTTAGTTTTACTAGACATATATTTAGGTAAAAGTCGTAAGTATCTTTTATTGTAGAATAAAAGGTTGGGGAATAAATGGTTGGGGAAAATCTGTAATAAATTTTGTATATCCAATTGAGCTACTATGGAGAAATGGAAGATATTTTTGCTTTCCTCCAAAAGTGCCTAGGTGCTGTAATGAGATAAAATTCACCAGATCAAATGAATCACTGTTTTGAATAGTTATGACAATTTGCGTCTCTGTGTGTGTGATTTGTAATCTTTATGCATAGCTATATTTAAACCAATTAAACAAACTGAGTGAAACAATGGTCCCTAAACCTGACTGACAATCAGAATGACTCGAGGATGTTTTCAAAGATTCCCAAGTCCCACTCTCTGGAGATCTGCACTGACTGGGTAGGAAATGTCATCCAAAGAGCAAAATATGAGAAGCTGCCCAGGTACTCCTCGGTGCAGCCAAGCTTGGAAATTGTGTTGCTATAAAGTATGAGGTGATAGCGTTTCATCCCTCCATGGTACTGCCACAGAGGCCTTACCTCTGCAAAGTAGCCCTACCTCTGGCTTATGGCCCCTGACTGCTGGTCAGCTTCGGGCAGCCCCATTAGTCACAGGGAGGTCTGGAGTAAGAGAATGAAGGACACAGCAGCAGCTGCCATGCCTCAAAAAATGACAAACACACACTTTACATGCCACATCAATAGCATACTTGAAGGTGTGTTATAATAAATGCCTCACTCTGATACCAAAATACATGCGCCTGGGTCAGACCTCCTCCCAGTCATCACCAGGCCACCAACTCTACACCTTCTTCTGCTCATCTCTAATCATCCTGCTGAAAATTGCCTAAAGAGATACCAATGACCTATGTTACTTAAGCCACATTTCCTAAATTAAGGGAATAATAGATCATTGAAAAGACCCCAAAGGCTATTTGAGGCCATAAGGGTATAAATAAAACTGGTATTACAATAGGAGTTTATCTCTAACAAGTGTGTGTGTGTGTGTGTGTGTGTGTGTGTGTGTGTGTGTGTGTGTGTGTGTGAATGGAAAAAAACAAACTATAAAATAATTTAAAGAGGTTTATTCTGAGCTGAATATGAATGATCATGCCTGGAGATCTATAATCCCAAGAAGCCTTGAGTAAATGCTCCCAAGGCAGTCTTGTCACAGTTTGGTTTTATACATCTTAGGGAAACAGGAATTGCAGATAAAATAAAATCATAAACCGATATCTGGAAGGTATACATTGGTTTGGTCTGAAAAGGCGGGACATCTCAAAGCAGGGGCTTACAAGTCATAGGTGCATTCAGAGATTCTTTGATTTGTAATTGGTTAAAGAAATAAAGCTTTGTTTAAAGACATGGAGTCAGCAGAAAGGAACGCTTGCTTGATGGCTGGGGTGAGGTGGCGCATACCTATAATCCTAGCACTCTGGGAGGCCAAGGCCCGTGGATTGCTTGAAGCCAGGATTCAAGACAAGCCTGAGCAAGAGAGAGACCCTGTCTCTACCAAAAAAGAAAAGAAAAGAAAGAAAGGAATGCTTGAGTTGAAATAAGGGGGTCTGCTACCTGTCATGTCATATGCCAGAGTCAGGTTGGAAAGTAAGCCACATTGTACCCATTTAATTAAAAAAAAAGGACACTTTAATGAGGTTTTATGGTTTGTAAGGCTTGACTTAACATTTGCCTTGCGTGGCCTTAGGTCCTGTTTGCAATTTAGTATTTTATTTCCATTAAAAGTCTGTTTTGTCAGTCTTATGATCTCTATTTTAACATTAACGCTGCTGTGTCTAAACTCCAAAAGGGAGCAGGGTATAAAGAGGTGTGTTCAACCTCCCTTTCTGTCATGGCTAGGGACTCAGTTTTAAGGTTTTCCTGAGGTCCCCTTGGCCAAGATGGGGTCCATTCAGTCAGAGGGGCAGGGTTTAGGATTTTATTTTTAATTTACATGTGTAATCTTAAAAATCTAGTCCAAGAAAGAAAGTGAACAAACTTTTATTTATTTAAACTTGCTTGAGTAAGACCTTATGAATTTATTACAATAGCAGACAAAGCCCTACTCAGAAATGTGATCAGCATCTCTACTAACTTCTATATTCTATTTAATTCAGAATTATTAAGTTCTCTTAGGCAGTACATATTAAAATTTCCTTAGAGCAAGGGTCCCTTTTCTCTAACTTTGTTAAATAAGATTTCCCATGTAAAATAATTCTATCCATTCCATAGTAACAAGGTTGATTTTAAATGGATGAGCCCAGAGAAATTGAGTTCCATTCCCTAAGCACTCCATAATTACCAAATAACAGGCACTGATTGCTCCAGGACAAAAACCTGATCTCATTAGTACCTGCTGTTTTGGTAGAGAGAAGACAATTATATGTGAAGGGTCCTATGCTTTTGGAAATGCTAATTAATTATACATTATTTAGTGGAAATACAATGCTCTCCTTGTACTGTAGCTAGAAAAACAGAGGAAGTAAGTGAGAACTTAAATAGCTGAGACATGCTGAATTATAACGAACTATAGTCATTTGTTTCAAATCTGAGTTCCTTTGCTGGTTTAGATACAACTTTATATACCTAGTTTCAAAGTCATTCCTTTTTATCAGACTGGGCTATGAAGGTCTAGGAGCGTAAAAGGGAAATTAATCTGTTATCTGACTGGTTTTAGCCAAGCTAAGCTGGTCTCAGTGGTTGAAATTTTCTTTTACAAAGGGAAATAATAGATAAATAAATAACAACAAATAGCAAATAAACAACTTCCCAGCCCAAACCAAGTTTCGGTGTCAATAAAGGGGTAGGAGCTTGGCACGCGTTTGTTTCTGACAAATTAAATTCCTTTACTTCAATGTTGTAGAATTGTACCCATGCTAAAGTCTTTATCCATTGTTCTTCTGTTTGCTGACATTAGTGACAAAAAGTTAAGAAGAAATAGGATCTCTCTACACACCAGGCAAAGAGGGTGAGGATTTCTAGTTCCCACAAGCCTAGTAATTTGCTTTCTCTGCAGTATATATGTCAAGTGTGCCAGGAAAAAAAAAAAAAATAGCCTTAAAGATGGAACATGAGCAGTGTGCTGACCTCGATTTTCTCTTATAATGTAATTTTTTAAATTATCCATCAGTTCTTCCAAATACGTGGAGAGCAAATGCTAGAATGTGAAGAATATGTATAGTTGACTTAAAATTCTTATGTAGCTTATTATTTCACCTAAATCAGCTGGTTAGCAGCACGACACATTGGAGAGAGGCGGAAGACCTGGGTGTTTCTCTGCCATCTGCTCCTAAATCATGAATACCCTCAAGTCTCTATACATGAATGGGATGGACCAGATATAAGTCTACAAACTTTTTAAAATTTATGTTATGTAAATTTTAAAACAAATGAAAGAGTAGAAAGTACAGTGTAATAAAGCCCTATGTATCCACCAGTCCCCTTCAACCATTAGCAACACAATTTCCAACTTTGTGATCACACACCATTATCATTAAGTTAATGAGCATGCACACACAACTTATATGTAAATTATAAGCATGTATTAACATGCCAATGTATTATTCACATTTTAAAACATACCTGACAAGTATAAATTTTTTTAAAAAAATCATGAATTAAAATATAATGATGTTTTATACATGAATAGTCATAGTAGCTTTATTTATGACTACTGAAAGCTGGAAGCCATCCAAATTTCCCTCACCAAGTGAGTGGATAAACCAACTAGTATATTCATACAATACAATGCTATTCAGTAGTGAAAAACAGCATACTATTGACATTATATAACTATAGAGATGAATCTCAAAAACATTGAGAAGCCAGCCTCAAAAGATAACATACATTGTTGTTCCATTTCTTTTGACATTCTTGAAAAGATAAAACTATTGTTATGGAAAATTAATCAAAGTTTGCCAGAGGTTATAGGTGGGGTAAGGATGTGATTGTAAAAAATAGCCTGAGAGAGTTTTTTGAGGTGATGAAACTATTCTGTATCCTGGTTACAATGGTGGCTATACAAACCTATACATGTACTATAATTCATAGAACTGTAAAACACAGGGGAAAAAAAATTCCATTTCATTGTATGATAATATACAAAAAATGTCATGAGAAAAATATAATAAGTTCTAATGTTTTCTCTTTATACTTCAATGGTTTATCACTCAGATTAATCTGAAAGCTAATACTATATTACCTTTAGATTCCCTTTTAATAATTATAGTCTGAAATAATTGAGTTACTATGACAGTTTAAAAATAGCTAAAATCCTTCAAAACTTCCCTCATTGAGGTGGGGAGTCTATATCCCCTCCTCTTGAATTTGGGAGAGATCTGTGATTACTTCAACAAATGGAATATAGAGGAAATTATGCTATGTCCATTTTGAGGGCCAGATCTTAAGAGACTGGAAATTTCTACTTACTTTTGCTCAGAACACTCATTCTTGGAACTTAGTCACCATGCTGTGAGGAAGCCCAAGCACCTCCATAGAGAATTTCATGTTGGAATAAACTAAGGCTCCTGGCTGACAATCTCCTGGCTGAGCTCTCAGCCAACAGCCAGCCCACCTTGCCAGCCATGCGAGTGGCCATGTTGGAAGTAAACATCCAGCTCTAGTCAAACCACCTCTGCTGACATCACATGGACAGAGATGAGACATCCCCACCAAGCTCTGCCCAAATTCCTGCTTCATGAGCAAAATAAATTGCAAGGGTTGTTTCAAGCTATTAAGATTGGGATGGTTTGTTACATAGTAATAGATGCTATAGATATAGTTTTCATATAGTAATAAAAATTATAGAACTAAAACAGTTCATCAAGAAAAAGTAAACCTCAGAGTCATGAATTATTGCCTTAATGCAGAGTTTCTTGGCATGTGAAACTTGGCAAACTGAATCAGAATGGTCTGAAGGATTAAAATGCAAAACTCTCACCCCATACTGCACCTAATGAATCAGATTGAGGATCCAGATTGGGGATTGGGGATCCAGAAACCAACATTTTTAATGAACTACCCATGTGATTCTTCTGCATTCTGGTGTTTGGCCCCCAGCATTTAAATCACATTGAAAAGATTAATTGGAAGGAGCTAGATTAAGGGGTGATGTCACATGTCACTACCAGAAAAGGTAAAGAAACTCAGTGAAGAAAAAAATGCCATAGGCAAACCAGATAGAGAGTTCCCTGAAGTGTGCTTGTTCTACAAGACAAAATAGAGCCCAGCGAAGCATAAATTCTAAATGGACACAAAAAGTAAGAGATAATAAGATCAGGTACATTGCAAAAAATAGGTAGGACATTTATTAAGCAGCCACATCGTATTAATAGGGTACTAAAATCCTATGATTTTATGATTTTTGACAAATTAAATAAGAATGACTTAACATGGAAGCAAGATTAACAAGGATAATATTTTTGCTCTTCATACTATAGTTCAACGACTAGATAGTTATGTATTTTAAAAGAAAGCCATGTAAAAACTATAACTACCTCTCTTTCTCTGTGTAAATACTAATTTTTAATTCATTAAAGCAATTGTGCCTAAACTAGACTCTTGTAAGGTATTCTTTTCACCTTCCATTACAAAATGAGAGAGAGAGAGAAAAAAAATAAACAATTGCCCCATCTGTTTCAATTGACTTTGAAATGAAGTGGGAAACTAATAAATTGAAGAAATTGTCACTGTGTTCCAATTACTACAAGCAAAAGCATCCATCAAAGGAGAAGCCAGAAATCTATTGTAGATATATATTTGAACCTCAAGGTACTCCAAGTAGTCTCTGAAAGGCAGAAATAGTAGGTGTCTAAGAGTCATAACAGAACATAGAAAATATCTAGATATACCTTTAGAAATCAATATTTTCTGTGTTCTTATTTTGCCTTTTCACCATGGCAATAAGTTGCCTGGCACAATATTTTCTATGGATTGTTGGTGGCTACTTATCAGGTATTAGCTAAGATTTATCTTTAGTTATTACTGATTTCTCCCACTAAAATTTTGCCTGGTGCAGTGTCTCCTTCCTGTAATCCCAGACACTAGGGAGACTGAGGTGGGAGGATTACTTGAGGTCAGGAATTTGAGACCCGCCTGGGCAAACTTTTTAAAAAAAAATTGTTTTAAATAGTTGTATTACCAAAAAACTTTGTGTCAGAAAATAAAACATAAAATTTCCATTCAACTCTCACATCTAACATGAATGATTTAGTAAAACATACCCTTTTGTTGTAGATTTTGAATACACAATATCCTGTGACAGTAAAATATAAGGAAGATTTAGCAATTGCATTAAATATCATCCTATCTTTCATCTGCAATTTTCAGAATTTTTTTTTTTAAGAGACAGGATTTAGCTCTGTCACCTGTTTGCCCAGGTGTGATCATGGCTCTGGACTTTTTAAGTTTCATAATGTCAGTGTGACCCTTTCTGATCGTCTTGAAGATTCATTTTGGTATAATCAAAAGACAAAGCAGCAGCTGCTCTTGTCAAGTACACAGAATGACATGTTTTTTTCTGACACCAGTGGCAGCCCAGCAGGGGATGGAGCTGGGTGGAGGGGCCTCTAGCTGCAGCTGCCTCCTGTGCTTTGGCTCCAGCTCCAAGGGCCTCAGGATCTTCGTGGTGAAGTCCAAGCTGGAGATGACTCTGGCATGAACCAGGGCCCAGAGATGATTAAGGAACAGGAGTTAGGGGCCAGAATGTGAATTTAAGCAGCACTTAAAACTATTCAAGAAGTTAAAGATACAAACATCTGTAGGAGGAGTTGAACAGAGTGAATAAACAAAAACTGAGTTTGTCTGGAAAGTGAAAGTGTTGATAGGTACATTTATTATTAAAGGGAGTTAATGCAGTTTCTGTTAAGTTCACTCACAGAGGAGACTTGACTCATTGTCTTGCCTCAGTTTGACATGGTTTGACATTCCTGTAAGATTTCACTATTTGTTTTCTAGGTTTGATATTCCTATAAGATTCTACTTTTTGTTTTCTAAGAAAACATTAGCAAGGAGTAGCAACTCCCCCGGTGTCAGGGCCTTGTAAATGACATTGTATATAATGAACTGGCATTTATTTTTAATGAATGTTATCTTCTTTCTGTCTTCACAAACTTGCAATTTATTCAAGATGTTTGAAGTCAATTGATTCTATATATCTTCATGAGATAGGAAAGGTAACACTATCCCCATTTTAGATTAAAACACTACCTTATGATTCTTTTAAATCAGTGATTAATGATTTAATAACAATCACAACTACTGAACTGTAGAGTGGATATTAAGTAGTACAGAGACAGAGGAAACCGCCCCATAATCAGTATCAGGCAACTTAAAGAATCCTTTTCCTATGCCTGAAAATTCCAGTAAGATTTTAAAAGTATTTTAAAGTGATTTTTAAGTGTTCTGTGAAAAAAAATTTTTATTCTGCATATGAAAACAACGTATATAACATTGTATTATAGTGCCCACGTGTAGTGGCAGTTTTGGTGACCAGAGCATGGTCTTTCTGTTCCAACTCTGTAATTCAGCATTTCCTCTTTTTCCATCTGTCTACTAATTTGTAACAGAATAATTATTAGAGTAGCTAGTCAATTTTACCAAATGAGGTGTACTATTAAATAATGTTCACACTATTTTTAAAAATCCAATATGCTTTGGAGTTAATGAGAAACAAAAGATCCTGAGCTAATTCGCTTTGTCTCTCATGCCAAAAACAATTTGAAATTGCAAAAGTGATTTGTCTTAATTAAACATGATCCAATATGTATCTCCCCATGAAAAAGAATACTATCATAGGAAGCTGCAGTATGCTTGGGGGGATTAATAGCAAGAGTGACCTCCAACTTAGTTGAAATTGGATCGATTATAAAGTCTGTGTTTATTAAATATCACCTACGATGTGCAAGGTACCTCCTATGCTTATAAGAATGACAAAAGTAAGGATAAGCCCTCTTGACTCTTAAAAACTTGTTAGGAAAACAAAATGTATGCAGAGAAAATAGTTAAGTCTTAACATATAGAAGTGTTCAAAGGTATCAATACATACATATGGTGAGGTCCTGTTCAAAGTGCTTCTCTGAACACGAGAGAAGATAGGCAGGACATTTAGAAAGAACTTTGTGGATTTGGTAGCAATTTAATTAGAAATGGAAGACACAAACAAGTAAAATGGTGTACCGAGGGTAACTCTCAAGTTATCCCATAATTGCCTGATGTGTAAATGCTATTCTGTTCCCAATATGCCTACGTAAGTTTCAGCCAGAAAAAATTCATCCTTCAGATCAAGCACGTGAGCATATTGGTTAGTGGGTTAGTGGGGGAGCTACTGACTACTTACACGGAAGTTTTTTTTGCATTTGTAGGACACAATTTTTAGGTATCAGAGCTACAAACAGATTTATTTTAATTTACCCAAAATAACCAGGGATCATATCCAAAAGAACAGACTCCTTAGTATTTGAGAAGCCAATTTCCAATCATCCCGGTAAAATGTACACATGCTCGAAGCCCTTCAGCTAGAGTCAGACAATGATATTTTCGTTCCTGGAGGTCACCATGATAACCTGGACTCTTTTAATGAACAAAAAAAAAAAAAGAGAGAGAGAGAGCTTTTTTTTATTAACTTTGTTAGTTCTGCATAACTAGGGGAGAAATTTCAATCCACACTAGGGTCTTCTCCCGCCTTGCACCTGAGTACAGGGATTATAGGGATTTAACTCCACGTCTGAGCACCACAGAATGTAGACGCTTTTGACTTAATTTCATCTCCCTTCTAACACATGCCTGCTCCCAACTCCGCAACAGGGAGAAACCCCACAGTGATGCAATTTCTTTTTTTTTTCTTTTCAGCATATTAGAGGGTACAAATGTTTAGGTTACATATATTGCCTTTGCCCCACCCAAGTCAGAGCTTCAAACATGTCCATCCCCCAGACGTGCACACTGCACCCATTAGGTGTGTAAATACCCATCTCCCCTCCCCCTCCCACCCACTCAACACCCCGTGCATGTTACTACCATATGTGCACTTCAGCATTGATCAATTAATAGCAATTTAATGGTGAACACATGTGGTGCTTGTTTTTCCATTCTTGTGATACTGGGCATCTACCCAAAGGAAAAAAAGACATTCTATAAAAAAGACATCTGCACTAGAATGCTTACAGAAGCACAATTCACAATAGCAAAGATATGGAAACAACCCAAGTGCCTGTCAATACATGAGTGGATTAATAAAATGCGGTACCATGGAGTTCTACTCAGCCACAAAAAACAGTGGTGATCTAGCACCTCTTGTATTATCCTGGACAGAGCTGGAACCCATTCTACTAAGTGAAGTATCATAAGGATGCAATTTCTTTATCACATTGTTTTTGATCTACTACTTTCCTCCTTCTAAAAACTTAATAACAAGAATTCCTCTTCTATTATCAACTTTATTTCCTTTATTTATGCACACTCCCAATTTTCTTTTTTTTAACAAACCTAAAATATGCTAAGCCTGACAGACTTTTCTATTTAAAGATTTTAAAGGTTTTTGCCTCCATTTAAAAAAAAAAACAGACTTTCACACCACCACAGAATGAAATATTTAGGGATTACCTATGTCTCTATCAAATGGATTTGGATTTCCAAAAACGTCTCTTACCAATTCATAGAAAAAACAAAAACTATTCGTATCTAAAGGGCTACAATTTAGCTTTTTAAAATTATAAATAAAAGGAAATAAATTTGTTTTAGACACCTCATTTTGATAATTTGGTATGGGTCAGATAAACGAAATCAGAAGTGAGTTTCAAACTAGAAGATCAAAGACATTCACAAAATGCCTTCACCACACCCCAGGAATCACACATTCGTTGCCACATTTTCTTTCTACATTGTAAACTAGATTGAAGGTGGGTGAATTTTATTTTGATGTTCACATATTCACACATCCACATATATCTCCTCCACAGCATTGCTCTCAGTAGATATTTAATAAATATTTTTGAATGAATACATGGCTTTTGTAAATATGAGCCAAGCCTTTCTGATATCACTAGGAGAAAAAAAATGTTTCTGGCATACATCTTCCCTAACCCCAAATTATCTTCCAATTGCTAGTTCCACGTGAAAAATAGAGATCTCAAAAGGACGTTGACTTATTTGGTGGCCTGATTTATATATATATACATATGCACACACACACATCCCTAGTGCATGTATATATATGTATATATACACACACACATATATACACTTAGTGTTTATAATGCAGATACCATTGTTTAACATAATTTGCTCAGTTCCACCCCAGACATAGCCATCAGGCTTCTACGAAATTAATTTATAATTATAAATCATGGTTTTACCTTTCCTCTAGGGCTTGAAAAACAATCAAAGAGACAGTAAGACTTTCTTTTGGTTCCTGTTCTTTTACCCTCCTCTCTACTACATATTTAGGGCTAAAAAATGTTTCTATGAAGAGACCTCCAGAGGTCCAGATGGCCTGAGAGGGTCATATTGATAGTATCTTTGCTATCTTAATGCTGCTTGACCTTCTAGGATGAAAGGAGTTCCACTAATAAATGTTATAATTCTGAGCAAGGCTAATACCACCAGAGTATTTCCAACCATTTTAACAGTATTACATACCTTTTCAGTCCCCAGTTTCTATGTCAAAAAGTTGGCAACTCAACCCACATAAAGGAAAAATATACTTATAGCAAACGAAGGGAGGGGAAAGTCTGTATTCAATATATGACCTAGTGAGCAAATTTGGGAAAGAAAAATCTGTGACCAGGTATGAACAGCATTTCATCATAGCACCGCAGGGACAGCTATGCATATGCTTGTCTGTGTCACACTTTCACATTTCCCTAGGGACTTTCAAATTAAAGAGGCCAGCTAGAGAGTTCACACAGCTACTGCAGCCAGGCATTTGTGATGCTCAGCACACGGCCCCCCAAAGGTGGGCATGTCCTAATCCCAGAACCTGTTAATGGAACAAGGGACACTGCAGGTGTGATTATGATGAAGGACCTTGGAATGGGGAGATTGTCCTGGATTATCCCAAGGAGCCCAATATGATCTTTTTTTAATTGAGAAATCATAGTTATTTTACAATGTGAAGTTTTGATATATGTAGACAATACGGAGAGAGTAAATCAAGCTAATTAACATAGTCACACAAATGAGATGTGATGCAACAAGTAAAAAAGCTTGAAGGTTAACTCATTAGTTGGTTGGTGTTTTAAACTTTATACCAAGTTCCTAAAATCTATAACTAGGAAGTGATTTGAAGCACTTTGCAACTTCAAGATGAAAGGTTATTTGCATTCCAAATGAATTCTGTAGAAATACTAGCTGCCAGGGCAAAAGCTGAACCATGAACTTACATGCTCCAGACATGCAGATCATTGGCCTGGCTGATAGGACAGGGCACCTTTTGTCTTAAGGATTTTTTTGCAACTTAACATATTTTCATTTTTGCCTTGAGCTGTTAAAAGAAAGGATTCCATTATTTATAGAAGCCATAATGGGGGAACTCTCCAGGGTTACTGAATGTTAAACTGGGTAAAAAGTGAAAGCATCCGCAGAATAAAATAACTCCTTAGAAATCTTCTGTACTCGCATCCAACCAAGAAGGATGCTTTGTTTCCAGAGGTGGCATGGATTTCAGATGCCTTTCAGAAAACTTCAGATTAACTGCTTATATTTAGGAGCCTTATTAAGCTGTAGGTAAACCCAATAAAATGTGAAATCAGGGTGAAAGAATTTTTTTATTTTTTACTCAAGAATAGAGTGGAAGAACTTTTTGCTTAATTAGAAGGTCCACACTGCATTGCTCTTACCAGATACTATTTTAATTTATTTTAATTCCCTCCGTTTTCAACATTATCAGCTATTGATAGTCAAGCCTCAATGGGAACACATTTTTTTCTTGTCTATATGAGTTTTTCAATACAAAATGCTGATGTGTTAGTATCGAATGTGATCTTCTTGAAGTCCCGTTAAAAGGAAGATTGAGGCAAAAGTCAAGAATGAGAAAGAATCAAGCATTGGGCCTGGGCAGGTGATGAATCACAGCCCTCCGACACTCCATGACTCTCCCCATTATCCAAAGAGGAAACACTGCCTAGGAAGGGCTCAGGGTGACCGGAGCCTCCAGAACCACTTACCTCCCTGCTCCACACCTGAAAGGAAGTTTGGATGAAATAATGTCTGTGTTACCTACCAGGTACATTGTACATAGCTATAAATCATCAAACAATGACCATCTAGAACTAGAACCTACCTGGATATCATTAGAGATTAAAAAACAGGAGTATTCTATTAGGTACTGGATTTCTTAGTGTTAAGAGAAAGTCAGATGTCCAAAGTTAGGGATGTTTGCAGTACTTACATATTTTCAGTTCTCATTCTACCATATGTTTTACAAATCTTCTTTTTCGTAATGTAGATTTGTTGACCTCCTGGTTAACTGATTTAAAAAAAAAAAAAAAAAAAGTCCTACAACTAAAAGCTGACTCCTTGCCCTGTATTTATTTAACGCTCCCCCAACCCTGACCAACCTTCATCACTCCTTCCCCAAACAAGAAGTTTGACAGAAAGAGACGCAGGGCTCCTTGAGCTCACTTGTCCTCAACATCCCACGGGACCCGAATGTGTGTCCTGTCCGGGAGAGGTGACGAACAGCGACAGCACGAACGCGGTACCCACAGCGAATGATGAAAGCAGATCAGGTCAGGAATGAAAAGTTTCTAAGTGACTGACATAGCATTTATATTTATCACCTTGGCTTATCACAGTTATCCCAGGAGACATGAAATAAAATCAGAGAAAAGGAAGTTTTAAACAGACATTCACATAATAGGCCGTGCAGACATGCAGACTGCTGACCAGGCACAGTGTGCTGGCAGGCAGGACTGGGAGCAGGAGGCAACTGGCATTATTCAGGCAAGGACTGGATAGCGTATTGCGGGGAAGAAAGAGTGGCCTGGGGAAAAGACAGGCTTCGTTCAGACCAATTCATTTTGTTCACTGCACATTCAACTTGCTGTGAGATTCGATATAATTTTACTAACTACAACATTCACCCTGTTTCCCGTATTCTATTGTTTTATTTAATAAAAGTGAACCTGCTTTGTGATTCTTAGCTACACACAACCAACCAGGGCCCCCAGTCCTTTTAGAAGAGATGGAGTGAATTTAGAATGTCAGATTTCCAAGATGTGATTGTCACCCACAAGACAGAAAAATCCCACTTAGTACTTGAATTTTTAAAAATCCATATATGATCACACAGCTACTAAAGAAGAATAAAGATCAGAAACACTAATGTAATATGTAAAGGGCAGGAGGGAAAACCAGTGTGTGTCAGGCCGGCAAATGATGAATGTGGAACAAACAGAGAGGCAGGAACTAAAAGAGGTTTGACAAAAAAATTTTCTTAGAAATCAATGACTAGACAACTGGGGCAAGATTTATCAAAAGTATAAAATGTGTGGCAAATGGTTCAGCTTTTCTATTTTTAAAAATGAAGACTTGATTCATTTCATTTATATGGATCCATATTTTAAAAACTAAAATCATTCTTATATGATTTTTCCTGTACTGATGCTGTGATTTAATTACATGTTGATATACACAGTTTATAAAATGATGATGCCAATGAAGAAATGTCAAGTTTACATAATAATTTTCTTATCTTTTCTCAAAGTTAAAAGGAAGTTTAGTTCTCCTTTAAATAAAAGGACTTTCTTTTTCCAGTTAACTTTGTCAAGTAAAAAAATATATATATTCAATAGAAGGAGCCTGGTTCCATTTAACCAAAATCAAATAAATATACATATATATTCAAATTGCTTTAAGGCCAATAAGCTCTCATTTTCCTATTCCTTGTAAACCCTACAAGATTTACTCCATCTTTCCTACCAACCCCAGTACTAAACAAGCCATCCGCGGGTCTCCCTGCAGTCAGGTTCACACGGCCGTAGGCAATGTCTGAGTCCTGGGTGGTAGTAGTAGGTGTTGCTCCCAATGGCGCTGATTCCTGCAGCATAAAAAAGGACGTGGCCCAGTAAATGGAAGGGCAAAGGAAAATGAAATTTTTAATAGCTTTGCTCTCTTCGTGCTTTGTCTGAAAGAATCACTGTTGCACTTGACATTTGTTGCCATTTTGCTTTTTCCTTTTGAACGTGGAGCCAGACTGTGTCTCTGTGTTGAAGGGAGGAGAAGGGATGACCCCGAAAATGTCAGAATTATTACTAATGGCAGCCTTTAAGCTTGGATAGGTGGGCAGCAGTGTTTTACCAATCTGCTTAAATGCTGACTGCAAGGTAGGGGCCCGAAACAATAATAAGAAGCTATTTAAAATTTGGAAGAGACAGAATACGTGATATAAAAGATGTGGCTTCTTTTCAAGCACTGGCCATGTGGTATGGGAACAACAGATGTCCTAAGGGATGAGGACAGCATCTAGGCAGACCTGAATGTAGTCTCCCCTCTGCCTCTTCCTGCTTGTGATCTTGGGCAGAGTCCACAGTCCCCCTGAGTTTCACCTTTCTCATCTGTAAAATGAAATCATATCACCCACCTCATGCGGCCGTTAAGAAGATTAATGAGATTGTGTATGCAGAGTGCCAGGCTCCATAGATGCCAGTTTGCCTTTTCCTCCCTTGCTTCAATTTTATTTTAACTTTGCAAATAATTTACACTAACAGGTGATCAAGAACTAGACCCAAGCCCCCTTGTGAGAGACTGGACCAGCCCCACAGACCTCACAGAAAGAGTCTCTAGTTCATGGCCGAGGGCTTGCTTCTACTTCTTCCTGCCGAATAAGTTCCTAGTAAGATCCTGGAGAGGTTTGAATGGGTACTGGGGATAGTCAGAGGTGCTTGCCCATGTTTTCTTGCCTGTGTATTTGAGGTCAGCAGTGTACAGTGTGATGATGACAGATAAATTTCTCTATCTAATGCAGTGTGTTCTGAGCCCAACTGCTTGACCTCAGGTTGCAAGTAGTGACTAGGGGCAATTGTCCAAGATGACATGTTCTTGCTCATGGCTCACAGCCAAGAGTTAGACAGCCTCCAATCCCCACACCCTAGACATCAATCTAGATACTTCTACTCAGACAAATTTTCCTCCTTAAGGACACTGAAGCTGTCCTGGTACTAGGCCCCAACTCAGGACAGGCAGAAGGCCTTATTCTGAATGCTTACTCAAGGCCCTACATGGGCAAGGCAAATGGACTTGCCAGGCATGATAGCTAGTCTATTGGTAGTGACTGCCTAGATAGCTGTGTGTAAAAGAATTCCCAGTCCTCTTCTGGGAAGAAGCATAAACATGTGCCTTAATCATTGATGATGGTTGCCATGGGTACTAGGGTTGCCTAGAAAAATGTATTTTCTAGGAATCCTCAAAGCTCTATTTTTGTTCAATAAGGACATTGGGCCATGACTCAAGAGCCAGCCTTATCCACACACATAGAGCCTGGTGTCATGATTGAGTAATTCCTGGAACCGGGTGGCAACACCATGAACGCAATATCCAAAGACAACCCCAATCTCTGGTCAATACCACAAGAGGCTCCAGACCCACTGATAATTTTGCATGCCACTAGCAATATACATCCCTGGGCACTACCTAGTCCTGCACAACCTTATGATTCTGGGGATTCAGGGGCTCTCCCAGCATCACTTGAAGTCACTGAAAGCCAAGGCCAGCTCTGGTACTTTCACCATCACTTCTGACAGCCACCCCCAGGTAGGCACACACTGGAGTACCAGAGAAAACAAAATGAACTGTTCCTGATGCAATAATCCCAGGACTTTGAAATATATTTAGACTATTTAAGCCAAAAGCCCACCTGTCTTCTCCCTCTCTGTGTGAGCTACTGATCTTCTGCCAGGTACGGGTATTCATGATCAGTCAGGCATCCCGTGGAGAATTTAATGAAAGGAATCCACAGAAGGGCCCCATCTGCCCATCTATTTTCTCTCCTTCTTGTCAAGAGGAGAACCAAGAATGCACATCTGTGCAATGAGCACCAGGTGCTAAATAAAATCACTGTCCAAGACCAATACCTTCCCATTGACGCCAGCCTTGCAGTGTTAGCACAGGTGAACAGTTTATACCAAACAAGGATAGATGAAAACCCACAAGTAGTCAAAATCATGAAAAAAGATGAAACACCCTATTATTATGGCAACTTTGAGTATACATTAAGTTCACTCAGACTTTCTGATCATGATTCTATTGGGTTATTACATAATCTGAATATTAAGTGACATTTTTATTCTTTTTCTCATGACTCATCCAAAACTGTGCGGTACTAGCTCCACTATGAAAACACCAGCTTGACACCCCTGTCAGGGAGTAGGCGGCTGACTGTGTCTTGGTGGGATCTTGGGACATAGAGGTCTGTGTAATACAGTGCAGCTCTCTATTAGAAGCATCCACCGTTCTCCACTTGGCCCATCTCTCTCTAACTATAATCTTTGTATACTTTTAACTTCAGAACTCCATGTCCTTTTTTAAAAATCAAATGAAATTTCACCAAGAATCCTTTATTAGTGTCCTAGGAGTGCCATAACAAAGTACCACAAATTGGGTGCTTTAAACAACAGAAATTTCTTGTCTCACAGTTCTGGAGGCTGGAAGTCTGAGATTAAGGTGTTGACAGAGCTGATTCCTCCGGAGGGCTGTGAGGGAGAAATTGTTCCATACCTTTCTCCAGCCTCTGGTTGCTGGCCAGTGATCTTTCGATGGGGACAATCATGCTGGATTGGGGCACTCTCTAATGATCTCACTTCAATTTGATATTCTGCAAAGACTCTATTTCCTAATAAGGTCACATTCACAGGCACTGGGGATTGGGACTTCAATATCTTTTGGGGAGACACATTTTAGCCCATAACAAATCCCAATTATGAAACATAAAAATGAAGCTGCTTCCCTTGAAGTGGGATGGGAGGCCAAAAGCCCTCTCTGCTTAATGCTTTTCTCCCTCTTTCTTTCCTTTCCCTTTCTCTCTCTTGACATTTCTCTAAAACACCCTGAGCCGTACAAAACACAGTTTTAAAAATTACTGCTCCAACAAAATTGATATGCAACAATCAATTATTTTAGCAGTTGTCAGAAGTCTAGCAAGACTTAAGCCTTGCATTTACCAATTTAATATTAACTCTCATTAATATTAATACTAACGAGAGAGTTAATATTAATAAGGTTGCTTAAGCAGCCTCGCCCTGTGACTGGCCTTCGCTGCAGAGGGCAGCTTCCATAGGAAGCATGGGATGGCTGTCAAGCCCCCAAGGAGGGTCATAATGAAAGTGTCTCTGAAGATCATCGTGGAATCTAACTGCATCACTTGGGAGAATAAGCTGCTTTCATCAGACCCTCACCATCAACTCACAAAGTGCTGGTGGCACTTTCTAGTGGGAGCCAAACCTCCCATTAGCCATTAGCACAAACCAGCAGATCCTCAAGGACACGCACAAGTCAGCCAAGAACAGATTTATCTCCTGGCCCTCCTCTTTCCTCTAACTGCCAGGTCTGGTAACTTCCCAAATTACAGAGCCAGAAAGCCAATTCCACAATCCTTGAATTTTAATTTCTGAAGGTCCCCAGCTACTCAACTGTCTCCTATACACACAGAATTTGTCCATTTTGCAGCCCTGGCCAGACTGTATATTGTTCACCTTGGAGCAGGAAAAGCAGGTGGGAAGCACCTGCCAGCCCCAGAAGGGCACGCATTATCAGGAAGGCCCCCACACCCCTACCTCCCCCTCCTTCACAGTCACAGCCTGTGTCTTCATTGCTCTTCAGGCACGCTGGCTTCTATCAGATTCTCCATGACAGCACTGGGGAAACATCCTCATTTTGTGGCTACTGAGAAATCAATATCCATGCCACTGAGAAGGAGGATAGACCAGAAGGACTCTTCTGCCAGAATCCCAGAACGCAATCACAGATACCTTTTCCAAACCCTTTGTAATCCATCCCAATTATATTAGCAGATAAACTGAATGTCCCATAAGTTCCGCTCCAATGGGATATATGTGTTCCTAGAAATCATGCAATAAAAACCTCAGAGTTTATGGGAAAAATGGGTCAAGGAAACAACACCCAAAAACCTCATCTGTAACATGTAAAAAGAAAGGAGGCTATTAAAAATGGTATCGCGGTTTTACACCTATTAGGTGGTTAAGAAATACACATATACTACAATAAATATGGTATTTTACCTTGAAAAAGACCTGCAGTTCACTTGTAAAAGTGCACAATAGAAGGGTTGCAGCTTGAGGTAGAAGAAAAGTCTGAAATTTGACGGAAAATTATAACTCCAGATGTGGATGGGTGTGGTTCATAACACACATGGTGAACTGAGGTAGCTGGTCGATGTCTGAGATGTGTACAAGGGTGCATTTTGTGCATTTCCACACAGTTTGGTCCAGCCTGGTACAGTTTTCTGAATTCACCTATTATTTCTCATGGTCTAAAGCACGCACAAGCAAAGTGAAATTTGCATTATGTTCAAATTGTTCCCTAATAGTTTCCTAGATGTTCTGCTCAGATTGTTTCAATCATATTGGGACAAATTCAGTCATATTGGGACAAATTCACATTTTCAAAGCAAGCATTCTAGCAGAACTGATTGTACTTGGAAGCGTACCTTCCAAAATGCCTTCAAATGCCATAAACAGAAAAAAATCACATCAGCTTCTTCAAGCACCCCCATCTTTACCCCTAGATGGCCCTTGTCACATTAATCTTCAATTCCGTTCTGATTGCTTTTCAACGCCCACAGCCTTCTGCCTCTATACCCTTCTAAGGCCGTGGAGCAAACACATCCAGGAGATACCAACTGACCAACAGTAAACTCTAGGAAAGTCCTTGAGATTGAAAACGGATTTGGTTGTCCACTTTGTACATATATTTAAATAGCTGGCTACAAAGTTGATAGGAGGTCAACTTCATCAAACTTTTGGGGAGTCTCAAAAATTCTCTGTCCCAGGCATATAAAAAAACCTAGCTCCCATACAACATCATGGCTCCCCTCACACTGCCTGTTTCTTCTTTTGTGGCACTAAATGGCGTATGAAGTGTCCCACTCAACATTTTAATCCACATAAGAAACGCAGAGAAACAGATTATTTGAGGCTCTAAGGAACAGAAGAGATTGTCAAGTTATTCACTGGGAGGCCCAAATTTGTTCAGAAAAATGCTAGCCACAGCCATAGACACAAAAGCCTCCTGAAAGAATGAGAGCACAGCCCTGGGATTGGGAAACTAGATGAACTATAACAGATCCTAGGGTAGGATTCATTGGGTCAATCGTTGGGCTGCCTCCAAAGAAAAGAAACCTGTTTCATATCCTTTTCTCAAAGCTCTCTCTTCCTTGGGCTTCAGTCCTCTTGTATCTTGATCCTTTCTTCCTTCTCTGCAACAAAGCTAATACCCCAGCTTCTTCTTTGCTGGACCTCTGTACTCTGCTGTAGCTCCTGACAATGTAGAACGTAGCTCTCTGCTTAGCCTCGCCAGGAACCATAATGAGCCCCACCTCCCCTCACCCCACCATATCTTGTTGATGTTGTCAAAGCTCCAGTTTCACAAGTAGTCTGCCGGAAATCCAGTTCCTTTTGCCTCACTATTAATTCAAATCCTTTTCTCTTCTACTCCACCCTAAACTGCACGTGCCAAGGTAAACCAACAGGAAGATCACAGAAAGGGGCTTTTTTCTTGGTCATGATCCCACAGGGAATTCTGGTTCTCAGTCTACATCATTTTCAAAATATTGTGAGAATTCATAGCGTTATTTGAATGAAGTCAACTTAGTCACTTCCTTGTAAAGGAAATGATATATTCATTCCTTCCAAATAGTGTAGCTATACTGCTATCTTGGAATTTCTGATTATATTGGGATATTAGCAAATTTGTTGAAATTAACTATAGTTTTATTTTATTAGTAGTTTGGCATTTAATTAATGGTTGACAGTATGAATGATTTTAGGATTAAACCATGGGCAGGTTTGAATTAGCAGCTTAATGTACATATTCTAAAATAACTTTAAATGAATGAACTCATAAAGAAAGCAGGTTCATCTTAATGTGTATGAAATAGCTGACATGGAAGCTACCTTCATTTATTCTTTAGTGTCACTTGTGAAGCAAATTGACTCTCTTGATACCCATATGGTGCATTTAGGGCTCCAATTGTTTCCTTGCATTATTAAGCTGTGCTTGTCCTAACTAAATTTCTACATTCACCATGTTGTATTTACAACAATCTGTTTGATCAGAAGGTCGGTTTGGCTATGGAGACTGATTGCCAAAAAGTGCATTTACCATTGGGAATCCAATTATAACAACAAAATTAATAAACCTAGACAGCTGTCCCTCTGTATTGTAAGGCAATAAAATATGATTTGGCTTCTCATTTATATGGCAGATCCAATGCATCATGTAAAGCTTAGTTAAATGGTAGAAGAAATCTCCCAAGTAGGTGGCAGGATGCAAAGCAGTCCAGTTAAAAAAAGAAAAGGTAGTAATTTGCAGAAAAAGGAAAAGAATATAATATGGAATCAATAACCAATGAACGGGATCATAGTAATGTCACTTAGCAAACAAATCATGATTCTTTGTAGGGAAGACAAAGTAAAAATTAAAATACTTTAAAATTTAAAATTAAAGAGATTAAAGAAAACTAGTTTATTAAAGAGAAGATCAGATATACTAAAACCCTGAAATAAAGGGTGCAATTGAAAAATAATTTGAAATATTTTCAAGGGCAAAAAAGGGAAATATTTAACATTTATTTTAATATCTGAGTTTTCCTTCCTTCATACAAAAGGGTACTGAAAATCATGAAAAACTCTCAGTTCTAAATAAAATACATTCAAGAGTTTTTAAAGGTCACTGAAAATCATTTTAGAATTGGAGAAAATAATATTGAGTGATTTATAACTTTTAGGAGAGATAGGATACAAGTCAATGACTTGAAGAAATGGAAAGAATAAAGATGCATGAAATAATACAGAGACTGAAAAAATAAGAGTATTCCACAGAGAAGTTAGATAATACAAGTGCAGCTTTGGGGGCTCAGATCAGCAGGAAAGGCTATAGTTGGTTTTGGGGGGTATTTTTGCATAAATTCTTAAAGGAGCTTAAAAATGGTTTACTTTTCCATCCTGCAATGCAAGAGTGATAAAACTCAGTTTTAAGTGTCTGTGTGTGTATATGTATGTGCGTATATGTGTGTGCTTGTGCATGCATTGTCTGTTCTGTGATCACATGTGTACATGTAAGTAAAGTATATGCGTCTGTATATACGTGCTTAGTTATGTGTGTAAAAGACTCTAGACACTTCAATCTTCTCGGTCATGCATCTCTGAAGTTAAAGAAGGGGTAAAGAAAAAGTAATTACAGTGCCTCTATTTTTTTTTTATTCAAACCTCAATGGTTAAAAACACGACCTTTAGAGTCACACACATCTAGGTTGACATTCTGATGTGTCACTTCTACATTGTGTCATATCAGGCAATTTAGTCCTCCCATGGCTCAATTTCTTATTTATAAAATGAAAACAGTAGTAGCTTCTTCGTAAGATTGTTTTAAAGATTGAATGAAATCAGGTATAAAGCCCAAACATAGCACCTGGCACAAAGTTATAATCAATACATGATAGTCACTGTAATCATTATTTTTATTGATAAATGTACCAGGAACTAAAACAAAATAGGACACAATAGAAAGTCCAGCAAGAAAATAGGGGATAGGAGGAGAGAACTGAGAATTGACTGACCAATGTCTGTGCTAGCCCAAAAGACTTATGCAAAGGGAACATACAGCCTCCGTTAATGTAGACCCTACATCCCTGACTGCTCTTTTCTCAGCAAGCCTGTGACCACACAGTCAACTCAGGAAGGAAACTCTTAGAGGATGGAGTAGTGAAGTTCTAAAATAAATTTCATACTAAAGCACACTACCTGCTAGCAAGAAATGCTAGTTGATGATGACGAACCTAAACAGCCTAGTGTTTAATTTATATATTTAAAGCAGCACATTGCATACTTTTCACAACCAACCTTTATTAGCAGTCTAAAAACATAGAATAAAAAGCTTCTCTTTGATTGAGCTGTGTCCCAAAATGAAATAGATCTTTTGGTTGTATTTGTGTATTTACACCAAAATTATATCCATATATTCATAAACACGTGTAGAGAAATGTAGTACATCCAGCTGTGGAAGAATAGGTGGCTTTAAAACGTATCAGCAAATCCGCAACTAAATCATTACACTAGCAAGAAACCTTGTTCGCCATTCTCATGTCATTCTGCAAAGAATATACTGCATCTGACTAGAATGCGTTAAGAGACCAGGGTGTCTGGAGTTTGAAAAACATCTTTAAAGGAAAAGGAAGAGAAGTGTGACTGGTGGAAAAGGAAACAGATGTTCTCACTAGGATAAAAAGCCAAATTATGAACACTTGAGCTTTACAACAGCTTTAAATAACCCTCTGTGGTGCAGCATAAGATCTTTAAACTTTAATGAAAGCAAAAATCATTTTATCATACCAATGCTAAAGAATTTTTTTCATGTTTCTTTATTCTTGGTTCATTTTCATTTTTTTTCCCCCTGTGACCTGGTATTTGCTTCTGTGACAAGCTGGGACTATACTAGCAAGGGGAAATGGACCAAGGAGGCATTTACCTGAACAATTCGGGCAGAAACAATTTATACCTGAAGTATCAAGAAGTTTTAGACAAAAGAAGATTTTTGCTGGGATTAACCCCCAACCTGGTTTGGCTTCAGACGTAAAATACTGATGATACCACAGTGCTGTCACTTTGATTTATCTAGTGTACTGAGTCTGACCTGTGCTTCGTGATAATGCCAGTATTATCACATATACTTACTTTTGAACACCATTACTTTTGAACTCCATAACTCAACTCTCATATTGCATGTGTCCAACATTTATAAATCCCAGTGAGCTCAGTTTCTAAATACTTGAGTGTTGACTGTGCTCTACCTTACAATAACATCATGTATTTGTATAGCATTTCCATAACCTGCCAACAGACTTCAAGTGATGGATCTACAGCTGGACGTCTGAATTAGTGTTCAGGCCTTTCTCACTGTTGCTCACAGTGGAGACAAGGGAGGAAAGGAAAAATTTTGAAGCATTAGATCTTTTCTCCCTACCCCTGTAGTTTTCTTCAGACTCTGTTGATGGGAACTGAGCAAGTGAAAGAACTGAATGAAGGCAAGAGAACCGTAAACCTGACAGTGGAAACTGGTAGAACGGGAAAATCAAGTCCTCTGAAATGACCCTGGCTACGAACACCATGGAAGAGAGACGTCTATTCTAAAGAGAACACATTTATAACTTTTTATAAAAATATTTTTAAGATGAAATGCTGGAGGGAAAGAAAATTGTTGGTGGTGGTGTTTTTGCAATAAGCAAATTAATTTAGAGGAAAGATTAATATTAATAATAGTTAACCTGAGAAATATACTCAACAGACTCCATCTAGGGAACTGAAATCAAACAGAATTCTTTGAGCTTAAAAGGTGTAAAAGGAAGAGTAGAAAAGTATTTTGAGATAAAAAGGCAAGAAAACAACGCAAAATGGAAATAGGATTTTTAAAAGAAATAGATATTCATTTGAGATGTGGAAGAATGGAGCCATCTACTCTTACTGTTCGGCTCCGGAAAAGTGGCTTAGAGGAAAGGTTTATTTTTAGATTTCTCTTCTTTAGCCTAACAAAAATCATATTGGGAAAAATAAAGTCAAAGACTTTTTATATTGAGGTAAAATTGACGAATAAAAATTATACATGCTCAAGTTGTGCAATGTGATGTTTTGTGTACATGCACATTGTGAAATGACTGCCATCATCAAGCTAACTACACGTCCACCATCTCACAGTTACCATCTTGGCTATTGTGAATAACGCTGCAATGAACAGGGGGTACAGATATCTCTTCGAAGTAGTGTTTTTTTTTTTTTCTTTTGTTTTTAACAAGTTTCTTCAGAGAGAATTGTTCTGGGACAGCCCTCTGCTCTGGAATGTTTTCACAGACTAGAGACAACAGAAGACTCACTTGCCCCTGATGGTGCAGTATCTATTAATACTTTCACTCTTTCGAGCAGTGGCCAGGTAGAGCTTGGCATACAAGCAGAGCGAGGGGAGGAAAATGCTACTCCCCAGACATCATTGTGACAGGAAAGGCTGGGGCTGGGGCAACAGCCGGAGTCAGGGCCTGGGATGCCCTTCCCAGGGACCAAGCCCAAGGGAGATTGTGGCAGGAGAGGAGCTTGGGCTTTGGGGAGGGAGCAGGGCGTGGAAGGGCTGGAGGTGATGGAGGGTACTTATGGAACCCTGCTGTGTGACTTTGCATGTCTGCAGTAAATTACCATTCTTACCAGTTTCCTTGTGGAAAATAATGAAGAATCAGAAAAAAATCTGTACCAATCTAGAATACTTCAGCTGTGCTTTATCCAGGAGACAAATTACTTTAGAAGAGAAATTAATAATATTCAACTTTAGAAAAATATAAAGAGCATCCATGTAGGGATATGAAATACAGTCATGCATCACATAACAACATTTCGGTTAACAACGAGCCACATACACAAGGGTGGTCCTATAAGATTGTAATGCTGTATTTTGACTGTCTCTTTTCTATGTTGGATATGTTTAGATACACAAATGCCACTGTGTTACAATTGCACACAGTATTCGGTACAGTAACATGCCATACAGGTTTGTAGTCTAGGAGCAATAGGGTTGTACCATAAAGTCTGGGTGTGTACCAGGCTGTAGCATGCAGGTTTGTGTGAGTGAAGTCTATGATGTTCCCACAATGACAAAATCCCCTAATGACACACTTCTCAGATTAACATCGTTGTTAAGCCATGTATGACTATAGAGCAAATTTGTACCTGCAAACACAGGACAGAGAACTCTGCAGGTGGGATGTAAGGCAAGGAATTTGCTGAAGTCTTAGGGAGGACTTAGGGCTTGCATCAATTTTGAGCCAGGTATCCTAAACCTCTGAGAGGCTAGGAGATCCAGTGACGTCTGGGGTATCTAAAGCCCACGCACAACAGCCAGGGCCTCCTCACAGCAGTAGAGCTAAACGTGCAAACTCAGGAGCATCCAAGTGGACTCTCACTGCTCCGAGCATTAGGAACTAGCCCGACAGTGACTTTTGAGCACTGCGGTACCAGTGTATTTTTTTTTTAATGGGTAAGAAATGCATAACCCTGCCAAGTGGCATTGTGGGCAGAGTGGGTATTTCCCAGAGGGCAGGGAGTGAATACCCTGAGCCCACATGTGCTCAGGAGAGACTGACAGCTGAGCAGTCCGATGTCCAAGGGGCCAGTTAGGATGAGCCAAACTGAAAGTTACAGGCCCTGCTTTCTCCACTGTGGTGGTGTAAGCAAGAGGCCAGAGAGAAGGTGCTGGCTCCCCCAGCGTTGTACGGTCTGGATGCTACCACTGCCAAGCGGGTCCCTGGGTCAAAGGCTCCTGCTATTCTGTGGACCTGGGGAGGAAGAGGAAAGGACTGGGAGTGAAAAAGTACTAAATACTGAGTCAAAGTGAATAAAAATGTCTTCAAGACCTCCCTCCACTACCACAATGTGGTCTCAGCAGATGCACCCAAGGCTAAGGGCAGACCAGTTAGGAGGCCACAGAAGGGAGATACCTAAGGTAGGAGTTCAGACTCAAGTAAGACCACAACTGGTTGCAGGTGGGGGTCAGAGTCTGAGTCCTTGACTGCAACTCCCTTCAGAGACTGCAATGCCCTGGCTGTGCCTCAGGCCTGGGGTGGGGAGGGCGGCCTGCCCCCCAGGAGGACTGCCAGGGAGAACTTTGGAATCTCCTGTGATTGCACATGAAAAGTCACACATAGGATTTTGGCCTGGAGTCAGACTCCTCACTCTCTGGTTAAAATTTTTAATGCTAAAATTATAAGTTATTTAGTCCTACACAAATCTGATATTGTTATATTCACAGCACAGTATCCTTCATTTTCCTAATGAATAAATGGAAGAAGCCTTATTTGTCTGTGAAATGATTGTATCAACATAAAGAAAGTTACAAAGAGATCAAATATGGAACTTTGTATTTTAGCCAATAATCAGATATACATGCAATAATTTGTTTTGTTTCAACCTTCCCATTTTTTTTGTGGTGTTTTATAGTGTTTTAGAATCCTAAGAGGATTTTTTTAGTAAGTCAATAAATAGACGTTTGAAAAGAAGAACATATTGCTTTGATAATTCTACATTTTTTTTCCTGTAAAAGAATTCAACCTTCTACAAAATTCCAGCTGATATAATACCCTGATTAATCAAATGCTCCTTTTCTTATTGGTTACTATATCCCTTCAGAAAAAGCAAAACCCAAATGTGTAACTTTGCTGCTACGACAGGAAAGTTGCTGGTGGCCACTGGCAGATGCGTTAATCACTGAAGGAACTCGGCTTCTCTGACCCTCGGTTAATACATCTACTCTTTACGAGAGATTTTCCTTAGCTATTGTGCTATGCTGTTGTGTTGTTGTTGTGCTGCTGCTGTTGAACAGGAGGCATCAGTGAAGGGGGCTATCTATCCGGGGGGGGGGGTCTAAATGAGGGAGCTCAGTGCTGGGCCTGCCCTGTGGAGGGCCCCACACTGCCTGCTTGGGCCCACGCTCCCACCAAGCACAGGGACTGTTCCCCAGGAGGTCAGCAGCCTTTCGTAGGTGTGCATTCCAGTTTCAGGTCAAATCCAACCCCCAGAGAATTGTAATCTCATGCAGAAGTAGAGGTCACAAAAGAGGCGTAACCTGCACAGCCTCCTCAAAGTTGGAGATTGCCAGTCCCTATGTTAACATACACACGTAATACCACATGCCAGATTCTACCTAACCACTTTACTTAAAACAATTCATTTAATCCAAACAGAAATTCCATTCGCAGGATAGATATTATAACTATTGCTCTCATTTTAGAGAGGAGGAAACAGAAAGAGAGAGGGAAAAGCTTGCCCAAGACACACATCTAATAAGCAGCAAAGCTGGGCCATGCACCCAAGCAGTCTGGACTTTACCACCATGCCCAACACCTCTCTAGGTAGAGCAAAGGGGCTGAATCCCTACAGCTCTTTGATCCCATCCAACGCCTCTCACGGGATGATCTAAGACAACAGAAAACGGAGATCCTTTCTCAAAAGCCCCACAGTTAACGACACAACAAAAAGAGTTTTCATTTAAAACTAAGCATCCCATCTTCCTGCCAGGTCCAGGCCCAGAATTTAGCATGAAGTGAAGGGGGTTATATTTTTTTTATAACAGAGCTTGGAATGAGAGGAGGTAGAGGAACACGGTTAAATTGAGAAGATTTCTTCAAAATTGCACACTTACATTTCAATAGATTAACTCATTCCTCTTAAAAGATGGAATCTTAAAGATGTATTTATGGTCTGTGCACACAAACACACCACCCTCCAGATCCCTCTGTTTTATGGTGGAGACAAGACAGGATGTAGCTGGTGCAGGTGACCTACCTATGGGGACTTCAGATTGAAGACTGCTGTTCCACGTTACTTTACCCTTCTGATCCACTGGGAGAGTCCAGAATCTACTAAATACTAGGGGGTGGGGGGGAGCGTGATGAAGGGTACAGGTACTAGAACTACATTACTCTTAAATTTGATTAAAGATTCACTTTGAAAATCATTTCTGTGTTTAGTTTAATTTACATATCATAGTGAACTCTTTTTTAAATAGACAATTTTTAGAGCAGCTGTAGTCTCACAGTAAAATTGAGCAGAAGGTATGGAGACTTCCAATTTATCCCCCGCCCCCACATATGCACAGCCTCCCCCACCATCAATATCCCACACCAGGGGGCTTAAGGGAACTCTGTACTTTCCACTAAATTTTACAGTGAACCCAAAACTTCTCTAAAAAATGAAGCTTATCAATTAAAAAAAAAATCCTGCATCAGAGTGGTACGTTTGTTACAAGTGATGATCATACATTAAACATCATTATCAACAAAAGCCCTTAGTACATTAGGGTTCACTCTTGGTGTTGTACATTACGGGTTTGGACAAATGTATCATGACATGTGTCTATCATTATAGTATCGTACAGAAGAGTTTCACTGCTCTAAAAATTGCCTGTGCTCCACCTATTCCTCTGTCCCTTCCCACAACCCCTGACAACCACTGACTCTTTTACTGTCTGCATAGGTTTGCCTTTTCCAGAGAGTTATACGGTTGGAATAATAAAGTATGTAGTCTTTTCAGACTGGCTACTCTCACTTAGTAATATGCACTTAAGTTTCCTCCCTGTCTTTTTATGTCTTAATAGCTATTTGCTTTTTAGACTAAATACTATTTCATCGTCTGGATGTACCACAGTTCATTTATGCATTCTCCTTGAAGGACATCTTGGTGGCTTCCAAGTTTTGGCAATTACGGATAAAGCTGCTATAGACATCTGTGTTCAGATTTTTGTGTGGACACAAGTTTTAAACTCTTTTGCATAAATACCAAGGAGAGTGACTGCTGGATTATATGCTAAGAATGTCTTTTGTTTTGTAAGAAACTGCCAAATTGTTTTCCAAAGTGGCTGTAACATTTTGCATTTTCACCAGCAATTATTGAGTTCCTATTGAACTCAGATTCCTCACCACATCTTCACCATAATTTGGTGTTGTCAATGATTTGGATTTTGGCCATTCTAATAGGTGTGTAGTGGTATACCATTGTTTTAGTTTGCAATTCCCTAGTTGCAAATTAATGACGTATGATGTTGAGCATCTTTTTGTTTGTTTATTTACCATCTGTATATCTTGTTTGGTGAGATGTCTGTTCAGGTCTTTTGCCCATTTTTAATAGGGTTGGTCACTTTCTTATTGCTGAGTTTTAAGACTTTTTGCATACTTAGGATAATAGTGCTTTAACAGATGTGTCTTTTGCAAATATTTCATTTTTTAATTTATTTCAAAGTATTACAGGGGTACAAATCTTTTTGGTTACATGATTGCTTTTATAACGCTTGAGTCATGGTTATAAGTGTGCCCATCACCCAGATGGTGTTCATTGTACCCATCCCGTCCTCCCTGCTCACCCTGCTTGAATTCTCTTGAGTTTTACCTTCCTCTATGCACATGTGTGCTCATCAGTTAGTTCCAATTTAATAGTGAGTACATGTGGTATTTGTTTTTCCATTCTTTAGATACTTCATATAGGATAATGGTTTCCAGTTCCATCCAAATTGTTGCAAAAGGCATTAAATCATCCTTCTTCATGGCTGCGTAGTATTCCATGGTATACATATACCACATTTTCTTAATCCACTCATGAATTGATGGGCATTTGGGTTGATTCCACATCTTTGCAATTGTGAATTGTGCTGCTATAAACATTTGAGTGCAGATATCTTTTTGATAAAATGACTTCTTTTCCTTTGGGTAAATACCCAGTAGTGGTATTGCTGGATCAAATGGAACATTGACTTTTAGTTCTTTGAGGAATCTCCATACTGTTATCCATAGAGGTGGTATTAATTTGAAGTCCCACCAACAGTGTATAAATGCTCCTTTCTCTCTGCATCCACACCAGCATCTATCGTTTTTGGACTTTTTAATCAAAGCCATTCTGACTGGGATGAGGTGATATCTAATTGTGGTTTTCATTTCTTTTGTAAATATTTTCTTACAGACTGTGGCTTGTCTTGTCCTTTCCTTGAAATTGTCTTTGGCAGAGCAGAACTTTTTAATTGTAATAAAGTCCAGTTTACCAATTACTTCTTTCATGGACTGTGCCTTTGGTGTTGTATTAAAAATATATTGAGGTTCTAGTTCAAGATGGCTGACTAGATGCAACTAGTGTGCGCCTCTCCCATGGAAAGGAGTCAAAATCAGTGAGTGGACATTTGCGTTTCAAACAGAAAGTCTGATGCAGAACACTGAAATTCAACAGAGAAGTGACAGGAATCAGGAAAGCAGAGGAGAGGGAAGCCAGACACCCTGCTTGCCCAGGATCATGGGAAGACAGGAAAAGTTCCCTGATAAAGAGAAATCCCCGGGGTGCTATACTCCTGCCAGGGACTTTTAAAACCCTGGCCACAGGAGAGCCCCTGACCCTCACGGGACCCCAGACTAATGCAAAGAGCTACCTAGAGAGTGTGCAAAAGCTTAGGTCGAGCTCCCATGAATCCCCAAGGGGTTTTGAGCCCTGAGCAGCTGCAGAGAGTCCCACAGGCTTTTGAGACCGGAGCCATTCAGAGAGCCCAGCCCCTAGAGGTCTCTCTCCTGCTCTGGGGCCACCACCTTTGCCACCACCACTATAGCCACAGGACACTGAGGGAGCAGGGAGGCTGGGCACTTTTGTGCAACCCAAGAACAGAAACCTCTGCCATCGCTGAGGGAAGACAGGGTAAGCAGTCCAAGCGACCAGAATCCACCCTCTACTAGAGGAATCTGCACCCCCCCCGTGGAGGCAAGTCTATGGCACGGCTGCCCTGCATTGCCCGAGCATTCCAACTGCAGCCTGGAGGTGCCATCCGGGGAACCCAGCCCCTTGAGGCTTGCATCCTGCATACCCTGCCCTGAATCCTGTGAGCCCCACCACTGCCTGTCTCTGCCATTCCCACTGAGAGTGGCCCTTCCTCCCTGGCAGTAGGACCTCAGTGCACCCACTCTTGCCCTGGTTGAGCATTCTGCCAGCAAGCAGGGTATGACCCCACCCTGCCCTATTATAGCCAGGGCCTGAACCCAGGGGGAGCCTGAGGACAAGTTCACCAGCCCGGTCCCAGTCTGGTTCCCCTAGGACTCAAGTGCACCGTCCAGGGGCCTGGGGAATGAGGACTACCTAACCTCATTCACCTCTGCTGGCACCTGAGCACTCCCCCAGGGGTCTAAGGTCTGGCTGACCCAAATTGCCAGCAACACCACAGCTGGTGCTCACCCGCCTGTGCAGAGGCAGGGCACCGCACCCTCTCTGCACGGAGCAGCAGTGTTCCCCACAGAGGAGAACAGGTGAGCTGCAAAGCAGTCTGTCTAGGGTTGAGGGAAGAGCTTTCCCCTGAAACTATAATATTTAGCAGAGAGCTGTGGGACAGGCATTTTCTACAGCTCTCAGCAACACTGTGGCCCGGAGATAGATGACAGCGTTTGAACTTTGGGACAGGGGCATGACAGGGAAGTGGATAACTTTCCTGCCACAGACTAGTGCATCACCTGAGAAAACACAGAACCCCTCACAGGAAACGAAGTTCAAACACCTATCCACCGGCTTCTGCCACAGCTGGCTCTTACCTGTAAGTGCCACCTACTGGCCCTGGAGATTGGGATGCACAATCCAATTACATACCTGCTGTCAGAAGGGCATAGAGCTGGAGAACAAGAGAGCTTCCTGAGACCTCTGCAATTCCAGTCCCATAGAAGGTAGTGACCCTGCTCATACGCCCAGTGCATCTCTGCTACAATCATCATCTGAGAAAGTCACTGCACAAAGGCTGTCTATAGCCAAGAAACTCATACAGAGGCTTGGCCCATGAAAGCACCCAGAATTGAAGCAAGGCAACCAAACATAACATACATTACACTCACACCCTAAAGGGGGAAAAATAAAAATATAAAATAAAATAAAATGAAATCTCCCATTCAACCAAAAGTAAATTTAAAACTTAGAAGTGACAGCTTCTCCGGATGAGAAGGAACCAGCATAAGAACTCTGGCATGAAAAAAAACAGACTGTTTCAACACCCTCAAAGGATCACACTAGCTCTCTAGCAATGGATCCCAACCAAAAGGAAAATTCTGAAATGACAAAAATGACAGATAACAGTTCAATATATATATTGAGATAAATTAGATCCAAGAGAATATAGAAAACCAACACAAAGAAACCAAAAAAAGAATTCAGGACATGAGTGAAAAATTCACTAAAAAGCTAAGTGCAGTGGCTCAGGCCTGTAATTCTAGCATTGTGGGAGGCCAAGGCAGGAGGGTCACTTGAGGTTAGGAGTTTGAGACCAGCTTAAGCAAGAGCAAGACCTTACCTCTACTAAAAATAGATAAAAATTAGTAGAGCATGGTGGTGCACACCTGTAGTCCCAGCTATTTGGGAGGTTGCGGCAGGAGGATCACTTAAACCTAAGAGTTTGAAAAAGAGTTTGAGGTTGCAGTGACCTAAGATGACCCCACTGCACTCTAGCCCAGGTGACAGAATGAGACTCTGTCTCAAAAAAAAAAAAAAATCACTGAAGAGATAGATATTTAAAAAAAAAAAAAAAAAACTTCTGCAAATGAAAGACATATTGAAGGAATTATGAAATGCAGTTGAAAAGCTCAAAAAAAATAGAACAGACCATGTTGAAGAAAGAATTTCAGAGCTTGAAGACAGGTCTTTTGAATTAACCCAATCAGACAAAAATAAAGAAAAAATAATTACAAAAAATGAACAAAATCTTCAAGAATTATGGGATTAGGTAAAATGTTCAAACCTTTGGGTTATAGGTATTCCTGAGGGAGAAGAAGAAAAAGTAAAATGTGTGAAAAATCTATTTGAGAGAATAATTGAGAAAAACATCGTGGTCTTACAAAAAATTTGGACATCCAGGCAGAAGAGGCTAAGCAAACACCAGGGAAGTACATTGCAAGAAGTCCTTCACCAAGGCACACAGTCATCAGACTAACTAAAGTAAATGAAGTAAATGTGAAGGAAAACAGCTTTAAAGCAAAATGTCTAATGACCTATGAAGCAAAGTCCCTCAGACTAACAGCAGACTTCTCAGCAGAAACCTTATGAGCCAGGAAAGACTGGGGTCCTATTTACAATATTCTCAAAGGAAATAACTGTCAGCCATGAATTTTGTATCCTGCTAAGTTAAGCTTCATAAGTGAAGGGGAAATAAAGTTTTTCCCAGAAAAGCAAATGCTAAGAGAATTGGTCATCACTAGATTTGTCCCACAAGCAATGCTCAAGGGAGTTCTAAGCATGGAAACAAAAGATCAGTACTCACCATCATAAAAACACAGGAAACCATAAAACCCATAGGTCCTATAACAATTTTACAATTGAGAATACAAAGCAATTAGGTAACAATTACCATTATTATGGGAACAGGAACTTACACATCAATATTAACTTTGAATGTAAATCGGCTAAAGATTCCACTTAAAAGATATAGATAGGAGGAATAGATATTAAAAAAAAATCAAACAGAATCCAAGTATCTACTACCTTCAAGAGGCTCACTTAACTGGTAAAAATTTGCATAGACTCAATATAAAGGGATGGAAAAAATATTCCACACATATGAAAATAAAAAGAGAGCTATACTTATATAAGTATAAATATAGATAAAATAGACTTTAAATCAACAAAAGTAGGAAAAAAATGACCAAAAAGGTCATTATTAGTACATGGAAAAATTTCCAAGATAGACCATATGCTGGGCCACAAAACAAGTGTCAATAAATTTAAAAAAGAATTGAAATCATATCAAGTATCTCCTCAGACCACAGTGGAAGAAACCTAGAAATCAGTTCCCAGAGGAACTCTCAAAACTATGTAAATATATGGAAATTAAACAACTTGCTCTTGAATGATCTTTGAATCAACAATAAAATCAAGATGAAAATTTCAAAATTTTTCAAAATGAGAGATAGCAGTGGGAGAACTTATCAAAATCTCTGGGATACAGTAAAAGCAGTGCTTTTTTGAAATAATAAAAACTGTGTATTACAAACCCACAACCAACATCATACTGAATGAGGAAAAATTGAAAGCATTCCCCCCTAAGAACTGGAACAAGAGAAGGATGCTCACTTTGATCACTTCTATTCAGCATAGTACTAAAATTCCTAGCCAGAGGAGTCAGACAAGAGAAAATAATGAAGGGTATCCAAATGTGAAAAGAGGAAAACAAATTTGTCTGTTTGCTGATGATATTGTCATCAAGGATAATTTCACATGGTGCAAAAGTCTAGGTGATTTTTTTTCTCTCGACACTGTAAATATTTCACTCTACCCTCTTCTTGTTTGCTTGGTTTCTGAGGACAAGTCAGTTGTAATTCTTTTTTTTTTCTTTTGTATTAATATCTTGCTTTATTCACTTAAAATAAATGGTGAACATTTTCCCATGTTATTATATACACTTCTACAATACACTTTTTAAATTAGTCAATACCTTGTCCAAGCTACCTGAGAGGTTGAGGTGAGATGATCACTTGAACCCAGGAGTTCGAGGTTGCAGTGAGCTATGATCACACCACTGCACTCCAGCCTGGGTGACAGAGCAAGACCCTGTCTGTAAATATGTGTGTGTGTGTGTATTTCTAGTTTCATGTTGAGAAATCACAGTGCAGTGGCATAATAAAAACTAAAGTTTCTTTCAACAAGATTTTGGTTGCTTTTAAGATAGAGAATATATATTTTAAAAAGCTATATATTTACCTTCCCAGTTAAAGTGTGGTGTGTAGAAAGGACTACAAGGATAATTTATTTCAAACATGTTCTTCAGCTGAATAGGTCTTCAGATTTGCTGACAGTTCTAGCTGTTGGAATCCACATTATCCATCTTGAATCAATTGATCTAAAGAGGCATTAAAATGTTTTGATAAGCCCCCTTGGAAAAACAGCAGGCCAACATTTACTAAGCTTTTAAAAATACTGTACTTCAGAGGGGATTATTAAAACATTTTTATGATCTGACAGCAAATAGGTATACTCATCACCAAATAGATCTTTAGCATATAAGCATTGATACCTCTGTGTTTGTTTCTAATTTTCCTTTTGTTAGAATCTCAGTGGTCCCCAACCTTTTTGGCACCAGGGACCGGTTTCATGGAAGACAATTTTTACACGGACGTGGGGTCTGGGGGGATGCGGAGTTCAGGCGGTGATGAGAGTGGGAAGCCCAGGCTTAGCCCCTTCCATCGCTCTCACCTCCTGCTGTGCGACCCTCCTCCCCCCACTTCCTAAGTTTCATGAAAGACAATTTTTCCGAGGATGGAGGTGGGGGGCGGGGCCCAGGGTTGGAGACCTCCGTGTTAGATAATTTGAACAATGATGAAAGGATTTGTCACATAAGTACCTTCCTCATTCAAGCCCCACTGCCTACACGTAGGATGCAGGTAAAAACTTGCTATTCAGACCAGTTCTTCCTTTCAACCGATTTATAGTCCATGAAGCTGTTTTCTAATTCATTGCAAGGTAGTCTCTCTGCCCACAACTAAAGGGCCTCATTTCCTTCTGTGCCCCTTATACACTAGTATCAAAAGAGCACCCAGGTATGAAGTTATATGGAAACATAAAGAATTATCATTCCAGACCAGTTACTTGAGTTTTCTTTTGTTCTAATTGGAGCACCATTAGGTGTCTACGCTGTCAACGTGAACCTGCTTGCAGACTGACCCACAAGACAGCCAGTATTGGAAGTCCCCTTCCCGCAGGCTGGCCTGCATACCCAGAAGGGAAGTAGTTACCACCGCCTTCGGGTGTGGTGTGTGTTGTTCATGACACCCCTCTCCTCACCAAATAAAGTCCTTCCCCCCTAACTAATGTCATTTACCAAACTATTATTCCTTTATGATTGTTAGGTGGATTTATCCCTTTAATACTTAATCGTTTGAAGACTCCCAGATGGCTGGGATTTTACTCTTCAATAGCAATGATGCATCTGAGAGTACCCAAGAGGGAGCAAGGTGGGAGGGCACTGTGATGCAGAGCCCAGTGTCACTGGGTGGGGGACAAATAGAGCCAGCTTGATGTCACTATTCACCATTAGAATACTACCCCAAGTGAGCCTTTTGAGAAGAGACAAAATTCCTTTTTTATTTACCAATTCACATGGTAATTTTGCTATTTCTGAGATGTAGATTTAAAAAAAATCCTTCCAAAGCCACTTGATATGGTTTCAGCCTTAAGAATGTGACTCCTCCCTCTCTCTCCTTCTCCTTCTCTTCATCCCACTCTTCTTCCTCTTCCCCTTCTTCTTCTTCATCCTCCTTCCGCCTTTGTCCCTTCCATCTTCACACAATAAATACTGGTTGGATGAAATGCGTGGATGAGGGATGTCAGGAAAGTCCCTGCTGAAAACTGCAAGTCCAGCAGGAAATGGACTAAGGCTTCCTCTCCTATTGGCAGGATTAGAACTGGTAGCAACAGCAAAAATAACAAAAGTAGGGCTGATAAATATGTGTGAGATAGAAGTTACAATAGATCCCTGAGGCCACTGTATTTATTTTTATCAAGGATTAAATGTATTTTAATAGTTCTTTGTTATGCAACCATTTAATTTTCTGAGCAGAAACATCTGCAGATGTCTAAAATGTCTGAGTAGAAACCTTTCAGAATTAGAAAAAATAATAAGCATATATTAAAAGGAATGGTACTATAGGTAACATAATTTCATAGTCAGATCTTAACATAGGTTAACATTTCAAATGACATTGGCAAAATCTCTTTCTAAATCTACTTCCATCCTCGTCTTAGATTAACTTCACTTCACATTAGCACCATGGGGTGCAGGGGGCAAGGCAGACAGTTTTCAAAATATCATCATATTAACTGATGAGAGAAAATGTGTCTCGATCTAATGAAGTGTGAATAAGATTGATTCTCATACTTTCCAAACTGTGGTTGTCAGCCCCCCAGTGAAAGGCTCAAACCAGATGTTTGAAAATACAGATACAAATATACTTCCAAAGAAAATAAACAAAACCAGGTTTGTTACTTTGATTCAAGTAATAAAAAATTCAAAAATAGAAAGAAGGAAATTTTAAATATAAAGATTACAAGGAAAAGGTACTCTCATGTCAAAATCATAGTTGTTTAATTTGGTAAAAGTTATTTAGGTTATTATTCATATAGTCTTCTATTAGCTTCTCACAAATAAATAAAAGAAGATAATACATCTCCCTCTGGGAATCTGTCATTGATTTGGAAAGGTCAGACATGCAGGAATAAAAGAGTTAAAAATGGCAATGAGATTTGTTAAGTAGTAATAACTAACTTTGTGGTCATTTTCTGACCTAAAAAATAAAAAAATAAATAAAGGGGACCCTATTACTCTGTAGGCTCCATTCAACCTTAGAAGTGTATATTAGTACAAAAATTTGGTTTAATAACAGGAAAATAAGTTGTGCAATCTCTTCACACAGCTGCAGACAATCCATACATAGCTCTGTGTACAAGGAGTACATGGTTCTAAATGTGATTGAAGCGACAGGGTCTTTCATCAGACAAACGCAGATACCTGCACATTTTTGCATAGAAGGTTGTGCTCATGGCAACTAGCTCACCTCACCTCCCACCCCTGCTTATACACCCCCATTTTAAGGCTCTCCTGTGCCCACAGGATAAGAGGAAAGACTCAAATGATTCAGAGGCCAAACAATAGGGTGTGAGGAGCCCAGAAACTCAAGACTACTCTGTGTTAAGGAGCGGCAGCTATTCAGTTTGAGCTGACTGTTGACAGGTAGAATTTAGGTCTAGTTTTTCCTGTAATTTTTTTAAAGAGAAACTAGAAATTTGAATTTTTATGTGAAACTGTTCCAAATGACCTTCTAAAATAATATTTTATTTTTGGCAACCATCTTAACATCTTAAGTCAACAACATATGAACCAAATGAAATATATCTGTGGGCTGAGGGCTGTGAGCTGGATGTAGACTGAGGACATGAGTTTTTGACATTTGCTCCAATGAGTCAGTGTGGGCCACAGAAGTCAGGGGATGCCTGTGATGCTTGCTGGCGGGATGCATGTGCACATGCCTACAGACACGCAAGGATAGGGACGACTGCGAAGGCAGAAAGGGAGGCTGCTATCCACACTGTGGAAAGGCCCATGATCAAAGGATTGCAATGATGGGAAATTATGAAATGTTTGGGCAACAGAGGAGAAATATTTCCTAGCTAGAGAAGACAGGAAAAGGATTTTGCTGTAGAACAGAGCCTTGAAAGGCAAGTGAAGATGTTTGTGTAAGGAGAAGATTCTTGAACAATCTTAATTGTGCATTTTGATCACAGATAAAGATTTGTGCCTCCCAGGATATCTGCCATAAAATAGCAATACCAGTAAAAACCTGGGACCTCAATTAAATAGATTAACTAATTTGTATCAAGACCCAACAAACAATGACACTTTCAAAACACATTTCTTCCTCAGCCATCTTTTCACTTATTATCAATCATAAATATGAATTAAAAATCTTGGAGAGCTGATTACAGTGGCAAAAATGCTAGAGTTTTGATTATTTTTACAGTGATCATGATGTTAAAATCTCCAGCAGGCAAGACACAAAATCAGAGTTGAGCTGAATGTCAATTATGCGTGCAAATGTCCGTGCATGTACAGATATCTGATTAAATTCATATAAAGCAGCTAGGTTCACTTTATCTTTAATGAAAATAAAATATCACTCAAAGGATATAAAAGTAGGGATTGAAAATTCAAAAGTATCTTTTTCCTGAACACTCACAAGGACCTCAAGCTTTTCTACATTACTATTGTTTCTATTTCTCTTCTTTGTTTCATTTGTGTTTTGTTGTTATTGTTTATTTATTATTATTTTAACATTATGTTTGTTTGTTGATGTTATCTTCTTGGATTAAAAACTCTAAAGAGAACAGCAGGGCATACTAAAAAATTTAAATTTCCCTCCCAGCCTTTAAACCAGGGTATACCAGCCCTCTCCAGAGGCAAGAGGTGATATCAGTTCTTTGGATAAAGTTCCAGAAATATTATGTACACATAGTATCAGTTAGTCATTGAATGTAGCATACAAAAGAAAGCCCAAAGAACAGTTATTTAGAAAGTAGAGATTTGTTTTTCTCTCAACAAAAGGGGTCTAGAGGCAGGCACACCAGGCCTGTATTGGTCGGAGACTTGAACACTTTTGATCTTTCTTCCTCATCATTCTTAGGACGTAGTTTTCAACCTCAAAATCATCTCATGAACACAATGTGGTTGCTAGAGTGAGATCTATCACATCAACATTCCAGGCAAGAAGGAAGAACAGCTTTTTTAAAGCACTTTCCTGAAAATCCCATTTCACATTGAATTGTTTACCCCTGTCTAAGGCAATAGACTTTAAGCTGGACACTTTGCAACTCCCAAACATAGGGATGCTGTAGGTAAAGAATAAAGGAAGAATAAATATTGAATAGGCAACTGGCAACCTACAATGTACAAGCCTATATGTTTATGTGTTCCCTTCCCTCACATTTTTTAAACAATCCATGGCATACTATACCCAGTCACGTTGCTTTTGACTCTATCCTGCACATTTATTAGATTTCAATAGCACAAAAACCAAATAACCAAAGTTGGGGCTGATTCCTAAAGACAGGCTTTGCCCCTCCTCAGCTGCTCATAATAAACAATTCCTTCCTGCATTCCTTGCTACTCAAGAGCGATCTGCAAACCAGCAACATCAGTGTCACCTAAGAGCTTGCTAGTAATGGAGAATCTCAGGCCCTACCTCAAATCTATTGCATCAGAAGTGGCAGTTTAACAAGATCTCGGATATTGCGGATGACCATTTTAGTTTGAGAAGCAGTGCACACTCTCAGCCCTTCCAAGGTTCCAGATTAGTGACAGCCAAGCTTGATAGCGTAGGAGGAGCTCTGTCCCAACTAGCCCTTAGGATCTGGGTGCAATTCATTGTCCCAGGCTGAGTATCCATGAGAACCCTGGAGTGAGCCCGGGCCAGTGTGAGCATCACACCGTATGCTTAGTACTCTATTGCTGATCGTGCCAGTAGTCAGAAGTCCTGGTCCTTTTGCACTAATTTCTTAGACTGAGGTCCTTCCTCCTATCCCCACCTCCTCCCATACTCGAAGGAAAGTAGCTCTCAACTCCAGCTGCTGCTCTGCCTGGTTTCTGTCTCCCATTTCCTTACGGAGCTGTCCTTGCTTCCAGTTTCCTTGACTCTTCTCAAATGGGCCTCACGGATTTTTAATCCTTCAAACCAATGACTCTGAGAATTGATCACCACCCTGAAACCTGGATCCTGGCCGGATTTTTGGCTTTCTTGAGTCAGGACAACCTTGGCGTCTCAGTCAGTTAGTTTGCGGCTGCTATAACAGAATACCGCAGGGTGGTTTAAACAGTGGAAATTGATTCCTTGCAGTTCGGGAAGCTGGGAAGTCCAAGATCAGGATGCAGCACAGCCGGGTTCTGGCGAGAGCTCTCCTCGTGGTTCACAGATGGCTGCCTTCTCGCTATATCCTCACGTGGTGGGGAAGAGAGAAAGAGAGGGAAGCTTCCTTCTGCCTCTTCCTATACAGGCACTAATCCCATCATGAGGACTCTGCCCTCATGACCTAATCACCTCCCAGAGGCCTGCCCTTCTAATACCATCGCTGTGGGGATTAGGGTTTCAACATGTGAATTCTGTGGGGACACAAACATTCAGTCAACAGCACTTGGCCATGGACCACAGCCAGGCTCAGAGCTGACTTTGGTGCCCTCCTAGAGTTTGTTTTGGAGTCAGTCCTGTCTCTCTGGACTTCAGGCAGATTTTTCCCAGCCTAAGTTTGTGCCAAGCTTGGATTATCCTGGATTGTTCTCTTTTACCCAAGGAGAAATCAGCCTAACACCCCCACAGGACCATGCTGCTAATGTCAAAGAGCAATGCATTGCTGTGTCCCATTATTCTTTATGTCCACTGTTGCCACAGCAAGAATCGCTTCTAGGTGCTGGGGCCAGGCTGAAATACAGAGGTAGGTTAAGCGGCCCTCGCTGGGGTGGAGATGTGAAAGCTTGGCAGAACCCAACACCAGCAGTCTAGTTGGAGCCCAGTGTCAATATTTCGTGAATTTGGATGGATAAAAAGGCCATTAGATTTGACAAAATGTAAGCTGTTAACCTTTAAGAGAGCAATCTCAGCAGAAAAGTAGGGCCAGAAGCCAGATTGCAATGAATTAAGGAAAGAATGAAAAGCAGAGGAAAGGAGGCAGCTGATAACATTTATTTCAGGCATTTCTGGGTGGAAGGAAGAAGCCATAAGACATAACAGAATTAAGTGACATTTTTGTAAGATAAGGGAGGATAAAACATTTTTTAAGGCAGGAGGAAGAGTCTGTGCAAAGGAGATATTGGAGACAAACACAAAAGAACAACAGAAAAATCTTTAAGAATCAAGATAAGGAAAAAACACTAGAGAGGGATTGTCTTTAAAGAGGAGGGACTCCTTGTCCTCAGATACATTAAGACAGAATGAAGGAATAAGTGTAAAAACATTGGCCCGGCAGCTCAGGCCTGTAATCCCAGCACTATGGGAGGCTTAGGCAGAAGGACTACTTGAGTCCAAGAGTTGAGAGCCTCCTAGGTAACACAGCAAACCACTCCAGAGACAAAATATAATTGGGTGTGTCTGTGGATTGATCCACCTTAATAGCTTTACACCCAACAAAGTAATAGGCAAGAATGGGAGTGTTTCGAATAAGATTTGGGACTTTCACAAAGTCAAAGATTTCTATTGTAGGAAAAGCTTATGGAAAGAGTCTGTTGAGGTATTCTCTTCCTTTGAAGAGGTGGGAAACTGTGAGTTAATAAAATAAACTGATTTGCCAAGATGAGTTTCACGGAATCTAGTGGGTGCCAGGATTTGACAGTATCTGGAAGAATCCCTGAGATCACGTGCCAGGATGAAGACAGGGTCTGCCAAGTACTGGGAACAAGCAGAGGACACGGCCCAGGCTGAGGCCGAGGGTGAGTTTGAGAATGGAGATGAAGGCCAACGTTGAGGCTGAAGAAGTTAAAGTTCACTGGTTCTCATTGGTAGGGCCTGAGCACTGTGGCTTGTGCTCCACTGGGTGACTCAAGAGCAGGACAAAGATGGCAGAAGCAGGAGTGATCCAGGGCTGGAGCTTGGCCTGGTCCTCAGGGCATGGAAAGGAATGAGCACCCTAGGCAGTCGGGAAGGCAGTGAAGCCAACCACCACTGTGCTTCTGTCCTGAGGAATCTCTAGTGTGATAAACTTTATGTCCTCAAATCTTGCCTGGTGAATGTGGACACAGTTTGAACTGTGTTAAAGGCGTAGGACTTTGGAGACTAAAGATTTGTGTTTGATTCCTGATTTCACCACTGACTAGCTACAGGACCTGAAACAAGCTCTTCTGATCCTTGGCTTCCTTATCCACAAAAAAGAGATAATAATATTGTTGCCACTTGGTATTTGTGGAGAATTGGTTCCCGGACTCCTCTCAGACACCAAAATCTGCAGATGCTTACAAAAAATGGTGGAATATTTGCATATAACCTACACACATCCTCCTGCATACTTTAAGTCATTGCTAGATTATTTATAATACCTACTAGAATGTAAATGCTCTACAAATAGTTGTTATACTGTATTGTTTAGGGAATAATGACAAGGAAAAAAGTCTGTACATAATCAGTACAGATGTGGCTGCATTTTCCATCCTCAGTGGCTTTCATCTGTGGATGCAGAACCCCCATGAGTACAGAGGGCCGACTGTAGTCACCTCATAAATACGTTGTGATAGTGACAAGGACCTAGCACTAAGTGGTAGGTAAATATCTCAGTAATATCCAGCTTCAGGTAAATACTTAAAATGTAGCTACCAATGTAATATAAGTCTCTTTTTCTAATGAAATGTAAATATGCATCATAATATGTAAAGAGATATAATCTGTCTTGAAGTATCAGATTATTACCAGAAAAGTGGCAGCATAATACATGCACATTCAGGTATTCGCTATGATTCTTCATAACAAATGAGATCATTTTCTCAGCTCAGCTCCCACCACGTAGAAAAGCAGTGACCTACCAGATGGCTGGGGACTTTGATTCTGAGGGAGACGGCCCAGGAGGATCCCGAATGCCATTTTAAGATGCCATATCTTTAAAGCTCACTGAACATCATCCTCTCCCACTGAGTTTACGTGGCACCAAAGCTTCTTCCCGCGCAGTTTCTACTTTTCAGGGCACAGCAGGGAGACCAAGTTCTAATTATCACTGAGCCAACCCTAATGTCTTCCTCCTGGCTTGGTCCATGCAGCAGAACAGTTTCAGTCTGATAAGTGACAAAGCAGAACTGAAACGGGGAACTAGGAGTCAGACCTATTGTCAACTATTCGGGTTCTTACACACCCGCAATAGAAGCAGAGGCAGCATTTATTTTTGCTCACAACTACACAAAATCTAATCTATTTTTTATTTTAGGATTTCTGTGGGATATAGTATATCTACAAGGACTTTTTTTAAACAAAAGTATAAGTTAGATCTTTAAAGCGTCTAGAAATGTCACTGGTTTTTAAACTACTTTCTTTCCACCCAAATATCCTTTTTGAATGATAACATTCCAACCCCCAAATTTCTTCTGGAGTCCCTTTCTGGAATTTGGCCAGGTGTGAACTTGGTTCACTTTGATGGAGGTTGGAAGTTGGACCTGAAATGGTTTCCCTGGAAGGAGTCAGCTCTGGGACAACTGAGGCTGCTGAGAGCCAGCTCTGTCTCCACAGAAACACAGCTGCCCCTGTGCGGACCCACAGCCAGGCCTCACTGGCCAGCACTGGTGGTACATGGTACTTGAAATGTTTACAGTGTAAGAGCTTGAGTGTGGCTTGCACAAACCAACAACTCATCTTCATCTTTCAGAAATCACACAACTGCCTTTTATCAGTGGTAGAGAACCAAGATTGCTTCTAGGGTGGTTCTATTTTCCAAAAGATGAATTTCAAAAATTATAGAGCAGAAAACTTAACCACATCCCTGCCCCAACCCTCAAATGGAATAGATTATTAAACACATTATTTAAGGACTCTAAGTAACAAAAATATTAGAACTCTTAGAAGTCAACATAAGCACTCTAAGAGTAAGTCATAATGAGTTAACCTCACCTCACTTTGGACATGGTTTCTAGACTATGCTTGGATTCAAACACATGGTGCTGTGATGTGGTCTGTACCTGTCAAACTCATGTTGAAATTTGATCCCAGTGTGGCAGTGGTGGGAGGTGGGGCCTAATAGGAGGTGTCTGAGTCACGGGGCAGATGCCTTATTATGAATAGATTATTGCTCTCCCACAGGGGTGCGTGATTTCTTTCTCTCCTGGGAATGAATTAGTTACCAAGAGAGCAGGTTGTTAAAAAGAGTCTGGCTTCCTCCGTTTCTTTCTCTTGCTTCCTCTCTCTCATGTGATCTCTGAGCACACACCTGCTTCCCTTCTGCTTTCTGCCATGAGTTGAAGCAGCCTAAGACCCTCACCAGATGCAGGTGACCAATGTTGAATTTTCCAGACTTCAGAATAGTAAGCCAAATAAACCTCTTTTCTTAATAAACTGCCAAGTCTCAAGTGTACCATGTGTCTTTGTTCTGTGTTGCTATAACAGAATACCTGAGACTCAAACTTCTCATTCTTATGACTCATTTAAATCAAGCTGGATTTCAGAGTCTACTGGCAAAAACATCTCTCCGGAGACACTGAGGTGCCCTAAAATAAAAGGGGCATAAAAAGATTCAATATGCTCTAATAAGCCATAAGCCAGATTGAAAATGAGTCTTAAAAATTAGAATTTTGAGTAGATAGAGGGTGAAGTCAACAGCACAGGATGGGAAAAGGGGACCGAGGTCAAACCAGCAAGTCTGAGGTCAGACCGAATGGATGTAGGCAGAGGGCTCTTGCCCAAACCCAATTTCACTCCAGTTTCTTGGGCCTGACTCCACTTAAAGGGTCAGGCATGGCGGAGGCAGAGCTCAATGTAACCTGGATAATTTATAAGTCCCCATTGCCACAAAGACACGTATATACAACCCAAGACCTTGCCTGTCACCTCTGACATCATCACACAAATAACCCTCTAGCCCCAAAATACGCATATAGTTATCTAACGCTTTTACCAATTCTGTCTTAGTTTACACTTAGGGTTGTAAAATAGGTAAAAGTTAGATGAAACGTTCCTTAATAGAAATATTTTTCCTCAAATGACCTCATAACACTCAGGTATAATGACCCTTTCAAACTATTCAAGTGATACCATTGAAGAATTGTTGAATTTGCCAATGGACACTGGAAAAAGTCCTAGATGAAATGATCTTAAGGCACCTTTTTAAATTTTTTAGACAATGCTCTTATCCTTAATGACTTGCCGCCAGAAATGCATTATCTGGGAACAGTGCTGTTTGTGAGTCAGACACTTTTGTGTCCTCCACATCGCCCAGCTGGTTTGTGCAGTGCCTGCATCACAAAGGCATGCCATTAGAAGTCATCTTCCTTGCTAGAGGCCAGCAAAGCATTTGTTTTCCATTTTGAAGCTGTCTACACAAGCACTTCCCATACACAAAGACAACCAATCCCCAGAGCCCAGATAAGCTTGATGCTGTTGCTGTGGTGCATTTTCATGGTCATCGCGGAGAAAACAACTTATTTCCATATTCATTGATTCATCTGGAGTCCAGGGTGCCAGTGGGACTCTTAGGAGAGTGAACCAAATGTCTTCACATAATTTCAGGCTTCACTTGGCATAGGACACTTCCATAAACAGACATAACTCTAATTCTGGATTCCTGAAGGAACAGTATGAACAGCTTGATTAAAAACAAACAGGTTAGGTATTACTAGGAGTCATACTCTCCCCAGAGTGAGCCACATAAATAAGAAGCCAGTCCCTCCCAGGACTTTTCCCTCTGATGATCCTGAGAGCCTAGGCTTCTGCCTGGCACGCAGGAGAAAACAGATGGGCGTGGGTGTCAGTTGCACAAAAAGGCCCTCCTGGGAGCCATAGAAAAAGAATTGTGCCCACAAAGCACTGTGAGATGAAACTGTCCACCTGCCGCCTGTTCTTCAGCCTCAGAGTTGTCTAATAAACACTCTAGAATAGGGAAGGATGAGCCCGCCGTCCAACCCAAAACTGAGCACGAGCCATTGGACAAAGCGGAACCCTCATCCCTCTAGAAGATGGAGTCAAAAGCTTCCCAAACTAGTAACCACATGCTGCTATGTGTCTGGACATTCTGTTGTCTGTCATCCTGACCTACGACAAGAGGGAATGCTGAATCCAGGCTTCCTATGAGGGCTGGGACACTACCATGCCTGATGAAAAGCCCAGTATCAGTTCAGCAAAGTGGCTGGAAAATTCCTGCCCTGACATGTTATTTTTCCCTCCCCAGTGAAGGAAGCAGCATGTACTCTGGAATACCCGCTGCTATTTTTATTATCCTCCAAATGTTGGTTTCGTGTAAAACTAACCAAAAGTTAATTCATAAGTGAAAAGAACATAATGTCCCTTTTCTTGCCACATGTTTATGTTTCAACTATCTGAGAGCGTATAATCATTGGCTTATTCTTCTTATGTTTATTGAATGAATCAGACAGTATCAAAGCAAAGTAGTGAAAGTGTACAGAACTTATGGAATAAGGCAAGAGCTGTCATGCACATCAGCAGAGCTGGCTTTTACATTGGCTGAGTGACACGGTGACCCAGGAGGGAACTTCAGGGTTGCTCACACTCTAGGATTCTAAAATTCATCCACTTGATTTCAGACATACTGGTTTCCCTCTCCCACCTCACTTTGAAATACAATGTTTCTCATCTTTTATTCATTCTACAACATTTAATGAGTACCTTCTTCTTAGCAGGCAAAGTGCTCAGTGTTAGAAATGCAAAGTTAAGTTGAGAAAAATCTCTCCGCTTGAAAGAGCCCAGTGGTGAAGACAGACAGGTGAACAGACAGGTATAACCGTGCGAAAGGTGCCTCCGTCGAGCGGCACGAGGCTGTGTCAAAGTGGAGGAAGAAGCAGATCCTCTCCCTGAGGGAGCCGCGGCAGGACGCTCGGAGGACATGGCCTTGCGTCAGCGCTGTCGCTCTCGGAGGGCAGCTCCCGCCTTCCTGGACTGCGGAGAACATAACAAAGGCACGCAACGCTGCAATGCAAAGCAGTACCTGGGCGCTGCCATTAAAGAGAGAAGAACAAAGTGCTGAGATAGTGCAGACTAGAAGGGGCTCAACTGAAGAAATCAGAGAAAGTGGCATTTACAACTGGGCTTAAAGGCAGAGAGGGTTTGTGCAAGCAGAGATGTGAGAACGGGGTGAGGGGTCGTGGGCAAGCCCAGAGCGGGCTGTACTCAGGGAGACAAGGGTGGAGGCCAGGCCTTGAAGCCAGCTTGAGGCAGGACCACAGAGGGCTACGAATGGGTAAGAAGTGCATGTATGCACAGACAGGTCAAATAATCTTTGTTCTTGAGCACCTGGAATCACGAATCAGAATTTAAGGAAGTATTCATTCCCATTGGAATGCAAGCATGCTATGGTAACACCTTCCTTACAAAGGAAAAAAGAAAGAAAGAAAGGAAACCTCATTGACCCCACATTTTTCTCCAGCTACTATCTTTTTCTTTGCTCCCTTTTTTGGCAAAACTCTTCAGAAGAATTGTTGACACCCTGTTTTCTCTGCAATCCACTCTGATCAGATTTTTGCTCTACCCCCCACCAAAACGACTTCTATCACAGATTGATGTCCCCCATAGTGCCCAATCCACTGATAAATACTCAGTCCTCCCTGTCCTTGACCTTTCAGAGACCTCTGATATGGCCGAGAGCCCTTGCTTTCTGTGTCACTGGCACTTCTATCACCTGTCCTTTTCAGTCTCCTTTGCTGGTTTCTTGCCTTCTCTCTAATCCCTAAATGTCACAATACTCCAGGACTTCATCCCTGGACTGCTTCTCTGATTTTGTTCACTTCCTTAGTGATCTGATTCAGTCACAAGGCTTTAAATACCATCTACGGATATGCTGTTAACCTCTAAATGTGTAACTGCTCATTACCTGAGCGCTTTTTCAGGGTTGTCTTTTCAGCAAGCAACCTTCACATGTGAGGAACTTAGTCCCCATCCCATCCCCTACGAAAAGTAGGCTTGCTTCCCCTTAGTATGAAAACATCTCAGGGTTTCCCTCCTGTAACACAGCCCACTGTGTGTGCAGGCGTCCATCATGGCCCTAGGGACAGGGGGAATGTAGCAAAGGGATATGAAGCTCATGACATCCACTGTGCTGTGAGTCATAAAGTCCTTTGTCTTTGACCCAGAACGTGTGAAACAGCAACAGGCTAATTTGCTAATTTATAAGTAGAGTAAAATCCCAAACCTTGCATAGTTCTGACATTAGGTACCTATGCTTTCTCTTTGAAGTAACTTAATACCTTAATGCTGCAGTCACCAACCCCCAGGCCACGGATCAGTACTGGTCTGTGATCTGGTAGGAACTGGGCTGTAGGAACCAGGCCACACAGCAGAGGGTGAATGGCGGGTAAGCGAGCGGAACTACTTCATCTGTTATTTACAGCCGCTCCCCATTGCTTGCATCACCCCATAAGCTCTGCCTCCTGTCAGATCAGCGGTGGCATTAGATTTGCATAAGAGCTCAAACCCTACTGTAAACTGCACATGTGAGTGATCTATGTTGCACGCTCCTTATGAAAATCTAATGCCTGATGATCTGAGAGGCAGCTGAGGCAGTGATGCAAGCGCTGCGGAGCAGCTGCAAATAGGTTTGACTGCACAATAAATGTAATGTGCTTGAATCATCCCGAAACCACCACCCCCTCCCCCATCTATGGACAAATTGTCTTCAATGAAACTAGTTCCTGGTGCCAAAAAGGTTGGGGACCGCTGCCTTAACCCAAATAAATTGCATACGGAAGCTTTGTACTCACAAACATTTAACTTAATGACTTTCATAGTGATAAAGCCCTACACAAAGGACATATTATCAGCCTCTGCCTGCCTCCTGTAGGAGTCTTGGACAAGGATTTTATAAAGGTCATTTTGAACTTGAGGAAAAATGAGCTAACAAAGAGCCTTCAGCCTGGAGAAACGTCTGTCATTCCTTAAGGAGTCTCTTAAGTTGTAAAGCTTAGATGTTAGTGTGAATGCTGGGAAAGTTAGAATAGTGGTCAGGGAGTCACGTTTGTTCAAGGATCCTTCTGGCTCTCCTCAAACCCAACAGTTCTCTTACCTAATGAGTTCCCTAGATGAGCCTTTCCCATCCATCTATTTCACCTAAAAGTGGTCCCTTAACACACTCATGATTCAGAGATGACTCAATTTTTGGATTCATTCTTAATAAGACCCCCAGCTAGCAAGATGCACAGCCAAAGGATATCATGTGAGTGTCCACATGTGTGAAACCTAACCCAGTCAATGCCTATAAATGCCTACAGGTCAAAACAAATCAATCCTGTATACAAATCCTATTTTCAAAAACTAATCAACCCCTTGCACAAAAAGTGGATTTAGAATCTAGTTTTTTGTCATTTGCATTCATTAAATATATCAAAGAAAATGGAATTTATGCTGCCAAAATTTACAATGCAGAGGAGAAAATTATTTTAAATAATATAACTATAGAAATGGGTGGCTTTAATGGAAGGGGAAAAAGGTGTCTTTATAATGAATGACTTTCAAAACTTTATTAAAAGCAAAATAGTCAGGATTATTATCCTGATGTTATTTACTTTGTGTGTGTTTGTTATCGGCAAGAATGCAGTTTATTCCATTTCTTGTAGACAAGCAGAAAGCCACAGGGACTATTTAAATTCACATTCTGGGAAATCAAGAACTACGCAACAGTCAGCCATCTACAAATTGTTGATTAACATGATGTCTAGACAGGTTCTCATGAGGATAACATCATTAATTAAACAGCAGTTTGGTTAATCACAACAGGAAAAGTAATTTTTGGAGTAAATATTTTATTAGTGTGCCCACCAATAAAGCAAAACTAAAAGGAAATATTTTAATTAATTGATTTGTAATAATACTGAGATTATGGTTGGCAAATTCTGTGTGAGGGCTTAGAGAATGATCTAATATTTATAGTATGCCATGTCATCATCTTATTGTTTCCAGCTAATGGTGCTGTATATCTCAATTACCTGGCCAAAATTTCTTTCATGTCATCTACAAGGCAATATTGAGGTAGATTAGTGAACAATTGGATCTGACAAATTTTCTGTTCTGTACAAAAGAACATTGCTCTATTCTTTTAAAACTGTTCATTCCCACATTTTATCAGTAAGAAAATTTTCACTGGACAGGGAGGGATAATGTGCTGCCACTATGATTCAGAACCTGATCTTAATTTCTGTCCATCAAAAGACTAGTTATTTGGAAAAGAAAAAATAAATAAATTGACCAGTTCTTTTCAGTATATAGACAATGAATCTTTTCAGAAAGCATAGTTATCCCAATCCCAATATTCTTAGCATAATTCATGGTCTTAAAACTATAGGAAAAAAATATGTTACATAGAACTTAAGTAAATACATATTTCTGAAAAAAATTGTCCAAAGAACTTGCTCTGCTTTTCCTTCATACAAGTTCATCTGTGAACATTTTATGCATTCCTTCTAACTTGCTCAATGTCTTTTCCTGCTGCCAAATCTTTCCTTGAATTTCAACTGCACTTACTTAAATGACAAAATCAAGACATCAAATCTTGCATTTTATTTTCAATATTAGTCCTCTGGTCAACCTCTTTCTGTTTAGCCTAGAAGACAGTTTGTGTTAAAATCATACAGAAGTTTCCTGTAAAAAATACAATTTTGTTTTATATTATAAAGATTCCTTAGGAGGTGCTTAGATCTGTATCCTTAAATGTATAAATATGTAACAAAGCAATTTATGGTTCAGCTATTAGGACTTAATATCTTCCAGGTCTCTTACAACAGCTGGAAGACATACTAAAAGTGAATGGTATAGACTTAGTTTCAGGTTGAGGTTTCTCTACCAGGATGGAAGTTTTCTTCAAGGGAAAGTGGTCTCCTGTTTGCTTTCCAGACTCAACTCCATCGAATTAACTCTACATATTAACACACGAGAACCATGTCTCAGCCAGACTGAGTTTGTTCTCAAGGGACCTTCTCACCAATCCACTCAGCTTTCTCCAGTAAATGCCAAGGCATCAATCAGGAAATGTTGATGTACCAGCCAATCAATGCTGATGGACTCAACATGCCAAATTGAATAAGCCAACTTTAGAAAACATCCAAATATATGTTCCCTGTCAAAGAGGCTACCAATAAGCTAATATATACTTTAGACATTTTCATATCAAAAGACATCAATAAAGACAAATTAATTATTTACCTTACTTTAAATCAACATAAAGGTGTACAGTTAGAAGTGTTATATTTTTTCTTTAGAAGTATAGTCTATTAGAACAGTAGAAAATAATATTTATTGTAGCACTGAGCTATGATGAAGGTCTTAGCTTTACACTAGAAAAGTCCAATAGCCCTCAATCAAAATGTTTTGATGTATCTTTGCTTACCTGTCACCTATAGAGATGAAAAAATAATGATTTGTGAGATTTAACTTATCTAAATTTGCTATGGAAGAAAAAGTATTGGATCACAAAAGTTACTAAGCAACTAAGGGCTTACTATTCAATAAGCAACTTCCAAGATAGGATTAGCAACGCAGCATCTGAATTTCTGTCTATCTGCAAAACAACTGACCTAGATCAGAAGTGTTTCAACTGTAGCACGAGTCGTCCATTCCACTACTCTTCTCCTTCCTTTTGGTGCGATGGAAAGAAAACCCAAAGTTTCAGTCATCTTAGTCACACTGGAAAGGAAGAGACTTTTGGTGTGTTTGGCTGCAGCCTGGTCTAGCTCTTTAGGTTTCAAAAGAAATCTGATCTATCAATGTTTATGTCACTAGAACTCATATCTCCTGAACTCACTGAACTATTTTTTAAGTACAGGATCATCTTCAAAGCAAGTTCTCCACAGTAATTCATTCAAAGAGGTACACAAGATGACAACATAGGACACATGTATTGAAAAGGGTGCACAAGATAATCCATGGAAACATGGGAAAGAAATGTTACAACTTCCTTTTCTATTTATTTTTATCTAAAAACATAAGATAAGTTAGCTTTTAACAAAATCTGACTTATAGTTTAACATTAGTGGCCTCACCAGGCCTACATGTCAGAAGGTCATACATGGTACTGAGGCACAGTCATGCATCACTGGACGACAAGGATACGTTCTGGGAAATTTGGCCTTAGATGATTTCGTCACTGTGCCAGCACCATGGAGTGTACTTCCACAAACCTAAATGGTCTAGCTCACTTCACACCTAGGCTACATTGCAGAGCTTACTGCTCCTAGGCTACAAACATGTATAGCACGTTACTGTACAGAATACTGTAGGCAATTGTAGCACAATGGTATTTGAGTGTCTAAACATATCCAATCATGGAGGAAGTACGTAAAAATATGGTATAAAAGATAAAAAATGATACACCTGTATAGGTCTCTTACCACGAATGGACTTTCAGGACTGGAAATTGCTCTGGGTGAGTCAGTGAGTGAGCAGTGAGTGACTGTGAAGGCCTAGGACATTACTATACACTATTCTAGACTTTATAAACACTGTACATTCAGGTTACACTAAATTTATTTAAAATTTTTTTCTTTCTTCAATAATAAATTAACCTTAGTAATTACATTAAATTAAATTACTGTAACTTTTTTACTTCATAAACTTTTTATTTTTTTAACTTCTCAACTTTTTTAATAAAACACTTAGATTAAAACATAAACACATTGCATAGCTGTAGAAAAATATTTTCTTTCTTTATATCCTTATTCTATATGGTTTTTTCTATTTAAAAATTGTTTTTTTACTTTTTAAATTTTTTTGTTATAAACTAAGACACAAACACACACATTAACCTAGGCTTACACAGGGCTAAACTCACTAGTGTCACTCTCTTTCACTTCCCCGTCTTATCCCATTGGATCTTCAGGGACAATAACACACAGGGAGCTATCATCTATGGTAATAATGCCTTCTTCTGCAATACTTCCTGAAGGCCCTGCCTGCTGCTGTCTTACTGTGCTTATATAAGTAGAAGGAGTACATTCTAAAATAACAAGAAGAAGTGCAGTATAGTAAATACATAAACCAGTAACATAGTTATTATCACTATCAAGTATTATGTACTGTAAGTAATTGTATGTGCTACGCCTTTATATAACTGGCAGTGCAGTAGGTTTGTTTACACCAGCATCACCACAAACACGTGAGTTATGCATTGTGCTACAATGTCACGATGGCTACAGCATCAATGGGCGACAGGAATTTTTCAGCTCTATTATAAGCTTATGGGCCCACCATCACATACGTGGTTCGCCGTTGACCAAAACATCCTTATGTGGTGCATGACTGTACTAGCAGTGGGCTGTGGGAAAGCAAGAGCTCCGTAGTATAATGGGCTTAACGATGGCACTTGTATTGTGTGTATTGAGATGAATTACAATCTCTGTGCTGGGTTAAGTAGATTTACAGATCATATTACCAATTTTTATTAATAAGAAAACTAATGCTCACAAAATTTCAAGTGGATTAAATGGTTTCTTGAAAGAATCCATAGACTGAAGACAAAACTCTTATGGACATACGTATGATTTTTTAAATAGTAGAGTCGACACGTACTCTTCTCCCTAGTAGAAACTCCCCATCAGGTTCAATGCAAAATAAAAACAACAATGATCTAAACAAAGTGAAAAGACAATACCCCTCAAATTTGAAACTGTTAAGAATCCCATTTGAAATAAGTACTGCTTAAAATAATTATGTTCTGGTTTTAGGACACATATTTACAGTCAAGGTGTAAAGACACGGAGTAGATGTATAAAGACCAAATTGATGATAGCAGTTTTCTCCCCAGTATTAAAAGATTTGCTAAGAGGAATAGATTGATATGAAATGTAACTTCTCGAAGTTTCCTTTCAAGTCATTTTTTTTAATTAAGATGTAATGATCATAGTCTCATACCTTAAAATTTAAATAATATCCTCAATATAATTTCTCCATCTCTACTGTGGCCTTAATTGTGCAGATAGCCTGCTGAGAACATAAGTTCACATATGTGGTAAGTAGAACAATGGTCCCCAAAAGACTTCCACATCCTAGTCCCCAGAACCTGTAAATAAATCACTATATGTGGCAAAAGGGAATGAATGAGGGTTGCAGCTGGAATTAAGAGTGATAATCACGTGGCCTGAAAAAATAATGGAGAGATTACCCTAAATTGTTCAGGTAGATCCAGTGTAATAACCAGTGTCCTTAAAAGTAGAACAGGTGGCAGAAGAGAGAGAACCAGGAGACAGCAGCCTGAGAAGGAATCAGCCCCATGTAGCTGGACATGAAGATGGAGGAAGGGGCCATAAGCCAAGGAATTCAGGCATCCTCTAGGAGCTAGACAAGGGAAGGAAACAGATTTTGCCAGATCTTCTGGAAGGAGCACAGCCTTGCTGACCCCTTGATTTTAGCCTAGTAATGCCCATTTCAGAATTCCAACTTCCAGAACTGTAAGAAAATAAATTTATGTTGTCTTATGCCACTAAGTTTTTGGCAATTTCTTATGCAGCAGCTGAAAAGTAATACAAGAGAGTTCTTGATTTACACATAGGTATGTTTGCAGGTACACACATAAACACACTCACACCCCAAAGGCAGAGCCCACCAAGAACTAGAAAGTTGTTTGTTGACAGATACCTTCCAATATATAATTTAGTAAGAAAATGTCCCAACATTAAGAAGCCACCACTACCACATGCTGACATATGGAAAAAAATTACAGCAAATATAGTAAAGGCTTCACTGTGTAAGACCTCAAATAAATTAACAAAAAGAACATCGAGTTAATAAATGGGCAAAGAACTTCCGCAGATAATTCACAGAAGAAAAAAAAATGGCTAACAAAATATGAAAATGTTTCAGATGAAGTAAAACTATTGCAAAAATAAATAAATGAAGAGATGCCATTTGCTTATATTGTTGGCATGTATTTTTAAATGGAATAATCCTATGCTACTAAGAATATGGCATTGTCAGTCTCTGCTGTGGTAGGATAAGAGATGATACAAACTTTGTGAAAACCAATTCAATAATGTGTAAAAAAAGTCATAAAAATATTTAGTGCCATTTCTGCTATGATAATTCTACCTCTGGCAATCAGATCATCAAAAATACATAAAAAGTATTAATGTTCATCATAATATTATTTGTAATTTGAAAACAACTTTCACAAATAAAATATTGATTAAATACATTCAGTATGCTTAAATGGTGTAAATTTATGGGACCATTAATAATTAAGCTTTGGAAGAGTATTAACTTGGGTCATTAATAGTATAACTATAATGTATCACAACTATGAGAAAAAAGATTGGGAGGAAAGTTATTAGTTATTATTGAGAAAGTTATTAGTGATGAGTTTATGGGCCATTTCTTTTTTCAATATATAACTGGTTTATTGAATGAGCTGGATTTGGCAGAATTTGATTCCCTTTGTAGCTATTAAACATTAAAATGGTTATATTATTAATAATGAGTACTAGTATCTAAATTACTCAATAGTCAAAAAATAGTCAAAACTTGAAAATATACATTCTGAGTAATCTGTGCAGATTTTAAAATATGAGAACTGTAAGTCCCAAATCAAAATCTAAGTGAAATATCTCGAGTCTTTTTCCTATTCCTGTGTACATTTGAAAAAGCTAGTAAAGCTACATAGTAATGAAAAGACTCTTTTAAATCACAGCTATTATATAAAAAATATATTTTTTTTTCTATTACAAATTCTTAGAAGTTACTACTATGTATTCTTTATCTATTAGATTGTATTGTCTCTTTCTGGAATTTTGGCAAAGATTCTTAAAGTACATTTTTTTCTCCTTTGCAGTTGGTTGGTTTTGTGTATGCCTGTTATGTGATCAGTATTTCCATGGAAGAAGAAGACACCTGTAAGTACCCTTATATCTACCTGTGAGTTCATTTTGGGTGAGATATGGCTTCCAAAACTAATCATTACAGGGCTGTGAAATCTTTAGTATTTGGAACCTAAAATGATTTAACTCACCATAGTAAAGTTATAAACAAAAGTTGACAAACTAAACTGCACACAGATAAGGTGACACTAAATATTGAAACTCTCAATTCAAGTTGTGGGATCATGTGCAGAGACTCAGAAGCATACAGATTGCTGTCATATCATAGCTTTGCAACCTTTCATCAGAGACCTAAATATTATGCTGAGTAGGGGACTGTTTCATCTATCAACAGTTGCAAGTACACTGGTGGCAGAATTTTGAAGTCTGATTAATAGTAATAATATCAATACAACAATATATTATAGCAAGATCTGTATGTATATAAACTAAGTAAGATGCTATGAGGAAACTAAAAATTACAACCTTCAAGGTGGGATGTAAAAAAAAAAATAAGAGATGCTAAAAAAGAATTAACAGGATGCTTAAGGCTAAGCCATGTTTTAGCAGAACACCCAAATAAAAAACATACTTTCACCTGAACTTATGTGATAGAGATTTAGCAACATAGGTCAACAAATGGCATTTATTGAGCACCTGCTAATGGGTAAAGTATTCCTTGGCATAACTTTTATGGGCTCATGTAATACCAAAGAAAATTTTTAATTTTTTTTTTAAAATGAATGATTTCAGATAAACAAACCACACCTAACCAAACCAAAGATTTGGTTATATCATTGCATTACTGTTTGAATGGTAAAATGGAGTCTAGCAAATGAAACTAAGTAGCTAGCCATTTAACTTCTTTTTGTTAAATAAAACATAACTTCAAGGCCGGGCGCAGTGGCTCACGCCTGTAATCCTAGCACTCTGGGAGGCCGAGGTGGGAGGATGGCTCTAGGTCAGGAGTTCGAGACCAGCCTGAGCAAGAGCAAGACCCTGTCTCTACTAAAAACAGGAAGAAATTATATAGACAGCTAAAAATATATGTAGAAAAATTAGCCGGGCATGGTGGTGCATGCCTGTAGTCCCAGCTGCTCGGGAGGCTGAGGCAGTAGGATTGCTTGAGCCCAGGAGTTTGAGGTTGCTGTGAGCTAGGCTGATGCCACAGCACTCTAGCCCAGGCAACAGAGCAAGACTCTGTCTCAAAAAAAAAAAAAAAAACATAACTTCAAAGCAGTCTGATGAATCCTCCATGCCAAATAGATGCAATGCATGGTATATGAACTAGAATCCAGTTGACAATAGAATCTCTTCTCAATTTATGTGACCAAATGGAAGAAATATTAGTCTCTGAGATTAAACCTATCAAGCAGTGAAAACATGCAAATGGATTACATCATATATTTTATGCTTACTGGGGGATTTTTTTAAAATGCTAGATAAGCCAAAAGTTTCTGACACTTCAAAAGTATAGTTGTAATGACAACACTTTTCACTTTGAAGTTAACTTCAAAAACTCTGTTTTCAGGAGTCTTACTGGTAGTTCCGCAGTCTAATGAAATTAATGTACAAAAAGCCAGCAGCTTCCAACTCACAGCTAAGACAGGCCACACAGCCAAAAGCAATGGTTGAACGTGAACTATTTTAACTGGAATTGGGACCTAAAGGAAGTTACTGGAATTAGAGTTGAATAAATACTTCAAAAAAAACCCTGATATATTGATAAGTTTCAGCTGAATCTTTTATAAAAGATATATGCTTTTGAATAGGTATCATAAAAAAGGTCTTTCTTTTCCTCCTCACTGAACTGGTTAGAAGCTCTCAAAAGATGCCAATGCGCAGTCCTATATTATGTGGGAGAAAAGGCAGATTAGTCAATAGTCTTCTTTTATCTAGTAGAATAAATATATAAAACACTTTTCCTGGAGACTTATGATGTCAAGTTAAGCTGGGAAATGCAAAATGACATGCGAAATAAAAGGCTCATTTAAATGGGTAAATGGTTTTTTAATATTCTATCAGCCTTCTTTTAGAGTAATAATGTCAGTGTATATAGATTGTATTGCTACTGGAAGATAATTGCAATTCCATTGACTTTGATGTCTTTAATTAGCTTAAGTTTCCCTGTAGAAATCTCTGAATCAGCTGTTTTAATACCCATCAAACTGGGATTGAAGCAGCTGCTAGAAGCCTATCCTATTAATGGTTTAATTCTAGTGTTTGATATTAGGGCCATACATTAAGTTACCTAGAGACATCTGGACATAGTAGTTGTATTGCTATCAGTTCAAATAATACTTAGAGTCAGACCAAGCCTTGGGTGCTCAAAAGAAAGTACATATGACCAAAACCAAGCAATCGTAAACCTTTTAGTCTAATAGTTCTCAGTTGAGGGTAATTTAACATTCTTTTACTGAAAGAAGTAGAAATCAAAAGTGCAGATATAATTAAATTGTTCCAGGGTCTTCAGAAGGCAGATATGAGCAAAAGTAATGTCTGAAACCAATTGCAATGATCTTGTAGACTAGTCAAATTTGTGCCAACACTTAGCTTTAGGTGCAATAATGAACTGCCCTTTGCCTGTGACATTACCAACCCACTGTAAGGAAGACATGTCCTTTGAATTATTTTTCAAAAACATACACATAAAATAAGGAAACAATACTGATAGCTTTCCAATTTGTCTAAGTATACTTCTGGAATGCTTATTCTGAAAATATAATTTCAGTTTTCTGGCAGACAGCATATCATTTATAATTTTGATTCCTATTTGAACTAATGAAAATCTCTGCATTATTCAAAATGCAAAGCTAAGCTTTGTTCTTGGACTGAAAGCTGTCAGCTGGCCTTAAAAATTAATAACAGCCACCGCTTCTCTCCTCTGCACTGCTGAAGTGGATCTATGGGACTAACTTTTCAGACGGACGTTTCCGAAGGGTAATAAATGCTGGAGGAAACATTTATTTCCAGCCACCCATCTTCTGAGTTACCTCTCGGCCTCTTTTACTATTTCTTATAAAAATTATGATTGCAGGTCAAAGACAATGAGATAAAAAGCTCGCAACAGGCAGAGTGCTAGGAGGGGTCGATGCTTTCCATCATTTGTTCTAATGAAAAAGCCTGTTTATATCGCTTCCTTCCGTTTCTCATTTCTTTTTAAAAATATATCTATCAATCTCTAAGAACACTTTTGTAAGGCTGGAATCTTCAGTGTGGGGAAGCGGAGCTTGAGTCTGGTGCCTGAGACCACTCAGCCACCGTGACACCCTAGAGACCAGGTCTTTAGAATCTATAATCGTAAAAAACAGTCAACATCTTCTTTGTGAATCATCCACTGAAATGAACTTGCCGGCTTGTTACTACCTAGTCAGACTTACGAAAAAAAAAAGTTTTCAATGCAAGGAAGCGAGGAGGCAAGGCAAAATATGCTGAAAAATAGTGTCGTATAGAGATACCACCAGGCTTTTTCAGAGGATCTGTTGCCAGCACTAGTGCTTCTGGTATAAGGTTGCAAGTTGCAACTGGGGCGTTTATTTGGGCTCACAAAGGCTAGTCTGGGTTGTACGTGCTGAATGGTGAGAGAGAAAAGTATATTGAAAACCCTAACAGTTTTTGAAAAGAAAATGTAGGTTCAATATTTCACATTGAGCAGCTCAAAATAGCTCTTTATACTAGCATTCTGCCTTTGCTGGTGTACTTTTGAGGAACTTTGCATTGGAAGGAAGCATGACTGTTGGAAAAACCTTCCATGTCTCTACTGTCCTAGAGGCACCATGCTGGCTGGTGGTCACGTATTTGCCTTTCTGCCCGTGAATGCCTTCTAAGAGGATAAGGTCATATTACCATAGTAATGATGTGAGTTGAAAATTTTTTAAAACCCTATCTCCTCCTGAATGGCCTTTATCAAAAAGTCCCAAAACAATAAATGTTGGCATGGATGCAGAGAGACAGGAACACTCATATGCTGCTGGTGGGACTGCAAACTAGTGCAACCTCTGTGGAAAGCATTATGGAGATACCTTAAACAGATACAAGTAGACCTACCATTCGATCCACCAATCCCATTATTGGGCATCTACCCAAAAGAACAAAAGACATTCTATCAAAAAGACATCTGCACTCGAATGTTTATAGCAGCACAATTCACAATTGCAAAGATGTGGAAACAACCCAAGTGCCCATCAATACATGAGTGGATTAATAAAATGCGGTATATGTATACCATGGAGGACTACTCAGCTATAAGAAACAATGGTGAAATAGCACCTCTTGTATTATCCTGGATAGAGCTGGAACCCATTCTACTAAGTGAAGTATCCCAAGAATGGAAAAATAAGCACCACATGTACTCACCATCAGATAGGTTTTACTGATCATCACCTAAGAGCACATTTAGGAATAACATTAATCGGGTTGTTGGACAGATGTGGGCCAGGGAGGGGATGGGTGTGTACATACATAATGAGTGTGATGCGCACTGTCTAGGGGATGGACACGCTTGAAGCTCTGATTTGGGGGGCGGGGGCAAGGGCAATATACATAACCTAAACTTTTGTACCCCCATAATATGCTGAAATAAGACAAAAAAAAAACCCTATCTCCTCCTAAGAATTTATGAGAGAAGTTAATGGGAGAAAATTTGACTAGTTTGTTAATATCCAAATATCCCTTCCTTGATTTATAATGTGTGGAGAAGCCTCAGAGAAGTAAAGTGACAAGGTCAAGGACTAGGGCAAGGAAGCTGCAGAGGCCTGGGTGATCCTCAGGATGGAAACCAGTCCACTGTCTTGCACCCCTGGCAATGTATGGATATTTTAGGGTCAGAGGAGAGGATAGTGTTGTTAGTCAAAGACAGAGAAATGTGCAAGACTAAATAAAGGTGATCCTGAAGCACAGTCACCATTTCAAAGCAGTCACCTGTTTTCCCAATAAGCCATTAAGAATCTACCGGTTCTTTTCTTTCAGTAACTGCCTGATTGGTTGCATGTAACTGTCCTAAAAGCTGATTTCTCCATCAGTCTCACCAAAGCTCTGATTTAGAGCCTGAAACATTTTCCGTAATGTGCCAATATGGCTCTGCCAAATAGCTACACAATTAATTACTAGCTAATCTTCCCACCGGAATAGAAGATCTAGGAGGGCAGGATCTTTGTTTCATTTCCTGATATAACCCTATAGTTTAGAAAAAATGCCTTGCACATAGCATGTAATAAAGAAATGTTTGCTGAGTTTATATTGTTAAATAAATTTTTTGGTTCCAGCAACTCATTTTAACAAAACCCCAAGGTTCTCAATCAAGTCTGATGAAATAATACTGCCTTATGTGTAGAATTTAGTACATGTCTGATGCACTTGAAAATTGTGAGACAAGTGAAGGGTCCTGCATTTAATTAATATAATTAGATGGATTTTTAGTAATTTTGAAGGTCAAGATATAGGGAGCTGGATTAAGCCTCCACTGTGCCACATCAGAACAGCAGCATGATTTTGGAAACTACTGGATAAGACAACCCAGAGAAAACAGGGACACGGGAGGTATTAGCATTCACAGAATGAGGCAAGTATTTGGGAGTGAACTCATCTGCAAAATATGGCCAAGGGGACAGTTGTTGTCAGAGAGTAGGGACCAGCATGGTGGTGACATCGGCCACCCCACACATGGGAAGATCAGGCAGCACCACATAGGATCCTAGCCACAGTGCTATGGTTGAGAGACAGGATTCCAGTCCTCAAGTCAGTCTTTCTCAAGAAAAATATCATAAGCACTCAAACACCCAAACCAGCGAACCAGGTGGGGACACTCCCTAGGGATAAGATAGAGAAGCCCTTTTACTAGAACCAGCTGCAAAGTCAGCACAAAACTCATAGTGAGGTGGAGCCCAGGCTGTGCTTATCTCACTAAACCAGGACTCACAGTTGAGCCTCACTAGGGACTGTCTACAGCCTTATATTCTACTCTGTTTTCCTGAATCCACCGGGTGCTTTCACACCCAAGCCTTTGAGGCCCTTCCCTCTGTCGACTCAATAATTTACATACATCCTTCAGATTTCAGCTTAACTGTCTCTTCCCAAATTTGACCACTTTCCTCCCACCCTCCCCAGGCTAGGTTAAGCTACCTTTGGTATGGTGTTATATGACTTCATTGCACATTGTGCTTTTTCCTTGGAAACACTGAACACAACTGTAATTTTTTAAAGTCACGGTATTTGCCAGGGCCGAGCCTATTGCCTGACATAATGGGCACCCTATACAATTTTCAATGAGTGAGTATTAAATGAACCAACATATGAACAAATGGACTCAGTAGGATGATTAGGATTTCTATTTCTTCTGTTTCTAGTCTCTATCTCCATTTACATAAATGATTCCTCTTCACACAGCTGGAAACTTGGACATATTCCTTGACTCTTTCCTAACCTCCCACACCCAGTCACCAAATGAGACATCTTCACCCTGTCTTAGTTCTTTTGGTCCGTTATATTAGAATACCGTAGACTGGGTAGCTTATAAACAGAGAAAGTTACCTCTCACAGTTTTGTGCTGGGAAGTTTAAGATCAAGGTACCAGCAGGCTTGGGGTCTGGTGAGGGCCACTGCTTGGTTCACAGATGGCCGTATTCTTCTCACCATGTTCTCACATGGCCAAGGGGACAAGGCAGCTCTCTGGGGCCTTTTTTGTGAAGACATAAGGGCTTTGTCCTCATACCTAATCATCTCCCAAAGACCTCACCTCCTAACACCATCACACTGCGATTACATTTCAACATATGAATTTGGGGGGAACAGAAGCATTGAGACCATACCATCTACCTTCAAGTAACTAACAACTCCTACGTGTTAACATTCTTCTAGTAAACACCCTCTTCCCCACGGCTCAGCAACACCCCTGAGCATGTCTCGGAACCTGTAATCAACTCATTTTTTAATTATTAATAACTGTGTCCCCCTCTCACGGAGAGTGGAGATCAAATCTTATCTATCCTAGGATCTCACGACCTGGCTCAGTATATGAAACATCACAGGAAATTGGTGAATATTTGTTGCATAAAATACATAGTATGGCAAATGCCCGGTGTCTTTACACTATCTCTCATATCTCTTTTTGCACTCCTTAAGTTTAAACTTCCCCTTCCCTGTTCCATAAGGAAAAAATCTGATTAATTCAGAATAAAGTATAAATGGTTTGTGCCCTTGTATTCTCTGAGTATTTTCCAGAGAAAAGCTGTCACCTTATATTGTGTACTTAGATTATCTGGAAATTTTTCAGAGAGAAGACATGGCCTGTTTGGACCAAAAATTGACACCAGCAAGCAGACAACTCCTGTACCCCAGAGGGCATTTTAATTTTCTATGTTTCCATTTGAAGCTGGATGTTAGGAATTATTTAAATGAAAGTGGTCCTAACTCTGCCAATATCAAGCTCTTGACCGTTGACAAATCACATCACCTTTTGGGGGCTCCCAAAGACACTCTCCAGCTGTAACACTGCAGGTCTATGGGTGATGCCCATGGCTGGAGGTATTTCAAGGTGTGATTAGGCACATCACCTTTTCTCCTTCATTGATTTGCAAACAGTCAACCTCAGGAGCTGTTTCCAAACATCCTGACCTCTGTGTTCCAGAGTTGTAGTGGTGGAGTCTGTTGCATCAGTCTCACCCCTGAAACAAGCCCACTCCACAAGTGCCTGCCCTGCTCCGGGGGCAGAATCATACCTTTCTACTCCCTGCTTCAGACGAGTCGGACCTCTCAGGTTCTCACTGTCACCAACAGCACCAGGCTGTGCAGCGTGTCCTTAAATTGAGAAGAGAGAATGAAGAATCTGCCGTCCAGATGGTACAGAATGGAAGATGAGGGCTTTGGGATCCAGATGTGATCATGAGAGAGCAGAGTAGCAAATAAAAAAAATCACATCCTCATGGCACCCTGCATGACAGTGAGGGAAAGAAGGGGGCTGTAAGGATTTTATGAGGATCCTGTGCAATGGTTTTATCCTGGTTATTAGCGGTAAAATCTAGGAGCCCAGGGGAAGAGCAGCTGACAGTGTTCTGCCAGAACCCCCGTGTTTCCATTTTATATCTAAATTCAATATTCCAGTCCTAACGTCTCTCCCACCCACTAAGCTGGCTCCGCCAGCCCCACTGCAGGCATACTGCCACCCCACTTCTCCCTGCGCTGCCTGGTGATGCCGAGAGCAGCACCCGCCCCGATGCAACCTACAGTGTTTCAGGGGAGCTGCCCACCCCGCCCGAGGTCAGCGCTTTCTACAGGTCCCATAAAAGTGAATTCTTTGAGCTGTCCGTGCCTTAGAGAACCCTACCCTCATTTTAGAAACCTTAGAGTCCCTGTCTTTGTTTTCAGGATAAGCGATGAAGGCCCAGAGGTGATATGATTCCTGGCAGCCTTCTCTTCCACCCTGCACCCTTAGCATTAAGACTCCATCGCTAAAACTTTGTCACCAAGAACATGAGCCAGGAGGCATGGACTCCCTCAAGCTCCCACATGCTCTCTCCCTCTGGAGCTGCCTGTTGCTATCCATCCATGATCATCATCTTCCTGACATGGAAAAAGTGGCCTTGATTCTCTCCTATGGCTTTTGTGGCGTCTGTGTCCATCCCCCCCAGATCTGTAGCCACTGTGCTCCCTTAATGATTCTCTTATTCTCTCTCTCTCTCTCTCTCTCTCTCTCTCCATCCCCACCCCTCCACACACACACACACACACACACACACACACACACACACACACACACACACGTACCCAGTTTCTTCCTCTCACTGGGTCTTTTCCTTTAGCTTATAAACAAAGTCACATAAACCAGAAAAAGAAAAAAGAAATTGCCCCGTTTCCCCTGCTGGCATGTATTTAATGTTCTTTCTCTCATGCTCCTTCCCTCCATGTCCAAACTTCTCTGCAGAGTAGCCCAGACTGACAGTGCTCACGTCCTCACCCCCATTCACTCTCATCCGCTGCTGTCAGGCCTCTGTCCTATGTTGTCACCGAAAATGCTGTCTCAGAGGCCAGCAGGGACCTCCTAATTGTCCAGTTCTCTGAGATCTTATCAAGGTTCATTAGAATTGATGGCTTCAGTCACCGTCGACTGCTCCCTCCTTGAGCATTCTCTCTTCTGGGCTTTCAGGCAATCCCATCTCTTGAACAGCATGTATTTTACCAACCAAAAATTATTTCTTAAGACCTAGTGTATGATAGATCAGGAAGGTGGCTATAGTTTACTATAATCTATTGTACATTTAAAAATAGCTAGAAGAGAATAATTCTTATGTTGCTGGCATAGTGAAAAGACAAATATTTAAGGTGATGGATAGCCCAAGTACACTGGTTTGATCTTTACAAATTATACAAATGTATTATCACATGTACCCCAAAACTAGGTACACCTAGTATGCATCAATTGAAAACAAATTATTTCTAAAATTCTTATGCAAATTAAGGAGATTTCTGATGCAGACATGGGTAGCAAATTTTGAAGCACTTGTTCTAGCTACTTTTGGAGTGATGATTTATCATTAAGTCCTTAAAATGTTAAGCAGCCATTCCTAGTATACATTGTAGCTTACACTCACACTGTTATGCTAAAGAATTTTAAATAAGATCAAACAATAAAACAGAAGCAGTTTAAAGTAAGATTAGACAATGAAAGAGATGTTTATCCTTCTTAGATAACAAAATGACACATAATATTCTCAAGAGCTGTAGTCTTGGACCAAATATTTAATAGTTCGTGGAGATCTGATTTTATAATTCCTTTGAAGAAATGTCATAGAAGTAACCAGCACTAAAAGGTATATATGGAACACTTGTCTTCATGCTCTTTATACTAAGTACTTTACCAACCAAGAAAAAATATTAATTTAGTGTTCTTTTTGGGAGCAATATTTGAAACTGAAACCTAAATGAGGTATTAGGAAGTATTCACATGACTTGAATGCCAACATGAAAAAAGTAGGGGTGATTTGGTAAAAACATTTGTCTCTCCTTCTAAGTTGCATGAGGTCCAAAATAATTTAATTACGAATTGTGCCTAAGTCATACCTAACTAGCCTTTCTCTTTTATCCACATTTTTCCTCATTTCCCCTGTGATTGTAAGAACAGAAAGTCTAGATGAGAGTTAACGGTGTATTCCAAGGACATCTTTCTTTGCCACAGTTCAATCAACCGCAAAACTTGCAATGTTTCCCAACCCTTATTCATTTAATATCACCTTCAGAAATTTTGTGACATCTATGTCCAGGCTTGCGTCAGAGACTGGCTGGCTAATCACTAAACCTGTTTGTTTGTCCTTCTCCCAGGCACACGGCTATCCCTTATGTCCCAGCCTCCATGCAATTAGGTGTCCCAGGAGACTGAATTCTAAACTGTGGGTCCCACTCCTGGCCCCTAAGTAATTTCCACATGTGATTCTTCTTGTTCTTTCCCTTTCTGCCTGTGGGACACAGACCAGCACAGAAGCTCTGGAAGCCACGTGTTTAAAATAGTGGAGCCATAGTACCAAAGGAGCCCGGGTCGCTGACTTATTGCTTGGAGGAAAGTTGACCGCATAACTTGAGAATAGGAAGGATGGTGAGTGCCTTTGAGGCACAAGGCTCTGAGGAGTACCCCAGCGGGTGTGGGAGGGAAGGGCTCCTAGAGGGGGAGACCCCTGAGTAGGAACAGGCAGGAGTCTCCATGTCACTCCAGGGGAATCAAACATTTGAGGCATGCAGCAAACATGAAAGTGCCTCCTGTGCCCTGGGGAAGGCCTCTTAGAGGAGACGACATCTAAGCTAAGAACTAAAGAATGAAAAGGAGCCCCAGGCAAAAGGCCAGCAGAGCATCTGGGCGGAAGGAATAGCAAGTGCTCAGGGAATCACTTCCTGGCAGAGGCTTCCAGCCAAAACAAAGGCTTTCACTTCAAAAGCGGCTTCATACCAAATGCTCCTGAGGGTCAAAGAGGTGATCTGGGCTTCCCTGACCTGCTGACTCTCAAAAGAGTAGTGAATTAAGGGCAGATTGTATCAGGGACTTCATTTTAAGCCCTGTATTGAGCAGGAGGGCTATGCAAAAAGAACAAACAGCACACTGTTTTTCACATGTAAAAAAAAGTGCACAGCTTGGATTTAAGTTTTGTTTTCTTTCCCTTTGCTCTATATTTGCCTCATTTTCTATTCATTCACCCATATGTTTATTTGGAAAAGTAAATTAAATCTGTGCTTTTTTTTACTTAAGGAAAAGAAAGACTCTTACTAAAGTCAAAACCAGGGTCTTATAATAACTGTGTTTTCCTCCTGAGAAAGTTGCAGGAAAACAGGAGACTAAAGCTGCTCCAGGACTTGTCTCTATGCATTCTCTGATGTCTATGAGGGGGTTTTTTTGCACAAAAAATTCTCTTTGTATCTACTCTGAGTTTTGTGCAATATATGCAGTTTCTTAAAGTGACAAATTGTTTTAATCTTTTTTTTTTTTAAGCTCTAAATGCTACATAGAATGTGTAGTATTCCATTTATAAATTTGGAAGTTTTAATAATTCTTTTTGGGGGGAAGATTTCTTTTTATTATGGTAAAATATACATAATGTAATTTTAACATTTTTAAGTATACGGTTCAGTGGCATTAAGTACACTCACAATGTTGTCCAACCATCACCACTATCCATTTCCAGAACTTTTTCATCATCCTAAACAGAACCTCCATACCCATTAAACATTAACTCCTCATCCTCTTCTTTCCCCAGACTATGGAAACCTCCGTTCTACTTTCTATCTCTATGAATTTATCTATTCTAGGACCTCATATAATTGGAATTACACAATATTTGTCCTTTTGTGTCTGGTTTATTTCACTTACAATAATGTTTTCAAGTTTCATCCATATTGTAACATGTATCAGAATTTCATTCCTTTTTAAGGTTGAATAATAATCCGTTGACCTTTCAATTACTATTTGATCTATTTAAATTCAATAGTCTACATTCCTGAAAATAAGTTGTTTCATTTACGACTTAAAGTTCCTTAAGCATTGAACCTGCATTCATGAATTCATTGTAATTATCATTCTTTTGAAGTCCTTCAAATATTTGTCCTAATAAACAAAACGTTCACTATGTTTTAAACTACTCTAGCATATCTAATAAATCTAATAAAATAGGCTATATATAAATTAAATCTCAAATTTCTTTAAACATTACACAAATTTAATAAAATTTTCCCATGTCTTTCAAATCACAAGGGGAAAATTTATTACTCAATTAAAATTTTGAATTGGTTTTACAGGGTGAATCTATCAGATATAACATAATCTGTCTGATTACGTTAAAAATTACAAAGATTTTACATACTCAGTAGACACAGATTATTCCAATGATTATAAAATCCTAATCTATATTTTATAGAACAGTATTAGCACTGTACTAGAGTGGCTTGCTTTGTTCTTTCTCAACTCAATTTCCTATATTGGAAATATATTTTTCCAATAAATAAGCATCTCAAACAACTTGAAGTTGCTACATGTTCAGGAATTTTCATCTGGGAAACAGGACCTAAATTCCAAGGGGATTGTATAACTTTCCACTGATGAATTTAAAGAGCTTCTTTTGTTATAGTTGTAGGAACAAGTGGAAATCTTATTCTATATTTTTCAAATGTAATTAATCTAGCAGCCCACAACACAGACTCAGATAACATTAGATTTGAGTAGAGAGAAGACTTCCCTCCTTTTACGAGTCTCTTTCTGATTGATTTTATACTTGTTAGCTCTTTAAAACATTTTAATGTCTTACTATCTAGCTTGACAGACCTTTGTTGACATTCCATTTGCTTCTTTTAATCGTATCACCAGATGGAATCCCGTATTCTTTCCAGGTTCTAGGTTGCCAACCTTTGTAGGCGTTTAAATGTTTGATTGGGCTGCATTTCTCTCACAAATTTTTTTGTCCAAATCCAAAAGTATTTATAGTCCAGGTCAGTCCAATGTATTGCTTAATTTTAGATTTTTTAAATAAGCTTAAATAGCTAATTTTTCATTGATTCGTTGATTCATTCATTCAAGAAACAGTTACTGAGAGACTTCTCTGAGTGAAACCAAGGACACAGAGATAAATAAAACTTGGTCCCTTCCCCAGGAGATCTTACATTCTAATAAGTGAGCCAGGTGTGTAAATAATTACAGAAGAGTAAAGTGCAGATAACGGTCTGTGTAAAGTGAATCAGATGCACAGAAAAAATAAGCAGAGCTAGCTGTGTCTCAAGGCATCAGGCATGGCTGCTCAGAGCATGTGAGCATGGTCTTCTATGAACGGTATCACATCGCCAGCAAGGGAACAAAGAAAAGCCATCTTAGATACCAGGAAAAATATATCCTAAGCCACAAAAGCTTAGAAAAACCATAGAATATTCAGAAAGGCCTATGGAAAATCTAGCTCACTGGGGAAATCATGAGCTGGACATGTTCTATTCCCTAAGTGAATGGTGGGTCAGTCTTTGCGGGACCCTGGACTCTGTTTTATACCAGCGATTTCCAACCTATTTCATATTTGGCACTCACAGACAAGGCCAACACTTATAGGCATCCAGTGGTAAATAAATTACTCATCTCCCAGCAAGAAATGACTAGCTAGCCAGAGGGCTAGCCACCCCAGCCTCGCTCAGTGTGCACACACACACACACACACATGCCAGGGCATGGGGGACTCAGTATCTTGTCACATCTGTCCCCACTCAGGCCACACCATTTGGGATGCTCTGCTGGATGATGTGGGGCCAATGAATGGATTCAGTTTGGGGAATAATATGATCAGATTCAATTTTCTTTGAACAATAATTCGTAGAAAGAGAAAAGTATTTACAAAAGAGATCTCGGGGGTGGGGGAAGATAAAAAAAGAGATCTCAGTGAAGAAATAGCATTTTAGATGGAGATTGTCCTAGGAATGGGGAGAACCAAAAGTAATAATAGGGGCTATAAAAAAAGAAAATAATATTTCAGAGGGGAAATGTCCAAAATTGTGGAAGCAGACAGTAAAAAGGAATTATAGAGAGACTTCAAAGCCAGTAAGTATTTGTTACTTGATTTAGAGAGCAAAGTAAAACTAGTGGCTAGATTTAAACAAGAATGATAAAAATACATTGAGGACAAAAACTGGATAACTAAGAAAAAATATATAACGTAGGAAAAGAATTTGTCTAAAGCTCTTTGGACAAATTCTTAGAACTGTTTTAAGTCTCATTCCTCTTTCAACATGATTTTTCCTCTCAACTATACTATTCTACTTCATTGACGCCAAAGAGATTTTAGAAATTCATTATTCTGTTATTTAAATATTATTATATATGCTACTGAAAATTTTAAAGTGGGAAGAAATAGTCACCACTGATTACAGGAAACATCTGATTCCAGAGAGATCTGGACTCTCAAAAGGAATAAAAGCCAGAAGTGTGGCCAAGTAAAAATGCAGGATAGCTCCAAAAATGGAAAAGCTAGGTGTCTTCAGGATTTTTCCCGATCCTGTTTTCTCCAGAATAAAATTTTTCTCCAAATGAGCCCAGCAATACTGACACAAAGGCCTTCAGCTACCAGCGGATTTGAACAGACAGTAGTTGAAAATTTACCAAAACTTTGAAAGTGCCTTCAGTAAAGCCCAGCTACAGTTGCTACCTGTACGCAGCCGCTGCATCCAATTACCCAGCTACTGACAAAGATTAACTGAAGGGGCGAGGGCATATCTACTGCAGTGAAATGAAGCACAATATGTGTGGCTTTAAAAGAGCTGAGTAACTTTAAAGAGAACAGAAAATGTACTATTGAAGTTGGAGACTAAAGACAAAAAAAAAAAAAAACCACTTGTTACTTTTTCCGAATACAAGAAAATCAACACTAAAGAAGCGTATGTGTGTTTGGAGGGGTGGAGTGGCGGAAGCAGGTGTGGTATGAGCAGGTTTACAAAGACGGTACAATTCTTGCAACAAAGAGTGTGCGAGAAGCCGCCGCAGCGGCAGATGCGCCACTGCAGGGACGCTACTGCCCGGTCCGCGACTCCGCAGGCAAAGACAGAGTACGAAAGCCAGCGTGGTCCAGGGGATCCTCAGAGAACAGCCAGGATGAGCTCATCACTGCATCTAAAGGAATAACGGGAACATTAAAACATTCGGGAAAAGTCCCTTTTTCTCCCACTCCATGGGACTCCACAAAGAGTGATTTGAAATACTAAGATGAGAGAGATATCTCCCCTCAGGGTTCGTGCTACTAGAGGGGAAAAAACAGTGAGAATGAAAGTAATGCCAGTCAAATGCCAAACAAAAGGCGAGCGAGATCGTGGAGTGGCCACTCGGGCCGGTGGCTGCGTGTGCAGGGGGCTGCGTGGGCACGCGACCCGCTCATGGACCGCTGGGCGACAGCCCTGGAGAGAGGTAAAGCCAGCACTCCCACGTGCCACGCCGCCGCACAGTCTGCCTCCACTGAACTGACTTTTCTTTCCTAAGCAACATCTTTATATGCGAAAACTTACCTTTCCAGAATAAAAACCAGTCATAGAAGAAAAAAACCTCTAGGCTTCAAAATGTGGCAGACTAATCAGCTTGCCCTCCTCCAACTAGCTACTCCTTCCAAATATGAGAAAACCAAACTCGACACAAGCTCAGTGCAAGTTCCACAAGGACGGAACGCTGTTCTGGGCAACGGGGAGAAGAGAAAGTCAGAATTCTCACAAATCTTTATGGGATCCTAAATGAAACATAGCTTTTGAAATTTGAGAAATCAATAGTTGATGGGAGTGTGTTGTCAAACTAAGATGAATGTTTAAATACAATCAGTAACAGATTTCTCCCACTCAGGCAGCTTGTAAGAAGTGGAACTAATATATGATCCAGATATCTTGGGTGCCAAAGTGCAAATGCATTCCAACATACGGTAATGCTTGCTTTCCAACAAGGAGAGCAACAAATTCTTCATAAATAAGTTAAGAGAGACAGACAGACAGACAGACAGACATTGGTTACTCACTCGATTAAAACCAGAAGTCAGTCATATTTAAATATTGAGTGATAATATAAATTACTGGCACAACATAGAGAAAAATTACAGACTAGCCTACTAAAATTTAAGTGCATATGGGGACGTATATGTAATGTAACTGTCAACTTAAAAATTACAAATTTATAAATTTGGAAAGGGGACTTTCTTATAAATGGTTACAGCCTACAGAATAGCCATCGTGACAGGCTAGAAAGAGCCTGGAAACAGGCACTTCATAGGAGCAAAGGATGAGACGGGAGTTTATGCCGAACAGGTTGGCCAAGTATATACATTCAACAGGTTATAGGAGGAGCTATACATATTCATGAAGGGGCTCCTAACCCATGTGTATTGCATAAACACGCATGTTACACATGTCCCATGGTCATGTTGAGGTAGAGACTTAACATTTGAATGTATTACCATTAAGCCCTCTATATCAAGAGGTAAAGCGGGGACACGAGGGCACTCAAGTGCACAGTCTCCGTAAACGGCTAGAGCCAGCCCATGGTTGGTGATCACTTACCAGGAGAAAGTTACTGAAATCAGTCTCCTGTCCAATCAAAACTGTGGTTATGGCTTGTGGAACAGGGGGTCAGTTAGTCAGGGTCTGGCAGTGAGCTGCAACTGTTCCAATATTGCTTATCTTGAGGCCAGTGCTTGTAAAGTTGCTAGAGAAAAAGAAAAACCTTGTGGCAATTAGAACATAGGTTAGGCTTTAAGTGTAGGGGTGTGTGACTCAACGCTTGCCTGGCATGGCCTTAGGTCTTGTTTATAGCTTGGTCCCTCGTTGCCACAAAGAGTTGCTCGGTCAGTCTTATGATCTCTGTTTTAACATTAATGCAGTTGTGCCTAAACCGCAAAAGGGAAGGGATATAAGAAGATGTGTCTGACCTCTCATTTTTTGTTAGCCAGGAGCTCAGGTTTTAAGGTTTCTTTGAAGTATCCTTGACCAACAGGAGGTCTGTTCAGTCAGTTGGGGATATTAGGATTTTATTTTTAGTTCTCATAACACACCCAGTAATCTTCCCCACAAACAATTATCTTAGCACATAGGAGTCAATATGTGAAATTTATCATTAGAATAACAGAGTCTCAGGATCCAGTTCAAATGCTACAAAATTGTGAAAACAACCACCAAACTAAAAAACAAAAACTCTATTTAATTTTAATAGCTGCAAAATTCTATATGGCTATCCAGTGAAATTAGAAGAATCTGCCATTATTAAAGTCTGGCTTGATACAATGTAAGAGAATATGATATAAGACAGATAATGTGGGTGTGATTTTTAAAAAGCAAAAATGTAGCTTCCATTATTTTGCAAAGACCAGACTTAGCCTTTCTTCTTTGCATTCGTCACTTGGAGGAAAACTCAGCCACCTCAGTGATTTCTCAGCCAGGTCAGGTGTGAGCACAGGAGTGATTCTGAGGCTAGGGTTGATGTGGTGGTGTGGGCTGGGAAGAGTAGGGGTAGACATCCACTTTCCTGTCTTTCCTGTTGGCATCCACTGAGCTGTGGCCTCAGCGATCATACACATCCTGCTCTTGGCTGTCAGACCCCATGTGTGAGTTACAGCAGACCTGGAGCTGCACACCAACTTGCTGAGCATCGTAACCGCTGCTTCACCCCTGTCTTCTGCAATCGCACAGATGTCTCTGTGGCCAGCCCTAACTCAGAATCGTATATAGAAGGCAATTCTGGAACACATAATTCCAGCTTAGATAAAGTGACACAGTATAAAATCACTACAATTTTTAATAATAAAACTAAGTCATTACTCTTTTGAAATTAGCCCATGCAATTTAAATGCCATAGCAATTTAATACTCACAGTCATTCATTTTAAAAGTACCTAAACAAGCTTTAATTAACAATTGAAATTTTAAATTGTTCCATTTTCTTCTGGGACATGTATCTCCATTTCATTTCCCCCATAAAATTCTGTACTAATGTAATATGTTTATTCTTTAAAGTTTTTTTTTCTTAGTCTATCATATATTTCTGCAGTAAAAAAACTTATAGATTGAAATTTCATTCTCAGTGTTATCTTTGCATAAATAGAGTTCTTAATTTGTATAGTTCAGTTATTAATCTTAAATCTTAAATTGGGGAATTTTGTTGTTAGTGTTTTTTGCATGCTGTTTAAGAAGTCTTTGCCTAACAAGTCCATGAAGGTATTCTCCAATATTATATTTTATTTACTTATTTATTTAGCATGTCACATTTTGATCTATTAATTTTTATCATGTGACATGAAAACATTCTTTTTCTCCTCCATATACATATTCAGTTAACCCAAAACCCTTGATTTAAAAAACTATGCTTTCCTCGTTAGCTTATGATGGCACCTCTGTCATAAATTGAGTAGGTCTATTCTTTAACTCTGTTATGCTTCATTTCTTCTTGTACAGATAACATACTCTCTTAATTACTATAACTTATTTGGAATAAAGTCTTGATGTCTGGTAGTATAAGTTCTTCAACCTTGTTCTTTTTCAAGATTGTCTTTGCCTTTTCACATAAATTTTAGAATCAGCATTTTGATTAAAGTGCTGAAATTGTTATTGGGCTTTCTTTGACTCCATAGGTTAATTGTTCTACAGATCAATTGGTATCTTGAAAATACTGAGTTTCACAATCCACTAATGTCTCATGCTCTTCCATTTATTTAAAACATGTTTAATTTTTCTCAATTACATTTTGTTGTAGTCAGTGTATAGGACTTGCAAATCTTTTTAGATTTATTCCCATGAATAAAAATTTAATTTTTCCCTGTAACCTGGAAATTTTTAAGTGTTTAAGTTTTTATCTGGGTGAAGTTATAATTGTGGTTATTGGCTATCAACATGATGGAGCAAACATAAATGTATTACAAATCTTGATGAATAATTCCTAAACATAAAATGAAATATTTATTTAAAAGGCACCTCTTAATGAAACAGATGGAGAAACTTTGTTTCAATTAGGTCATGCATTCATGGATAAATATTAGTTATTGCTAGAATGAGATAGGCTACCTCAGGTACTTCCAATATTTGGTGCTAGCATTTATGTATAGAAATCTTGTTTGAAGAAAAAATATGAGAATGGGAAAAATTTTGTTAGAGCAATGTCACTCAATTTTTTTAAATTCCTTCCTTCTCCAAATATTTTTGAGGACCTACTTTGTACTAGGCACTGTTCTAGGTGCTGGAGACACAGGAGGGAACAAAACACATAACATCAGACAAAAACTCTTGCCTCAGAAAGCTTAAATAGTAGTGAGGGAGTCTGACAACAAATCAGATTTTTTCAGTAAAGTATACAATATACCATGGCAAATAGTGATAAGTATAAAAGAGAAAAAATAAAACAGAGAAGGAGATAGAACACGTGCAGGGGATTAACACTGTAGATAAAGTAGCTGAGATATATGCCAAAAAAATACCTAGCTATCTTATTATCAAAAAATTATTTTTGAAGTACTACTAGTTGATAAATCAGTTAGGTTCCTCTTCAATTTTTTTTCGAACCCAAAAGTTGAAAACCACCTACTTTGTCACTAGTAGCTATTACTTTACCAACATCATCATTGAAAATTAAAACTACCATTTTGTTTGGTGCCCTGAAGGCTTTTACCACCAGGGTGATGCACCAAGGTAAGATTCCAGATGGCTGAGATAAATGCATGTCATTGCTATGGGGAAAGAAGACAATTGTGGAAGGGGATGAGAGAACCAAGATCCAGAATGGCCACAGGTACTTCTTCAAGGCACGTAAATTTGGGAATTAAGGCTCTTGAAACTGACCACTCTGCATGCCTATGCAGCATCTGGGAGGTCTTACATTCTCTTGGAGCACACATCTCCCAGTTTTCCTCCCTTTCTGTCCCCAGGGTGAGGAAGAGTGTGGATCCCAGACAGGACTGGAGTTGCTTCCAGACCCTCCAGCCTCCCAGTGATGGTTCTCAGTGTTCACAGACCAAAGTGCCTTCAAGGACAACTGAACTATATCATTTCTCCATATCAGTACCTAAGACTGAGCAGGACAAGATAGAATGAGAAGAGTCCATTTTGCACGGCCATTACCAAGCAGGAAGAGGTAAAAATGTTGGAAAGCTCTGATTCAGACAGTGCCGCCTCTGGGACTGTATACTCCACTCTTCCAGCTGGAGCTGACTTATCGTTGAGCATCTCATAAGTCCCATGTGCTTCCCATGTGGAAGAGATTTGAAACTTCTTAAATCACGAAAAGAACAAAGAATAGCCATAAGGCTGGCACCTGGGTATCATCTGCCTGTTTGGACAGCTCTTAAAAGTCACAAAGTTATTTCAGGCAGGTGGCAGCACAGCTCCAACCCCTCTCTCTGGGCATCAGCAATGTTTTAGAGCACTGTCGAGTCCATTGTGCCAGCAGATCATCATGGCGCTTCTGAGGCGGCTCAATGTGTTGTGAGCAGCCCTGACCACAGCTGCGGTTTGACACAGCAGGTCCTGCCTTCTGGACGCTCAGACTCTTCAGACAGGAAACAACAGCAGAAGCAGTGACACTGCAGAGTAGCTGTTCCCTAGTAACACCAGCAGAGTTTAGTTGCCAGCTACCTCTGAAATTACTGGCCTCTCCTAAAAGCCCTCATTACCCGTGGGGCGCTGCAAAATCCTCTCTGCAGTCTTTTAAGGGCCTCTCTGTGTGCTCTAAGTTGATAGCAAGCCTCTTCCCCAGCTTTTTTCTTATGAATTCATATCACAGAACAAGTAAATCACAATGTAATGGCTCCGATATGGGAGTTCTTCAAGGCCTGGGCAATGCTTCCTTCAGACTTTATTGCTGGACTTGGCAACTTGTAAAATAAATGCTTGCTAGAAAGGCCTAATACCTATAGAGCAGGAACAAAGATGGAAAGCAAGCTCAGAATAAATATGTTAATTGGTTCTCATCTCGCTGAGTTCTTTTCTCTGAGCTAAATGCCGTGTTACAGGGGCTCTGTGTTCCTCAATTCAATGACAAGGCAGCACGCAACACAGCCAGAGCAGAAACAAAACAGCCGCATTCTGGTTACGTGGTGAATGTAGTTAAACCAGGGACATAAATGACAGCTTGAGTACCCACTAGAAATGGCACATTTCAGCTTTAAGTGTATCAAAGTTAAAGGCAAACTCTAAATGTGAGTTTCTTCACCTGGAGTCCATAAATGCAATGAGCTGTGAACTCCATGAAATAATGAGATAATCATTTAATGGATATAGACATGTGCACTTTTCTAACAAAGGGTTTCCATAAGTTTTATAAGATTATAAAAGAGGTCTGTGATACTAAAAATAATAAGAGCCATGGCTAAATGCTTCTGACACCTTACAATTTTCATTCCTCTCCCCTCCTTCATCCGTACAGCGAACACTTGCTGAGTGCCTAGCATTTCCACAGTGCTGTGACATCTGCTTTAGGGAAATAAACATGAATCAAAGATCAAAATTTTTAATTCTAGTGAAGAAAGAGAAGAAAATTAATATATTTGAGCTCCTACCAAGGGCAAGCTAGACACTATACTATGTGCTACACATATTTTCATACTAATCTTCACAGTAAACCCATTGGAAGTCACTATTAGCCATTGTGGAAGAATTTATTTTCTAAAAATGGTCACAACAATATTTCCTTTCTAATGTCTCCATCGAGAAATAGAGTTTTGTTTCCTCCTCTTGAACTCAGTGAGGCTTGGCAACTTTTATCCTGACTAATAGAGTTTGGTGGAAGTGACTCTGAGTGACTTTTCACTCAGAGGTCATCAAAGATGACACAGCTTCTGCCTGGCCCTTGGGACCCAACTACCATTTTGCAAGGAAGCCCAGGCAACATGGAGAGAGGCCTGTGTGGGGAGCAACAAGGTCTCTAGCTCTCAGCCCCAGCTAAGCAAGCAGCCAAAAACCAGCACCAACTCCCCAGCTGTGTGAATGAGCCACTGGGGAAGCTGCTCCTCCAGCCTCCTGTAAGGGCCCCCACTAACGCTGCATGGAACAGAAACCTTTTCTGCTGAGCTCTGCTCAAATATGTCAGTTCAGGAGCAAAATAAATGATGATTATTTTTTTAAGCCACTATTATGGGGTGATTTGTTGTGCAGCAATAGATAACTAGAATGAGCAACTTGTCCACGTGAGCCACTGCCACTTAGAGATTAAATAATTTGCCCACAGTCTCCAAGTTAGTAAGTGGTAGAGCTGGAATTCAAAACGAGGTCTGCTTGATATGTAAAACCAAGACAAGAAGATGAGGGAAAGAGTTTTACCTATATCTGTGACTTTGTATTTCTTAAAATAAAAAGAAATTTGAAGAAAATATGGCAAAATGTTAGCATCTGTTTAATCCTAATGGTGGGACCTCGGGTGTCTGTTGTTTTGTATTCTGTTTTTCTGTATATTAGAGATGTTTTATGACTTAAAACTAACTTTTCAAAGATAAAAGCAAAGTATACTCGTCCAACTTAAAAATGCAACTAACCCTGTTAGTTCACATCTTCATGTATATGTTCTGAGGTTTTAGCTCAGAAGAATCTTGAAAATCCAAAAGGATGTGCATCAATGTGGAGGGAAATAGACTCCAGACCACAGAGAACGATGCATGTATCGATTCTGGATTTACAGTAAGCACAAGAAGCATTTCCATAAAAGCAAGGAAACATTAGCACTCAGACTGCCTTTGAGAACCACAGTGAAATTCCCCGAGCTGAGGGGGACTCTTCCCATAGCCCCCGAAGGGTTGGATGTTCAACTTCACATAACATGTAGTAAATTATTTCTCATATGAATCTTCCAGGTTGAAAGCCAGCCACCTCACACATGTTGTCTCCTAAACAACAGCAGAGAATGAGGGAGTACCAGTCGCCTTAAATTCTCCTTTGCTTCTGTATAAAGTCAGTCAAGTTTGCAATTTCTGAGCGGGGAATTGAGTCAGCAGCACTGAAGTAGCCAATGGAAACTTCATTTATGACCTGAAGTGTCCTATAGACAAGTAGAAAGCTTGCAATTGGTTATGCATCTTTTACAAGTGGAAAACAAATCTGTATTTATGCAGTAAGATGTTACTATAAATCTAGAGTAGCTCTGTAATTCCTCCTGTTCGGTGAGAGTCCTTGTCAGGAATTGGCCATGACTAGAGTGAATTATCACAAAGATATTCTGTTACAAGTAAGGTTCTTTCTTCCAAGAAGTTGCTTGGCTGTGCTGATGGAAGTTGGCACAGGACATATGCTTGAAAGGACTGCAGACAATGGGGTTTCCTGGCTGCAGGCTCTCCCCACGGGATCTTTGATGATAACACCTCAGTTTCCGAGAACGAATGTAGACAGCAATACTGTGCATAGCTAACTTTTCTGGATAGTTGATGCCAACTCTTAATTGTGCTCATTTTTTCACACTTCTAGGCTCTAATAACCAAAGTACACAGAATTTAACTTCACTGCCTTGTAGGACCCACATTACTTCCTTCTGTCTGTCCATCTCTTCTGCTAAAGATCCTTGTATAGAGTTCTTGCTGTTACAGCGACAGGTTTCGTGGGATGTTTCCATTCTAACCTTCCTTTCTAGTACCTTTGAAAACCTGTCCATGCCTCTTCTATTCCTTCTTGTGTTTCATTGAAATTCATCCTCTTATTTGCACTGAAGAAATTTCTTAATTCAGTATCTTTTCTCCCCTTATCTTTTTCATGAAAGTGAATTTTAAAAGGCATGGTTGCTTTATTTTCTTATCAGTGGAATATGACTGCCTTTCTGCAAACATAACTAAAAGCTGAAGTTCTCTTCTACTGAGTTGTTTTCAAGTCTTTTGTTAGGTCTTTTTTTTTTTAATTTTTTCATCGTTTTTGAAGCATTTTATGTAATTAACAAAAAGGATTTCAGAATCTGTAAACTTGGCCTCTGTGTATACTTCAATTTACCCTTTTACTTGAACTATCATCCCACTCTAGCATATTGAAAGTGTTGGTACATTTGGTACATGCATAACAATTTTTTGGGGGGGAGGATGGGGTCCCACTCTGTCACCCAGTCTGGAGTGCAGTAACCTTATCATAGCTCACTGCAGCCTCGAACTCTCGAACTCCTGGGCTCAAGCAATCCTCTCACCTCAGCCTTCTGAGCAGCTGGGACTACAGGCATGTGTTACCATTCCCAGCTAGTTTTTCTAGTTTTTATAGAGACAAGGGTCTCGCTGTGTTGCTCAGGCTGGTTTTGAACTCTTAGCCTCAAACCATCCTCCCTCCTGAGCCTCCCAAAAGGCTAGGATTACAGGCGTAAGCCGCTGTGCCCAGCCAGCACACTATCTTTTTAATATGAAAACAGCATCATCTTGTAGACTTGTAGGCTTCCATTGTCAAAAAGCCTCATTGCTGTGAGATATTTTCAGTTTCTGCATTACCTATTTTTCAATGAGTCCTCCTTAAGAGTTCAGTTTTTTTTGTAGTCCTGTCTAGTTCTAGAATCTTGATAATTTGTTTTACCTTTCTTGTGATATTTTATTTCTTGAGGTTTGCAAAATTACATCACACTAGGACTCTGATACGCAGAGAAAGCATAGTTCATTCACAGCACCATTGACTGCAGTGACCACATCATCCTACTTGGGTTGAAAGAGTCCCTGCTTATACAAGTTGCCCTGGCATCTTACCCAGTTTAGATTTTGTCCTAGATTTTTCAGTTGTCAATGAAATATTATTATTAATAGTTGCATTAAGAGAATCTAGAATGGGTAAGTAGACAATGTTTTGAGATGCATGAGCAACAAACAGAATTCTCCTTTTTTTTTTCTTTTTAGAATCCTCCTTTTAATGTAAGCTTAAACTTGTAAGAAAAACACTAACACTACTCTCTTTTCCCCAGAACTTAAAAGAGGCAGCATAACTAGCACCTTCCTTTCAGGGGCAGCTCGCAGGCTGATTACTGATAAAGATAGGTACTTGGATGGGGTGGTGGAGTTGGCTCATGCCTTCCAGCCTCAGGTGGAGGAGGGAGAAGCACAGCAAGCTGCAGCCCCTTCCAGCCACTGTCCCCACCCGACCATAGCCCATGGGGTCAGTGGAGAGCATTTGAAGTGAAGGTGAATGCATTTATCCAGTAGTAGAAGAATTTCTCAGAGTTAAAATAATGACATCAATTTTATATACCAGTTTATAAAACCAGTATTATATCAGTTCATCAGATACTTTCAACAGAACACTGGTTAACTTATTTTCAATAATGAGTTAATATTTTTAAATTCAATTCATAGAATCAATGTAAACTTCTTTGATGTTCATCCTGTCCAAGACAAAACTCTTGGTATTAATTTAAATGTTGTGGTAATTCAATTAAGAAGTAAATATTAAAGATAAAATTATTTATTTTGTGGAAATAATACAAATCCAAATTTTGGTGGAGCACAACATAGGATTTAAAAAAAGAACAAATACAAAGTATTCTTACTAAGTTAGAAAACATGAGAAGCTGAAATATATTTGGAATTCAGGTGCACAGGGAACTTAAAACTGCATCCCAATAAAGCCTCAATATGTTAACAGTGAAAATAAAAATTCTAAATGTTTTTGAAATTTCTGTACATATGTAAATACACATCTTTAGAGTAAATAAACTAGAATGTTTTTGTGATGAGGCTGATGTTGAAAATAAAAAGAACTTCAGCGTGACAGAATACAGTTTCTCTCTTTCCTTCCCTTCGTCAACCTGAGTTAGGATTATATTTCAGCCTTTGAAAAACTACTTTGTAAATCGATCTAGGTTTCTTACAATGGTTGTATTTTTATGAATGAATCTTCTACATGTGAGTTGCATTACATTCAAAATCAATTGAAAACTTAAATTGATTATTCAACAAAACACCCCCAAAATCAGCTTTCCAAGCTTTTAGTAAATTGCAGTAATTGAAAGATTATAGAAGGGAAAACACTGAAATGTGCCTGCACAAAATGTACCTTCACAAAAGCAAAAGAGCATAAATTAAATAATGAGAATTCAAATGTTTACAAGAGTTAATTTTATAATTTTTCTTTGAAATATCTTGACTTGAGAAAAGACTTTTTTGATGGAACTCCTGTTTTCAATTGGACGAATGTAAATTCTGCACCAGAATGAAAAGAAGTTGATTTGCGAAGCCTTAAAATTTTGCAGCATCTATATTTAGTGAAAAGAATTATAAATAGATAATTTATGGGTTTTGTCTTACAAAATTTTTACCAGTGAAAGATACTCTGTATGGAAGCAAAATGAAAGTACCTGAGAAAATATTTGGGCTGAAATACATTACATATACCCTCCATTTAACAAACTTGCTGGGCATTTACCAGCACCTATGGGGAGAATACTTCCTCCATAAAAATACTATACTTTACAGAGTAAATTAAAATGACAACAATTCCAGATTTACCAACCATACAAAGAAACTTTGGAGACTGTTGTAAATAAATAAAAACAATAAAAATAATAAAACTGTTATATATACATACATATGTATATTCTTAATAAAATACCAGTGACATAATATATTAGAGACAAAAGACTAAAGAGTACATAATTTATACCAAAAATAATGATTCTGTTAACATTACCTTTAGTGTTCATTTGATCACTATAAGAGAAATATGCTTTTTATTTTGCTTTAATATATATGTTATGTGTTGTCTTTATTTTATAAATAATTTAATTTTGAATATAATTTTCAATTGAACCATTTTATTCACAAATGTATATATTTATAATTTTGTGTATGTTTCACACCCTCTTTAACTTCCAGACGTGCCCTGTAAATTATCTGGTCATTCCAGTTTCAGTCAATGTGATCTTCCTTCCAAACTCCCACCCACTGTTCGGTAGCATAGGGGAGAAGATATTTGATTATATATCTAGTCTGATAAATACTTAGTGCAATAAGACTGTTTAAGTGATCTCTTTAGGCACTGCTCACTCTCCAGGGGAAAATATTTTCAGTGTCTTAGATTGACACCCTTCTCACTGCTTGTCTCATTAAGGTTAAGTCCAGGTAACTTATGTGACCTGGTAGAAAAAGAATAGGACTCAGGCTCCTCTAGTTTCAGAGGGATTGCCTGATCCCCTGCCATCTGGTTGGTGGGTACCCTACAGGCCTCCAAAGCTCATGTCTACACAATGAGCTGGTGAAACCCTGCTTGTCCCAGCCCTGCTTCAAACCCTGCAAAGAAGATAAGAGAATAGAGCAAGTTGGGGGATTGGCAAGAATGGCTACATCTAGCCAAGGCTTCAGTAGAACTTCTAGGCTAATTCATCTCTGTCTAAATCACAGTTCACTGAAATGCTGTCTTGAGCTGGGAATACTATGCAGTATTTGTATACTGTGTACCTGAAAACACACACACACACACACTCATGCATACACACTCCTGAGAGTTCAGTGTTCCTATATGTCTGTATATCTGTTAATGTTAGAGTGTTATGATACAACCAAAGCTTGGCTTAAAGTAATTGGTATTTTTAATGAACCACAGAACAGGAGAAACAAAGATCATCCATGTATATGAGAATTGGGAGAAAAAAGATTGAGACCTTGATCAAAACAAAGAGACCGGAAAGAATATTACAAAGACTAGTAGTTTGCACAGACTGCAAGGCAAGAAGAGAAGAAACCTTCACAAAGGCAGATGTCCCTTTCTCACGGATCGCTTGAGGACAGAAGGCATGGAAATGGATTATGTGGCTTCTTAAAGGCCTTTCTAATGACACAACAAATACTCCTAAGGGAAAACTGGATTCTGGCAAAAAGAAGAGAAAGTATATCTTTCCATACGCAGGGGGAAAGGGCATGTGTGTATTTCTATGGACAAACACATTACTTTTAATCCCATGTTATTTAATATTACTTTATTTTTTACTGAAACCAATAACAACTGACTTTTCAGACCCTAAGAGTCCTGGTCCTTTGTGTGTTTCTTAAAATTCCCCCATTTTTGGATCACTGACAATATTTCTAGGAGTCATTTATATTAAATAAACATTTTTCCATTTTGTGGTAAACAGATATTGTATTAATCTTATTCTTAATGTATTCTACTTTAAACATTTAGTAGTATGTGTATTTTCATTTACACACTTATTCATATTGGGCTATGTTATATTTTCAGTTGATTTCATAGGTGGACTTGATACACACTCCTACTACCAGGATCATGTTGAGTTAAAGCCTGTTAAACCTGTAAGTAAAGGTGTGACGATACAAAAAAATATTAATCCTTCTAACTTGGCCCAAACTAACCAAACCTGAAATAATTTGAACCTACTACTACTAATCATTGGTTTAATTTTCCACTCATATTTAAAACACACCTTTCACATGTAACCCAACATCATCATTATTATTATTCATTCCAGAAAGGATTTGAAGCAGGTAACATGGTTTATATTCTAAAATAATATTTTATCATATTTAACGTTATCAATAGTTGATTGCCAAATTGAAGAAAAGTGAGACTATTTAGTGTGCGGGAGTGAAGACTAACTGTGTCTTGGGGCAGCACAGCAGTGTGGAAAGGGGAGAAAGATCTCGGGTGAATCCTGGCTGTCCATGTGAGACCTGTTCTGACATCGCTAATATGGTTTCATTGGCAGGGAATGGATTAAATGGGATAATGTGCGTGTAGTTATATAAAGCTGCCTATTACTGTTCCTAGCAATCAAATATTTGACTAACAAGTTCAGGAACAAGTTTTCTATGTCCCTAGAGGACATGAAAGGAAGTCAAATAACAACAACAGCAAAAACACCTAAAACTGCGTAGATTTCAGTTGAGTGTAAGGAAGGAATCTCGGTCACTTGATTGATGAAATACTAGGAAACATGGAAATAGATACAGTGACTCCATTCCTAGAAAATCCTAAGTAGCAAATACACAACTGTATAAAATAATAAATAGCTATCACACAGTAAGCACTTTGCATATATCAGCTCACCGAATTCTCATGAAGGCACTGTAATGTGCTAATTAATATTCTCACTTTATAAATAAGGAAACTGAGGCTCATAGAGGTTAGGCAGCCTTCTCAATGCCCCATTACTAGTAAGTCGTGGAGCTGGGATACTTCACAACTGTCACTCAGCCCGATATGTTGGACTTGCTCAGATGATCTTCCTGCACTTTCAGCCCGTGTTCTGCATCGTGGTGATAGAGGCAATTATGTAAAACAGCCGCTGGTATAACAAACACATGAAAGGCTTCATCTGCTGCCTCTTTGCCACAGTGGTTCCCGCCAGAGCTGCAACCCCCACACCCAGCATCTCTGGGGACTGAAGCTCTGAGAAGCCCGCATGGGCTCCTCTACTTCCCCAGGTTAAATTAATTTTACTCTGGCAGAATGATCTAAAGTAAACATAGCTCACAGGCTACTCAAATCAGCGCTGTGCCTGTCACATGATAGATGTTTAAATAAATTTTGGCTTCTTAAAGCAAATCCAGTTTGGAAAAACATTCACCCTACATAACACTCTAGCCAAGCAGTCACCATGTCATTCTTCATGCTACTGAGTGCTCGTAAGGGATGTGCTCCAAAAGTTGGTATTTGTGGATTTGGGGACCTTGGCAGGGATTGTCACAATAATAAAGATGATCAGTGAATTGGAAGTGAGAAAAGAAGTAAAACAATGCCTAGTGGTGACTTGAAGAGTCTTTATATATTTGTTATGTGATAAGAGGATGACGAAGGGTTTCCTTCATCTCGACTGTGAAACAAATAACTCACCAGAGAAACTGCCATATGAAAAGTGTTGCACTATAAGAGAGATCTTCCTATTAGGGAAGGTTATTAAAAACTGCAATTGATAAATGTTGATAATGGAATCTCCTTTCTTGAATGACTTTTAAAAATGGACATCCACGTACCTGTGTACCTCAAAAGGGTGTTCTGTGGCATGGCCCAGAGGCAAGTGACTTCCACTTATGTTCTCTAAAGTCACTTCCATCTCTGTGAATCGAGAACACATAAAACATCCTTTTAAGATCACCTAAAAGGCTTTGATCAACTCTCCTCTCTCCTCAAAGGGCTTTCTCAACATCCCTGTTCACTGCTGACCTCGTACCATTTTAGCTGAATGTAGCATAAACTACAGGCTACTGCTTTACATAAAGCAAGAGAACAAGTTTCTGCTTTGACACATTATGCACATTATGTCAGATGAATATGGAATGCCTTTCACCCAGGAAGGAAGCAGGAATCTGAAAGATCAAACTAAGCCTGAACTGAAATCTTTGTGCATGAAACAGTTTAAGGGGTCAGCATCTGTACTCCCCACCAGCGTGCAAATACCGCGGCGTTTATCCAGTCGGCATCTGTCAGCCTGCTTGATTGCTTTTAATAAGGCTTTTTGTATTGATTGCTTTGTACCCAGCTCAGTGATGCCATATCGCCAAGCAGCAACAGCTTGCAGAAACATCCTACCTTCTGTACTACATTTGCTACAAAGGAGAGTGAACACTGGTTTTTAACTTTCATTAACCCTATTTAATCTTCATGGAGTGCAAAGCCAGGTTTTAGGAGGAAGCCACTTTCCTAAGAGAATCAGAAGAATCCTTAGCATATTCCCAGGCATATACATGTGAACAGGTAGTTTTCAACGCTATATGGGCAGTTACAAGCCAACAGCCCATTCATAGGTAATACTGTAATTCTCCTGTTTGAGTATGTCATTGCTCATAGTCACAAATGGTGTCTTTTAAGTGACCATAGTCAAATTGTGTGTGTATATTGGGGGTGGGGTTGTGATAGGGATGAGGTGGTTCACAGATGGATTTGGTCTTTCATGCTTTCTTTATTTCTTTTTAATGTAATAATATCAAGGATCACTGATTACATAAATCAGTTTAGTTCAATTTACAATCATTGATTACTTCCTAGCCACTGTCCCAGGTACTGCAGATATAACGATAAATAATACTTGAGCTTTGGCCTTCAGCCAAATGATCTAGGAGAGGAGACCTACATAGAAATAGATGTAAAACAATATCCCTAAGGCAATTTTATGCAGAAAGAGGAATGGTTACTTCTCACTTGGTGAGGAAGGGCTTCACTGGGAAATGATGATTGAGCTAACTTTGTAAGATGAAATGGAGATTATCCAAGCAGAAGTAGGGCCACTTTCAAGAGAGTTTGGCAGTTTCTTACAAAACTAACATACTCTTACCATATGATCTAGCAATAGAGCTTCTAGCTATTTACCCAAAGGAGTTGAAATTTTGGTCCACACAAAAACCAGCACATGGAGATTTATAGCAGCTTTATTCATAATTGCTAAAGCTTGGTGAAAAACCAAGGCATCCTTCAGTAGGTGAATGGATAAACTGTGGTACTTCCAGACAATGGAATATTATTCAGTGCTAGAAAGAAATGAGCTATCACAACATGAAAAGACATGGAGGAGCTTTAAATGCACATTACTAAGTGGAAGAAACCAAACTGAAAAGGCTGTATACTGTATGATTCCAACTGTATGACATTTTGAAAAAGACAAAACTATGGAGACAGAAAAAAGATCAGGGGTTGGGGAGGTGAGAGTTGTATAGGCAGAGCACAGAGGATGCTTAGAAACTACTGTGTGTGATACTATAATGGTGGGTACATGTCTTTGTACAGATGCTCAAACCCATAGAATGCACAACATCAAGAGTGAACCCTAATGTAAACTTTAAGTGGATAATGATGTGTCAGTATAGGTTCATCAATTGTAATAAATGTACAGCTCTGGTGAGGGGGTGTTGATAATAGGGGAGGCTGTGTGGGTGCAGGGGCAGGGAGTATAAGGGAACTCTCTGCCCTTCCTCTCAATCTTGCTGCAAACCTAAAACTGCTCTTAAAAATTGTCTTTAAAGAGTAAAGCAGAAGAAAACAGGTGCCCCCAGCATGAAGGCTGATTTGCTTGGCCTTTCTACAGAGGACAAAGGTGCAGCTCATGACTATCCAATCTGGTGTTTGCCATAGTTCCCACATAAAATAAGCAAACGTACAGGGAAGCAGATCTCAAACAGAGCAGGGGTCTTACTAGCTCCTAGTGAGGATGCTAAGAGACCGTCAGCACCATTGCTCGCCCATCTAAACAACATGGCTTTGTGCCTAAAGCTACAGAGGTGCTTTTAGTAACTGCCCGTCTGCTGACTTGGGGACATGTGACACACAGGTGGGGGCTGTGCTGGGGGCCATCACCTTACCACAGCTGCCAGCCAGGGGGTGTAACTCTCGCCATAAATGCAACCGGGATCGCCACCATCACTGCTGCCACTCCCTGACAGTGCCTCTCATCAGAGGAAAGAGCAAGGACTGCTCTTTCATAAGAACACAGAGCCCAGCGGCCAGCAGTGGCTTTGACGAGGACACCCACACTTTGGCTTATAGTGGAGGCAGCAGGAGGGCAGAGCAGAGAGGCTAACAAAAGCAGATGTACCCCTCAGAAGGAAAAAATGTCATGGCATAAACCCACACAGCTGTGAAAGAGATACGAGATCTCAGAGAACATCATAGTGAGCAATGAAATTAAAGTTTGTCAAAATCACAACTGGTATATTTCCCTCAAAATGGCTAGCAGCTGGGTAGTGGGAAGATTAAGCTCCATGTCGCAAGTAATTCTTCGCATAAAAATAATCAGACCAAGGCCGTTTATCAAAGAAAGAGGGCAGCTGGAATTCCACAACTGGGTTCTACAGCACAGGTAGGGCGAGATCCGATGATGTCGGAAATTTCCATGAGGAAGACGCTCCAGGACTGCAGTTAAGAAAGACTTGATGAGAAAAGCTGACCCTGAGCTTCCCCCATCACGTGTAGCAAATCTTTTTCTGAGGCTTCCAAATAAGAACTTGACTTTTCTTTGGTATCTTGACTTGTCTGATTGCCTTTGCTGGAGGCTAATTTTTCTTCACAAAAATCGCTACATGCTATGTGGCTGCTGCTGATTGCGTGGCCGCTACTGCAGCTGAGTACCGGAAGGCACACAAGGCTAATCCCTGGTTGGGGCTGGCGCTGCGGCCAGCTCCACGGGTGCCTTGCCGGCCTGCTCTCTGTCTCTACGGTCCAGATACACAGGAAACCCACCGCGGATGGTCAGGCTGTAGGACAGATGCAGAGGTGGTCACCTCTATCTGCTCTTTCCTGAGAACAGCTGTGTTGTATCAGTATCTTCACAGTAAGTTGGTGTCAGGCCATTTTGTACACGTAGCATCTAGATTAAGCACCAGCAAGTAGGGTTGTGGGTGTGTGTGAATGTGTGTGTGTGTGTGTGCACGAGCGTGCATGCATGTAGGAGTTGGGGAGGTGTAGATGTGCTTTCAAACCCTGATTTAAAAACCGACAGTCACCAGCCATGTGTTAGTAAACTGCGGCTGGAGACACCTATAGACAAATAAAATGATAACTCTCTGTCCTGATCCTGTTTTCACTTGTCCTTGATTGGCTTTCACACTTTAATATCTATCCAGACAGAGGGGGAGCCGAGCTATGTAAAATTCTGTGTGCTAGCTGTCCCCTGTGGCACGCAGGGTGGGGTGACTGTGATCTGCCCCTAGCAATGGCTGCTGCCTCACTGTTCCCATTACCAAGCGTGGAGTTCTGTTGCCTGGGGATCAGCATCGGTCCTGGGAATGGAGGCACTTATGGAGGCACTGATTCTCCGAGGGTGTCTCAAGAGCACTACGACAATAATGCTCTCAGCACCTTCTTAGTTGTCCCAAAGGAGAGATGGGCTTCCCTGTGTGCTTGCCTTACTTAGCACAAACTTGGTGGCACTTATGGCTCATTGCTCTCTCTAGCTTTGGAGCTCTTTCCCTTTGTCACTGGCATTAATAACTTTTTGACCCATCATGACAATGGCCGTACCATTTCAGGGACTACTGTAAGAACACATCCTGAGTGTAGTCATTGGCCATGTAGCGATGGAATGGCCAAGTTTATATGGTTTGTGCAGTCCAGACTCATCACTAGAGCAGCCAGTTTGTGCACCACTGTTTTCACTAGGAAGGAATGATGCCACAAACAGTACAGCAAGACACACACACAAAAAGGTCTGCCATGACCCATGGTCAGTTATCCACCCTGTTCTCACTGGGGACACAGATCATTTCCTTTACAGGTGATCTCACTTTCTGGCCCTAGAACTTTATGGAGCCTGGTTCTCACGCTGCCTCATGAAGCACATGAAGTCTTTTTTCCAGAATGAGAAAGCCTGTATCCGAATGTTGCCCTCCAGGGAAAATGTCAATTCCTGACTTTCCCAGAACTCCCAGGACCTCTCTTGGTGTCGGTCATTGATGCCAATGGTAAGACAATAGATTTATGCAGCGGTGTGGAGCTGTGATCCACTGCTAGCCCCCCAAAATTGATCAACAGCAACATAAGTAAAAATAACTTCATCTTGCCTTATTTCCAAGAGAAAGTGTCCTCTGATTTTAAAATTAAAGGCAATGAGTATAACCAAATTTTATGCTAAATAGTTTTTTATTTCATGTTCACATCAGAAAATAGTTATAATCCCCATGTTATGACAGGTTCTGGGAAAAAACAAGACATAGGAAAGAACACACAATATGCAGAGAAAGGTGAACACACACACACACACACACACGCACACACGCACCAGGAGAGATTAGAAAATCAATAGAAAAAGAAATATTTATAGTCCTATCAGAAGACACACTTGATTTCTTCTGCCTTGAGGACAGGTATTCTCAGGTAACTACTAACATATCTGAAAATATCTGCGAATTTTTAATAAAAAAGCAAGAAAGAGATTATCTTAAGGATCCAGAAATAAAAATCAAACTATTCTACCCAGACACATTGATTAATCATAGCATCATTAAAAGTGGTACAACCAGACATTGTGTGTCCCAAGATGTGGCGCAATAAGAAGTACACAGCCCCGCCTAGGAAGTGCCTGTTCATAAAGTCAAACCTGAACTTGGACTGACAGTGTAGAAAACACAAGAGTAGCAGAATAAGGTAAATCTCACCACAAAGAAGCAATTACACAAATCTAGCACATGGGAAATAGTATAGGGCAAATTAAAACAAAAAAAGAGGAAAGGAAGGAAAACTGTTATTGATTAAAAGAGACTTAAGAGACACAATAGTCAAAAAAAATGTGTAGATCTTGTTTGTTTTTTAAATTTTTTTGAGACATAGTAATTGCACATATTTATGGGATACATAGTGATATTGCAATATATACATAATTTCAACAAGCCAATTTTAATGAGCTGTTTCTAGACAATTGGAAAAATATAAATATGGACTGGATATTAAATGATATCGAGAAATTATCATTGAATTTAATAGGTATGTTAATGAAAAGGTGAAAAAAAGAGAAAGAAATTCTTACCAGTTGAACAGGTTCTTTCAACCTCTATATTTCTGACTTTGAACTAGATAATTCTCTGTAGTGGGTCTGCCCCCTATGGGATATTTAGCAGCATCCTTGGCCTCTACCTACTAGAACCCAGGAGCATCAATCCCTGCCAAATTGTGACAATCAAAACTGTCTTCAGACATTGGCAAATGTCCCCTGGTTAAGAATCACTGCATTAGTGATGTATAGAGATGTGAATGAAATAACATAATGTCTGGGATTCGGCTTTAAATATTCTAGCCAAAAAAAAATGTGGTGGTGGATAGATAAAACTTTAACAGCATAATTTTTATTTAAGTTGAAGCTCAGTGATGAATATATAGGGATTCATACTAGTATTCTTTCTATTTCTATGTATGTTTGATATTTTAAAAAATCAATCTGTTAATAAAACCTAATACAAAGTTGTCAATAGGCTTGCCTTTCAACGCCTCCTCTCAAAGTTGCTTCACTGTCTTCTTCGGAGACTCCTCACAGACTTGTTTCCCAATACCTGAAATAACACTTCCAGAATTCCTACCAGGCATCACAGGAACAGGCTCAGCCTGCCTCACTGCTGTTCCAGTCCAGGTTACTAAAGCCCAGAAGCAGAAAACATTAGCTAGAAGCAGAATGACATTAAAGATAAATGTAGTAGATACCTAGAAGTTCCCCAACACCCCCACCAACGCTACCACTAACAAAGAAAAACACCCGCTCCTGTAGCCTCATCATCACTTCAAAGGGAGTCACGTGTTAGATGGATGGATGGACTTTAGGACCCTGAATCTCCCTTCTAACTTAAAGGTTGTGTAAAACTATAGAATTCCAACATGAAAATCTCATCCTTTTATGAGTTAAAGTGTTAAAGTGCCAGGGGGTCGAAGAAGTAGACATTTAGACTGTCACTCAGAATGTGAAGAAGTAGACGTCTAGGCTGTCACTCAGAACGCAGAGAAATAGACAAGGGAGGAAACGTGCCACGAAGACAGGAAGAGAACAGGAGGACCCCAGTCCCCAGGTGTGTGGGAGGGAGCATGACCTGCAGGGAGAAGAGTGGCAGACAAAGAGTCAAGCTGGAGAGTTGGAAATTTTTTCAACTATTTCAAATCATGACTACAAATTCCACTGCAAGCCATAGAGTCATTGAGCTGAGTTAGTGGAGGAGAGGTTGCTAGATGGGGATATGAAATGAACGTGAAACACAGTCTCCATTGGAATGCTGCTTGTAATTCAGTCAGAAGGAGAAAGCTTACATGCCTGAGTGAACCAATTAGAGCACAATTAATGGTGGAGCTGGATGCTATTAGCTGCACGCGGGGAACAGCTGATAGCGTAAGAGTTGCTATTAGCAGAATGAGAAAGCAGTATGGCTGAGGTAGAAGTGGAAGTCTTCACAGAGGAGAAGAAATGTCAACTGAACCTTCACCGGTGAGTAGGATTTGGATTAGCTAAGAGTTTTTCACATGAGAGAAACAATGAGAGGAAAAGTATTCAACAGATATTTATTAAGTGCCCACTACGCCACAGGTACTGTGTTGAGGTTGATATATGCAAAGATGGAGAGGCCAGAGCCACCCACCCCCCCATCCCTGTGCCAGAGACTTAGGGCTTAGTAGAAAATAAGGAAAATGCAGAGTCTTTGTCTGAAGTGTGGAGACAAGAGTGACTGGAGATGGGAATGTGTACCAGTCAGGGTTCTCCAGAGAAACAGAACCAGGAGAGAGAAAGAAAGAGAGAAATGTAAGAAATCGGCTCACACAACTATGGGGGCTGGCACATCCAGAATCTGCAGGGCAGTCTGGCAGCTGGAGACCCAAGGAAGAGGGGACTTTGCAGCTCTCTGGTCCAAAGGCAGTCTGGAGGCAGAATTCCCACTTTCTCAGGGACCTCAGTCTTTTTCTCTTAAGGCCTTCAACTGCTTCGGTGAGGCTCACCCATGTTATGAAGGGTAACCTGCTTTACTTAAAGTCTACTGATTTCAATGTTAATCACCTCTAAACAATACCTTCACAGTGACATTTAAACTAGTGTTTGACCAAATGCCTGGGTACCATGGCCTGGCCAAGTTGACACATGAAATTAACCATCACAGGATAGGATGTATGTAAAGGACATAGGTGGATGGTTGGGTGGTATGAAAGCCAGAGCAGGATGATTTTTGAGCATTCAACCAACAGGATGCTGTAGGAATAATAGGCTAGCGGTGTATCTAGGAGTTTGGAGACACAATATTACCCTGTTATCTTTACCCCAAGGCAACCAATGGCAACTACTCCATATCACCAGCAATTGTGATGGTGGGCACTCCTCCTCCATGGAACCAATCCATGATTACCATGCCCTACCTGAAAAGTAGGAAGGTTCCAGTTTCTAGCTTTCTTATTGTTGCAATCAGACAGCACAAGATGCATCAGAAGCTCTTTCACATTTCAAAAGGCCTGTATGAATAGAAAGGTTATTTAGTTTTCAACTTTGAAGTTTTTTAAAACAATTCATATTTTCTGTTTTAGGTCGAAATAAGTAATGACATCGACTCTGAAATTCGGCTGCTGAACTTGACTTAGGGAGCAAAGCACCACTGACAGCACCTCCATGGATCCGACACATCTCTTGTTCCTTCCAGAGGTTGGACTATGCCTCCCTGCTTTCCCACGAATCATGGAGTTCTTTGGTCACAGCCTGTGTAATTATTAGCATTGTTCGCTAGATGAGTTCTAGGTGCCTGGGTGAATGTTTTTTTAGTCATTTTCTTCTTATATGAACACTTGTAAAAAAAAAATTGGTTTTTAGTTTTCTAACAATATTTAATGTGAGGCATGCAAAATGAAAAAAACAAATTCTGTGAAAACCTTCTAGGGTCACTTCTAAGAAATATCAGTATGTGTTGTTGAGATGTTAAGTCAGTACTGCTGACTGCTGAAGGTGTTCTAGGCCCGATGCATTTGCCTTAGCAGACATCATCTGTGCTTGTCGGACTCAAAGGCAGACTCTATGACAACTGATAAATGAGGACAAATAATGGATCCAGCTTTCAGACTGAACGTGGATCATTTTTCAACACCACAAGACAAAACATAGAATCCTTCTTTGTTTTTGACTTCTCAAAACCCAGAACAATGTTATGGCAATCTAAATTTTCAGATTTGTGCATGATATCTCATTCTTCCTGTATTCTGAAATATATATATATATATATATATATATATATATGTGTGTGTATATATATATATAATGGGTGCATGGAAGAGTCAAATGATTAGTAGAACCCTTTTCCCCTTTGGAGGGAATGTGGGTGTCTCCGAGGTCCATATTTTCTACTCTTTATCCCACTCCTGACACTGGGGTCAGATCTACACATACAGTTCATGAGCCTGTGGGACAGAAGTCACAACCACAGGTCTGCAATCAGGAATTTTGCTCTTAGGATATTCAAAAGGAACATGAAAATACAATGGCATTCTCTATAGATACTTCTAAAGAAGATATTTATGTTTAAGCAACACCAACTTTTCTTTCTCCTACCCCATTCCAATAACCAAGAAAATGATATGGAAAATATAATGTGCTGTGGAACACAGGACTGTCTTGAAAACCCATCACAGCTGGGTTTTTTTTTTTCCAATTGGAATAAAATTTACATATGGTGAAACGCATGAATATTAAAGGCACAATATGATTAGTTTTGAAAAATGTACATACCCATGTAACCAAAGCCTCAATCAAAATGCACATTTCCATTGCTTTAGAAAATTCCCTCATGCCCCCTTTCAATCAGTTCCCACATTCTCATAGACAACCACTGTGCTAATTTTTATCAGCATGATTAATTTTGTCTGTTCCCAATATGAAGTATGTACTCTTTTCACATCATCTTTTCCATATCTCTCAATCACTATTTTCTATATGAAAATAAGTTTTGCTTACTTTGTATAGCAGCCAAAGTGCACTATTTAGAATAGAGGTTATTAATTTGGTCTATGAATCTGTAAGAAGTCAGTCTAGACACCACCTAAAATTGTTACAAATTTTTGTATGTGTGTAAATGTCCTTCCCCACCCCCTTCTTCTTCTTTTGGAGCCCATAGATTTCATGAGACGCTATTAAGAATCAGAACTTAATGCAACAAAATTTGCCCCGGTTCCTCCAAGTTCATGACAACCCCAGTGGGCTTTCTGGAGGCCTATTTTACTCACCAGCCCATGGATAATGCCCTCTTGGTCCACTGATACCCACTAACCCCCATCCCTTTTCATTCTACTGAATAAACCCAAATTCAAAATGAAGGAAAGATAGCAGGGCCCTTGGAAATGGTGGAATCCAAGCCACTGCTCTGCCGCTGAGGGACCCAAAGCCTAGGGGACTTAGTGACCTTGTCCAGGGCCCTGCATCTGTACAGAGGGGCAAGAGCCATGGCCAGAGGACAGAAAACAGGGAGGGCAAAAGTTGGGGTTTGGGCCCCAATCCACCACCGTGGCCTTGTGTTTGACATCTTGGCACTGAAGCTTTCCTCATCTGTGAAGTGAAACTATGACCCCTAACTCCCAAGGATGAGGTGAGGATTAGATGAAAACAAAAAACTGTAAACTGTGAAGCACTCCATATAATTAAGAGAGGCAGTTATTATTAGTAATGTCAGAACAGTAAGCTGGACCCTGTCTGGAGCTCTTGCCACCCACTCAAGAGCTATGAAAAGTCCACAGGAACAGCAGACTCTTCTGTTTCCTCAAAAGTGGTTGAAGAAAATTGGCCAAGTTTAAGCAATTAGAAATCATGCAGACTAAAAATTGCATTTTTAATTAAAAAACACCTTTCATGTTCAAATTTCAAAACTAATACATATTGCTATTATTATTATTGAAAAAGCTAAATAATATTAAAAATGTAGAAAATCAGTAAGACAGAGGGATAAAGTTAATATTCAAATATTTAAAACTATCATTTCATTATCCTCACACACACACACACACACACACACACACACACACACACACACATAATAACATGGTTAACATTTCACAAAATAATACAATAGTAACTTTTGTTCTTGTTTTATCTTCTTGTGAATTTGTAAACACTTCCAGGATACACTACAGAGCCCTAAGCTTTGTCTAAACGCAGACAGCAAATTGGAGTAGGAAATTCTTACATTAGCGATTTTTCTGTGAATATTCAATATAGGCAACTACTTAATACAGTATATGTGTTTTTATTTTTAATCTTTCTTTTCTTAAGTGATGAAGTTATAACTGTTTCAGTCTCCAACCCTAGCAATCTATAGTGATTGTTCTCAAGTTCTGGAAAATTGACCACTCATCAGAAACAGGTTAGATCCGTCTCCCACTTCCTCTCCTGCTCTCTTTTCTTCTCCCTGCCTCTCATCTTCCTGGCTACTCTTTAGAGGCTTTGCTTCCTGAAGACAAGAGGATTAAAAGAAGTGTAGAGTTGTGCAATAACACTGGCAGTTACCCGTTAATCTGGATAATTCCAGCACTGTACCATCACAGTTGCTTCTCCGTAGGTGTGAGTGTTTCCAGTTCTTGCTTTTGCCTCCTTGTCTAGAGAATCCAGTCTGCACTGTGCATGTCCAGGGTTTTCAGCAAAGACATGTTAGCTATATATACTATATATTCTTGCTACATCTTAGCTTCTCTATATGCAATTGTTTGTCGGGTCAGTGCACGGAAAATGAACGCATCCCTTAGCCTGAATTCATTTACCAGAATCTTACCATATTAAGGAATAGTGCAGCTGCAGGTTAAGAACTCTCCTCAGAAGCGATCTTGGTGAAGCTGAAGATAGAATATCCACTGCCCTTTAGCCTCTAGCACTGACTTGGAATGTAGAAGGGAAAATTGAAAGCCAATGTTTCTCTTTGAGCCACCTTAGCATTGAGTCTTATAAACCTTGGACAAACCTTCCCCAGGCTGTGCCTTCTATCTTGTGTAAATGACTCCCCCTTTCTTAAGTGTCTTTGGCTGATTATGTGTCACCACAAGTAGCTGGGATGCTATTCAGCTTACCTTTTATTTATTTGAGCTTCTAGTCATGTTTCAAAGCCATCAAAAGTTAAGCAAGAGAATTACAGGAAGGGTTAGAGAATTACCAAAGGTCAGAAAATGTCTTGGGGTGTGGAACAGTCCACATCAGAGAAATCTCGCGTATCTGTTAGGAAAATCTCTAAACGAGTATGTTGCCAAGTACCCTGCCCTTCCGCCTGCCACATACGTGAAGGTACGTGTCACTCAAGTGAAAATCCATGTTCATACCACTTTAAATCTGGGAGTTAGTTGGATCATTTATTTTGAAGACAACTAGACAACTTGCCCTAGTAAAATATTGACTTCTTTGCTTTTTCCTTCAGAAAAATAAACCCTAATATTCCTATAGACCTAAATAAGGGAGGCAGCTAGTGTCACGAAACTGCATCTAACAAAGTATGGCAAGGCTGCCATCTGTCTCACTTAATTAATGGGACATTCCTGTTTGAGAGGAAGTTGTCTTCATTAGAATGAACTAAAATGTACATTGCAAAGCTGAAGACAAACATCATAACACTTTGCTAAATTAAAAAGCAAAACCCACAATTGCTCTTTTTAATCTTTGCAAATTAGAAAGGAATCTTGCCAAGAATAAACAGATCATCATTTTACACCTAATTAAAAAATTCATGGTGTCCTAAAAATGTAGACTATTATGACTGATTATTTCTTAAAGCAAATGCTCACTTGTCATTTCTGAGTTGCTTTAGTATGTGACTAAGAGAAATTTTATATTTGATTAGAATTCAAATGTTCTATTAATAATTTGACATTTTCACCCAAGGAGCTTTCTTTCAAGGGATAGCTGAATGAAGTAGGAAAAAAAATACAAATGACTAATTTTTTAAAACTTAGAAAATTTTGATGTCTGGGAATTTTTCAATATTTTCTTCTTTTCCTTCTAATTTGAGAGTGATCTGTACCCTTTGTTTGATAGAAGGTCTGTTGAAGCGTCTAAGAAACACATTTAAATACTGGTGATAAGTAGTCCCACAACTTAAGGGTGTTATGCCCAAAAGGAGGATGATAGAGGAAATTACTCCTCATGTAAATGCATGGTATACCGTGTAGAAAGGGAGCAGGTGTATTTTAAATATTAAAAGAATATATTTATTAATAAAGAATTCTCAAAAGTGGAATCATCAAAAAATTCAAAATTTGTGAGTAGCATTTCTTTTCTGCCTAAGAAAAAGCTTAGTTTCTTTATTGAGGACCAAGAAAAAAATGCCATTTCTTGAAGGTGGAGAAAGCCTCTAAATGTTGGTATTTGTAGAAAATCTAGTGTCAGGTGAAAATTGAATCATCTTCCTTGAACTTACATTCATATAAAGAGCAAGAATCATGTTAAATGTGAAACATTTAAAAAATTGAAATACTTGAAGGATCCAAAATATACTTTGGCTTGAACTTGAGAGCTAAATTAAGTAAAAAGAAGAAAAGAATAGAAGGTGGAAAGGAAGAGAGGGAGGAAAGGAGGAGAGGTGAGAGAAAAGAAAGGGGAAGAAAGGGAGTGAAGAGGGAGGGAGGAAGGAAGAATTCAAAATTAAAAGTCTACCTAATTTGGATTTGGACAGTGTCAGTCCTTAACTCAGAGTTTTGTTCTTATTTCTTTGATTGACTAAAAACATTGAATTACTTTTCCATTTAAAACATGCTTTTCCTTTCTTCTTCAAAGTTGCTAGGAAATAGTTTGAGGAAACCAATAATCTATCTAGTTCTTATTGCATTTGCTTTGTCAGACAACCTTGTCAGTCTGAAAACATGTCAGAAGGTGCACGCACTACTTCTGCTTACATCTCATTGGCCAAAATTGGTCCATCCCAAACTTTGCTGCAAAGAAAGCTGGGAATTGTAGTTTTTATTCTTAATGACCTTGTTCCCATCGAAAAATCAGGGGTTTCATTTCTTTGTAAGAAAGAGAAATATATATAGAAGAATGCCTAGCTGTCTCTGCCACACAGTTCAAACTAATTGGAATGATTTCTGTGGATAGTGTTTTAATTTATAGTACTTTAATTGTAATACAGTAGAGAAAAATATACATATATGCTTAAGTACTGTGAGGAATCATCAAGTCTGTGAAATGAGAATTTTTGCCTCAGCTTTGTTTCTTTATCTGGTCTCTGTGGTTAGAAAGAAAGAAAAATGAATCTATGGCAAAAGATCCTTCTATGTTTCCCATAATTCTGCAGAGTGTAAGTTAGCTTTTCTTTTCTGGGAATTGAATCTAAATTCAAGAGCCGATCTGATTTATTGTTTGGTCCTCACTGTCTTGCTACAGTAATAAATTACTTCTTTTATGGTCATAACACTTAAACTATTTTATTTTGGTAGGAACTTCTCTTCTGAAGTATTATTTTCTTGTCTTTCAACTTCACAAATACATAATGGACATCAGTGCTGAGAAAGGTGGGGCAGGATGGATAAGTGAGAAGGGTGTGATCTTTCCTTTTCTGTTATTGTCTCTCCATAAAATTCAGCCTGTTTTTACCCTCCTCTGTTTTTCCTCAAGAACATAATACTGGCTAGAGCAGAATGAGTATTTAAATTCTCTAAGAAAAAATACAGTTGAGGAAAAAGCATGAAATTTTTTTGTAATTACATTTTATTATTTATTTTTCCTAGGCTGGTTTGTGTGTGTGTTTATGTGTATGTGCACAAGAGAAAAAGAGAGAGACAGAAACAGAGAAACAGAGACAAAGACATCTTCTAGGCACTACTTATTAAACAATATCCCACAAGGTTATTTCAGTCACTGAAAAAGGTTCGTTATATTTCTCCTAAAACCTTGTGCCCACAAATCTGGCAGCTGCCACTGATGATTTAAACAAGATTGGGTGATTTATTCATGTTGTACACGCACATCTGCACACAAACTTCAACACGTGAGTACACCATTTTCTAAACAATCACATTGTTAAAATGTGCCATATGACCCACTTCCTTAGATGATATATAGTAAATGATTACTTTAGGATGTGAAAGTTAAAAGAAATAAAATGTCTAGTACAATATGCTATTTCTCCATAAGATAAAATGTTAGCATTGAAAAGGACCCCAGCAATTCCATTCGCCCAGTTTACAGATGAGGAGACTGAGGCTGTGGGCTTTTGCCTCATGTCCCATCAGGGCTGCTATGCAAGTTCTCAGTCCAGTCTTCTTTGCTCTACATTTGGTGACCATCAGCTGTAACAGGTCCCGACTAACCCAGGCCTTTGCTGCTGACCGTACTGTGATGCCTTTTTGGCCAGGGCCTGTTGTGGTCCCTGTTGTCAAGGCTGTGGGACAGCCACAGAAAGACACCTGCTGTTGGCTCACTGCCTCTTCTTCACCTTCCCGCTGCTCCGGTGTGAGAATCAGAAAGTCTCCTTCCAGAGGGCCTTTGGCTCTTGTCTTAACTTTTCTTTGCTGTTTTTCATGTTTGCTTTCATCTTCTCAGGGCAAATAAGGAATTTCAGACCTCAGATCACTATTCTTTGCTTACTGAAATAAGAGCTCAGTCCCGGCTGCCACCTTCGTCTTTACTCTTGGTTTACACATGCTGACACATGCCCTAGAGAAGCTCCTGATGGAACCAGCATGAAGATAGCTTACTTTTAACTGCTGAATGTCAGTCCCTTCTAAAAATTTTGTTCCTGAAGAAGTTATTTTGCAAATTAATTGCTTAGAGTCACTGTTTAACTGCCTTATGTAGCTTTGTTTCTTTTATGCCTCTTTTTAAAGGGGATTGCTCTCTTCTCCTTCTGGCTTCTTAAATCGATTTTAAACCTTAAATAGCAGTTGTTGAAAGAAGTTTTACAAAATAGTTTACTGGGATCACATATCTAATATGAAACCAAGAGACTACTCATTGCAATTATTCCCACTGAATTCAGATAATGATAATACAAATAAGAGCATTATGTATGTAAATGTTAATTAGCTTTCTGGTTCCTTCATCATAACTTGCACATTATGCTATGCAGTCTTTTCTTTGCATTGTCTAGGGTTTTTGTTATTGTAAACCATCATGTTTGACCCACTTACTTAACTAATTTGTTAATACTTATTTATGTTCTTCTATCACTTTTAATTTTTGCCATGTCTCTAAACAAGAAAAATTGTTCTCTGTGCATGACATTTTTAGACAAAATATACTGTATGGAGGACCAAGTTAAATATCTTTCAAGAATGACATTTTGGGCAATTTGTGTGGCATATTTAACTTGTTTCTATAGGACAAGCAAAGCTTACCAATTCCATTTATTATTTTTAAAGCACTTATTTAGTGTGGTGGATCTTAAAATCAGTTGATTGGTGTTAGACTTTTTAACAGAGAAAGGCTGTTGATTATGAAACCCAAATTATCTAGAATTCGCCCAGGAATTGAGATCACTTGGCCCTCTGTAAGGTTCTCTTTTTGCTCCTCACCCTGCAAACTCTTAGCTCTGAAGTCTCTGAGCTCTGGTTGCATTAGTCGCATTAACCTTTGTCAAGAAGGAAGCCTGGGTAGTGGTTTCAGGGTAGGGTTGAGAAGACAAACTCCTGGCCCTCTTTTTTTCTTTCCTTGTTTGTTATAGGGCTTGTGGCAACCAAACTTCCTTGATTTTATTCTGCCTGAGCTGCCCTTTTCCATATCTATAAATATGGTGCCACATAATAATTACAGCCTTTAAGAAAGTGGAGAGTTTTCATTAAAGTTTCCCTGCAAATCTATGATGTCATAGGACAGATGCTGCTAAAAGGCCAGAGTCTTATTAGCATCAGTGATAACTGTAATAAGAATATGTCTAATTTTCTTTGAGAGACATAGATATTCCATTTTCACCCTGTATAATTCAAAGGAAATTTGAGTGTTAACACTTCAAAATACTTTTACATCCATAGGGGGAAATCTGAAGTGAAAAGAATTAATATCCATATCAGTTCCTAAAGTAAAATGCCTGACACAGAGTAACAAAGCTATTTCTCATCCTATGGTGATAAATTACAGGGGAGCACTCCCACTGAGAACTTCTGATCTGGAAACACTAAGGAATTTCTGCCATTGAAGGTAAAACAAGACAAAAATGGTCTTCTCAGTTGTGCTTACTTTTCAAATATTTCTGAGACCTCCAATACATAACAAGAACTCTGCTACCTGGCAACCCTCATCTATCCACAAGATAGATTTCTGTTTCTGAGAACCAGAAAACAAACAGAAAAAAGGTCTCTGACCATCCCAATAGATTTTATAAAAATCCATACTCTTAAACTCTTGAGTTTTATTCATAGGAAAGTTCTGCAATCCTTTGTTTAAATCCTGTCTACTCTGAACTGATACACAATTCTAGTTATCTTAATGAAATAGTTTTCAGGCACATAACAGATTAGAAGCAGAAAATGAGAAAGATAGATATTATATAAAACAGCAGAACTATTGACAGTAATTAAACACACTATCTCTAACTAAAAGAACAGAGACAGAAAACTAATATAAAAATGTAAACCATGGTTGTATGAAGATAATTAAGGTAAGAGCCTGTGGGCAACACTGACTGTATTGCTTCACAAAACAGGATTTTATTCATATTATGATGAATTCAGATTATCAATAAAAAAATTGTGTGAATTAAGAATAGGTACTCCTTTCTAAAGATAGTTTCTTTTTACTTGTCCTTAAATTCTATTAATTATTGACTTTTATCTAAATTAGACACTTTACTTTCACCTGCTGGGAAATTTTTTCTGATAACCATACATACATATCTTCAGTGCCTACAACTTGAATAGGCACCTTTCAATGTAGCATCGTTATTTCCTGCAGAACCTACACACACCAGTAGGTGGTAGCACTCTGATCATTACAGTTTTCTTAAATAATTAGGTTGATGTAAATCACATTTTAGAAGCCTCTTCTTCAAAAATGGTTCAAAAGGACAAAGCATCAGTAATACCACCGACATACATCATGCATGTTCTGAATAGGAACCGTGGTATGGTGAGAAACTATCTCTGTGGGAAAAGAATGAATAGGTTTTCAAGATTGCGGGCCTTGACATTAGTTCTCTGGAATTTTCCCCTTTGATAAATTTTCCTCCACCTGGAAGTTGCCAAAGTGTCTCTTCTAGCAGAATGCCCTGATTCTTTTCAGTTGCAAAGATATCCAAGTCCTGGGATATTTCACAGCAAAGGGAAGTGTTTACAGAAAGCATGGGTGTGGCTTGCTTTCTCCGTGGGAAGTAGCCATTCTCCCCAAGATCTTACCTACATTCAACATAAACTTCCTTCTTGGCACATTCTTGGTCTGTCAGCCCTCTGTAAAAGGAAATCTCTCTGTTGATATTAGCAGCTTATATGAAACTGAGACGTGTGTCTTCCTCATTCGTGGATAAGACTGATTTGCTCTCTGGTGTGTAAAACTGGCAATCTTCCATGGTACCCGGAAGATACCACTGACCTAGAAGTTTCACTGCTGGTAGCTACCATACTAGCATCTGATAAGGCAGCTACATGGGCAAGACAAGATTAGGTGACTTCCTTCAAGCCACGTCATGTACTGGTATCCACTGGTGGCAACTTATGGCTGCTGCTTCCTTCTTTCAAAACACCCCTACTGAGCACTTACTATGCGTGAGGTACTGTGGGGGCACTAGAGATGTAAAGCAAAATAAGAACAGTCTGCTCACAGAGGGCTCAGAGCCTAGAGGTGAAGAGGTACATTAACCCTCAAAGCCCTGAGCAAATGCCTGATCGTGCAGTGCACAAACTCTGATGAGAGGTGCCAGGGCTTTCCTTCCAGATTCTGAGCCCCACTCATCCCAAGAGGAAGGAGGGGCCATCTGCAACCTTCCTCTGTCTCCCTGGGCATTCAACAAACAGTGAGCGTCTGCTTTCTGCAAGAAGCTAGGGGAGTGATAAAAACAAATCAAATACACATCTTTTCTTTGAGAAGCTTACAACAAAAACCCTCATAGCTTTCAGGTAGTTGATGAGTTGCTCACCTCCAATTTGGTCTCTGCAACCAACACCTGTTCACTCTATGACACTAAAGTGCCACTAAACCCTAGACGTCCCCATTCATCTGAGCAGATGTGTGCCACATGTTTTGTTGTGACTCTATATGAAAGAGGAAATGGACAGACAAAATAAGTGCCCTATTGTTCAGGACCTGAGTCACAGATCCCAGAACTGCAGTCGCCCATTTTAAACAAACCAAAGCAAGTCTGAAAGACCTCTCGGGTTGCAATAAAGACAGCAAGTCTACAGCTCCTAACAAAAACAATCATGGCTGCTACCTGCTTCAGCGAGACCAAGAGACATTTTCTTGTTACCTCTGTGGTGCCATGAGTTTGATCAGTTAGTGTTTAAACAAAACTACACAGAACGGGCAACTAAAAGTAAGGGAACTCGCTAAAGGAGCAAAAGCAATGCCATGTATCTATGGCATAATTGCAGGTAAACCTATAATTGTTTCTTTATTAACGTGTCGGAAAAACTGGATATTATTGTTTTTATTATTATTATCAAAAGCTTGATAGTAATATTTAAATGATGAGAATGACTCTAAGCCTCTTTGCGTCGCTGTGACGGACAGAATGAGAGTTTGCTCTCACTTTTGTAATGCCAGGTCTGCCACCTTGTGGAAAATACTGGAAGTACCTAAAGCATGTCACTATATTTCGAAGGCAAGGATTGCTTGCTGGTAAGAGGACAGAAAGATAAGGACATTATACCTTTTGTCTATTTCTACATGTTTCTAACCTAACATTTTTACCAGCAGAAATCATTTATTGAACAATCTTTCAACCTTCAATAATTCTTAGATTGCTTGCCAACCAAGATGTCTCTCCACATTGACACTGGAACTCGATGTAAAAATCTTGAATGATATTTTGTACCAATATGAATTTCTACTGTCCCATAACACTGTGTAGTGACTTCACTGTATATTAACTTCTTTTCTACAGATTTCTGAGCTACCAGATGAATTAATTGACAAAGTTGAATCCTGTCATGGAACTATCCCATATGATGTTGGTAGCCTGCAGAAAAAAAATGAATGTCTTTTTTCTTATACAAACTGATAACAAGACTTGTTTTCACAATTACTTTTTACATTTTTTGTGTGTATAATACCTGTACCTTATGCTCATATTCTAAAGTGACCAGAAAGTGTTATTTAATAGAAACTACATACATTTTTTATGTCTCTCTGAACCCTTTGATTCTGGGTAAATTTACAATAAGTTAGCAGTAATAGACTATTCTTTTCAACTATGAATAAAAATGTACATTGAAGTAGATGATGACTACTGCTTTTGCTATGTTTTTCTTCGTTATAGTATGTGTTTATCACGGTACACATGGAACAGACATGCATCGCGAATGTCCCTGCTTTCTTCAGGTTTCAGGGGGTTACCCCCTATTTCATTCACCAGTAAAAGTCTCAGACTATATGATATAGGAAACACAGTTCCTCCACCAAGAATTTCTGAGCAACCCAGGAGAATGTCTAGAAGCTCTGCGAGTGCACCTGGGGGAACGTGCCAGGGCTCGCTGCAGATAGCTGCTCTCGTGTCTCCGCCACACCTGGGACTCTCCTACCACCTCTGGCCACTGCGCTCCCTCCAGGCTGCCACTCGCCAAAGTAGGACCTCGGGCTCTCTTTTGATTTCCCAAGCAGAGCTGAAACAAACCTTTGTAACTAACAAATTTTACTATGGTTTGATTGATGAATATGGGTATCATACCACAGAAAAGGAAAGCCTAAAGTAGGTCTCGGGCACCAGGAGCCTCGTCATTCTGAGTTCACCTTCCCAGACCCGTCTCCCCCAGCTCCTCTCTCCTTGCATGGCTGCCCGCCATCCTCTTCCTCCCGAAGAGACCTGCCCACTTGTGATTTCTTCACAGCCTCTGGTCAGGTCGCCTCCACCCCCGGGCGATCTGGAAGTAAAATCCTCTTAACATCAGAGTACTGTAAGCTCCACAGAGAGCAGTCAGGAGAATACTGTGTTGTTGACATTATTTAACGGAACATTTAACATCTGACCTGAACCATCTGCACTGGGAGTCCATCCCCAGATCAGGCTTCCCCAAAAACAGTGGATGAAATTCGTCCTGAAGCAACTGCTAGCACCTCATAGCGGGGTCACTGCAGAGGAAAAAGAAGTTGGTGGGGGGTGTTAAGGTATATGAGAACTTTATGGACTACTTTTGCACTGTTTGTGTAATTCTAAAACTGCCTTCATTAAAAGAGGAGGCTTGCTTCAGTGACATCTCCCAGATTCTACCCTTAGAGATGAAAGCACAACATAAAAAATTATAAATGTTTTTGCCCTATTTCCATTTGTCAAAGACTGAAATATAGTCTAGTCTCAGAGCACCTATCTACTTATGAGCAAAATAAATAAAGAAAAAATTAAATTGCTGATAAAAGCATGAACTGTAATTTGAAAGAAAGAAAAAACGTTTAAATTGCTAATATTGTTGCCTTTTCCCTTGGATGGACATTTGAATTGCCATGCCTAGTTGGACAAGTGGAAATGATAGTAGATGTTCCTGTAATCTAATCGTGGCTATGAATTTACAGCAGACTGGTATGTATTCTTTTCCTGCTCTTCCATTCTTTACCTGTGTCAAAATCATTTAAACTTTGTCATCTCTCAGCACCTCTTCTGCAGCCCCACTGCCGCTGCATTAGTTGGCTCTCCCCATCCCTTACTTAAATTGCGTCCTACTGCAGCTTCGCCCCTCCACCTTCCTCCCAAAACTCTGCTTTCAATATTGGATTTCTAAAACAACAAATCCGAGCTTTGTTTTACCGACCTGCTTAAAATCTTGAAATAGAATAAAGAATCAGATCCACACTTCTCAGCCTGACATACATGCTCTTCCGTTGTCCCCACACAGACCATCAGCCCCGTCTCTCACTACTCCCACTTTCACACCCTGGATGTCCCTTCCTTGCTCTTGTTCAAACATTGCCCCTGTTCTTTCATTCTTGTATGACTTGGGAGCTCTTTACACATTAATATAATGTGCACATCATCTTTAATGCTAGATATGTTTTCTCATTCTTCAAGGTTCAAGTCCAATTGTGTCCCATTTAAAGAAAATCACTCAATATATAATTATTAAGCATTTATTATGATGAGTCTACTAGGCAGAATTGGTTTGTCTATACTCTAGGGACTTTAGCATGGCTTCCATTACTACACACTGAACCCTGACTACACCTACGACATCATGAGCTCCCTGAGTGCTTTGTAAACAGGAATCACATTAGCTTTTATGGCAATTGTACCACCCTGTTCATTCCCATTAAGTCCTCCGTAACCTAGGGCCATAAGGTTATCACCCACTGCCCCACCTTTACCCCCACCAAATGCCACTGTTTAGTAAAAACTCCCCATCCTACACCTGTTTAATGGGTTTATTAAACTCTATTTCAGGCACTCATATTGACTCTTATTAAACTTAAGTTTGTTAGATTCAGCCAATCATTTCCATCTGATGATGTCATTTTTAATTTGATTTTTTAAAAACCAACTTATTGATTATTCTCCTCAGACTTGTGTGATCTGCAGGTGTACAAACACGTTTTTATCCAGAAGCTACAAATTATTGAATAGGGCAAGAGTTAGTAAGTGATTATTGCCAAATCATCACATTTTTCACATCAGTCAGGCCCCAAATGCTTCCTTGGAATTGGGATGATGCACTACCCTAGGTAGGCTGCCATTCTAAACCCCAGATTCCACAACTTCCTAGTCTCTCCGGTAAAGTCTAATGTATTCATTTTATGAAACAGAAATAAAGTTTTCCTGACCTGAGGTGTTCTTTAAGGAATCATATTGTTTCATAAGGATCACCACTGGTTTTTATAAGACGTTATAAATTATACCATGGCATCTTACCTGGAATTTCCACTGAATTTACCAATTTATGACTTGTAAAATCTACTTACATCCACTTTTTGAAAATTTTCATGTGGATTGCCCATTTTTAGTCTTGTGGCACCTCTCTCTTCCTCTAAGATCCTCCAAGTTCACAAAGAACAGTGATCTTATTTGCAGTGTTTTTTGTTTTGGGGGGTTTTTTGGGTCTTGCTCTGTTTCCCAGGCTGGAGTGCAGTGGCGTGATCATAGCTCACTGCAGCCTTGAACTCCTGGGCTTAAGTGATCCTCCCACTTCCACCTCCTGAGTAACTGGGACTATAAGCATGCACCACCATGCCCTGCTAATTTTTTTTTTAATTTTTTTGTACAGATGGGATCTTTCTATGTTGCCCAGGATAGTTTTGAATTCCTGGGCTCAAGTGATCCTCCCACCTTGACCTCCCAAAGTGCTGGGATTACAGGTGTGAGCCACCACACCCAGCCTCTCACCTGCAGTTTTATTTATTCAATCTTTCAACAAGTAGTTATCGAACCTCTATAATGTGCCAGGAACTGCACTGGGCTCTGGGGCTCACCTTGAGCCAAACAGATACAATTTATTTATTCAAAGAGTTCTCAGTACACATCAAGGGACCAGACAGATCTTCTCTTTTCTCAGTGTAAACTTGGAGCAAACCAGTAAATGCATTAAAATAAATTCATATTATGATAAGTGCCATGAAAAAATTAACAGAACTCAGGACCAGAAAGAATTTTTTTAAAAGATGTAAAGAAGGATGTGATAGAGAGGAAATTGATGTGGGATCATGGGGCCCTACCTTCCCTAAGAGTGGCCAGATAACACCTCTCTGAAGAAGTAGCATCCAGGCCGAGACCTGAGAGAGGAGTCAGTGATGCAAAGAACTTCAGGAGATGCCTTTCAATCTGAGAGAGGAACAAGCACAAAGCCATGAGATGGGAAAGAGGTGGACACATTCAGGGGACTGAAAGGAGTACAGGGAGTTCAGGAGAGAGCCTGGAGAAGAGGATGGACGTGTGGAAGGTAGGAAGTAGCCAGATCATTCTAAGCCTTGTAGGTCAAGGCAAAACATTGTTCTATTCAATAGGAAACCGCTGTAGGGTGTCAGGTCTCAAGCAGCAGTGGGGGAGCCTAATCACCCCAGTGCCACCTCTGTGGGGAACAAACACCAGCAAATACTAGGAATTGCATGTATCTTTGAATCAGACTTATTGGCAAAGAACAAGGGTACCGCACTTTTCTTCTACTTAAGCAGAAATTAAATTTAATATCATCCCTCCCTGCTTTTGCCATCTTAATCCTTTGAGAATACCCAGATACCAAGGCAGAGCAAAGTATGTGCTTGTTCAGCTCACTGTGACACATAATAATCTGACACCAGTCGATATGTTGGAATTGGAAATTCAATCACAAAAGACATTTCTGCTCCCAGATTATGTAGAAATGGACTTCATTAAGTTTGCTTTCAAAGAGTGTTTTTCCCAAAAGCTGATGTCTCTTTAAATGGTTACATTAAAGGGCTCTAATGAAGACTTACATGAGCTAAAATATCAGCACTAATAGTGCTTGATTCTGTCCTTGTCATTTTGGGAGATGATGAGAAATAAAAGAACACTGGGTATCTCCAGTTAATGCAATACTTTTAGAGCTCTTTAATTGAACGAGTCTTTAAGGGACAAAGTGTCCCAGGGAATAAAAACCAGCTAAAGCAATTTCTTTGGGTTGCATTGTACAGAACAAACATCTTCTGAGGAAGGAGGGGTCAATAGCCAGCGTTAAGGTGCCACTTAGAGCCACGTTCCTTCCCCACCACTGTTCCTCTCTCCTCTCCCTTATCTTATCTTTTCCTCTCCAACTTTCCTTCCTCCTTCTAATCTTTCTGCACTCTTGGAGATGTTCCTCTCCACCTTATTTTTGTCCAGCACTCACTCTTTTCACATTTTGAGTCAGTGAAGTGTCTCAGAGCCTGAGTGTCCTTGTCCATAAAGGGAGGCTGGTAACTGTCCCATTTGATTGCTAAGTGAGACAATACAGGGAAAGCAGGTAACACTGGCCCTGACATATTGATGCTGCCTGTAAGTGTTAGTCTTCCCTTGTTCATTCCACCCCGTTCAAACCCCCCTTTCCTTTCTTCCCTTCCCATGCCATAGGTCAAGCTGTTCACATCGTCATCACACGCTTCACCTGTGGCCCTTGGGGTCCAGAGGCTAGAGGCCCCCAGTACAGAGTTTAATTCGCTCAGAAGTATATTCCAGCATGCAGAGTAAACATCAATTTGGGTTTTTATTTCAATAGGTTTCAAAAAAATTACCTGACCCCTTTTGCTAATTAAAGGTAGGATTTGGGGGGGAAAGCTGTATAGTGAAGTTGAATCCTATACCTGCCTTTATGCCTTCCTACCCAGAGGCATGTAAGCACCTGGATGTTATAGCAACCTGTCGGCAGAAGCCAATCCAAGGAAAGAACGCCAGATGCTGAGGTTAGGAGGACGGAGCTGGGAAAAATAGTGTGCTAAAGGTCTTGGTAGCTTTCTATTCCTTGAGCATTACTTAAACCATCCTAATGTTAGGTAGGTAGAAGGGTGTAAGGTAGGTAAGGGGGAAAAAACAACTACCCTACATCATTGAAATCATTTCTGCTTTGTAAAAGCAAGTTCAGAGCTAGGAAGAAAAGCATTCCTCTAACAGATCACAAACTAAAGAAGAGTAAGCTATAGCTCATGAATCATCTAGCCATCTAACTTCAGGTCACTGGTGGATGTCCTTACATGACTGCAGAGCCTTTTGTAAACTCTTATTTAAGTGCATTGATTACTTCTGGGGAGAGATTGTAAACTGAAATATTAACAGTATAAATTTGGCACTATGAGTTAACATTAAAAATGCACATACCCTTTGACCCAGCAATTTTTAGAAAGTTGTCCTACAGATATACCCACACATGTGTGAAAAAATTATTCATTGTTTTCACTGAAGCATTTTGGAAGTAAGAAAAGATTAGAAACAGCCCAACGCCTATCACTGGGAAACTGCCCGAATAAATTATGGTACTGCCATGCCAGTGGTCATTATGTGATCATCAAAAAAGAATGAAGAAATATATGTGATAGAGCAGCCATCACCAACATTTTTGGCACCAGTGACCGGTTTCATGGAAGACAATTTTTCCATGGACCGGTGTTGGGGGTGGGAGGAGATTGTTTTGGGATGATTCAAGGGCGTTGCATTTATTGTGCACTTTATTTCTATTATTATTACATTGTAATATATAATGGCATAATTATACAACTGGCCATAATACAGAATCTAATCTCACCACTGATAGGACAGGAGATGGAGCTCGGGTGGTGACGCAAGTGACAGAAAGCTGCTGTAAATACAGATGGAACTTCCCTCGCTTGCCCACCAATCACTTCCTGCTGTGCAGCCAGGTTCCTGCAGAACCAGACACAGTGTGGTCATAAAAAAGGGGGAAAGAGATCATATGATTATTTGTCTAGGTTTAGAATTTCTCAGGAAAGGTGTAAAAGAACTCAGTTACACTGGTCATCTCTGGGAACAAGGACAGGGTAGCTGGGGCCACAGACTAAGGAAGGAGAATTTTTAGATAGTCCTTATATAATATATCCAGGAAAATTGAAGTTGATAATTAATTAAATGTTCTGGTCTTAAACCAGCAGTGCCATAGGCTACTGAGAGAAGGGTCTCAGCTCCTCCTTTGAGCTGGAACATTCCAGGGAAGGAGCATCTCCTGGAAGCCGGTTTGCCTAAAGCATTACCTAGCAGAAGCATAGGAGCTGTGTAGGCTACATTTCCTCCGTCCCCGTATGGAGAGCCCTTTCAGGTGCCATCTTAGGAGAATCTAGACCTTCCTTTTGCAAGGAAGGCGGCATTTGCTTTCATGGGCAATTGGATTCTGCTCTCTTACAGTTTTTTCAGCTTGGCACAAGCTCAGGAAAAGTAAATAGCAAAAATAGGTGAACCATAAAATTAAGCCTACATCATTGGGGTGTTAACTAAAGCCATTAATTTTGTCATTTGGGATCTAAATATTGGAGTAGGACTTTGATGATACTGTGAAATTGTACCTCAAGTAGACTAATCTAGAATAGAAATACAGCAAACAGCATGATTGAAAAATTTGAAAAACTACTCAAGCTTTCCAATTGGTATTTACATTTGCACATTCCCATCTTTAATGACATAAAATGAAATCGCTTTACAGATGCTTAATGCATCAGGGCTCAGTGAATCTGGAGGAAAAGCAGATGGCTTATGTATATCTGAAAGCATTTTAATATTAAACAAATAAGCCACAATTAGATGGGCGTGGCAGAGGCATATCCTGTTGAATGCTTACTGGTGTGAAGTGGATATATCAAATCAGATCTTTGTCCTCTGTACTTTTCAAAAGTTATTCAAAATGGCGGCAGAGCAAGGACTAGGAGAATTAAACAAGGTTAAGGAGCAAGGCAGCAGAGGAGTGAGAATTCTCAGTGCAGCACAGACCGAGCACTAGGATGAAGGCTGCAGCCCATGTCCAAGACGGAATGGAGGACCTTCGCTCACACATCTGCTCAGCCTCTGTTGTGCTGCATGTGGCACTAGGGTGGTTGCTGAACTAAAGATGGAGATAATCTATATTGACCTATATTAGAAGATATATGGAGACACATGGTAAAAAGAAGCCTGCGGAAGTGGGAAAGACAAGGAGGAAGAAGGAAAGGTAGGTGGAGAGTCTGCAGAGGCAGAAAGGAAAGGAGACTGGAGTAACATAAGGAACTTTAAGAAGGGTAAACGCTCACTTCACAATGTACACATACATCAAGACATCCAGCTGTTCACCTTAAATATATACAATTTCTATTCAACAATTGTATTTCAATAAAGCCAAAAAAGATTATTTTAAAGATTAGAATAATTCTAAGAGTGTCCAAAAGATTGGTACACAGATCAATAGCATTAGCATCACCTGGGAACTTGTTAGAAATGCAAATTTTCAGGCCTTACCCAGACCTACTGAATCAGAAACTTGTGGGTGCATCCAAGTCTGTGTTTAACAAGCCCTCCAAGTGATTCTGAAGCACTCCTAAGTCTGAGCACCACCGCTCTGCACCTTCTATTTAACATGATATCCAAGTTGACCTGTATTATAAATACCCTCATTAAACATAAAAGGGATCTAAAATTGCTAGAAGCTCTCTTATGCAGACCAGCTAGGTAGGCAACAGACTTATTTGCTGAAAGAAATATTAAGAAAAAAAAATTCCCCCATTGGAAAAAAAAAAACCCAAACATTTCTTTTTGGCACATTTCTAGAAACTAAACTCCAAATAAAATTTGCAAATTGGTGGATGGAAAGGGATAATGAGGACAGGCAGGTGATAATAGGAGTTTATTTGGATTAACTTCTGAATAAAACAAAAACTAGAATTTTGGGGGGATTTTTAAACCATAGCAGTGGATAAGAATGGAAAGGTAAACAGCAAAAGCAAATTCTGTGTTTTGTTTTGTTTTTTTAAAAAAATGAAAAGCAAAACGAAGAGTATTTGGAGCTTATGATTCACCTGAGGGTCCCCTTGGTACCAGTGCAGTGTAATGGGCTGGGAAGAGCTTGGGTTTTCAGTCCTACAGCCATGGGTCAGGGTTCTGGCCTCACCAGCTGCAAATCACACCATTCTGGGTAATTCACTTAACATTGGGGATTTACATGCTTTCATTTGTTCCTACTTTGCTCTATCGTGGGAAAAGTAGAGATAATACATGTAAACTGTTTAATTATAGATTTTATTAATTTTAAACTTACCACATAAATAAGCTCTTTTCTTAAAAAAAAAATGAGGAAGAGGAGGAGGAAGAGAAAACGGAACAATATCTAAAGTGTGTGTTAGGAAATCTTAGTGTGTTCTTGATAATGCAATAGCCCCCCTCTCCATAACCTCATAAAAAAAATAAAATAAAAACATCAACTAAAGACTTATATTACTTTTTGGAATCAGATTTATGGATTTTTTCTGTGCATGGTACTGGGTTGACATGCAGTTTGAGTTGGAAGCAAGAAAGCCTAACATATTTGAGTTGAACTATTAAAATTGAGACTATAAGCCCAGCATATTTTTTCTGTATATTTAATGTTTGGGGCCACTGACATCAGCACTTACTTACTGATTGTGGTCAGAGACTTTAAAGATCTTGAGTCTCAGCCAGGCGCGATGGCTCATGCCTATAATCCTAGCATTTTGGAAGGCCCAAGCAGGAGGATCACTTGAGGCCAGAAGTTCAAGACCAGCCTGAGCAAGAGCAAGTCCCCAGTCTCTTAAAAAAAAAAAAAAAAAAACACCACCTTGGGTCTCCAGGTTCTTGTCACTTATTTTATACAAGAGGCTGGGTGGATAATATCTTCTATAGTGGGGTAAAACCCTATTACGGGGGCTAAGTTGTAAAATGAGTACATGAAACAAAAGCTAAATGCGGTCAAAACGTCCATTATATATACTGTAATTCACCCCCCAAATACAGTGCCCAGGAACTTGTTTGTACACTCATGTTCAGCCAGGTCAGGAGATTCTCTGGCATTAAATGCACAGCTCTTCATCGGTTACCTAAGTCTACATGCAGGCAGTGACAGGAGACAAGATAAAGTCCTGGTCTTTATGTAAATTACATTCTAGGTAAGGAGGCAGAAAATAATTACATCGACAAGTAAATAAAATTCCTTCAGATAGTTTTATGTGCAGTGAAGACAAATTAAGCAGAAGAGCGAGCTTCAGTGCCGAGACGAGAGCTATGATTGCACATAGCACGACCAGGAAAGGCTTCACTGAGAAGGTGACATTGGAGTGAAGACGGGAAGGTGGGCAGCTTGGAGGGTGGGAGAAGAGGCCACGGCACTGCCAGGGAGTGAGGAGAGGCAGGGTGGGTGGAGCTGAGGCGGAAGAGGTGGCAGGGGCCAGGTTCCCGAGGCCTCAGAGGCCAGTGCACAAAGTCCGTGACTACTCTGAGTGAGCTGGGCATCAACTGGAGAGTTCAGAGCAGAGGAGTAATATGATGGGACCAGGATTTTTAAAGGATCCTTCTGACCCCTTTATTAAGAAGAGACTGTTGGGGAGCAATAGCAGAAATGGGCAACAAGTGGGGAGACTGTGGCAATAAGCCAAGTAGGAGAGAGTGGTGGCTTCCACCACAGCCATGGGGGCCACTGGGTTTAGAAGTGACTGGATTCCATGGTCACCAGTCAGATGAGTTTGTTGACGGAGGTATGCTATGGTGTGAATGTCCCCCAAAATTCATGTATTAAAAATTAATCACCAATGTGATAGTATTAAGAGGTAAGGCTTTTAGGAGGTGATGAAGTCATGAGGCCTTGTCCCTCATGAATGGGATCATAGAAGCCACAGTGTCCAGACCTTTTTGCTTCCACTCTTCTGCCCTGTGATGCAGCAATACATCCTTCACCAAACACCAGACTTGCCAGGACCTTGATCTTGGACTTTCCAGCCTCCAAAACTGTGGGAAATAAATTTCTGCTCTTTATAAATTACCCAGTCTGTGGTATTTTGTTATAGCAGCACAAATGGACTAAGACAAGGTCTTTACAGTGGAGGAATCCAGCTGTCACCCCTGGACCTACTGGTCAGTTTTCCCGCCATGCAAAGTGGGAAACCAGATACTAGGTCCCTTCTGAAGGATGCAGTACTCCTCCAGCACTGACATACAGGGTTTCTGTCAAAGAATCGAGCCTGCTTTGATCAAATATGCAGAGCTAACTTCCAATTTACAGGAAATGCAGGTGGCAGAGGAAAAGTAAAGTGACACTACAAGGAAGTAAACAGGCAAAGTCAGAACAGGGGACATTCTACAAGACAACTGCTACAATTTCTCCAAGAAGATGGTAGAATTTTTTGAAAATAAAAATGGAAGAATAGAAGGTGGTTCAGGAAGGTTTTCTGCCTCCAGCCCTGTTCACACCCAAGCTTTGATAGCACCTTCTGGGATCTGCCCCTTGAGCTCCCCTCCCTGAACCTTCCCTTCTCCTTGGCCCTGGGCTCCTGCCTGTTCCAATGTGGTTTTTGGTTCTAGATGGTCTTCTTCAGGGTGATGCTGTAAACTTATAGAGATTATTTGCTGGATATTTCTGAGAATTTCAGGGCTTAAACCTCCAAAGCTTTCTGTAATTCTCCCAAATCTGCATACAGTTTTCTGTGCTCTCTCAAAACTCAAGACCATGTGAGGACTTCTGTTCACTAATTGTTCTCATATCCATTTACTCAGGTCCCTGTTCTGGTAGCTCCTTTAGGTTTAGGGACTGCTTATTTGGTGATATTTGGGTTTTTTAGTGTTTTTTTTTTTTTTTTTTTTTTCATTTTTCTACCACTCCCATCATACAACTGCTCATTCCTCAGCCATCCTATTGCTAGTAGGGGTCTTAATGGTATGCCTGAATTCTGTGATTTGTAAAGATTTTCTGTCATCCAGGTTTTTTGACAATATTTTTAATGGATATTTTTTACTTCCACTATTCTGGTTTGTCTATTTGATTTTCAGGGATAATTTTAAAGATGTTTTAAAAACTACCACTGCAGCATGATCCAACCACCTGAAATCCGATGAAATTTGCTGCTAGATTAACCAACTAAGAAGACTAAGAAGCAGCAGTGAGGTCAGAAGAGAATAAAAAGAGTATGTCTTCTATTCTAAACAGGTGTGAAGTGACATTTCTTTGTGGTTCTAACTTACATTTCCCTAATGATTATAGATATTGAGCATTTTTTTCATGAGACTTTTAGCATTTTCTAAGTTGTCTCTTGAGAAATGTCTGTTAGGGTCCTTTGGTCATTTTTCAATCCAGTTATTTGTTTTCTTGTTATTGAGTTGTTTGAGGTCCTTGTATATTTTGGATATAAACCTTTATCAAATGTTTTCTTTGCAACCCTTTCCAAATATTTTCTTCCACTTTGTGGGTTATCTCTTCACTTCATTAATCGTTTCCTTTGCTATGTAGAAGCTTTTTAGTTTGATTCAATCCCATCTGTCTATTTTTTCTTTTGTTGCCTGGATTTTTGGCATCCAATCCAAAAAATTATTGCCCAGAACAATGTCAGAAAGCTTTTCCCCTATGTTTTCTTCTAATAGTTTTGTAGTTTCAGATCTTCTATTTAAGTCTTTAACACATTTTGAGATGATTTTTATATGTGGTATGACATAAAGATCCAATTTCATTCTTCTGAATGTGGATATCCAGTTTTCCCAATATCATTTATTGAAGAGACTGTCTTTTCCCCATTGGGTGTTATGGCACCTTTGTCAAAAATCAACTGACTATAAATGCATGGATTTATTTCTGGTGTTGGTAAGGATTTGGAAAAAAGTGAACCTTTGCACGCTGTTGGTTGGAATGTAAATTTGTACAACCACTATGGACAATGATGAAGTTCCTCAGGAAACTAAAAATAGAACTATCATTTGATCCAGCAATTCCATTTCTGGGTATATATCCAAAAGAATTGAAATCAATATGTTAAAGAGATATCTGCATTCCCATGTTAATTGCAGCATTATTCACAATAGCCAAGGTATGGAATCGACCTAAGTGCACATCACTGGCTGAATAAACAAAATGCGGTATACACACACAATGGAGTCCTATTCAGTCTTTTAAAAGAAGGAAATTCTGTCATTTGCAGCAACACAGATGAACCTGAAGGACATTATGCTAAGTGAAATAATCCAGGCAAAGAAAAACAAATACTGCATGATCTCACCTGTGGAATCTAAAAGAAGCCAAACTCATAAAAGTTGAGATTAGAATGGTGGTTACCAGAAGTGAGGAGTGGGGAGGAGTGAGAGAGGGAAAGGGGAGTTACTGGTTAAAGAGTACAAAGTTTCAGTTAGACAGGAACAATAGGGGCCTATGCCACAGGTGATGCTGCAGCCCACACTCTGCACGAGGGATCAGGACAGCTCCAGGGCTCAGGCAGAGGTTATCATAGTCCTACACATGGACCACGTGAATAGGAATGCATAAGAAGTATTTCTTATTCCTTAGGCTTTATGTACTCTAATGCCTTTATTGAAGAAATGAAGTTTCAGTTCCAGGCATTAAGTTAGGCACGGGAGCTACAAAGTTAATAATTTATGGTCCTTCCTCTTCAAGAGCTAACTCACAGTCCAGTATTGAAGAAAGGTAGCAAATTAGTAAGCTCCATGGAAGCTGAGAAGAGTCTGCAGAAGCCAAGGTCTGTCTAGAGCCAAGTGTTGGGGAGGGCCAACGTAGATCTTAAGAGCCCTTTCAGGAGTGTGGTGAAGTGGGTTTTGGACTACAAAATGTCCTATCACCAACTGTGTGGCTTTAGGAAGGTCACAATCTCTAAGCATCCATTTCCTCATTTGCAAAACGGGAGTAATAATAATAATGATAATTATGTTACAGAAGATGGGCTAATAGATGAGATATTTATCAACTGCCCAGTACAGGGGCTTTGCAGGTCAATTCCATTCCTCTATTTCTGTCCTTGTAGATTTGAGTTCTTTAGTAATAAGTTGAAGGTAAATGTCTGCAGGTAAGACATGGAAAAATTAAGATAAGCAGAGCCCAACTGTAAGTTAAAAGGCATGCCTTTGGCCCTTTTCACAAGATGGCACCAAACATGAAGAAGGAAGCTCCTGGCCCTCCCAAAGCCGAAGCCAAAGCAAAGACGGTGAAGGCCAAGAAGGCAGTGCTAAAAAGCATCCACAGCCACAAAAGAAAAGAAGATCCGTACATCATCCGCCTTTCAGTGGCCACAGACACTGCAGTTCTGGAGGCAGCCCAGATATCCTTGGAAGAGCCCCCAGGGGAACCAAGCTTGACCACTATGCCATTATCAAGTTCCCCCTGACCACTGAGTCTGCCATGAACAAGACAGAAAACAACACACTTGTGTTCATTGTGGATGTCAAAGCCAACAAGCACCAGATCAAACAGGCTGTGAAGAAGCTCTGTGACATTGATGTGGCCAAGGTCAACACCCTGATCAGGCCTGATGGAGAGAAGAGGGCATATGTTCGACTGGTTCCTGGTTATGATGCTTTGGATGTTGCCAAAAAAATTGGGATCATCTAAACGGAGTCCAACTGGCTAATTCTAAATATATATACCTTTTCACCTTAAAAAAAAAAAAAAGGCATGCCTTTGGAATCAGTTGAAGATTTAAAATTAAGAAAAAGTTTGCACAAAATAACTAGCTTATAGTCTTCACAAATGTCAAGGTCATAAAAGACAAAGACAGATTAAGGGTGAATAAGGAGATGTGATGATTAAATGCAACTTGTGATTCTGGATTGGATCCTGGACCTGAAAACATGTTTTCCATTTGCTGCAGAGGACAACATCAACACAATTGGTAAAATTTTAATAAGGTTTGTTGATATTGATAATTATGCAGTATTATGTAAGGAATGTCCTTGTTTTAGGAAATATATTAATACAAGTATTTAGGGGTAAAAGGTGACACATCTGCAATTTAATCTCAAGTGGTTAAAAAAAGAGTATGTAAATATGAGTATGTGTGTGTATACATGCACACACATACACAGAGAAAGAGAAAATAATAATGCAAATGTGTAAAATTTTAACATTTGAATGTGCATGAAAGGGAATATAGGAATTCTTTGGACGATATTTGCAATTTTTCTGTAAGACTAAAATTATTTCAAAAGAAAAGAAATTTTCCATTATAAAAGGCAAAGTTAGAGACTTTTAAGTTATAATGATTCTGGGAATGGTACAGAGGGAAAAAACTATCTAAATTAGCAGCCAGGCTTTAGAATGGAAATGAATTAAAATGACCCAAGCTAGAGTCCTGGCAAGGCTTACAGAATTCTAGAAGGCCTAATTAGAAGTGATGAGACCTGAACTGGTAATACCTTGACACACTCTCATTAGCTCAGCATCAGTTCCTTCCTTAAGGTGCAGTTCAACAACAGGGCACCATTTGTGTGGTTTCCAGCACTACACGGTTTGTCAGAGCTTCCTGTTTGAAAGCAAAGAAAAGGTAAAAGCTTAATTGTAGTGACAGAGCAGCAACAAAACACACACATCTGATCCCGCCTGTAAATAGCTGGTTTGGGATAATGCCTTCCAGAAAATTACATACTGTGATTATCACCTCTTAAAATATTTTTATTCATGTAAAGAAGTCTGTAAACCTTAAACAGGCTATTTTAATGTGCCATTTTAATGTCAGACTGACTCACCTCCCTGTAATTCAATGTGCACATTCAATTCTTTATTTCTGGAAAATAAACATCACATAGAATATGAGAAATGTACATGTGTACAAAAATATGAATTAATAATCCTAATATATATTTATGTATAATATCTAATTACATATTCATGTATAATACATTATATACAATAAATAAAATATAATAAGCCCTTAGGAATCAATTAAAAGTTGCTAGAATTAATAAATGGGTCAATAAAAAGTACAAGCATAAAATTCACAAAAATATCAGTGAAAAACTAGCAAGCCAACTCCTTACCACAATCCCCTAAAAAAGCCTGTGAAAGATTTTTAGAAAGATCCTATTTTCATGGCTTCAAGGGGTATATATTTAAAACTTTCTATTTAAGAAAGTAAATTAATTAATTCCATTGATAAATACCAATAGACAATGAAATAACTAATCCTAGTGAGAAATGTACTATAAGTGAAAATACTTCCCTGAATTAAGACATATAAAAGATACATTGTATACTGCTATATCAAAAAAGCTAAACATTGTAAAGATAGAATTTTTCTCACATTAATGTATGAGCTTACTGTATTCTTAATAAGAAGGGAGGCTTGGAGGAAATAATCCTAAAATTCTTCTTAATATATAAATAGTAAAGGATATCAAAATGAATTTTTTTTAAAGAAAATCAACAAGGGAGGATCAACTTTACATAAAAATATATTACAAAGAATTATAATTAAACTACAAGTGCAGGCATAAGAATAAGCATGAATTAATGAAACAAAATAGATGGTAGAAATTATTGTGTTTATAATATTATTGTAATATTGTACAATATTATGTTTACAATAATTTTGTAGCTTCTATAGACAGCATTATGAATAATGGGAAGGGGGAAGCTTATTTGACAATGATGCTAGAAAAACTGGTTGTAAGTATGGAACAAAAAACTAGCTACTAATCTCACTTAATACTCCAAAATCAACTGTAGTTGGATTATAGAGTTAAAAAACCATACCACTGACAATCAGAAAAAAGTAGAAAACAGAAATAAAAAGAGATAAGGATTTTTCTAGACTTAAAGAAATAAACAAACATTGAAAGAAAATAATCTAAAAATTTGACTACATAAAAAGAAAAATTCTTTTATGTCAATCAAGGAAAAAAATTCTATAAAATCAAAGAAGATAAAGGGAAAAAAACAGTTCTGTAAAGATAACAATGTTATATAAAGAACTATAGGCCAGGCAAGGTGGCTCACGCCTGTAATCCTAGCACTCTAGGAGGCTGAGGTGGGAGGATCACTTGAGGTCAGGAGTTAGAGACCAGCCTGAATAAGAGGGCAACCTCCTCTCTACAAAAAGTCCAAAGATTAGCTAGGTCTGGTGATATGCACCTGTAGTCCCAGCTGAGGCTGAGGCAGGAGGATCACTGAGCTCAGGAGTTTGAGGCTACAGTGAGCTATGATAATACTACTGCATTCTAGCCAGGGTGACAGAGTAGACCCTGTCTCCAAAAAAAAAAAACAAAAACAAGGTAAAGAACTATACCAAATAAGGAAAACATAGAGCAATTAATAAAAATGAATGGATAGTATTTCACAATATTGACAAAACAAATATTGAGCTCATTCAATATCACTAACAAAGAAATGAGAGAAATAATAATGTACATTTCTTCATTGATTAGCATATAATGAAAGTTTGTCTTGGTCTATTTCATCTGCTACAAGAAATTACCACGGACAGAGTGGCTTATAAACAACAAAAATTTATTTCTCACAATTCTAGTGGCTGGTAAGTCCAAGATCAAGGTGTTGACAGGTTTGGTGTTTGGTGAGGGCCTGAACGTTCGTAGATGAACATTTTCTCACTCTAACCTCACATGGTGGAAGGCACAAGAGGTCTCCCTCAGGCCCCTTTTATAAGGACACTAATCCCATTCATGAGGGCTCGACCCTAATCATTTCTCAAAGGCCCCACTTCCTAACACCATCACCCTGGGGTAAAGATCTCAACGTATGAACTTTGGAGAGACATAAACATTCAGACCATAGCAGTATTCAGTTATAATATTCAAGGCTACTGAATGTGTGGTAAAATAGTGCCATACTATGTTACCAGATACGCCGTAAAATTTGTTGATCTTTACGGAAAGCAACTTTGCAATTTAATCAAGAACCAAAAGTTTCCTGGTAATCCCATTTTGGGAATTAACTAAGGAAATTATCCAAAAGTGGAAGGAAAAAAAAGCACAAAAGTGTTAAACACAGATGATTTATTATTGCCAGAAACTGCTAATCCAGGCCAGTCTCCTGACTTCCAGAAGTCTGCTCAGGAACCAGGGCAGGAAACACCACCTGGCAGATGCCGCGGTACCTGAGGAAGATGCTGAATTAAAAAGCAGGGCTGATCTCCAATCCCTGATGTGTCAGAGGCATTCAGGAGGTCCCTCGGGGTGACTCTTGGCTGTCTCAGGCAGTGACCAGCATCCAGGGAATGTGTGTCGTCAGAGGAAGTGAGGAAGCAGTCGGGGTAAGAACCCTTGTTCCTAGGAAGGGGAAGTGCCCTTCCATTTCTACCACGGTGGCAAAGGTGGCAGGCATGTGCGTGCCCAGACGCAGATGGCTGTAGGTCCTAATCTGAAAACTCAGCGCGGCTTTTGGTCTGTGAAAAAGGATTAATGAACAGATGGATCCGGCTGAAACAGAGGCTCCAAACTCCAGGCACAAACTGCAGCTGAGATCAGACGCTGGCTGGCTTGACCGTCTATGAAAGCATCCGCCTTCACTGATGATGAATGCAGAAGGGAGTGGGGACAGCACTCCAGGAGATAGCATCTATTCATACCATGTTTGTGACACTGTCACGTAAGTCTCACAACCACAAGAGAAGGCAAATAGGAAGAGAAATCGAAGTAAAAACCTCCTGGAGCATTAGGAGATCAAAATGTGGCACACATTCGCCTGGCCAAGGCACAAAAGGCACGGATGGCTGGATTAACCACCTGTTTTCCAGCTTCTACACTGGATGCTTTGACACTGGAGGCCTTCCTGACGGGGTGGGGGACTGCCCCTCGCAGGGATGGCTACTTCTCTGAGGGGACAAACTCTCCTTGGGGGTACCTTTCACAAGCAAACTAACCAATTCAGAGCCCACTCCCTTCCCCACCTGGTGCTTTGTGAACTTTTACACTCGGGGACACTCTTCTGTCACAATCCTCCCAGGCCAGGCTTCAACAAGGAGTTACACAAACAAGCCAATCCTAAACCGGCTCCCTGATTACCCTGCCTTGCTCACTCCTTCCTGCGAAAACCACAACCAAGGCTCTCTCCCACGGTCCTCCTCACTCTGTGCCAACAGACAACCTCCAGGTCCCTCCTGTGGCCCACGACAGGTGGTGTGGCATGCTCCCCTCCTCTTGGAAACTGTAATAAACTGTCTTGTCCAAGGCAATTGTCTCCTGACCTGTTGTCCTCATCATACCTGAGTTAAAGATAAAAGCTGCATTGGAAAACAGCGGCTGATAGGCAGATTGTCAGCCTCTTGGGAAGGGCACATGTCTGCCTGCTGCCTGCCCAGACCCCAGGGACCCAGCAGATCCCAGCAGAAGCTAAATAAAATGGTTATTTCAAACCACTAAACTGGGGGAGGACAGAGTTGTTACACTACAAAATCTTCTGAAACACTGCCTGATGTCCCCGAGGTTAGCACTCCCTCAATCTGGACCTGGAACCCCTTCTTGGGGCAGATAACTGGGTGAACATTGTACTGAGCCTGGCAGACGTGTACACATGAGGCTCCTGCCACCAGTGGGAGCATCTGAAGGTCCCTCGGGCACCCTGAGGTAGGAATGAGGTCCAGTCCTGGGAAGCCTAGGCATCAGGCCACTACCCCAGACCTCATCTTGAGAATGACTGAAGGCCGAAGCCCATAGAAAAAGGAAGCAAGAACCTTTACATGGTTTGCTCTGCAAGTATTAGGAGCTCCGAGAGAGACTGGTCCTCCAACCTTCTTTCCCTATACACACAGGAAAGGATTAATACACAGTCATCACTTTATTGCTCTTTAAAACTGCATCGGAGATCATAGCTTAAGCACAAGGCCAAAATAGGCCTTCTCATCACTTCCCGCTGAAGCAAGCGGGTTCACTTAGCCACTGACTGCAGGCAGCAGACACTTGCACAGCTGAGGCCGAGGCTGGGCCTGGAACCTGATCCTGTATGTCACTCAGTGAATCACAAAGCCAGGCAACCACCTCAAGGACCCACACCCCCAAGGAGGCTGAGTGGGAAAAAACAAACAAAAAACCTGAATATCAAACCCTCTCTGGAGAAGAGACCAGAGAGAACATGGACGAGAGTAGGTCTGGAGTACACAGTGGCTGGTGGCCCAGAGCAGTTCTAACCTAGGAGGCCTCAACAGGGCCCGCACCTGGGCTCCAGCAGAGGAGAGGCGCGAGTGTCAACCTGTGCTGGCTTTAAAGCAATCATCCTACAATGCCCCGAGTAGGCAAGTGTCGGTAGTTTTTACAGATGGAATGTCTTGCAGTCATTGAAAATAAAAGTGTAATTCTTGATATTGTATCTCAAGACGGAGAGACATGCCCCTAGTCATCCTCCTGAGCACCAGGAGGTAATCTCCGATCTTCCCGCAGACACTGGGGCCCTTGGCCCGGACTGCCGTGGCTTGTAGGAACCTGCTCACACTTCCAGCTTCCTTCAGTTCAGGCCCTAACTCTAGGTTCCATCGTTCAGTTACTAAATCGCGCTGGTCCTCTGGCTCTGATTCCCCTTGTGTACTTGCACTTAGATCTGCCTCACTGCCCCACTTTGGACCATGCCAAGTAGAATTCCTGTCCAGTCAGAAGCCTCCACCCACCGCCTACGCTGACCAATCCCAACCTGCTGAGCTTAGCACCCGGCAGGGCCATCCCAGCCTCCCGAAGGGCAGAGATGCAGCCAGCTAGGACGGCCAAGCAGCAAGGCAGAAACATGCTTTCCATCCAGTTAACTAAAAGGCACAGGACACAAATTGTATTTGCAACATTGTGAAAATACTCCAAGAGGAAATAACAGAAGGACTTTGCTAATTCAATTTTTTTTCTATTATCAGGGTTACATTGTTATTGTTCTAAAGTCTACTCTAAGACAGTTCAAACCCTGTTTTCTGTGGCTATTTTCTCTCAAAATGGAGGTCAATCATTATCTTTACACCAACAGATTTGCATATATTATTTATTAGCTCCTTTGTCCTTGGGTAGAGACTAGTAAAGAGGAACCAAGTAATTTAAATTCTTTTGACTAGAGAAGAAAAAATATGTAAATGCCCATCCTCACTTCAATTTATTTTACAAAATTGAAAGGGGTAGTTTTAACTATGGGCAAAGTAAAATTGCTATTCTAACTGCTGAAGTTGAAAACTTTTATTGAGCTATTTAACTTTATCAAAAGTGTATGAAATAATTTTTTTAGATTATCAGAGACTATTAAAGAAAAAGTATCTACTCTGGGTTTAAAACCCTGAAGGACAATTCTAAGGGGATCTAAAGTATGCAGGACACAGAGAATAAATAGAAATGTTCAAGGCCAAGTGAATGCATGGTTTGCCCGAGGCTACACAGTCACGAAAGGGCAGAAATAGCACTGGATCCTTGACATTCTCAGTACTCTTTGCCACTTGGATCCCCTGGGAAGCCGGATGGAAGAGATGACATACGTACTGGACAGGAAAGAATTGGGATTTGTAGTTTTGTGAACAGTTCAATGTAATCCAGGGGTAACGCAGCTGACCTAAAACAAATACTGTCTAGGCTTCATTAATGGAAATACAAAGTCTTCCCATTGCCCACCATGACAGTCTAAATTCTCTTCCACTCTGAGATTCTCTAATCCTCTCAAACCCTTGAGTTTCTCCCTGAAAAACTTCCAAGATGAATTAACTTGAATGCTGAACTATAGCAAAAGATATTAAATCGGTATTGTAAAATTCTAAAGACAATCTATATTATGAAACAAACTGGCTCTCAATTAGGTATATGACAAATTATAATAAATGTCAGAGAATCAGAAGCCTAAAAGCATGGCAAATTTATGCAAAAAGGAACATGTTTAACAGGAAAACTTATGATTAGGGGCTTTTCCTTAAATTAGAAGGGGAAACGATGACAAGATTTAGAATACATTATGTTGAGAAATCTTAAACTATAGGAAAAAAAATACAAACCATGTCCTTGTTTGTTTAAGGCATTTCTACCCATATCTTTGCAGAGGATCAAGGAATACTTCTGGATTGATTTGGCACCTTCCCTGCCGGCCTCTCCAGAAGCATCTCTCATTATGAGGCTCTGGTTCTTTCTTTACCCACCCAGAACAACACTGTTCTAGCCTAGATGTTGCCAGTTAGGCATCAGGAGAAAGGACATTGGAATTTTATATACAGTCTACGGATTTATGTACATGAAAGCACTTGGCCCTTAATAGATGCTTAAAATTGTTTCTTTTTGTCATTTTGTTTAGGACTCCCTCATAGATCAGAGTGGAAAACATCCAGTATTAGGCATAAGTCTATGTTTATACAACCATTAGTATTTAAATAAATATAATAGTTGTACTAGCAAATGTTCTTTAGGTTTCTAGCAATTTCCTAAAATCTACTATTCCAAATGGTTGAATGCAAACACAACCAAACAGTAGGTTATCTTGTTCTCTCCTGACATCTAGTGTTCTAAATGCACTACTGCAAAAGACTCCAGTTAATTTTAAACTACTACTGGAATGAAAATGCTATACAGAATAAAAACTTTATTCATTTTAGAAAGAAATTTGTTTAAATGGAATAAAATCCCAAGCGAAATAATAACAAAGTTTCTGTTTCTAAGGAGTGAAAGGCTTTTTTCTCTTTATTCTTCTCATATGAGATATTTCTTAAATGGAATATTTTCTTATAATTATGGTAAGTAAAAACAGAAAGACCCAGCGTGTATATAGGGCTGGCCGATTATTTCAGTGGACGGACGGACAGTAAGGGATGGGCACTTACTGAGGTCCTACTACGAGTCAGGAGCTGGGCTTGGGTACTTTTGCACGAGTTGTCCCTGCTTTTAGAAGCCATAGGACCATCCTAAAACTACAGGATCTTGGCCTACTGACATGGTTTTGATTCCCTACTCTGCAGTGTGGAAATGGAGATACGCCCAACATCACCTCCCCAAATACCTTGTACCAGGCCTCAAATTACATGAACCTGTGGGCCTGCAGCAATATCTGACTGGAAAGAAATGAGTGCAGGGCCTGTCCTTGAAGCCTGACATTCCCCTTTCATTTGGGACATTCCGTACACATAAGACAATGAAAAATGCTGGAGGTAAGAACTTTGGCAATTGTTCTCCAAAAACCCCTAGAAACTGAAATCAGCTGTAGGCCGGAGAAAGGTTCACATCAGCTGTCCCTTAAGAAAAGCCCACAGTTACTCAGTCCTTCCTCCTTTTGTTGTTTCCTTTTCCTTTTTCTAATCCACGCCTGCTCCCTCAGTCACACTTGGTCTTTCAGCTTCTGTGCCTCTCCTGCCGACAAAGAAGTATGTGACCCAGCCTTCCCCAGACTCCCACAGGCATCAGTCCCCCATGAGTGGCCCCCCAGCTCCTCCAAGAGCTTTCCAGACTGTTACTCAGAAACTTCAACAGGCACTTCTTTATTCCTTTAGAGACAGGTCTCACTCTGTAGCAAAGGCCAGAGTGCAGTGGTGTCAACACAGCTCACTGCAACCTCCAACTCCTGGGCTCAAGTGATCATCCTGCCTCAGCCTAACAACTAGCATGGACTACAGGTGTGCACCTCCACACTTGGCTAATTTTTCTTATTTTTTGTAGAGACAGGGTTTCACTATGTTCCTCAGGCTGGTCTCAAATTCCTGGGCTCAAGCAATCCTCCCACCTTGGCCTCCCAAAGTGCTAGGATTACATGCATGAACCACCTCGCCTGGCTCAACAGGCACTTCTAATCAACGTCCTCTCTTGCCCCCACTGATGTAGTAACATCAGGCTTGACAAGAGACAGACACCCTCTGCCTGAATGGGACTGCTCTTCTCCCTTGCCCTCAAGCCCTTGCCTGTCCTTCCTGCTGGTGGTGGTGTGTGGAAGTCAGGGCTGTGGTCAACTTTGAAAGAGATTCCATTCTGGGAATAAAGGGATTCTGGCATCAAGGCTTCAAAAAATACACAGAAAAACGGTAAACTGAACATCACCAGAAAAGAAGTGATTGTTCACATTTTCTTGCATTTATGATTATCATCAATGAAGCACAGGAAGAACCTTTGGAAGCCGGTATTCATGGGCAGAAGGCTGGATGATGCAGCATTGTGAATAATGGGAGGGTCAGAATGAAGTGTGCCTAGGGATCTGCAGAGACAAGCAGAACTATACAGTTTCAATACAAACAGGGAAGAGCTCTGGCATTATGAGCAGCAATAGTGTTGCTACATTTTTTTAGTGGTAGGAAACAAGAACTTAGCCAGGGATGGCACATCCGACAATAAAACACTCAACAAAGAATTTACACATTCATGTACAGAAACTAAATCTGCCACATTTCTATTAAAGTTCTTTCCTGGCTGACCAAATTTGCTAATCCCTTTCAATTTCTATGTTCCATTTGTCCTTACTGCCTAAAGATTATGACTTACCTCAGCATCTCCGGATTATTGTTCTTATCTGTTTGTAAAATCACTCGTAATCCCCTCCAACATCTTTCCCAATCACTATTTCCCATGTCTCAACTTCTCTAGCAACAGCTCTGAATGACTGCAGAGGACAAACGCACAAACACCATTTATCAGATAAAGCTCAACAAATTCTCTCTCTGTCTTCTAACAACTTGGTTGTCCTCAAGGAGTTCCTAAATTTCATCCCTTTGATGGTTTATATGAGATGGTGAAGAGTAGAGGAGGGCAGCACAGATTTAAAAATATATGAAAATGTACCAAAATAAATGTATGACAGCTTTTTTTATTTTCCACAGGAAAAAAAGTTCATTTATAAGTAGTTACAATTATTTATTGAGGTCTGCTTTGCTAGACGTCATGAAAGACAAAAAATTCAAGACACAGACTCTGTGTTCAGGATGTGTGCACTTTAACAGTGGAGCTAAAACAGAGCAGAAAAGGAGATACACACACACACACACACACACACACACACAAAATACTCCTGAGACCCACAGGAGGGAGACAGCACAGTAAACTAGAGGTAGAATTTAAAAAGTCTTCAGTGAGAAGGATGGGGTTGGTGGGGAGAGGGTAATATTTATTTCCAAAATCAGTAAGTTAGAAAAAATACTTGTACTTTCAATAAATTTATTTTTCTAATGTTCAGGTACAAGGTTTTTCCATGAAAAACAGTATGTTATTTGCCTATCTCACTGTTTCATTATCAAATGTGATACAAAAAGTCACAAACTGAATGAAGAATCAAAGCTAGTCACATCATAGAAAAAGAATCCCTTGTGGCTTTCTAATATTGCCATGGGTAGCAAGTTATTGTAACAGTTTCATCATGAAATTATTCCAAGTGGCTCCTTAACAAATCCAAGACTTTCAATCAAATATATAACATTGCTGAAATGAAGAAATATTACCAGTAAAAACTGGATAGAACTGATAAATCAGTGCTTTCTGCTCTTCAGATTCAGATGCAAAATGATGATTGTTTTTCCGAGCTACAAGAAAAAGAAAATGTTAATTTTTAAAAAGATTGGATGACAAAATTTTCCAAAGACTACTTTATAATATTTCTTCTTCCTGCAATCAGGATCATGTGGGAAAACACCAACACGAGGAGAAATGCTTTACAAATTTCCCCCAAATAAGACAGCATCTGATTTACTGACGCAGCAGCTATGTTGTATTTGCCCTGTCCCACATCCAAGGTGGTGCTCACTCCCCAAGTCACGCAAACACCAAGTGGCTATGTGTGCACAGCACTAGATACAGAGCCTGGGGATGGAAATACAAACAGGAAAAGGTCCTAGCACTCAAGAAGTTAGCCTAGTAACCACACAGAATCATATGACAGTGTTTTTATAGTGTATCTTTACTGAGATGTGACAAGAGTAGAAGGATTGAGAAACTGGTGAAGCTAAGGCATATGGAAAAGCATTGTCACAAATAAGGCAGGATGATGAAAAACAAGAGCATGGTGAGAAGTTTGGCATGGCCAAAACTGGCCTGTGAGGGGCTGAGAGCTCAGACTTCTTCCTAAAGGCAAAATAAACAGGCTCTTATGGCATTTTTAGAAAGGAGGACATTGGAAGATGAAGACTAAATGCACTGCCATGTGATTAACATTGCAGCTAACTTGGCTATGCCCACTACTGTTGGACCAATGCTGCATGTGGGAAAATTTATTTTTTTAATGTGGAGTTGTTGTCATGAAACCATCTACTCAACTGTACATAATTCTAAACTGGAGTGAATTCAGTAGGAAGTACTTCCCAACTAGAGCAGCCAGGTTGATAAAAACTTAGGGTAGGCTGGGTACGGTGGCTCATGCCTGTAATCCTAGCCCTCTGGGAGGCCGAGGCGGGTGGATTGCTAGAGGTCAGGAGTTCGCGACCAGCCTGAGCAAGAGTGAGACTCCGTCTCTACTAAAAATAGAAAGAAATTATCTGGCCAACTAAAAATAGATATACAAAAAATTAGCCGGGCATGGTGGCGCATGTCTGTAGTCCCAGCTACTCGGGAGGCTGAGGCAGTAGGATTGTTTAAGCCCAGGAGTTTGAGGTTGCTGTGAGCTAGGCTGACGCCACAGCACCTAGCCTGGGCAACAGAGTGAGACTTTGTCTCAAAACGAAAAACAAAAAAAAAAAAACTTAGGGCAAGCCAGGAGATGGGATGAAATCGAGGCTCACTGAAGTTGTCAAATGGCCACGTCTAACCAAAGTCCTCACTTGATGTCATCAACAGGTTCTTGGAAACTGCAATTTTAAAAGCAAAATGATAGCAGGTCCTTGAATAACATCGTTTCCTTCAACATCACTGGGTTCATTATATGTTGTTTAAGTTTAAAGTCATAGTTTCTAAGAACCTATCAACCATATTAAGTGAGAACTTACTGTACCCATATCATTCAACTAAAAAATAAGCAACTACAATTATCAATTTCACCCATAAATATAACAGCCTGAAAATACCTGTGTTTTTATAACCAAAAAGCAGGCAAAGTTTATTAACTACAGATGAGCATCCTTAAAATCACAGGCTAGTGGGTATCATATCATTGTCTTGGAAAAATAACATCCAGTTCTCAGAGAATTTTATGATTAAAATATTATTCCTAAAAAAGAAGAGTGATGGAAGAGAATCTAAATTAAAAGTATCCAAGAAAGAAAGAAAAAAAAAGAACTCAACATTCTTTATGCTGCTGTTCAAGAATGCTGCCCACTCTATCGTGTATGATACTGTTATTGAAATAATTGTCCTGGCTTTCCCTGAATATCAAATATCTCCATTTCAGGGCTTTCACATTACTTAATTTTTTTTTTTTTTTAAAGTTGAACCTACAGAACTTACAGAACATTTATAGAGCAAAAGAGCAGACAAAAGTTCAGATGAGGGCAATCTCTTACAAAACTACACAGGAGTGACAAAATTATGTACCCCACATTACCTTCATTAACAAAGAACTGTGCTAAGTAAAATGCAGTTTTCACAGCATTAGGTGCATGGGAAATGCCTTGTAATTTCTTCCACTCATAAGGTGCTTTCTCTGGATGCCACTGGACAGCATATACTGGATACTTATATCCTGTATGAAGAACATAAACTAGTTAAGTATTCAAAATGGTTTAAGATGATGAAATTGTTTTATATCTTATGTAAACATTATAAGTCACTATATCAAAGTAAAATCATACATATTCTCTCAGGCACAAAATAACTTCTACTCATAGCCAATGTGAAAATTCCCAATAATGTATTTCAATGATATGCAAGCTTTTACAATTTGTAATATGATTTGCTTTTCTAGACAACCCTAGTAAAGTAAAATAGTTGAGCGGAGGAATCTATCCCAGTTCAACAGTCAAGTGCACATCAGTGACACAGGTTTTTTTCCATGATGGGTCTCTTTCTTCTCCCTTTCATGCTATTCCTTCATGCCCTCCCATGATGATGACTTACTATTCATCTGACAATGAACTATGGCAGCAATGCTGGTGTCCCTTTACATAAGCCAATTTGTCCCAGCCTAAACTGTGTGTCTCTCTCAGTCTAAGGAATGACTGATGACTTCATACTGTCAATTTTTTTTAATAGACACTGTCCCTAAGGAATGGTATCAATTTTTAAAATGTTCTTAAAACTTTAAAACTTGGTGTTAAAGATTCTTGGTAACATAATTTAATTGTTTTTAGAATTCTTAATGATAAAATGGTATGATCCCTGGGATTTGCCTCAAAAAATAATCCAGTGTGGGGAGAAACCAGATATAAAACAAGAAGGGCCATATATATGTTGACAATTGTTAAAGCTGATACATAGGTACCCCGGGTTCATTGTGTTACTGTTTTGTTTTTATATAAGCTTGAAAACTTCCACAATTTCTTAAAAACATGAATATGTATAATATTTAGCTCCTGAAAATGTACATATTCATTCTTCTTCACATGTGCCTTTCCTCATTTTAATAAAAAAAAACCTCCCATTATTTTGTGCTTTGGAATTATAACCATGACTACTACCAGAAAGTACCTGGAGAAGTGAAGAGACTTAGCTGAAAGAAGTGGTATCTAGGGGAAAGAGCACTGTCCACTCATCCCACTAGGCTCTTCCACTGGAGAGCAGGCCATGGGAAAAGGAACATTTTATCCCAGCCTTGTAGGGGTTCCCAGGAGGAAAAACCTACCACAAGCAGCTCTAGGGGCTCTGCTTGATCCTCCCCACTGCCTCTCCCCCAGCCCCCGTGTGACCTTGCCCTTTCTCTCAGCTCTAGGACTACACGTGAAGCCACCAGCAAGAGACCCACAGGCTGGGTGACTAGGAAATTCACTGCCACCACACAGTTAACTGCAAGGCAGATCTTCTAGTATATTTCTTCAAGATATGAAAAGCATTTTTGAGAATCAAAAAAATGCCTTAAGTGACACATCATAATGAAGATTTATCTGATAGATTAGAGAGAGAGAAAGGAACAGATACATACACATAAATATAAGGGGTTCTCAAAAAGTTCATAGAAAATGAGTATTGTGAAAAAACTTCATGGATTTCAAAATGTTTCATACCAAAATAAACTTATACTAACTTGTTATAACATGTCTGAACAGGATCTAGTTTGAGGTAGTAAGAAGATTACGACATTAGTCTGAAAAGAGCCCCTAACAGAGCAACATGAATTCTGCTAAAAGCAAAGCAAGAAAACAAGCAAATTTATGGTGGAGCTTGGGTGGAAGAATAGTGAAATCAATTCTTTTCAAGAAGTTGATGGGGACAATGTCCCAGAGAAGTCAGCAGTTTATAAATGGTAATTGATTTTAAGAATAAATGAAATGATGTTGAAGATGAACCTCACAGCAGCAGAGAATTCACATCAATTTTTGAGGAAAAAAAATTCATTTTGTCCATGTGCCAATATCATAGATGTCTCAATTGGTTCAGCTTACACAATTCTGACTGCAAAATTAAAGTTCAGCAAACTTTCCACTTGATAGACACCAAAACCATTGTGCCCAGATGGACTACAGACAAGAGCAGAGCTTTCAATGGGACTTTTAAACAAACGGGATCAAGACCCTGAAGCATTTCTTCAAAGAAGTGTAACAAGAGATGAAATGTGGCTTTACCAGTACGATCCTGAAGGCAGAGCACAATCAAAGCAGTGGCTACCAAGAGGTGGCAGTGGTCTAGTCAGAGAAAAAGCAGGCCGGTCAACAGTAAAGGTCATGGCTGTTTAGGGATGCTCAAAACATTCTGCTTGTTGACTTTGTGAGGACCAATAACATCTGCTTACTGTGAGAGTGTTTTGAGAAAGTTAGCCAAGCTTTAGCAGAACAATGCCCAGGAAAGTGTCACCAGAGAGTCCTTCTCCACCCCAACAATGCTCCTGCTCGTTCCTCTCACCAAACAAGAGCAATTTTAAAAGAGTTCAATGTGAAATCATTAGGCATACACGTCACAGTCCTGATTTGGCTCCTCTGATGTCTTTTTGTTTCCTAATCTTAAAAAAATCTTTAAAGGACACCCATTTTTCTTCAATGTTAAAAATGACTGCACCGACAAGGTAAATTCCCAGGACCCTCAGTTCTTCGGGGATGGACTAAATGGCTGGTGTCATTGCTTATAAAAGTGCCTTGACCTTGACAGAGATTACGCTGAGAAATAAAGTTTATTTTTTTAATCTTTTAATTCCATTTTCCATGAACTTTTTGAAATTCCCTCATATAGATACACTGAGATTCAGAAACAAGTAAGATTTACTCTTCTTTTGTAAACTGCATTACTAAAAGACCAACGCAGGTTCCTGAAAACTGTAGGAATCATGCCCTGCCTACTAATTTAGAACAAAAGTATCAAGAGTAGAAAGAAAATATGCAAATATAGGGTATCTCCAGTGTTCCTATCTTGGAGGTGTGAGAAAATTTTTAGGTGATGAAATTTACAAATGAGCCTGATATGATATAGCCATGAGTAGAACCAACAAGAAACTTGATTCCCTAACTTCAAACCCAATACTCTATCACTTAAATAATTAGGCATTCATTCAACATTTATGAGCTTTACACAAAGCCCTGGGAACACATGGGAGAATAAAACACAGTTCTAGGTCTCAACGAGCTCTTAGTCTAGAGGGAAAGACAGAACGTGAACAAATAACGGCAATAAGAAACATTCCCACATAGCACAAAGGGCACTGAAGACCTGGATAGGAGGAACAGTGGTGGTGAAGGCCTCCGGGAGATGGCAACTGAGCTGAGTCTTTCAAGACAGCTAAGAATTCATCAGGAGAAGGGACTGGAGGGGAAGGACAGCTTTTCAGAGAAGAGGAAAGGACGTGAGAAGAAGCACAGAGGTGTGAAATACAGCTCTGTGGAGGGCTGTGCGCTTAACAGGTCACTCAGGGTGGAAGGCTAGAGGTGAAGACAGGGAGAGGGTGAGGAGATGATCTGGGAAATCTAGACTTCATTCTCCAATGCTAAAGAGCCACTGAGGAGTTCTGTTCAACCAACATGACCAGACTGGCACTCCAGGGGGATTACCAGTGCTGGCTGGAAGACAGACTTGTGGAAAGGTGAGGGGACTCCTGCAGCAATCCAGGTGGCAGGTAGTTAATGCTGATGTAGGACAGGGGTGGGCTGGATAGGGACGAGGAAACATTCAAGAAGGATTTGGGAGGTAGAAATTGGCATGAATTTCTTAGATGTGGAGAGTAGAGGCAGGTCATGGACAACTCCCAGGTTTCTGATTTTGGATGATTTGACGAATGTGATGCTACCCACTGAAATAAGAAACACAGGTGGGGAAAGAGGGTTGGGGAAAAGATGAAAAGCTCAGATGAGAAGCTCACTTCAGATTGGGTTGAATAACTTGCCCCAGAATTCCCTGGATATCCAGAATTCTCTGGATATCGTTTCTAAATCCTTAAGGTCTGGCCTCCCCAGAAGCAAGCCCATGATATGACCAACCTTTGAATAACATGTACTACTTTTACTTTATTCTAGTTTATTCCACTCAGTGCCCTTGCCTCTCAGGTGGCACTAACCAGCCTCACCAATTCAAAGACAGGGCAAGGAGGCCATTTGACACACACATCAGATGGAGCCTGCTCCCTCTCTGGGCTCCATTTCTAACTTCCGACTTCTCCTGGCACCCCCATCTGCCCCATTCCATCAAGCCTTGTTCCACAAGAGGTCCCAATCGAAGTTTACAGTCATCCAGTCTTTACCTCCTGGGAGAGCAGGAGACAACGTCTATAAAATGACATCTCCTCTCAAGGCTTCTGGCCAATCCATCACCTTGTATTGCACTGCACTGCAAGACCTGTACAGCTTGCCTAGTTAAGGGTGTGTGACCACCTATACTAATCAGTACTGGTGGGACACTTTCTACTCTTTCTGGAGTTTGCTGCTTACACTGGTGAGTCAGAAATACTCTAAGAAGGATATACCCAAAGACTGGAAGGCATCTACTCAGAAAAATACACCCATACATCAAAGACAAGCACATATTCAATGGAGAAAAGAAAATATCCACATATGTCAACAAAGTTCAATTCACACCATGTCCACCAGTCATCCTAAACTTTCAGGTTATTCTACATCCCTGGAAACTATTGGAGTATAGTATACTGACCCATATTAGAGTTTACTAACATTTGTTACAGATTATAGGTGACATTCCAGTCTGAAAAAATGTTAATGTCCTAAACTACATTACCTTTATTGAAAGATAAAACAGCTACCATGGTAACTCCACAAGTTGTCACCACCTACTAGAATTTTCTCATTTAATCCTTCTCACCAGGACTCAGGGACCATGAGGAGTTAATTGGGGCTAAAAGCCCAGTGACCTGGCTGCCAAGTCACATGAGGACCAAACTGTGCGTTCTATTTTCCCCAACTTCTTCTCACTACTATTATTCACTTGGCAACATTTCTTTCTCCATCTACTTTTTCAGTTTCTAGAATTGTAAAATATAACTTATTTGAAAAAATGCACAAAACATACACACACAGCTTAAGAAACAAAACGAGTACCCAATTTCCCATCACCCAGACTAAGAACTAAAACAAGACTAACATTCCCAAAGCCCTGTAAGTGTCCCTCCCAAACCATATTCCCCTCCCCTCGGCCTGGTAAGAATGACTGTCATAATTATTCATTGCCCTACATTTTCCTCAGAATTACCACCAAACAATATATTATTTTTTGCCAAGGTTTAAACATCATATAAATGAAAACATACAGTGTATATTATCTTGTGACTTGCCACTCTAATTCAAAATTGCTTTCATGATTCACTCAGTGATGCATGCAGATGTGTGTGCTCATTGATTTTAACAGCTGTGTAGTAAGTATTATTTATCTGTTGCACTGTCTGATGTTTGGGTTGTTTCCAATTTTTTGCTAGTATGAACAATGTCATGTACATTTCTATGTACATGAAAAGTTTCACTAAGGTATTTTTTAATCGAGTAACAGAACTGCTGGGTAATAGAACTGGAAAATACTTGATTTTATTAAGAAATGCCAAGATGTTTTCTAACGTAGTTGTAGCATTTATATTCCAGTCACAAGTGCATGAGAGCACCAGCTGTGTCACATACTGGGTGGCACTTATCACCAGAAGACTTCTTAATTTTGTTAGTCTGCTGGGTGTAAAATGGTTTTCCACTTTGGTTTCCATTTGCATTCCCCTAATCAGTAATTACACTGAGCAACTTATCTGAACAATATGTGTATATGACAATCAAGTTTCTTTTATAAGGTACCTATTCAAATCTCTTATCTATTTTATATATTTTTTATTTCATTTTATTTTATTTTTCAGAGACAGGGTCTCACTATGTTGCCCAAGTTCATCTCAAACTCCTGGGCTCAAAGATCTCACAGCTCAGCCTCCCAAGTAGCTGAGACTAGAGGTGTGCACCACTGTGCCCAGCTTATCCATTTTTAATAGGCTGTCTTTTCTTCTCAATTCATGGTTTTACTTTATATAAGCTAGATGCATATCCTTTGTCAGTTATATATATTACAAATATCTCTTTTCCCTCCTCTGTGCTATTTTTGAAGAATATAACTTCATAATTTGGCTGAATTTATCAATCTTTTCCTTTATGATTTGTGTTTCACTTTTGTCTGCAAAACTCCTTACCTTACATGAGATGACATTCTCCTTTAATTCCTCTAAAACCTTGTTATACTTTTCCTTTCCACTTAGGTCTTTCATCCACCTGAAATTTATTTTTTTATATGGAAATAGAGTCTGTCTCTATCCCACTGTCTCCTTTTCCTTCCAGAGTTCTGGTTAGGTATGTTAGAACTTCTCACTCTATCTACCAGGTTCCAATCTTTCAACACATTTTATATTTCTGTCTATAATGGATTCTCAATGTTTCCTTCAGATCTATCTTCTACTCTAGTTCATTAATCTTCTACTCTAGTTCTTTGACTGTGTCTAACCTTCTGATTAACGCAACTGAGATTTTTATTTCAATTACATTTTCATTTCTAATAGCGGAATTTGGTTCCTTTTAAATCTGATTATTTCACACTTACATTTTCAAGTGGCCCTCGTTTCTTTAAAAGTTATGTTATACTGTATCTCATAATTTCAATCAGGTCTGCTTCTGCATCTATTGTGTCTGCAAGTTCTCATTCATGGTACTTTGCTTCCTTGTACATTGGTGATCTTTTGGCTGTGAATTGCTCATTTTCCTTCAAACCTTATATATGGAAATTCCTTGAAGCCTGAGATGAACACCTGATTCTCCCAAGAGAATTATTTATATTTGCTTCAGCCATGCATGTGTGCGTATTACTAGTCTAAGACAATTTTGAACAAAATTCTTGACCTGAGATTTTCCAGCTTCCCTCTTAGTATATTGCAGGCCACACTAGGAAAACCAGTTTGTCCTTAAGAATACTCAAAGCTTATTCACTGCGCTGCCCTACTCCCTTAGTGCCAAGATTCAAGATGCATAATTCTCCCTGCAGTTCTGCAGGCAGGATTCCAGGCATATTCTGAGTTCGCCCTTATATTGCAGGTATAGCCTTTCAGGTCCTGCTCCATGAAATACTGTCCATGTAGAGGGTCCTGAGCTTTGTTTCAAATTCTCCTAATTTAATAATAATGCTGGTTTAAATACCCTACTCAAATCTTGAAGTTTTGCACCCAAGTATCTTTATTTCCTTGCCACTTCATCAATGTATTTAAGATGCTTTTCTATATCAACCACATTTTGTGTTCTTGTCTGAGGAAGAGACTGTCAAGGAACTTAATAAGCAATATTGCAAAATATAGAAGTCACTTTCTTCATTTATTTCTTTATCCCCTCCCTCCTTACTCTTCATTTTTCTTCTTCACTCCATTCTAGAAAATACCCAGGTAAATTGCAATTGATGTGGAACGTGGACAAAACATGTCTCCCATCTCCCAGAATGCCCTAAATTCCATCTTCAGGCCCCCAAATAACATGATTTTATTCATAACAAAAAAGCCATATAAACCAAAATTAATAAATATAAAATTAATAAGTGAAATAAAGTATACATGCTATAGTGATATATACCTTCCATTGTTGAGATAAACTCAATCTTGCCATCTGTATTTGTAGTTAATACCTTGAAAAACTTCTTTAAATTTTCATTCATCGTAAAATTCTAGAGTATAAAAATAAAACAAAATGATTCCTTCTATAGTGATTCTAAATGCTATTAATTTCATTGCATAATTAACCTGATACCTTCATGGAGAGGCTCCACTTGTGGAAATTTGCAGTCAGAGGTTCTGCTGCTAATGACAACAACAAGTCAGCAGGAAAATTCTGGAACATTCTGCTTTGCAATGAACCTGAGATAATTTAAGCACAAGAGAAATAACTTAAACACACAAAAAATAAAATCCACTGAGGTCACTTTATCTGCAGCCAAACAGAGGCCTTTATTGAGACATAATCAAGGTTACCAAATGATAAGCAAAACACATCATTTTCACAGAAGTATTGCAATCTAGCACAAAATGTGTTTAACATAAATTCAACTATGCTCCAGACTTAAGCACTTTTCTTCTAGAATTTTAACATGATTAAGTAAAATTCTTCTGGTATGAGAATTAGCAAGGCTACCCATAGAATATGCAGAGAATTTGCTAGGGAACTAGAGTTCCCTAGACAGCTCTGAAAAAACAGGTTTAAAATTTCCACATGTGTATATATTGTTTCCCCAGGAAAGAATCCAGAACTTTCAATGTATTTTCAAAGATATTTGGGACTTAAAAGGTTAAAAATGGTAATCATTTACAATGGAACATTAACCAAGCCAAAACATTTCTACTTAGTAAACAAATCAAAAAAGCAATGTATCTTAGTGGTCAATACTGAAGGGTCTGTAGTCAGATGCAGATTCAAACACCAACAAACAGAAAACAAAAAATCGTGATGTGTTCAAGGCTTTGATGTTAGCTGTTCCAAACCAGGCTCCTCATTCTTGCTAACAGCTTCCACAAGAACCCCAACATTCCTTTTTTGTACAAACTGGGTTTTGCAACACATGACCAAAGTAGTCTGACCTAATACATACACTTCCCACAGGGTTCCTGCAATGCTTAAGTGAGACAATGGAATAAAGAGCTTTCAAAAGTATAAAGCATTCTATAAGTTCTATGTATGGCTGCTTTCCTTCAAAAATCCTCATGAGAAGAGGATTAGTTCGTAGCATTCAATTCTGAAGCTTCAAAGATTAGTAACCTACAAAAATCATTATCTACTTATACAGAGTAGTATAATAAAGAATCTGTCTGGTTTTTGTCCTGGGTTCCTGACCAGGAGCTTCTAAAACTCTTGGAATTTCCTGAGGAATAATAGTGTCTTTGTTATGCTAATGAGGCAACTCAAGGTGGGCCCCTGGATTATTTCAGGATGGGCACTGATCATCAGAAATGGTAACTGCGTGATTAGAAGGTTGGGATTTTGAGTCAGCCCAACCTCCAAGGAGGGAAGAGGAGCTGAAGATTGAGTTCAGTCACTTAGCCAGTGATTCGATCAGTCATGCTGTTGTAACAGAACTCTAATAAAAACCCTGGACACACTGGAGTTCCTGGTTGGTGACCAAATACAGTATTTTCTTGCGTTCTATGAGTTCTTTGTAGCAGTAGGTAATAAGTGTGAATGGTTTGGGGATGTGACCTGTGGCTGGCATGTGAAATAAGGCAGTCTTGCTGGGGACCATGCCATTTAACTCTAGGCGGTTAGTGTCAGAATTAAATTGCAGGGCACTCACTTGGAGTTAAAACAGAGTACACAGTCAAGGGGAAAATGTTGACATCATAATGATAATAATAATCATAGCTAACATTTATAAGAGTTGTGTTAAAAGTGCTGAGCACAGTGCCTGGAAAACATCATCTTATTCGATTCTCACAAGAAACTCTAAGAGATATACCCTCTTGCAGACAAGGAAATTGAAGCTGAGAGAGGTTAAATGATTCCCCATGGCCAAAGTGAGAAAGCTAGGACTTAAAACCAGTTCCGGTTTCAGAATTCTTAATCACACATGGTCCTGCTATCACCAGAAGCAATGAGTTACCAAAATTCAAAATGCCTTATGTCATCTTCATAACAAGGGTGGTCATTCACATCTTCAGCCTGTGTAAATAATCTAAAACTTACTGTTACAAGCATTTTTTGATATTTGCCACTTATTAATCCTATAAATCCAGTAAATACCTTTAAAAGGACTGAAAAGAATATTCTTACCTCCAGTGAAGTTAAGTGGCATTTTGATCCCAACAGTATACGTGAGGGTTAATAAGCACTCTTCAGCAACCAGTAATGAAAGCTCTTCAAAGCCAAGGCATGTGCCCCACACAGGAAAATAGTCTCCATTATCAAAACTCTTTGCAGAGTGAGAAAAAGAAAAAACTAAGCTTATTTAAACTTTTCAAAACAAAAATTATACATACTGTTTATCATTAGCAGGCAGGCACCCTGAGTTATACATGGATTTCTGAAGAATTCTCCAGGATCCATAAATAGGCTATCACTTAATCTCTCTTCAGACCAAGCTCCCACACATGCTGTAAAAGATAAGCTGTAAACATACCTTGATCCAAAGACTATAAAAGGCTACAGGTTATTTAGCCTACCTATTAAAAGTTTTTAAAAGGTATCTCAAATGCTAAAAACAGTTATTTAGGGAGATATTTAAGGGAGTGTTGGCAAGATACTAGAGCCAGCCAGATTAATTTAAAAATTGCTGTTAAAAGTTGAGGGGAGAAATAGTAAGTAAGGTTCTGAGCTGTGGTGCAAAGGCAGGCCCAATGTGAACATTACAAAGGAGAAGTCAGGGGTTCTGCTTGGCAAATGAACATGGAATCTACAGTGATGGTGAAGAAAGGGCAAATGGGATTGAATGAATTGGGGAGGAGAGCAGATTTCAAGAGGAGATGAGAAGTAATAGCATAGGAACAATGCCAAGTATATCATAAAAAGAGGTCAAAGAGAGATACAAAAATCACTAAGCCACAAGAGGACATGGTTCACATTAACAAGCACCAACAGAGAGGACCAGTCAGCAGGGTTCTGAAAGGCCTCTAGAAGCCCACAGAAAATGGGTGGGAGCAGCCACCGGCTGTTCAAGAACAAAGGCATCAAAGGCTAAAGGGGTGATGAGGTTGAAGGGGTCATTGTGAAGGAAGCATGACCACATGCTTAAAAAAGGAATTATCCTCACAGAAATTTATAAAACCCAATCTGGAATAACAAGCAATAACTGATATTTACCTGTATGGCCAATCTGTAAAATATTTTGGCCACTCTGGCATAATCTGAGCGCTTGAGGTCAACACTTCCTCCAGGGAAAAGGACTCTGAAACATCAAATAAGGTGCATTTTGCCCCCTCCACACAAACACAGAAAATAAACAATCTTTTTATTTTAAAACAATTTTCTCCTTATTACATAAGCAGTAACATCATTAAAGAAAATTAGAAAACTAAGGCCAAAAAATATATATATTTACAATCTCAGCCTTTCAGAAACTACTGCAGATAACAACCCCTTAGTGCATGTTCTTCTAAAACTTCTTCAATAAACAAAGTTATTTAATGAAATAAGGTGTAAATAAATTAAAGGTAAATAAGTAAGAGAAGGACAAGAGCACAAAGAGCTAGAAATCAAATAAAGACAAAACTCCACGTATAGCTAGGTTTAAATTAAGGTGACCAGTGATGCCAACTTAATTCCAGGTCCATAATTGTGAATAAGTTTTAGCTCACAAATAATTTTTTTAACTATAAAAAACAAACTGGTCATAAAAATATATTTAGGCTAGAACTAAATATCTGTAAGTATTTAATTATTGATTATCACCCTGAGATCTCTTCAGAAATAAGTACAGTATTAGAAATTTTTTTAAAAGAAAAAGATTACAATTCCAGAAAAAGTCCATGAAAAAAAAGGGGCAGTCACAAACATCTGAATTTATTTTGCACACTCATAATAGGGAAATATAGAAAAAAAAAATTACTATATTTTCATATACCAACTTTTTAAATTAACTTTCAACCTTAAAACATTATAACAGGTCTTGAAACAATAAGGACATTCAAAGGAGGTTACAAAAGTTGGATTAAACATTAAAGTTTTGAAAATATTTAAATATGAATTTGAAATATGTGAAATATCACTTTTGAGACTATTGTTCATTCAAGAAACGTATTCTGCTTCTTCCATGAGCCAGGCTCGGTACTTGTCTAGAAAGACAAAGACACTGAGTGGTTTTTGCTGTTAAGAAGAGCACAGTCTAGTAGGAAACATATAAATATCTGTGTGATGGAACATCTGCCACAAACCCATGCAGAAAACCCTACAACTGAAAGTGGCTTTGTGAAGACTCATTAGCAGTTCTCTCTTTTCATTAACTTAGTATTTAAAAAGGTGCCTCTGTCCAAATTTAACATGTCTAACCCCAAAGTCCTTTCATACAGTAAAATTTGACTGTCCTTCCTAGATGCCAAACTCTTTTAGCAAGGCTGTCTTTTCAACTCTGTATTCCCCTACAAAACAGTATGGGTCCACTGAATAACAAACAGAGCCTCAATTTAGGTGATTTTGAAGTTGCCCTCAGAGTAACACTCATTTTCTGGTGACACTCAGAAACAGTAAGTAAATAAGGCCGTACTGGCTGACCCCACTTAGGAGCCGGGCTTTCTGTGCCAATGCTAGGAAGAAAAGGGTGGGCCTACGGAGAGAGAACTGGTGGCAACGCAGGAAACGGGAGGAGGATACAAAATGGACTCCCTTGTCAATGTAAGAACCATCGCTGGTTTCCATGGAGACACAATGAGTACCTGGACAAGCTAGCTCCCCAAAGCATCTATTCCTGCCTGCACTGCTACTACTTCAGATTCCTTTCCAAATAGGAATGCAGTTGGGGAGAGGTTGGAAATGGATGAAGTGATTCAAAAAGTCTATTTTTGAGGCTCTACCATTATATTCTAGCCTGAACTTATTTATTTTAGTCTGTTCCAAAGTACCTTGCACATAGCACACACCAGGCATTGTAAATGTTTTACTAAATTGAACTGATTTTACGGTAAATATTTACTAAACCAAACTGAACTGAAGGCAAACCATTTTTTTGAACATAGCTTTAAAAAAAATCAATAAATGAACATAGTTTTTAAAAGTAAAAATGTCAATAATAACAAAGCTTTTTTAAAAAAAGTTTTACAGTAAAAAAAAAAAAGACTCCCTCCCATCCCACTCCAAATTAGAAACAACTACCATTAAAATGTGTTGTGTTGATTTGGTATAAATATGCTACGCCTATATCCTCACGGCTACCTTAAAAACACAAGCAAATGCGGAGTATACTATACACACCACTACTGCCTTGACTTTTTCACATAACAGTTATCACACTGTTCACATGACAATGGTGATCCAAAGCAGCATCTATAGGTATCCTCATTTTTTAGTCATTTTTTTAGTCATGTTTTAGTATTCTATTAAATGTATATATAGTCTCTTTTACTTAACCAATTCCCAACTTATGGACTATTTGGCAACTTCTAAATTGGGAGTCTGCCAGACAATACTATAATGCATGTGCTTGGACCTAAGTCTTTCCCCAAGTGGGAGAATATTATTACAAAATAAAATTCTTACTCCCAGGTCAAAGGGTATATGCATTTCTAATTTCAATAAATATTGCAAAACTGCCCCCCAAAAGACTATATAATTTACATTTCCACTAATAAAGTATGAGGATATCTGTTTCCTCACATCCTAGGCATAGAGTATTAGCACACTTTCTGGTCTTTGCCAACTTCATAGTTAAAATAGTTTTTAATTGCTGTAATTAGCTTTCCTTCCTTAAATTAAGAGTAATGTTTAATATCTTTTCATATGATTAAGTCTTTTTCTGTGAGCTAATCGACTGTATCTTTTGTAGTAAAGACACAGGACAAAAAATTTTTTTACAAGTTATATTCAAATTACCTCTGAAAGATAATCATCAATACCCTCAGACTTGGGACTGACAAGGCTGCACAAGCCATTCAAAGTGGCTTCAAAACATTTAAGACAAACATTACAAGAACAAAGATCATATCACACATTAAAAAAATTATATGTGTCTACCGTATAACAATTACATATTTCCTAATCAGCTTCTTCTTCTTTCTAAGACTTTTGCATCTCCCAACAAAATATTTCCTATAAAAGAACTCAGAAAACTGTTATACCACTCTAAGACAGTTACACAGAAACATGTATAATATTTACATTTCATTTTTTGCAAAAGCAGACATATATATATATATATATATGTACACTGATACACTGTATTAAATCAAGGCTGCCAACTTACCCATTAATAGATTTGAAAAGTGTTTCATATTCGTTATTTGTAAGATCAAGCCTGAAAACAACAAAAACAGTTATAAAACATCCATTTCTTAAACTCAAGGAAAAAAGTAAACCTCTAAATGAAGTCACATTATTACTTTTAAAAAGCCAGATGAAAAATAATTCTTAAATACTAGATAATATTACCTCTACTTTCCTAGAGGCATTTTTTCAAACTACATGAAAGTCACATAATTATATCTTTGTTTTGCTAATCAGACAAGTAAGCAAGTTTTTGTCATCTAATGCAATTTAATATTGAGAAGTATGTGTTACTATGCAAAACATTAAAAACCACGAGATTAGGGCATATTAGTAATTTCTTTGCTAGACAAGAACTATAAAAGAAATGTAAGGATATTGAATAGTTTTATGTAAAGACTCAATAAAGAACTTTATTATCATGTAAATTGTATCTTAACTACAGGCAGCTCTGGCAGACAAAAACAAAACAAATAAATGCCAAGTCTCTGCTCCATCCACCCCCACCAACCAATTGCAACGGTCTGGGAAATACTGTGCATTCAAAAGTCAGAAGAGTTCAGATCTAGTCTGAACAGACAGACTGCAGATTGATTACTGCAGACTAACCTAACCATCAGGGTAATTGCTCTGAAGCACCCTTGATCAAATTCCCACTAAAGGCCTCCAAACAATCACCAGGTTATTGATGATTTTATCCCCTTTCTCCAGAGAAAACCAATGGGATTAATTTGTGACAGCTGATGACAACCTTTATTTAAGTCACAGTAAGATGTTTGCTCTTCCAAAGTTCAATAGAATGCAAGAACAAGGGAAGAGGGCATCGAGTATTTCTGGAATCCTTGTAAGAACGACCCTAGTGCAGGGGGGAGGGGAAACGTTCCCTTTGCCCAGAAAGTTCGCTGAAAGATCAACTCACAATTAAGGCAGGTTAACAAGAGAAAAGTTTATTTACCACGTGCATGGAGAGAATCACAGAGTGAATACCCAATATCCCAATGAAATCCAGATATTTTTACACACGCCTTTTAGAGGGGAGGGGGAAATGAGGAGCACAGGTAATTCTGCTTAGGAGCAATAAGCATTTGCTAGGGAGGATGAATGGATACTTGGGAGAATGAATAGATGGGGGAAACAGATTGACTTGTAAATTAACCTGAGACAAGTATTATGTTTTAAATGATTTGGGCCAGGCTGGTTGCATTCTTGATCTTCATTCCAGCAATATATTGAGATAACAGGGAGAGAAAGGGAAGTCTGTCCCCTTAGTTTTTGTGTTTTTATGTTATGTGGATAGAGGGAAAGCCCCCTCCAATGCTTTGTTGATCTCGAGGGGCCTGTAATTCAAAATACTCTTTCTACCATGGAGTCACATTTTGGGGTGAAATTTCCTGAGCTCCTTCATCTGTTTCTAGAGTATAACATGGCACATGCCCTCTCACACTGTAACAGAAGAAATGGCCTGGAAAAAAAAAAAAAAGGCAGAAGATTTTCTGTCTCTTTAAAACTTCCCCCACTCTTTTTGGGAATTGCAGCCTGGCCTGCGTCCCTAAGGCAGGTTAAGTCTTTTGTTAAACCTCCCAGGTGGCGCCAACCCCCCAGGTGGGCAGCTGGCAGAGTTCACAGGCTTTGTCTTTGGCAGAAATGGGGCTATTAGAATGGTTAACCACAGTAATTGCCTGAAGCTAAAAGGTCTGTATTTCTGCCTATGTTCAGGAAATTTGGGATTTTGAGAGGAGGTCTACCATTTTTGCTCCTTTGCAAAGTAAACTCTCTTTCCTTCCTCCCCAAACCACTTGTTCCCATTCTTCTGGTTCAGAACTTGTCAGTGGCCAAGTTTTCGGTAACAAATCCGCCCCAAAAGAAGCAGACTTATGATCAGATGTCAACTATGGTCCATTTCTGCCCCACAGAAGTTTTGGGAGTGTTAGAACGCATCACCCATAATTAAATAGATACCTGTGACACCCAGAACACAGGCTGTGCTTTGCTAGCAACCCCTCCCCCCCCGCCCCGCCCCAGGCTCTCCTCTAAATCCAAATGAGCTTTGCAAGTCCAAGTCAGTCATTGAGAAGTTCAAAGCAAACCCCCTTCCAGCAGAAAGCCACAAAGCAGTGGGTGATACTGGAAAGGTGCTTCCTTTGCTTGTAAATGGAGAATAAACTGGCAGGCAGCCCTGCCTCAGGAAGCAATAGGGAGGTGAAACGTGAGTCTCTACAAGTTCCCAGTATTCTGCCAGTCCTATCTCCCCAGTCTGTGCCATCAAAACAACGAAAATGGAAACAACCAGACAGGATCCAGAATTCTCCCAATGGATATTTAAACCAGGATAGGCAACTACCACCATTAGGGACCAGAATGGATGTAGATCACGCAGTTGCACTCCATAGACTCCCGCCAGCAGTTTCAGTCATTTCGTTAATTCCAAATAAATGGCTCCCACGCTGTCCATGACTAAACTTTTGGGCCCCACTTATCACCATTAAGGAGCCTAATTGTTATGGGGGAGAGAGGAGTGACAGTGTCACAACTCTGGTGCCTCAGGACCCTGGCAGAGAAAACAGGCCAGGGCACATTTTTTGAACACAGTGTTACTTGCATGTTGTTAGACATTTTTTGAAACAAAAGCCCCTCTCAACAGGGTGTGAGAAATAGTTCACTCTCTCCTTAACTAAAAGGAAAAAGGTGTGAGCCCAGTCATAATGGCAAATGACACTCAGCCGTAGCAGCATGAAAAGGAGTCACAGGCATTGTTGCCAGTGGAGAGTGCTGGCCCCACTTAAAATCCGATCCAGATAACTGTCTTCAAAACGAGCCAGAAATTCAGACTTTTATGAAGTCTTCTGATTTGTAAATATTTAAAAATGTTGTAAAACGCTATGTGAACAAAACACATTTTTCAACCAAAAGCAGTCTGTGGGCTGCTCTGTACTGCCTCCGAGGAGGGAGGTCACTCTGCGTTTTCCAATAATCCCACAGTGGGAATTTATGATAGCCTGACAGCACCAAGCATCTGAGAGAGAAAGTAGCAGAAAGAAGGCAGAAGGAGATCAAAGACTAACTTCTTGACTTCTTTCAGAATTTTGCCTAGGTCTCCCATCTCCTCCTCTTCTCTTCTACACTGTAGAAGTTAACCTCCAGCATCCAAAATTCAGAAATGAACTTAACATCATCATTGTGATCATTACCTCTGAAGGCTAGTCTGGAAATTTAGCCTTCATGTATTACACATTGTTTCTACAGTATCACGATTCTAATTCCAAACAATATATCTGAAAATGAACTTTGGGAACCCAAGCTGGAAATTAACCTATATGCTAACAGATTCTCAGACTCTCTGTCATAAATACCAGTATTCCACAACTCATCCAGTTTCAAAACTTACCCAGTTTCAAAACTTACATCATTCTGATGTCTTCCACCTTGTGCCCTTTCATTAGTCATCATGTCTTAATATTTTTAAGAACACTTATCCATCAATCCCACACCACTGCTCTAAGCCAAGCCCTTATCATTTCACACCCAGCCTACCGCAACCACCTCTGAACTGGTCTACCTGCCTTTTGTCCCTCCTATCTCCCATCTACATTATCAGCACTAATGTCCTAAAAGAATACCTTGTATTAAAAAGCTTCCATGATGAAAACTTTGAAATACTGCTCAGAAAACTCTCAGAGCCTCTTCCTCAGCTCTAAAACTCTGGTTTACCTGGGTTCCAAATAAATTTTTATTTGAAAATTAGGTCTGCTACTAAAACATTAAAGAGGAATGTCAAAAGCAAATGGTTATCTTGGGGAAGAGACAATTAATTTAGATGTAAAAGATCAAGCAAGAAGATAATTCCTATCAATTTAAACATAAGACTATTTTGTGGTACAATTCTCTAAACTGTGATATTTTCATTTTGATTATTAATAATATATTTTAGTACATTTCTTTGTTATAATTCTTAATACGTAATTATTTACAAAAACAGGTTGTACAGAAAAAATAGTTCTGTTTTGTGTGTGAAATCACTCAAAATGAATTAGATGAGCACGGTGGGAGATTCTAAAATATACTAATTTTAGCTGACAAGATACTACAAATACTTATAAGATTTTGTTTGTTAGCTCCTTCCAAATAAAAATATAAGATGAATTCGGCACCTTCGAAATGAAAATATAATATGAATCATTTTATTACTGGGCCAATTTATCATACAAATAATATACCTCCTTTAAAACTGCAATACCTATAATTTACACTGAAGCAACACTACTGCATTAGTCATTTACAAACTTTTAAAGTAGAGAGTGAAGGTATTTTAAAATTCATCTTTTTAAAAATTGCTTTTATTCTCTAAGTGTTCCTTTATTATGGAATAAAGCTGGTTAAATTGTAGATTCTTTTATTCCGTTACCTTGATGGTGCCTATGAGGATCACCTTTTCCGGGGCGAAGGAAACCATCACTTCATTCTCTATGCTAATAGATATGACACACAGTACCTCTAAAGATGGTACAGATACCCATAGCTTCATACATTAAACAATCCAAAGAAAGACTCTAAGCCTTAGGTTTGTGGCAAAAATCAGGTGCAATGTTATTATATTTAAATGATGTAATCATAGGCAAGAAAGCATTAATTTTAGAGAGAAAACACAGCAATATTTTTTACACAGCATAGAAAACATCGAACCTACATATAATAGCCAAAAACTGAAAATGGCACAAAATTCCATTAACAGGTGAATAGATAAACAACATGTAATGTGTCCATATATTGGAATTAAAGTCAGAAATAAAAAGAAATGAACTTTCTACAAAATACTTGTCCAGTATTCTTCAAACTGTAAAAGTCACAAAAATCAAGGAAAAACTGAGAATTGCCAGAGATCAGAGGAGAATAACGAGACATGAGGACTAAATGTAATGAGGTAACTGTAAGGCTGGTGGCGGGCACCCCTCCCCTTCCTAATGGAAAAAGAGGAAGCCCCTCCTATTCCTCCATACCTGCCCTAAAGCTGAAACAAAGAAATTCCTCACTCTTCCCGCCGAAACCTTCCCTCCAGAGAAACTCCCATCCCCCATCCCTAAAAAGGTATATAAGCCCACCCAGACTTCTGGGCGGGGCGGCTTCTCTGGTTCCACTCATGGGACCATGAGGCTCGCCCGGGCCCCTCTCTTGGGACTCGTTACCCCCCTGCCCCCTGGGAGTACCCCAATAAAGCCTCTTTACTTATCCCTTTTAACTCTGCTTGTCTTTCTTTCTCTGGCGCCGCCCACTCTGTTCTTAAAACCTTACAGTAACCTAGACTGGATTCTGGCCCATTAAAAAAAATGAGTAAAAAAAATGATGATTTCCAAGTAAAGTCTACGGTTGAGTCATTAGTATTGCATAAATGTTAAAGGATAGGAAGAAACTTTTGGAGATGAATATATGCATTATCTTGACTGTGATGCTGGTTTCGTGAGTATGTGTATATGTCAAGTCTTATCAAAGTTTGCTTTTTAAATACGTACATTTTATTGTCAATTATACCTTAATAAAGCTGTTTTAAATATGAAAAAAAAAAGAACCATACCTTATTGGTACAACTCTTGCACCTGCAGACTCCAGATACTTTACATAGGATGCAGCAATATAGTATCTTCCAAGGTTTCTCATGACTTTATTACGGCATTTTTGCATTAATATTCCTAAACAACCAAAAGAAATTTTAGTTTCAAGCAAATTCCTTTTCTTCTTGCTCAGAAAATGAAACACATCACAATAAAAATGTCCTATTTTATTGTTCCAATTCACAGAATTAAACAGGAAGCTTCTCCTACAAGTCCATCTGTAGACTTTGGGAAAGGAGTGACAGAAGCTGATCTCTGAGTTTCAAGTAACCTCTCTCTCTCACCACATCAGGAAGGCCAAATAAGCCCCCAAAGCAGGTTTACAACAGTACCAGCAACCATCACACAACCTCAGACGGAGAATCCATCTCACGGGTACAAATCCTTAACCTATTAATACAAGGAGCCCACTCCGTTTCCACAAAGTTCACAGACATATTGATTCCTTGACAACAAAGCAAAAGCATGAAAATTCTCTATCTACATCTCTCTAACATCACCAACACCACCTTAATCTAAGCAACCAGTATCTCACCTCTCCCCACCAGACTAACAGGTTCTTAAAAGGTCTTTCTACATCATTTCTTTCTTTTTTTTTTTTGAGACAGAGTCTCACTCTGTTGCCCAGGCTAGAGTGAGTGCCATGGCGTCAGCCTAGCTCACAGCAACCTCAAACTCCTGGGCTCAAGTAATCTTCCTGCCTCAGCCTCCCGAGTAGCTGGGACTACAGGCATGCGCCACCATGACCAGCTAATTTTTCTATATATATTTTTAGCTGTCTATATAATTTCTTTCTATTTTTAGTAGAGACGGGGTCTCACTCTTGCTCAGGCTGGTACATCGTTTCTTAAGAAACCGCCCAGCTCCAATCAGTTTTCCACATGGAAGCAAATCTGATCATATCACCATTCCTTCATTTATTCAATATACCAGGGCTGTCCAGAAAGCATCCAGCCACTGTTAATATAATATTAGTTTGGTCCAAAAGTAATTGTGGTTTTAGCATTGTTGAAATTTGCTGTTTGATATTGGAATACATTCTTAAATAAATGTGGTTATGATCTACATAATTTTAATGCGCATTTCTTGCTTTATGTTTTTTTGCTAATGACTTATTACTTGCTGTATATTTTACGTTTATTTTAGACTACGGAAATGATGTTAGACAAAAAGCAAATTCAGGCAATTTTCTTATTCGAGTTCAAAATGGGTTGTAAAGCAGCAGAGACAACTCGCAACATCAACAACACATTTGGCCCAGGAACTGCTAAGGAACTGCAGTGGTGGTTCAAGAAGTTTTGCAAAGGAGACAAGAGCCTTGAAGATGAGGAGCACAGTGGCTGCCCATCGGAAGTTGACAACGACCAGTTGAGAGCAATCATCGAAGCTGATCCTCTTACAACTACATGAGAAGTTGCCAAAGAATTCAATGTCGGCAGTTCTACGGTCATTCAGCATTTGAAGCAACTTGGAAAGGTGAAAAATCTTTATAAGTGGGTACCTCATGAGCTGATCAAAAATCAAAAAAATCGTCATTTTGAAGTGTCATCTTCTCTTCTTGTACCCAACAACAACAAACGATTTCTACGTTGGATTGTGATGTGCGATGAAAAGTGGATTTTATATGACAACCAGCGACAACCAGCTCAGTTGTTGCACTGAGAGGAAGCTCCAAAGCACTTCCCAAAGCCAAACTTGCACCAAAGAAGGTCATGGTCACTGTTTGGTGGTCTGCTGCCAGTCTGATCCACTACAGCTTTCTGAAACCTGGCAAAACCATTCCATCTGAGAAGTCTGCTCAGCAAATGGATGAGATGCACCCAAAACTGCAACACCTGCAGCCGGCATTGGTCAACAGGAAGGGCCCAATTCTCCACGACAACGCCTGACCGCATGTTGCACAACCAACACTTCAAAAGTTGAACGAATTGGGCTAAGAAATATTGCCTCATCTGCCATATTCACCTGACCTCTCGCCAACTGACTACTACTTCTTCAAGCAATTCAACAACTTTTTGCAGGGAAAATGTTTCCACAACCACCAGGGTGCAGAAAATGCTTTCCAAGAGTTCATCGAATCCCAGAGCATGGATTTTTATGCTGCAGGAATTTTCTCGTTGGCAAAAATGTGTTGATTATAATGGTTCCTATTTTGATTAATAAAGATGTGTTTGAGCCTGGTTATAATGATTTAAAATTCAGTCCAAAATCGCAATTACTTTTGTACCAACCTATTAATAAAATATAACATGGCTAGATACTTTCTGGACAGCCCTCATATATTGAATCAATCATACTATATACCAGGCAATGAACTAGGTGCTGGGGACACATGAGTGAACCAAACAAAAATCCCTGCCCTGTGGGCATTAATTCTAGTGTGCAAGAGGGAGGGGAGAGAGGACAAACAATAAACAAGATAAAAAGGTACAATCTATAGCGTGATGGCTGGTGGTAAGGAGAAAAAGTAAAGCAGAGGAAGGTGATGGGGGTGGGAAGTCCTTACTGAGAAGAGGGGAGTCTCTTAAATAGGGTGGCCTGGCAAGTCCTCCCCAAGAAGGAAGAACATGAGATTTGAGCTAGGAATTCAGAGGGGTGAGGGAGTTAAGCAATATTCAGATATCTAAGGGAAAAGTGATCCAGGGCAAGGGAACAGCTGTGCAAAGGTGAAATCGCCCTTCAGTAACGGGATGCAAGGCAAGAACTATGGTAACGGCCTAGCTAAAAATGATAATAATTAGTAACTGTCCTCCTGTTTGCTTCTCTTTAATTCCACTCCACAGCCACGCAGCTGATAGTCATAAAGATTCTTAACTTCTCCCCATAGCTCGTGTCCATAAAGATTCTTAACTTTCTCCATGGAAAACATCACCCTTTTGAAACCTAAAGGTAGTTTTTAAGGTATCTTCCAGGCCCTGCATTCCAGCGGATTGACTGACCCGCCCAGATCAGCGGCCTCCACCAAGAAACAGACTGAACTGGAATTGTGACCCCATGGACCGAAACAACACAAGAGATGATTCCTACACCCCTATAATTTTGCCCTAATTGCCTAATCCCTTGCCTGCCAAACTATCCTTAAAAACCCTGTCTGTCTCCCAAGTTCTCTGGGAGGCGGATTTGAGAAATTTCTCCCTCTCCCCGCCTAGCACTATGCAGAATAAAGATTCTTTCTCTGCTGTAAAACCTGCTGATTCAGTATTGGCTCCTACTTGGGCAGCGGGCGCGGCAACAAAGGCCATGAGTCAGGTGTGTGCCTGTCACATTGCAAGGAGTCCATATGATTAGAGTCCTGTGAGCAAAGGGAGAAGCAATGGGAAATGAGATCAGAGAGAGAAAGACCAGCAGGAGTCACCTTGCTTAAGCACCTCAAGGAGCTCCTAAACTCTGTAAGACCCTGTGTGCTCTGTCGCACACACCTTTCTGGCCTCCTTTTACTACTGAACCCCTCCCCCCCCACAGTACTGGGATCTAGCATACAACAAAGCCTGTCTGTCCAGTGCGTACCTGTGCCTATTATCACTCAGTACTCCACCATTTGGAGCACTTCCAATGTCTCTGTAGGCCACCCGACAGGAAGAGCTGTTGTCTGTATTAGTCACTTCTGTATTCCCAACTTCTTACAATAATTGACATTTATCAGGTACTCAGTTAACATATGTCAAAAGCCAAAATTTGTTCAGTAAGACTGTTTTTTCTCCTCGCTGGTAGGTAAGATTGTCTTCACTAAGGAAAATGAAATTTGGCTAGGGAAAGAATGAGAATAGAAAATGGAGTGGTACAAGGCAGACAGGGGTGAGGGGCCACAAAGTGGGGCATGGAGCATCATGGAAGCACAAGGTACCAGAAACAGAGAAGTACATCAGAGTAAGTCCACCAGTATCTCCCCTCTCCCTGTCCCACACATACTCACTTTTCCCATCCCTGGGTAAAGAGCTCAGGCTGTACTCCCTGTCCCTCGAAATGTGACCAAAATTCTACCCATATTTTAAGGCTACCTATTTATTTATTTATTTATTTATTTATTTATTTGAGACAGAGTCTCACTCTACTGCCCAGGCTGGAGTGCAGTGGCATCATCATAGCTCACTGCAACCTCAAACTCCTGGATTCAAGTGATCCGCCTGCCTCTGCCTCCCCAATAGCTGGGACTACAGGCACATCCCACCACACTCAGCTAATTTTTCTATATTTTTGTAGAGATGAGGTCTCGTTATGTTGCTCAGGCTGGTCTCAAACTCCTGGCCTCAAGCGATCCTCCCTCCTCCACCTCCCAAAGTGCTGGGATTACATACATGAGCCACCATGCCCTGCTCGGTCATTTCGTACATCTAACAACTTCTGTGGCTTCCATGTCTTTGAATCCCTTGCACTTCCCTAGAGCAATGCCTTGCACACAGCAGGTGTCCCATTAACTATTTTGTCTTAATTGATCAGAGTGATCAAAAGCACATTCCTGTTTTCTTATTTGACCCAAGGCTAACCCTGATTCTAGGAAAGGAAAAAGAATCCTCTCTCTTCTTTTCTTTTTTTCCTCCTCTCTGGACCCACAACATACAAGTCACTACATATAATTATATTTTGAATTAATTTTTCTTGGAGAATCTAACCACCATTTTAAATAGCTATGAAATAAGTTCCAAAGTTCCAATTAGTAAGCAACCCATTTAAAAATTGGGCACTATCCATATACTTGTAAAAACATTCACCTATTTTCTATAGACGTTACAGAACACAGTGCTTATCTTTGCAGAAGAAAATAAAACCAATCTTAATTGTCCACATATAAATTTCTTTTGGCAAATTTTAACCCCAGGATGATTTCTTCTGTGTAGCTTTCCCTGGCCCTGTCTCAAATGTCTGTTCCAGTGATGCAAGCTGATTTTACTCTCTTTCTAAAACACGAATGTGTTGGAAATGAAAAATTACACGCCTCATTTTAACACGAAATAGAACTGACATTAGGATATTTGCCACTGTTGCCCTCCACTACTGAAGCTGACAACGCCCAAGGTATACTTTAATTTCGTGATTTTATACTATAATGCACAGTACCTTGAAATATTCCATCAACCAGTAAAATTTTAATATAATGCATGTACAAAATTTGCAAATGCAAAATTAATAAAAATCCCTAGCTATATGCAAAAAAAAAAAGAAAGAAAATTAAAATTTGTGGTAGAGATTCCTAGCTATGTCCAACAAAGAAAATCAGCAGGATTCTTCACAGTGCCCCCTCCTCCCTCCTAACTTTGAGAGCCATCTGAGTCTAAGGAAATCAACGAGGCATCTGCTATAAGTCAGTGCGATGCAAACGGTCTAGCCCGGGCTCTGGCTCGCGCTACAGCGAAGGCACATACGGAAACCTCCTCCCAAGCGGAACGTGCCAGCAGCCGCCCGGCAGCTGGAGGCGCCCAGCGCGGACACCCAGCCCGCCCCCCAACCCCCGCGCACAGCCTTCTTACCAATGATGGGTTTCTGGGCGGTGTCGCCCAAGATTCTGGACAGCCTCGAGCTCGCCGCGCCGCAGAGGAGCAGGGCCAGCACGCAGAGAAGGCGCGTCAGGCTCGCCATGGCGCTCCCCGCCTCGCGCCGCCTTTCAAAGGCACTGCGGCCGGCCGGGCGGGCGGGCGGAGGCGGCCTCCGGGCCGAGCGGCCGGGGGTGCTGCGGCTGACGCGCCCCGCCGCGCGGGCCTATGGGAAACGTAGTCCCGGCGCGCGCGCGCGCGGCGGCCGCGGGGTCGGGGTGGGCGGCTCAGGGAGCGCGGCCGCCGCGCCCACCCGATCGCCCCGCCCGCGCTCCGCGACCCATGACCCCGCGAGACTGGCGCGCCGCCTGGCTACCTCTGCCGACACTCTGGAAACGCCTGGGTCGGGCGCCCAGGGGTCCCCGCGTGCTCTGAGCAGTGTCCTTCCCTTTCGACTGTTACCTCCATGGGCCCCTAAGTCACCTGGACGAAGCTGCGGCGGCCAGGCCGGGTTTTCGAGCGGGAAGCTCTGGGTCCCCTGGCCGAGTGTGGTCACCTAGCAGCGGGGAGGCTGGCCGGGGGTTCTAGAAGTTGCCCGAGAACTTTGCGCCCACTGTACTCCTTGAAAGGTCAGGGCCTTGTCTCTACAAATGCTGACAGCCTTGACACTCCAGCATTCAATGTAAGGACAGCCTGTGACTCCAGAGGTAATTTCCATATCTTGCTATTTTGGGGGTCCAGGCATCTGGAGGAAGCGAAGAAGAGGGGAGGACGGTTCTTTTGAACACATTTACAGGCGCATCATCCATCCTCGGAACTGGATTAAGGAGGGGCCAACTCCTGGCATCTGCTGCAAAGGGGCAACTGCAGGCAAAGGATATTAGCCTAATCCTAATAGACTTCACAGTCAGCACCAACCAACCACAGACACCCACACACTGTACTATAAACAGGGGCAGAAGTGATGACTTTGGTTCCTAGTCATTAAAAGTTATTTTGAGGGTTCCTAAATTTATGGATATATATCTTGTACTAGGTGGAAGTTCCCACCTATAAGGGCCAAGTTAAATTCAGAATAGAACAAGAATATTTGAAAACCTATTTCATCAGTGCTGAGTATTAAGGGTGAAAAGTTAAACTGGGTGATGTCTTTTTCATGAGAGGTTTTCAATTTAGTACGGAAAAAAGGGAGAGGACATGACTTGTGGAGAGGACATGAGCAGAATTTTGGCATATTTCAAGAAGAGTGAATGCAAAAAGTAGTCCGGTTTAACAAGAAAATAATGCTGCTGCAGAAGGGTATGGTGAGAAATACTCCCCAAGGGATGTGATGAAAGATACTGTGAAAGCGTCAAGCTGGTTTTGAGCATAGATGAATAGATAAGGAGCCATTATAAATATAAACCTGTGGTGCTGGAACAATTGACTATCCACATAGGAAAAAATTAAATTGTTACCTGGCATTGCATACAAAAATAAACTCCAGGTGAAGTGAAGATATAAATATGAAAGGCAAAATATTATACTTTGACAAGAAAATGTGGGAGCATATGTTCATAACCTTGGTGGTCGGAAAGGTTTCATAAAACATTCTATAAAACATAAAAATGTTAATTAAAAAATTGATAGATTTTGTTATGTTAAAATTTTAAAATGTCCATATACCTTTAAGCAAATTAAAGTTAAGACACAAACTTGGAAAATATATTTATAAAATACAGAATTTTTAAAGTATTAATTCCTAGAATAATCAAAGAAATAAGAACAACATGATAGAAAAATGGGAAAAGAATATGAAATGCAAACCAAACTTTCTCTAGTCATCAGAGTAATGCAAGTTAGTACAAAGTAATATGTCACATCCATTAGACTGTGTAGGGAAACAGCTTGTTGGGTGGGAAGAGTGGTGCCATCTTAAAGAGAAACCTCTGTGATGACTGATGTTTGACCCCTGCATACAAAGGTGTTCTGTAGCAAGTTCTTTAAACAATCTTTAAGATCCTTATCTAACCTCCCCAGTGGTCATGAGTTTCTACCAGATAATCTGAGATGTGACCAATTGCACATGTCTTTACCCTAAAAGCTTGCTATATAAAGGATGCTTTTCGGAGGGCAGGTGCAGTGATCCACTATCTCATGGCCACCTAAAAACATTGCTTCTGTTCCTAAGTCCCTATTAAGTGTTTCTTTCTGAGAAAATGGATTTGGCAGGCTCTTTCTTTGGCCTCTCAGCTGGGTGGGCCTTTGGGGGCAGATTTGCTTATACCTGCTCACTTAAGAACAGACTGACTAAAGTTTAAGCCTTTAATAATAAGTCAAAGGTGTAGTGAAATGAAAACTCTCTAACACTGTGGATAGAATTGTAATTATTACAACTGTTTTTGAGAGTTAGGCAATATCTGGTAAAGGTGAAGATCCATGTATTCTGTAAAACAGCACTTTCCGGATAAAAGTATATACACTAGAGAAACGTGCACATGTGAACAAAGAAATATGTACAAGTCTGTTCTTTGGAGCATTTTCTTGTAATAGTAAAATATTAAATGTAATGTAAATGACCAATGTCATGAAGCTTTTCCCCTATGTTTTCTTCTAGTAGTTTTATAGCTATGGGTCTTATATTTATATAAGTCTTTAATTCACTTTCGGTTGATTTTTGCATATGGTGAGAGATAGGGATCTAATTTAATTCTACTGCATGTGGATATCCAGCTTTCCCATCACTATTTATTGACGAGACTGACCTTTTCCCATTGTGTGTTCTTGGCACCTTTGTCAAAATCAGTTGACAGTAAATGCATTGTTTTATTTCTGGGTTTTCTATCCTGTTGCATTGGGCAATGTGTCTGTTTTTATGCCAGTACCATACCATTTTCATTATAATTGTTTTATAATATGTTTTAAAATCAGGGAGTGTGATACCTCCAACTTAGTCCTTTTTGCTCAAGATTGTTTTGGCTATTTGGGGTCTTTTTTTGATTCCATACAAGTTTAAGAATTATTTTTTTCCATTTCTATGAAAAATGACATGGAAATTTTGATAGGGATTGCACTGAATTTGTAGATCACTGTGGGTGGTATGGACAGTTTCACAATATTCTTCCAATCCATGAACATGGAATATCTTTCCACTTATTTATTTTCTTCAATTTCTTTCATAAGTGTTTTACAATTTTCAGTATACAGATCTTTTACCTCCTTGTTAAATTTACTCCTAGGTATTCAAATATTTTGTTGCTATTGTAAATAGAATTGTTTTCTTAATTTATTTTTCCTATAGTTTGTTATTAGTATATAGAAATGCATTGAATTCTTTACATTGATTTTTTATTTTGCAGTTTTACTGAATTCATTTATCAGTTCCAATAGTTTTTTGGTGGAGTCTTTGGGGTTTTTTATATATAAGATCATGTCATCAATGTGACTATTTTTACTCCTTAATTTTCTATTAGGATACCTTTTACTTTTTTCTCTTCCCTAATTGCTCTAGCTAGAATTTCCAGTATTGTGTTGAAAAGAAGTGGTGAGAATGGACATTCTTGTCTCTGATCTTATAGGAAAAGACCTTTTTACTGTTGAGAAAATCTTAGCTGAAGGATTGTCATTTATTGTATTGAGGTATGTTCCCTTTAGACCTATTTGTTGAGAGTTTTTCTCATGAAAGGGTGTTGAATTTTGTCACGTGCTTTTTCTGCATCTATTGAGATGATGATATGATTTTTATCCTTTAGTTAATGTGGTATTATCATATTTACTTATTTGCATATGTGGAATCATCTTTGCATCCCAGGAATAAATCCCACTTGATTATGGTGAATGATTCTTTTAATGTGTTCTTGAATTTGGTTTACTAACATTTTGTTGGGGATTTTTGCATCTATGTTCATCAGAGGTATTGGATTATAGTTTTCTTTACTTGTAGTGTCCCTGTCTGGTTTTGATCTCCTATACGAAAACTCAGAAAATGAGTTTTGAAGTATACCCTATATTTCAATTTTTTTGTGGAGTTTGGTAAAATTCTTTAAAACTCCTTAAATCTTTGGTAACATTCAGCAGGAATACCATCTGATCATGGGATTTTCTTTGTTGGGAGACTTTTTATTACTGATTCAATCTCCTTACTCATTATTGGTTTGTTCAGATTTTCTATTTTTTTTAATTCATGATTTAGTCATCTTAGGTTTTATGTGTCTAGGAATTTATCTGTTTCTTATAGATTATCCAATTTGTTAGTATATAATTGTTTACAGTTTTTTAAAGATTCTTTGTATTTTTGTGGTAACAGTTGTAATGTCTTCTCTTTCATTTCTGACCTTATTTATTTGAGTAGTCTCTTGTCTTCCTAGTAAGCTAGCTAAGGGTTTAGCAGTTTTGTTTATCTTTTCAAAACACCAACTCTTAGTTTTGTTGACTTTTTAAATTGTTTTTCTAGTCTCTATTTCATTTATTTCTGTTCTCATTTTTGTGATTTCCTTCCTCCAGCTAACTGTGGGCTTAGTTCTATTTTTCTAGTTTCTTGAGTTGTAACATTAGATTATTTATTTGTAATCCTTTTCCTTTTTTGACATAGGTGTTTAAATTTCCCTCTTTGCACTGCTTTTGCTGCATTCCATAAGTTTTTGTGTGTTATCTTTCCATTTATGTTTGTCTCAAGGTATTTTTTATTTCCATTTTGCTTTTTTCTGTTACTCATGGGTTTTTTGGGAGCATATTGTTTGATTTCTACATATTTGTATATTTTCCAAGATTTCTCCTTTTATTGATTTCTAGTTTCATACTATTGTGATCTGAAAAGATACTTGATATAATTTCACTCCTCTTAAATTTGTTAAAATTTGTTTTATGGACTAGCATCTGATCTATCCTGGAGAATGTTTCATGTGGATTTGAGAAAAATGTGTATTTTGTTGCTGTTGGAGGCAACATTTTTTATATTTCTGTTAGGTCCATTTGGACTAAAATATAATTCAAGTCCACTATTTATTGATTTTCTGTCTAGATGATCTGTCAATTGTTGAAAGTGGGTATTGAGGTCCCCTATGATAATAGTATTGCAGTTTATCTTTTCCTTCAGATCATTTAATAATTGCTTTATGTATATAAGTGCTCTGATGTTGGGTGCATATGTATTTACAATGTCTTCTTGGTTAATTAAACCGTTTATCATTATGTAATGCTCTTCTTTGTCCCTTTTTATAGTTTCTGACCTAAAGTCTATCATATATCTAATATACATATAGCCACCTGCTCTCTTTTGGTTTCTATTTGGATGGAATATTTTTTTCCATCCCTTTACTTTCAGTCTATGTGTGTCCTCACTGCTAAAGTGAGTCTCTTGTATGCAGCATATAGTTGGATTGGGTTTTTTAAAAATCTATTCAGCCACTCTATGTATTTTGTTGGCGAAGTTAATCTATTTACATTCAAAGTAATTATTGATAGGTAAGAACTTGTTACTACCATACTGTAATTTGTTTTTCTAATTGTTTTATAGGTCCTTTTTTTCTTTTTTCCTTTCTTGCTGCCTTCTTTTGTGGTTTGATGGTTTTCTGTGGTTGTATGCTATGAATCTTTTCATTTTTATATATTTTTTTGTGCAAATGCTACAACTTTTTGCTTTGTGGTTACTTTGAGGCCTACACAATATGTCTTATCCTAAAATGGTTGACTTTAAGCTGATAATAACTTGCCTTTAATTGTGTACTAAAACTCTACTTTCATTCCCTCCCACCCATCTATTATGATTTTGATGTCAAAATTTACATTTGTTTTTATAACTTGTATTCCTTAACAATTTGTTGTAGCTACAGTTGTTTTTAATAGTTTTGTCTTTTAACTCTCCTAGTAGGGATAAATACCCTTACAGTTTTAGAGAATTCTGAGTATGATTATGTATTACCTCATTAATTTTCTTTACTTTCCTCTTTTTTGTTATTAATTAGAAGCCTTTTTTCAGGTTAAACACCTCCCTTTATCAATTCCTGTAAAACAGGCCTAGTGATAGTGAATTCCCTCAGCTTTTGTTTGTCTGGGAAAGTTTTTATTTCTCCCTCATTTCTGAAGGACAGTTTTGCTGGGCACAGTACTCTTGGTTGGCAAGTTTTTGGGTTTTTTTTCTTCAGCACTTTGAATTTATCATCCCACTCTCTCCTGGCCTACAGGATTTCTGATGAGAAATCCATGGAAAGGCATATTGGGGTTCCCTTGAGTGTGATTCATTTCTTATCTCTAGCTGCTGTCAGTATTCTTTCTTTATCTTTGGTTTTTGATAATTTGGTAATGATGTATTTCTGTGAATTCCTCTTTGGGTTGAATTTGATTGGTGATCTCTCAGCCTCCTGTACCTGGATGTTGTCATCTTTCCCCAGATTTGGAAATGTTTCAGCCATTATATTCTTCAATGTGCTTTCTAGGCCTTTCTGTCTCTCTTCTTCCTCAGAAGCTCCTATTATGTGATGATTAGTTCACTTGATGGTGTCTCATAATTCCCATCAGCCTTCTTCATTCTTTGATAGTTTTCTTGTTTTTGCTCTTCTGATTGGATAGTTTCAAACATTCTGTTTTTGAGCTCATTAATTCTTTCTTCTGCTCGATCAAGTTTACTATTGCTTGAACAAAAGAAAATTCTACTCAGTTCTTCAGTTTGGTTATTGTATTCTTTATCTCTAGGATTTCTTTTTTTTAATTGTTTCTATCTCTTTGTCAAACTTCTCATATTGTTTTTGAATGTTTTCTGAATTTCATTGAATTTTCTATCTGCATTTTCTTATAGTTCTCTGAATTTTATTAAGAGGATTATTCTGAATTATTTATCAGTCATTTCATAGATATCCATTTCTTCTGGGTTCATTACTGAGCTTTATTAATTCATTTTGGTGGTGCCCTATTTCTCTGATCTTTCACAATCCTCTTGTCCTTATGTTGATACCTGCACATTTGAGGAAATGGCCACCTCTTTCTGCCTTTGCAGGTATTCTTTGGTGGTGATAGACCTTTACTATTCAGTTTAGTCTGAGATTCTACATCAGTGGACTGGTAGCAACGCCAGACAGGCAGACCTTGGTGTGAGGTTCTCTTGCTGGCCTGCATCACATCCTGTGCCCTAAGGTAAAATGTTGTTACTGGCTGTGCACTGTGGTCCAGCAAGACCACTAGCTGGACTCTGCCATCAGGTATTGTTGCTGGCTGTGTTCTGTGGTCATCTCTGTTCAGGCAGTGTTACAGATTTTCTTCCCTGTATGGCCAGTACTGTTGTTTGGAATCTGTAGTTAGGCAGAACCATGTGATGAGCTCCAAGGCTGAATGAGGTCTCTGGGGTGTCTGCTCAGTCACACATGGTAGGCAGGGCCAGTGTCTATGCTCCAAAGATATGTGTGGACTTGGGCTTCTCTTGGCCTAGGGTAGGCTGTAGCAGAAAACTGAGGTTTGGTGGAGTCACTGTTCTTCATCTGGGGTTGGGCAGGAACAGATGCTCCCTCTGCAAATAATTCATAATAGTTAAAAAGTAACGTGCAGTTGTTTTCTAGTCCAGGGAAGACTCAATTTGAGCGCTGGAACTTAGTTGGGTCACCTTTCCATTGCTAGGGTTGGGCAAGGCCAGATACTCCCTCTATAGGTTATTGCTGACCTACAGTTGCCTCTCGACCAGGAGAAGACTTAACAAGAGCACTTGGACTGTGTGGGGAAGCTGGCTAGAGATTTAAGCCTGGAAGACCCATGGACCATGTCTCCAGCAGTGTGATACTGTTGGCTAGTTTCTCTGGTGTGGCTCCTCCATTGGCCAGAATGAATAGCAACCACCAAGATCCATGCCACTGGTTGCTGAGCCCTAATCCCATTCTTTGTTTCTAACTGACCGGAAGTGGTCTAGCCCTGCCAGTTTCGCCTTAGACACATTGGAAATTGCCAGTGTTTCCCATGGGGCAAGATAGGAGCGAACATTCTGTGAAGGATCCCAGAATGGTGGGAAGCTAAATGTCTACCTCCACCTCACTTTTCCTACTGTAGAAACTGTGGGTCCAGGGGAATTCTCTGTGTGAGTCTGTGTGCTGGCTTGGGGGAGGGGCAGCATCCATCTTGCTGGTATCATTCCTCAAGGGAACAAAAGTTTTGAAAGTGATTGAGAAAGGAAAAATAATGAAAATTTGAATTTGAAATTATAAAATGCTTAATACAAATTAAAAGAAACAAAACATAAGACTTAAAATGAGCTAAAAACCTTCCAAATTAGGCTGGGCATGGTAGCTCACACGTGTAATCCTAGCACTCTGGAAGGCTGAGGCGGGAGGATTGCTTGAGGTCAGGAGTTTGAGACCAGCCTAAGCAAGAGCAAGACCCCCGTCTCTACTAAAAATAAAAAGAAATTAGCCAGACAACTAAAAATAGAAAAAATGAGCTGAGCATGATGGCACATGCCTGTAGTCCCCAGCTACTTGGGAGGCTGAGGCAGGAGGATCGCTTGAGCCCAGGAATTAGAGATTACTTTTAGCTAGGCTGATGCCACAGCACTCTAGCCCAGGCAACAGAGCAAGACTCTTGTCTCAAAAAAAAAAAAAAAAAAAAAAAAAAGAGTAGAATTAAAACTCAGGAGAAAATAAGGTGAAAATTTAGTTATCATTAATCCTCCCTGCCCTATTTTCATATTTGTTAGAGTGTGAACCCTGGAAGATCTCTTTTGTTTTGCTAAGGTAGGCAGTGGTTATGGATGTAGAGAAACCCCAAAAGAAAACCCTGAGGTGAGAGGTAATGGGAAAGAGAGAAAAAGAAGAAAAGAGGAAGGACACCTACGCAAAAGAGAAAGGCAGGTAAAGGAGATGTTGAGGTTTTGCTAGATGAACTGCAATTAATCTCTCTTTTCCATTTCTGCATGAAAGCTTTACTAGAAGTGTATATTACTTAATAATGTTTTACATGGGGGGGTATATGTGTGTGTGTATGTGTGTACGTGTATTGGGTGTGAGATTGGTCTCAACACAGCAACTGGGTGAGGGCAGAGTCAACTAAAGGAGGCCCAGTTACATCTTGGTGTCTGCATACAACATGCATGTAGCTGGGGGCTGAATAAATCTGGGGTCAGATCATACCTCACAGCCCTCCCCAGAATTCCTCTGTTGATTCCAGATAGACCACCTGTATAACTGTCAGAGAATATTTGAGTGGCTTCTGTTAAAGACAAAGACTGGACAAGTAAAGAAATTGATTTTATTCTGGCTATTGCAATAGGGACAGTACTGAAGATGTGAAGATCAGGATGTCTCAGCATGGTGGTTTTGCCTTAGTCTTTCATGGAAAGGGGTAAAGATGTGACAAATTGGGGATTTATACAAGGGGCTATTTTGCAAGTAGGAAAAGTCTCAGTATCTGAAAAGGAAATGCTTTTCTCTGTAGTTATCCAGTTTTGTGGGGATAAACAGTTCTAATCTTACCTAATTGATCCTGGCAAATATGTCTATTCTTAGCTAATTAATCATAAAGAGGTAGAAGTTGGAGAGTCTGTGTCTGGCCTTGTCAACAGGTTCAGGCAAAAGAAAAAGTCTCTTTTTGGCCTTGTCAGTTCCCTCTGTTCAAGATAAAAATCATTTGTCTTAGAACACTCTTAGGGATTAGATTAATTTTTATGGGGTATTGGTCAATGTTCAGTGAAATAGTCCACAGAATTGGCATTGCTTATTGGCTCAGTTCTTGGAGAAACAGCTGAACTAGCTACAGGCATACCCTATTTTATTACATTTTGTTGTACTGCACTTCACAGATACTGTGGTTTTTTTACAAATTGAAGATTTGTGGCAACTCTGTGTTGAACATGTCTGTTGATGCCATTTTTCCAACAGTATGTGTTCACTTCGTGTCTTTGTGTCATGTTTTGGTAATTCTTGCAATAATTCAAACTGCTTTATCATTATTATTATTATTATTATTATTTGAGACAGAGTCTTGCTTCGTTGCCCTGGGTAGAGTGTAGTGGTGTCATCACAGTTCACTCTAACCTCAAACTTCTGGCTCAAGGGATCCTCCTGCCTCAGCCTCCAGGGTAGCTGGGACTGCAGGCATGCATCACCACACCAAGTTTTCTATTTTTTGTAGAGATGGGGATCTCACTGTTGTTCAGGCTGGTCTCAAACTCCTAAGTGCAAACTATTCTTCCGCCTCAACCCCCCAGAGTGCTAGGATTACAGGCATGAACCACCGTGCCTGGCCTATTTTATTATTATTATATCTGTTATGGTGATCTACAATGAGGTGTTACTATAGTAAGTGTTAAGGGGCACCACAAACTGCATTCATATAAAATGGCAAACTTAATCCATAAGTGGATGTGTTCCAAAGTGCTCCACTAATCTGTCATTCCCCCATCTCTCACCCTCACCTCAGTCCTCCCTATTCCCTGAGACACAGAAATATTGAAATGAGGCCAATTAGTAACCCTACAGTGGCTTCTAAGTGTTCAAGTGAAAGGAAGAGTCACACGTCTCTCATTTTAAATTTAACATTAGAAATGATTACTGAGATAGGCCAACACTGAGGCCTCTTATGACAATTAGCCAAGTTGGGAATGCAAAGGAAAAATTCTTGAAGGAAATTAAAAGTGTTACTCACAAGTGAACACACAAATGATAAGAAAGCAAAGCGGCCTTCTTGCTGATGTGGAGAAAGCATTAGTGTTCTGGGTAAAGATTAAACCAGAAACAACATTCTCTTAAGCCAAAGCCTAATCCAGAGAAAGAACCTAACTCTTGTCAATTCTGTGAAGGCTGAGAAAGGTGAGGAAGTTGCAGAAGAAAAGTTGGAAGCTAGCAGAGATTTGTTCATGAGATTTAAGGAAATATACCGTCCTTAAAACATAAAAGTGCAAGGTGAAGCAGTAAGTGTTGATATAGAAGCTATAGCAAGTTATCCACAAGATCTAGCTAACATTGATAAAGCTTGCTACACCACAGATTTTCAATGGAGACAAAAGAGGCTTCTCTCGAAAGACAGTGCCATCTAGGACTTTCATAGCTACAGAGAAGTCAATGTTTGGTTTTGAAGCTTCAAAGGACAGGCTGATTCTCTTGTTACGGGCTAGTGCAGCTGATGACTTTAAGTTGATGCCAGTGCTCATTTACAATTCCAAAAATCCTGGAACCTTTAAGGATTAGGTTAAATCTACTCTGCCTGTGCTCTAGAAAGGGAATAACCAAAGCCTGGATGACGGTACATCTGTTTGTTTATAGCATGGTTTACTAAACACAGGCATACCTCAGAGGTGAAAAAGTATCTGCATGTAAGAGCACTTTCTATCAGGCAGACAGGCAGGTAAGCAGCTATAGATTCAAACAGGGTAACACAAACGGAAGCAAAGAATTCTTACTGGGATGGGGGAGTTAGAGAAGGCTCCACAGAGGGGACGAATGGGCTGGACTTTGAAAGTAAGCAGAGAAAAGGCACTGGGCAGGAGAAACAAAAAGAGCAAAGGTTCAGAGTACAAACTACACCTCTCCTTTCTTCCACCTCACCCCTCCACCCCTTGCTGCCAATTCTGATATGACTTGTATGGAAGGGGTGATATCTTCACAGTGGTGATAAGGTGGGTGTGCCTGAAGTATAGGCAGAGTCAGGAGTCCTGCAACATGAGGATGGAAAAACAGGTTGGGCTTGGGTGGGAAGCACCTTGGGTGCCAATTAGCAGTTTACTCTGCATGCAGTGATATCTCCTGAAGGTCAGAGAATTAAATCTTACAGAAAGGTAAGTCTGGCAACATGGAAGGGGTGAGTAAAGGGAGGAACAATGGAAAACTTGTAGTCCAAGAAGAGGCTTTTGCCCCAGATTGGATGAGGGATGATAAGCCTCAGAGATGGATCAGGGTCTGACATTTCCAGGTAGTACTGGTAGAATCTGATGGCCATTGATCCCCATGGCCTTCAGAATCAGGTCTAATAGGAGCATTGTGGTGTCCTGATTCTGTCTTACCAGCTCTGTGATTCTGAGCAAAGGATGTACAAATGGGCCTAATGCCACTTACCTCTTTTTCTTCCAAAGAATAAATGATGCAATGTATGTAAATCTAATAAATCTAATATAGTACCTGTCACAAAATAGGTAATTCATATATTTTAGAGCCATTCAGCTGACATTCAAGACCTCTCATAATTTGATTCACATGGATCTTTCTAGGCAAATGGCCCACTCTCCTGTACTCATCCCCTCTCTCCAAAAATATAGGACTTTTTGATCAAGTGTTTATTGCTTATAAACTTCCCTCTTAGTACTGCTTTTTCTGCATCCCATGGATTTTGGTATGTTTTTCTATTTTTGTTTGTTTCGATAAATTTTTTAATTTTCTTCTTAATTTCTTCATTGACCCATTGGTCATTTGGGAGCATGTTGTTTAATTTCCATTTATTTGTACAGTTTCCAAAGTTCCTCTTGTTATTGACTTCTAGTTTTGTTTCATCAAGGTCAGAAAAGATACTTCATATGACTTCAGTTTTTTAAAATTTGTGGAGACTTGTTTTGTATCCAACATATGATCTATCCTGGAGAATGTTCCATGTGCTAATGTATAAGAATGTATATTCTGCAGCTGTTGAATGAAATGTTCTGTAAATGTCTGTTAGGTCCATTTGGTCTATAGTGCAGTTTTTAAAGCCAGTGTTTCTTTGTTGTTTTTCTTTCTGCATGATCTGTCCAATGCTAAGAGTAGGGTGTTGAAGTCCTCTCCTGTTATTGTATTAGAGTCCATCTGTCCCTTTAGATCTCACATAAAAAACTTAATGGTGCACCTAAAGGAACTAGAAAAGCAAGAACAAAGCAAACCCAAAATTAATAGAAAGAAAGAAATAATAAAGATCAGAACGGAAACAAATGAAATAGAATAAACAAAACAGTACAAAAGATCAGCAAAACAAATTGGTTTTTTGAAAAAGTAAACAAAATCGACAAACCATTAGAGAACTAAGAAAAATGAGAGAAAACCCAAATAAATAATCAGAAACAAAAAAGGAGATGTTACAACTTATACCACAAAAATATAGGGCTGTTTACTCTTTCTCAGACATGCCTATTCATCCTCATCTCTAAGTCTTTCCTCATGCTTCCTTTTCTTGGAATATCCTTCCTTTCCTCAGTTCTCATTGCTACCTGTAAAAGTTAATTCTCCTTAAAGGCTCTGCTTCAAATACTACCTCCTTTAAGAATACAGCCTCAATATCCCAGGTGGAAATTACATTTCCTTTTGTTAAACTCCCAAAGCATTTTATTGGAATCACTCTAATGACCTTTATAATATATTGCACTTTATCTGTTAATAGCTATTTGGGGTATATTTTTTCTCTGTCCTAGGTACCATCTGGCTAATTTTTCAATTGACTATAGTATTTAATTCAGTGTACAGTGTTATCAAAAACAGATATTTAACTGACTAATATGATTGACTTGGATAGAGAAGTTGAATGCAGTCCGTTAAGTGCTAGGTATGGGAGTGGGCGTAGGATGGTGTATGTCCTTGCTAACAAGAAAATTAGTGGGATGTATTGCTGCTAATCCTAATTTTATTGCTCTCATTTCAAATTCCATCTTTGTAACTCATAGTTCCTCCACAGCATCTAGGTATGGCAAAATTCAGCACATAAGGCTGGTTAGGAGTGTTTCAGACAACACCCAACTCACTAATTGGCTTGGGTTTTGTTTGTATGTTTGACCTGTTTTTTGATCTACAGTTTTAATTTAGCTGAGTGGCAAAGATAATATTTGCAATAGGACTTCAGTGCTATTTCTGTAAGAAAAATCTAGTTTGACAAATAAAATCATGATCTAGGCTAAAATAGCAGGTAATTTCAAGATTAAATTATCTATTTTGTATCTTATACTCAATGTTCCTGTGACCCTAAAACTGCTCTAAAAAATAAAGTCTATTAAAGAAAATCAAATTATCTGATTAAGTGATGAACTATGGCTTTTTTGACTTAGAAGTTTTAACTTCTTAAGTATGTATGGCTTAGCTTTATGAAATTAGTTTGCAGTCCCTTCTATGTACAGCCAAAGACATTAGAGGAAGATGGTTTTGAACTAAGCAGCAGGGAAACCAGCCTGCAATTAAAACTTATAAAGAAAAAACTGACCTGTGTAATGGAAAACTAGATGTGGTAAGTTTTTTCTTTAATTTTTTCTGAAAGGAAAATCAGTTTTTGAAAAAGAATGCCTAATGTTCATATTTAAAAATGAAAAGACTCTGCATACTATGGTTTATGTGAAAGATGTTTATTTTCTTTTGAGCAATATTAAAACAAATAAATTACTGTGCAGTTCAGTAACACAATGAGCACATAATAGAGACAACATTCTAAAAGGCACTTCTGGTACAATCACAATTGAGTAATACAATCTGGCAGTTATTTCTCTTGACACCTTGTAAAAATTGCCTGCCCATTTCCCATTGTTCCTTTAACATTTTTCAATTAATTGCTTCATTTTATAAAAATTCAAAGTTCCATCATAAAATGTACCTATATTATTATAATTGACTTAGGTTAAGTCTATTTACTGTTAATCCCATTACCAGCCAATCACATTGAAACATTTTAAAATGTTATCCTTTATTCAGGTGCTAAACTAATCATTCTTTCATAAGAAAGGTTGTAAGAAAGTGTTTACAAAGCCAAATATAAATGAAATAGAACTTGTTATATAAATCTTCTAGGAACAAAAGTTGGATAAGCCAGATGTTTTTTGTTATTATTACTGTTTATTCTTTTTAAATGGGTTTTGGTTTTGTTGTTATTATCTTTAATTATACAATTTTAAATTGTATGATTTTATACAAAAGACTTTAAAATATTTTTTAGAAAACAGAATCTAATTTTGTTCTAAAAATTGTAACGTTGCCAGCTGCGGTGGCTCACGCCTGTAATCCCAGCACTTTGGGAGGCAGAGGTGGGAGGATCACTTGAGGCCAGGGGTCTGGGCAACATAGTGAGACCCTGTCTCTACAAAAAAATTTTAAAAATTAGCTGGGCATGGTGGCACATGCCTGTAGTCCCAGGTACTCAGGAGGCCAAAGCAGAAGGATTGCTTGAGCCCAGGAATTTGAGGTTACAGTGAGCTATGACTGCACCCCTGCACTCCAGCCTGGGTGACAGAGTGTGACCCTGTCTCTAAAAAAAATAAAATTAAAATTAAATTGTAATGTTAAGTTAGCTTCCCAATGCTAAATCAAAATCAAACATGTTCTCTAAAGAACATCCACAATTACTCTCAATTTTGTTATAATATATGTACAGAGAATCATAAGTATCAGCTCACCTGATTAGTCTAATTTTCTTATAAAGAAAAATACTCTTCACATATCCTTGCATAAAGATATTATTACTATGTGATTAATATTGAAACCCAACTAGCTGAAAAAAAGTTCAACAAGTTTTATACCCCACATGCTTTCATTTCCAAGTTTAAAAGAAAATTAAGAAATTATAAAATATGAAGTATAAAAATTATGTCATAATTGAAAGCTATATGAAGACTGAGTTTATATCTTTCTCAATAAATGAAATACTCTTTGACAGAAACTACAGAACAAACAGCAGGTTTTAACTACTAATTTTTTTAACTTAGTACAAATCACAGGATTTGTTTGGAATCTTCTGATATAATAGTAAAACTCAGATTATTCCATGCATAATCTGAAAAATACCAGATGTAATTAACAATGATTTTAAAAATATAAACATTTCCTTTCCTTTGTGTAGTTGTATTGTTTAACTAAAAATAGTCCATGTATAAGACAACTAAATATTATTCCATCTGTAAATCTCTATGTAGTCATAAGAATAACCATAAACAAAAGTCAAAATTACATTCTTGATTTGTTTAAAAATGCAAAACAGTATTGAGAAGCCATCAACTATGCTTGACATATTTTCTAAATTATTTTTGTTAATCAATTATATCAACATGAATAATTTCATAGAGGCCTATAGATGTATATATAATAGTATGTCATCTAGACTCTTTAATCAAAAGCTTCTATTGTGCAAGTGTGCTAAAATAGAATTTCCCTGAGATGAACTGCCTTGCTGGCCTGCAGAAATAACTGTAAAGCTTCATTCACATTTTAATCTGAATTATAATCTAATCTGAACCCCACCCAAAATGAGTGTTAATGGTTTTTTATAATCAGTTGATTTGTGCTATTATGTCATTTCAGTTACTGTTTATAAATGTGTTACTATACCAATGTAATGAGAGAACTTGTTTAAAATGAAACTTTCTAGAAACATACAAAGATGCCCATGAACAGCTATTTCAGAAATAACTTTCATGTTATCTCTTCAAGTGCAAAAATCAGCAAAAAAATTAAAAAGTAAAAAGGCTTCCCAAATACCCATGTTGCTCATGTCAGCAGATTTTTATATTTTTTAAGATCAGACAAGAATTTATTAGTTTAAAATATTAGCTTTTTTTTCTTTCATTTACATAACCAGGTAGGATCTCTCATTCATGTATTTTTAATTAGAAAGCTATTCACATGAAATAACTTCTCATTGAATGGTCTCAGAAATGCTGCTGAGATAATCTTCAGACTTCATTATAAAATTTGTCCACTCCTGACAAATGTCCTCCATAGAGAATTCTTCACCACCGTATTCCAGGGGAAGAATGTCTGGGAAATGCTGAAGTAAGCTTTGTTTGTAATTGTCCCCATGCATATGAATCTGAAATAGCCAAAACATTTTAGATACTATCCCCTCCACCTCTCACTATGTTAGATGCATTTCCAGTGGAAAATCAACCTCATAAAACAAGATACTCTGTGGGATAGTATGTGTAGATACTAAATCCTTTATTCCTCTGCTTATAAATCTAAGAATTTTTACCTACATTTACACTGTGTTGATGTTAATCTAATAATCTTACTGTTTTCTTAGATTTGCATTCTTATAACTGCATAAAATTTACAAAAATATTCTTTTCCTCTTTCAAAAATAGATTTTAAACACTAAATAAAATTATTTTATAAATTCTATTCCCTGATGTACAGGTGATTCTTACCAAACTATCTAATATCCTGGGACTATTCTATAGATGATGAAAATGTACTACCTATTATTAAATTCATATTAAATAGAAGCATACATCTGAGCATACAACTAGGTATATGAGAAATAATTTATGTGGTACAGATGATGGATACTCTTGGCTAGTACAAAATTAAGAGATAATTATGATGGTTGAGAACCTTAAATTTTAAACATTTTAACTATAAAAATTGATCATAGAATGCCCTGAAATTAAGATAAGACTGTAGAAACTTAAACCAAAAACACATTTTGCTAAAATAAATAAATAACCTTTGCATTTGCTAGGGCAAAATGTTCATCTACGTATTCAGTAATCATTTAATAAATACCTACTATGTGCCAGATAGGAGGATTGATGAATGAAAAGAGTAACCTATACTCAGGAACCTCACAGTCCCAATCCTTAATTTTTTCTGAAATAATTTAAATATTATCAGTTACTTGAGAAGAAATTCTATCTCCTTAGGAAGGAGCAAAATGAGAAAATTAGGGTGTTGCTAAAAAATTGAAAAGGAAAAAAGTGGCTGGATTGGGGTTAATTCCCCCTATTTTGGTAAATCTGTTTGATGTCAACTAACTTTCACTGAGAAATGCTTCACCTACTTCTAAATTTTTTATTTTTCCACTTTGTCCATATTTTCCTGTTTATTATGTTCAGTTTATTCTTGTTTTTATTTTTATTTATCCAAAATATAACCCAAAATATAAACATATTTTTAGATGTTTAAGAGTTAAACAGGGCCGGGCAGGGTGGCTCACGCCTGTAATCCTAGCACTCTGGGAGGCCGAGGCGGGTGGATCGCTCGAGGTCAGGAGTTCGAGACCAGCCTGAGCAAGAGCGAGACCCCCGTCTCTACTAAAAATAGAAAAAATTAGCCAGGCATGGTGGCACATGCCTGTAGTCCCAGCTATTCGGGAGACTGAGGCAGGAGGATCGCTTAAGCCCAGGAGTTTGAGGTTGCTGTGAGCTAGGCTGACGCCACAGCACTCACTCTAGCGCGGGCAACAAAGTGAGACTCTGTCTCAAAAAAAAAAAAAAACGAGTTAAACAGGGTGGCCAGCTATTATCAAGCTACAATGAAGAGTAAAAAAAAATGAACCAAAAAATTGACTTTTATAAAAGTACTAGAATAAGAAGTGGCCATCTTCACTAAAGCAGAAAATTTAGGGGTAGTTCTTCTTGAAGACATATAGACATACTCACTGGATAACTTCTAAAGAAGCTCTAGGGTCATAATTTTCTGACTAGGTACAGATGTTATATTCTGTTTATATTAAAGAATATCATTTCCAAAATTCTAAATATGCTATTAAAAGTCACATACCACTAATTATATTTAAATAGTTTTTTAGATTTAAATTGTCAAACCCTTTAGAAATTATTTTGTGTTCAAGGTATTAGATGATTCCAATGTTTGTCTAAATAATGCTCTAAAAATTCTCTTCTACAGATTAGTGTAGAAGAATGGTTGCCATTCTTAAGAACTCAGACTCCATTGTCAACCTTTCAAAAATTATGAGATATTAGATATTCACCTTAGATAAGGCTCCATAGGATAGATAAAAAACATCAAATTTCTGGGCTTTAACGAGCCTGGCATAAAGTCACATACCTCAGGTACTGTGGTTTTTAGTTACACTGAAATTGTTTAATTACACTTCACTGTTTAAGAAAAGTATTTATTTGCATAAATAACACATTAACATGCTTAGAAATCAAAACAAGATACACAGATGTCTTGTTCCCAGCCCTATTTTCATCTACTCCACTCTATACCTGTACTTTTGTTCCCTAAAGGTAACCACTTATTTTATATTATTTTTGGTATATACTTTTATTGTAATTTTTATGAAAATATAAATAAATATTCTGATTTTTCCCTCTTTTTTATACAAAAAGTGGCACATCATAAACACTATTTGGCATTTCACTTATTTCTCTTCACAAAACATCCTACAAATCTTGTTGCATTCCGTTGTATGGATGTATCATAGTTTATTTAACCAGTCCCCTAATGATGAACACTTTTGCTGCAGTGAATCCTCCTGTATATGTACTTTTGTTTATGTACAGGTATATCTGTAGGAAAAATACCCAGAAGTGCTAAAGCTGTGATTTTGATAACTATTGCCACACTGCCCTCTATAGGAAATACACTATTTTGCATTTCAACCAGCAATATATGAGAGGCCCAATTATCCCTCAACCTTATAACCAATATCCTTGTTTTTTCAAAATTAAAAATAAATTCTAGTTTATAAAAGTAGTTGGCTTCTTAGATAAATATTCAAAATATTATACTCATGGTATGGGTGAATGTGATAAAGCAATGCTTAAATGAAAAAGGGTTGGAATGTTTAGTGTAGAGGAACTGTGAATTGAGTATGTTTTACTCACCCGATTTTTAATTTTTTCAGTCAGGAATAGTTTAATCATGGAAAAGACAGCATGGAAAATTACTGGTTCATTTATCAAATGGATGCCACGAACTTTCAATGGAAAGGAATCCTTTTGAAAATAAAGAATAATCTTCTTAATAACAAAACATAAATAAATATTACAATCCTATTCCTAATGACAAGTCTCCTCTTTGAACACTTCCTAAACTTACAGCAACACCTAAAGTGTAATTTTATTTTCAGAATTATTCATTCCATCAACTTAAAAGCCTGGTTTACAGTTCACTGTTACTAGATTAAGATCTCTAAGAAAAAAAAACAATCCTTATAGCTTCGGCAAAGTATTTTAAGGAATATTAATACCTGTAGACTTTCACCAGAAAATTTCATTCCTAATTCCATATAAATTTTTTTAGGGACCAATGAGTAATTTGAACATCTATATTTAACTTTTTTCCCCAAAATTTTTATTCTGAGAAAAAAAAATCAAACTTAGATAAAAATTGAAAGAATAGTACAATAAACACAAACTTTTAAACTTTTCACATTGGTATATATCTTAAACATAAAAGTAATATAGGCTTATTTAGAAAGTTTAAAAAGCTAAGTGTTAAAAGGAAAAAAAAAGGTTCCCTGCCCAAAAGTTGTATTGTTAACACAAAGACTTTTCCTTCCAAAAGAACCTTCCAAGGTTATTTTATGTGAAGTTCTGTTTTATTTTTCTATGCATAGCTTTTAGAGATATATTATTAATTTTGGGCTTTTCTTCCAGGTCCCTTCTATGCATAATTTTATTTTAAACGTAATTACAGATATGCTGCCTAAATAATTTGCATCCTGTTTTGTTCCATGGATATAACAGTTTTTATAAACATCATGTTTTAATATTGTTGCAGTAATCCATCAAATGGATGTACCATAATTTAAGGAAACATTTTGCTATTTCTGGACAAATAAGTTGTTTCTCATTTTCTTCTACTAAAAGTGATGCTGCAGTAACGATCTTTTATGTTTAGGAGTGGTGGTTATAAGCACAACTTTTACACTCAGATGACCTAGACTGTAATCCTCATTTCACTGCTGACAAACTGTGTCTGGGCATTGCTATGTCACTTCTCAGACACAGTTTATTAATTTGTAAAATGAGAAAAACAATAGTCATATGTCATAGTTCAGTGTGGACATTAAGAGGTAATGCACTTGAAATACTTAGCAAAATACCTAGTACATAGTAAGTTATGATTATTATGTACGAAGTCTTTATTATATTTAAGATTATTCCTTAGCTGGGTTCCCAGAAGTAGAATTGCTGGATCAAAGATGATGACCATTTTAGAAACCTTTTGATTTCTAAAAAACCCTGTATCAATATATACCTACCAAGACTTATGTGACATTTTATTGTGTCATTGCTATAAATATTTTTGAGTCAGTATTTTAATTTAGGGAAAAAAATTTTAATGACAGGAAGATTAAGTCACCACATATTGTTAAATTGTTTAAATTCTGTGATTACTAGTTTTGAATATGTTTTTGCAGTTTGTTGCAACATTTTTGATTTTATAAATTAATAACACTTTATTTCCTTTAAGCATTACTGAATTCTACATATCATTTCTAAAATTTTATTTACATATCTAATAAATGTACTATCGCATCTTTTTGTCTAACATATAACAATTTAAAACTATTATTTGGAAGTATTTAATATTATACCTAACAGTTAAAATATACACTTACTGTAAGTACCGCAGCAATCTTCTTGGCTATAGATGGGGTAATTTGAAAGGCATGGGAAAACTGCCAGCCTTCCATATCAAAGATAGCCTTGATTCCATTCCGTTGAGTTTCTACCTCCTGTACAATAAGCTCGGATGTGATTAGACTTACACGAAATACATCATAAGCTGTAAAAACTTTTGGGTCCCAGTGGGCTAAAAAAAATAAAGCATATCATATCTCAGCATTGTGTAAAGACTCAGAAAGATTTAAAAGGGAAACGAATTCTTTTAGACTTAAAGGATCAGTGGAAATAAAAACATGTACAAAGATTATGAATTGAATAATAGATCAAATTGGGATCCAAGAACATGGCCCTGCTTCTCCCTCTCTCCTCAAATCCCTAGCAGAGAACAGATTTTTAAGAGTGTGGGGGAAACAGGAATAGATGCAGGCTGGATTTTATTGCAAAATGAAATCACAACCTCACATACAAGAGAGGGCTGTGGCTAAAGATGAGAATGCCACTGGGTATGCTCCAGGTTCAGAGGTGTTGGAAATGGGAAAAGCGAAGGCCTGCATTATGAGGAGCAGTTAGGGCCCCATAGTAACCAAAGAGGTTGCTAAGGGAAACGCCTGAGGAGCAGACAGACAGGTTGATCCTCTGAGGATAAGAAGCACATGGCAGAGTCATGTCCCTACAGGTTAGACCAATAAATGTGGGCTTGGGAAAGAAAAGCCAGGGAAGGACCTAGGTAGCTCTCCACACCCAAGGAAAACAGGGAGTACCTGGGCTAAGAGAGGAATTTCTGACAATCTAGTCCACACATCTCACCCCTCCCCTCCATCCTAGGGATGGCCCGTGGCATACAGAAATGATAGTAATGGACAAGCAAGCAGGTTAAGTAGGTAATCTTAAAAAAAAAATCCATTCATTAAAAATTAGAATATTAAACACACTCACGTGTGTGCACACACACAAAGAACAGAAGAACCAAACTCAATAGACAAAGACATCAAAACTCAAGGAAACAATTACAAAAGCAAAAGACATTAAAAGAAGCATAATAGAAGCTGGGGTCCGTGGTGCACACCTGTAATCCCAGCTACGTGGGCAAGAGGACTGTTCCAGCCCAGGAGTTTGAGTACAGCCTAGGCAACATAGTGAGACAACCTCCCACCCCCACAACTCTCATCTCTAAAAAAAAATTTTTTTTAAAGAAACATAATAGACTCAGAAAAGGGAAAAAGGATACTGTAGGCTATTATTATTAAGAACAGGCTATTATTTAAAAGAATCAGTTAAGATCTTGGGAATAAAAAGATAATTCAAAAAAAAATTCAGTTGATGGGACAAATGATGGAAAAGACACAGCCAATAATTGAACAGTGGTTTGGATGATCAAGTTGAAGGATTCAAACTTGGCACAAAAAAACCAAGAGTTAATATATATGAATAAAGAGTTAAGAGAGATGCAGCTAAATCCAGAAGTTTCTACATCCAACTAATAAGAGTTCTAGCAGGCAATGACACAGAACAGGGAACAGAGGAGAGAGGAATAGTAACACTAGAGAAAAATTTTGCAATATAATAGTGGGTCTCAAAAGGCTTATAAAAGGAAGGCTCTGTAAGTCTTCAGATTGAAAGGTCCATGAAATGCCTAACAGGATGAATGAAAAAGAAAATAAAAGATTCATAACTAATGGTAAAATTTCAAAAAAAAAGTGTCTGGCAAGGGCGACTGGATATAATAGTGGTACCATTTTATTGAGATAGGAGAAGTGTTTAGGGTGGAAAAGATCATAAGTAAACATGTAAAAATGGTGACTGTTAAGATATCCAATTGAATGCAGCAGGAATAGGAGCTTGTCATATGGATCTGGGTCCCCAAACAGACCCAGGGGTTGAAGATCTGGGGGTTGTTCATGCTTACAGGACAGTCTGTGACAGGGATATTGTCTTAGATCTATGTTTTTCTCTACTGTAGTGACGAAGAGAAAGTAGCATAAGAAGAGAAGGCTGAGGCCAACGTTCTAAAGAATTTCAGAATTTAAAGTGTGAGTAGAAGAGGTGATGCCAACAAAAGAGATCATGAAGGAGCAGCCAGTTAAGTCAGATGAAAACACCAGCAGAACGTGGCATCAGAGAAGCCAAGGGAAAAGGATAGTTCCAAAAAGAGGAAGTGACCCACTGTGTTGAGAGGGTAAGCAAAATAGGACTAAACATGTCCATTAGGTTTGGTGAAAAGAGCGCGGTGACTCACGCCTGTAATCCTAGCACTCTGGGAGACCAAGGCGGGAAGATTGCTTGAGCTCAGGAGTTGGAGAACAGCCTGAACCAAGAGTGAGACCCCGTCTCTACTAAAAATAGAAAAAATTAGCCGGGCATGGTGGCGCGTGCCTATAGACCCAGCTACTCAGGAGGCTGAGGCAGATGATCACTTGAGCCCAGGAATTTGAGGTTGCTGTGAGCTAGGCTGACGCCATGGCACTCTAGCCCAGGCCACAGAGTGAGACTCTGTCTCAAAAAAAATAAAAAGTCACTGATGATTGGTTAAGCTTATTTCAGCAGGAGTGGGAGTAAAACCGGACCACGGTGGGCTGAGGTGGAACTAGGGGAAAATGTGGATGAGGAACTAATTAATGGAGTTTGGCTGAGAACAAGAGGCAAGGGGAGATGACTAGAGTGGAAGCTGGAGGGTTTTGTGGGATTGAGGAAGAGTTTTTGCTTTGTTTTGGATGTCTGACCCTTACCTGATTTAAATGTTTATTGGTAGCAAGTCCTAGTAAGGAAAAAGTTGAAAATCTAGAAAGAGAAAGGATAATCAAAAGTATTCCTAAGAAGGAACAACGGGATTGCCCTTGCTTTTTAAAAGCCCTGGATTCCTGGTAGGAATTAAGTAATCAACCCATGGATAACCCAGCTCAAAATTACTACATTAACTTCAGGCATTTGGCCGAATGTTACAATGAGGAAAAATATGAGCAGAACAAATGAAGTCTGCAGATCAGAAAATAGTTACTGACCTAAATTTCCTAGATGACCGACATGATTGTCTAACCTGCACTGTCCAATAGGGTAGCCATTAGCCCTGTGTGGCTATTCAAATTCAAAAGTTTCATCATCATCTAAAGTTCTATTGGATACTGCTGGCTACACTTTATGCTCCATTGAGGAAAAAAAAAAGCAAAAATCTTAAAATTTTAATTCCTTCTCTACCATATACCCAACTTTTACTGAGTGCTTATTATGTACCAGGTAATATTCTTTGTTATATTTTAGATAAATACGTAGACAGATGATACATAGATTTAATGTTCACAGCAACCCTATGCAATAGGTTTTTACTATGCCCATTTTACAGATGAGAAAATGAGAGTTAGACAGCTACATAGCTTTCCACACAGCTAGAATGTAGCAAGGCTGAGATTCCAACCCAGGCCACATGCCTCAGAACCTGTTATTCATAAGAACTAAACCATAGTCAAATCTTAATACTGTTAAATTTTATTTTTGCTGCTGTAGTAAAGGCATAAAATGATATCCTGTGGCATGTAGACTGATAAAAGCTAAAACTTAGCTTCACCTCGGGTTGCCCTGCTGGCCTGGAGGAATAGGCTCTGTACATTTTATCATTGCTTTTACTGCACAGAGATGGTATGAAGGGAAGCTGGTTACACTATGGTTCTACCAAAAAGCTCCACCATAGATTTCCTTGTTAGCGCCTCCCATTAAGTCAATTAAATTCTGAAAATTTATAAATCTTTATCTTATTTTATTTTACCCATAAAATTCTTCTGAGAAGCTGGGCGTGGTCATGCCCAAAATACTAGCACTTTGGGAGGCCAAGGCAGGAAGGACTGCTTGAAGCCAGGGTTTGAGACTAGCCTGAGCAAGAGCAAGACCCGGTCTCTACAAAAATAGAAAAATTAGCTGGGCATGGTGGCAGCTACCTGGGAGGCTGAGGCAGGAGGATCGCTTGAGCCTGGGAGTTTGGGGTTGCAGTGAGCTATAAGGACTCCACTGCACTCTAGCCTGGGTGACAGAGTGAGACCTAGTCTCAAAAAAAAAAAAAAAAAAATTCTGAGTTTCTCCTTTTCATCCTAGACTAACCTAATACATAGGAGATTTGCTGCATACCTTCCTGTTCTGACCATCACTAAACTACATGTTTTCTTGATTTTCAAATCTCTTTGAGTCAAACAACACACTTAGAAATTAATATACTACAAAAGACCCAGGCTATGGAATGTTCAGCAAAATTGTTACAAAATAGATTAAGTAAGTACCAAGATAACTACTGGGTGGGGGAAGTGCCTTAGCACTTTCTTGCCTTGAAGTAGCTGGCTGAGACCAGCCCTGACTGCTGTAGAACTGCTTTGGCTGTCCCATAATGCCCTTTAGCCAATTGCAACACTAAAATCCCCACCTAGTGAAAAATTGTCATATCATTAACATAACATGGGTTGCATGACAGCATATGATGATGGTAGTGCGCCTGTGTGATTTGTTTCACCGTGAACAAGCAAAGATAACAATGTAAAAACTTTGCACATTGGGAAGGGATTTAAAGCAACACCACAGGGTGGGCAAATGCACATTTTGCAAGCAAGAAAGAAATTCCTGTGAAAAGAAATTCCTCTGCTGTCCAGGGCCAAGTGCCCTAGTAAGTAACCTCTAATGAACTCGTCTAATGTGCTCCCCCCACCAAAAAAAGACCCAGGCTGGACAGGAGGCCTACAGGTTCAATATTAAGGTATTTATGATCAAAGTAGCACATTTGCTTTTTCACTATCAAGGTATCATTTTTACTTCTTCACCTGCCCCAGTTATTAATAGTTTTAAACAAACTAGGAAAAAAAAAAAATCTAGCCTGGCACTGTAGAGCAAAGACATTTGCAGAGAGAATCAGCTGCAGATCTCAGTTTTATGTTTCTCAGACCCCTGAGTAGAGTTCCAGATAATATATAGAACACCCAGTTAAAGATGAATTTCAGATAAGCAGAATAGAACTTTGTAACATAAGTATGCCTCATACATACTAAAAAAAATTATTTGTTGTTTATCTGCAATTCAAATGTAAGTGGGCACCCTATATTTTTATAATATATAGGTTATTAGCTAAATAAAACATAAGTACTTTGCTAAGTCTGGTATGCCTACCCCCAAGGAGATCAAAGAACTTCATTTCTAGGAGCTCATTCAAGTTCTTCTGACACTGGTGGAGCAATAAAAGAACAGAAGGGACATCATGATGTCTGTTTATAAGATGATGACTTTATGATTAACCCAATTTTATTTGACACAAAAGCTAGGGCCAAAAAAAAAAAACTGACTCATTTTACTCAATGTTCTGATATCCTTTTAAAAATTAAGTACAGTATCTTCTTGCAAGGTAGCAAGCAATTAAGTTATAGTCCGGTAACTTAGCTGTAAGCAGGAAAGAAGTGCAAATATGTAAGTATTTTCATCTTTAAAGATGTAGAAATTTCTGTAAGGCTATAATTCACAAGATTCCACTCCTGTAATGTTTGTTATCTTTGTCCTTTCAACTAGGCCATGAGAGGAGCTGGGAGTACTGGGTCTTTCTCCTTTATCTGATATTTTTAATCACACAGAGGTCTAAGGAAGGGCAGACGATATAGATCACCAACTGCTATGGTGTGAATGTTTGTGTCCCCCAAAATTCATATGCTGAAGTTCTGATTCCCAAGGTGGTTTCTTTGGGGGGTGATTGGGTCATGAGAGTAGAGCCCTCATGAATGGGATTAGTGCCCTGATGGAAGAAACCTGGAGAGACCTCTGGCCCCTCCAACATGTGAGGGTAGAGTGAGAAGGTTTCATCTAGTAACCAGGAAACAGACTCCACCAGACACCAAATCTGCCAGCACCTTGAACTTGGACTTCCCAGCCTCCAGAACTGTGACAAATAAAATTCTGTTTTTATAAGCCACCCAGCCTATGGCATTTTGTGATAGCCGGAATGGACTGACACCAACCTACAAGAAACACCAGGGACACCTAATAGTGAAAAGGGGAAGCAGAGGACAGAAAGAGGAGCTAATGGAACAGTGTCTGCAACAACTCCCAGGTGCTGCCTTCCCATGGCACCCTCCTCCACCTGGGGGAATGAGCCCCTTGCTCCTCAGCCTGGGGCATAATTGAATTAATTCACTCACGCCACAGATATTTAATGAGGACCTACCACATACCAGGCTTGGGAGACATCAGTGAACAGAGCAGACAAAATCCATGATCTCATGGAGCTTATATTATTATAGCTCAGGATTCTTTTATTTGTATTTCCTACTAAGCATTTTTGAAACACTTTTTCTTGATCTTTTTTACCTTCTCCCACTATTTCTCTTCTCTGTTTTCCCTTTCTCTTATTTTATACAGTTGACTGTACGGAAGAATCCAAGTAGGATTGTCACTGGTTTCGGTTAATTTTCTCCTAACTGCCAAAGTTTGTATTATATTTGGGAGACAATAAAACCCAAATTAAACCTAAATTCTTAAAAGAAGGACTCATTGAAGCTTTCCATATGGCAGTCAAGAAAAAACAGAAGGAGAGGAGGAGGAGGAGAAGAAAGAAAAGAAGAAGGGAGTGAGAAGGAAGAGGAAGGGGAGAGAAGCGGAGGGGAGGGGAGAAAAAGAAGAGCCGTGTCTGACTTACCGATTCTGTAAATAACAACTTTGCTGCCGGTGGGGTCCCTGGATCTCAGGACTCCATGGTAGCCAGCCTTCAGAAGGCCAACAATACTTCTAGGGTGCAGATCTGCAGTTATTTCTGGGCATTCTGCTCTCCACTTGTAATAGTTTTGTAGTAACTAAAAAATAAAATCAAAATGGTCTACAAATAGCATACATGGTAAGCATTTTGTAAAAATAGTAGGAAAGCTTTGGCATTGTGTATGAACCTTACATTTATTATGCCAGGATTTTTATCTGGTGTTATCTTCTTAGCTGTAGAACCAAAAGTTCCATTCATTAAGGATCTGAGGTGATAGGAGTTAATCACAAATTCAAAGTTGAGTAATTTTCATTCGCCACCTATGGTAGCTAGTCTCCAAAAACAGCCACCAACAATTCCTCCCCTGCTGGTATACACGTGCCATTCTTCCCATCAAGAGGTGGAATGTATTATTTGAATCTGAGCTGGCCTTACACCCTGCTTTGACCAATAGAATGTGGCAGACATGACACTGTGCCAGGCTTTCAGAAGCCTGGTACCTTCTGAATTTGCTTTTTGGGATCCAAACGCTAACTATGTAAGATTACGGAATGATAATAATTCATGTGGAGAGAGGCCCTAGAGGTTGAGAGCCCATCCTGGGTAATCTGACTTCAGCCAAGTTCCCAACTGATGCCATGTGAGGCAGAGATGAACCTCACCCATTGAGCCCTTCCTAAACTGGAGATTCACAAACAAATTGTGTTTTAAGCCACAAAGTCTGGGAGTGATTTGTGACTCAGCAATAAATAACTGAAACATTACCTTTATTCTTTTTTGAAATAAGGAAGAATAGAAATCAATCAAATGAATTATGAGAGCCTATGGAACAGCATATCTGGATATTAGATCTTGGCAAAATATGGTTTGAAGGAATCTCATTTTCTTTTTTTCCAAAAGCACTACCAGAAATGGTTAATCAACACACACAAAAAAATACAAATATTTTATTTGTACAAAATACAAATATTTTGGCGAGCTTATTGGAAAAAATACTAAAGCAAATTCTACATTAAAAATTATATTCTAATTTTCCTCTTTATGATTTTTAGCATTCTCAATTTTTCTGAAATAACGATATGAAATCTCCTAGCAATATGGGACCACAGTTCAGATAAAAGAAAAAGACAGATTTTATATTTGAGAGTCATTGGAATTAACATGGTAACTGTAAACACAAAAATAGCAATGACTTGAAGGAGAAATTACAAACAATTAAAAAGTACAGGGTGAAATTCTGAGCCTTGGAAAATGTCAATGACTGGGAATGGCTGGGGGAAGAGAGCAACTGGATGACCTACCCAGCACTATGGTATATGGAAGGGAGAACAGCCTCATCTATGTTGCTCTGCTCCCCTCTCCCTTGCCCTTTCTGTCTCTCTCTTTCTCTCTCTGATTTTGTCTCCCTCTTTCTCTTGCTCTGTCCCTCTCTTTCATTTCTGCATTTAACAAACTTGTCTTAACTTTTAGAAAAAGAGAATATTGCTAAGAGTTAAATGCAACAGAGAGGTAAGAAGGAAAAGAAAAGTCAGTCGATTTGCCAACAAAGAAATAATTGGTGACCTAAATTGCAGTTTCCAAAAGCAGTGAAAACAACAGGCACATTGTAGATCCTGGAATATTCATTCTAGTCTATAAGATGAATTTCTCTTCCTCCTGCCTTAGGGGGCACCAGAATTACTGTTAATAGTATTTTTAAATGCTTATTACTTTTTTGATAGTTTTCTCAGACATAAAACATTACAGCATTAAAACTCCTTTTAATTCTAATTCAAGCAAAATGCAGGAAGCAGCATATTAGTAACTATTTAACAATAACAGTTTTATTTTCCTATGGAATGATAAAAGTTGTGGCTTCATTAGAAGGGATCTTTTAGGTAATAGAGGCAGAGTGCTCAGCTCATTCATTTGTGCACAGTGCTGGCACCCAGGAGAAAAGACACATGTTGAATGAAGGAATAAATTAATGCATGAGTAAACCACTTGAAAAAAATGACTTTTATAAAGATGCACAAATCATTATCATGCCTCTGACCTTAACTTTTGCAAATTGAAATATTTAAACCTGGGTCTTTGATCATTACTTTTTCACTGATAAATAAATTATAGTCCAATTAATATAAATACATTATATAAACAGCTACTGAACAATTCACAAACAAACCACCCTATGTTCACAACAACAATAAAAAAAATCGGCTAAAAGTGAATATTCAGCATTGGAAGGTGCCTGTTTTGTACAAAAATTTGAAATAAATAAATATATAAAGATTATAGTTTATTCTTTGTGATAGAGTAAGTTTCTTCTTACATTTTCCATGTACTTTCAAACAAAACCACCACCACCATATTTGTGCCACATGTATAGGGTTTACCAGTATCATTTCATTTCCTCCTCACACTATTGTTACTATTGTTAAGGCATTAAAAGCTCAAAAAAAAAAATAAAGCTCTGAGAAGTTACACATTTGTTCAAGAGCAAAAACTATCAGGAGCAGACTGGAACCTGAAATTGACACGTGATATGATAAATTTTACAAAAGAAGCTACATTTAGAGGGAAATTAACAGGGAAAGTCTATGGAACTTTGAAAGCTTCAAAGTCTTTGAGAAAACTATAAAGATAATTAAAGGATAAAAAGCTTATCACATGTAACAAAAAGATAAGGAAGCAGGCTATTCACTTGTGGCACGCATGAGAATGTGTAGAACAGAGAAGTTAACCTTTGCTTGTTTTTATGTTCATTGTTTTAAATCAAAAGGGCAAGTGCAGTGTATTTGAGAGCACTCCTGTGCTCCACTTAAGTTCAAATCTCTGCTCCAGCACTTAATAGCTACATGATTTTTGACAAATTACTTATGCCTTATATTTCAGTTTCTTCCAAAATGAGAATATAATAAGATAATCCATGCAAACACTATTACCGAAGTGCCTGGCATTCCACAAGCATATGAGCCATTAGGATTATAAAACCTTATTAATCCATTATAACTTCAAATGTAAAAACTAGAATATTGAGAAATTTCATCATAACTGAGGTATTTATCAAGCTTTCTTCACACAAAAACTATAGGGCTTTTATATTAAAAATAAGGGAGTTTGAGTTGAATTAACTACCATTGCAGAGGAAAATGAAACAATAGTTTCACTCTTACCCTTTCCCTTTCCTTTCCAGTTGGCAGAAATGTAAGGCAATGAGTTCACAGACAGAAACTTGATTTCTGTCCAGTGGATGTAGACACAGTCTTGCTAGCCAATTCCTCAAGGGAATGGTGGAATTAAAACAATTCAATAAAATAAGGAATACAGAAAAAAAAATATCACAGAGGCTGAATGTAAATTTTATCTCCTTTTCTATTTAGACATTACCTTTTAAAAAGTAGCTAAAATGAAATCAGTAAATGATATACTTTTTATTGTTAGTTATTTATATGTTTAATGCCTTATTTAAACTGCACTGTTCATAGGACCTGAGATTAGATCTTCATATTCAGTAGCTGCTGAGTACATATTAGTGTATTACTCATGATGCCAGAACATTTATGTAGCCATCTGACATAATGCAAATGAATAAAGCTGGATCCCTATTTCTTTCCTAATATCTAAATAAATTCCAATACATATATGACTCCAACATAAAAAAGAGAAGACATAAATTACTAGAAAAAATTTTGGCTAAGAGCTTATAAAACCCAAAACCAATAGGAGAACAATCAAATCAATACATTTGATTACATAAAAAATTTTAGTCCTGGCATGATGGCTCACACCTGTAATCCTAGCACTCCGGAAGGCTAAGGCAGGAGGATTGTTTGAGGTCAAGAGTTCAAGACCAGTCTGAGTGAGACCCCTGTCTCTACCACAAATAGAAAAAATTAGCCAGGTAGGGTGTTGTGCACCTGTGGTCCTAGCTAGTCAGGAGGCAGAGGCAGGAGGATTGCTTGAGCCCAGGAGTTCAAGGTTGCAGTGACCTGATGACACCACTGCACACTACCTGGGGTGACAAGAGTGTCTCAAAAAAAAAAAAAAAAATTAAATTCTGCACAGAAGGAAAATAGTATAAATAATGTCAAAACACAGGAAACAAGCTAGGCCAAGGCCTATTTTCTTGGATATATAAAGATATTTTATAAGTCACTGAAACATAAACATGAACAAATAGCAAAAACAGACCACCTCCAATTAAATGGAAAAGAATTTTTAAAATTTACATACATAAAAGACGATTAATCTCTCTTGCAATTAAATAAATGCATATTATAATAATGAAAAACCTCATCTAGCAAGTTTGCACACAATCGGGTTTGATAATGCAGTGGTAGGTGATAATATGAAGAAAAAGGCATCATTGTGTAATTGAGTGATAAAATCAGTGCAAACTCTTTGGAGAACAGTTTTTTATATTCCTCAACACTGAAAAATACACATCTCACTTCATCCAGTAATTTCACAGGTTGAATTTATCCTATAAGGATATATTACTATTTATGTACAAAGTACAAAGACACACTAAATGCCAGTCAGTGATGGAAGAAAGCACAGCGCCTTGTTTACCTCATCTTGTATACTACTAGGGGAATTGTAGAAGTAATGATCATTGAATGAAGGAATGAACAGCGTGCAAGGCAGCACTGGCATCCGCTGGCAATGAGCCCTCTGTCCAATAACAGGGGACTGGTTGGATACATTTTAATACAGTATAATATATCTACCCAATGGAATGACAGCAGCCCCATAAGGAGTAAGCTGGATGTATACAAGCTGGTATGGGATGATCCCTGTGCTAAGACAGGCCAGAAAGGCAAAATGGAAAGCACACACACATGCTGTGTGAACACCGTGTTTGGAAAGATAAACAAGAAACAGGTTACAGTAACTGGCCTCTGAGTACCTGACTGGCCAACCAAGGTTTGGAGTGGGGAACTTTTTTCCTTTAGAAAGTTACTTTTAGAAACTTACTTTGCACTTTTTACTACGTTGTGTTACCTGGATTATTGTTACCTTAACTTGACTTTTTCAAGAAAAATCAGTTAAAAAACAACCCAAAAAACCTCATACTGAGACACCTGAGAATTCTGTACTATCAATACCGTCCCTGCCACCCAACTTGCAGCGTGGCACTGAGGAAGCCACTTGGAGAAAGGGCTAGGTCCGGTCCAACTGCTGACTGCTTGCCATGTGCCAGGCACTGTGCTGGGCACAGCTTGTTCTGTTAAACTGGTTAATGTTCAATCCTCACCAATCAATAAGGTGGATGTCACCATTATTTAACAGACAAGGATACTGAGCTTAAAGTGACAGAACTCAAGGCCACACTCGTCTTTCCAATTCCTGTCTTTCCAGCCCCTGGTCTGTAACATACCTGGAAACACAAAAGAACCGCCCCATCCTTCCCAACCCCACGACCCCCCCCATCACTCGAAATACACTGGGCTGCTTTATACTGTCTGGACACTTAAGTATTGCTACTAATAATATGGCTTCGGAACTTCAGTTTACCAGCAATTTCGTTTTCCTCGCCCCATGGCATTATCTGCTCATAAGTGACAAGTCTGACTTTCCAGCTTCTCAGCTGTTACTTTGTTTTATGGCACAGGCTTTCTTCCAGGGACAGGAAGGCATTTCCTCCAAACTTTATAGCCTCAGAAGCCTGACCTAGGGCGAGACTTCAGTGCTTGGAATCACTAAACAGGCCATCACCCCAGGGCTCCACACTTTCCAGGTTCCGAAGTTTTCACAACTCAGAGACACTGGAAGGAGCAGAGCGGGATCTCTCGGAACACCTCCGGCCACCGCGCTCCCGCAGGGCGCGTCAGGGCTTGTCCCCGCCGGGGTCCCGCCTGCACCCCGGGCTTGCGCGAGGGTCTGGGCTCGGCCGCGGGCCCGCACGCTTACCCGCCAGGCCAGGTCCACGTCGAAGTCGCGGGCGCGCAGGAACCGCAGCAGGAAGGCGTCTGTGAGCGGCAGCGGCGCGCGCGGGACACCCGCCTCCAGGGCCCGGCGCCGCAGCTCGCTCAGGCCCGGCTGCAGCAGCGGCGAGTGGTCGGGCAGCGCGTTGAGCTGCGGCCCCGCCGCCGGCCCCTGCCGCATCCCGGCCATGCCCGCCGCCGCCGCCGCTGCCCGGGCGCCCGGGAAGGGCGCGGACTCCGCGCCTCGCTCGCCCCTCCTCCGTGGCCGCCGCCCGCGCACCCACCCTCGGCCCGCGGCCGCCCGGGCCTCGCACGCCGGCGCTGGGCGGGCGGCGCTGCCTCTTAAAGGAAACCGCGTGGTGTCCCCGCGAGTGCTGATCACGTCTGTGGCAACTGTAGGTGGTGACCCGAGCCTTCTCCCAGCGAGGGAAGTCACTGGCGTTCAACCCCGAGTGCACTGTGTCAAAAAGTTAGTTGGGTCCCTTTTTTTATAGTTGCTAGGATTTTTTTCTTCTTCTTTTTCCTTCCTCCCTCACTTCCTTCCTTTTTACAACCTTGGAGCTGAAGGGACCCTTAGAACTACTGTTTTATTTAATGGCCTGGAGCCAGACGTGCTACTGAGCGCTTCTTCCTCCTCCCTCCTCCCTCCTCCCTTTTCCTTCCATAAAACAAACAAGACTCCCCGCCTCAAACTGTGCGACAACAATGGTTTCTAAAATGCACATTCCACAGTGACACCTTGGCAGACTCACTGCTCCTCCCCTTTCTCCCAATCCAGGAAAACTCTTCTCAGTTCTTGGCACCTGGCCCTATCAGAGACATCACAAATAAATGACCAGCACGTATCTCCCCACTTCAATTTTTTTAACACCATGAACTTACTCTGTTACACTCCAGCACCACTAAACTGTAAGCGAGTCTAGTCAATAAATGGACAGTCCAAAACCCTTACAGGATTGCGGATGAAACAGGGAAATGAGGTGGAAACCTGGAAGCTCATTAAATTGGCCGTTTCTTGGTTTCTACCTATTGAAACTATCTAGACTTGACCTATTTCCCCAAGAGGGAATCCGTGAAACTACTTCTTATTAAATGTACAGTATGTGCTAGGTAATGCTGGACTTGCAAAACCAAATCAAAACCAAAACAAAACCAAATTCTTGCCTTTAAGGAGCTCAGAGGGTAGCTAGCCAGGAAGACTGCCAGTTCATTCATTAGAGAGTTGTTGAGTGGTTACTGTGTGCGGATCCTCTTTTAGAGACTGGGGGTACTCCTGTGAACACACACAAAGCTCTTGCCTTTAAGGAGTTTTCATTCTTGTCGGGGGAAGGGAGTGGATGGATAGACAATAAACATGATAAATCAGAAAATGAATATGCCGTAAAGGAAAATGAAAATCTCAGGACCACCCCCCTAACTCCTTATGCAAAAGGGAAAGTCAATTCTGGAGGCTGAGTCATGCAACACCCCCTTCCAAAAGAATAGCTGTCACTAATATTATACATTAGCCAGATCCTCACCGAAAGGTAAAAAAAGGCCTCAGGCATCTACAAGGACTGCCCCCATGGATCATTCATAAGGAAATTCCTGTTGGCTTCCCATGAACAAGGACATGCAAATTGTAACTTTATACGTCTACAGGCTAAGTCTAGCTCCTAAAACTCTGTTCCACACTAAACAGAAAAGACACAAATATTATTTATCGCTGTTAAAAGAAGGGTAAAAGCCGGGTGGCATGGCTCATGCTTGTAATCCTAGCACCCTGAGAGGATTACTTGAGGCCAGAAGTTCGAGACCAGCCTGAGCAAGAGTCAGATCCCGTCCCTACAAAATATAGAAAAATTAGCTGAGCGTGGTTGTGCACGCCTATAATCCCAGCTCCTGAGGAGGCTGAGGCAGGAGGATGGCTTGAGCCCAGGAGTTTGAGATTTCAGTGAGCTGTGATAACCTAACGCCATGGCACTACAGACTGGGCAACTACCCACCACTGCTAAATTTTACTGGCTTTAAAATAAAAAAATAAAAATAAAACAGACTGGGCAACTACGCAAAACTATGTTTCAAAAAACAAAAAAAAATGGAGAAACAAACAAACAAAAAACCCCATTTCAGCCCTCCATCAGTTTAGTTCCATGTAATTAATTTTTGTTCTGCTTGATATTGAGTTAACAATTTTCATGAACCCATCAATCTTTTTTGTTAGAGTTCTGGAAGTTTTTACCTAGTTCAATAGTATGATCTCCAAAGTTATCAGAAGCCTGTATTCAGTTGTTAGGATCCTTCCTATGAATTTTCTTGAAGATACAACACTTTAGAATTTCCAAAGACCTTTTAGGAAAAAAGGCAAATTTACTGCATATATCAAGACATAGAAGAGTTTTAGGAATCTCATACAATTTGGAACACTTATAGATATAAATGTCGCTCAAAGAAAGGTAAGTACTGTTTCTTATTTAACAATGCCTCTCATATGATTTTAGCATGCCAGATAAGCCTAATATGTATCTCTTGGACTTCCAGGGGCCCTGTTTGAACTTCCAGGAGACCTAGTGTCCACAAATTAGTTCAAGAGCAAAACAACTTAATTTTAGAATTTGATTTTGAAAAGTTTTGAAAATATCAAACGTTTAAATCGCTCATGCCTATAATCCTAGCACTCTGGGAGGCCATGGTGGGGGGATTGCTTGAGCTCAGGAGTGCAAGATCAGTCTGAGCAAGAGCAAGATCCTGTCTGTACTAAAAACAGAAAAATTTAGCCGTGTGGTAGCATGCACCTGTAGTCCCAGCTACTCAGGAGATGGGCAGGAGGATCACATTAGCCCAGGAGTTTGAGATTGCAGTGAGCTATGATGATGCCACTACATACTAGCCAGGGTGACAGAGCAAGACTCTGTCTCAAAAAAAATTTAAAAAAAAACCCTAGGAAGTAAACAATATTAATTGATAAGTACCAGATGAAGAGCCCAGGGTGAAGGACAGAGCTGTGTGTAGACAATGCCTGAAGGATCCCACCCCTCCCAGCATGGTCAAGAGGCAAAGCTGGGTCAGGGAGGACAGGACCCTATTGGGCTTGAGTCTGCTCTGTAGCTGGTGGCCCAGGTGCTGTGGACACACAAGTTCCCAGGCCTCTCCATGCCACTTGTCTATACCCCAGAATCTAAAGGCTCAAAATGAAAGACATGAGATCACAGACATATTAAACAGGTATCAAAAATATCATAGAAGCAACAGTTTTATGAAGTTAAAACTCTTATCAGAGACAGTATAAATTTATCTGACTGGTAGACCCAGGCAAAAATATCTCAAATTCTGAGATATTTCTATTTTATTTTACTAATACCAACAATTCTAAAGTTAGCTTCATTTACCAAAAATTATTAAAGTCACATAAACTCGAAAAGCATTTGGGTTTATTTACTTAATTTATGAATATTCATTTATTTATAAGTCATTTGGTACCATGTAGACAATATACAAATACAGACATGTACATACAGACACAAAATTACAAACACAAAGATCTTATAGTTTTGATTTTTACATTTTAGCCATGAGGTAAAACTCACTAGCTTAAAAAGACAGTTGTATTAAATAGTGGCTCTGTAAGTGAAACAAGTTAATCTGTCCCACATGACCAAAGCCCTTACCAAGTTTCAGAAAGAACAGGGTATGAAATTTAGATCTCAAAGCAGAGAGAAAATTTAAGCTTTTTCAGGGAGTTTGGGTGTGTTAGAGGAAGATTAAAAACAAATGCCAGGGGTTGGTACGAGTGCAGTAGTGTCTACAACTAATTGATCACAACCAGTTACAGATTCCTTTGTTCCTTCTCCACTCCCACTGCTCCACTTGACCAGCCTTTAAAAAAAAAAAACAAATGCCAGGGTAACACAAAATCATAGGAATTCACCACAGGACTTTATAAGGAGACCAATTTCATTATACTAGGTAGGTAGCTTTGCTTAATAACTCAGTCTCTGTTTTCCAGCCGGACTACTGAGCTCAGGGCAGAGCCCATGAACAAATAGGGCCCACAAAACATTTGCAGTTTTCACATATTTAAACATGTAAAAATGAGGAACAGCTAGAAGACAGAACATCTAGATCTTCAAAAATCAAGGATTTGACTTTAACATTTAATCTCAGGTCCCCTAAAAAGAGGGAAATGCCATAAGACCAGGCCATATAACACTTCCACAGTGTACCCCAAAAGACATTCCCTCTAGGCTGGTGGGTGACCAATGCCAATCAGCTCACTGTGTCATCAGCCCACCCCCCCACGAGAGTCTTATCCCTTGGTGGCGATTGTTTCCACAGCCTCCAAGTGTTCAACGGTGCCTTTCTTACCTAAATGTGTAAAGAAGCCAGGCATGGTGGCTCATGCCTATAATCCCAGCCCTTTGGGAGGCTGAGACAGGAGGATTGCTGAAGGTCAGGAATTCAAGACCAGCCTGAGCAACATAATGAGACTCCATTTCTAAAAAAAAAATTAAAAATAAAAAATTAGCCAGGCATGGTGGTGTTAAGTATGCTGCTTAAAATCTTACATAGCTTGGCCACTGGATGGGATATGACCCCAAATTCACACGCTCCCCCCAGATGGTGGAGACCAAGAGAGAGTGCTCCCACTTAGTCACAAGGCAAGCTCTCAAGGACATAATACAGGACAAGAGGGGAAGCTCATCCAGTTTTTATTTTGGGAACCCACAGCAAAATTTGTCTAAACAGATGCTAGTATGACCAGAACTGCAAAACTAACCAGTGTGCAGCACTGACATGAATAGTGGGCTTATAGGGGTTTTAGGCTCATATTCTACACTACTGTATCCCTCTTTATGACAAAACAACAGAGAAAGACAAATACAAAAGAAAAGACTTTCCACGAAGAAAAGGATCATACAATAAGAATATTTATGCCAAAAAGTATGCTAGAGTTACTACACCCAAGACTACTCACACAAATCCTCTTCTCCCATTAATCAAGATTTTGGAGAGGAAAAAGAGACCAACAGTGATTTTTAAAGTCTACTCAACCAGATTACCTAGAGAGAGGAGCCAGGAGCCTGGCTAATAAGAATTCCTTACCCTTCTGCTAGCTCGTCAGGTCCTGGGTTCCCTTGACTGCAGCTTCCAGAAGAGCAGAGCAACTTTGGCGTCCTATTTATGATCCCAAAACCAACCTTAGGGGCCAAGGGAAAACTTCCTCTTCAGCCCTTGAGATTCACTGAAAATCAACTGACAAAAGGCAGATTAATAGGAAAAAAGGCATACAAATTTATGAGCGTGCAAGGGGGAGGGTGGGGAATCACAGAATGATTACCCCACCACACAATGGGTACAGATGGTTATATAATCGTCTTCTTAGGGGCAAGGAAGATAGAGAAGTATGGATGATTTTAAAGTGTAGTAATTGATTTTTAGGGGAATTCAATGGGCTTGAAGAACATACAATGGCCTGGGACAATCTGTTGAACCCGTAGAGCAAACAATAGTTTGTGACAAGTCTGTCCAGGTGTGTAGACAGAGTTCAGTCTTTCTTCCTGCAATGTGAGTTAAGTTAGTGAAAACTCAAGGAAGGGATCAGAGGTAATTATCTTCTTCTTTGGTGGGTCCCTTATCTTTAGACAAATAAGAGAACTTCAGAGAACAACTTCCTCCTGTGTTTTGGCAAAAACAGAGAATTGAGAGATGGGACAGGGGAAGATAAGAGAGACTTTGAACCTTCTTCTTCAGTTCAGCATGTCAAAGAGCCATATTTGGGGATATTATTTCTGAGCCCCCGTACCGGTTTAGAATATTAGTATTGATTGCTTGGTTTAGGTGCCTTCACCATGAACCATCCATTTTAAAGTTTTCCTTTTTCTTTTACCCAATGGTTTTAGCATGTACTGAAGACAATCTTTGTTTAGGTCCATTACTTTATTAAGGGTTGCAAAATGGTCATTTTCTGACTCTTATCCCTCTCTCCTCATCTATTTCAAGGAATTTTTCTGTAAGGAGGAACTTTCTCTTATGCCCTATTTTGTTAACCTGAAATTCAGTTTTTATAGGAAACATAAGAAAAATGCTTGATTATATTCATTAACTGGTTGGCAGTATTTGCCAAAGCTGAAAATATTCACTCCTACATATATGTACATGTGATTGTATGTATAAGATATGTACCACATGTTCAACAAAAATATAACATATGTATCATATGTTCAACAGAAGACATGTAAAAAATGTTCATAGGAGCTCTAGTTGTTATAGCCCAAATTGGAAATGATCAAAGTGCCCATCAATAGAAGAGATTTAAAAATTGTTGTATTTATGCAATAGAGCACTACATATAAAGAGAATGAGCAAACTAAAAGCACACACAACATGGATGCATCTGACAAAAAAAAAATTGACTTAAAGAAGGCACAAAACAGTTTATGCTACTGGGCGTGGTGGCTCATGCCTGTAAGTCTCAACTACTGGGAGGCTGAGGCAGGAGGATTGCTTGAGCCCAGGAGTTCTGGAGTGTAATATGCTATGGCTATGGGGCATCCATACGAAGTTCAATATCAATGTGGTGATCTCCCAAGAGTGGGGGATGACCAGGTTACCTAAGGAGGGATGAACCAGCCAGGCTGGAAGCAGAGTAGGTCAAAACTCTGGTGCTGATCAATAGTTGGATCACACCTGTGAGTAGCCACGGTACTCCAGCCTGGACAACACAGTGAGACCTCACGTCTTAAAAAAAGAAAAAAAAAGTTTATGCTGTATTATTCCATTGATAACTTAAAACCTGGCAGAACTAGTATATGTTGGGAATCTGGATATCGGTTATCCTAGGGGGAAGGTAGTCATTTTAAGGGGACAAGAGAGCTCCCTTTCTTGCTCATTTCTACTGGATTGTCAATTTCTAGAAGTTGTAGTGAACTAGAAAATGAGTTTACTAAAGAGATAATACATCATGAATTCATGCTGGTTGTTCCAAATCAAACTGAAGATTGTTGTGTTTTTACTGACCTTTGTACAAATATACAATTTTATATTTGTATCTCTGTTTTATTTCACTGAAAATTTTACCACCTTTTGATATTAACATAATTTACTCATTTGCTTTAGTCATACAATTCACATGTAATAGTTTTAAAATAGTAGTATCAATAATCTACTAAAAATAAGATTATTGAATGCAGTTAAACTTTCTTGGTGGTACGTTTTGTCCTTGGGATATGTTTGTGGGTAAATAAAGCTTTCCTGGATTGTCCAGTGTTTCTGTAAAAACCACAAAAATTAGGTATGTAGCCCTGTGTCTCGTTAATTGGTCTGAACTGAAAGGACAATAAAACTTCTCTTATCTCCTGGAGAGAGTCAAATCATTACAGCTTAATTCCTAGGTTAAGTCCCCAAGGTGCCAGGAAGGCTGGACTCTCTATCCTAGAAATTTACATTTCGATTAAGAGTGAGGTCTGAGAATGAGGAGAATCTCTAGATAGTAAAAGCTGAGAGTTAAGAGGAGAGGATCTATCTGGCTACTGGGGAAATTTTATTTCTATACCAAAGGAGGAAGGCAGGACAGGAGGACCCTTTTAAGAGGGGTGGAGACAGCTGCCTCTTTCCCCTTCATAAGCAGAGAAAAATCATTTTCCCTCAACCCTCTCCAATGGGGGTGTTTGGCCACTCGCGTGGGAAAATTTCCCTTTAGCTCACATCAAGTCATGCTGGGGGTAAAGACAAGTATTATTAAATAATCAGGGGCTCACCCAGGTATTATTTACTGTGAGGTAGGCAATGAGAACTTTGTCTCTAACCCAGGACACTTCATGTGCACATATATGATAAAATTAATAAAGCTGAATATTAAAAGCCCAATAATATCTTTTTTTTTTTTTTTTTTTTGAGACAGAGTCTCACTCTGTTTCCTGCGCTAGAGTGCCGTGGCATCATCCTAGCTCACAGCAACCTCAAACTCCTGGGCTCAAACAATCCTTCTGTCTCAGCCTCCTGAGTAGCTGGGACTACAGGCACGTGCCACCATGCCCAGTTAATTTTTTCTGTATATATTTTTAGTTGTCCATATAATTTCTTTCTATTTTTAGTAGATACGGGATCTCACTCTTGCTCAGGCTGGTCTCGAACTCCTGACCTCAAGCGATCTGCCCGCCTTGGCCTCCCAGAGTGCTAGGATTACAGGTGTGAGCCAGCGAGCCCAGCCCCAATAATATCTTATTAAGGATAGTCAAAATTTAAATTTAAATTCAAATTCACCTAAAGAAATGCTTTTCTCTGTAGGATCATGCAACCAATTTGATACATGGCTTCATTGCTTCTCCTTCCCTCTTGTTTGTGGTTTTTTTTTTTTTTTTTTTTTGGTTTTGGGGGATTACTTCTTTTTTTATAATTTTTTTAAATATATTAAAACAGCTACAGGTTTGAAGCCTGCCCCCCAGCCACTGAGGATCATCCAGATACTTCTTTTTTTATAATTTAATTTTATTTTAAATTATGTAAAACATTAACTGGTTCTAGAATCAAAAACCTAAATGAAGATAGTCAGGGAAGCTGTGCTTTCATATCCATCCCCTCCACTCTGTTCCTTCCTTTTCTGTTTTTTTAGTAATGGTTAATGCTTCTATTTTCTCTTTTTCAAAACAAAATAAATATGTATAGCTAGTAATACTCTTCCAGTTTTTATGCAAAAGGTAACATAATATAAATGAATATTGCTCATACTTTCTTCACTAACCAATATTAAAGAGACTGTGTTAGTGAAGGTCCCAGCAGAAAACAGGTGACACCTTCAAAAGGAATGGTTGATGGAGTAGTTTAAAGAAGGGGACTATTTAACAGATGTAGGCAAAGTACAAGGGAAGGTGAAATATACCAGAGTCAACCACAGTGGGAACTACGATTGCCCCTCACCTGAAGGAACAAGGGGAAAGAACAGATGGAATGCAATGAGATCTAAAGCTTAAAGAGAGAACTCTCTCCAAGATGGCCCACGTTCTCCATCCTGCCCTGCATGGATGCCTTTTGCTATATACTTCCCATGAAAGGAGTGAATGAAATTCATACCCTCAACCCTTGCGTCTGGGCTGGCCAACAGAAAAGAATGATAATATTGGTGTGCCAGTTCTGAGCACAGATCTCAAAATGACTTGTGTTTCTGTTTGTTCTCTTGCATTTCTGCCGTCACCATAAAATGATAGGTTGAAAACATAGTCCTCTTTGTGCCTGTTGAGTAGCAGAAACCCAATTTCTCGTTAGTAATTCAGGTCAATTACCTTGGTTAGTACCCTAATCCCCCTTTTCTGAGGGTCAATTCAATGGCAAGAAAAGCCCCAAATGGCTATGGGGCAGTTTCAATTTCTAATGTATCATTAATAGAACCATAACTGTGTTTCCTAATGAAAGAATTCTTCTCTTGGGCACTAGGGCCTCTGAACTTTCTGAACAAAAACTTTTGGGGACACTAAGCAAAATATTTCATAGGTAGGTTATCAGATATAACAGAGGGACAACAGTCTGTTTCCTCCCTTGTTGCCTGACCCTTGCGCTGTGGCAATGGTGTCGATGCACCATGTATCAGTCATAGTTTAACATGTATCTATATCCTCCAGGACAGGCTGTAAATCTTACAGGATGTTGTATCCCGGTGGCACCAAAACTGAGTCTTTAGTTAGGTCTTTGTCAGTCATTAGTTGATTCTCAGTCAATCAGTTGCTTCTTGTTGGTGGGAAGGTGGAAAGACCAGTGGATTCTGTTGGTGTGAGCCCTTTGCTACACCTCCTATGCCATAACATGAATGCTAGAGTCAGAGGCAATGATGTGAGGGATACCACAATAATAATAAGGCATCCGTAAATCTACCCATAGTGGTGTTTCTGAAGATCCTTTACTAAGGAAAGCAAATTTATATCTGAAATATGTAACTTTTCTATGAGGATGTATTACTGCCCCTCCCTGCTAGAAGAAGCTTGGCGTAATCAATGCTCAGCAGCTGCACTGTCTCCCAGGGAATGGCGCCCTGTCGAAGCTCAGGGTTAGCTTACGTCGATAGCAAGTTGGGAAAGAACCAGATCAGACTTGGTGAAGGGAAGTCTGTGTTTTTCAGCCCATGTACAGCCTACATTCCTGTCACCATGTGATTGCTGCTTGGTAATTGCTCCCATTGAGCAAGCACCAGGGTGCCTGGGGAAAGAGCGAGAATCACGAGAATCACGGGCAGGATGGGTCATCTTATCCTCTTGGTTGCTGAGAGACTCCCCAGCAGTGGAGGCCTTTGGTGGCCCTTTATCTTCACCTTTGCAGCAGAAATCCTTGTCCCCAAGGAGCATTTATATGCACAGCATGTGCCCATGTCAAGAGGTACATCCACGTATGTTTCCACTCGTCTGCCTGACTGGCAGTTCTCCAGGACGGTTCTTTCCAGGTGCCTTATCTCAGCAACCCGTCAGTCGCTGCCCGTAAGTCAGAGTACATACGTATTTCAGGCCTTCTCCCCTCCAACACGAAGTGGGCCTGTCATGAAACAGTTGTCCAGTTGGTGCCAAGCCCAGTGCAGGCCCGTTCACACACCGGGCCGAGCTTTTCCTCCTCTGTTAACTGGCTGCACGGAGTGTCCGCAAGGCCATAGTTGTGAGTTAGGGGAGAGGTGGCAAAACAGTATAGGGTCTGGTACGATGAGGATTTGGTGCTACAAGCTTATGGAATTTATCTGTGCTTCCTGACTTACTAGGGCCCAGCTTTGTATATACTCTTTCCATGTAACAACAAAATGCTGCTGCACACATCCAATTTCATGATTCAGTAGACCAGGTAACACAAGGTTGATGATAGGCAATTATTACTTAGTGTTCCATGGTCAGACATCCGGTCTCTACCACAGCCCAATAGCAAGCCAGGAGCTACTATTTGAATGAAGAAGTGTTGTGAACAGAACAGAGCATGGCTTTATTAAAAAACCCTGGAAGTCTACACTGAGTCTCCTAATGGCACATCTCTGTCTGACATAGACATTTCCAGCACCATCCAGTGGGTTATAAGGGCAGTTGGTGCTGCAGACTGAACCTATTGCAAAGCCTTTTCTTATTTCATGCCCCATTCAACATTGGCAGCCTGACAGCTGGACACCGAATGGGTTGGAACAGCATGTTCAAATGTGATATGCCGCCTCCAAAATCCAAGGGGCAAATCAAATGCTGTGCCTCTTTCCTCTTCAATGTGGCAGCACCTGGACAAATGTGAGGTTCGTCTCCTATCCTCTGGTGTGCAGGATTTTACTAACCCACCTCATTTGTTGGCTATATCCTGCTCACCAGGCCCAATTAACATGTAATAACGTATCAGATCAGTGTGCTGAATGCTTTTTTGTTTTTTTTGAGACAGAGTCTCACTCTGTTGCCCGGGCTAGAGTGCCATGGCATCAGCCTAGCTCACAGCAACCTCACGCTCCTGGGCTCAAGCAATCCAACTGCCTCAGCCTCCCGAGTAGCTGGGACTACAGGCATGCACCACCATGCCTGGCTAATTTTTCTATATATATTTTTAGCTGTCCAGATAATTTCTTTCTATTTTTAGTAGAGACGGGGTCTCGCTCTTGCTCAGGCTGGTCTCGAACTCCTGACCTCAAGCGATCCTCCTGCCTCGGCCTCCCAGAGTGCTAGGATTACAAGCATGAGCCACCGCGCCCGGCCTGAATGCTTTTCATTTTCACCCCAGATGAACCCTCAGGTCTTCTCCACAATTCTCTCTGGGCCACAAGCCTGACCTATATCGATTTCCTCAGTGTGCTCCCTTGACCCCTGGCTTCCAGTTGTGTTTGGTCAACAGGAGGCTCTGGCTGGAGGTGGGGGGACTTTAAGGTCAGGGTCTTATTCCTCTGGCTCCCTCCCATGGGGACATAGCAGGTTGGCTGTACCCCTCTTTCTGAGAGCCCTGGAAAGACCACAGTGCCCTTCTGGCGGCCCTCTCTTACAGGCACACACAGCTGTTCTCTCTGGGTTTCCATAACTTCCCAACTCTTATCCATTCAGGGCAATCAGTTTGCTAGGGCTGCTATAATAAAGTACCACAGCCGGGTGGCTTGAACAACAGAAATTTATTTTCACATTTCTAGAAATCTGAAATGAAATTGTTGCAGGATTGGTTTCTTTTATTTGAGGCTCTGCAGGAGAATCTATTACATGCTTTTCTCTAGCCTCTTGTCCTTGGCAGCCATCCTTGGTGTTCCTCGGCCTGTGGATGCATCACTCCAATCTCTACCTCCATCACCACATGGTGCTCTCTCTGTGTATCTATGTCTGTGTCTATGTTTTCTCTTCTTGTAAGGACACCAGTCGTATCGGATTAGGACCTACCCTAATCAAGTATGGCTTCATCTTAACTTGATTACATCTACAAAGACCCTGTTTGCAAATAAGATCACATTCTGAGGTTCTGGGAAGGACATAAATTTTGGGAGGACACTATTTAACCCAAGACAAGGTCTAAGGGTGGTAATGACTTGTGTTTCACAACTCTTCACTGTAGTAATTAGTCCTTTTGTTAAACTACCCATATCATCCGATTTGAGTGTGTCATCCGCTTCTGGTTAGAACTCTGTCTGGTCAGGCAGTCAGGGCTAGTAAGATGATCAAGGTCCCTCTGGATTATATTATGTCAGAAACCATTAGCGTTTCCATCGCCCTGGAGTAAGATCACAGTCCCTGCCCAGTGAAGGCAACTTATTTATTATTATCTTCATTGATAGAAATTGGAGAGCCTTTTCCAGGCCAGTAGCACAATGCTATTGGCACCAGTCCAGAAACCACATCTAGAACCTTAGTTGTAATTGGCATCACCGCCTGATTAAGTTTGCAAATCTTTACAATCATATTCTAAGATACCTGGCTTTAGCTAACAACAGAGCAAGTTAAATAGCCCAATGTCTGTAGTTACCTAGATACGTGGTACTGCTTTTGGTTTACAATCTTGGCTGTGTGGGAGAATGGCAAAGGGAGAGCCTCTATTTGTCCCTTTCTACTAAAATAGCACTTACTCCATGTATCAGGGAACAAATATGGGGATTCTGCCAGATTTTAAGTATACTTATTCCCATTATATATTCTATGAGTGAAGATGTGACCATAGGATCAGTTTTCTATTTCATCAGATCCAGTGTAGAATGAACCCAGGTCAAGATTCCATCCGTCACTTGATCTCCATCTTCCCCTTTCTGACTAGAGGCCACAGTAGCATTTTGGGGTTCTGAGGATAAGCCTCATAATATTAGGAAACCTTCAGAATTTCCAAGTATCTTCCTTTCCCTGTTTCTCTGCTACCTTGACAAATTGCTGCAGGTTGCTCTGGGCTTGATCTGGGGGTTAGAGTCATTGTTTACACCTGCTACAGGAAATGTCCTCAAAGGGACATGACTTCCTCCTCAATCAGGGAGCTCATGTTTGTGAGCCAGGCACTTATTTAAACATGTGAACTGGGTACTTGTTTATCCACTTTTGAAACATGTATACCATTCTTCAACGGTGCATTAAGAATCATGTGGACTACTAAAAATAAGAATGTTCCCTTTGTGCTATGGTCTGAATATTGGTGTCCCTCAAAAATTCTTAAGTTGGAACCTAATCTCCAATGTATTAATAATAGTATTAAGAAGTGAGGACTTGCCTGGGCCCAATGGCTCACACCTGTAATCCCAACACTTTGGGAGGGCAATGAGGGAGGATTACTTGAGGCTAGGAGTTCAAGATCAGCCTGGACAATATAGCAAGACTCTGACTCCACAAAAAATTAAAAAATTAGCTGGGCATGGTGGTGCATGTGAGCTGTGATTGCACCACTATACTCCAGCCTGGGGAACAGAGTGGGAACCTATCTCAAAAAAAAACAGAATGGAACCTTTAGAAGGTGACAAGGTCATGCATGGGATTAGTGAGATTAGCACCCTTATAAAAGAGACTTAACAGAGCACGTTTGTCCCTTTGACCATGTAAAGATGCAGCAAGAAGTCACCATCCTTGAAGCAAAGAGCAAGCCCTCAGCAGACACTAAGTTTGCTGATACCGTAATTCTGAACTTCCCAACCTCCAGAACTGTGAGCAGTAAATTTCTGCTTATAAGTTACCCAGCCTAAGGCATTTTATTATAGTAGCAGGAATGGACTAAGACAACTTGTTAGGAATATGATCACATATATTGCTGTTCAAGCATTCGTCTGAAAGTGACATGTGTTAAAGTCTATATAAATGTTTATTTACTTAAACAAAGACTTCTATACCTCTACTACATGCCAGGAAATATTCTAAGCTGTTCACAAATATTAACTCATTTAATTTTCACTATTATCCTACAAGATAGGTTCTATTACATACATGTTGTAATTAAGGAAACTGAGGAACAGAGAGGTAAGTAACTTGCCCAAAATCACACACCTGGTAATCAGCCCAGTTAAGATTGGGTACCAGAGTCCATACCCTTTACTGCCATGCTATATGTCCTCAAATGTGCAAATATTTTTCATATGAATTTATATTGTGGAAACCAAATTATTTTAATATAGAATTGGCTGATTGGGTCGATGTAGCTGTCATTATGAGTAAAAATCAAACTGTTGAGTAAATATTAAGCGTTACTAATACATACCATTTTGCTAGATACTGTGCTAGATATTTTATATACATTATCTCTAATTTTACAACAATGCTCAATATGGGTAATACTATCCCTATTTAGGATGAGGAAATTGGGTTTCAGAAAGTTATTGCTATGAAACCTGATGCCACTCAACTCTCAACTGCTGGGCAAGAGGATTAAACCCATTTCCTGGCATTAAATACCTGTGTACCTGAGCCACAGACATGTTAGGAACCTTGTGATGGTGTAGAGCACTCCCTCTGGACGTGATGTCTGACCATGATTACATTAAGGTCCAACAACCAAGAATGAACCCCAGAATACCTCTACTTACTCAAGTGCACATCCTTGGCTCAAATCAACTCACAGAACCGGATCACATACAAGTCCTTTATTCATTGTTAACAGACAATACAATATTTCCTGTGTTAAAGACAAAAGGCCCTGAATTTTGGAGTCAGAAAACCAGAGCCAAAATCTGATTCTCTCTCTCACAAGATGCATGAGTCTAAGGAACTACCTACCCTGGGGGCTCAGTGACCTCCTCCATGAATGGGATTCTTACTGTTACCTCATGACATAGTTTCAAGAGTCAAATTAGGCTGGGTGAGGTGGCTCACGCCTATAATCCCAGCACTCTGGGAGGCCAAGGCAGAAGGATTGCTTGAGCTCAGGAGTTTGAGACCAGCCTGAGCAAGAGTGAGATCCCATCTCTACCAAAAATAGAAAAATTAGCCAGGCATGGTGGCTGGTGCCTGTAAGTCCCAGCTACCTGGGAGGCTGAGGCATGAGGATCACTTGAGCCCAGGAGTTGGAGGCTGCAATGAACTATGACGAGTCCAAAGCACTCCAGCCTGGGTAACAGAGCAAGACCCTTTCTCCAAAACAAAACAAAAAAGAGTCAAATCAAATGATATAATATATGTAAAATTATGTTGTAGGTAAATATAAATTTAGGATAACAAATATCTTTCTGTTTGTTCAAGAGCTGTTTATTATAGCAGACAGATGCATAATATATATTTTGCTTCAACACATCAAAATGCTCACACTTTCTTTGCTTTATAACTCTGTAACTTTGTAAACTCTAATTTAGCTAACTACTAATTTAAACTGGCTGTTTTGTGCCCGTTACTTTGCTATCCCTGTTCCCAGATACATTTATCTCAGTGTCACCTTACTTTGTTCTGATTACTGTCTTTGCCTTAAACAGTGACACCTAACTCTATCCCAAGTCCCTGACCCTTGTTTCATTGCTTCTGAGTACACATTTTTTCCACATTTTACACCTCTGAAATTCGGATGTGTCTTAAAGGGCTTCCTATAATTGCTGTCAGTCAGGCCACAGCGAGACACAGCAGATGCTGCCTGTACTCATCAAAAGGGCCACCAAGACTGGCAGAGGCAGTGTGAGTGACATGGAAGCAAAACTGGAGATAAAAGAGTGGCACAATCTCTCTGACCTTTTTTTTTTTTCATGCTGGTAAAATATACATAATATGATATTTATCATTTTAGTCATTCCTAAGTGTACAATTAAGTTCAATTAAATATATTCATGCACAAGGTATTCACCACTATTTATACCTGAAACTGTTTCATCAACCTTAACAAAAACTCTGTACCCTTTAACCAGTAACTCCCCTCCTCCTCTTCTGGTGTCTGGGCATGAAGAAGTTTTAGGAATGCATTAGCCAAAATATGATGGCATTAATTTGGCTAACATTATATCTGTTAGAAAATATAAAAATCGTTTGTCATGAAAGAGCTTGTATATGGTATAAAAGTAAAATAAACCTAAGTAGCTACATCTATATAGCATATGGCTTGTAGAATTTACAGTGCAAAAAGCCCTCTCCCCCCCAACTGCTCCCGCATTCCCTCCAAGCAGGATGACAGCAGCAGAGTGATCATTGAGAAAGGAGTTTTATCTTCAGGAATCCATTTCCTGAGTTATAGTTTTAATTTAACATCAGATTAAGAATATGAAAAATGCCAGTTTGTTTTGTTTCATGCATAAGTGTTAACACATAATTATTCTGTTACATGTAGATTTATATAGATCGTCATATTCTGGGAATAGGAATAAGTGTCTGGATACGAAGATTTTAAAAGGAATGACGCGACCAGGCATCTGTAATCTGTTTATTCAGTGGTGGCCAGCTTTTTATTTTTTTTATTTTTTTAGTGGTGGCCTTTAGTACACTACCCAGTGTTGTAAATATCCAAAGACCAATTCCAGCGTGTGTTTACTTAACCTTGCACTTTGAGTTAGTTCTGGAGATCAGTTATGCAAATTAACTTTCATCTGATTAGCTAGCTTCAAACAAAACTTCAAAACAGTATTTGCTTAAGCTTGTATATAAAAAATTGGTGTTTTATGATATGAATGTTTCTGAAATGCATTCTACACAACTCTATTCATGCACTTTTAAGAAGCTTGCATAAACTGTGATCAAAGAAATAAAATGATGAAATACTATTTTTAATACATCAGGTTTAGAATTGGTTACAGGGAATATGAACATGACTGATGAGAAAAGCATTAGGAAACCAATACTCACACACAGATGGTGGGAGTATAAATTAGTACAACCTTTCCAGATTGTTTGGCAATCTGTATTCAAATGGTCTGAAGAAAAGTACATGCATTTTAACCCGAGGTTTATCCTGAGGAAATAAATGATCAAGCAAGAATATAGAGGTCTACATGCAAACACACTCATTACAAGGGGGGCAAACTCAGGGATTTCTCACTAAATATTTAAAAGTTAAGGCCTAAAGTCTCTGTTATGAGAGTCCCCTAACTGAATGTGACAAGCAAGAAAGGAGGCATCCTCCTGCCTCCAGCTCCAGAATCGCTGACCAATTTGTGGCACCCATGAGAGGAGCAGGACGGCCCCCATGGAGAATATGCAGAGTGGGACACCTCTGTGGGGGCAGGTGCTCAGGCACAGTATTGGGGCCTGCAGTGGTTGTCTGGCTTGAAGCAGCAGACAGAGCAACGAGAGCAGCCTCCCCGATCTGGGACTGCAGGTGACTCACACCTGGGGCCTCTAGGGAACACTTAGGAAGAGGGAGGGGCTCCTTAAGGGATTGGAAGATTCAGGCAATAATATAACATGACCCAATTTGTGTCTACAAACAGGGGAGATCTGGAGCTATTGGAATTGCATGTATATTATAATTTTTATGTATATATTATATATTATAATTTTGCATATAATTTTATATATATATTATAATTTTACACAATTGGCAATAAAAGATATAACGTGTTTGCATTCAACAAACATATTGAGCACCTACTGTGTGCCAGAAATTATTCTAGGCTCTAGCATCACAAATGTTGGGGTCTACCATTCTGTTTTTGGAACCTAATGCTTAATAGCATATTAAATTACTTTTCATCTTGTATTGATCACATTATCCAGTTTTGAAATTTAAAACAAACTTGAGCTAACAGAAATAGCAGCAATTTGAAATTCCAGATACTGATACTGACCAATATTAATCTTTTTTTTTTTTTTTTTTCAGACAGAATCTTGCTCTGTTGCCTGGGCTAGAGTGCCTTGGCATCAGCCTAGCTCACAGCAACCTCAAACTCCTGGGCTCAAACAATCCTCCTGCCTCAGCCTCCCGAGTAGCTGGGACAGGCATGCACCACCATGCCTGGCTAATTTTTTCTATATATTTCCAGTTGTCCAGCTAATTTCTTTCTATTTTCAGTAGAGATGGGGTCTCACTCTTGTTCAGGCTGGTCTTGAACTCCTGACCTTGAGTGATCCTCCTGTCTCTGGCTCCCAGAGTGCTAGGATTATAGGTGTGAGCCACTGCGCCCGGCCTATTCTTGAAAAAATATGTCATTTATTCAAGTTTTAAATAGAGTTTTATTTTCTCTATAAACACACATATTGTGAATTTTAGAAAATAATCTAAAATGCAAATTTATTGGCTAAGCAGTCAATGCTTTGATAAAGTGGGAATGTTTGTGATCAGAACTGAGTAGAGTTGGTACCAACATTATCAAAAGAAAAAAAAAGAACTGAGGAGAAAAGAAATTTATGAATGTATGATTATCGTTTCAAATGATGATTTTTGTGTATTATTCTAGTATTTACTATATGGTGATCAGTGTGATAAATGATGCTTGTGTTTCATTTCAGGACAAAACTTGTTAGGCTTGTTTAGGACAAAACTTATTTGTCAGGACAAAACACACTTAAGAAACTGTAATGTGATATATTTCCTTATACGCCATAACTTCTGGGAAACTTAGAGCCACTCTCAGTGCCTAATTTAAAAATCTTCTCATTCATATCTTTGGTTGTGTATACCTAGATTTTCTTTAGACAATTGTATCTCTCTTTGGTTTTTTATATCTCCTAATAGTTTGGATATGCTTTATGTTCAACTTCCTGTGTGCCCCGTTAGGCAGCAAGGAAAAGACGATTGGTGCAACCCGTATCTGTGTTTTCCTCCTTGAACATGCAGCTAGACCACATTTCCCAGCATGCCCTCCTCTTGCAGTTGGGTGGGACGTGTGACTGAATTCTAGAACAGTGGAATTTAAGTGGATGTGATATGGATGTCAAAAGCCAATCAGGGCCTGGCACAGTGGCTCACTCCTGTAATCCTACCATTCTGGGAGGCCCAGGCAGGAGGATAGCTTGAGACCAGGAGTTTGAGACCAGCCTTAGCAAGAGTGAGATCCTGTCTCTATTCAAAAAAAAGGAGAAAAGAAAACAAAATTACTTAACCATTCACAGCTTTGTTAAACATGGAATGGATGATAAAATGGAAGTTTTACTAGACCCTAAGGTATTTAGATACCAGATATCTAAGTAGTTATAAGACAAACTACTCTGTAGGAATATCAAAATGATTGTTTGAAAACTATCTCATAACTTTTGATTGCCTTATCCTCATCTAAAATATAAAAGAGGCTGGGCACGGTGGTTCACAGCACTTTGAAAGGCTGAAGCAGAAGGATCACTGGAGCCCAGGAGTTCAAGACCAGCCTGGACAATACAGCAAGACCTCATCTGTACATAAAATAGAAAATAATTAGCGGGTGTGGTGGCATACTCCTGTAGTCCCAGCTACTTGGGAGGCTGACGTGGGAAGATCGCTTGAGCACAGGAGTTCAAGGCTGCTGTGAGCTATAATGGCGCCTGGGTGCCAGAGTGAGACTCTGTGTGTTAATTAACTAATTAAAATATTAAAAAGTCAAAAGTGGAGATGAAGAGAAGATTTATAAAGAGGAGTTTTCTAGAGAGATTCAAGCTGAGTCCCAGTGGGAAAAGGGGGAGAGTAAGTGTTTTTTCAGTTCTCCTCAAGTCAAGAGAGTTGGCCTTCAGTGGGGTCACTTCAAGGGCTATATGATTCCCCTGGAGTTGGAAAGACCTGGTAGACTAGTATTTGATTATCTGATTCTTGGTTGGAAAACATACCAGGTGGAGACTTCTTGGCTAGCTGCTCTCATGGCAAGAGGAGAGGGGAGGAGCTGAATGTCCCTACTCTCAGAGCTTGTCAGGGTAAAAAGAAGCTGAGTGCCCCCCGTGAGTGAGATTTGGGGCACATCTGTGAGAAAGAGCTAGCCAAGAGGGCTGCCTGGAGGGGTCAGGTTCTAAAAGAAGTCTGTGTGGAGCAGATCACGTTAGGGGCTGAGTTGTGTCTAATATGTACCACAAATGAAAAACAACAGGAGTCAAGGGGGCAGAGTTCAACTATTGAAAAATACATCATCACTATCAGTGATTTCTCAACCGGGTATAGTGCACACCTGGGGACATTTGACAAGGTCCAAAGATATTTTTGATTGTCACATGAGTGTGGAGGTGATATGCCACTGGCATCATGGGTAGAGGCCAGGTATGCTGCTAACATCCTACAATGCACAGGACAGCAAATAATTACTTAACCCAAATGTCAAGAGTGCTGAGGTTGAGAAACCCTGATCTACATCATGGAGGAAGAGGGCAAGAGTTGGTGTTAAAATCAGAAAATTGGTTGTGGGAGGGTTGCACAACTCTGTGATGGCCAACAGGTATATGAAAAAGTGCACGGCTGGGTGCAGTGACTCATGCCTGTAATCCTAGCACTCTGGCAGCCTGAAGCAGGAAGATCACTTGAGGTCAGGAGTTTGAGACCAGCCTGAGCAAGAGTGAGACATGATCTCTACAAAAAGTAGAAAAAATTGGCAGGGCTTGGTGGCACATGTCTGTAGACCCAGCTACTTGGGAGTCTGAGGAAGGAGGATCACTTAAATCCAGGAATTTGAAGATGTAGTGAGCTATGATGATGCCACTGTACTCTAGCCAGGCAACAGAGTGAGATTCCACCTCCAAAAAAAAAAAAAAAAAAGAAAAAGAAAGAAAGAGAGAAAGAAAAAGTGTTCAACATCACTAATTATCAGAGAAATGTAGAAATGTAAATCAAAACTATAATGAGATATCATCCCAACACTGTTAACATGGCTTTTATCCAAAAGACAGGCAATAACAGATGCTGACAAGGATGTGAGGAAAGGGGAACCCTCGTACACTGTTGGTGGGAATGTAAACTGTACAGCCATTATGGAGAACAGTATGGAGGCTCCCCAAAAAACTAAGAATAGAACTACTATATGATCCAGCAATCTCACTTAGGGTATATGTCCAAAAGAAAGGAAATCAATATATTGAAGAGATATTTGCACTCCAATATTCATTCCGGCATTATTCACTATAGCCAAGATATGGAGTCAACCTAAGTGCCCATCAATGGATGAATGAATAAAGAACATGTGCTACATGTACACAATGAAATATTATTTAGCCATAAAAAAGAATGAAACTCTGCCATTTGCAACAACATGCATGGAACTGGAGGACATTATGGTAAGTAAAATAAGCCAGACACAGAAAGACAAATTTCACATATTCTTACTCATACGTGGGAGCTAAAAACTTTAAAAATTGAACCCATGGAGATAGGCAGTAGAATGATGGTTACCAAAGGCTGGGCAGGTTAGCAAGGAGATGGGGATAAAGTGAGGATGATTAATGGGCACAAAAATACAGTTAGATAGAATGAATAAGATCTAGTATTCAGTAGCACAATAAGGTGACTATAGTTAACAATAATTTATTATATATAATGAAATATCTGAAAGAGTGGAATCGGAATATTCCTAACGCAAGAGATGATAAATGCTTGAGATGATGGAGACTCCAATTACCTTGATTTGACCATTACACACTGTATGTCTGTATCAAAACATTGCATGGATCCCATAAATATATACAACTATTATATACCCATGATAATTAAAAATAAAAAAAGAATAGACTAAAACTTTAAAAACCACTCTATTATACACTTTAAGTGGGTAATTTATAATATGTGTAAATTATATCTCAGTATAGCTATTATAAAGCAGTGGACATTGCAACATTATAAAAATACATTTGGAATAGAAAAAATGTTAATATATGTAACCAATACATTGAATAAGCAGGGCTCATGGAAGTTAACCAGAAGAAAGCTTTATTTTTGTGTCCCACTGTGGCTTTACAATCTGTCCATTGGAAGAAATTCGTCACCTACCCCTGGAAGATTTTTTTTTTTGTTCATTCCCATGGCATGAAATTACAACTAATGGCATCAAAATTCACTTATATCTATTGATACTGTCCAAAAAAAGAAAAAAATAGCTGAAGAGCACATATTAGAATGAGGTAATTTTGTGATGTCTGCAATCGCAAGCCTGAGAGATCACTGGGGGGACAAAAATGAAGCAAAGGGAGAAATTTACTGAGCTTCATTGATAAAGAACCTCTGGGCTACAGCACAGAGGGAGAAGATTTCAAGTTATGGTTTTTGCACTGACTGCTTTAAATGCCATGCATAATAACATGCATGTGACCAGCAGTGTGCCATAATTTTGGATTACTGTAACTGAATATCTGAAGCTGAGAACTGCTGGTAATTGGAAAATTACTGATTCAAATTTCTTAAAGTACTATATTGTAAATGACTGGCTCACAAAGTGTGGTCCGGGTACCTCCAGTTATTTCTGAGGACCTCACAGTTATAGGGGTTAGATATACGTCTGTTAAATGTTTATAGTAGACTATTGCTTATACTATTATTATTTAGCATGAGTCAATTTTATTTATTTTATATAAATAGAAATTTATTTAACTTTGTATAATATTTAATAGATTTCACCTTGCCAGTATTGTATTAAATCAGCTCTAGTCTTGCAGTGAGTTGATCTGCCTTTGTTAAGCAGTAGCAACACAATGAAGAGATTGAATGGGGGAAATGAGTGACACCTTGACCTCCAAAACGGGATCAAAAGTTTGAGAACTAGAGGTTTAAAAAAAAAAAAAAAAAAAAAAAAAAATTGTAATAATAATTAATTTTACTGTAGCACCACCTAGTGGAAATTTAGAAGAAATAAATTGGTTTTTAGTCTTTCAAACAAGGAAAAATGCAACAAAAACGAGGACTCATTTAAAACCCAATTCAATATGATAAACTACTGTTCTGGCAGGCTGATTAGACACCCAAATCTTTCCTACCATCACTTATAACTGTTTCCAAGTCGCCTGAAGACAGAGACAGATATTAAGTGCCATCGGGTTATCTTCTGCAACCTCATCCGTCACTCCCAGCTCTTTGATTTCTTGGAGTTTCCTTTAATTGTTTTTGTTTTTCAATTGTTGTATCTCCATATCACCAGAAAGTCCATTAACCACAGTTATAACTAAGTGGTATTCAAAACAAAAATAAGAGGTGAGCAGTTTGTAGAGGCTTGCCCTGTGTCCATCCTGACTGTGGATCCTTAAGTGATCCACCTTGGGGGCTCCCTTGCTTCTCATGAAGCATGCTCCAGTAGAAAGTCTTTTCTTGTATGTTCTGAGAATAATTAAATGAAGTGGCAAACTCAAAAAAGAAAAAAAAATCAGCTCAATGTAAATTTCACTTCCTAAAGTGATCAAGGAGACCAATATGCTCCATTTAAAAATAGGAAGCAACTTTATATTTGTAAAACTCCTATTTTTTTCTAGTTATAAACTGAGACATATTCATGTTATGTATTTTACAAAATACAAAAGTATACTAGAATAAAATTCATTCATAATTCCATCATTAAAGAATGTATATAATTTCAGATATTTTTTTCTTTGCCCATATGTATATACTTCTATTTCAAAATGGAGTTTATGTTGCAGTACTGTTTTCACTAAACACTTCTTTGGTTACATCAAGTCATTAAATATTTATAACAATGTTTCATCGATGGATCCAGTAAAAATACATATAATTTGAACATATGCTTTGGCAAATTAGCAAGAGGAAAACCTGAAAAGGACTAGTGTTTGAGTTTGAACAATTTCATGAACTAGATAGACAACCTAAAGCTAGTACTTAAATTTGTTAAAGGTCAGTTTCTTTTCAATAAAATAGGAATAAAGTCAATTTCATAAAGTTAATTGAAATAAAAGACACATTGTGTAAATAAAATAGTATACAGATAGTAAATAGTAACAATAGCTACAAGTCTGTGATGTACACTAAATACACATAAAAATCATTCATTTATGCTGGAAATTCATTTTATGGTTATTAGAATTAACCTAGCTATCACAACTAAGCCTTAAAACTCCTTTATTTTGAAGAACATTAGTATAATTTGCTTAAAAATGTAATCAATTCAATAGTGTTAAATTGTTACAGCATACATATTTTATTAGAATGTGTCTAAACTTAAATAAAAATTCGCCAAATACATACCATTTTGTCAAGTTGTGAGAATGATGAGGCTTCAGTTTTCACCTCTATGTATTGAACTACTAACCCACATCCAACGTCATGACCCGTCGTCATGACATATTTCAGGTTATCTTCACCCAAGAACATATTGAAGTCATTTAAAAATGAGATTAAACAATTAAACAACATAAATATATTGTTACATATTTTTAAATTTTAACTAACATATATATGGTGAATATTTATATAGTTTCCAATATTTTTTATTTATAAACTGTTATTACCTGTATTTATACATCTTTGTGTGCAAGTCCAATTATTTCCTTAGGATACACTCCCTAGAAATGAAATTGTAAAAGTAATGCCAATTTTGAGTAGAAATTATGACAAGCTGCACGGGGCTGTTCTTCATGGAATCACCCCACAAAGACAGATAAAAGACTCCTCAAAGTGAATTAAAAGTAAGTAATTCTGCGGTGACCAACAGTAAGCTACCAAGAAAGCCACCTCTTTTACTATCTAGCTAGACCCAGGTATTGAGTTTATAATATCTGAAAGAATATTTGGAGTACATCTTAGTACAGGTTCTCTAGAAACAGTACCTGAGAAGGCAGTCTGCTTGCAGGGTGTTCATTAGGGTGTGTACTCAGCAGTGACACTTGTAGGGAAGCCAGGAAAGTACGACTGGACAGAACTGGAACCGCCTAAGCTGTGATGGGGCACCTGGGAGGCCCGATCAGTCCCAGAGACAGCGCCTTCAGAGATGAGGGAAGGAGACGGGCCTGTGCACCTGTTAGCAGCCTCCAGCTGGAGGTTTTTCCAGGTTCTTGGTGATCATGGGGAGAAAAGAATTTCAGGATGCACCACGTAAGCCAAGTGACAGCAGTATTTATTATTATTATTATTATTGAAAGCAGAAGTACACTTTCAGAGAGGATGGCCAGAGTTGAAAAGAGCAGCTACACTGGGAGGAAGTGGTTTTTGGTCTTTTGAAGTCTTATTAAGTGAGGGGAGGAATATTCAAGGTTAAGGGGTTGGTTTTTACTAAGAATTTGGGTAGTAATTCCTAGAATTGGGATCCCTCCCATTTTTATACTTTATATGGTTGTCTCAGAACTGTCACAGTGATTTTAAGGCAGAGACATTTTAAAACTGCAATGCAAATGATATCGTAATTAGCTAAAGTTCATGTAAGGTGGCAGAGATAGCTGATGAGCCAGCTGAAGGCGGTTCTTGCCGGCAGTTATCAGCCCCCCTAGTTAGCTTCCGCCTGAAGGTTGTTTGCTTTAATACCTGCACCCAATCTTCAAGTGCCTGCATCCAGTCTCAGCCCTGTCTGCCAGTCTCCTACTGTAACACCCCCACCCCAACCAGTAACTGGATGCAAGCTGTCTCTGGGGGTAGCCGTAACCCTGGGCAAGGCAGCCTCCTTCTGCTGAGGGCAATTGCTGGGGAGGGACAGTGAGCCATCGGCAGCCAACAGCGAGTGCAGCTGGGAAAACGAGGGCATCAGCCCTGAAAGGTGGGCTCTGGGCAGTACACCGCGGCGCCACTACACCACGGCACCACTACTGAGTCCACGTTCTCTGGTCAGTCTTCCCAAAACGTTACTTCTCTCACTCAGCTAAGACATTGATGACATCTCAGCAAACAATGAGCAGATAGTTCATGCTTGACCATTACCTGAATTGCAGATTTTCTATGCTGTCAGTTAAACATAGGCTCATTTGTGTTATCAGACAATTCAGAGGTCTGACATCCTCTGTGAAAGCTGAGAAGCCTAAAAAAAATTGCATCTAAATGAAGGCCACTGCCTGTCTAAGGAGATAGACAATCCAAAGAGGTATGCTGAAGGTCAGAGTCTCCTTAGAATTTTTCAAAAACTTTCTTTCCAAAACATAGATAAACAAGGGCTTGAGGACCTAAAATTCCACTCTATGTAGCATCGGATTATGGCCTCAAGAATTTCACCCTGTGAAATGAGGAGGCACTCCTGGGATTCTAAACTTTATTCAGTTAGAACAGGAAGCAGTCACTAAAGACATACAAATAAACAGCAGTTTGTACAGGAGACTCGCAAATTGACTCCATTGCTGTTATCAAGGTTAAGACTTTCCATAGGCCAGGCACAGTGGCTCATGCCTGTAATCCTAGCCCTCTGGGAGGCCGAGGCAGGAGGATTGCTTGAGGCCAGCAGTTGAAGACCAGCCTAAGCAAGAGCGAGACGCCCTCTCTACAAAAAATACAAAAATTAGCCGGGTGCTGTGGTGTGCGCCTGTAGTCCAGCTACTCAGGCAGTTGAGGCAGGAGGATCACTAGAGCCCAGGAGTTTGAAGCTGCAGTGAGCTATTATGATGCCACCACACTCTAGTCTGGGCAACAGAGCAAGACTTTGTCTCAAAAAAAAAAAAAAAACAACAACAAAGACACCATAAAATGATAAAATGCACCACAGTCCTGAAGCTGGTGAAAGGAAGTTTCTTTGTCATGTTGTTCCTTAATGTCTTCTGCAGATTTCAAATGGGGGTGGAGAAATTCTGCTGCTCCTCCTGATGTTTTTTTCTTTTGTTTTTATTCTTTAGAGACATGGTCTAGGGTCTCGCTTTGTCACCCAGGCAGGAACAGAGTGGTTTGATCATAGCTCAATGTAACCTGGAACTCCTGGCTCAAGTGAACTTCCCATCTCAGCCTCCTACAGGCATGCACCATATCCGGCTGATTATTTTTATCTTTTGTAGAGACAGGATCTTGCTGTGTTGCCCAGGCTGGTCTCAAACTCCTGGCCTTAAGCGATCCTCCCACCTGAGCCTCTCAAAGTTTTGGGATTACATGAGTGAGCCACCACACCCAGCCATCATGATGTTTTCCTTAACAGGATCTATTTTTCTCTTCTGAATCCATAGAGCATCCTGTTGGATTTTCAAACAAACTTCTTCATTTGTTGGATATTGGAGTGCACATGCCAAACTTCATGTTCTGTATTGATGGGCGCAAGATCCTGCAACTTTTTGCAGAAAAGTATTGTCTTTTCAGTATTTGTTTGGTGCTTTCTTACCTTCTCTAGATATGTTAGGATTACAATTAATGATTCCCTGACTACACGGTTTAAGGAGATAATATTTGACTTTTTCTGCATCTTTGAAAATGAGTTCTATCATTTCAATTTGCAAAAGATGGTCTTCGTCCCTGGATGTAGACACTAGTAATTCCTCCAACTGTCAGCTCTTCTCAGCACATTCCCAGCCCAGCTGTTATGTTGCATCACCCTGCTGTGCTGGGACCAGGCTTTCTGCCTCCAGCCCCAACTCTGGTTCTCACTTCCAGAAGCTACAGCCCATAACTCAGAGCTTCTAACTATATTCTAAGTGAATTCAAGTCTAATTCTGTAAAAGAATCATTTCTCCAAAGAAGCAACATAATTCTGCTAAAGCCTATCTTGATCATTTTTTACAAGTTCTTATTATTTTAATTTCACATTTCATAAATTAATAAGTAGAGCATTTTCCACATGTTTATTGGTCATTTGGGTATCTTCTTTGGTGAATTCCTGGCCCATTTTTCTACTGGAAATGTGTTTCTCTTCCTATTGATTTGTACATTAAGGATATTAACCCTTTTTCACCCAATCTGTGATTTATTTTTTAATAAAAAAGTGGAGAACAATCGGAACTGGCTATACCAAAAGTACTTCAGATTTAACTCTTGCAACTGAGCTCAACATTCTCCCATTACAAACTGGTGTCTTTTTGATATGTTCATAAATCTGTCCATGATATCACTCTTCTTTTAATCTCTAAGGTTAGAATTTTCCAAGTTATTTTTAACTTGTCTTTCTACAACATCCCTGGGTTTTAGTCCATTCAAGCTGCTATAACAAAGTACCACCTGGGTGGCTTATCATCAACAAAAATGTTAGTTCTCACAGTCCCGGGTAGTGGAAGTCATAGGTCATGATGTCAGCATGTTTGGGTTCTGGTGAGAGTCCACTTCTGGGTTGCAGACTCCTGGCTTCTTGTAGCCTCACCTGGCGGGAAGAAAGTGAGAGAGCTTTCTGGGGTTTCCTTTATAAGGGCACGAATCCCATCGATGAGGGCTCCACTCTCCTGACCTAAGCACCTCCCAAGGGCCCCACCTGCTAATATTATCACCTTGGAGGTTAGGGTTTCAATATATGAATTTTGGGAGAACACAAGCCTTCAGTCCACTGCAGTCCCTTACATCAGCAGTCCCCAACCTTTTGGGCACAGGGACCAGTTTCATGGAAGACAATTTTTCTATGGTCGGTAGAGGGATGAGGGGAGGCGGAGCTCAGGCGGTGACGGGAGCAACGGAGAGCGGCTGTAAATACAGATGAAGTTTTGCTGGTTGGCTAGTCCACCTCTCACCTCCTGCTGTGAAGCCCCCCCCTCCACCCCCGTTCCTAAGTTTCACAAAAGATAATTTTTTCACGAGAGAGGGAGGGGGAGGAAGGTGGGGGAGCTCTGCAGCGAGGTCCCTAACAGGCTGCAGACCGTTACTGGCCCATGGCCGGGGGATTGGGGACCGCAGCCTTATATCACCAACCTATCATCAGATTCTACCATTTCTTTCTTTAGAATAAATGCCTCTGTTATTCTCCCCATGTATATTTCATTTTTTTCTCCACTGTCTTAAATCATCCTCTCTTCTCGTTCTTCAATTATATATGTGAATATATTTTTATATATAAAATACATATGTTTTATATATTATATATATATGGGGGGTGGCAGAATCTGGCTCTGTCACCCAGGTTAAAGTGCAGTGGCATCATGATGGCTCACAGCAACCTCAAAGCCCTAGGCTCAAGCAATCCTCCTGCCTTAGACTCCTACATAGCTGGGACTGTAGGCATGCACCACCACACCCGGCTAATCTCAAACAATCATAGTGGTACCATCTAACAAGTCTCCTTGCATCCAGTATTCCCCAATGGGAAAAAATTAACTTTTACCTCAAAGGATACTTGTGTAATTTCAAGACTGACCTCGGATACGGGAAAATGAGCTATCAGAATTCCAGAGTAAATGTAGGTTTTACGGTTTTAAACATGTGAAAAAAAGGCTGATAATAGTATCATTTAAAAAAATGTAGGCATACAGGCCACAAGCAGAATCTCTAGGAGTAGAATTAAACAATCAAAGCATTTTTAAGAAAGTCGACTAGAGCAGATTACATAATCACAACCATTCATTTTACAGGTGAGAATACAGGAACCCAAGAGATTCAGTAAGTTGTTTAAGGATACATCTAATTATTATATGTTTATATGCTTATAAATTATGTATATTATAACATATATACAAGCATTTTAGAGTGTGATATAAATAAGAAATAAAAAATTTAAAATCATGTTATTTTATTAATGGTATAAAATATTTTTTGCTCTCATTATCAATATTTTTGTTGAAGGCTAAGTAAATGTGTATAATCCTTTTTTAAAATTTTGAATGATCATTTTTTGATATAATCCAAAAGTTGAGTTGTAAGTTCAGCTTATTTTGATAATTGATTATAAAAAAGATACTTCACCAAAATATGTAGATCTAATATTTGTTTTTCAATTCCATACACTTGCTCAAAAGGTTGTATTGAAAAACAGTAAATTTCTACTTTTCCTGATGTCAATCAACTGTTCTCAATAAGTAAGTAGAAGGCACTGTAGTTTCAAATCTTAAAAAAAGTTAGAATCCCCTTGAAGTGCTTCACTTACAAGTGGAAGACTTTAAAATATGTTAGAAAAAAATCTGTTTCTAAATTTCCTAAGTGTGTAGAGATATAAGAACTTGTATAGGTGATATATCTGTATCTATTTCAAAAATAAAATCATATGATGGTTTTCAAACTCTCATTGTCAAAATACTTTTGTGTCCTTTTGAAAAAAATAGTTTTGTATTTATTGTTAAAATGTCACGTGAACTGACAGGTTAAATGTGAGTGTGTTTAAGTATCCACTAGGTGGAGTAATAATAATAATTTGATGATACTTATTAAAGGTCAAGAAAGTTGGAACTTTTTTTAACTTTTTATTGAAGATTAATGTATACAAAGCATGTATAGTTAACTGCAAATGGTTAATAGATCTAAATGTTAGAGCTAAAAATATATAAAACTTTTATAAGAAAATATAGAAGAAAATCTTTGTGACCGTGCTTAAGGCAAAGATTTCTTAGATAGGACACGATAAAAATGAATCATAAAAGGTAAAATTGATAAATTGTACTTAATAAAAATGGAAAACTTCTGGTCTTTCAGAAAAGAACTACTGTGAACAGGAAAAGAAAAACCACCAACTGAGAGAAAATATTTCCAAACCACGTATCTGATGAAGGACCTGTATTTGGGCTATATAAAGAACACTTACAAGTCAATTAGAAGACACATAATCTAATAAAAAGAAACAAAATATTGTGAACACACATCACCAAAGAAGAAATAGAATGGCAAATAAGCACATGAAAAGATACTCATCATTAATTTGTAGGGAAAAAAATTAAAACCACAGTGAGATATCTTTACACAGTTATTAGAATGTCTAAATTTAAATGGGTTGACAATGAATGCAGACAGACATAAACAAAGTGGAACTCTCATAAATTTCTGGAGGGAATGCAAAACTGTACTGCCATTTTACAAAACATAATTCAACAGTTTCTTATAAAATTAAATATATATTTACCATACAACCCAGCAATCCCATTCTTAGACATTTAATCAAGAGAAATGAAATCACCACAAAGATCTGTAGGTGAAATGTTTATTCTTAATAATGAAAATCTGGGAAAAAAAACATAAATGTCCATCAACTGGTAAATGGATAAACAGATTGTGGATGAACATGGATAAACATACTTATAGTGGAATACTACTCAGCAATAAAAAGGAATGACTAACCAATACATGCAATAACGTGAATGAATCTTTTTGTTTTTGTTTTTGTTTTGAGACAGAGTCTCACTCTGTTGCCCGGGCTAGAGTGCTGTGGCATTAGCCTAGCTCACAGCAACTTCAAACTCCTTCTGCCTCAGCCTCCCAAGTGGCTGGGACTACAGGCATACACCACCATGCCCAACTCATTTTTTCTATATATTTTTAGTTGTCCAGCTAATTTCTTGCTATTTTTAGTAGAGATGGGGTCTTGCTGTTGCTCAGGCTGGTGTCGAACTCCTGAGCCCAAACGATCCACCGGCCTCGGCCTCCCAGATTGCTGGGATTACAGTCGTGAGCCACTGTGCCCGGCCAACATAGATGAATCTTAACAGTATTACAAATGATGCTACCACAAATAACCTACATTACATATGTCATTTTGCAATTGTGCAAATATATATGATAAGTTATCAAATTATTAGAAGGGAGATTAGTGGGCCAAAGCACATATGTTTGTAATTTCGATAGAGACTTCAAAATTGCCTTCCTTAGAGGCTGTACAAATTTACATTCCCACCAGCAACGTAGAAGGAACCTATTTCCTCAAAACCTCATCAAAAGCATGCGTAGAATTCTTGGATTTTTGCTAATCCAAATGGCATCTTGGCATATTTAATTAGTATTTCTCTTTACAGAGAAGCTCTAATATACTACCTGGTACTCAAATCATCTTACACATCCCCTGAAATGTGGTGTTTCGAATGCCCTCAACCTCACCTTTTGCCTGGTGAACCCCTACTTTTCCTTCAAAACTCTTACCACCTTTGTGAAGCTTTCCTTGGTTCTGTTAAATTGATATAACATTGCTTTCCTCTGAACTACTGTTGTAATTTCTGTCTACCACCCTACATTTCATGGTGAATTACAACTGTTGGTCTGCTCCAATTCACTGTGAGCTCCTGGGCATATTGGAGGGTTTGTCTAAGTTCCATAAGACAAGGGCTGCAATTCATTCAACTCTTACTCCAGAGCTAGTAGGGTGTCTGGCACAAAATAAGACTACAATAAATGGCTACTGAACTGAAAGGAATGGTCTGTGCAGAAACAAACGTGTTTCTGTAACTACATATGCACGAATGAATGCACATTTATAAAAGAAATTTTCTGATGAATAAATCCGTCTAACAGTATAATTCTGTATGTAATGGTGATTTGTCTCAAACTTTTTTCCCTGAGAACTCACATTTTAAAAACTAAAATTTATGTCATTTGGCAAGCTGTCCAGTATGGTCCATAAACAGCCAGTGGAATGAGAGAGCCAAGAATCTTCATTTTACATTGGGTTCAACTTGTTTGTAATGGACGTAAAAGACAAGATCATCTGAAATGCTGGTGTAGAATGAATTTACTACCTTCTCTGACACTCGGAGGCAGGAGAAATCCTTCTGGTGGCACCATGAAACAAGATCTGCTATATGAGGTGATGTGCAGCAGATATTTCAAAGTGAATTCAGGTGCCTTGGAATGTGCCACCCAGAGAACAAGTGTCTGTACCTCTAGTTTGGGCAGCTCTTGTTTGGCCAAGAAAACGTCTCATGATCTACTCATCAAAGAGTAGACAGTCAGGCATAATGCCTGGAAATAAACTTTATATACCAACACCTCACAAACTCAGTCAGGAAGATGAATATCTTATCCTCATCCATAGTCAGCACAGAGGCTGATAATATTGTAGATAATAGCTTAGCAAAGACAAGAAGCCTTTCTTTAAGACTCATGGCCACTCCTAAAGAATCAATATGAGGGAAGGCAGAAGAGGACTACTATATGCTATTTAGCAAATATTTCTTAAATAATTATGTAGTGGACATCATGTTAGGCAATGGGGACAAAAAGTTGAATAAAATATAGTCTCTACCCTAAAAGAGCTTAGGGTCTATTTCTGAATATGAACAATAGTAATATCACATATTTCTACAATACTTTTCAGTTTACAAAGCACTGCGCATATTGCAAATTCACTGATCTGCCCCTTTCCACACTACCAAGATGTAGAGGCCATCAGCAAATACAAAGTGCTATATGGAAGTTCAAAGGAAAGAGATTCCTTGTACTGGGTGGTAGGAGTGGGGTGGGAAGTGAAGACTTCAAGGAGAAGGAAGCTTTCAAATGAGCTTTGAAAGGTGAACATATCTCAATAGACAATGATTTGTGGCAGTCATTGTAGGAAATAACTTGTGCATAGATATAAAGTCAAGAGAATGTTAGGGAAGAATTTAGCAGAAGTATGAGAAACATAACTTGGCTGCAATAGAGGAGTAGAAGAAAATAAGGTTGGAAATACAGATTCAGGAATGTATGCTTAATTTATCCAGATTTGGGGCAGTTGAATGAAATAAATTGTATTTTATTCTGAGGTAGGAAGATCAACTTAACTACAACTGAGCACCATCAGGACAGAAACTCTCAGCAAGGCTGGGCCATAGGCATTTTCACCATCCTTCAAAAGAGTTCTTTATTTATTTCAAGCTCTTCTGCCTAGGTTAGCATCAAAATCACTTGATCTTTTATGACAGTCTCCAAAAATTCTGTCAAGAGTACCCGCTTCCTAATCAAGTCACTAATCTCCAAGTCATATAGATATCTTCTCTTTCCCCATTCTCTCCTATATAGCAGTTGTCTCTGGAATAGTGACAACTTGACTATTCTAGTAAAAGAAGTAAATATTTGCTTGTGTGTGGATTTTGATGTTTTGTAAGGATCAGGAATAGTTTTAATAGTGCAAACCTAGTTTTGTAGTAAAATATGTTTATTAATAACTGAGATTATATTCATCAAGATTCTTTTATATAAAATACGTGTGTCATTTTTCTACAACTCAGTATCATGCACACTCTTTTGCACTTTACCAATTATTGGACATGTAGGTTGTCCCAAATGTTTGAAGTGACAAAGAATGAAGAGTGGTTAAAATTAGATGAAAATAAGTTACTATTAAAAAGTACAATTCTGCATTCATCGGGTGTCAGGCAAGTGGGAGGGGTGAGGAGGGGATGGGTATATTCCCACCTAATGGGTGCGGTGTGCACCGTCTGGGGAATGGGCATGCTTGAAGCTCTGACTCAGGTGGGGCAAAGGCAATATATGTAACCTAAACATTTGTATGCCCGTAATATGCAGAAATTAAAAAAATAAAAAAAATTTAATTAAAAAAAAGCATACTAGAAAAAACAATTCTGCCATTGGGGGGAAAACAAAAATGGACAACAATGCTCAAAGATGCATACAGCATTACAAAACCATTCTCATCACCCAAATGACATGTTGACCAGCCTGCTTTCCTCCAAAATATCTTTGTTCAAATTGTTTTCAACCTTACAGTAATGGTACACTATGTGCTGAGTACTATACCAGCCAATGATGATATGAAAGATGAAATACTTGATCCTTATCCTCAAGGAACGTTAAGGGACACAGGCAATATAAAAGATTCCCAGGGTGCTATGGAAACACAGAGAAAAGGTATCCAACCTCGTCTGAGAGGATCTTCTCAGATATCTTTGGACACAATAATAGAAACGAGCCCTGAAGGATGAATATGTGTTAGGCAAAGAAGTGGCTGAGAAGGGGAGTGTAAAAGGACTTCCAGGTAGAGGGAACAACCTGTGCAAAGAGACAGAGCCAAGAGTGAATATGGTACATTGAGAGAATTCTAAGTGCTATACTGCGGCTAGAAGGCAGATGCGTAGGTGTAGGTGAGTTGGAGGGAGTTAGGAGGCAGACCACTAGAAGACAGGTATACAGAGTGGCTGTGCTCAATACAGGTACTCTACAGTAAGGGAAAATTATAATTCTTATTGATTTCAGTTCATATTTTAAAAATTGCTTCTTAAAATATAATTTAAATTAAACCTAATATTAGTACAATAATACAAATATATAAATTATAAAAAATAAATAAAACTACATTGGGGATGAGTCCAAAATTGTTTTTCTGGTATGGGTATGGGTTTAGTGAAGTTTGGAGACAATACCCTAGGTGCAGGGAAAGCAGGAGGGATTTAGGGAGGGAAGTGTGTCAACAAGACGTGAAACCCTGGCAGCTGGGTGGAGGATGACTGATGGCAGAGAGCACAGAAGCCGTCCAGAGGCAGGGAGTCAACGCGAGCAATCATGACAGCTGAAACGTGACACGTGGCAGTGGGAGTGGGGAGAAAGTGACGTATTAGAGCAATATTTAGAAGTACAATAGATAGGACTCAGGAAATTAACACTTTTTGGAGTGCAAAGGAAAAAGAACAGAAATAACAGAAACAGAAAGAGGAAGATGAAACCTTTGTGAAGCACCAACAATCAAAAGTCAAGAGCAGAATAAATTAGTTCGGCAACCTTACAGGATGCATATCCTTGTATAGTCCACTGTTTATGATATTAGTTTAACGGAAGAATACATTTTAAGTTCTAAATTTCCAACCCACACAAGTATAACACATAAACATGTTGTTGAAGATCCCCAACTCAGAAGTAAAAACATTATCATATTCTGATGGAAGGAAACATTTGAAACGTAATGAGTTACAATGGAAGTGGTTTAAAGTTCCGAATTCATTTCCACTTGTAAACACCATCCAATGTTGTAACAGAGAGGGACATAATTATAAGGGTATTTGGTCTCTAAATTCTTAAGAGAACCCCCATGTGGACACAATGTAAAGGTACGGATAATGTCTAAAGGGAGGCACAGCGTGTAGGAGTGAAAATATTATGCTTTTATTCTCAAACTCTCACTGCAAGTTCATTTGGAACATTGTGATAGAATGCTTTGTCAATAATGGCTACACTTTTCTCCCTGTTTTATACTTAAATATGGCACATTATCTTATTTTGCAGCCAACTTACCTAGCAAAGAATATTTCTTTATTATATATATAATAAAAATCTGAAAATGTTCGGAGCCCTAGCCACTAATATTCTTTTTGTCCTCTCTGCTCTAGCCTTACTAATTTCAGTCTCAACTCTCAAACATGCTCTTCCCTCTCCTACTCTTCTCCCTGTCACATTTGCTACATTTGCTTTGGGTATTCTTATTTTTCATGTTTCAGCTTAGGTCAAATTTTATCAAGAAGGCATTTACCGTACCTCTTAAAGTTTAAATACTTTTGCTATATGCTCCCATGTACTTCCCTTTTGGTAACATTTATTTGACTTATAATTATTTTTTACTACCTGCCTCCCCATGGGACTGTAAATATCATGTGGGCAAGGACACTGCCTGGCACATACTCGGCACTCAATAAATATCAATTGAATTAAATTGGGCTTTATAGGCCAAACATATAAATCAGGCTAGAATCTTCACCTCCAATTCAGACATGTGAGAAATATAACTTGCCTGCAAGGTGGCCTGTGGCCCCAGCTACTCAGGAGGCTGAGGCAGGAGGATCACTTGAATGCAGGAGTTCAAGTTCAGCCTGGGCAACACAGCCAGACCCCATTTCCAAAAATATATATACATATGTGTGTACATATACATATATAAAATTTGATTTCTACAGTTCAGCTTGCTTTCTATTTCAAAGCATCATTTTAGGAGGCTGGCAGAAATTTTGTCTTGGTCAAGTCAGTGTCTTTCCCTCTTTTTCCTCTCATGATTGTATGGAGCCAAGGTACTTATGGAAATGACACTTTTATCCTCAATGTCATTGTCCTCTCAGTCACTTGAGATACACATTCCCCATTTGGCCATTAGAATGAGTTCAAGCAGGTGTCTCTGGAGACTTCCTTGTTCCTATTCCACGACTCCTTCAAGGCAGGGTTTCTCTCCTCTACTTCTCTGTTCCTTGGTCAGTAGGACTCATGCTGCTGAATGTTGCAACAGGGCCCAGGGGAACTCCCTTTAGGCTGTCTAAGCCCCCATCCACTCGGACACACCACACAGCTGCTTTCTTTGCGTCTCGCTGCCTCCCTGGAGTCCACTCTAGAAGTAAGAAAGGGGGACTCACATACCCACCTGGGCTCGTGCTCCCTGGAGCTCAGGAGGGGCAGCCTTTTTCCAGAGCCCTGCCATGCCTCTCCTCTCGGACTCTCCAAACTCTTCTCAATCTTGAGGATTCTTGTTTGCAAAGAGTGTAGAGAACTTTGGAAGAGGAAGAGCTGTATTTTCTGATGACATCTTCCAACTCTTTTACTCTTCATTAGTTCTCCGCCTTTAAAACTCAAAAACCAGGAAGAGACTCCCTCCAACCATTTTTCTTTTTTTTTCTGTTTTCTGTAGCCACATGCCTTCCCTGAGTGCAAACAGAAGGCTCTAGCTGCTGCTTAAATATGAAAAAAGGATCATCAAGAAGCAAAAGGAAAATGTCGACAAAGAGATTGGAAGGAAAGTGACAAATATGGCAAAACCAGTATTCTGCTTAATGTTCATGAGAAAAATTTTGACTACGAAAGGAAATATTGGTGATGGGTTACAAAAGAGGAATTTAGGATTATTTGCATGTTGTTAATGTGAGAATGTGGTAAAGTACAATTACCGTACTGTTTTATAGACCATCCCCCAGCATTTTCTCAGCGAGAACACAATTGGGGAAGTCCCTGCTGGGCCCCAAGCCCTGGACACATGGTTCACAACAAGGCTGTGAGGTGGGCACCGTGACTCCATTTTAAAAATGAGATAACTGAGGAAGTGTTAAATAATTTACTTCAGACAACACAGCTATGGGTGGCTCGGCAAGGATTTGAAGCCAGATATGTAAGTGAAAAATTCATGCATTTCCACTATTTTTCACTGCCTCTCATAGAATTTTGGATTCCTGATTTAGTCCAATGCAGTATTTTGTTATATTTCTCATTTTATTTTATAACTTTTTTAATTCTCCAAAATGTATCCTCTTATTTTTTCAAAATTAAGATACTTTGGCATTCTTGAAGGAGATTCATAAGGTATAGCATTAGTTTTCTAGGGCTGCCATAACAAAGTCCTACTATCTGGGTGGCTTAAAAGAACAGAAATTTATTTTCTCACAGTTCTGTAAACTATAAGTCCAAAATCAAGATGTTGGCAAGGCCATGCTCCCTCTGAAACTTGTAGAGGAGCATCTCTCCTCTTCCTACCTTGAGTGGTTTGCTGTCCCACGACTTATAGCCACCGCATGTCAGTCTGCCCCCATCAGCACATGGCTTTCTCCCTTCGTGTCTCTGTGTCTCTTCTCTTCTTATAAGGACACCAGTCATATTGGATTAAGGCCTCCCTCTACTCCAGTATGACCTCATCTTAACTAATTACATCTGCAGAGACTCTATTTCCAAATAAGGTCACGTTTTGAGGTACTGGGGGTTAGGATGTCAATGTACCTTTTGTGGGGAGGGGATACATTTCAACCCATAACATCTGTGTTCTAAGTACTTTTTTTTTTTTGAGACAGGGTCTCTCTGTCCTCCTGGTTAGAGTGCAGTGGAATCATCCTAGCTCACTGCAACCTCGAACCCCTGGGCTCAAGTGATCCTCTTGCCTCAGCCTCCCAAGGAACTGGGACTAGAGACACAGGCCACCATGCCCGGCTAATTTTTTCTATTTTTAGTAGAGATGGGGTCTCTTTCTTGTTCAGGCTGGTCTCAAACTTCTGAGCTTAAACGATCCTCCTGCCTCAGCCTCTGAGAGTGCTAGGATTACAGGTGTGAGCCACCATGACTGCTTCTAAATACTTTAAGATTGAATTGTCACAATGAAAACAACAATAGTCACTATTTTATATACAGTGAGCTAATACCTAGTGATTAACATCCTATAAAGGTCAGGCGAGGTGGCTCACGCCTGTAATCCTAGCACTCTGGGAGGCTGAGTTGGGTGGATCGCTGGAGGTCAGAAGTTGGAGACCAGCCTAAGCAAGAGCAAGACCCCATCTCTACTGAAAATAGAAATAAATGATCTGGACAGCTAAAAATATATATGGAAAAAAATTAGCTGGGCATAGTGGCACATGCCTATAGTCCCAGCTACACGGGAGGCTGAGGCAGAAGGATTGCTTGGGCCCAGGAGTTTGAGGTTGCTGTGAGCTAGGCCGATGCCACGGCACTCTAGCCCGGGGAACAGAGTGAGACTCTGTCTCAAAAAAAAAAAAAAAAAAAAAAAAAAAAATTCTATAAAGTAAGAAGACAAAAGGTATTGTAAATACCTAAACTTTTTCATCGTTAGCCACACACTTTTGGATCAGTATTTTTTAAACCTAAGTGTATGAGCAGTGTATAAATGTTCAAAATATTTAAAGATTCATTTATAAGATATACTATTGATGCAACATATTTGTAAACCACTTAATAGTTTCACAAAGTATTTTTGGATGTGATTTCTCATTTAACCCTCAAAACAACCCTAACATATTTTTCTCCATTTAAAAACTTAAGAAATTAGAATTGAGAATGTTAAATACTTGGTCAAGACCTACTTTCTGAAAAGGCACACTTGGGACATGAACCCAGATTTTTTTAGTAAAATTCTGGAGCTCTTGTCAGACATCTTAGCACATGTTAATATTTAATGATGATGATAACGGTAGCTAACAACATTTACTGAATGCTCACCCAGCGCCAGGGACAGTGTCAAGCATTGTACATATTCAGAGCTCATTCGGTCTTTCCAAGAACAGGTGTAAAACCAAAGCACTGAGATGGTGTAACTAGTCCAAGATCACATAGCTTGTAAATGCTGAAGCCAGGGTACAAAATCAGGTGGTCCTACCTCAGAGCCTGTCCTTTTAATCACTTACATGTGGCCTCCCTGACATTGTGAAACCTTCCTGGACAGTCTCTATTCCAGAGTCTGTGTCACTGCCATCCTTTGTACACCATTATTAACCAACGTGAAAGTGTTTACTGGCACATTACAAATCTATATATACAAACCTGTGCATTAATATGGCATGTCACTACCCAAGTGACAAGTTATATACTATCTCCAAATGTCAGTTATCTCATGTGTACAAGGCCCACTTTCTAAGTTCTGTTGACCTCTTAAAATTCTTATGGCACTTAGCATATGAATTTTACTATTCTGGAAAACACAGATGCTTTTCAAAAAAATTGCCTACAATTTATTCAGAAACCTGGCCCAACCATCTGAAAATCTGTGTTCTAATTCTAGTTCTATCACTCTGAGTGGTACAATCTTTTGCAGATGGGTTATATGCTACCTGTCCTGCCTCAGAGGACTGAGACTATGCTTGTATAAGAATGTACACAAAAACATTCCTAAAAATTGTCAGTCACTATCTGAGTGAGCCATTAATAGGGCATATTTTATCTTTCTAACCAGACAACAAGTTCTTTTGAGGATTAGAATCATCTCATGTCTTTTTTGCTTCCCCCTTCCCCCCCTACAAAATGCCTCAAAATACGCTAGGGTTACAGAAGACATTCAGTATTTATTAATAAGAAATATTTTTACTAAAAGAGAGGTCTTGGCTGGGCGCAGTGGCTCATGCCTATAATCCTAGCACTCTGGGAGGCCGAGGCGGGAGGATCACTCAAGGTCAGGAGTTTGAGACCAGCCTGAGCAAGAGCAAGACCCCGTCTCTACTGAAAATAGAAAGAAATTAGGTGGACAACTAAAAATATATATAGAAAAAATTAGCCGGGCATGGTGGCACATGCCTGTAGTTCCAGCTACTTAGGAGGCTGAGGCAGAAAGATCGCTTGAGCCCAGGAGTTTGAGATTGGTGTGAGCTAGGCTGACGCCATAGCACTCTAGCCTAGGGAACAGAGTGAGACTCTGTCTCAAAAAAAAAAAAAAAAAAGAACCATAAAAGAGAGGTCTTTTGGTCAATTTTAGGAACTTTACACTCAATTTTGTTAAACAATATTTAATTAACATACTCAAGGTTTTAAAAATCCAGCAATTTTTTTGATTTTTTGAATGACATTTGCAAGCATGGTCTTCTTATACTCTTTTACAAATGAAATCTAATTTCATAGTGTATGCTAGATTTATCAGAAATATCAATATATTCCATTGGAAGTTTCCAACTAAAAAATACTTTTGAAAAATACAACTGGAATTCTTTGGTATTTCCACCTTAAAATAGTTTAAAAATATATTTGATGCATATGTGAAATTCGGGAAAGCACAAATCTTATTTAATAACATGTCTTTGAGCTTATGGTGGATTTAGTAGACAAAAATGTTGTAATTTTAAAACATTTAAAGGCCGGGCGCGGTGGCTCACGCCTGTAATCCTAGCTCTGGGAGGCCGAGGCGGGTGGATCGCTCGAGGTCAGGAGTTCGAGACCAGCCTGAGCAAGAGTGAGACCCCGTCTCTACTAAAAAAATAGAAAGAAATTATCTGGCCAACTAAAAATATATATACAAAAAAATTAGCCGGGCATGGTGGCTCATGCCTGTAGTCCCAGCTACTAGGGAGGCTGAGGCAGTAGGATCGCTTAAGCCCAGGAGTCTGAGGTTGCTGTGAGCTAGGCTGATGCCACGGCACTCACTCTAGCCCGGGCAACAAAGTGACACTCTGTCTCAAAAAAAAAAAAAAAAAACAAAAACAAAAACATTTAAGTTAAATCTGATTTTCTCATAGGCTAGAAGGTGTTAATGGACAAAAGAAAAAGCCAAACTCTGTAAAATAATTTTAAAGAGATTTATTCTGAGCCAAATTTAAGGATCATGACCTGGAGCCACGCACAAGAGGCCTTGAGCAAGTGGACTCACTGTGGCTGGGTTACAGTTTGGTTTTATACATTTCAGGGAGACAGGGGTCACAGGTAAAGTCATAAATCAACACATGGGGCCGGGCCTGGTGGCTCACACCTATAATCCTAGCACTCTGGGAGGCAGAGGCGGGAGGATGGCTCAAGGTCAGGAGTTGGAGACCAGCCTGAGCAAGAGCGAGACCCCGTCTAATAAAAATAGAAAGAAATTATATGGACAGCTAAAAAAATATATATATGTAGAAAAATTAGCCAGGCATGGTGGCGCATGCCTGTAGTCCCAGCTATTTGGGAGGCTGAGGCAGAAGGATTGCCTAAGCCCAGGAGTCTGAGGTTGCTGTGAGCTAGGCTGACGCCACAGCACTCTAGCTTGGGCAACAGAGTGAGACTCTGTCTCAAAAATAAATAAAATCAATCAATCAATCAATCAATACATGGGACTCATACATTGGTTTGGCCCAAAAAGGTGGGCCATCTCGAAGCGGGGGTGGGTTACAGGTTATAGGTGGGTTTAAAGATTCTTTGGCTTGTAATTGGTTAAAGACATGAAGCTTTGCCTAAAGGCTTGGAATGTTTTAACATAGTTGCTGTTTATCAGAGATAAGCCATGGGACATAGATTTGTTGTGTAAATTGAGGGCCTGTAAGTTTGTCCTGCATACCCTTAGGCTTGTTAATGGGTTACAAAGGATGTCCCCAAGAAGGGAGAGGGGCATGATGAGGCATGTCTGACCTCCCTCCTCCTGGCAGGCAATTTAGTTTTAGGATATTCCTTTGGCCACGAGGGGGTCCATTCAGTCAGCCGGTGGGGGGGGTGAGCCTTACAATTTTATTATAGTTCACAGAGGTTATGATTAACTTTCTATGACCCAACTACCACTTTCAACCTGCAAATATTTAAACAAATACGTCATACAATATCTACTCATTGCTTTCTAATGTATTTAATTCACACAGAGAACAACAGTACTTACAAAATTTTATTTAATAATTCAGAGTCATAGTCTGTAGCAACAAGAAGGAACACTTAGTTATCATTTACAATGTCCCAATCACTATGCTTGTGACTTTAAACACAGTCGATCCTCATTATTTGCAGATGCTGTATTTGCAAATATGCCTGCATGTGAAAATTCATTTGTAAGCCCCAAATCAACACTGCAGTGCTTTCGTGGTTACAGACACATGCATGCAAAGAACAGCAAAGAAAACGAAATTATGTTGCTGGAGGGGACACAAGTTAGTTCCCAGCTGAACTCTGCCTTCTTGTTTGAGCTCTTATACTATAAACAAGTTTCCTTTTTGTGGTCTACGTAGTGCCACATTTTTCACATTTTTGTAGTTTTTGTTGGTGATTTCATTGTTCAAAATGACTCCCAACTGTTGTGTTGAAGTGCTATCTAGTGTTCCTAAGTGCAAGAGGCTGTGAGATGCCTTACGGAGAAAATGAGGATGTTAGACAAGCCTTGTTTAGGCAGGGGTTATAGTGCTGTTGGCCACGAGTTCAACGTCAATGAATCAATAATTTACATTAAATAAGATGTATTTAAACAGAAACACAAATAAAACAAGATTATGTTTAAGGTAATTGATCTGTTACTGAAAACGTTGTGGCCAGAGGCTAGCAGGAACCTAATTCTGCTTTATACCTGGGAACAACGGCTCCGTATGCCTGATTCGGTGTTGGACTTAACTATGATGAATAATGAGGATCCACTCTGTGTTTGTTTTTATAAGCTAATTCTTCTTTTAAATTTTTTATTATGAAATATTTCAAATAGATACGTAGAGAGAATAGTAAAATGAATCCCCAGGGACCTCTCACCTAGCCTCAACAATCACCAACTGACAGCCAATTTCCTCTTTAAACCCCCAATTCCTTCTCCTGCTGGGATTTTTTCTTCTTTTTTTTGAGACAGTGTCTCACTCTGTCACCTAGGCTTGAGTGCAATGGTGGTATCATAGCTCACTGCAACCTTGCTCTTGCTGAGGCCAGTCTGGAACTCCTACCCTCAAATGATCCTCCTGTCTCAGCCTCCCAGAGTGTTAGGTTTACAAAAATAGATTCACAGGTAACTGTAAAACAAAGACATTCACTGAGCCAAAAAGAAAAAACCTTCACTCTTTGAGGAGACTCATTTTCTCAATCAAAAGACCCAATAAAGGCAGCATGGATCCAGTAGAATCTGTCTCTCCCTCTCTCTCTTCTTTTTTTTTTTTTCAGTTTATTCAAAAGGTAAACATAAATCTTTTACTATCTCTTATTAATACTACACACAAATCTTATTCAAAAGAGAAAACCAAGGGCCAGGTGCGGTGGCTCACGCCTATAATCCTAGCACTCTGGGAGGCCGAGGAGGGTGGATTGTTTGAGCTCAGGAGTTCAACACCAGCCTGAGCAAGAGCAAGACCCCCGTCTCTACTAAAAATAGAAAGAATAAGCTGGACAACTAAAAATATATACAAAAAATTATCTGGGCATGGTGGCGCATGCCTGTAGTCCCAGCTACTCGGGAGGCTGAGGCAGGAGTATTGCTTAAGCCCAGGAGTTAGAGGTTGCAATAAGCTATGATGTCACCATTGCACTCTACCTGGGGTGACAGAGCAAGACTCTGGCTCAAAAAAAAAAAAAAAACACAAACAAAAAAAAAAACCACAAAAAAATCCCCAAAAACCCAATAGTCCTCCAGTCATCCAGAGTAACAGGAAGTTTTAGTTCACTGTGGAAACGAAAAGATAATATCTTAATACATGTTCTTGAATTGTTTTTCAGAAACACCCACCAGATGGAAAATACAAATAAGAGAAACTGAGGACTGAACCCTGAACACCATTCATTGCTCTAAATTTTTCCCTGAGGTGCTGGAGAAAGTAACACCCACTTCAACATTTCTTTCTGCTAATCAAAGAATCTCTGAATCCACCTATGACCTGTAAGCCCTCGCTTCAAGGTATCCTGCATTTTTGGGCCAAATCAATGTATAACCTCCATGTACTGACGTACAATTTTGCCTAAATTTCCATTTTCCTGAAATGTATCCCTTCCTTTAAAAACTCTTAATTGTAAGCTATTAAGGAGTTCAGGTCTTAAGTGTTAGCTGCCTGTTCTCCTTGCATGATACCATGCAGTAAAATTTTTTTCTTTCTTTCACTGCAACTCTTGGCATCAGTGTCTGGCTTTGCTGCACAGAGGGAGTGGCCCCCAGTTTGGTTTGGTGACTATTGGCGATTCAGATGGGAAAAAAATTCCTGAGTGAGTGTCTCACCTGTGATACATTGGCCCCTGGCCATAGTTACCCTCGGACCCCACCCAGCAGCTGCCCAAGCCATTTTTCTCAGGGACAGATCTGTGCATTCAGCTGATGGCCAGGTGTCACTGGCCCACAGCGCTTTCATCTTGCAGCATTAGAAACAGGCACTTGGCTTGGAAGATATCTTAGGTAAATGGCAGATTCACATACCAAGGTATCATCCCTTTGCATGCTTGGTTCTGCTTTGGCAGGATGCTTGGCTCTGCCTCCGCAGGGCATCTGGTTTGGTGGGGGATACCCCCTAAAGAGCTGAAGGGACTGTGACCTTGAGAAACCACATCTGATTTACTTGAAATTTTGTTTTTGGTTTTGAAATTCTGATTTGAGAGGCCTTGTATGTCTGTCTTTGTCTTGTCACCTGTGTGGGGAACCTGTAAAGAATCACTAACGGACGCTTAGTGAGCTTGACTTGGGGGTGGTGGGTGGGGGGGGGTAACTGTTTTGTTTGTTTTGACAGGTTAAAACTTGGATATTGAGCAGAGTAACTAGCATTGGCGTCCTTGTCATGTGTGCAGTGTAATTTTATCTTGGCCAATATAGGAAATACTAATTCAGTTCCTCCTTGTAGCCATTGGGGTGTATTCTGCAGAGTTGGACAGCTTTTGCCTATGACCTCATAAAAAGAAAGAAAATGGTTTTCTTTTATAATCAGTGAGCAGAGTGATCAAAGCTCTGTTTTTCTGGAAGCCACAGTGGAGAGAATCCAGGAACCTAACAAGCCAGCAAAAGGGTAAGAATTCCTTACCAATGAGGCTCCTGGCCTCTCTGTGTGGAATTTGGTTAAGTGGATGGTAAAAATTATTGTCTGTCCCTCTGCAAGGTTTTTATTTATTTTTATTTTTTTTATTTTATTCCCTTCTGTGTCAGGCCTGGGATGCAAGGTTCTGATTAATAAGAAAAAAGAATTTGTATGATTAGTCTTGGAGTATTGCGACTCTGGTGTACTTTTGGCACTTTGTGGTATGAATATTCATATTATTCCCTTTCATCCTAGAAATAGTCTTTTCCTTTGTCTTTGTCTTTCTGTGTTCTGTCATGAAGAGGGTACTGGTTGAGGCTTTCACCCTTCTTGTTTTATGTCCTTGAAAGCTTGACTTGTGACTAAGTGGCAGCCCTCTCTATTGGTTTCTGCCATCTGGGGGAGCATGATTCTAGGGTCACATCAGGTGACCAGTCTAAAAATGGCTTGTGGGGGGGTTACTTAAAAAAATTTTTTTAAAAATAAAAAAAAAATGGCTGGGAACCTGAGACTTTTTGTTCCAAATGTGTCAGGCTCTTGGGAGTGTTTGTCATAAGAAATGCCATTCATAGGGGGCTTTTGTCATTCCAACTGTTGTAGTCTGGTTAAAACTGTGTCAAAAGGAGTCTTTTGCTATCTTAGCTGATTTCTGGGAATGTGCAGACAGCTTTGGGATTGCTTCTTCTCTGAAGGGGCTATTAGATTGGGTCACTATTGGAATTAAGTACACCACTGGAAATTCTAATTGTCAATATGTCAGATTATAGTCTGAAATGTCTGTTTTTAGTGTACTCATGGCAGAAGAATGACCAGACACACCAAAGTAAAGCAAGCATGAAAATGAGGTTTCTTGAGGAGAGAAAGATAGGATTATAGGGCAAGCAGAAGATATGGGTTTACAGAGCATGATACATATGCCACAGGTGACGACCGAACCCACTGTTGCAGCAAAGGGAGAGCAAAAGGAAGGGCACACAAAAAATGACATGATTATGGTCTCAGTATGTTTTTATAGTGCTCGGATTGGGACCTCCCTAGTCGCTCAGACATCACCATGGAAGTACTTTGATTGGACAGTTGGGAGTTGCATTACTACTCATGCGTGTTGTTCTAGGTCAATTTCTGGACTCTATGATACCTATGCCGCTTGGCCTGTGGGCTAGAGAATCCTCTGCATTCTTTTGCAGCTACCATGCTAAGTTACGACTGGCAGATTTGTGGGGTATTCCCTCCTCTCAAAGTATGGCAGTCGCTCAGATTACGGTGGGGCAGGACCAAGATGGGGGCCATTGCACCCCCTTTTTCCCTAGGAGACCAGGAATCCTTCACTACCTACCTAACAAATGGCCAAAAAATGGATCCTTTAAATTCCTGAATTTTAAAAAACAGATCTTAGAGATCTCTTATTCTGACCAATTGCCTTATTCATATTGATTTAAAAAAAATTAAAAAGAGACACATAATAGTGTTATGGCTAGCCTTAAAAATCCAGTTGAGAAAATTAAAAAGCAAAAAATCTGACCTGAAACAAAGTTAAAATCCTTTGTACACTCAAACTGCCTCACTCTGTCACCCTGGCTAGAGTGCAATGGCATCATTATGGCTCACTGCAACCTCAAACTCCTGGGCTCAAGTGATCCTCCTGCCTTGGCCTCCTAAAGTGCTGGGATTACAGGCGTAAGGCATCATGCCTGGCCAAAAAGATACACTTAAATGCTGCTAGTTAACAAAGTGAATCTTGGAAATGACACAGTTTATAACTAGTTATCCCTCACCATCCTTTCTCCCCTTCTTCCTTAGTAGTAAACTCCCTGAATTTTTAGCTGAGCACATTGTCAACTTAAAAGGAAGATGCTGAGGCAAAATTAACATAAGTGAGGGCTGAACTCTGAACTTTTTTTTTTTTAATTTCAGGATATTATGGGGGTATGGTAGTAATATTCACTGGGGGTTGGGAGGATCTGACCTTTTTCTTTTGCCCAAATTCCTTTCTAAGAGGCCTGGTGAGTTAGCCTAGAAAGGATAAAATCTCACTGAATAGGTTTTGTTTACCCAGTATAATGCGGTTTACTTCCCAACCTCATTCTGGTATAGCATAACATGAGAGATTGAAGACCCTCTTATTTTAACTCAAGCATCCTAGTGGACCCCTATCTTAGCTGAAGCATTCCTTTCCACTCACTCCAGGTCTTTAGACAAAGCTTAACTCTTTCAGCCAATTGTCAACTAAAGAATCCCTAAAACCCACGTATGACTTGTAAGCCCCCCACCCCACTTTCAGACGCCCTGCCTTTTCAGGCCAAACCAATGTATGCCTTTCATGTACTGATTTATGACTTCCTGTCTCCCTAAAATGCATACAACCAAACTGTAACCCAACCATGGCACAATCACTTGCTCAAGGCTTCTTGGGTGTGGCTCTGGGCCATGGTCACACATACTCGACTCAGAATAATAATTTAGAGTTTGGATTTATCTGTCCACATAAGCAGAGAGTTTATTTGGGCCAAGTGTGAGGACTGCAATCCAGGAGCATAGATTCAAGTCACCTAGATTATACAGTTGGACAAGTAGCAGTTACAAGTAGATTTTTAAAAGAAAAAGAAGAGGCAGTTCCTGATTTGTTTACCAAGAATTTATATTCAAATAACATAAACTATTGATTGGCTATCAGTATCATTCTTTGTATTAAACATCATAAATTCCAGGAACATGAAGATAATGGGTGAAGTGGCTAGTCAGAACAAAATGACTTTAAACAATTGCCCCAGGCATGGGTATGGGGGTGGTGGTGTCCCATACTCATGTCGCTCTGGGACTACATACCTCATATAGCCCAGATTTCTCTGAGCTATTTTTCTTTTCTCAACATGACCACCCAGAATATATTTTTCAGCTTTCATTCAACTAAGTATTTTTAGGAAACTATGTTTTAGTTAGTAGGAGGTAGGCAGAAGTGGGAAATGCAATTTCTACAAAATGTCCTTAAAGGACAGAGATGGGCTTTCTTCACCTTGTTTTCTGCTAGTGGAAATGTGATTATGGTGACTCGAAGCTGAGCAGCCATCCTGGACCACAAGTAGAAATGTCATAACAAGGATGGTGGAGCAATAGGCCAGAAGCCTGGATTTCTGACACTAAAGCAGCCCAAGCCTGGGACTGACTACCTCCAGACTGCTTTTGTAAAAAAGAAAAACGGACTTCTATCTTCAGCTCCTGTTATTGTGGACTTGATGCCACGTGTAACTGAACCTAATCTGAATTGATACAAGTAGTCATACAGAAGTTACAGTTGCGCAGAATGGAACTTCACTGCATAAAAGCACCAAGGTTGCCTGAGGGGCAGATGGGGCTTAAATCCAGTCTGCTCTCTCCTTTCCAAGCTTGCACTGTGCTGTGTTCACCAGGAAGCTGCCATACCAGTGGCTCTGTAGAAGATTGCAATTTTGTCTACAATCTAGACTCTAGAACAGCATTTCCCAAAATATCCTCTGCATACTCCTGGAAGCATTGGAGATGGTTTTAGGCAGTTCTCAGATGACTTCAAAACATTTGTTAATATTAAATTAAATAGGTTTATATGTGAGAGTAGTTAACACTCCATTCAGCAATTTCAGACATCGTTGTCAGGAAGAAAGGCCATAAGGAAGGGAGGAGTTTGTTGAGCAGGAATGAAAGTGAACAGAAATTCAATGAGAACACTATATCATTAGACAGTATTAAATGGTGGCTAGAGTATAAGCTCTGGAGCCAAACTGCCTATATTCAAATCCTGGCTCTTGCAGTGGCTAGCTTTGTTATTTTGGGCATGTTTCTTAACCTCATTGTGTTGGTTTTTACAATAGCACTTAACATACAAGGATGTTGTGAGGAATTGAGTGATTATTACAGTGACATATAATGTGCACTCAGTAAGTGTAAGTTATTGCTATCTGGGAATCATTTAGCAAAGGAATCGGGAACAGCCACAATTTGTTGAAAACTTACTCTCTGCCAGGATTTGTACATATACGACCTTATTTTATTCATGAGGAAGACTTAGAAAGTTTCGGTGATTTCCCCAAGGTTATAAAACTAATTCTTGCTTCACTAGCATTCAGACTCGAACTGATTGGATTCCAAAGCCATGCCATGCTTCTAAGGATCAAAGACAAGACACACAAGATTTCATAAGCTGCTTCTTGTATATTATCTCTCAACCCTCTGCCCCCTCCATCATAGCATGTACTAGCAAACTCTTTAAAACTAAAAAGTTCTGTTTGGGAATGGAGAAAATGGGGGAACTGGAGACACTGAGCGCAACTGACCCACTGAGAAGGGGTTGGGAGTCTTGGGACATGCAAGGGAAGCTAGCAGACAGACCTTAAAAATGCCTGTTGGTGATTTCTATGAAAAGTAGCCTCTCAAGTTTCAGTTCTTTTATTCAGTGTCTCTAAGATATCGTTGAACTATTAACTATTTTCTAAATTATCACCTATCTGATAGCTTTGAAGTATAGAAAGGATTTGGTCATTTAAATTATGTCCGTACATGGAGTCCACATTACTGTAAGGCAAGGAATCTTTGCTTTTATTGCAAAGATAATTCAATAAAAGTTTCAGAATGCTGCAAATTGGCTTCCTTTGGTTTTGTCAACATTTAGAAAGGTAACTTTACCAGTTTCTACTGAAACTTTAACTTTCCCTCTTCTCAGGACGGGAAAACGCCCTGCAACTATGTTTGTCTTTCCCAAGCGATTTATTCATTCATAAAAAATCAACTGAACGTGAGCGGAGGGTAACAAAATCAAAACTCAAATCCATGAATTGTGTGGCAAAGTGTGACTCTGGAGATTAAGGTTGCATCGAGCTATTCCTATGACGTTCCTGGGGTTGGGGGAGAATGAGCACGGGCCGGTGCAGCTGCTATATGCTTTCACATGTTTCAGTGCCAGAGCTCTAACCCTGCCACTTTCACTGCACGTGCTGACTTGCTGGGGACAGCTCAGCAACTCCGTCTCGAGGGCGGCTGAGTCAGCCAGCCGCCCACGCACCCTTGGCGGGTCTCCGTAGGCTCCAGCGGAGGCCGGGCTACCGCGGCCCGCTCTCCGGGGGGCGGGCACGGCGGCGGCGCTCCTCTCGGCCTCCGCCCAGCGCACCTGCAGGAGGGCGCCGCCGGCCCCCGCGCCTTCGGCCAGGCCCCGGGATCCCTGTGATCCCGGACAGCCGCTGCGTGCCGCTCCAGCCTTCTTGCTGCTCTGAGTGCGACGGCATCCAGCTCCGGCCAGCCTTGCCTCCGCCGCCACTCTGCGCGCGTCCCGCCGCCTCCCAGGGCGACCGAAAGAAGCCGCCGAAGGCTCTCTGGAAGTTGCCGCTCACAGCCACACAAGCGCGCTCCCCGCGCGGCGCATGCGCCCAAGGCCGGCCGCGCGGGGCCCGTCTCCGGTGACGTGGCGATGCGGAGGCGGAGCCAAGGTCGGCGGCTGGAGGGCGGGGGAGGAAGAGCGAGGTGAGCGCGGACGTCAGAGTGGAGAGCGGAAGGTCAGGGAGGCTCGGAGCGGAAGTGAGACTAGGGAGTCTGTCCGCCATTGTGGACCTGAGAAGCGGGGAGCGAGACGGGGCAGAGGAGCGTGCAAGCGGAAAAGACGGGCCCCTTCCGCCGACTCCCGAGCGCGAGGCCCTCATTTTGGCTTCTCAGCGAGCGGCGGCAGCGGCGGCGGCTAGAACAATCACTCGGCCGAGGGCGGCAGCCAGCAGCTGTGAGTGCACGGGGAGAGGCCCAGGCGGCGGCGGCGGCGGCGGCGGCTCCTCTCGGGTTGCGGTGAAGAATGTCAGCCACTAGCGTGGATCAGGTGAGGGAGCAGAGGCCCCGGGCTCGGCGAAGGCCCGAGCCCCGGAGCTCCACCCTCGCGTGGGGCTTCGGCTCCTCCCCGTCGCCGCCGCTGCCGGCCCCAAAAACGGTGCCCCGGGCGCAAGTTGCTGCGGTCCTGCCGCCCGGGCCGGGGAGCCTGCGGGCGGGCGGGCGCGGTGCTGCGGTGGGTTGGGGGAAGGACCGCTCTTAGGGGCCTTAGGACACATCCTGAGGGCGGCAGACGTGGGGCTGAGACCTGGGAGACGGATTTCGAGTGGCGGGTGGGAGGTTTAAAGGCCGGGGGTGGTTGAGAAATTGGTGGCTGTGGAGGATATGGTGGGTTTTACTCCTACGCGGATTGTTTAAAATAACTTGTCTTCGATAATGTCTTTGATTAACACACTTTCTCCCTTTCTTCCTTTTTCTCCTTTTTACCACACCTTTCATCTTGCTGCACAGAGACCTAAAGGGCAAGGAAATAAAGGTGAGTTTGGATATTTTTTCTTATTTCTCAGTGTTGCCTTCATGTTACTTTTAAACTGCGGGATGGTTTTTTTGTTTGTTTGTTTGTTTTTGTTCCATTTTTTTTTTTTAAATGTAGGATTAGATAAACATTCACCACGGCCAAGGCAGCCAAATGCTGTCCAAAACTTAGGTAGTTCCTTGTTTTGAAGCCACTTTTATAGAAACCGAAGTGGTATAAGAAACAGTTTTCTTAGTTGTATTTCAGTTATGCAGGAATTATTGTGCATGTAGTGATACTTTAGTTTTCCAGTTGATCTGTGTTATGTAACTTACGCTATAAACATTTGTATATGTGTATATAGGAAAGTATGTTTCTAAAAGTGTACATTTTGTTTTGACATGTCGGGATTACATTGGAACATGCAACTCACGGAGTATTCCAAGTCACATTAATGAAAATTGTATTATTAATCACTGATTCTGTTGAAGTCCCGTTTGCCGTGAGGCAACAACATGAGGGAAAAAACTGAATAGGCATGTCATCTTGCTATATAGTTCTGATTGCAAGATGTGACTCCCATCTGGTATCTTATGAGGGGCTGAGAAGGAAATGATTTGTGAGGTTTCTGCCAGTATTATTGGATTTACTCTTTAGTAAAAGTACCTTTGAAAGTAAAGCATTTAAAAAAATAAGTGTGTTTTGTATTAATATAAAACAATGCAGTCAGCTGATTGAAACATTATGACATTAGTCATGTGACATTAATAAGTACAGAACAGTAACTGCTTCCTTGGGAGAGTGCCAATTAAATAACATTATAGTGAATTATATATTTATAACGTGTAGTAGTGCTTGAAGTTATACTAAATAGAATTATGCTTCCTGTTTTTTAAATTTCAGTAACAAAGTATTAGGAAATAAGATCTATAATAGCCTTTTAGATGTAAATTCAATGTCTTTGTTGGTGCTCTTTAAATTCTTGGTAGGCTTTTTATTTGCTATTGTAAATTTGCTTAATTTGAAGAGAAATAGGTTTTGCATACATAGGTTAGTTAATTTCTTTTGAATTGTACAATTTATGTAAGACTTTGTACATACCAAATATATAGCACTATATTAGGTAATAAATTTATTGCTTTGTTTTGATTAAAAATGTATTTTCTTGAAGTATATAAATATTTAGAAATTTTAATTTTTAGAATTTCAATTTTTTTAGGATTTTCTGTGTTGTAAGCATAAACCTCAGAATTGGATATTATTGATTTATGTTAAATGAGTTTTTAAAAATTTGTAAATTTGAAGAGAATGATCCATTAATTTCTTTTTTTGCTAGTCTGCCCATTAGGAAGTATATAGACTTGGAGATTGTGAAATCTGTGGTCATTATTGCCTAGCATAAATTATTTTATCCTAGATCTATGGGGAGGTGGCACTTTGCAAGGCTATTTGAAATGCTAAGTGTTATGTGTTACCTGCTTTAAGGTAAGTACACCAAGTTCTATGAAGTACTTAACTTGCTTGATAAAACAAAATAAAGCATCTACAGCATTGTAAGCCAGTGCTATAAGTTTGATTTATGACATGGTCATTTCACTGAGGTATACTCTAATAGTATCTTTGCTATTACAGATATAAATTATCTATATGCTACATATATATCCACTATTTGTAAATAAATATTTTTTGGTTATTTAAAAATTTTTAATCCATCAGAAGCACTTTTGTTAGATATATATAGACACATGCACCATGTATTATTTGGATAGTTCTTTATTCCCAGGAAATCCACTCCCCTTCATGTTCAGTTCAATAACAATAATTTCATCCAAGGATAGAGTGATGGACTGGGATTCCTGGGAGTCCTAAGTTTTAGTACTGCCTTTGGCTGCCGACTTGCCAAGTGAGCGTGAACACATTATACCTTTTTGTCACAATTGTCCTCCATAAAATATAGTAATAACTACTCTAGCCATAGTTCCTATTGTATGAGGATTGTTGTAATTACAAAGTTCACTATTCTACCAGCCATTATGTTTGCTGGATTTCTTTTCACCTCCCTCACTTAATCTGTTTTTAAAGTGCAGGAAGTCTCCATTGCATGGAGTCTTGGCAGGAGGGGAAAAGTGCTACTGGCCTAAAAGTATTGGTAATCATTTATGTTGCTTTAAAATGGCAGATGCTACAAGTGTTCAAAACACATATACACGACTTGTATTTTTATGTCTCTCTGGGGAGAATTACAAGGCAAAGGTAGCACCACCAGTTAATTGATAACAATAGTTATATGTGTTTTTGAGAAAAACTATTCTGCTGTAGCTGACTTGGTTTTCAAGCTAGTAAAATAGCTTTACAGCTCTGTTTACTTTTATGAAGCAGAAAGCAAAGTTATTTTTCTTAAACTACAGTCTCAGTTGTCTAAGAATAGGAGTAGTAATCTTGAGTTTAGAACTTAGCAAGCTTATGAAAAATACATGTCCTTGAGAAGTTGGTGTGAATTAAAGTTTTGAAAGCATAGTCCTTTTCAGTTGACTTTTCAGAGATGCTGAATTTCTTTTCTAAATTATCTTAAGTTGACAGCAGTAGCCTAACACCTGGCTTTAGTGTCTTTGATTTTCTCCTAAGTGTTTTTCTGTATATCCTTAATGACTTAATGCACCAAGATGCTAGAAGGAATTATACATAGGTCTCTTTGATAAGGGGAAAATGTTTTTGTAGTATAAATAATTCTAGGTTTACATGTTTATAAGTTTGAATTCTTTTGTAATTAATAGATTGTCATTATGCTAAGTATCAGAACTCTTTATTATCCTTGGCAAGGGTAGTACCAAAGGATAGTAGAAATTTAAGGGTAATTATTTACCTATTGCTCCATAATTTTTTTTTTTTTTTTTTTGAGACAGAGTCTTGCTCTGTCACCCTAGGAGCAGTAGCTTCATAGCTTACAGCAACCTCGTACTTCTGGGCTTAAGTGATCCTCCTGCCTCAGCTTCCCGAGTAGCTGGGACTACAGGGACACGCCACAATGCCTGGCTAATTTTTCTATTTTTAGTAGAGACAGGGTCTCGCTCTTGCTCAGGCTGGTCTCAAACTCCTGGCCTCAAGCAGTCCTCCCACCTCGGCCTCCCATGGTCCATAATTTAATACTGACTTCATATTTAATTTATTTATTAATAAGTAGAATTATTGCTTATTGAAATAAAGGTGTGCTGTGTCATTACTTGCAGACACTACAGATGGAAGTATCAGATTCCATACTTGTAGTCTTAAGGCCTTGCTGCCTCGTTCTCCTGTCTCTAAGTTTATAAATAGGCAAATTTATGGAAAAGAATTTATGTTATTCTTCCTCTCCTCCTCCTTCCAACAGAGAGATGTGCATCGTTTTATACAACTGCAGTTTAAAAGAATTAGGTTGAATTTTGCTAAGTTTTAATATTTTAGAAAGGTAGTGGAGAATGCCTTGCATTTTGGCAATATTCTGTTGTATCCTCTCTCCATCCTCCCCAGAAATGATTTCAAAGCACTTTACTGTCATTATTTTAGGCTTCATTTTATTATTAATCCTTACAACATTCCTATAAGGAGATAGAGGGTATATGGTATTGTCGCTGTTTTTGTAGGTGGGGAAACATGATGCACAGATCTGTTGACTTTCCTAACTTGATGTAGTCAGGACCAGAGCAAAGAATCACCTGGCTCCTAAGGCCCATGTTCTATCTTGATTTGACTCTGCTTCATAGAGCAGAGGAAACAGGCGAAGAATCATGTAAGTCATCTGTTCTTTTTTCCCCCTGAAGAACTTTTACAGACTATGGAACTAGCTTGGATTTCATTACTATTTAATGGCTTTCAGACTCCAAGATATTAGATGGTCATTAAGTAATGTTCAAAAACTAATGTCTTTAAGACAGTTGAATTTCTTAAAGGTATATATATGAAACTCAAGGGCTAGTTAGTATCTTATTTGGAGTTTAATGTAATGCAAATTGCTTGTCAGTATATGTGAAGTACTTTTAATTAAACATCTTTTCCTTAGATTGACGTACGCCTTGTATAATACTTTAGGACTTTATAGACATTTATGCATCATTTAACAATGACTGTAGACTGTATTTACATAGTGTATAAGAATATTGAGTTGTTCTTAGGCTTGCCTCTTAGAAGAGAAAGAATACTATAAAAGAAATAAAAATAGAAGTAAAATATATGTTCAGATAAATTTTAAGTAGGCACTTTTTGACTATATTAGTATGGACTAGATTTCTGAGAACCTAAGGGATACAAGAGATAGTTGTAATTTTGAAATGGTTACCTGTTCCAAACAGTGACTAATATGTATTAGTGTAATACTCCAGTAGTAAAGCATTTTTTGTTTTCAAGGAGTGATAGACCATTCATAACTGTCTTTGATAAATGAGCAGTAAAGCCAGTAGTAAAGGAGAACAGGTATGTCAGAATTTCTTCGACTGTAATGATTAGCCCAGCCTTTTAAGTAAATTAAGGCACCCTCCTTTTCATTTTTGTTTCTAGTGGCTACGATGTATTTAAATTCTGTGGAGCACATTTAGCTCAACGCTAGTTCTGATGCAGTCGTTGTTAAAAGCAGTTAAATCACTTAAGTGGAGCCCAGGATCAAGTTGACCTTCAGGTTGCTCTTATCACCTCTAAGGGCAATGCAGTATCATAAGAGGTCTACTTTGAGGGCTTCACAGAGTAGCATCATCACTTTGAGTCATCTTTGCTACTCAACAGATGGCAAAAGACTAAGGAATTTCACATATGTCTTTGCTCCCAAGCCACTGTTAACTCATAATGTTACATATTAGGGATATAAACTCATGGGAAAATGAAGAATAATAAAAATATATAAAGGAGTGCACAACTTAAATCCATCACCCTCAACCTTAATTTATAATAGTCTGTGACACTGTATTTTTTAGCAGTAAAAGTTCAGATACTGAGTTCTTTTTGTTCTCAAGAGGTTAATTGACATCTTTTCCACTTTTTTAGTCTCACATGTGTTTCAATAGTATAGACTAGTGTATTTACATGGTGCCACCACATCAAATTTTAGCCTAGTAATGCTTCTTTGTTTAAACGGTTCCAAGGTCGTTTTTAGTTCTGTTTGATCTTGTAATATTTAATATAATAATATCCAAGATTATTGAACATTGCCATTGAATAGTCAGATGAGGTGTGTACTGTTAATAACCTTGAACAGAGCAGTAGCTAGGTAAAGTCACTAACTAGCAGTCACCCATCTCCTCAGTGGTGGACTTGGGATTCCAATCCCAGGACCTTCTTACTTATGGAGTCTGTGCTTAAAAGCACTCTGAGACAACATCCAAAGAATAACAGCTTTACAGAGCATTTATGGAAATGACCTCTGAACAAATGTGATATTCTAAATTATTTTCTGACTCGTTTCTCATGTGTTGCAAGAATAATGGTTATCTTCAGTGGTTTTATTTGTACTTTCATGTGAAAGTCTTCATTTTTGGGGGGTTAGAATTAAGGCCCTTTTAATTTAGGTTTTCTGTAATTCATTGTGATACTGTTTTAGGTGAATTTAGTCACTTTACTGGAGACATTTAAGAAGTTTACTGTAACTTTAGCTCCAAAATAGTTGTTTCATATTAGACCAAATCATACAGAGATTAAAACAGAGAGAACATTCAGAAATCTTTTTATTATTGACAGCACTACTTGAAGTAGTTATTTTAGATTCATATATAGCATTAGGAAACTCTTTACAACATTTTTGTATAACTGTTTACTCACTACAGTGCTGACATTGGATATTTACTTAAAGTTTTTGGTAAGAGGAAGTATACATATGGCTTGTATTTCTGTAATCTTGAGCTTGTATATAATAAGATTTCTAAGTTTTTTGTGGCACATAAATACTTGTATCCAAAATAAAGTTTATCCTTAAGAGGGTTCCTACATGAAAAGAACAAAGAACTCAGGATTACTTTTTCTGAGTTGGCTTTAAAAATATTAAAAATGTTAGGTTGTGCTGTGAGTTTCCTAAAGGTAATGACAATACTTCTAAAATATTAAAAACAATAGTTTATGTTGTGAGTTTCATAAATATAATTGTAACACTTCTAATACAAGTATTTTTTTAGTTTCAGTACAAAACGGTTCGATTCATCAAAAAGATGCTGTAAATGATGATGATTTTGAGCCATACTTAAGTAGCCAGACAAATCAGGTAAGTCTCCTGACAGTTTCAGATTCTAGGAAATTAATCAAATAGATATTTAGTTGAATGAGACTAACCATGACATGAATTCATTCATCTAATGTGCCTGCATAGTGGTGAATAGCAATTGCAGGTTTATGGCACAGGAGAGTTCTCTAAAGATTTGAAGATGGACATTATTTGTATATATTATGGTTAGAATATTTGAATGTGAAAGAATTTAATCTTTTAATGTCACTGCTGTATTTTCATAGCTTAGGCCTATTAGAAGGCTTAATTAGCTAGAAATTTGTATATGTGGAATTGGAGATTAGTTGTCTGAAATTGCCTGCCATTTTTGGTTAAATGTAGTATTTTCTTTTTTATAAGGCATTTCAATTTAAATTTCATTGGTAGTTGCTGAAAGTTTTAATAACTTCATAGTATTAAGGAATAGACTTCGTAAAGTATTTTTAGTAGATGTGGAGAATTTTATCAAATTAAGTGGTAGCTTTTGAAGATTTGTGTACAGGAATAATTTAGATTTAAACATTGAAAAACAATGGTATTTGGTATCTATATACCATTTCTGGATCCATTTCTGTCATTAAAAATAGGTCTATGCTGGAAACAAATTTAAAACATAATTATCAGTATGAACCAGTTTCTTTAGAGAGAACATCCTGGAATGGAACCTTTTTGTGTGTTTTTGCTTAAAAAAATCAAAACATGCTTTAAGACCTTTAAGTCTTAAAAATAGTTCTTTGTAGTTTTTCAGAATAATTTGATGAGTAAGTTGATTCTAAATTATTAAAATTAAAAATGCAGGTTTTAATTGGCACTGTTAAAGATATTATATAATTTGTGTTTATTAGTTTGAAGAATAAATTGGAGAACTGAAATTTGAGCTTGTCTGCTTCCATGTATGGGGAAATGTGAAAAATGTACTCTGAAATTTTAACATAGAGTTTTAAAACTATTACAGATTACGGAACCAAGTATTACTACAGAACTTAAAAGTACAGTTATTAGAGAAAATTTGAGCAAAAAGTGGTTCCGTATTTGTGGAATGTAGGATTATTTTCATGACTGGAGAGTGACGGTTTGTCTTCAGCCTGATCTACCTCTTGGTCATTTCTCCTTAACCATCCCCTCGTATCTGCTGAGTTACATGGAGAGGAATAAATAAATGAGGAAAAATAAAAACTAGTCGTAGAGTCTGTGAAAGTTTGGCTACTCTTAAAAGAATTGAAAAAATTTATATAATCTAACTTCATGATCTCAACAAATTTACTTTTCCACCTAAAGTTGTGAAAGTAGATCATTTGTGAAGTATAATGTAAGTTTTAAAAGAAATATACTTTTATTATATTCTGGCCCGCCCACATAGTAATCTCAGTTAACCCTTATGGCAGTGTATTCCAGGTTTTTTTGAGGAATTCTAAGATTATGAGGCATAGTATATGTTCTTTCAAAAAAATCTCCACGATCAGATAAGTTTGGGGTTTTTTGCTGCTTGATTTCATAGTTTATAAATTATAATTTAAAATGAATTTCTTAAGATGAAGATATATTATGAAGCTCCTGACTTGTTTAAACTCTTTGTTAAGGAATTTTAGTGGACTATAAAAGACAGTTTCAGAATTGCTACCTGAAAGAATCTTCTTACTTGTTTTACTTAGTAACAGATACTTTACAGTTCTTTATTTGTCTCAAAGAACTGAGAAAGGTTTTTGTCACAAGAGCTTTTACATTGCACAGAGGTACTGTAGGAAGGGAGACCAGGGGATCCCATCAGTGTGGCAACCAGAGCTGTGCTGTGCTTCTTGTCTGTGCTGTGTATTGGAATTATGTGTAAGTTTTACTTGTAAAAAAATTTTAGGGAGTGTTGGGAAACCATTATGGTGAACCCAAAATGAGTTTTTTTTCTATTGCATCATTATTCCTTATGTTGGGACAAAAACGTTTATAAAAGATTTGTTTTAGTGTGATATTCAGGCCAGGCGCAGTGGCTCACGCCTGTAATCCTAACACTCTGGGAGGCCAAGGCAGGAGGAGGCAGGAGTATTGCTTGAGGCGAGGAGTTTGAGATCAGCCTTAGCAAGAGCAAGACCCCGGCTCTACTAAAAATAGAAAAATTAGCCAGGCATCATGGTGTACACCTGTAGTCCCAGCTACTGGGGAAGCTGAGGCAGGAGGATCTCTTGAGTCCAGGAGTTTGAGGTTGTTGTGAGCGAGGCTGATGCCATGGCACTCTAGCCCGGGTGGCAAAGTGAGACTGTCTCAAAAAAAAAAAAAGAAAAAGTGATATTGAAATGAAAAGCTTTTAAAATTTTTACTAATTAAATTATAGTAACTTGATGATATTTTAACATATTTATGTCCTATTTGAAATTTTAAAGTTTTATTCCAGTAATGCCTATTCTACTTCTTCTTGCCAGTACTGAGTAGGTTTTTCCCCAGTCACCTTTCCAAAGTATTAAAAATAATTTTAATGCACAGATTTACATTTTAAAGAGCACTAATACTGTAGAATATTGAAAACTGGGTTTACTATAGAGAAAAATTGAAAATTATCTGGAATCTTTAAGTTATGAGAACTTAAGTTACTCCTAATTAGTGAAAATACAAAATTTTTAAAAAGTTAATGTTTTAAAGAGTAGTATTATAGCAAGTTAGTGAAAACTGGATTTATTGGTGATAGATCTCAAATTATTGGCACATTTAAAGTTATGTAAGTATTTAGTAAGGTCCTTGTATACTGATTTCAGTGAAGTAATTGTTTAATTAAAAAATTTTCAACTAAATACACATCATGTTTTTAAAATTAAATCCCTTTATTTGATTTTAAAATTATAAATAACAAAAATGAGTCTTGATGAGAAAGGTGTTTAATGGTTTTGGCTAATTTAAATTGTTTTATATACTTAGATTTAATTCAGATCAAACCCAGAGATAATTTAAAACAAGCCATTGGCTTTTCTACTTCTGTGGCTGCATATTCTATTTTATAGTGTTCAATTTCTTTAGGAATAATTTTTATAGTAATTTTGAAAGTGAATGTCAGTCCTTCAGGTCTTAAAATTAGTTCTCTATAGTTCTTCAGAATAATTTGGTGATTAAGTTGATTGGATGATTCCGATTTCAGTAGGCACTGTTAAAGATGCCAGGTAATTTGTGCATATGAGTTTGAAGAGTAAATTGGAAACTGAAGTTTGAGTTTGTCTGCTTGCCATGTATGGGGAACTAAATTCCTACCTATGTTTATCAGAGAAGTAGTATGAAGCATTAAGAATAAAAATAGGCCAGGCGCGGTGGTTCACACCTATAATCCTAGCACTCTGGGAGGCCGAGGCAGGTGGATTGTGAGCTCAGGAGTTCGAGACCAGCCTGATCAAGAGCAAGACCCCGTCTCTACTAAAAATAGAAAGAAATTATATGGACAGCTAAAAATATATATAGAAAAATTAGCTGGGCATGGTGGCGCATGCCTATAGTCCCAGCTACTTGGGAGGCTGAGGCAGGAGGATCGCTTGAGCCCAGGAGTTTGAGGTTGCTGTGAGCTAGGCTGATGGCACGGCACTCTAGCCTGGGCAACAAGAGTGAGACTCTGTCTCAAAAAAAAAAAAAAAAGAATAAAAATAATATTTTGAATTTTGTTATTTTCTGCCCCAGCCATCACTGCCTTTAGTTAAGGTTTTCATTATCTCTGCCTGTTGGAATCATTTTCTTTTCTTTCTTTTTCTTTCTTTTTTTTTTGATGTAGCACCCTAGGGTTTGGAATGATTTTCTAACTGGTAATTTGGTATTACCGTTCAGCAGTCTTCTTAAAATCTAAGTCTGATATTGTCACTGTCATGATAAAGAAGTACCACAGCTTCATAACAGTGGATGCATTTATTATATGAGTACTCTTAAAATGTCTCCAGTTCCTTCTCTACCCCATCTTTTGTCAACTTTCTCCAACTTAGGGAAATAGGACTTACCATTATTCTCTGAAAAAATGAATATTTTCTGAATATTTCTTTCATGATCTCAATCTTTGTATTTATGTTTTATGCACAAATGGATACACACACACATTGTGTCACTTCCTTCATTAAGTCTTCTCTGATGTCCCAGTTATTTGCTCACTCCTTTGTACTTGTTTTGTTTTGCATTCTTTTTCATTTCTAGTACTTACTACATTGTAGGGTATGTATGTCTTCCTCACTGTATCTGTGAAGTGCTCTAGGTTGGAGATCATGTTCATCTTTTTGTGTCTTCTGACCAGCATAGTATCTGGCACATAGTAACCATTCGTTAAGGATTTATTAAATGAATCAGCAGTTTGGGTTAGCTGATGGAGAATGCAAAATTATGGTTGGTGAAAGATTCAAATTGAATATTACTGCATATATGACATTTTTCTTATGGCATTGTTATGATTAGATATACATAAATTATATTTTTGTAAAGTACACTAATAGAAGAAAATACCCACCATAATGTAAGCACTGCAGGAATACTGGACATCATTTCTTGTTAATTCAGAAGTAAGTTCAAGAATTGAAAGTACCTCAAATTCTTAATGGAAAAAAGTTTTCATTTTTCTCTGTATGCAAGTACTATTATTGGTGAATAATACTTTAACAACTTTTACTGAGCTTTTAAGACATTGCCCACTTCTCTTTCTTGGATGTTTGGATAATTATGAAGTAAAAATGGATGTTAAGTTATAATTGAAAGACTCAGTTATAATTGAGTTGTATTAAAATGTCCTCAGGTCAGAACAGTAACCATGAAATTTTTCTTCTTGTTCAAATTTTCTCTGAATTAATAGAAAAATAATTGACCTACATCACAAGGCTAAAGAATAATGATTATAAATGATTTTGAAATTCTAAGGAAGCACTTTTAATCTTAAGGTAAAAGACATGATTCATAATGCTTTACTTTGATATAACAACACTTTGCAATTAACAAAGTCGTTTTAAAAAAACCCTCACAATTGAGTAGAGCAGCAGATATTAGCCCCATTTTATCAACAACGGAACACAGAGACATGAAATGATCTGATAAGATCACTAACAAAGAAAGTGGTAAAGAATTGAGCCCATATCCTTTGAGACTACTGTGTCACACTGTGACTTTATGTTATTTTTTTTTTTTGGAGAGAGAGTCTCTTTCTGTCACCCTGGGTAGGATGCAGTGGCATCATCATAGCTCAGTGCAACCTCAAACTCCTGGGCTCATCTTTCCACCTTGGCCTCCCAGAGTGCTAGGATTACAGGCGTGAGCCACTGTGCACAGACTATACTCTAAAATCTGGACTAGGTTTGAAATTATACCATGTATGGTGATTAATTTACATTTTAAAGAAGCAAGTTCAGTTATATTAATAAATATGACTGCCGTTTGTTGAATGCCTGTGGCCTAGGCACTGTATCTTTATTCCTTTTAGTAGATGAGAAAACAATTTACAGTGTAAATAACTTGCACCCTTCTGGACTGGGATTATTAATACCTAGAAACCTCATGACTTCCCTTTAGCCGTATATTAGATGGCCTCTCCAGATTATGTATCTGTTTTAGCTGTGGATAAAGGGTCTGTGGATTTATTTATTTATTTATTTATTGAGACAAAGTGTCACTCTTGTTACCTAGGCTAGAGTGCAGTGGTGTTATCATAGCTCTTTGCAACCTCAAACTCCTGGGCTCAAGCGATCCTCCTGCTTCAGCCTCCTGAGTAGCTGGGAATCTGCCACCATGCCCAGCAAATTTTTCTATTTTTAGTACTAAGAGATGGATTCTGGCTCTTGCTCAGGCTGGTCTGGAACTTTTGATCTCAAGCGATCCTCCCGCCTTGGCCTCCCAGTAAAGGTAGCATATCTTTAAAGAACATAGTTAAAATTTCATTGTTACTGAACAATTTTCAAATTTTTAATAGACTCACTAGTTTAAAGACACTGGACATAAATTGTTGAGTTGATTACACTTATTATAACCAGCTTTGTTTGAGATGAAAAGGTAAAAGCAAGTTTTGAATTATTGTTTTCCATCATCAGTGAGTAGAAATTTTATTCTTCTTCACTGCCCAAGATGCATTCTTCTAATTGATATTCCACTTAGTTAACAATTGAACATTTATCTTACATTAGCAAAACGTACATTAATTTACACTTAATACTTAAAATTACATTTGAAACTGTACTAATTGAAAATTAGTTGATCATTATTTTTTTGTGTGTGTGTGCTAGGGGGTTAGTTTCCAGTGAAGAACGGAAAACCTGCTAGACACATTCTAAAAGAGCTACAACAGTTGATCATACCTTACTTTTCAACTTCTCCTGCAAGTCTGTTTTTACTCGAACTGAAACCAAAGCCTTAACTTTAGAAAGGAATCTGCTTAAACTACTTTAATAGAACTAAGGAAAATAGTCTCCTTGAAAATCTTTACTGAAAGAATTGGGAAATATGGTTAGATTATTGGATAAACAGGAGAAAGTAGACCATTTCTACAATGTATTTGAGGTGATAATAACAGTCAGAACATGTAAGCAGATAAGGACCCCAGTGCATCTCTGCTTTATTAGCCAAAACTGGGAGGCAATTGTAACTAATGGAGCATATTTTAAAGTAAATTAAACTATTATTTTGACAAAATCAATAATTTAGGGGTGAAGTAGTCAAAATCATGACCTGCACACTCAGTTAAGTTTGGGCCTGTTTTTGCTGTAGGTGTGACAGAATTGACAAAAAGTTGTTCCCTATTAATCCAATAGTATAGGTTTGGGGATTTTTCTTTTTTTTGTAAGAGATGGGGTCTTGCTCTGTCACCCAGGCTGGAGTGTGTTTACAGGGTCATAGCTCACTGCAGCTTTGAACTCAGGGCCTCAAGTGATCTTCCTCAGCTTCCCAAGTAGCTGGTACTGTAGGCCTGTACCACTACACCAGCTAATTTTTTTGATTTTTTATTTTAGAGACACAGTCTCACTATGTTTCTCAGGCTGGTCTTGAACTCGTGGCCTCAAGCAGTCGTCCTGCGTCAGCCTCCCAAGTCACTGGGATTACAACCACTAGCTAACGTACTCAGTAGAGAGTTTCCTTTTTTTAGGAATTGGCCTATATTAGGTAACCAGTTAAACCTGGATTGGCAAACTGTGGCCCAGGGGCCATGGCCTGTTGTTTTTTGAGAAAACCTTCCATTTACAAAAGGGTTATTGGGGGTGGGGAAAAAACCCTAAATATGTGGCAGAGACCAGAGACTAGGCATAGCTTGCAAAATTTAAAAACTTACTCTTTTGCCCTTTAGTTTCTTGACGCTTGGATTACACTATGGATATAGACAAATTAAGAACTTGATGGTAACTGTTGTGTAGAATTCAGCACTTGTCGTGGTGAAATAAGAATATTAAATTATGAGTATAATTTTGTTAATATTCAGAAAAACAAAAACTTTCTGCTTGGTCTGCTTTTTCACTCCCACATCCAAATAAAGATTTACTGAGTCCAGATTTCAGTCTCAACATTCAAAATTAAGATGTTGAAACCGATTACCTCTGTATTCAGCCCAGCTCTCCTGCTCTTCCCCATGTGGAATTTGTTCACTTCCTGTGTATTTTGTCTTTTCGACTTAACTGTAGGTTTTCTTTTAGAATGAGTATCTTATATCTATGTTTTTTACAATGTCGGCATTTGGTAAGTGGTTGAAATAAATAGTAAAATTATAAATAAAAGGATATGCTTAAGTAGCTATTTAAAAAGGGGTAAAGACAATTTTATCTTTTAATCAGTTATATATGTTATATATATTTGTACTGGCTGAACATCTGTTCCATTTCATTATACTTCTTTTTAGAGTTTTATATCACAGTTTCTTGTTAGTATGAAGCACTATGAGTATTTTTATTCTTAGCAATTATTTTAGTGATTGAATTATACGTGTGTATGCATCATCTTCATGGCTTCTAAAATTTACTCATTATTAAGTTCTTCACAGTATTTTTCTTTAAGTATCATTGTTGTATTTGTGCTTCCCTCAGGCTTTTCTTTGTAAGTGTGTTTAAATATAGCAGTCAATATTTCCAACATTGGTCTCTGCATTGATGCTACTGTTGTGGTGGTTTCACAAGTTCTGTCAATTCCTTTCATGCTAATATTGTGAGTGGTCTTTGAATATATTTTCAATTTTAGATAATTAGCCAATCTAACTGAAAAGTATGTTCAACTAAATTAATAAATTGTAACATACAAATTTTCCAGTTTTGAGTATAGTCAGCACTCCCCCCTGCCCCCACATCTGTGGTATCTGTATCTGTGGTTTCAGCCAACTGCGAAGCAAGAAAACAGTTGTCCCTTGGTATCTATGGGGGATTGGTTCTAGGACCCCGCTTGGATACCAAAATCTGTAGAAGCTCAAGTGACCCTTACGTAAAATGATGGAATATTTGCATATAATCTATGCCCATCCTCCAGTATACTGTATTGTTTAGGAAATAATGACCAAAAAAAGCCTGTGTTGTTAACCATTCATTTTTTTTCTCCTAAGTATGTTTGTTTTGCAGCTGGTTGAATCCACAGATGTTGTATCCATGGATATGGAAGGCTGACTGTACTTGGGGAGAAAAATAACACAACAATAAAAAATAATATAAATGAAAACAATAGAAATACATAATCCTACAAATTCTAAAGATCTGTCCAGAGCTTTAAAATCACACCCAACTCAAAGATTGAAAATCTAGCATCAGGCTTCTTTTTGACATAAAAAAACTTATTTTATTTTTTGGCATAAAAAACTTATTTTCAAAGGAAATCCTTAAAATACTTTTTAAAAAAAAAAATTGGCTAGTAACAAATTTGAGGTTTTTTTTCTTTAATAGAATTGGTGGCTTGATTTTTGGAAAATCACTAAACAATTATTACTTAATATATTATTCAAAATTAAGGTTGATATAATAGTACTTCTGGAAAAAATTACATAAACTTACTATTTATAAATTTTTAAAAATTCTAATCTGGAAAGTGGTAAGCTTATTGTGTAAAATTTGGAAAATACAGGCACGTATAAAGACAGGGCATTTGTTATCTCACCATTAAGAAACCATGATAAGGATTTTTTATTTTCTTTCTTTTTCAAAATGAACAAGGCAAAGGAAAACCAAATGAATTTGAGTCATGCTATAGGCATAATTTTCAATCTTTTTTTTCTTTCAGAATGTGAGCATTTCTTCATTTTTTTCTTAATGTACAAAATTAAATGGCTGAACTGGATTCCGTAATATAGATAAACTGTAATTTAATTCCTCTCTTATTTGACAGTAGTTTCCAGGTTTAATCCTTGCATGTAAATTTTTGAATAGTACAATTGATTAAAAATACACCTGGCTATAAATGATAATTTTATGTCTGCAAAGTTTATAAATCACCTTTCTCTAGAAATTTATGGTATTTTTAAATTGTGCTGGAGGGTCTGGCTCTTCAAAAATAATCCTCATTCCACCCCTGCTTCCCCCCCACACCAGAAAAAAAGCCCTGTAAGTAATTGTATAACAAATATTTTCAAATATGAATACTCATTAGCAAATTTTAAAACTGGATTTAAAATTTTAATTTTGTTTGTCTAGAATAGATACATCTTTGTTTTCCATGTATTTAAAAATATTCCATTTTAATCTTTCAGATGTCTTTTTTTTGCCTCCTGTTAAGAGGACATTTCGCTACTGATTTCGGTATTTTGTTTTGCAGAGTAACAGCTATCCACCAATGTCCGATCCATACATGCCTAGTTACTATGCTCCATCCATTGGATTTCCATATTCTCTTGGGGAAGCAGCATGGTCCACGGCTGGAGACCAGCCTATGCCATATCTGACAACCTATGGACAAATGAGTAATGGAGAACATCATTATATACCAGACGGTGTGTTTAGTCAACCAGGGGCATTAGGAAATACCCCTCCATTTCTTGGTCAACATGGATTTAACTTTTTTCCTGGTAATGCTGATTTCTCTACATGGGGGACAAGTGGATCTCAGGGACAATCAACACAAAGTTCTGCTTATAGTAGCAGTTATGGCTATCCACCTAGTTCTCTTGGGAGAGCTATTACTGATGGACAGGCTGGATTTGGCAATGATACTTTGAGTAAGGTGCCTGGCATTAGCAGTATTGAGCAAGGCATGACTGGACTGAAAATTGGTGGTGACCTGACAGCTGCAGTGACAAAAACTGTAGGTACAGCCTTGAGCAGCAGTGGTATGACTAGCATTGCAACCAATAATGTGCCCCCAGTTAGCAGTGCAGCACCTAAACCAACCTCCTGGGCTGCCATTGCCAGAAAGCCTGCCAAACCTCAACCGAAACTTAAACCCAAGGGCAATGTGGGAATTGGGGGTTCTGCTGTGCCACCACCTCCTATAAAACACAATATGAATATTGGAACTTGGGATGAAAAGGGGTCAGTGGTAAAGGCTCCACCAACCCAACCAGTTCTGCCTCCTCAAACTATAATCCAGCAGCCTCAGCCATTAATTCAACCACCACCATTGGTGCAAAGCCAACTGCCTCAACAGCAGCCTCAGCCACCACAACCACAGCAGCAACAAGGACCTCAGCCACAGGCCCAGCCTCACCAAGTGCAGCCTCAACAGCAGCAGCTGCAGAATCGCTGGGTAGCTCCTCGGAACAGGGGAGCAGGCTTCAACCAGAACAATGGAGCGGGCAGTGAAAACTTTGGTTTAGGTGTTGTACCTGTCAGTGCTTCACCTTCTAGTGTAGAAGTGCATCCAGTGCTGGAAAAGCTAAAGGCCATAAACAACTATAATCCCAAAGACTTTGATTGGAACCTGAAGAATGGACGTGTGTTTATAATTAAAAGCTACTCTGAGGATGATATACATCGTTCCATTAAGTACTCTATCTGGTGTAGTACTGAGCATGGTAATAAGCGTTTGGATGCAGCTTACCGTTCGCTGAATGGAAAAGGCCCACTCTATTTACTCTTCAGTGTGAATGGCAGTGGACATTTTTGTGGAGTGGCTGAAATGAAGTCAGTTGTGGACTATAATGCATATGCTGGTGTCTGGTCTCAGGATAAGTGGAAGGGCAAATTTGAAGTAAAATGGATCTTTGTCAAAGATGTTCCCAATAACCAATTACGGCATATTCGCTTAGAAAATAATGACAACAAACCAGTTACCAATTCAAGGGACACTCAAGAGGTACCCCTAGAAAAAGCTAAGCAAGTGCTTAAAATAATTGCTACTTTCAAGCATACCACCTCAATCTTTGATGACTTTGCACATTATGAAAAGCGTCAAGAGGAGGAGGAAGCCATGCGTAGGGTAAGAATACAGTAATTCGCGTGTGTGTGTGTGTGTGTGTGGGGGGTGTCTTTGTATTGTTGGTGGGGTGTATGGTTGAGTATTCTTTAATGCCTTTTAATGTTACATTCTGAATTTAAGAACTTTGTTCTGAAGGAAACCGACTACTTAGCTTAAGAAACAGAACTCTGCAAACAACTTTTGAAAGGGTTTGTGTGTGCCCAGTGTGAATTGTTTCTTCTTCCCTTCCCAAGGGTAACCCTTACACTGAATTTGCATCTTGCCTGTTCTTCATGCCCTTCAGGTGATAAAAGGTCATTGAATCTCAGTGTTGTTCAAAGATGAATGAGTTGGCATTTATAATAAGCAGACTCTTATGAACTAGCCAGGGGCTCTAATTACTAATCTTATAAATCATATTAATTTTATGAGAAACTGTGTTTAGAGTTGGAACAACTTTTAAATAAATGTTTGAGTATTAATTATTTTGTGTTTATGAGAAATAAAATAGATTTAAACATAAAACTCCTGAAGTGTTTTCATAATTTATATACTGAAAGCACTTGTACAAAACTACAGTGAGGATTTGACTTTCAGAAGGCAGCTTAGAGTTGAGAAGACATAGGCTTTAGAGTTAGACTGCAGAATTTGGTTTCTAATTCTGTTATTTATCCTCTGTGAGACTCAGGGAAACTTGCCTGAAATTACACACGCTGTTTATGCTTGCTTCACGTTGGCCAGCACTTGATCACAGGTTAAGGCAGACAGGGGGATGTTTTCTGTTCCAAACTACAACATAAACTCAGAGTCCTATTTTTAGTTGGAAAGAGAGAATGGATGGATTTTTTCATAGGCAAAACATTTAAATTTCTTTTGAAAAGAAGCAGGGGTAAAGTTAGAAGTTCCTCCAGTAAATAATGTTTGTTACTATGGTAAGATCTTTGTAGAAATTAAAATAAAAGTGGAAACTCAGTTTAACTCTATGTAAAATGTCAGTGATTCGTTGTTGTGTGTGAACTTAAATATCTTGTGATTTCTTGCTGTGCAGCAGAGAAAACTGCTGCAACTAACATTGCTCAGTGAATGATGTTGAAATAATGATCCTAGAGCAGTACTTTCCGGACCTTAGGGCACATACATATCAGTTGGAGTGCTTCTTAAAAACGCAGATTCTTGAGACCCACCCTCTAGTAAGGACCCTAGTGGTCCCTTACCCAACCAAACCAAACAAAATTTTATGTTTTGTTTTGCACTGCAATCTCAACCCCTGGGCTCAGACAATTCTGCTTCAGCCTCTTGAGTAGCTGAGAGAGTACAGGGGACACCACCATCCCCAGCTGATTTTTCTATTTTTTGTGGAGAGGGTCTGGCTCTTGCTCAGGCTGGTCTTGAACTCCTGACCTCAAGCAATCCTCCTGCCTCCCAAAGTACTTGGATTATAGGCTTGAACCACTGTGCCCAGCCTGGTATACATTTTTAACAAGCATTCTAGATGATTCTGGTGCCAGTGATTGTTGTGCTGAATTGTTAGAAACTTTGCTTTGGAGTAATACAGATAGATGACTATTTAAGGCTCTGCTGAACCTTCCAAGTGGATTGCTGAATATAATTGAGTTTTCTCCCACTTGTGAGATGCAAGTAAATATTTCATTTTTGGGATGTGCTTATTTTAAGATATCTTTGAGAAATATATAGACAGTGAAATCTCTTTGGGAAGTTGGATGTGAGACTCAAAAAGATTTCGGGGCTTTCTGTTCTTAACACATTAACTGCCATCTGAGTTGTACTAAGTCACGCTAGTTTTGAGCCCAGGGCCTTGTGTAGCATACGTAACTCACGTAGGCCATGCTATTTTTCAAGATGCATATAACTCACGCACAGAAAACAATAAGAAATAACAAATTTTTCATTAAATTAGAAAGGATCTTTTTGTTTTTGAAGTTTTTATTCTGTTTTCCTAATAATACACTGTGGCCCCAAGGAAAAAATGTTTTTTCTGGTGTGGCAGTCAATGTCTTAAACTGTTGATTGCATGGAAGTGGGTTGGGCTGACCTCCTCCGCCAAAGATGGAAGGAATACTTACCAATACTTGTCTCCCACCACTAAGGAGACAGTCACCTTTGTGTGTTTGCTCGCTTTTCTTTCATATTCAGTCTGAAAATTTTGGCCTAGTTTTTTTTCCCCACCCACCATCCCCTAGTTTTATCATTTTTATTAATTTAATAATTTATAGTTGTCTCAGAAGTTTTCTGTGACAGTTAAAGATTATAGCTGTATTATGATATACTGTAGCCAGATACACAGCAGTGATTTAAACTTTAATTTTATATTTGTATTGTTTCATTGTTTGCTGCCAGTTTTTTAAATGTCTAACCCACCTTTGACAGCTTTATTTTGAATCTTATTTTGTTATTTTTAGGTAAAGTAATGTAGTAATACATTTGCAAGCTCTTCCAGATCTATAAAATGCCTTTTTTTGGCCAGGATATGTGAACAACAGTTTAGTGCAGTGTAGAATTAATTCTTGGGTCACAGTCTTTTCGCTCAATACTGCAGGCTTTGCTTAGTAGTTTTATGGTTTTATGTTACAGAAAAGTCTTTGGGCTAGCCTGAATTTTCTGTTTGTAAATAGCTGTTTTTGACTGTGTGCAAAAAAGATTTTTCTTTCTTTTTGCAGTATGAATGTATATGTGAAATGTGTACAATATGAGTTTCTATTATTTTCTTTAATCCTTAGCCTACAGGCCAAGTTTTTATTTTTATTTTCTCTTTTCTAGTAATGTCAATAAATATGTTGAATCTTTGTCCTTGAGTGCCATTGGTTATTATTTTTCTTTTCATTTGGAGAATTCGAATTTCTATGTCCATTGATTTTCCATGTCCATTTGATTTGCTTTGTGTTGATTCTGTGATTTGCAAGGTGTTCTTCAGAGATCAGTACTAGTATTAGTTTGCTTACATTATCACATTCAGCTCTTTTACAACTGTTTTCTTAAAAGAAGCCCTTGAGCCAGAGTTCATCTTGATTTTATCGAGCACTAAGATAACTATATTTAAAGTTTACATCTGCTTTCTGTAATGTCATTTTTAGAAACTCCTTTTATATTTTCATTTCTTTTTAAAAATTTACATAAAGTAAAATTGTAAATTTCCTTGACCTGCTCCTTTTTTTGTTTGTTTGTTTGAGACAGCATCTCGCTTTGTTACCCTGGCTAGAGTGAGTGGTGAGGCGTCCGCCTAGCTCACAGCAACCTCAGACTCCTGGGCTTCAGCGATCCTACTGCCTCAGCCTCCCAGGTAGCTGGGACTACAGGCATGTGCCACCATGCCTGGCTAATTTTTTCTATATGTATTTTAGTTGGCCAGATAATTTCTTTCTATTTTTAGTAGAGACAGGGGTCTCGCTCTTGCTCAGGCTGGTCTCGAACTCCTGACCTCGAGCGATCCACCCGCCTTGGCCTCCCAGAGTGCTAGGATTACAGGCGTGAGCCACTGTGCCCGGCCTTGACCTGCTCCTTTATAGTCAAGTCCTGCCCAATTGCCGAACCACTGATCTATTTATTGTTTGTTCCTATAAGGTGTTCTACATATTATCATATAAATGGGATTATACAGTATAAAATATTTTAACTAGCTTCTTTTACTCAGCATAATAGCAGTTCATCTATGATGTTATGTGTATCAATTCTATGCTCCTTTTTTAAATTCCATTTATGTAATATTCCATTACATGGATGTACCATAGCGTATTTATTCCATTCATCCTTTGAAGGATGATTATTTCCATTTTTGGCGGAATGCAAATAAAATTCATGTAAATGTGTATACATCCTTAAAAGATTTTTTTGAAAAATCATACAGTAAAATTCATTTTTTTGAATGGGTGTTTAGCTCTATGAATTTTAACACTTGTAGATTTGTGTAATCACTACCTCAGCTGGGATACAGAACACTTTCATATTCCCCCAGACCTCCCTTATACTAGTCTTGTATTTACATCCTTCTCCCATCCCTACAGCTACTGATCTGGACTCATAGTTTTGTTATCTCCTCTTTTGTGGGGGGATGGGGGAAAGCCTCAAGACTTTTTGGACTTTTTTTTTGTTCAGTTACTGAACCAGGAAGAGGATCATCCAAGCCAGGTATTTGCTTCAAAGTAGGTACTCCCCCACACCCCCCTTTCTTTAATTCCTTGTTAGTTGCATATACCCTTCGCATTGCGAATGTGGGATGGGCAAATCATGCTATAATTTGACTTTACCAGTTAAATGATTAATCAGCCTGTGGAAATTTAGAAGGGAGAGGCAGTACAATGGATACTGCTAGGTATTTGACTTTCCCTTAAATTTGAACCCACTCACTATGTCCGGAACCAGTGTCCCTTGCTTACTAACTGGTTAGCATATGGGTTACCATGTGTTTTTGGCCAGTTTTCTTGCTGATGCTCTTAGCCCTTGTCCAGGCAGAATTTGTAGATCTTCGTTTGTAGATTTTCTCTTCGATATGCTTGCATTTGGGCTTGTTAGCATAACTGCTTTCAGATACTCTTGGCATCCCAGTGATGAAGGATGTACTCTCTGTCTATTCTCAGTCCTCAGTGGCTCCATCAAAAAGGTCACACATTAGTAGCGTTTTGCAAGGATTTTCTTTACTTCTTATAGCTTTATTTTTTTTTTAATAAAAGTAGTTACAAGTCATTATTAGTGACCTCTTTAATATGAACCCATCTGTCTTGTATTTAGCTGAAATTTCTCAAAGCTTCTGGTATGTGGATGTCATATTTTCCCAATCTTGTAGACCTTGGGGTAAAAGTCAAGTATCTTATTAAACAAGGCACAAACAGCACTAATTGTGAAATAAAAAGGTTGATAAATTTTACAAGATTAAAATCCTTTCATCAAAAGATACTTTAAAGAAAGTTTAAGAAGACATGTTTTTGAAAAGACTGAAAGAAATTTGAATATAACTGACTAAAGATTAGTATCAAGGCTATATAAAGAACTGTGACTCAATTTAAGAAAAAGATAACCCAATAGAAAAACAGGTAAAAGATATTGATAGGCATTTAATGAGACAGGAAACACATATGGCTAATAAGTATATGAAGCCTTATTAAAAATCGGGGAAATATTTTTCTGCGTATATTGATTAAAAAAAATTAGGGAAATAGAAGTCAGGGCTACAATGAGAATATTCATTTTGCATTTTCTTATGAAGGTTAACATTCATATACTTAATAATTCAGCAGTTCTCTTATGGGATATATAACTAATAGAAGTTTACCAAATACCCCAGAAAACATAGTATGAGAATAGTATTAGGAGCACAATCAGCAATAGTAAAAAAATGGCACCAATTAAAATGTTTGTCAGTAGGAAAATGGCCAAATACTTTGGTGCTACAGTAACACAGTGGAATTATTCAATGATATTTATATACAACAGTATGGGTGAATCTTTTTTTCTTCCTCTTTTTTGTTTTGGAAATAATTTTAAATTAATTTGGGAGGATAAGAATAATGTGTAAAACATTTATATACTTCTTATCCAGATTCACCTGTTATTAACATCCTTTCCCATTTGTTTTATGGTTCTTTTCGAAGCACTTGAGAATAAGTTCTATATATCATGGCTCTTTCCCTCAAAAAACTATAGTGTATGTTTACTACTAATAAGGATATTCTCTTAGAAAACCAGTGTTCTGTCGGTTGGTCCACAGAATCCTGTGTTTTTTTCTGTCTTCTAGTAGAGGATCCAGTCTAGGATCAGGTAAAGGACCTAGATTAGTCAAAACGATTTTGAATAATAACAAGTTTCAAAGGCTTATGCTAATGTGACATCAAATTTTTGCCTTCTCTAAGTTGGGAATTTTTCCTGTTTTTTTTTAATAGAAGTTTCATTGTTCTAAATTTTATATTTGTGGTTAATGTAGGTTTCATTTCTTCTGTGTGTTCATGTTTTTCTTTAAAATCTTGAGACTGTTTATGATAGCAGACAAGGATTTTAAAAAGCTAATTCCATATCTTGTCATTGCTAGGTATTTTTTACTGAGTTTTTTTTTCCTCCTGATTATTTTGGCGATGGAAGTTCCCCTGCTTGCCTTGCCAGCCAACAAGACTCTTCTTGTGGAGGAGCCAACCTAACATATCCTGTCTGCTTATATAAAACTTGGAATATCAGGCCCTCTATTTTAGAGGGAAGGATATTGGTGAAACTTCAAACTCCAGGAGAAATCCATGCCAGTTAGTATTTGTATAGTTCTTAGATGTGAAGACATAGTTTTGATATATTCGAGTAAAATCAAATCAAGCTTAGTGAAAGAATGACTGAAACAAACCCATTAAAAGAAATGCATAATTGAGGGGGCAAATGATAATTTAAAATATAAAACAAAATTGTAATTTTTGTTGTTAAGAAGGATTCCTATGTACAACAAATAGCAAACCAGAAAGTGTTCTTGGAAATGAGAGACATGATTGTCAAAATACAAAATCTGTAAGTAGATTAATAAATTGCTCATGTTTTAGATTCAATTGATGATATGGGATTTCAAATCAGGGAAAATTTACAAATGTGGAGCAATAGAGATGAAAATATAAAAGGTGAAAGATGTAGTGGAAAGGGAGGTGGTCCAGTTCTCTATAAATATCATTAAAAGAGTATAAGAAAAAACAATCAAAGGGAAGAATGATTAAAGAAAAAATTTCAGGGCCAAAAGATACATGTTTTCAGATGGAATTGGCTTACTGAGTGATCAGGAGTTTCCTGAGCAAAAAAAAAAAAAATTACCTATGAAGGAAGGAGAATGAGACTGTCATTAGGATTTTTCTCATCTGCAACCTTGGATATTCAATGTAAAATTTTATTTCAAGTTGGAAGGGAGTTGGGCATAGAATTACACCTGTAAAGATGAATATGTAATTAGTGAAGTGGGGTGCAGGGTGGGGGGAATAAAATAAAGAAATTCAGGTTTACAAGAACTTGGCCACATACCCTTCAGGAAAGTTACTTGACATATTTCAGCAGAATGAAAAAGGAATTCAAGAAAGATAACACCGCCTGGTAGCACCTGATTGTATTAGAACAAATATATCTCAGTAGAGACCCTGTGTGCATTTGAGTCAGTCTGGTCTTCACTATTTATGGTGCATCTGAGGAATTCTGGCATCCCACCCTGTCTACCAGTGAGCATTGTGGTCCTTCAAGCCTGAGAAATGAAATGTTTGGGAACTACTGGCCTTCAAGAAATGGAGGAAGCTAAAAAAAATTCTAGATAGCTTTGGAACATAAACTCTGAAAGAGCAGGACTGGCTTTGCTCCCTGCCGAATCCCTAGCACCTAGAAAAATGCATGGCACGTGGTAGGTTTGAAGTAGATGTTTATTAAATGAATAAATGCTTTGGAGAATATTACTGTATTTCCTTTTGCAAAGTTTGAATGTCATAGAGTTTTCCTTTTGTACTATTTATGGGATCATTCAAGTTATATAACAAATGCTGTCTTTTGGTTTTTCCATTTGTAGAAATGGACAATAGGATATAAAAGATTTATTTCTGTTTAGAACAGAATGTTACAAGATGGAATGGGAAGGAAAGGTTTCAGGAAGGGTAAATCACTTTTCTTTCTTATCTTTCTAAAGGTAACATAATTAATTGTTTAAAGATGATATGTTAAAGAGTAGTGCCTTTAAGACTAGGCACGATGGCTACCTGTTCTAGAAAGAGATGGAGCCCTGCACTAGGTGCAGAAATAACCAAGGTATAATTGTAATAAAATCCCTATTAAACACAAATTACTTTCTAGAATCTTCTATGTATATCAATCATGTATGCTATTACATAGTTGGGTATTTCTGAAGACTTAAGATTTAGTGCTTGGTATTAATATATTTTTTTCATATTTGGAACAACTTTGATTTTAAGATGAGGTAATGTTAGGTCTGTCTTAAGTATTCAAGTTTGTGTTAACATACAAGAAATTACTTAAGCCATAATTATATCTATGGCAACAGTAAGCATTTACCTGGCAGTTGTATCCTCATTTTTAATAACACTGTAATTGTGAACACTGATCATTAAATTGAACGGAATTTTAGTAACAGTTGTTTCTTAGTATACGTGGGCAATTCCAGGACCACTGTGTATACCAAAATCCACACATTACTGAAGTCCCGCAGTCTCTATATATGTGGGTTTCATATCCCTTGAATACTGTAGTTTTGATCCAAGTTTGGTTGAAAAAAATCTGTATAAGTGGACTTTCACAGTTCAAATCTGTGTTATTAAAGGGTCCAATGTTGTTTATCTCTTTCTTCAATAAATACACAGTGACTTAAGGAACATGTATATTTAACTTTATGTGAATATGAAATATCTCAAGTTTCAGAAAATATTAATTTAAATATTGAATTATTCCTCTTTAATAGCTTATTTTAAATATGACATGCAGTTTCTTAATTTAGAATACATGTGTCCAAGAAAAGAAAATTTTTTTTTTCATGAAAAGAGATCAGTAGCTATTGAAGGTAAGGTTTATTCTTCAGTAAGTGTAAATTGAGGCACTTAACTGACTTTACCTGCCTCTTGGAATGGCTTAAACATTTTTTCATCTATATAGATCTCTTGTGTATTTTACCCTACACATATAATGAATATTGTTGAAGATAGGGAAAGATGCCCTTTTCCCTCACAGTTCTGGATTTATGCTAATATTACATTCTTGGGGCTTTGCTACTGATGGGTTAAATGAATATAGATAGTGCTGTTGCGAATTGTTGTATTAATTACCTATTGTTGCCTAACAAATTTCTCTAAAACTCAGTGGCTTAAAACACAATTTACAGTTTCTGTATATCAGGAATCTGGGCAAAGCTTGTCTGGGTCCTTATCTTTAGGGTATCTCATAAGGCTGCAGCCAAGGCTGGGCCAGGGCTCTCATCTGAGACTTGAACCAGACTCATGTGGTTGTTGGCAGAATTCAGTTCCTCAAGGTTGTTGGACTGAAAGCTTAAGTTCCTGTTGGCTGTTGGCCAGAAGCTGTGTTCGCACTGTTCCCTGCTTATGGGCCTTTCTCACAAGGAGACTTGCTTCGTCAAAATGAGCAAAGTGAGGAGGCAATAGCTAGCAGGACAGAAGTCACAGTCTTTTCTAACTTAATCACGGAAGTGATACCCTGTCATCTCTGCCCAATGCTGTTGATTAGAAGCAAGTCATTCATTAGGTCCAGCCCACACTCAGAAGGGGATTATACATGGGTTTGAATACCAGGATGCAGAGATCATTGGGAGCCATGTCAGAAACTGCCTGCTACAATTACTTTTAAACTTTTAAACAATTACCTTTTCACTGATGGACCATGTGGTTGTATCAAATCATGGTACCTAATTTGGATTTGTGGTGTTCTGGGCAATATTTTTATGATTATCAGATCTTTAAATTTTTATTTGTGAACTAAAAATTAGATTAAAGCCTTATTTAGTTTTAAAAATTTCTTCTTTATCTCTAGTGAAAATTATTTTGATTGGGAGTATCAAGAAGTCAAGGTGGATATTTGAGCTAGGTCTTGAATGATATGGTAGGATTTTATAATAAAGTGAAGAAAGGCATTCAGAGCATAGGGTATTGTGATACATTGAAGTAATCTAAAAGAGGTAAAACTGGCAGGGGTTGGGGGCAGTACAGAAAAAGAGAGAAACTGGAAAGATAAATCGTGAGTTAAAGAAATCTTTATTCAGCAGGCGTTTTTGAACAAGCTACCATGTGGTAGACATTAAGGGATAGAGCTCATTAAGAAAATTCCTGTCATGAATCTAGTCTCATAGTTTTGAGGAGTAACTTTAAAAGGTTTTTTTTTTTTGAGACAGAGTCTTGCTAATTTTTCTATTTTTAGTAGAGACGGAGTCTTGCTCTTGCTCAGGCTGGTCTCAAACTCAAGCTGGTCCTGAGCTCCAGCGATCCTCCCACCTTGGCCTCCCAGTGTGCTAGGATTACAGGTATGAGCCATGTGCTCAGCCTTTAAAAGTTTTTAAGCAGGGAAGTTATGTACAAATGAAAGGTATGTTGAAGTGTCAATTTAGAAATAGCTATTATATGTATTTATATAAAGATACATGTATTATGTTTTCAGTTACACGTGAAATTACACGTGAAATGTGAACGATAGTAAAACCTTTATTTTCCTATTTTTCCATTTTGTTAGTACGAGTAGTAACATGCATAAAACTCTGCTTTTTATGTGGTCTGTAGCTAGATAGGTATCATTTATCAGATGTTGAGTTAATCTCTTCATTGTAGAAAATCCCCACCAGATTTTACTATGTTGCACTCTAATTTCTGAGTGAAATTGACTTCACTGTCTCTTGGCAGAAAACTTTATATTTATTGAAAACTGTTTAAGCTCTAGCATCTTAAACATTTGACATACTCAATATTGATGTGCTTTCTGTTGCATTTGAAATAACATGAGAAAATGGAAAAATGCTTTATAAATCCTAGGCTACAAAAAAGCTACTAGTGAATAATTTTACTTGTGAAAGACAGTCTATATAATTATTTTTATTTTGTCATAAAGACTCCAAAATCTGACATCCAAAATAGAATTGCATATGGATTCCTTTGCTTGGCTTGAAAAGCTGCTGTCACCAGCTCTTTTTTCCTGAGATTTCTGTTAGCAGTCCACTTCTATCACCATATATTTGGATCCTGCAGGTTCTTTTCTTAATTGTGTCCCCCAACTCATTGAGTAGATAAATATTAAAGGTTACCAGTAAGCCACCAAAGATAAATAATCTTTACTCTGTAGAACTCAGTCTGCTTGGAGAGACAAACATATTTCCTCTCAGGAGAATTTTGTAGTTTTCAGTGTTGAGGGCCTGCATATCTTTTGTTAAATTTATTTCTAAGTATTTACACTTTTTGATGCTTTTGTAAATAAAATTACATTTTCAGTTTCTATTTTCTAATTGTTTGCTGCTATGTCCTTGTATCCAGTGACATTGCTAAATTCACTTAGTCTAGTAGTTTTAGTAATACAGCCTTATGATTTTCTAACAATCACGTAGTCTACAAATTGAGACCATTCTGTTTCTTTCTGATCTTTATGTTTTTCTTGCCATTTTGTTTTTAATATGGTATTACTTAAATAGGCAATTAAGTAAAAACTGTAGAAACAAAATAAGACTAAACATAAACAAAAAAATTATGTGACGAATGGTATTGTTTTGCTGAACTAAATCACAGCTCAAAACATGAATTTAGTTCTAAGTCATACAGCCATGCTCTCAGTCTCCTTGAACCACCTAAACGTTATTTCTGTTCTACACCATTTTTTTCTATTTGAATTTCTTAACTGTTCCTTTTTTTTTTATAGTACTTAGAGTTTATTTGATCTTTGGTTGACATAAATGAATATTAATATATATTGGACTGCATTAATTATTTTCCCAAACCTAAAATACTTATTTTATAAATACAAAATTGGGTACTGGAACCTTTTAAAGTAGTTCTATATTATAGTGTGATCATGCAGAGATGATCAAGAATGTTAGAGCCTCATTAAAATGGAAACATAAGGTTAAAAAATGTGAAGAGTTGATTTCCAAAAGCAGAACCTCTCCATTCCCAAAGCATAATCATTGTTCTTTCCCCTGATGACTGTATGTATGGTTTTGAGTTTGTTTTACAGTGCAGAATTGGCTGGTTTCCTTTATTTTTTTTTTAATTTCAGGACATTACCAGGGTACAATGTTTTGGTTACGTGAATTGCTTTTGTACAGTTTGAGTCAAAGTTATGTGTGTCCATCATATAGTGTGCCTTGTACCCATTAGGTGTGAATTTAGCCATCCTCCCCCCTTCGCACCTGCTTCCATTATTAACACTTTTGTTTTTTGCTTTCTTAATGCAAAAGGATCTGTCATGATGTTGGGACAGTACATGCCAGATGCTTATCTCTAAGTATAATAGTATAGCACTTACATGCACGGGCTTTTGAGTAGCTTGGGTTTTATCTGTTACTGCCCTTGTTCTACTCTTTAGCATGAATTTTTCTAGACCTTTCAGCCACCTATGCATATTTCATTCCTGGTAAATCATTAATTTTTCTGAAGAATTGAATCTATTAGATGTTTTAACTTCATTGTTCACCTGTAAACCTTGTCTTTTCTTGAAACTGAAACATGCACACTGCCTTTTCATACTTTAAAAACATTAATAGTCTTGATATATTCCTTGTTAACTTTTGAGTGTAATTTAACACTTTTACCTTCATTAACAATAAAGAGAAGCAGGGCAGCCATTAAAATAACACTACCTTATAGAATATATTTATTTCATATTTCTGCCATGTGATATTTGGTATTTGGGAGTTGTATGCAGGTTATATTTTTCTAAATTTAGTGGTGAGTTTTAAAAACTTTATTTTAAAATAATTTTATAGTTACAGAAATGTTTTAAAGATAATACTGGGAATTTCTATATATCCTTTATTCAATTTCCCCTAATAGTAACACGTACACAATCATAGTACCGTATCTAAACTAAGAAATTAACGTTGGTACAATACTATTAAGTAAATTACAGACTTTTTCCTGATTTCCCCCGTGTTCTCACTGATATCCTTTTCTGTTTTAAGATCCAGTCTGGACACTGAGATTGCATTTAGCTGTCATGTCTCGTTAGTGTCCTTCAGGCTATGCAGGCTATTACGGTTTCTCTATCTTTCCTTGTTTCTCATTTTAAACGGTACTGGTCAGATACTTTGTTAAATTGTCCCTCAGTTTCAGTTTGGCTGATGTCTTCTCATGATTAGATTGAGGTTACGGATTATGGGGAAGAATACCCTAGAAGTGATAATGTCTTTTTCATCATATGTAACTGTTTACTAGTGATGTTAACTTTGATTAGTTAGAGTGGTGTCTGCTAGGTTTATCCACTGTGTCCTATTTTCCCCTTTACATGCTCTATTCCTAAAAGCAAGTCACTATATGCAACCCACACTCACGAGGAGGAAAACCAACCCACACTCACGAGGAGGAAAACAACCCCCACCTCATGCAGGGAGGAGTATCAAAGAATTTGTGAAATTTTTTGTTGTTGCTGTTTGTCACCCTTCCAATTGTTGTTTTTCCTACTTCTAGAATATTCATTTTGTCTTGGATCTGTCCTCTAGTTCTCTTTTGTGTGTGTGCTTTCCATTTCATTTTTCCTGCTCTGTGATGTGACATATTTCCTGGATTTAGTATTCTATACCATAAATGACCCTCTTTAATTCATCTGTTGAATTTTTCAATTTGAAAATCAAATTTCCAAGCTACAAAAATGTTTTTTTTGTGTGTGTGAGTGTGTGTTGCATTTGGATCTCAAGTGTCTGCTTGCTATTTCTCTCTCTCTCTCTCTTTTAAAGGCATTTACTGCTTCCTTCAATTCTATTCTATTGCACCTGTGTCCTCAGTGTTTATCCTCATTTTCATTCTAAATGCTGTGGCCTCCTAGATACACAGTTATCTTTTCCCTTGTGACTCATTTGGCCTCCAGTCTGGTTACTGAAATATTCCTAATGGTGATAAACCTACAGATGATTAGAAGGAAAATAAGTCATTTCCTGTGATGTTAAGGGCAAGCTAAGTCTTTGTATTCCACCTTTTCCCTAGTTTGAAGACTAGGGAAGTGTGAGCTCATTTGTCTTTAACTTCTTTCAAAAACTCTTTCAAAAAGACACGAGTTGGCCATAGACTTCCTCTTGGGTTCATCTCCATAGGCCAAGTCCTGGTCTTTGCCCTAGGATCCTGTTTGGTGTCCAGTGTTACTTGCTCAGTTCAGGGTGGGGAAGAAGCCGTGTACTACCCAGTGTTTTCCTCAGAGACTCATTAGCCCTCGATCCTCAGAATCTGCCTGGTTAGGCATAGTGCTGTTAATGGAAAAGGGTTGCGGGTGGATGAGAAGGGAATTCTCCACAAATCATTTTTTGAGATTTCAGTCATTATTAAACAGTAAAAATTGAGTTCTGTGAATCACTTGGAAAGAGGAGAGTATATGTGTATAAAGTGACTTTTTCTGAATTGTCACTAGGGACTTAGTCCATCTCCAGGTATACAGGATTGTGGCTGTTTTCATGTAATTCAAGTTTCCTTTATCGCTTTGTTACTCTCCACCAATATATCAGTACATGTAATTGTCATGTCAGCTGTGTAATATAGGCCTCATTTTATAATAAAACCAAAAGTTAGTGATACCACTGATAGCTCATCATTTTTTAGTCTCATATTTCTAGTGGTCTGTGTATAGCTGATAGCCTGCCCATAGATATATAAAATATGTGTTTAATAGTAACACTGTCAGGCACAGTCCATCTTGGTAATATAAATGTGAGGGTTTTTTGGTCTTAAAGAAGAGGTTCTTTAAAAATGGATAGACTCTTGGAAGACTTGAGTGGACATTTGCCATGCATTGAGGACTTTGAAATTTGTATTCCCATCCTGGACTTTTCCTCTTATCTCCAGGCTCATGTATCCAGTTGCCTATTTGACATCTTTTTTGTTGTCTCTTAAGCATCTTAAATTTAATATAACTCATGTTTCTTTGCCAGACCTTCTCTTTCTTATTAGAGGGATAATACTAAAAATTCTGGACTCATAATTGATAATTCTAATTCCTTATCTAATCAGTAGGTTTTGTTGGCTGTGCCTTCAAATGTATACCGAATCCAAGCACTTCTTACTAGCTCTACCTCTTTTAAAGTTAATTTTGTCTTGATCTTTCAGATTTGTTGATATATCGGTGTTAATATTTTTATGCTAATCAGTCTGCATGACGTTTATACTTCACTTCTTTTTTAAAATTCATTATTCCAGAGATTTTTCTGTTGCTTTTTTCCTCCCTCCCAAAAACACTAGGTTTTATTTATTTTTTCTTCTTTTCTAATTTCCATTGTGATTTTTTTAGAGATTCTTAGAACTTTGTTTTAGAATTTCCAAATGTGAGTAAAGTTTTTCTTGTTATCTGTTTGTTAAAATTGATGTCAGAAAATTTGATATGTATGATAATGCTTCTTTGGCATTTATTGAGATTTGCTTTCTGGTCTGGTGTTTAGTTACTTTTTATGGTTCATTGTATACCCTGGGTAGAATGTGCACCTTGCAATTATTTGTCTCAGTTTTTTGTTTTCTGTATGTTCAGTCTGTATTTTTACTAACATGTCTGCGTTACTAGTTACTAAGAGAAATGCGTTAAATTCTCCTGCTATCATTATGAATTTGTCAGCTTCTTATGATTCTGACAACTTTTAGTATACTTAAAATGGTCTTTTTAGTTTAATATTTTAATAGTTTTTTAAAAACTATTATTCAGTATGTAAAAAACCATTCAACAATGGTTTTTGAGCCGGGCGTGGTGGCTCACGCCTGTAATCCTAGCACTCTGGGAGGGTGAGGCAGGTGGATCCTTTGAGCTCAGGAGTTGGAGACCAGCCTGAGCAAGAGCGAGACCCCATCTCTACTAAAAATAGAAAAAAATTATATGGACAACTACAAATATATACAGAAAAAATTAGCCGGGCATGGTGGTGCATGCCTGTAGTCCCAGCTACTTGGGAGGGTGAGGCAGGAGGATCGCTTGAGCCTAGGAGTTTGAGGTTGCTGTGAGCTAGGCTGACGCCATGGCACTCTAGCCTGGGCAACAGAGTGAGACTCTGTCTCAAAAAAAAAAAAAAAAAGGAAAAGAAAAAAAAAAGAAAGAACAATGGTTTTTGCCTTTAAGTCCGTTTTGTCTGATAATTAATATAGTTGCATGAGTCTTCATTTGGTTTGTGTTATCATGTCTCCATGTCTCCATTAATTTTAACTTTTCTTTGTCCTTATGTTTTAGGTTTATTTCTTGTAAATTATGTATAATGAGATCTTCTAAAATTCTGAGCTGATATCTTATGGTTTCATTGCTGAGCCTCCATTTATTGTGACTCCTGATATAAATGTATAAATGATATGTTTTTTTCTACCTTCTTATTTTGTGCTTTCTAATTAATGTAGATCTTTCCAGTTCCCTCCCTGTTTTCCATCCTTTTGGATTAAGTTTTCTTTATTTTCCCCTTTTCCTGTTCACTGAGTTGGAAGTTATGCATTATATATATAGATGTATTATAATATATATGTAATGTTTATGCTTCAGTGATTCAGTTAAAGTATATAGTTGATTACAGTTCAAACTGAAACAGCATCTCCAACTTCCATTTAAATAACATATGATCCTGTTGTAACTGATCATCTCCCTTGCATTAAACTTTGTCTAACTGAAGTGGAGTTGCATTTTTTTTCTTGTAGTTTCTGGGGCTTCTCATGGAGTTCTTCTCCAGTTTTGATCAGTTGTTTTATGGGGAAGAATGAGATGTATGCTCTTGTCTCTTTTTGCTTTATGTATTTTATATCTAGGTAATGTTTCAAAATATTTTATGTTCAGAGCATACTTCCAAATTTATCATCCGAAACTGTTTTGTATCCTTCAGCTGAGAACTAAACTTTCTTTATGTTTCAGCTGGTTTGTGAAAAGTTTTAGGGCCTTTGTAAAATTAGGCTACAGCTTTGTGGCACCAAATTTATTTTTATTTATTTATTTGTTTGTTTGTTTGTTTGTTTGTTTGACAGAGTCTTGCTCTGTTCCCCAGGCTAGAGTGCTGTGGGATCAGCCTGGCTCACAGCAACCTCAAACTCCTGGGCTCAAGCAATCCTTCTGTCTCAGCCTCCCGAGTAGCTGGGACTACAGGCATGCACCACCGTGCCCGGCTAATTTTTTCTGTATATATTTTTAGTTGTCCAGCAAATTTCATTCTGTTTTTTAGTAGAGACGGGGTCTCACTCTTGCTCAGGCTGGTTTTGAACTCCTGAGCTCAAAGGATCCACCTACCTCGGCCTCCCAGAGTGCTAGTATTACAGGTGTGAGGCACCGCGCCTGGCCTATTTTTAATTTTTATCCTTGTTGATACTGTTGGATTTTTGGGTTTTGTTTATTCTTTTGAAACAGATATTTAGCTAGCTGTGCTTGTTTTTTGTTTTAGTTTTTCATTTCAGTGTATCTCATTGATACTTGTTAGTCCATGAAATAATTTTATTTATAGTTATGTAGTAGGACATTTATTAGCATGAAATATTGCTGTTCAAGTTCCAGGAATGCATTAAAATGAAAAAGAAAGGACTTTACTAGCAAGGAACGTGAGGTTCTCTCTGAAATTTAAAATACAGTTTTCTGGTGGTGTCTCAGAGGATGGGAAGCTAGTGTGACCACTTGCAAAGTATGACTTATATTTACTATAGAATGTGTATTACTCATGCAAAAATAAGATGGGAGTAGCAAAAGCAAAGTGAGAGAGTCTTACAGTGTTAAACACCAGTGGGTTTCAAAGTGCATTCCTGGACCAGCAGTCCAGGATTACCTGTGAACTTGTTAGAAATGCAAATCCACAGGTTCTACTTTATACCTCTGAGCCCCAACAGTCAGTGTTTGGACAGGCTGTCCAGGTGATTCCGATATTTGTTAAAGTTTGAGAACCACTGAAGTATACACTAAAACAAGATGTTACAAAGTACTTGATGTGTTGAATTGGTAGGCATGTATAATGCTAGTCATCATTTTTTTTAGACAGAAGTGTTATAAATATTTGATCAATATTGAGCTTGTGAAAACATTACTCAGTTTAACTCTTTTTCAAGTGGTTTGCTTTTTTATGTAGAAGAAGTTATTATTTTTCTCTCAATTATGTCATAAATCAACATTCACCTGAATCTACCTAACAACTCATCATACTTCTTGATGTGTAAAGTTATAATACACTGAATGTGAGAGTAAGATATGGAAGAAATTTATGATTCAAAATATTTACTTAATACTGAAATCTTAATGGAATGTAACTTTTATGTAATTTAATGCCACTCTTTACCTTTCCTCCTACCCCCACTTCAGCCAATAGTTTTCAAATTTCTGTGAAGGCCCTTTTAGATCTATGTAACACCTCACCATCAAAAACTCATTGAAAGGGCTCAAAATACACTATAATATTCTTAAACAAAATCCTGTGGGAAAATAGGGCTGCAGAGAGGACCTATATTTTCCTGAAGTAGGTCTTTGTGTTTGAGAGTTCTTTATTTCAAATGTTTTGTGGAATTCATCCCACTATGGTATACAGAAGTAATTGTAAATCATTTTTTAACTAATTACTTGATTTAGTATTTGAAGAACTTTCTGTAGAGATCATTTGTATTATATGTGCATATAGTTTAAAGTCTTTAAATAATGATAATATTTTGTTATAATTCTTTATATGTTTTTCTTTCAGGAGAGAAATAGAAACAAACAATAACCATATGGAGATGTCCTGTTAAAATTACAACACTAATGACGTAGACTCTGGAAATGCCTAATAAGTCAAAGAAGACGTTATTAAAGCTTTTTTTCTGCTTAAGGTGACATCTTTGAACACTTTAACACAAAATTGACTCTTCTTGTAATGGTTTTCATCAGCGCATCTGCCCTTATACTCTCACCAAACACACTTGAGAACTGTAACTTCGTCAAGCACTTTCTGTCCTGAAGCTTTTACCAGTATCTGCTGTCTTTTGTAATTATGCATCCTAGCTAAGGCACAGAAGACTGAATGAATGCAAGGATTCATTAACTCTTTGAATTTGTTAAATACTAACAGTTAACCATTAGAAGTGGTTCAATGATGTAAGAGTCACACTGCTTCAACTTTTCTTTGTTGTAGTTTTTAAATTGTCAATTTTTAGCTATTTGACAGATTAAAAGCAAAATAATCATGCCATATTTAGTCCTGGAGTTCAAGTCTAAATGTTTATGTGAAAAATTATTGTAGTAAACTTTTAATATGGCAAAGCAACCTTAAGCTCTATTTTAGCCAAATGAAACATAATCTGAAATTATATTAGAACATTTCCCTTGTCTTCAAACTGTTTGGTGTAACAGAATAATGATATGCAGCTTGGTGGATTTCACCAGTTAATGCACATTCTTCTCCCCTCCTTCCCCCAATAATATGTATATTGAGAAATGTGCATTTGTCTGAGGAATTATTTTGTTTGCTACCACTTAATGAATCTCAAAATTTTGAGTAAATGTACCTCAGTCTAATCAGACTTTTTATGACCTTTATAATTACATTTAAAACCCTTAATTCCTATTTCTGGGTGTTTGCGAGCCTGATTGCTATCATGAAGTAAAAATTTATTACTCTAGGTATTCACTAGCTGAATAAACATAGTTCTTGTTTAGCAAGCATATACTGTTCCTCAGCTCTTTTCTCCAGCTTTTGCAGTGTCCTGGCATCCTTAAAATACTTTGAAAATATGGCCTTGATCCATGGATTAAATCAGTATCTAAGTGAATGTGTTGATGTTTTATTGATCAGATCTATATAAGTGGGAATACAGCATATATCTGGGTATTCTTATAGTTATCTTTTTAACATCTTATTTTTTTCATTAATTACATATCAACATTAATTTTGTATCTTGAAGCAAATTGATTTTGTATAATTAAATGTGTCAAGCATCTGTATTAACTGATTTGATGGCATAAGGTTATGACAATAATGTACTGCCCCTTATATTACTGTTCCAAGAGGAGAAAGCTGTGTAGAAAGATACGTTAAGGGTGAAAATAGCAATATGGTAGATTTGAAGACCTTGATAATTCTGCATTACTCCATTTATGTTTACATCATGTTTAGAAATGTTTTCATTTACTGTGGTCTTTGATCACCTCAACTCAAAAACCTAGTGTCAGATATTTCTTTGAGGCTTTCATTTATATGATTTTTTTTTTTGTACAATGTTTTCTTAAAATGTACAAATACTGTATTCCAGTGAAAAAAAATACAGTATTTGTAGATAACCATAGCTACTACACAGTTCTTTGGTAGTCCCAGTGTAGTTAAATCAGTGTTTACTGAAGGGAACATCAAAATTTTAATGGTATATTATAAAATAAAGACTTTCTTAAAGGAAAATTGCACCTATTTTACCTTTTTAAGAGTAAGCCATGAAATCTTATAACATGTCTCATAACTATTTATAATGAAAATTGGCATTTGGGTATAGTCACCACAGCAATGTTCTACATCTCTAAGATTATGTAGGTAGGACATGTCAAAGATGACTGTTGTCATTCTGGAGGTCCTCTTAGAGAAAACTATAAAAGGGTGACCTTGTAGGAAGGATCTGAGTCCTCCCCCTGAGGTTCTCTTTTTCTTGGTGCTTTATTAGCAACTCTGGATATTTTTATAAAACTAGTTACATTATAAATGGATTCAAACTTGTTTAATTTACATTAGGTTTTTATGTAAGATTGTCAAGGAAGCACCCAGCAAGCAGGCCAATTGCAATAGACTCAGACATGTTAAATAAATGTATTTGAGAGTCTATTCATGGTGAGGAGTACATCCCAGTGCCTTTAACCTGAATTTCTAATCTTAAGTGAAATGGGTGCAGCATTCCTTTGGAAAAAAATCCTTTCTCTTTTCAGTGGATAATTTCGTGTTTTTCTCATTAAGTTTTCTCCAGAGCACCCACCTTCTCTTCCTTCTTGGTCTATCATTGTATTGCAAAACGTTTTTCCTCTAAATGAAATTATTACAGGTTGTCTCAAGAGAACAACCAGCTAACTGAATGTTTCTTAACTGCGGGGACCACAAGGGAGAGAGCCTGGGGTTGCCTGGGGTCTATAAGAGGAGACACATAATCAAATGTTTGAATAATCATAAATTAAGACATTATTGGCCCAGTAAATTTCTTGCTTAATGTTTTTCCAAGTTCTGGTTTGAATGTTTCTTATTAAAGTTATCTTATGTGGGTATTTTATTTTGAAAGGTATTATAGTTTGTATATTTAACAGTAAGGGGGAAAATGTAACCAAAATTAGTATTCCTTCTCTATACATATTGGTACTTGAAGATTCCTTTCAAAAGAAACCCAGCCTTTTCCTAATTTAGTACTTAATTCCTCTTTTTAACTTAAGTGATCTTTCTAATTCAAAAGCTGTGTTCTTTTTGAATACCATGCATGGGGATTAAGCTGATGTTAAAACAGTTTGCAATAAAAAAAAGAATCAGCTTAAGTCATTTAATCATTTCAAGTGCATTCTGCATCTTTAAAAAATAAGTTTGAGAAATTTAAGAGAATTGTGTTTTCATTAAGTTTTGCGTATCTTTTGTTATGCCATGTAAATTCCCTTTTACGTATGATTAAAGGAAGGTTATGATAAAATGATTAGTTCATTTACATTCACTTGTAGCAATTACATGAGAATTTGAATTTTGTCGTGTTTGGGTTTGTTCATTCCTGTGAATGATGGTACAGTTAGGTGAGATTTTCTGTTATGGTACCCAAACTCACCATTTGGTCCTCTTTAATCTTTGAGGGTTTCAATAAAAATTGTTCACTCATACCTGTGTTCTTTCTATTTTATCTTTATAAATATGTATTGCCTGCCTGAAAACATTTAAGATTTTTGCCTGCTCTTTTACGGATTTCCTGATGGACATTTCTTCCAAATATAAATAGATTATATCACTCCTTCTAGTTGGCCATTGAAGTAGGGGAATTAAAGAGAGGGAGGATAATAGTTTATTCTCACCTTTATCCATTCCAGTGACCTAATTGAATTACATGCTTTTAATACTAAACTTAGAGCAAAAGAGAAAGAGAACCTGTTTATTCTTTTTTTTGTAGTAGGAAGAAGTAGTTGCAGCAGCTGCTAATAACCTTAATACCCCACTTCTGGTACTGAGGAATGCTCTTCTAACATTGTACATCTGCCTCTTGGGATTGATAAGAGTTCATGTGGTTAAGATCTTGGTAACTCTGGATGGTGCACTGATTCTTGCTGGGCTGTCTGTCTAACTGTTAAGACCAGCAGATGCACCCAACACTGCTGGCCTGTGACCAGGGCTTGAAGAATCATCCCAGGTGCCCACACTGTGGCATCATCAGAGTCCTTTCTATTGGTCATCTAAGGGGAGGGTTTATGTTTCATCAGTGTACTTATAGTTGAGGCCAGTCATTTGTAGTTGGGACCTAATTTACCTCAGCTTTATCTTGTTTAGTGATACTAGATTTAGTAATTCTAGTCTATGAAGCAAAATATTCTTGCCGTCAGAAGTTAACTGAACAATTTAAGGTTATCTTTACTTTCTAATCACAGTACTTGCCACTTTGTGATCTTAATGTATTCTTTCCTTATTTCTCTTGGTGCAATAGTTAGAAACAGCTTCTGTATATCACACGTAGTAGTGGCAGTTTAAATGCAGTTTATTTATATAAATAGTGCACTAAATTCAGAATTTATCACCTCCATAATTTTAGTTATGTGGACAACATTGGGTCTAAATGTAAATGACAAATTGTTTTTGTAAAGCTTAGTGTGCAATGAAGGTATAGGGTTAATAAGACTAGGTTAATAAGACATCCTGCTACCCGATGTGCCCCTTCAAAGAACACACTTAAAGATTTAGATACTAGAATGTCACTTAGAAACATTATTGAATATTTCTAAGAGACACTGCTATCACCAGAATGGAATTATTGTCTAGGGGAAGATTTTACAATTGGGAGTTGAAAGATCAGAATTACAGTTATTTCTAACTGGTAGATTGACACCGAACAAATCATTTCTTTTGTTGTTAGAATCAGTATTAATAAAATCACAAGGTTGGAGTAGAATGCATCTAAGGTTCTTTGCAGTTCTGAGATTTTATAATTTGTGATTTAAATAGCTAGTTTTGTAGGCAAGGCCTTATTCTAGCAATGGTGAATGTTTGTTTTTTTGGAAGTGAGTTTGGAAACCAATATGATTTTTTTTCTTAAAGAGATAAGGTCTCACTCTGCCACCCAGGCTGGAGTGCAGTTGTGTGATCACAGCTCACTGCAGCCTTGCACTGGGGGGCTCAGATGATCTTCCTGCCTCAGCCTCTCTAAGTAGCTGGGATTATGGGGGTAGTCTGTAGTTTTTGTAGAGATGGGGTCTCCCTGTGTTGCCCATGCTATTTTATTCAGAGTGTATGTAATGAGTAGTCCAAATAACATTGGTTGAATCTGTTCAAATACGACCACTAGTTCCAATTTTGAAGTCTAATGGTACAAAATCCCCATTTTTTCACAGTATTAGTAAAGAGAAGCAAAAGGATGTGTGTCCCAAAGAAATCCAAGATTTTTTCCCCGTACTACTGCCATTTCATATTATTCTTGTATTTTTTTTTAAAGAGACTTTTAGAAGTGTTACAGAATACTTGGAAAGACTGTACAGAGAGTACCCATAAACCATGTACCCAGCTTCCTGTGTTATTAATATCTTACAAATAAATGAACTAAATTGATAATTATCACTAACTAAAATACATACTTTTTTTCAGATTTCCTTAGTTTTTAGCTGGTATCCTTTGTCTAGTTCAGGATCTCATCAAAGATACATTACTTGTAGTTGTCGTGTTTCCTCGGGTTCCTCTTGGCTGTGATGATTTCTTGGACTTGTTTTTGATGACTTCAATAGTATTGAAGAGTACTGGTCAGATATTTTGTATTATAGAAAGTCTCTCCTTTGAAAATTGCCTGGTGTTTTTATGCTTAGACTGGGGTTATGGGCTTTCAAGAGGAAGCCTACGTCAGTAAAGTGCCATTTCCATCACATAATATCAAGGATACATACCAACATTTTATGTCTTGTGAAGTTGACCACCTGGCTGAGGTAGTGTGTGTTAGGTTTCTGCACTTTGTTACTATTTTTTTTTTTGCCCATGTTTCTCTACTGTACTCTTTGGAAAGAAGTGACAGCCCACGCTTGAGTGGGAAGTTATGCTCTCATCTTTGTATTAATATTTTCAAAGGGATTACTATTTATCCTTACCCCAACAGGCTTGCAGGCCAGTACATTTCCTTTTTGCTTGTATCTTTTTAGAACCCCCTCTCCTCTTTTCCCCCTCATTTCTCAGCAGGATCATTGGATATTGGAGGAATTGTAATGGAGGAGATGCATACCTACCTACTTAAATTAATTCTAATTGTGTGTCTAGAGAAGCTATGACTCTAGTAAAAGGATTGAAGATCTAGTAAAAGGATTGGAGATCTAGTAACAGATTTAGATGATGGGAAAAAAACTTGATCTTGTTGTATAGGTAGGAATTGATAGTCTTTCTGATTTGGCTGGGGGAAAAAAACCTGAGTAGGAGGTAGGTGTACATACAATATATCATGGTTAAATGGTGCATTCCTTTAAAAAGAAAAAAACATTCTAAACAGCTTGGCATCTGTTTTTAGTAGAATTCTTTTGAAACACTTGAGGCTGCTGTGTAATATAATGGTCAAGGTCATGGAATTTGGAGGTTGATCTGTCCTGGAATCCTGAATCCCCTATGTAACTAAGCCTTGATTTTCTGGTTAATTAAAAAAAAAAGATTATAAAAATGATACTAGAACCCATTTCAGAAGAATTAAATAAGGTAATATTTATCAAGTGTGTAGCACAATCCCTGGGCCCATGGCAGGCTCTCAAAAGTTAACTATCCTCTTTTGTTTATTATGGGGATTGTAGTTCATTGGTTGGTGTTGAAGATTTCTTATGGTAATGTTTGCTGCTTAGATGCAGCTTAGAGGTTGTAGTTGAAGTTAATTACTTTCAACTCATGTAGTTAGATCATTGAGATCCTGAGAACAGCCGGTGTGTGAATAAAGCTTTGTTAAATTATAATTCATCTTTGCTTTTGCTGCTTTTGGTTTCCAGTGTTTTCAGTGACTGTCAGCCATGCCTTTTCTAAGTAAACAAAATGTAACAATACAGAGTTTATTCTGCTAGAGCAGATGGCAGGACCAAAGGTGAATTAGACTAAGAGGAAAGCTAACATGAGGGATTAATGATAAGAAAACCTTTAAACAATAGAAAACTAAAGAAGCCAAAGGTGAAAATTAGATAAGAAATTTTTTGATTTGCTTGTTAGAAATGCATATTGAGTGTCACTTTAGTGTGTATTAATATATTGTAAGCACCTCATTAGGGATTAGTAACATTTCAGAATGGAAACACTAATGCCAATGTGTTACTTCCATATTTCATCAGTGAAATTATGCAACTTTAAAAGGAAGAGGTATTTGGTACACACAAAATAAGATGGCAGTTCTAACTATTCTAGTAAATATTCAAAAGGAAGAGTATATCTTGAGATAAAAAGTTCACAAATGAAATATAAAAGTAAGCTTCAACATAATACTGTTGCATGCTAGTATTAAAGCTACTGTCCTCAACAAATGTATTAAATTTATTGTTTCTACTTGGACTTGCTAGATTAACTGACTTGTGTCCTGTGGAAAGCACCCAGTGCTGAGATCACAATTAGTACTTGTATCTCATAGCTGTTTTCTAGTTCACCCATTTTGCATGCTTACCAAGAGTTGTTTGTGCTTCTTTCTGAACGTGTTTATTCCAGTTGTACTTTATTTTATTATGAGACTTAAATATGTAAGTTGATAAAATGACCGAAGAAGAGTTGTTTCTAAGAAAGCTAAATTGACGGCTTTGTAGATACCTGGTACAGGTTGTCTGATTTGAAAACTGTTAAAAGCTTGTGGGAAAATCATAAAAATGTAGAAGTTTGTATTTAGTTTGCAAATGGTTTTTCAGGTTTTCCTCCGCTGGGAAATCTTATATAATATAATACATTATGGGTGTAGTTCATAGAAGAAAAACATTAGGGAGTTCAAATCAATGGATTTCTTATTCTAAAAAAAGGTCTCGGACCTCTATCAAATAATTAAAGTATATATATCTGTTTTAAATAAAAATGTTTAAGGTAGATTGTATCACTTTTTGTAATCTGTTTCTTGACTAACATGTCTCATTGTTTAACTGTTCGTTTTTAAGATTTTAACCTAAATTATGCTTTTTAAAGTCCAAAAGCGCTTACTTCCTCTGCATTAAAAAAGTTGACCATTTTCTGCCTGCGGCCACATGTGAACATGTGTAATGATACAGTATGTTTATATCTTTGCAAATAAATGCAATAAAGAGAAAGCAGTATCCTTCCCACTTAGAAAATAAAATGTGCCAGCACTTAACATATCTAAATTGTAAGAAATGTTTCCTGTATGAAATGCTGGAGAAGAGAAAGGTACCCAGCAACGACAACTAGTACCTAAATTTAAAGCCACTGAAACCATGTCAAGTCTTGGGAATTGCCTTGAGTGAATCATTCCTCTTTCAGAAGAGCACATGTTTTGGTTCTCAGATCTTGTATAACTGTTCCACCCCCCACCTCCAATACTCCCTTTTAAATGGAAAAAAAATGTGCAAGGAAGAGGAAGTTAGTCATTAAATACCTATCTTGGAATTACGTAGCCTAGGTCTTCCAGCTAGGCTTGTTTTGTTTTAATTTCCTGTTGCTTTCCAGGCAGTATTTGGAAGGTCAAACATGAAAAAAAGAAAAGAATGGAATGCATATCAATAGCACATATATGTAGAAATAAACCAGTTATTTGGATCAGTGTTGATTTTCGTAGGTAACCAATTTAAAAAAAAAAGATTTCACAGAGGACATTTTGAATAGCTTTCCAATGAAGGTTCACATTTGAAACAGACATTCACGTTAACATCAAGATTTATTCATGTGAAGACAGTGACTCCTTCCCTTTCAGTTCATGCTTACAGTTTGGTGAAGACACTATTCACAAAGAAGTCACAACTTTCACTTTTCAAGGGAAACCTCGAATGTTTCATCATTGTGGATTTTTTTTACGCAATTCAGGAGTGTTGCACAGGCCCACTGTAGACAGGTTACAGTATCTACCGCCTTCGAGTGGTTCTTGAGCTTTGATACTTGCATCTACTTCCCAGATATCTGGTCTTAACAGACTCCCATGATAATTTATTAAAAGTAAAATTATCAATCATGTCAAATTTGTAATATTTCCATGATCTATGATAATCTTTATTAGCAGGTTGGGCAACGTTAAACTTTTTAGTTTCAGGACCCCTTTACACACAGATTATTGAGGAACCCAAACAGCTTTTTGTTTATGTGGGTTATAGCTATTGATATGTTTATCATATTAGAAATTAAAACTGAAAAAAATTAAAGGATTTTTTGTTTCATTTAATAGAAAATAGCTGGATTTTCATTTCTGCTTCTGCATTCAGTGGTTGCACTATCCCTTATCACAGAAGCCTCTGGAAAACACCGTACACCTGTAAGAGAATGCAAGTGAAAAAGTCTCAGTACTATTACGGGTATAAATTTGGCATTGCGAACTTTCTTTGAGAACCACTCTTCTGTGGTACACTTTGGCCATGGACTATTTGGTGTCCTTGCTCCTCTGTGTAAATGGATAGTCTAGAAGTTCTGTTGGGTCACTTCCTGAGCAGCCCTGCCCTACGGCAAGTACCATACACGGGCCCACTCACCTCCTACAGAGGCACACCAATCTCCTTCCTTCTTGATCTTATTAACACAAAGCCAAATTCACACCCCAATGAACATACCCATTGCAAGTGATCTATTGCATCATAGCTTTTAATTATCACTAAGCTTTTTTCCCATTAACTTCTTATCATTTTCTTTAACTTCGTCCCATTATCTCACCATATCTTGTGCCTCATTGCCTATAAAAATAACCACGGAAGTAGTTTAACAGTAAAAAGTAGTTTTGATTTGTGTTTGATTTGTGCCACAAAATTAGTTTGAATTTGGGTTTTTAAAGGAATTTTTGTGAAGATACTTTGAAGGGAAATGTTCATTTTTAACCTGGGCGATCCTGGTCTGTCCTAACCCCGACTCTCCCAACCAGCATTCTCTTGCTTCCTTTTTTCTCTGTTCTACCTCCAGTACCACTGATTCATTGACTGATCAAGCCCCAAGCAAAGGCAGAGGTAAAAAAATCAGGGGGAAATTGTCCAGTAATCATTGATTCCTCTTCTCCACTCTCCTCCGCTGCCTTTCTTCTGTCCCACACAGCACTCTTCATTCCCATTGTTAACCCGCAAGGGCTCTCAGGGCTCAGCTCACACCACCTTCTGCCTTGTCACTCTGCTCCAGCCACACTGGCTTGCTTGTCTTTGCACAAGCTTCCAGCTGCATTTCCACCTCAGGGGTTTTCTGTGGCCTCTGCCTGCTTGTGTCAGCTATTTCCTCCTTTCTACAGGGCTGTTTATCAGACAGCCTGATCCCTCTGTCTGTAGTTACTCTGCCCTCTCCTCCCTTATCCTCTATTTTCTTCATAGAAATTATTATCTAAAATTCATTTGTGTATGGCCTTGTCTTTATTCTATGAACTGTGAGATTCATGAGGGAAGGGACTTATTCTTTCTTTTTCTTTTCTTTTTAATTTTCCTTCTTTCTTTTTTTTTATATATACTATATGATTTTACTGATGTAAAGTTCAAGAATTGGCAAAAGTAGTATATGATCATAGCTATCAAAACAGTGATTGCCTGTGGAAGGAGGGGTTTTCCTGGAAAGGGGCACAAAAAAATTGGGGGGAGTTTGGAAAAGTGATATGGTTTGGTGGTGGGTGAGTGAGTGAGTGAATACATTCATCAAAACTCATCCATTTAAAATCTGTTCATTTCATGCATATAAATTATACTTCAAAAAATAGACTGACTCCCTTTACTTAAAGCAGAATTGAGAAAAGACCATTGAATCGAAGTTTACCAGTTCACATTTTTAAAAAAGGAGTAGTAAAAGCCATGTTAGGACAGCATTCCATCATAGGGGCGCCTTCCTTAGTTTCCTCACCCTGGAAACCAGAAATTTACTTAATCAGATAACACTCAGAATACATCATATAATAAGACTCACAACTCATCCGTACTTTCAGGGAACTATAAAGGTTAAACAGTAAGTTCTGACACAATTCCTGCATTCTGTCTTGCAGAGGAGGCTGAGGGACAAGTTCTCACCTGGTCAGAATCCTCCACCGTGTGTCCACATTGCTTGTCCATTCTGATATGAACAGAATTTCTGTTTTATACCCCAAGGTCCGTAATGCTGACTACCAACAGTTACTCAGCTTTCCTTATTATCCAGGGAAACGACTGCAAGAGCCCACAGCTCTTGAAAATGAGCTCAGTAGAGTCAACAAACTTCTATGCCAGTGGTTTCTTTATTGTCATTAACACAGCCAGGCACACGGAGTCCTCAATAGCTTCTGGCTGAATAAGTCATTGACTATCCTCCAAGCACATTCTTAGGCTGTGATGGAGTCATGACTGTTGATGCTGCAATGATAACCTTCATTGCTTGGGGGTCAGAAGTCAGTCTGTGGACTGGTGATGCATACAGTAGGAAACAGTTGCTGCTAGTTATTGCTTGAACAAAAGCCATATGACTTTCATTTTCCTTATCAAGGGGAAAGTTAACTGCTCGATAATGCCCCCATTTCCCCTTCAGTATTCTATTTAGCTGCTCTTTTGAAGCCTTTCTCCCTTCCTCCCTCACTTCCTTCCTCCCTTCCTTCCTTTTTTCCAAAATCACCTTTGATTCTCATTTAAATTGGATTTTATCCGGGTTAGATAAGGTGAGGGAATACAGTGTGATTTACACTAAGATCTTAAAGTGCTGGACAGGACCTTTAGAGGTCATTTAATCTCATCCTCCGGTTTTCAGATGAAGAAACAGGCTGGGACGTTATGACTTTCCCAAGGTTCCAGTTAGTGAGAGATCCAGGATTTTAAACCCAGATTTTCTAGTTTCCATTTCAAAGCCAAGCATATCTAAATCTGTGCCCCCAACCTACTACCGCTTGAGCATCCCTAATCCTAAATCCTAAATCCAAAATCTGAAATGCTCCAAAATCAAAAACTTTTTGACCACCCCCATGACACCTAAAGGGAATGCTCATTGGAACGTTCCAGGTTGGAAATTGTTGGATTAGGGATGCTTCCACCAGTAAATATAATGCAAATCCTGCGAAATCTGAAATCTGGAACACTTTTGGTCCCAAGCGTTTCAAATAAGGAATGCTCAACCTGTACTTAGTTGTTGGCTGACCCGACAATTAAATGCCCCTGTTTTCTTTTTTGTAAAATGGGAAACATCCTTGCTCAGAATTGTTCAGAGAATTAAATGAAAATGCACACTGCATGGCAGCTTGAAGCCTTCAAAGTGCGTCAGCTTTTGCTCCTGCCCCTCTTCTCTCTCTAGCAGTCCTAGCTATCCTCATGCAGAACTTGTTTTTCTCCTCATTTAGCGAGTGCTTTTTCTTTTTCTGCATTCATCTGCAGGCCCTATAGGTCCTTTTGAAAGCCGTTGACTTTTCAAATTTCACATAAATAAAATTGTCCAGACAAGTGGAAATTTAAATGTTTTATTTTAAAAAATTAGTCTACATTTTAGAGATTGATGTTTCCTCGTTACTGAAGCATAAACAAACAATTACACGAAAGGACAGCAGAGGGAGCTCTTGAGATTTGATTACATTTTCTGTTGTATTGGTTGGGCTTTTGTTTTTCTTTAAAACTATAATGTTTTGATTTAGACTTTCTCATCTCACTTATCAATATGCAGGAAAAGTTTTGCCATATTGTGGAATGTATAAGGATTTGGGGGATTGCAAAAAATTATTTTTTTATACCAAATTAAAACTGGGAGCTAATTTGTTCATTTAAAAAATAAATTGTGGAACTTCCATACAATGAAATATTTCATACCCATTAATGCTGATGTGGGAAGATGCTAATGTATTTTCTTAAATTAAAAAACTCACATAGGCTGGGCCCGGTGGCTCACACCTGTAATCCTAGCACCTTGGGAGGCCAGGAGGATTGCTTGAGGCGAGGAGTTTGAGATCAGCCTGAGCAACATAGCAAGACCCAGTCTCTAAAAAAATAGAAGATTAGCTAGTTGTGGTGGCGCATGCCTGTAGTCTCAGCTACTCACGAGGCTGAGGCAGGAGGATCGCTCGTGCCCAGGAGTTTGAGGTTGCTGTGAGCTATGACGACAACACTGCACTCTAGCCCAGGCAACAGAGTGAGACCCTGTCTAGAAAACAAACAAACAAAAACTCACATATTGATCTGTACCATGAGTTTTAAAATTTAATACACAATTGAAATATCAGATTTACATTTAATTTTAATACATAATGTAAACTTAAATTTTAGAAGGATTTTATATGTAGAGAAAAATGTCTCGAAAGATGAACAAGACATTCATAACAATGGGTACCTCTGAAGTATGTGGCTAGGCTTGCCGCCTGTGGGGGAGGACGGAGAAGAGATTTTGCTTTTTGCCTTATATCTTTCTTTAGTTTGAACTATCTTCCAAGAGCTTATAATTTTATAAACAAATTTAAATTTAAATGGATAAATCTGTTCTTCCAGGATTTGGTTCCAGCATCATTGTCTCCCTGAAGCCTTTCAGGATTCCGTCGGTCTGATTTAGACGGTATTCTTGTGGTCACTGACTTTTAATCCTCTTTTCTACTGGAGATAGCTTAATGTAGCAGGACCAGTAGGGACTTTGCTGTCTGGCAAAACTGGGTTAAAGTATGACTCAGGCTTTACCTGCCATGTGATACAAGGCAGGAAATTTAGCCTCTTTCAGCCTCAGTTTCTTTCCCTTGAGAGTGGGAACACTGATGCTCTTGAAAAATTGTTGGGAGGGGCAGAGTGAATGTATGCAGAGTGTCATTGTATGATAGCAGGCACATGTAGGTGTGCAATAAGAGGTAACGGGTATTGTTATTGAGAAAGGAGATTGTCTTCTCCATTCTTACGGAGAATAATGGGCATTCTTACAATGCTGTATTGAATAAATGCAGCAATGCTTTTTACACTGAGTTTTTCTCGTGGCATGACATCATTCTCTAGACTTCTGTATCAGATTGTACCTGTACTGTGTCTTATTCACTCCAGGCCAGCTCTCAGCTAGTTGTTTGGATGAACAATCCTGATTATGGCTTAATACTAAACCCTGCTGACTTGTTTCCAAGAACCTCCTAATGGCTTACTTAAAAGGTGAATCTAATGGTAGCATCCAGGCACCTATTAGGAAGAGCACAGTTATAGAAAATTCAGAGTGAAGCTTTGGCATTTTCAAACCAACTATATAGGTAATTTCTAGTTGTATTATCTACCCATGGTGTGAGTTTTATCTGTCCAGTGTGAAGCAGAGTAGAGCAGATTGGTGCCGCTACTGACAGTATCGTCTGCCTGCATCAGAGATAGTGTTTGGTCTTACAGTTTTAACAGTAACACCTCCCTCTTATGAATTACTCTTGTTGAAGGCGCTTCTCCCATAATGACTTTTATTATGCTTTTATTTTGAAATGATAAGTAGCCTTGGTCCTATGTCAGCCTTGTCAATACAAATTTTTGAATGAATGAATGAATCGATCAATCCATGACTTTGGCCCAAGTCTGATAATATTTCCAAGCATCTAATTGTATGTTATTTATTTAAGGAGGATATCATCAAACTGTTTCTTCTACTTCTTGAGAAGCATTTAAATGTTAAGTATCTCTGATCAACTAGATCTGCAAAGATATTAATATAAACACTACTGTCAGAGTTCTTTGTCTGGAAGATGCTTCTGGCACCTGGTACTGCGAGAATGTGATAAGGTGATGCATCCATGTACACTTCTGAAGTAGATCCTATAAAAATTCAGTGCTGTCTTCTTTAGTTCCTTTCAGCAGCAGGTATGCTTGGTTTTAGCTTTTCTGTTTCTTTTGACACTTTGCTTTTTATCAGCAAAGGAGATGTATTGTTTTATGTTCTGTTTTAAATCTCTGCTTTAAACCTTACCCCCTTTTTCCTCTCTAAGAACAAATTCAAGGTATATTTTTCTTAATGTCTAAGATAGTTATCCTAGGAAATGAGCCAGTGAAAATGTGTTTGCTAGAATACAAAAGGTCAGATGATTCTCCTGGATTACTATGATCAAAGCCTTTGCCAATTAAGTCACTATGCCAAGTTATATACCTGGTAGCAAATACTTTCTAAAGTACATCTCCAATAAGCCTATCTGGGGTGGATAAAAAATGGCTAGAGGTCTTTTTTTTTTTTTTCCCATGCCCCCAATTGAGAGGTAGAGCTTACTTTCCCCTGGAATTGAGGCTGCCCGTTCTTTAACCAACAGAACGCCATGGAAGTGACACTTGCCTAAGTGGCTCAAGCCTTAAGAAGTCTGGCAGCTTTTACTTTTGCAGTTTTGGGAGCCTTGAGTGGCCATATAAAAATTTGGCCACCCTGCTGGAGAAATTACATGACGCTACACAGAGAGAAATACTGATTCATCCGAGAGTCCAAAGAAAGCCTCTAAATGACTTCAGTCTCGTCCCCTCCTGACTACAACCAATGAGACACCTACAGAAGTGTGAGAGATAATGAAATGTTTTCTTAAGTCTCTTGAGTTTTGTTGTGGTTTGTTACATAGCACTAGAAACCGAAACAGAAATTGTTTCTTGGAAGTGGGATGCCACTGTAACAAAAAAACTATTGATATGACATGTGGGTTTAGCTTTGGGATGGGTGGAAACCAGAAGGGACTCCAGGAGATTGTTAGTGACACCTGTAAGGACAGGGAGGAAATTGTCATTAGAGGTCAGAGAAGAGGTGACCTATGTTACCTAAGACATAAAGCTTGGCAGGAAGTTGGTAACATGGAAGATAGAAAATATGCCTCACGAACTTGTGGTTTTAGCTCTTTGCATATATTTACTATAGTCTTTTCAACAACCTGTTAAGAATGGTATCAGTATTCCTATGGGTGAGGGGAGGAAATTCAGACTAAAGGAAGTTAAATATCTTTGTCCAGTAAGTTGCAGAGGCAGTTTTAACACAATTTAGCTAAAGGGATTTTCAGGCAAAACAAAAAGTGCCAATGAGTTTCTTTGGCTGTATGTGAAAAGGTATCAACAGAGAGGGATGAACTAAAGAAGAAACTATTTAGTTTTCGGGTAGAACGTGAAGGAAACCTTTCCAAGCAGGGAGCTCTTAGAGATTTGGCAGGTGTGTGTGTCTCAAATATGTCAATGTTATAAGAAAACGAGAAAGGTTACGCTGTTAGAATGTGAATGGCAGCAACTGGGCGATCTCACATGTGACCCCAGAATCAGGATCCACAGAAGGGCTTTGGATTTCATGAGTACACCATGGCCAACTCACAGAGACTTTCCCAAGGCTTATAAAATCTTAGGAAATACTACGGAATAGCATATTCAAAGCACAAGAGATATACCTTCTCCAGACTGGCTGTACAGTGGACAAAATGGCAACTTCAAAAACAAACCCTGTATTGGAGAATGATTGATGAGTTCTTAAAATCTGCCCCTCAATGTGAAAAACACTAACTTTGTTGTTGGTAGCTGGAATCATTATGTAAAAGGCTGTGAATAATTGCCTGGCATAAAGATTGACCTTCCCACAAATAAAGCAATTCTCTCTGCAGTGTGAGACAAGAACAGGCTAACTTGTTCTGTTTTTAGTAGAGACAGTGTCTTGCTCTTGCTCAGGCTGGTCTTGAACACCTAACCTCAAGTGATCCTCCTGCCTCAGCCTCCCAGAGTGCTAGGATTAAAAGCGTGAGCCACCATACCTGTCCCCAAAAGTGCTTCTTTTTTTGTTTTTTTGAGACAGAGTCTCACTTTGTTGCCCAGGCTAGAGTGCCGTGGCGTCAGCCTAGCTCACAGCAACCACAAACTCCTGGGCTTAAGCGATCCTACTGCCTGAGCCTCCCGAGTAGCTGGGACTACAGGCATGCGCCACCATGCCCGGATAATTTTTTCTATATATATTTTTAGTTGTCCAGATAATTTCTTTCTATTTTTAGTAGAGACGGGGTCTCCCTCAGGTTGGTCTCGAACTCCTAACCTCGAGCGATCCACCCGCCTTGGCCTCCCAGAGGGCTAGGATTACAGGCATAAGCCACTGCGCCTGGCCCCCAAAAGTTCTTCTTTAGAATCAGATTCCTCTAAGGTGATCAACTCCAGCTACTAGAGAAAGTAAGTCAAGGGGCTGCCTGACCCTTGCCCCAATGTCCTGATTTGAAGCCTATAGGGGAGAAAACAGACTAGGAGTCAAGCCAGGGGGTCTCTGATCCAAGAAGTTACCGAAGACCTTATACTCCATTGAGGGTACAATGAGATAGGATGAAGGATTGAAGGTACAAACTTTTATGGCTCTTTTGGGTATCAGTGTTCACATGGTTATCTTATCATGTTCTTTTGAGGGGTGAGGACCACACATTCAACTGGCCAGATTTAAAAAAGGAGTGAAATGTGGAGTGGAGGTAACTGTAAACCATCTGGATTGGCTGTTTGAACCGCTGTTGGGCACTGCTGTTGTTGCTCTTATTGCTGAATGCATAGTTGCTATTGATATTTTGCGTACTTGTACTACAAGTCCTCATAAATTTCAAGAGGGTTTTTCCAACTAAGAGGAGTTGCTTGTAGAGAGATGATGGTGGGATACACTAACTAGGCCTCCAGCTCCATCCATATTGTACCACAAAAGCAATATAGGATGGCAGGGGGAGAAAAGGAATTCAAAGCCATAATTAGAGACATAAAGGCAGCCAGGGTTATTGAGAGATGCAATTCATTACAGTAGTGCAGTGTGGCCATTGAAAAGACTAATGGGAGCTAGAGGCTCCCATTGTGGTAGATTATTGCCACTGAATTCAGTTATCAAGTCTGCGGTCTCAACTAGAAGTTCGACTGGGAAAAGATCTGCTTCCAGTCTTACATGGTTATTGGCAGGACTTAGTTCTTCAAGGGTTGTTGGAAAAAAGGCCTCAATGCCTTGCTGGCTCTTTGCTGGAGGCCACTGTTGGTGACCTGCCATGTGAGCCTCTCCACAGAGCAGCCTGCTTCCTGAAGCCAGGAAGAGAGAGAATCTGTTAGCAAGGTAGAAATTACAATCTTGTGTAATCTACTTACAAAGTGGCATCTCCTCAATGCTTAGGTGTTCAATTGGTTAGAAGCAAGTTGGTCAAGGGCATGATCATACAAAGCTGTGAGTACCAGGAGGTGGGATGGTTGGAGACCATCTTAAAGTCTGCTCACCACACACCTCAATATAGAATAAGTATATGACTTTAGAGCATATACTAACTGACACGACAGCCCAGGGTGTCTTGTTGATTCTGATAAGATTCAAGGAGCAGCCAAACTCTGGAGAGCAATGTGTATGAGGCTTGAAGATTGACCCCTGGGACAGTAAAAGGAAAGTTACCTTCTGGCCCCCACAATGAAAAATGGAGCTCAGCAATTCATTAGATTATTTGGATATTAGAGACAATATCATCTTGTCTTTGTTTGTTCAGGCTGCTATAACGGAATACCATAGACTGTGTGGCTTGTAAACAACAAACACTTATTTCTCACAGTTCTGCAATCTGGGAAATCCAAAAATAAAATGCCAGCAGATTCCTTATCTAGTGAGGGATCTCTTCCTGGTCGATAGATGGCTGTCTTCTTGCTGTGTCCTCACATGGTGAAAGGGGAAAGGGACCTCTCTGGGCATTAATCTCACTGCCCTCATGACTTAAGTACCTCCCAAAGGCCTCACCTTCAAATACAGTCACTGGGGATTAGATTTCAACATACGAGTTTTGGGGGGACCTAAACATTCAGTCTATAGCACAACCTCATTTAGGCATTTTGTTGAGCCCAGAGTATAAATTGACCAGAAAATAGCCCAAATTTAGCTGGGGCTCTGAGAGGCAGTGCAACAGGCTGTTTCAGCAGCTGTATTCTTGGGGCCTATAAGCCCCAGGATCTCTTTGAACTACGGGCTCCTATTACTGATAACTATGCTGATTAGAGGCTTTGGCAAAAAGAGCGACTGGTTTCCTGGTGGCTGAACTGAATTTAAAGCTCATGGTGTCTACTGGGTGGCAGCAGCTTGTTTAGACCCGTGACAACTTTGGAAGAGTGATTGTGATAAGGGTGGGTCAGCACAATAGTCTAAATTCAAAGCAACCACTGTTGCTCTAGACGATACTCCCAAGCGCCAGTATGTTTTATTTTCACTGGCTCTTGGGCTGTGACTAACAGCATAACTATCTGGCATAGCTAGTGGGTCATGACTGGTATATTAAAGACACATCGCTGTGAGGCCGTGGGCTCTGAGAAGCCATTGCTGCAGCCAGATGGGACATTTATGTAACCCATGGGAACACTCTTGGGAAGAAGCCATACTGAGATAAGACTAAATGAAACAACGTGGCTGATCAGGCCTGCATAGCTTAGGCAGGCAGCATCACTACCTGAATTTGTCCTTATGTAGTAATTTCATTTGTAGTATCATTTTTTGGGTTTTTTTCATTGACTGACTTTTCTCTTGGTTATAAGTCACATGTCTTGATCCTTAGCATGTCTGGTAATTTTTAGTTGGCATTGTATATCTTAAGAGGTTGAGTTCCTGGTTGTTGTCTTTCTTTAAAAAATATTTAAATTTTTGCTGTACGCTAGGTCTCCAGAAGCAAAAATAAATACACTGAATTTTGTTTTGATAGGCTAGATATGTTACTTGGGGATTAGCTTGATTTTTTAAATCTTGTTATTAAGATATATTAGGGAAGGTCTAGAGTAATCTTTATTCTAAGGTTTCTTTAACTTTATTATGTAAAGTCACAGATAGGTTAAAAAAAGATGAGAAAAATATATGATGAAACACTAAGTGTAAGAAAGCTGGGAGGATTATATTAAAATCAGTCAAAGTAGACTCAGGATAAGGAATAATACCACAGATGAATACATTTCTTAATGATAAAACTGTCAATTCATGAAGGAGACCTAAAAATACACAAAAGAATAACTGACAGAACTGGAAAAATAAGTAGGCAAATCCATGATTAATGGTGGAGTTCAATATTCTTCTTTTAGTAACTAAGAAAACAAGGAAACAAAAAAAAAATCACTAGGAATACAGAATAATACTTGAGCAACCCTATCAACCAACTTGACCTAATTTATATTTATAAAACCCTACATCCATCAACAACATACTACACATTTTTCCCAAGTGCACTTGGGGCATTCAAGATATATCATGTACTGGGTCATAAAGTCTCAACAAATTTGGAGGGATTTAAAGCATAGAGAGAACAAAGAAAAAAAAAATCTAGACAAGTCTCCAAATATTTGGAAATTATACATCATTCTTTCTAAAGACCCATGAGCCAAAGATGACATCAAAAGGAAAGTAATAAAACATTTTGAACTGAATGTCATGAAAAACAAAATTTATTAAAATTTATGGAAGGAAACTAGAAGAGTGCTTTAGAGGAAAATTTGTAGTTTTGAATGTTTATATTTGATTATATTAGAAAAGAAGATATATTTAAAGTCAATGATCTAAGCTTCCACTGTAAGAAGAAAAAAAAATAAATTAAACCTGAAGTTTAAAAAAAAAGGAAGGAAATAATAATGAGAGGAATGGAAATCAATGAAATAGAAAATAAAGTTGAGAAAATCAAAGAATCCAAAAGCCAGTTATTTGTAAAGGTAAATAAAATTAATAAACATCTAGCTAGACTGATCAAGACATAAAGAGACAATGCCCAAATAACCAAAATCAGGAATGAAATAGAAGTCATCACTACAGACCCTACAGAAATTAAATGGATAATAAAGAAATATTATTAACATCTTTATGCTCATAAATTTGACAATTTAAATGGAATGAATAAATTCCTTGAAAAATACAAATTATGATAAAATGAATAAAGAAGATACAGAAAATATGGGTAGATTTATACTTATAACATAAATCTGATTAACCATTTAAAGCATTCACACACATAGAAATTTTATGCTTGATGATTTCACTGATTAATTCTGTCAACCACTTAGGGAACAAAAAAGAAAGAACACCAGTCTTACTCAAGCTCTTCTCAGAAAATGAAGGAAGAAGAAATATTTCCCAAGTTATTTCATGAGGCCATCATTACACTGATGCAAAAACTAAATACTTTATAAAGAAACTAGAGACCACTGTCTCTCATGAATAGCCTTTAAATCTCTAATAAAATAATTGCAAATCTAATTCCATTATGTATATATAATTTATAGGTTGTGAGTCAGTGAGGTTTATCTCAGAAATGTAAGATTGGATAAAGCTCAAGAATCAATTAATGTAATTTGTCATATAGAGGAAAATCATGTAATACTTTAAAATATATATAAAAAGCATTGGAAAAAATCCACTACCAACTTGTTATTAAAAACTTTTGGCAAGCTAAGAAGAGAAGAGAACTTTGTCAACTTTCTCAAAGCACATCTATGACAAACATTTATCCAACATATTAACACATAATGGTGGCAGACTAAATACTTTCCCACTAAAATTGGGAACAAGGCAAGATTATCTGTTCTCACTACTTATTTTCAATGTTGTCCTTGAGTTCTTAAACAGTGCGATGATTCAAAAACAAGACAGAAATCCTCCCAGTTGGAAAGGAAAAAGTAAAACTTGATTTGCAGATGACATGATTGTCTATGTAGAAAATTATAAGGAATTTACAGAAAAGCTACTAGAACTAATAAGTGATATTAACAATGTTAAAGAATAAAAGGTCAGTATAAAAATCAGATTTTTCCTATATACTAGCAACAGCATTAAAAGTCATGAAATTCTAACAAAATATGTGAAAGATTTGTGTGACAAAAACTATAAAACTTTTCTGAGAAAAACTAAAGAAACCTTAAATGGGAAGGTACATCAAGATTGTAGAAAGAAAGATTTGATATTTTTAACATGTCAATTTTCTTCAAACTGATCAATAGATTCAATTCAACTCTGATTGAAATCCCAAAAGGATGTGTTTTTTTGGAAATCAACATGCTGATTTGTTTCAAATGCAAATACAGAGGATCTAGAATAAAAACAATTTTGAAAAAGGAAGACAAAGTACAGGCTTCACACTCCAAACTTACATACAAATTCAATAATCAAGATAGTGTGATATTGGAGTAAGGATAGACACATAGATCAAAAGAGTTTAATATAGAATCTAGAAATAGATCCACTCATACTTGTTCAATTGATTTTTGACAAAGTAAACAAAGTATTTCAATGGTGAAAAATAGTTTTTTTTTTATCAATAAATGGTACTGGAACAATTGGGAATCAACATTAAAAAATCCTTGACTCATTCCTTATATCATATGTAAAAATTAATTCAAAGTATATTTCATGAACCTAAATATAAAATCTAAAAGACAGTATTTCTAGAAGAAAGCATAGAAGAAATCTGTGACCTGGGGTAGGCAGAGATTTCTTAGGACACAAAAAACATGAATTATAAAAGGAAAAAAATGATAAATTATATTAATACAAGTTAAAAACTTTTGCACTTTGAAAGACACTGTTAATAAAAGAGAAAGATATTTGTACCCCTGCTGAAATAAATAAATAAGTAAATAAAATAGAATGATAAGCCACAGACTGCACAAAAATATTTGCAAATCACATTAAGTGAAAAATAACTTGTCTCCAACATTCACAAAGGATTCTTAAAACTCAATAATTTGGAAACAAATTAATTGAAAAATGGGCAAAAGATTTGAACAGATATTACGCCAAAGAAGAGCTCCTAAAGAAGCATGTGAAAATATTCTTAACATCATTAGTCATGAGAAATGAAAATTAAAATCATAATAAGATACTTCTCCATAATTGTTAGCCTGACTAAATTTAAAAAGACTGACAATATCAAACATTGACAAGGATGTGAAGCCACTAGAAATCTCATATATTGTTGGTGGGAATGCAAAATGTTATAATCACTTTGGAAAGCAGTTTGGCAGTTTATTATGAAGTTAATCATAAATTTAGCCTATGTATTAGCAATCTCATGCATAGGTATCTACAAGAGAAATGAAAACATATACCAATAAAAGAACTCTATGTAAATACTTATAGCAGCTTTATTAATAATTGTCAAGAACTAGAATCGACCCAAATGCCCATCAACTGGTAAATAGATAAAAAAATTGTCATACACCTATGTGATGAAATACTCAGCAGTAAAAAACCCAAATTATTATATATGCAATGTCATGGATAAATCTCAAAAGCATTATGGTAAGTGGAAGAAACCAAATTCCAAGAGGCTATACACTATGATTTCATCCATATAACCTTCTGAAAAAAGCAAAACTTTAAGGAAAAAGGCAAAAATTGGAAATTAGATGATTGGTTGCTGGGGTCTGGGGGAGGGTTCTACTGCTGGGGTTGATTGAAAGATTCCATATCTTGATTATAGTGGTAGATGTATGACTATTTATTTGTCAAAATTTGTGAAATATTACATTCAAAAGGGTGAATTTTATTGTATATAAATCATATTGCAATTAATGTGACTTAAACCACATTTATACTTATCTTTCAAAAGTTCTACAACGAGCAAAAAAAATTTTTGGTCATTTTTTTCCTTTTTAGTTACAGATAATTCCAACAGTTGGAACTCAAGCTGTTCCAAAGTATCTCAATGAAAAGCAAAATTTATTTTCTCTGTCTCTCCAGTTGTCCCACCCCCTGAATTAACCACTTTTAATTATTTTTGGTTTTAGTCCTTATCTCTTTAATTTTATATAAAATACTTTTATTTATTGAAGCTGATTTGTCAGCTTATGCAATACTCATTGTCTTCCTGCTATGAAAAATGCAGAATCAACTTTATTTTGCCCTACTTTTATGATTCCCATTTTTATGATTTTGTTTTGTCATTTTTAATTTTAATTCTTGTTGATTTCCTTTGTGCTTTTAATTAATACTTGAGATATTTAGAGTTTCTTTTGCTTCCCACTATGTAAGACGAGGAAGCCAGTATGCCTACACTTCCCTACACCTGTTTTCCTCCTTCCCAGCTTCAGTCAGGAAACCATTATTTTTACGCCATCAAGCTTTGTAACAATTATATTCTGTCTCACATGACAAGATCAAATGCATTTACCTTTACTTACATACAAATTAGTTCACAATCATACAAAGTTTTAATTTGGTACTGTAATTTCCTTGTACAGCTACTTACTCCCTCTGCTCCTCCTCCCCTGCCAAGGATGACATGTTGATGATAGAAGCGTATACCTAATTTACCCATGTGACTAAAATCTTCAAGCCTCTTAAAGTTTCATCTGTTGAATGAAGTTTACTTTCTTCTTGAGGACATCCTTCTCAGCACCCTCTGGTTTTCGTTTTAATTTGGGTTGAGTGCTTGCTGGATCCTGCAGCTCATTCGCCTCTTGAGATTTATTTTGATTGCACTCCTAGTTTAATCCCATTATTTCTTGGCTCTGCTGTTTTCTCTTTCTTGGATACATTTTCATTTTGCTAGATGACTTAATCAAGTAAATATTTTTTTCATGTAAATATTTGCAAGTAAATATTTCTTCATAAAGGTTACGTACACAGTACAGTTTCTGATTCTTTGCACATGTGAAAAAGTCTGTTTTTTATCACACTTGTTGATATTTTAGAAGGATGTAGCATTTTAAATTGAAATTGTTTTTCTCTCAGAAGTCTGAACCATTGCTTTATCTTTCTAAATCTAGTGTTACTGGTAAAAAACTCTAGTGCCAATCTGAAACTTCGTCCTTTGCATAGAGCTTATTTTAATTTTTCTACACAGAATGTGCTATTTGCTTTTGTACCTGAGTCCCACAATGTGTCTACATACGATCTTTTTTCATTCATAGTGCTGAGTACTTCCAAACTGAAGATTTATGCCATTCCTTCATTTTGCAATATTTTGTTCTTGTATTCACCTGATCTCTCATCCTTAGTTTACCTATTCTTTCTTATTGGAATTTATATTAGAGGATTTGAATCTCCTGAAGTGAGCTTCCATAGCTCTTAACTTTCTTCTTTTATCAAAATTTTATGCTCTTTGTTTTAAACTTCTACATTTTGGTAGATATCCTCATCCAGTACAGTCAGCCCTCTGTATCTGTGGGTTCTACATCCATAGATTTAACCAACAGTGGATAGAAAATATTTAAAAAAAAATTCCACAAAGTTCCAAAAAGCAAAACTTGATTTTGCCACATGCTGGGTACTATGTTGCATCCCCATGAATGAAGTGGTGTGTAGGCACTATATTAGGTATTATAAGTATTCTAGAGATTATTTAAATTATATGGGAGAATGTATTAACACATAGATTTTTCACAAATACTATGCGATTTTATACAGGGGTCTTGAACATTCATGGATTTTGGTATCTACGGGGGGTCCTGCAACCAATCTCCTACAGATACCAAGGGACGACTAGTTCTATGAAGTGTCTTTTCCAAATATCTGGTGACCCTTGGTTGTTCTTTTCTGTTTAGGAGTGAAGGACCAGGTGGCTTATTACAGGTAGTTGGTGTGGCTTTCCTCTGCTACTGAACCATGAATGCAAAAGTTGAAGGGGGAGCTCTGTTTAAAAGAGCAAGAGTTTGCTTCCTCTTTTATTTATTTGTTCAACAAATATGTAATAAGCACCTATTGGTAGTTCTGGGAAATGTTGAGGCTACCATGGTGAGTAAAATAAGACATGATCCTTGCTTTCAGAGGGGGAGACAAGACTCAAAATATATTCAAATAAGTGAATAATGACACTAATCTATGAGGAAAGGGCCAGAGTTATGTGAAAGCATATACATGAAATGGACACTGGGGTGCTGGTGACAGAAACCCAACTGAAGCTGAACTAATGAAAAGGGAATTTAATGGCTCATTTGGTGAAGAGTCCAGGTCTCCAAGGCTATCGTTAGGAATCTCTCTCTTTTTATCACTTGTCTTCATTTTCTTTGTGTTGTTTTCATTCTTCAAGTGGGTTTTCCACAACTAGTAACAAAGATGACCACCAGTCGTCTGGGTTTACATCCTATAAGCTTAGCAACTCCATTCCAGACACCAAAGCAACTTACAACACCTAACTTAACTGTGTCTCCTATTACTTAAGCAAGCACTACGAACAGATGTCTTTCTCAATAATTTCATAATGGTCCCAGGATTGTGTTTCATTTACTTGGCTGTGCCACCTGTCCTTCTTAGAAGCTATTACTGTGTTTTAGAGTATGGGCTTTTCTGATAAGCTAGGTATAGATTATGTGTATCCCTAGAGTGGGGAATAGAGTCAGCCATAGATTGGAAGAGGTTGGTTCTACAAAGAGAGTTGGTTCCACCTTTGCTGTTACATGCTATGTGATCAGAGCAAATTAATTATATCCCTGGGCATTTCCTTCCCCTTTAAAGCAGTATATTTATGTGGTGTGGCTTTGAATATATAACATAATGGATGCAATGTGTCCTGTGCAGAGTAGCTGCACAGTAAATAAAAGCATTACTTTTATAAGAAGAATATAAAAAACACTCATGCACTTATAACCTGACTTAAGAAAGAAAAGATTACCAATATGTGTACCTTTCCCTGGTCACATCTTTCCATCTATTTCTTTCTTTCTTTCTTTTTTTTTTTTTGAGACAGCGTCTCGCTCTGTTGCCCAGGCTGGAGTGCTGTGGCATCAGCCTAGCTCACAGCAACCTCAAACTCCTGGGCTCAAGCAATCCTACTGCCTCAGCCTCCCGAGTAGCTGGGACTACAGGCATGTGCCACCATGTCTGGCTAATTTTTTCTATATATTTTTAGTTGTCCAGCTAACTTCTTTCTATTGTTAGTAAAGACAGGGTCTTGCTCTTGCTCAGGCTGGTCTCCAACTCCTGAGCTCAAATGATCCACTTGCCTCAGCCTCCCAAAGTGCTAGGATTACAGGCATGAGCCACCGCACGCGGCCTTTCCATCTATTTCCAAAAGGAGATTACTAACCTGAATTTAATGGTTATCATCCTTGTTATATATTGTTATTTTGCACTGGTAAGCTTTACATAAATAACATTATATTGCATTTTTCATCTGTAACTTCCTTTTTTTGTTCAAACTTATATTTGTGAGATTCATTCATGTTAATACATGTAGCTGGAATCCATTAATTTCTTTTACATAATACCCCAGTACATGAATACATTGCAATTTTTTTATCCATTCTTTTATTAATGGATATTTAGGTTGTTGATATGATTTTGATATTAGAGATACAATTGCTTTGAATATTCTTGCCCATATCTCTGTGTAAATGTGAAAGGGTTTTCTCTAAGGGACATATGTAGGAATAGAATTACTGGGCCTTAGGGTATGAACATTTTCAGCTCCACTTGAATTTGTCAAATTGTTTTCAGAGGTTATTTTAATCATTTGCACTCCTCCTATCGGTGTTTAAGAATTCCTATTGTTTTTCCTCATTAGAAAACATTTTCACTATCTTAGAGGGCTGACAGAGGATAGAAATGTTAAAAAAATGAGATAGGTGCGATGGAATAAGTGTTTCAATTTGCACAATGGAAACACAAGAGTAACAGAGATCCTCTATGTCTAGAAGCATAAAAAAGTGCAAGGGACAGTTGGGAATCTCTTCTCTTTGAAGTAGAGCAGGTAAAATCCCATAGTATCCAGCTAATAAGTTAAGGCTTGCAGGTCCTTGGTGTTTCTTTCATAGTTGATAAAATGCAAATGGGACCCATTTCTCTCACAGATTTTCCATTATGTGCCTGCTTGCCTGATTAAGCAAAGTATTACTTTCAGATACCTTTGTTCACAACACACAAGTAAGTTTTAACAATTCTAATGGCATGATTCTCTTTGGTATTCTGAATCTCTGCTAACTATGGAATACTATGTAGAGAGTAAATTTTAAATGATATATTTGGAGTCATCAGGGACTTTTAACTCAACACTATGTGGTACTATCTCTCTTGCTGTCTGCAAGCATACCTCAGAGATATTTCAGGTTCAGTTCCAGACCACCTCAATAAAGCATATATCACAATAAAGTCACACAGATTTTTTTGGTTCCACAGTGCATATAAAAGTTATGTTTATGCTATACTATAGTCTACTAAGTGTACAATAGCAATGTCTTAAAAAATCATGTACATATCTTAATTAAAAATACTTTATTGCTAAATAATGCTAATGATCATCTGAGCCTTTTGCTGGTAAAGGGTCTTGCCTTGATGTTGATGGCTGCAGACTTCTCAGGGTGGTGGTTGCTGAAGGTTAGGGTGGCTGTGACAATTTCTTAAAATAAGACAACAATGAAGTTTGCTGCATCCATTGGCTCATTTGATGAATGATTTCTCTGTAGCATGCAATGTTGTTTGATGGCATTTTACCCACAGTAGAACTTCTTTCAAGATTAGAGTTAATCATTTCAAAACCTGCTGCTGCTTTATCAGCTAAATCCTTTGTGCTCATTTCAACAATGTTCATAGCATCTTTACCGGGAATTGATTTCATCTCAAGAAACTATTTTCTTTGCTCCTCCATAAGAAGCAACTTTTCATTTATTCAAGTTTGATCATGAGATTGCAGCAATTCAATCCCATCTTCAGGCTCCACATCTAATTCTAGTTCTCTTGCTATTTCCATCACATCTGCAGTTACTTCCCCCACCGAAGCATTGAACCCTTCAAAGTCATCCATGAGGTTTGGAATCAACTTTTTCCAAACTCCTGTTAGTGTTGATATTTTGACCTCTTTCCATGAATTGTGAATGTTCTTAATGGCATCTAGAATGATGGATCCTTTCCAGAAAGTTTTCAATTTACTTTTCTCAGATCCATCAAAGGAATCACTATTTATGGCAGCTTTAGCCTTATGAAATGAATTTCTTAAATAATAAAACTTGAAAGTCAAAATTACTCATTGATCCACAGGTTGCAGAATGGATGTTGTGTTAGCAGGCATGCAAACAGCATTTCTTTCCTTGTACATCTCCATTAGAGCTCTTGGGTGCTGAGGTGCACTGTCAATGAGCAGTAATATTTTGAAAGGAATGTTTATTTCTGAGCAGTAGATCTCAACAGCGGGCTTAAAATATTCAGCAAACCGTACTGTAAACAGATGTGCTGCCATCCTGGCTTTGTTGTTCCTTTGATAGAGCACAGCAGAATCGATTTAGCATCATTCTTAAGGGCCCTAGGATTTTCAAAATGGTAAATGAACCTTCACCTTAAAGTCACCAACTACATTAGAGAATCAGCCTGTCCTTGAATCTTTGAAGCCAGGCATTGATTTTTCCTCTCTAGCTATCAAAGTCCTACAAGGAATTTTCTTCCAAGAGAAGGCTATTTCATCTGCATGGAAAATCGTTGTACAGTGTGGCCATCTTCAATGATCTTAGCTAGATCTTCTGCATAACTTGCTGAAGCTTCTCCATCAGTACTTGCTGCTTCAACTTGTACTTTTATGTTATGGAGATGGCTTCTTTCCTTCAACCTCATGAACCAACCTCTGCTAGCTTCTAATTTTTCTTCTGCAACTTCCTTACCTCTCACAGCGGTCACAGAGTTGAAGAGAGTTAGGGCCTTTCTCTGGGTTGGGCTTTAGCTTAAGGGAATGTTGTGGCTGGATTGACCTTCTATCCAGACCACTCAAACTTTCTGCATATCAGCAATAAGACTGTTTCATTTTCTTACCATTCATGTGTTCACTGGAGTAGCCTTTTTAATTTCCTTCAAGAGCTTTTCCTTTGCATCCGCACCTTGGCTAACTGTTTGGTGCAAGAGGCCTAGCTTTTGGCCTGTCTCAGCTTTTGACATGCTTTCCTCACTAAGCTTAATCATTTCTGACTTTCAGTTTAGAGGGAGAAATGTACAACTCTTCCTTTTATGTGAACACTTAGAGGCCATTGTAGGGTTATTAATGGGCCTAATTACAGTATTGTGTGTCAGGGAATAAGGAGGCTGGAGGAGAAGGAGAGAGGTGAGGGAACAATCAATCAGCAGAGTAGTCAGAACACACACATTTATTGATTAAGTTTGCCATCTTATATGGGCATGGTTTGTGGTGCCCCCAAACAATTACAATAGTAACAGCAAAGATCACCGATCACAGAGAGATTGTTACTGAAAGCTCAGCACCTGTCCTCAAGGCTGAAGAATGAGAACAAGTGGTTTGAGGAGAAGGAAAGAGAAGTTTATTACTTTGCCGACAGAGGAGGAAAAATGGTAGACTTTTTCCTTTCCAAATCCAAACTTCCTGAACATTAGCAAAAATACACAGCTTTGAAGGGAGGGCCCCTGGTTCTAGGCTATTGTGGTTAACTATTCTAATAGTCCCATCTTTGTCAAAGACAAAATCCCACCTGGGCCCACCTGGGGGCTGGTGCTGGCCTGGGATAAGAACAAAAGGCCTTCTCCCTCCTCCTCCCAACCACTGGGATGAGGCAGGGAGTTCTCAAACAGGAGTGGAGGATGTTTTAAAGAGACAGAAAATTTGTGCTATCTTTTTCAGGCCATTCCCTGAAACATAACACTTCCATATCTATGGGAGGAGTGGCGACTACTCTGTTACAAGATCACCACAACAGATACAATAATAGTGAAAAAAATTGAAATATTGTGAGAATTACCACAATGTGACACAGAAACACAAAATGAGCAGGTGCTGTTGGGAACATAGCACTGACAGATGTGCCCACACAGGGTTGCCACAAACCTTCAATTTGTGAAAAATGCATCAACTGCAAAGTACAATAAAATGAGGTGTGCCCATGTATATATGTATATTATTAATTATTATTTTTATTTTTTAATAGTCAAATTTCTTCAGCAGTCTGGAATTTTAATAATGAGTCCAGGAGCTCTGTTAATGGAAGACAATGTGACAAAAAGAGAAATTTCTACCTCATTAAAGTTTTAATAATGCCTTAAGTCCAGAGAAATTTTTTTTATCCTATTACAAGCAGCTGGAAAATAAGTGAATGTTGGTTTTGCTTAAATATAACTAAAACTGGAGGATGGAAAATGTAACATTAATATGTGTTAGAGGAGTAGGCTTAAGTTCCTATATTTGAGGGAAAAGGGCAAAATAGAATACGTTAAATATCAAATTAGCCTTTTAAGCAAGTTTTTTTTTTCGTGGCTTGAGAGTGTAGGAATGATTTCTCAGAGAAGCTTGGAGAAAGGTTTGTGATTGCTCCCATTAGAAATGTTGTTAGCAAGTTTCTCGAAGGACTTACAGTGAATAACTGATTTTGCCATTGTGACAGCCCTCCTCAGACTCTGAATTGAAATGATCTGCTTTCTTACATTAGTACATCATTTTGCAGTTGTGAAGTGTTACAGAAATTTTCAATAATGGTGACAATAATCTGCTTCATGCCCCTAACTCCGAAAAGAAAGTTGAATTTATATCAAATGAAAGAAGCATTTAAGATCAGAGTTTGCAACAAGAGCAATAGTTTGGGGCAATGATAAGTAAACTGAATTGAAGTCCCTGAATAGTTCATGTTATGTACAAATGCGGACTTTTCCAAACAACCCTGAAGGTGCTTTTCTGTCACATATTCTAAGACTACACTACATGAGTTCAAACTTGTCTCCCCAAGTTGCAAGTGGAGTTTAAGGATATATAAAAATGGTTTGGTGCCACTTGCGGTCAAAATCCTTTTTAGGAAAAATTAGCGGTGACAGCAATATTGGCAACTCCAAGAGGGGAAAGGCAATGGGGGAGAAGTTTGGGAAATGGGAGGCTCATACTCTCCCATTGTGGAAGTCAGGGGGACAGAGAGAGGGGGACAGAAGGAGAATTAATTTGCTTTTCCTATTTGAGAGTGAAACCTCGGGTGCAGGCCACGCTCACATGTGGAGGGGAAATGGGAGATGGTGTTGCAGCAGGGAAGGAAGGAGGATCTGCCTTAACTTCCTGCAATTCAAAGAGCCTCCTTTCCCCAGAGGAGGGAAAGAATTCAATTGTGTAGCCTCCTTCAAGTGACAGTTGGAAAACAGCGCCAGCTCTAGCCTGAAACTAAAGAGCAACGGATCCCTGTGCCGGGCGCCAAGCTGGTGAAACGACTTCATGTGCTGTGGAGTTCACAATAAGAGGCACCTTCTCAGAGAGGATTTTCTGGATCCGGCAACATTAGAACTTGGATTCTTCAGGTTGCTGCAACAGCAGCAGCAGTGCCCACCTGTGAAGGGAATTAGAGCCCCAAGCCAAAGCCCAGGACAGGGCGGTCAGGAGGCCTGTGTGGACACGTGGGTCCACCCCCACCTTTGTGGGGCCAAGGCAAAAACAGATGGAGGTTTGCACACTATTTGCCCAAATATTTAAAAGTTATAAATCAAGGGAAAATATTTTGAAGTAAAATATGTTTAATAAATATATTAATACAGTCTTAATGACCTAGGAGCTCAAGGCTAATTTAGAATTCTTAGATTTCTTAGAATTTATTATCAGAAAGTGGCTGACACAGCTAATAACACCCCTTTTTCTGCCCCCTCAGCTCCATCTTGCACCAAGAGAGGGGGTGTATATGTGGGGACCCCTCAGCTTTCAATCCAAACTCTGTCCACACGCCTCTCCCTGCAAAGAGCCACTTCCCAGGCCCGGCTCAGGCCCGGAGATGAGGACATGTGAGGAGTGGTCGGTCCTCAGGGCCACGCAGGGAGAAGCCCGCTCAGGCCCTGTCCTCGGCGCCTGGTGGGGGGGCCTGGCTGCAGCAGGGCCAGAGCGATGCCGCCCTCAAAGGCGTGGGGCTGGGCAGGGAGAGAACCACGTGCAAGACAGCAGTTTGTGACAAACCCAGAACCCGATGGCTGGGAAGTGGCTTAGCGTTGCCCTGCCCTTGTGATGTGGACAAAGTCCCCATTACACTAACGTTACAGGTTCGCATGAAAACAGTAGGAGATGCATTTGACTAAAATGGGAAACCCTACTGAGATCTGCATGGTCTGGTATTTGATTCCACTGTTTCCTTTTCAGTTCACCCCGCGTCTCTCCCCAAACCCTAATTCACCCCTCCTGGTCCACGTTCTCCAGAGGCTTGTCCCTCTCCCCTCTCCCCAGTAGGAGATGATTTCCGCTCCCGTTTCACACGGGACATAGAAACCACAGGGCCCCTCATGCTCCTACCACTGTCCCCACCCACGCCCTGCGTCCCTCTTTACTTTCCCTCCTTTCCTTCCCATGAGATCAGAGTCTCTGACCAAAACCGGTTCCATGACGAGCACGCTGGGTCCCGGGTCCTCCTGCCAGCTTGGATGCTCCGATCTGTCAGGGACCTCACCTCCGTCCAGCTCTGTCTCTTCCTCCCTTTTGGCTCTTTCTAACAGCACGTGAAGGTATTGAGCTCTCTCCTGGTTGTGGATATAGAAATCAGCAACCCCTTACCTCCCTCCCCCTTTTCTCCTCTCCTCTCACAGCCCAGCTTCTGCAAAGCACGCCCTTCCTACTCAGCTCCCGGCCTCCCGCTGTGGTTCCCCTGCACCAGCCCCTGCACCTGCTTTCAGTGAAGTCACCAGTTACCGTCACCATGTTGCTAAATCCAGTAGACACTTTTCAGTCCTTACCTTACTTGAGGTCCCACAGCCTTGACAGTGTTGATCACATTCTCTTGCCAGAAACATCCCCGCCCCCCATGGAGCACTAAACTGCCTGGTGTTAATCCTGCTCTCTCTGATAGCATCTTCCCAGGCTGCTTGGTTGCCTCCCCCTCTCCTGTGTGTCCCTTAAATGCTGGTGTCCTTTGGTGATGTGGTTGATATTATTCTCTTCTCACTCTAACCTCTCTTCTGACATATGTCTCAGATCTATCTGCTTGGAGAATGGAAAGGAGCAAGCATTTATTCATCGACTTCTACACGCCCCCGCTACTGGTGAAAGGTGGTCCCATGGTTGTTGACACCCCCAGGTGGAGCATGTGTGGGTGCTGTGGTTGCTGTGGATGTCTCACACCTGGGTGTGGGAGGAGCCCCATGGCAGGGCGTGAGAGGCGTGGGGGAAAGGGCTCCGACAGGTCACATCTGTATGGAGCAGTTAACGCCTGCACAGAACAGACATGATCTGGCAAGAGGGGTGTCAGGTTCACTGAACTACCTGCTGTGGTTCCATTCCTTTCCGCCTTCTCACATGCTGCTCCCTCCTCCTGAACCCTCCACCACTTTTGTTTGTCTGCCAACTTGCTTACCTTTTCAAGGCCTACAGTGCAGTGCAGTGGTTCTTAAACTCTAGTTTGCATCATAATCAGTTGGCTCTTTCTCACAACTTCTGATTCAGTAGGCCTAGGGTGGGACTAGAAAATCTGCATTTCTCGTACATTCTCGAATGACGGTGCTGCTGCTGTCCTGGGGCCACACTTTGAGGACCGCAGGTGCAGTGGTTAAGAGCACAGACTCTGAGCACAGCAGTTGTTAGGAATAAATGAGTGTGCACCTGCAGGGTGTTTGGAGGAGTGTCTGGCATACAGTAAGAGCTCTGTAATTGTTTACTTTTAGAGTCAGCTTCAGCCATGACACCGCCGACCTTCTCGGGCAGAGGTGCTATCCTTTATCTGGGTTCTTGTAATATCTCTTTTCCAGCACCTGTCATATTGTGTTGGAGACGGCTGGTCCTATCTGTCTAAAGAGACTGGTAACTGTCAGATGGCAGAAACTATATTTGTTCACCTTTTTATTTTCAGAATATCATCAATGATTTGCACACAATAAAGTGCTTAATAAATGTATATTGAGTAAATGCATGAGTGCTATCATTTACAAATGTTTGTCAACCACCATCTACTATTTACAAAAGCTCTATTGGGTGAGTTATTCAAAGAGATGTAAGACAATGCCATTAATTCAAGTCTTCCCTTCCCTTCCCAATACTTCCCAGACCAGTTGTCTCCACTTGTCTCCACTTTCTTACCCTCCACTTACTCTTCAGCTTACTCAGTCCTCTGCCAGTCTCTACCACCCAACTCAATCTTTCTGTGCAAGGTCGTCGACAACCTCCACCCTGCCGAATGGGAAGGACAGTTCTCAGTGCTTAGGGCAGTGCATTTGACACCAGTACTTTTTCTTCAAATGCTCTCCTCTCCTGGGATCCTGGCATCACACTCCTGGTTTTCTACCTACCTACTTAATCTCCACTGCTGATTCCTCTTCCTCCTCATCTTCCTCTATCCAGTCTCTGTATGTTTCCACAGGCCGGGGTGTGTTCCTGGACACACTTTTCTTCTCCATCTACAGTCGCTCCACAGGCATCTCATCTGCTCTCAGATTTGAAATGCCACTTATTTGCTGATTACATCAACATTGATATTTCTAGCCCAGGTTTGTCTCTCGGGCTACAACCTTATAAATCGTACTAACATTTGCACTTGGAAGAGTAATAGGCATCTCAACTTGAACACGTTTAAAATAGAGCTCCCCCACCCTCTGCCCCACATGCCACCGCCCCCTGCTCTCTCCAGAACCGTGTTCTGCTCAATCATAGTAAATGCTCAGCCTTCAAACTTAGGAAACAGCCTCAATTTCTCCTGTTTCCTCACCATTTACATCTAAGTCCTCGGACAGTCGGCTCCGGCCTCTGCCTGCTTCCCTGAGCTCATTTTGTGTCCTCTCCTCTTCCAACACCATGCACCAGGTGCGACATCTCCTTTTCTGTTTCCTGTCACTCAAACTCTTTCCCACAGACGGTCTTTGTACTTCGCCTTTCCCTCTGCCTGCAATACTCTTCCTCTGGCTCTTTGGAAGTTTAGCTCATTCTCATTCTTTACACCTCAGGTCAAATATCACCTTCTCAAAAAGGGCCTTCTTGACTGCCCCGCATAGGTTAACCTCTGTCAGCTATTACATAACCATGTTGATGTCCTTTGGTGGCACTTATAACAATCTCTAATTATATTATTTATTTGTTTACATATTGTCTAGCTCTCCCAGTACAGAGTAAGTCCTATCAAGGAAGAATGTTTCTTGTCTTACTTGGCACTGTATTCCCAATGCCTAGTATAGCTTCTGGCACATAATAGGCATTTAAAAAGTATTTGCTGAATTAATGTTTGTCTAGTACATTATTTTCTGAATACCTATTAGCTCTGGAAGGGTGCCGTGAGTAGATAAGAAAATGTAATATATTAATAAGATTTCTGCCCTGCTGCTATATCTGTGTTTAGTTTTATCAAAGTGAAATTTTTTAGAATATGACCTGCTAGAAATTAAGACCCTTATATGTGTATATACAGTGGAGGGCATACCTGAATGCTTAATAAATACTCTTTCACCATGATAATAGTGCTTTATGGTCAATTATACTGAGTAGCTATAAATACAGAGTGGCAAATCAAACTTTTGAGAAAGAATTTACAAGTGCACATGACTGGTTGATTGGTGGCCAATGGATCAGTTGTAAAGCATTTTTAAAAATTTGCTATTGGTTTTGTATTCACTTCCTGCACGATCAAAGCTCCTTAAATATGTTATCCAACCAAAATGACATATTCAGATTTCTAATAGGGCTTTTAAAAAAATTATAATTCCATTCATTAATTTTATCTTTTAAAGGCAAAACAGTGAGATAGGAAAAGTGAAATGCAACGTGGCAGGTAACTTCTGCCAGGGCTCGCAATGGTCCCACCTCCTAGTGTTCCCGTCCTTGTGGAATCTCCTCCCCATGTGTGTCAGCTGAACGTGATGACGTGCTTCTAATGAATGGAATACGGCAAAGATGATGGAATCAGTTTCTAAAAGTCGGTGACTTCTGTCCTGTTTGCACACTCTTTGGTTCTTCTCACGTGCTTGCCCTGATGGAACAAACCGGAGAGGCCTGGGTGACAAGGACCTGAAGGCCACCTCCAGTCAGCCACCATCAAGGAACGGAGGCCCTCAGTCCAACAGCTCTGGAGGAACCCAAGCCTGCCAATGACCACCGTAGTGATCTTAGGAGCAAATCCTTCCCCAACCGAGCTGTAAGGTGAGACTGTCGCCCTCCACGGCACCTTGATTGAAGCCTTGTGGGAGACTCTGTTACAGAGGACCCAGTTAGCCTGAGTCCAGATTCCTGATGCACAGAAACTACGAGAAAATAAATGTACATTGTATCAAGCCACTAAATTTTGGGACAATTTGTTACACAGGAGTAGATAACTAACACAGCAAACTTTCATTAAAGGGACTGGGTAAAAATATTAATTGAAAGTCCACCTTGTGCCACATCTTTAAATGTATGACCTCATTATTCTTCAGATCAACCCTGTTCCCTTGTGGCTGGCATTTTAACTGACTTGCACAGAGTCAGCATAAGCAGTTATTCACCCTGGATTTCCATTTGGGCTTTGTGCCAGTTATCAATTTATTGCCTGTCAGCTCCAAATTCATCTTTTAATACCTGCTCTGCAATAATGGACAGACTGCCTTTACACATTTCTTCTTGACAGTGAGCATGATGTTACGCGTTCTCACAGAGGGCGCTGGAAGGACATTGCAGGAGGAAGGGGCTTTTCCTGCTGGTTCTGGTGGCTGCACTGTCTGTCACGGGTGAGGACTTCTGTGCTGCTCTGCCCTAGCCGTGATCCCAGCAGGCACAATGCCTTGGTGACCCTGGTGCCCAGGCCTGGCCTGATGGTCACAGACACAGTGCACTCTAGGCCCCCTGCCCACACTGGACCCCAGTTCCCTCTGTTTGTCTGTTTCCTCCATTGCATTTGTCTCCAGACGCTCTCCCATGCAGTCACTGGGCACTCCAGACCTCTTGCCTACACTGGTACCCCCCGTTCCCTCCGCATGCTGCCCATTAGCCACAGCTTGCCGGGACCACACAGGGCTGCTTCCTGCTTGCTCTAGGGCTGTGGACCAGCAAACTTGTTTGCCATCCAGTGGACTGCAATGGCACCTTCTCCAATGGGGTCTGAACCTGAGCCTTGGAAAGGGGACCCCATCCGTATTTGTCCTTTCTTGGGGACGCTTTCTTACCTCAAAGGTACTGTATAGAATTTTCTTACTAAAGTTACTGTTAAATCAGAGCTTAGTAAATCTTTATATTTTCTTACTTGAATTACTGTGTAGTTTCTGTCTCCTGATTGGACTCAGACTGATCTAGGCCTCCTGAGAAGCAGAGGAGGCTGGTCTATAATCTTTCTTCCTTTCTTTCTTTCTTTTTAAAAATTCAGTCTTATTAGAGACTGTCAGAAATTGCCACTGCAGACTATATTGCAAGTTGTCATGGCAGGGTATTGGGAAAAGTTTTCCATTAGCAATAATTGCACCTCAGATAAACCTCATTGACTGCCACCGCACAGAGCCGGCTCTGTAGGGTTCTACACCGGAATATTGTGGCCCCTTTCCCCAAAGATTCAGAGAAGCAGCAGGATAGAAAGAAAAATGCCTGGGGCAGGGAATCAGGGAGCTTGAGACCAGTTGACTGTCTAAGCTCAGGCTGGCTGTTCATTTCTTCAGTATGCACATGTGGAAAATCTATTTTGCTCTTGCTACTGCATTAATGCAGGAACTCCTGCTATGAATAAGACACCATCCCCATTTGCCTTCAAGGAACTCTGTGTCCCAGGAAGAGAGGGAAGACAGATGTGAAACAAAGCATTAAAATACAACATGGATATTTCTATAATTGATGTATGTACAAAGACAGCCCAGAAGAGGAGAAGAAAGCCAGTAACTGTTCCTAGAAATGGAGAGACAAACTTCACAGAGGAGACATTATTTTGAGTCCTGAAGGACTTTTAGCTGGAGCAGGGCATTTTGAGAGGACGCGGCAGCATGTGCAAAAGTATAGAGGTGTGACAATGAAACAATGATACTACTAATATCTGATATAGACAATTACTATTTATCAGTCACTAGGTTAAGAATCTTATATAGAATTTAATTCTCATTCATCAATGCTAATGAATTAATCCTCATAACAATCCTGTGAGGTTGGTTAGGGAGTTCCTGGTACTGATGCATCTCAATAAAAATGTGTTGGAGGGCTGAAAGTTGAATTATCTCTACTTTGACAATGAGGAAACAGAAGTACAGAAACATCAATTCGCTGCTCTGCTCTGAGTCAGGTGTACATTGAGGTATGGATGGTGGCAGGAGGGTATGACATGAGGTTGGAAAGGTAGGCAGGGACTGGGTCATGAGCAAGCTAGTATAATGTCACCTCTTTGTGCCTAGTGTTCTCAGCAGTGAAAGTGCTAGACTAGAGACCCCTAGGTCATAGAGTCTCTGAGTGCTTCAACCCAGGATGTTCTCAGGGATAAGATTCTGGGGCCTTATTTTAATCACCCATTAGCCTTTAATAGTCTTCTTCCCATGTGATTTTCTGAGTTTAGGAGGACAAAATGTGTATGTTTCCCAAGAAAAGAGGACATAAGGTTGAGTCATGACTAATTTCTTGAGGTCACTTACATAAGTCCTGGGAGTCTGGGATGTTGGTGGTGATCGGGTGGGCAAGGTGTGCTGGGTGGGGCAGGTGGGCTGAGTGTGCTCCCGCTGGATATGTGCTTGAGGAAGATGAGGCTGAGGGGGGTGGTAGCTGTGTCTTCTGAGCCATCCCACAGATGTTGAATGAATTAACGACAGTGGCCTACTATGAAGATGCTGAATCAGTGAGTTCAAGCTAGACAGCTGTGGATGGGATAGGTTCTCTGTGTTAGGCCATCCCTAGGACAGATGGACTTACCAAGAGACCCGCGGCAATAGAGCAGCAAAAGCAAAGGTTTTGAACTTAGTTATGACTGTGATTCCTTGCTCTGCTACCTACTAGTTGTTTGACCTTGGTCATAGTCATCGTACCTCTCAAGCCTCAGTCTCCTCATCTTAAAATGGTGTAATAAATACCTCCTTCATAAAGTAGCAATTATACTTAAATGAGATTAAATATTAAGGGTGCTTCTTATAGAATACAGGCTTAACAAACACAAGCTGGGATTATTATTAATCAAGGTATTTCAGGGTCAGTACTCGATTCTTCCTAAAGCAGAAAAAATTGAGGGAGGCAGGTTGAATGAATGAGTAGATGAAGGTTGAATATAAAATTTTAATGGACATAGATTATTTTAATGATACTAAACTGAATTCAAGTTTTATATTAATTTTACTCTACAGACTCACTGTATTAAAACCTCTTTCCACAGTATTCGTGTTCCTCATCCATTGTTCACTAAACCTATAACATTGTAATCATTCTTAATTCCCTGGTGACATCTTATGCTAAGCCATAGACTCAAAATATGTCCATTGTCATTACTTTCCTAAGATATTTGGTGACAAGTTTGATTTCATTATAAATTGTTGAATGGTTGCTGAAACCAATTCTACTGACCTTGATCTTTTGAGAAATTGATATCCTTCTTTGTTTTCTGCTTGTCTTCATGGTGTTCTAGCAATTACTGAGATTTATTAAAGTGTTTCAGAAATTGTTTCTTCTGTGTTGGAAACATAGCCTCTGGTCTTTTGTAACTTAGAAGATATTGAAGCTTTTGTTGTTGTTTCTCAAAAGCAAACTTTTCTTGAAAATGAACGGTTTTACTTTTAGGAGAAGCCTCTCACCTAATAGATTATCTAAGACTTCATACATGCTACAAAAATCCTTAGAAAATCAGTTGGTAGACATCAGCTTAAAAGATTTCCATGGGGTTAGGTAGAGTTCTGAGCCGTGTAGATGATACTCAACGCTGGCAATAGGTTGTTCCTGCTTCTAACAGGGGGAAGAGGTAACAAGGGAAGGAAAAAGAAAAGATAAGTTACAAAACCTAAAAATGCCCTCATATTTTGAACTGAAGTTGTTAAGTATCTGATATGATTCAAAGGCAGCAACCTTGAGTTTTAAGTCATTAATAAATGAAGTAGTTAGTTAAGGTAAGTCTTGAAAAGGCTGTTTGTCAATGCCAATGTCAATTTCTCTCTGTCTCTCTGACTTTCTATCTCTCTCTGTCTCCATCTCACTCTTCATACCTCCATCCTTGTGTTCCTCCCCTTTCTCTCTTCTTTCCTGTTTTTTTATTGTGTATATAAAAAAAGAGATTTAGTATAAGGAATTGGCTCCCACAATTATAGAGGCTGACAGGTCCAAAATCTGCAGAGCTGATATCCAAAGGCTGGAAGCTGTTATAGAACCAAGTAGAGCCCAGTCTCAGCTTAAACTCCTCCTTTCTCTTTTTAATTTTTAAAATTTATTTAAAATTTTTCTTCCCATGCATGCATACATACATTTATATGCATATGTGTAATTTTACATAAATGCTTAAATGAGATCATATAATGATAATTTTAGGGCTATAATTTCTTTCTCTGTTCCTCCTTTTGCCTTTCTCCTTTCCTTTCTCCTACATAGGCAGATTTTTGATGAATCTCTTTTTCTTCAAGGTCTGTAATTATAAACAAACTATACACACACACACACTAATATGCATAACTATACAAATAAAGGCAATTTTCAATTGTTTTAAAAAATGAGATTGCATTATTCCCATTTTTCTGCATTTTCTTTTTCTTACTCAAAAAACTTTCCAGAAAATCTCTCCAAGTATTTAGTTAAATTCAAACTCATTCTTTTAAGTTTTGCATAATGTTTCATGATTTAAATTAATCTTAATATATTCAACCATTCCCCAAATGGATGGACAGTCACTTGCGTGCAGTTGTTGACCATTATCAAAAATACTACAATAAACATACTCGAATTTTTAGATACTGATGGCTTTGTTTTATGTGATATAAAGTGTAATATATTGTTATGTGACCAGAATTGCTAGATCAAAGGGTATAAGTGTATGAAATTGTAATAAATGTTGCTGGATTGTTTTCCAGAAAGTCTGTCAAACTGTCATTTCACTCAGTAGTGTAGGAGAGCCTCCCTTCCTCCAATTTCTTGCAATAGTAGATACTTATTTTGCTTTGTTTTTTGTCAGATGTGATGTCTCATTGTTACCTTTTTTATTTTGCATTTACTTGAACATCTTTTCATGTGGTTGCTGGTCACTTAAATTTGCTCTTCTGTGAACTGCCTATTTATACTCTTTGCCCATGTTACTACATGTTATTTTGTAAGGGCTTTTCATATGTTATAGATAACTTTTTGTTCCTCTAAGGTGCAAAATGTTTTTTTCCCCACAAAAGCATGGTTTATCTATTTTATCTATTAATTTTGTCTATGATACTTTTACCCTAATTAAAAATTATATTGTCAAATATTTATTTCTCCCTTGTTCCCATCCTCTTACCTCTTTTCCTCCTTCTCTTCTTTCCTTCCTTTCTTCCTAGTTCTTTATTTCTTTCATTAAGCTTTTGCTTTTCCTCACTTGGTTAATATATTTTCTTTTATACCTAAGTTATATACGCAGTCTCTTACATTTTCTTTTAACTTTTTAATTTAATTTAATTTTGTTTTATATACAGGGTAGAGGCCCAACCTTATTCTCTTTCCAGTACTATGTCAGTACTCTATTAAATAATCAGTTTATTACTCAAGAAATTAATATTTCTTTGGGGGCAGGAGGGATGAAGAGAAGTTGATTAATGAGTACAAATACACTGTTTGATAGAAGAAATAAGACCCAGTGTTTGACAGATCATTAGGGTGACTATCGTTCACAATGGTCTATTGTGCATTTCAAAATAGCTAGAAGAGAATAATTCAAATGTTTCTGGCATAAAGAAAAGACAAATATTTAGGGCAATGGATATTCCAAGTACACTGATTTGATCTTTTTAAATTATATGAATGTATTAAATTATCAATATGTATGCCAAAACTTCATCTATTATGCATCAATAAAAAATTGTTTTAAAAAATAAGTTAATATATACTTTTGCCACATATACATTGAGATCTATTTCTGGATTATCTATTTTATTCCATTGATTTATTATTTTTAATCTATTTTTATTTTAATACCATAATGACTTTTTACAGTGGTTTTATAGTGTGTCTTCCATTGTCATTAAATTTTTTAAAATACTTTTTTTGGCTATCCTAGATATTTACTTTTCTATATAAAATTCAAGATAACTGTATTGAAATAGAGGATTCTTTTGGGATACTAATTAGAATTGCACTGATTCACATATTACTTTTGGGAGAACTGACATTTTTATTATTGTCTTCCCATCCAAAAATGCTTTATCTCATTTGTTCCAATTTTGTTTGCCTCCCAATAAGATTTATGCTATTCTTCTATATGTGCTGTGCTTGTATTGTTGCTACTTTATAGTTTTTATCATTTTTGTGAATGGAATATTTTTCCATTTGCATTGTAAGTGCTTATTATTACTGCAGAGAAATGCTATTGATTTAAAAGTATTTCTGTTGTACCCAGCAAGTAGATAATTTCACTGAGTATATTGATCATAATTACTATTCATTCAACAGCTATGTATTGATGCTTTTCTAAGCACTAGAGATATAGCAGTTGACAAAACATACAAAACCCCTGTCGTAGTAGAACTCACATTCTAATGTTTACAGTAGCCAGAGGGGGAAACATGGTTTCAGTCATTGAGAATGAGGGATATGATAGGTTGAAAGAACAAGCTCAGAGGTACTTATATGACTTAATGATGCCCTGCAGGATATGACATGTGATGGTCAACCAAGATGCTGGGTCTCCTTTTCAATCTGACTTTCCTGGAATCTCTGTACCATCTTGAGAGGTTTCCTCTGTTCTCCCCCTCAATGCACCTCTACTTCTCCACAGCACCTTTTCTTTGATGTAACACGTGCTCTCAGAGTTTAGGAGCTCTGAGACAGATCTTTTAATTTACAAAGTTGGGACACATAAAAAATTCCTGTGCTGCCATTTGAAACTCAAAAAGAAAGATAATAGGCAACAGCGTCATTATTTATCCAAGCCTTTTAGAAACCAATTATTTAATTACTATGTCAACTTTAGCTCCTTTATCTACATACATATCTACAGACTTTTCATGGATTTTCATCATAAAACAGTGTTGAATGCTTTGTTAAAGTGTAAATAGGTTATTGTTCCTCTGGTGGTCCTATGTACTCAGTTCTGTCACAAGACATGCTGTGGTCTGATGTGGTTCAGGCTCTTATAAATGTGTACTGATAACTTGGCTTTGTGTCCTTTCCAAGGTAGACAAAATTAATTTCTTTGTTGCATTTTCAGATAATTTTTGAGATATCAATATACAAGTCATCTTAGTGATTAACAATTGACTCTTTGTCTCTTCTGGAATTTGACTCACATAATTTTCTCTAGCTCTGGAATAATTCTTTTGATGACTATAATAAATCAAAGATATCTTTTCCAATAATTTGCTGCCTCATAATCCTAATAAGATTGTTAATCTTTATTATTGCCTGTCTAGACTCTTGTATATGGGGGTTGATTATGACAAATCTGAGTTGTACATTAATCCCTCTCTAGTTTGTTTTGAAGCTTATTAATTTAAATTTATAAACCAATTTCTGTTTATATACCCCTAGAACAAGAATATTATACTGACTTGTTTCAGAGGCTCCATGTACATAGCAAAACTGGTGCTAAATAAAGGATTTCTTTCTTTTTCTTTTCTTTTCTTTTCTTTTCTTTTCTTTTTTTTTCTTTAGAGACAGGGTCTTGCTCTGTTGCCCAGGCTGGAGTGCACTGCCACAAACATAGCTCACTGCAACCTCAAACCCCTGGGCTCAAGCAATCCTCCTGCCTCAGCCTCCCGAGTAGCTGGGACTACAGGCACACTCCACCATGCCTGGCTAATTTTTAAAAAAAATTTTTGTAGAGATGGGGTCTCACTCTGTTGCCAAAGCTGGTCTCAAACTCCTGGCCTCAGGAAATCCTGTCACCTCGGTCTCCCAAAATGCTGGGATTACACGTGTGAGCCACCACACCTGGCCAATAAAGGATTCTTTAAGTGATTCAGCTATTAAACTTTTTGGGGGCCAAATGTAGACTAGGGATGAGCTACATGGCAGACAGAAGTGTACTGAGTGTCTGATAATCATGTTTATTGTGAATGGGAGACACTCATAGATTAAAATCATGCCAGTCAGTGTATTCTCATCTCATCTTTCTCCAGGTTGCAAAGAACCACATGCTGTCTCTGTATTACATTAGTGTGATTTCTTAATATTTTTTTGTTACTATTGGATTTTCCCAGCTAGACATTATATTCTTTGGAATTAGGGATTATGTCTTTATTTATTTATTATTGACCAATCTTTATCCCCTAGCACAAACATACGTGTGGCACTTAATGCATGTTATTAACTTGCAGGTTTGGAGGGTTAAGTCTGGCTAGGCTACTCTGGTTGGGTTAGGTAGTTCCCTGGAATGTCCCACACCAATAAGATGAAACTTCTAATGCTCTTTTCCTGCTACAAAACATCCTAATACAGAAGAAACAATGTAAGGCTAAACACTGGAGTCCTGTCGTTTGGGAAATCAGAGTGTATGAAACATTTTCTGATGAGCCAATGTGAGCTCCTGGGTAGCAAGTCACCTCTTTTAGGGGATAGCAGGGGGCAGCAACAGGCTGTCCATATGGTACCCGCTTCTATTTTGGAATGCACAGGCAAGTGGAGGATTATCGGAATCAGAATGCCCCTCTTAATTGTGTCATCATGTCTACTTTGCCTTTAAGGAAGTTATTTAAAAATGTAGTTTGAATTCAGTGCGTATTTCCCATTCTTTCCACATTTGAGTATAGACATCTTGTATTCTTGGCTATTTTGGAAATATCAAGAAATATTGCTACGGTTTGACTGCGTCCTCCGAAGTGCATGTGTTGGAAACTTAATTCCTAATGCAGTCGCTTTGGGAGGTGGGGCCTGATAAGAGAGGACTGGTCGGAGGGCTCTGCCTTTATGAATGGATTAATGCTGTTAGGAGAGTGGCTTTGCGGTCAAAGCGAGTTCGGCCCCCTCGTGCTCTGGCTCCCTTGTGCTCGCTTTCCCTCCGCCTTCTTCCACAGCAAGAAGGCTCTCACCAGATGTGGCCCCTCCACCTTGCACTTCCCAGCCTTCCGACTGTAGAAAATAAATTTCTTTTCTTTATAAATGACCTGGCCTGTGGTATTCTGTTATAGCAACACAAGACTTAACCCTCCAAACCTGTAAGTTAATAACATGCATTAAGTGCCGCATGTATGTTTGCACTGCAAAATCACGTGAAGTGGGCTTGGCAAAGACCGTTCCTCATTGTTTTGAGGTTGTGTTAATTAGGCAGGGACCTTGTTCTATGTAGTAATTAATACCCCACTATAGAACATAAATATTTTGCCTTTTAAGAAACAAAACTCATTGCTGGAATAGTTACAAAAAAGCTCCCCCTGAATGTTTACGTGGAAAGGTTACAAAGTGGATGATTGACTTGTGCTTTAGGTAGAGGGTGGGGGAAAATTCAGGGGTAGGGTACAGGTACTAACTGTGCATTCTCCTTGAATCTAATCGATGTGGCTGTTTAAGACAGAAATGCTAGTAATTGCTACCATTAATTTTATTCTTACGAAGTGTCAAACACTTTATTTACAACACAGTTAAACCTCACAAGAAATCTGAGAGGTAAGTGCAATTATCCTCATTTTGCAGATGAGGAAATGAATATATAGAGAAGAGTTGGGTTAGCTGCCAAAAGTCACTTATGTGGCTTGGACCTGTGGCAGTGAAACTCTAAAACCCACGAGCTGTTCAACTCACCATTATACTACTACAGAGTTTCATACATTCAGGTTTCCCAAAGGACAGGACTCCAATGTTTAGCCTTAAATGGTTTCTTCTGTATTAGGATGTTTTGTAGCAGGAAAAGAGCATTAGAAGTTTCATCTTATTGATGTGGGACATTCCAGGTGACTACCTAACCCCACCTAGAGTAGCCTAGCCAGACTTAACCCTCCAAACCTGCAAGTTAATAACATGCATTAAGTGCTGCATGTGTGTTTGCACTGCAGAATCACATGAAGTGGGCTTGGCAAAGACCGTTCCTCATTGTTTTGGGGTTGTGTTAATTAGGCAGGGACCTTGTTCTATGTAGTAATTAATACCCCACTATAGAACATATTCAAGTGAAAAATCTCTTTGGGTATATTACAAATATAAATGTACACTTTTACAGGTAATTAATTATAGATTGCATTTTCTTTATGGCAATACATTTAAGTTTGCAACAGCATGCACATATTGGTAGAGTTCAAATTGTCGTGTATCTATGGTTCTAATTTTTAAAATAATAGTAAAGAACTACATTTGACCACCAGATGGCAGCAATGTAGGATTTTGCAAGGCCTTCAAACAGAATCTCTTTCCAGAGACTAGATTCTTTAATTTCATTAATTCAGATTGTGCTATACTGAAATATATCTTTACATTAGTTTGGAAGAAAAGGTATATTTAATCTTGACATAGAGAAAATGAGTTTAAACTGAATTATTGGAGACCTGGATTAAAGAGGTTTTAATATATCGACATGTTTATAATAATTAGCAGAACAAATTCCTGTTTAAGGAATCTAACCCATTAGTCATAGCATGTAAATGTGTAATTTTAAGTACAAATGTTTCTTATCCTGTAGCAAAACAGACAAAAACCTGTGTTGGGTTGCCTTTCTTAGCAGTAATATTGCGTTCGGGTATGGACTTAACAATAAAACCAGTACATTTGAATAACATAGTGTATGATTTAGATCGAATCAGTCAGTCTGAATTAGTGTTTATTTTACTATATGTTTCAACACCAAATTCAAATATGGAAATAGTGGAAGTAGAATAATAACAATAATAACATCTCACATTAAAAGAGTTCTGAATCGTTGGCCAAGCACTTTGCTGTACACAATCTCATTTTACAATTAAAAGCTAGTAGACTGATTTACATATCAATCAGAAATATATCAGAATATTAGTTTAGGAAATACTTCTCTAACTCCTTCCTACTGTCCTAGATAATTTTTTGAGGAAAATGTCATTGTATTCAATTAAGTTGCTGATTTATGAAGGACAGCATTTTATTACTACTAAACCTGTCAGGACAATCTGAAAGATGTAGTTTGGAATAATTGCCTCAAGGGGCCCCCTGAATCTCAGCACTGTTCAGCGATGGTACAGAATGGGTCTTGGATCAAGATCCACAGGGCCTGGGGTTTCATCCTATGCTTGTCACTGACTAGTTGTTGCACTATTATATGCCTATTTCCTTGTTTTTAAAACTGAGATGTTGAACTAACCTCCCTTTCTACTTCCTAAACCTTATGACCTTGCAATGTGGCCTTCCTGACAAACACAAGCAGCACAGTTGGAAATACTTGCAAGCAAATAGATGCATAACTTCACGGAGGATCACCTTTGTCCCAAACTCTTAGAAGATTGATTCCTACGGAAATTCCTTTGGTAGGAGTTAATATGTCCCTCATGTGTAACCATTAGTGAGGTTTTGTAAAGTGACAGACAGCATTCTTGGATTATATTCAATTTTAAAATTACAATTTAAAAAAATTAAAAATCACTTAACTGCACATCTAGTGTCAAACCTAGGACTTAACAGGTTTCCAACACATCTGAGAATTCATTAGCGTTCGTTTTCTTTTGTTCTTTGACTTCTCTTGACTTCACGCTCTGTGTACTGATTCTTCCTCAGCCATGCGAGAAGATCTAAAAGTATCTGTCTATAATACTTATTTTTTAATGCCGAACAATTCCTCTCCCCAGGCTAGTGTTAATTATACTGTCAGGATGCAGTGGTAGAGTTAGCTCAGTTAAAAAGAAAGAAAGAAAAAAAAAAACCTACTGATAACTTGAGGCAAAGTTCTGTGGTTGAGATCACAGAAGAAAAGCTTAGTGGATAGGGAATTAAATTTCTGTGTAACCCTCTATATGGATGTGTGGAGGTGTGTGATGGTCCGGGACTCAGTGAGGTTAGAGATAATAAACCTTTGTTTGCTTCACTTCATCTCCGAGGCTCTTCACCTGATGTCTATCTCAGGAGAACGTACCTATCCGTTCTTAGAGGATGAGGCAGACTTTCCCCCCCGCTCTTTGTTTGAGGAGGGTCCTATGCACTCTCCTAGGACCCAATCATTAATCCCATTGTCACTAAAACCAGCCTCTAATCAAGGATGTCTCTCTTTTCACCCCACTGCTGTGGGGGCTGCCTCCACTATCTTCCTGCTGAGTGCCTCTGAGCAACTTCCTTGGCCTCTCTGAAACTCAGTTTCATCATCAATAACATCGAGACGATAACACCCACATATGATCATGTGTGTAAAGAGACCTCGCATAGTGCCTGCTGTGCCATTAAACCCCATTGCTCTTTGCTTTATTTTTTTTTTTTCCTTCACCTTTCGTTGAGTTCTTCTCCATCCCAAGAGTGGTAGCAGTCAACGTGCTGCTGAGCGATGGCCCTACATGCTTCCTGCTCTATGTCCTTGCCTGTGTATTGTCCTCATGCCACGATTCCTAGACTTTTGGACTTGGTGGACTTGCAAAATTTAAGGAAAGTTTTGAGGGCTGACATAGGATTGCAAACATTTTACCTAGCCAAACACATTACCAAAAAAAACCCCAAAACAAAATGCAAACATCTACCGTTTACTGTTACCATCGTTTCATAAAAGATGTGATATTTTAACACCCAAAAGGCAGGGAGGATGGCCTGAAATAAAAGCCAGTCTCCAAATGTAATAAATTTAGTATGACAGGAATGAAAGTGAAGGAGCTGCCTGTTCCGTGAGGAAGACGCCCGCCCGTGTCATGGACAGTAAGAGGCCAGGACGTTGTGTCCTGTGCACTGGAGGTGGGGGGGGGACAGCCAAGGCGGCTCTCTTCCAACAGGGACACGCCCACGCCCCCTGCAGCATCGGGAGAGAGAGTGTGAGGATGGATCTCAGAGGTCAGTGAGCCACTTACAGGAAAAAAATGGTAGAGAAAGGGTAGGATAAAGAAGTGAGTTGAGTGGCTCATGCCTGTAATCCTAGCACTCTGGGAGGCCGAGGCGGGAGGATCACTTGAGGTCAGGAGTTCAAGACCAGCCTGAGCAAGAGCGAGACCCCGTCTCTACTAAAAATAGGAAGAAATTATCTGGCCAACTAAAAATATATATAGAAAAAATTAGCCGGGCATGGTGGCGCATGCCTGTAGTCCCAGCTACTCGGGAGGCTGAGGTAGGAGGATCCCTTGAGCCCAGGAGTTGGAGGTTGCTGTGACTAAACTGACACCACGGCACTCACTCTAGCCCGGGCAACACAGCGAGACTTTGTTTCCAAAAAAAAAAGAAGTGAGTTGGGTTTAAGAACACCCTAGTGGAGGAGACACTGAAGGGCCGGAGAATGACAGAGGGGAAAGAGGACATTGAAAGTTTTGATGTGTTTTTCTCAGAGACTGAAGTGAAAAGTAAATTATTTTTCAATAGTTTAGGACAATGGGCTGATTTTTTAAAAAACGGATCTATGAGTAGAAGCAGGCTCTCCCGGCTTTGTGCAGTTCACGTTCGCAACGTGGACATATTACTCGGAATTGCCGTTATCCTTCTCCTTTGCCATGGAGAGATCTGGGCGCTGGCCTAGAGGAAAACTGCCTCAGCATCCGGGCAGAGGGTGGGTGCAGGTGCCACGGTGCCCCCTGGGCCCCAGACCTCACCTGTCTCCCCACTTCCCCTGTCCGGCCCCTGGGGGCTCTCTTGTTCTTGGTGACTGTTAAAATGACTCTGCTGTCACCACGAGTGCCACTCTTGACTCTGCAGATTTATGGCTCCAACAGGGCCGTGCTGGAACAAGACTCTCTCTGTCCCTTCACACATTTTGTATCAGGTTCTCTAGAGGGTTTCTGGGTTTCTCAGTTTTTAAGTCTTCTGAGAGTGGTCCAGGGAGTACTTGGAAAACAGCACTTAGAAGTTCTCCTTTTTGATGCTGCTAGATGCTTTGGGACAGAGTTGATACTAACTCACTCCTAACTGCCGTCTGCTTACATTTCCTCCTCACCCGGCGTCCACTCCTCCAATGTTGGCATCTTAGCTGGGGTCTCCTAGGAAACAGACTCTGGGGTGGAGATTTGGGCACAGGAGGTTTCCTGGGGATGGTCTCAGGATGACACCTGTGGGGGCAAGAAGGTCACAGGACGGGGCAGCGGAGGTGGACTGAGGCAGTCTCAGCACAGGCTGGCCCCCTACCCCCTCCCACCCTGACTGGGGGGTCTCTGGGAGGGAGGGCCCTCTGGCCTTTCAGCCATGGGCCAGTCATTGGATACAGCCCGTCCCAGGGAGCGTGTGACCTTGGCCACGTGACTGTCTGACTGAGGGCCGTCTGGGCTTGGGTCATGGCACTGAGAGTGAGTGCTCAGTCCTAGAGAGGGCATCTGGGCGGTGCATGCCACTCTGTCCACCACAGTGGGAGGTTACCCACTCCTTGCTTTGTCCCTGTCCAGGGATTTAGGGCATTTGCAGGGTGAGGTCACTTAGTTCGATAAATCTCAAAGTTCTTGTCGCTATTTTTTTTAAGGAAGCCTAGTTGGACCTATGCAAAAAGGATTTCAGGAGGCTTCAGGAGTGTTCCTGAGAGGACCTTGGTGGATTTGCCCTCCTTTCAGTTTGTTAATATTTATCCAGGCCTCTGTGAAAGGCGTGGTTTACCTGTAGCTAACAATTATTTTAATCTCAGTTCTCTTTTGCATTTTTATGAATAAGGAGACCAAGGCCCAGTAAAGTTAAACAACGTGCCTGAAGTTGCACAGCTAGGGTTAGATCAGAGTGATCATTTTAAAGCCATGCCCTTTTGCCCACACGCCCGGGTTCCTTCCCTGCCCACGTTCCTCCCTGCCCCTCAGAGGCGAGCACTGGTTATCCATCTCTGAAATGGCTTTAATGCAAGTGACTGGTGGTCTCATTTTGGCACATCCAAAGGACAGTTTTGAGTCCTGTTTTTATACTTGATTTTTCTTCAGTACGTGACTGTTAACCAGGTTTCTTCTAAAAACATTTTCTTCTTTTGCCTCCTGTGATGGGACACGCACCTGGCTTTTCTCCCTCCTTTCTGACTTTCTCATCTCCTTTCTAGCTCACCTTTCTCTGTCTATACAGTAGATATTTCTGTTCCCTGAAGTTTTGGTTTCATACTGTCTTACCATCTCTCCCTACACCTTCTCTCTAGACGATCTTATTTGCTCTCATAGATTTGTTCCTTTTCATAGGCTAACGGCTCCTAACCCATATTTCTATCCTAGATTCTACTTTTGAACCCATGTATCCAGCCAGCTGCCTACTGAACACCTCTGCTTCAATGCCCATGGGTCCTACCACTCAACACTTACACTACTCAGCACTTCTTGACAGCAAATTCATATTGAATGAAAGTAAAATTTGAATTCGCTTAGGTCAAAATGGGGAATTCATTGGATTATGTGACCAAAGCTTGGGCACCTGGAATCAGAAACTCTTGTACACCGGAACTTGCCCCAGTCACTTGTCCTGGCTCCTCTTGGGATGTTGGCTTCAGGATGACCACGGGCAGCTCTTAAGCTCCTATCTCAGAGTTCCACAATGTGAGAGGAAAAGAGCCTTTCTCTGTAGCTCCATTTCAAAAATACCTTGGAAACACCTTCCTGGCCCATCCTACATGGGCTCATCCTAAAGGCCAGTCACTGTGTTTACGTAATAATAATAATAACAGCAATAATTTTAAGGAGAGCTAACATCATTGAACACATTTTATATGGCAGGCATCATGCTTAACATTTTCATGAATTATTTTAAATAACCTTTGTAATAACTCCCTATGAGGGTACTATTATTATTCCTGTTTTATAGACAAAGACTGAGTTAGAAAGATTGAGTAACTTGTGCAAAGTCACACATCTATTAAGAGGAGGAGCACTGATTCAAATCCAGACAATTAGACTCCGGAGCCTGTGATAATCACTAGAGAACTCCTACTCCCTTCAAAGAAATATTGCTCTTCAAAGAAGAGAGGGGATGTATCAATACTTCACCCCTTTTCTTTTTCTTTTATTGTGGTAAAATACATCTGAGATAAATTTGCCATTTTAAAGTGTACAATTTGGTAGCATTAAGTGTATCTGCAATGTTGTACAACCATTCTATAATTCCAAAATTTTTTTTTTTTTTAGACAGGGTCTCACTCTGTTGCCCAAGCTAGAGTGCAGTGGCGTGATCACAGCTCACTGCAACCTCAAACTCCTGGGCTCAAGCAATCCTCCAGCCTCAGCCTCGAGAATAGCTGGGACTACAGGCCCATGCCACCACACCCAGCTAATTTTTCTGTTTTTTTGTAGAGACAGGGTCTTATTGGGTCTTATTGCCCAGGCTGGTCTCGAATCCCTGGCCTCAAGCAATCCTCCCACCTTGGCCTCCAAAAGTGCTAGGATTATAGGTGCGAGCCATGACACCTGGCAACCCAAAACCTTTTCTTTACTCCACATGGAAACCCTGTGTCCATTGAGTGGTCACTTCCTATTGCCCCCTCTCCACAGCCTCTGGCAACCACAAAACTGATCTCTGTCTTTATGGATTTGCCTGGTTTGGATGTGTCACATAAATGGAATCAGACGATATGTAGCCCTTTGTGTTTGGCATCCTTCACTTACCATTATGTTTCCAAGGCTCATCCATGTTGTGGTGTGCATTTTATTCCTTTCCATGGCTGAATAATATTCCACTGTTTGGATTATATCTCACATTGTATGTGGGTATGTTTGAAGGAGCTACCTTGCACAGGCAAACCCGTGGAGACCGGAAGGAGATTAGCAGTGGCCAGGGGCTGCAAGGAGGGAAGAAAGGGGAGTGACTGCTTAACGGATGTGGGGTTTCTTTTTGGGCTGATGGCAACATTCTGGAATTAGTGGTGACAGTTGCATAATGTTGTGACCATACTAAAAGCCATTGAATATTATAGTTTAAAATGGTAAGAATGGTGAATTAAAAAAAAAAAAGAGAGAAGACAGGAGAAATCAAATGAGAACTATCCATTGCTACCTTGCGCAGAACATGGCCCCAAATAAATTCAACTTTCTCATCTGTGACCCTCCCACCTGCTCCTCGCCCCCACTCTGCACTGGGGTGAGGGCGCAGCCATGCACGTGGTGGCTCAGGTCAGAAAACACGGGGCATCCTTGGCTGTCCTGCTTTCTCAGCTCCTGCTGCTAAATAATCATGAGGCAAACACGTTCTCCTCTTCCTACATCTATCTCATCCGCCCATTTCTGCCTTCACAGTACTGATAGCGTTACTGGTAGCATTCACCCTTTCCTCAGCATTCCCCGTGCACCAGTCACGGTGCTAAGTGCTTTCATTCGGCCCACCCTTATTTTTCACACAGATTTTGCACTTGTTTCCTAACTGCAATAGGTTCTCATTTTCATCATCTTCTATTCTATTCTCCTCACTTGCGGAGTGATATTTCCTAAATCGCTAGTCTGCTTACGTGACTTCAATAGCTCACCATCAGTCTTAGACCAAAGGCCACGCTCCTCAATAAGACTTCCAAGGCCTCATTGTTTTCATCTTCTCAGCTCCCGGGCCTCAGTTCTCCTCATTCCTTCTTGCTCCTCCCTCCATGCTTCCAGGATCAGTCACTGTTTGTCAAATATCCCAAGTTGTCTCCCTCACCTTGGTGCGTGGTGTTCCCTTTGCTTGAGACACTCTTCCTTTGGCCTCCTCCTCACCTGGACATCACCTGTTCAAACTGCAGGTCTCAGCTGAGCTGGCACTTCCAAGGGAAGTCTGCCCTGGGCTCTGTGACTGGGTCAGCAACGCCTCTTACCTGCTTGCAGAGAATCCCACACTCCGCCCATTGCCACACACACTGCACTCTACTGCAGAGGCCAGTCCAGTTGGCTGTGAGCTCCTTGGGGCTTGTATCCTTCTCATGCCTTTCCCAGCACATGGCACGGGATAGGCTCACATAAATACTGGCTGAATGTGTTATAAAGCTGTAACTTAACTTCTAGGAAGCTGAACCCCACACTATGGGTGAGAGTAGGATGCCATCGGAATAAGCGCTCATTGCGTGGGCCTTATCACCCCGGCCTGCCTGTATGTCTCCATCAGTCAATAGGAACTAAGAAGAGTGTTTATGGTGTAAGTCCCCTAATCCATATTGTGACTCAAGCCACTGATAGGAATCCTACAGAAATTGCACAAGGGTTAAATGATAACGTTGCAAGGGTTTATTTTAAAAACTGGCTGTAGAATTCTTGCTCACTGATTATGGTCAAGGCCTTTTTATGTTCTGCCTGTAGCTCTTTGAAAGAAGACTTTTAAAAAATATTGTCTCCTCCTCCTCCTCCTCCTCTTCACCACCGTGAATATCTCCACATCACAAATCTCCATTATTTCCCCTTCACTGAAAGTCAGTCAGTCTAAAGGCATCCATTTCATGGACAATTATTGCATATTATACTGATGCAGAGCACATTTAATGGCAAGAAATAAAAAGGATTGACTGTCAGTGCAGACTTGTCACATTTGATAGTCTAGAGAATTTTATTTCCCTGTTGTGTGGTGAAGACAGTGTAAAGTCTGAAATGTGAGCCACCACGTTCATTAGCTACCCAACACTTCATCCATTTGCTTCCTCGGTCTTCTGAGGGAACCTCAAGCCATATAAGAGTTTTCTCCAGAGAGAAACAAAACTAGCCCATGACTATTAATTTTTGTTTTCATTGTGGAAACAACAGATCCTCAAATTGTGGTTAATAGGTAATGAGGAAAATTCTCTTGCAAGTAAAAAGGAACAATATTGACTGTTGTTACCTGCTTCTCTCAACTCCTCCCGTAGACCATTCCATTGCCCCAGACTCCAGTACCAAAGGAGAGGGGCTCACGCCGGTGGCGCTGCTCCATGGTCAGGCAGGTGCATTTTCAGCTACAGAAAATGAGAGTTCTTGGGCTGCTTCTGGCGGAGCAGTGTGGTATAGTGGAAAGATTCCAGGCTTCAGAGCCAGCAGACCTGGGCTTGCATTGCAGCTCTCTCAGTTTCTAGCTGTGCGATTGTTACTGGAAATTCCTGAGTCTCAGTTTCCTCACCTGTAAAATAGGCTCAATAATGTCTACCCTGAAGTGTTATTGTGAGGAATAAATAATAATGAAAATAACTAACAAATATTGAGTTCATGCTCCGGGCCAGGCTCGGTGCTATGTCTTTTATAAATATTATCACATTTCATCCTCCGGACAAGCTACCAGGCTGTTATTATTTCCATGTGACAAATGAAGAGACAGGTTTAGAAGGGTTGAATAACTCACCTAATGTCAAACAGCCAGTAAGAGCCACAGCCTGGGGGAACAACCCAGGTCAGTAGGTGTCAAAGTTGTTAACATCAACACAAGTTTTTCTCATGCTTAAGTAATATACTGACTCCTTTAAAGGGAAAAAAACGAAAACAAAAACTTGAGCCCCTGTTATGGAGGTGAACTATTTTGTTAAACGTTGCTAAGTTTGCATAAACTGAAAACTGAGTGTATGCTTGATAGCGTGTGAGAGAGACGCTGCTTTCCTGTTTGCGGGTGAATATGCTGCTTCCTACTAAAGACACAGGCACTTTTGAGATCAGCATGACTTTCTGCCCCAGGCCCTGTCACAAGTCCCTTCTCCTGCCACTTTCCCCCATGTGCACTGCTGCAAAGCCTTTTGTCATGCAGCTCCTAATGTCACTGGGCCTTCATTTAGCTGAAAAGCAGGATTTCCATATTAAATTCGCTTTTGTTGATTTCACACTAGCTTTAGGTACAGCGCAACTGGGTGCCAACACATGCACAAAAACAATTGCCGAAGCAGGCACTTTACCAATGTTCTCAAATTTAAGTAATGGACAGACCCTTTGAAAGGAACAACGGTATTTCTTTGCCCTATTGTTGTAAGGTTGTTATTCATATGATTGAAAATATGCTTTTATTACTTTTTAAAATGACTGTTAGTTAAATGGAGACAGAAAATTTAAATATTTTGCTAGGAATCCTCATGCTATCAAGAATATAGTTTAGGACCCCCGGTTGTCTGTGGGCCCCAGGGAGACACTGATCTTCACAGTGCTGGTGTTCCTAACGTTACCTTGACAATGGAACGGTGCACAGAAAGGGTTTGCAGCAAGTGTGTGTCAAGACTTGTGAAACAATTAAATATTTATTTCATTATTTTTTTTTAAGAGATGGGGTCTCATTCTGCCACCCAGGCTGGAGTGCAGCAGCTTGATCATAGCGCACTGTAACCTCAAACCCCTGGGCTCAAGTGATCCTCTTGCCTCAGACTCCTGAGTAGCTGGGACTACAGGCATGTGCCGCCATACCTGGCTAATTTGTAAAAAATATTTTGTAGAGATGGGGTCTACTGTGTTGCCCAGGCTGGTCTTGAACTCCTGGCCTCAAGTGATCCTCCCACCTCAGCCTCCCAAAGTGCTGGGATTATGGGTATGAGCACCTGGCCTCTTTCATTGCATTTTCAACTACATTTTTTGAATATGCAATGTATTCACATGGCCCCAAATTTTAAAAGTATGAAAAGGAGATTCAATGTTTAAATCCACAGGTTTTTATATACTGTGCAGGAATTGGTTAATATTTGTACTGTTTTCGATTTCTTTGCCAGTCAAAAAGGTGAATGATCTTAGAATGGTATGTAGAACATACAGACACCCATCTTTTTGTGTTTCTTGTCACAGTTGACTTCAAATGCCAGTGAGAGAATTTTTAAGAAGCATGAATAAATAAACACAGTATAATATGCACCTATGTATACCTACGTGGATTCTCCCTTGGTAACGGAAACTGAGTTTTGGATAGAAGACTCCCAATATTGATGAGAAAACACATGATGTGTTGGAATGAATGGATCTTCAGTAAGTCATAGACACGCTGCTTGCTGCACAGCATAACATTCAAGATACTGAAGCCAGGAATTAGATTTGTGTTACTGGGAAGGCTTTGGAGCGAACAGATGTGAAATGCTAAGCCAAATGAGTGTGCGAGCTTTCCACATCTGTCCCTTTAATTTTCTGTATTTTTGCTTCATTATCTGCATCGTTGGAATGCTGTATCTGTCATATGCCAACAGATGGCAATATTATAAGATCATTTTTTTAAGATGGTTAAAATGAACGACATTCTTTGCTGCCTCCAGATTAGTCAGATGGAAGAAACAAGAAAGATCTTTATTGGTTGTCTCTTTGGTATTACAAAATCTTATTTTTCTAAATTTTTCATAAGATATTGGCAAAGTTTTTTGTACCCTACTGCTGCCTCTTTTTGGCTAGTTTTTTTTTTCCTTTTGCTTAACGTTTAACTTCATATCCGACCCCATCTTTGCTATATTTTATGTGAAAATCTTGATATGTCTGCTTTGAAATGCAAATGAAAACAAAGTATACGCCTATTGGTATAACTATATTTTTAAAGTAGTACTAAAGTAGTATTAGGTATATAAAATGTTTAACGTCTTAAGTATTTGCAAATGTTTACACATTTGAAAATTTCTTTGCCTCTTTAGAGAACAAAATATAAGCAAACCACACTCATGTTGCCCCTCTTCTTTTTTTTTTTTTTTTAGATTTTAGACTAGCAGAAGTGTTTTTATTTCAGAATTATGTGTTTGTTCAAAATTTGTAAACTCCTCCAGAAAGCGAGTGTTGTGTTTTGGACTAAGCTTCTCTTTTTAGTAAGTTAAGATCCCATGAAATATGACCCCCTATGATGGAACCTCTGAAGACATTTAAGGAGCTCTGAGTTTTGGCTGTTGGGATGAGCTTTGGACAAAAGGCTTAAGATGAGAAAGAAATGAAGTTGGAGGCATCCAACCTGCTCTGCTGCAGGAAGGAGGGGCACTATTATCCCATCACTTCTCTTTGTCACTTTCCTGGTTCCTTTCCCTCTGCCCAGCTATGTCCTGGGCCCTGGGAGCATCTCATGCAGTATCTCTCTTTGGAGAATACAATCCACGTCTATCCACAGATTTTTCAGATACCAACTGTGTGTCAGAGTTCAAAATATATCCCCAGGCCTGACTGCCCTTGGAACTTCTTTCCTGAATTTCAGCTGCCTGCCGGACTCTTGGTGCCTGATGATGGATTTACCCACTGGCACCCTAATTCAATTTGCCCAAGAGAATTATTTCCCTGGATGAACACAATCCATTTCGCACAGTGTCTTGGCTAGAAAACTTTTCCATGGTGAGTTCCCTACTATCTGAGTCCTGAGAGATGTTCACAAGAGGTTTGAGGAATTTTGAATATTCATCACCTCTTTGGAGATTCACAATGCTTACTAATGTAGTCAAAGCTCAGCGAAGACTTGCAGAATAAAGTGGTTTTAACTCGATTTAACCCAGCACTTCCCAAGCTTATCTGAACACAGAACTTTTTTTCAAATGTAACCCCTGTTGGCATCTTGGGAAACTAGTACCTGGTGAAAACCTTGAGAGACACAACCTAGGAGTCATGTTTGATTTTTCCTTTCCTCTCCCCACTTTGAAATTCGAGGTATACTGTGCATACAGTAACGTGCACAAATATTATCCATACAGCTTGGTTTTATGTATATGTGGAGCTGTGTAGCTACCACCCAGATTAACAAAATAGATCATACTCTACGATTCCACTTATAGAAAATGTAATACTAGACAAGTAATCTGTGGTGATAGGAGTTAGAGTAATGGTTAACTCTGGTGGTGGGCATGAGACGGTGATGGGGATGAAAGATACAGACTAGGAAGGGACCTGAAGGGAAGTTATGGGTTTCTGGAGCTATAGATAGAGCTGTTCTATCTGTTTCCCACTCGCACTCACACTCACCGAGTCCTTATGAGGCTGTGGCTTGGTGCCCCAATGGCCTTCTTGCTTTCTGTTGCCACTGCACACCCTTTCTCCTTTCTGGGACAGTGGCTTTTACTGTCCCTGGACTACGTGTCATGTCTCCTTCTCCCTGGATGACTTTCCTATGTTGCTGATGCTTCTCTTGTCTCTGGTATCAGGGTACATGTCACTTGCAACTAAATCTGAGCCCAGAAGCTCTGTCTCTGGCTCTGCCCACAGCCTGCATTCACTCCACTTGTTACACTTATTATACTGTGCTGCCGTGGCCTGTTTAGGTGTCTGTCTTCCCACTGGACTGTCATTTCCTTGAGGGCAAATGTCTTCATCACCGCTCTAGCTCAACTACACAGACGACATCTTTGTTTGAGCGAATCCAAAACGCTCTATCACCACTTACTGCGCTGTGTCTCAGTCTCAACTTTTCATCCATGCTCAAGCCCAAGTCGTTTCTAGAATGCAGGCCTTGTTGTGTGTATTACTCTGCATATCAATCTCCTCCGATGCTCTCCTGAGCTTCCAGAATTGGAGCCCAGACCTCAGACCTCGTCACCTGTCCTGCAGGCACTGTGCAGACTGCACTCTGCCACACTCAGCTTGTTTCCACCACTGCCTCTGGATCACCTCTGTCCAGGGACCCAGCCTTGTCCCCATCCCCAAGCACTGCAGGTCCTCTGAGGTTTCCAGGCCTGTGTGTGTGCTTTCCCCTCTGCTTTTCACACCTCCACTGAGGATAACACACACACTTTCTGGAAATGTCACGAAATAAGTGAGTTTACATGTTGAAGACTAACTTTCTAGAGCATTCTTTGAAATAGTGCTGTCATTGGCAGATGTTTCAACTTATATCATTTTATTGGCTTTATCGAGCTTGGAGATTGAATCTTGGGACCTCCCATATCAGGATCCTGTGTCTTTTACATGTTGATTCTTTTAGTGGTTTTAAAAATATCGCATAGCGTTGTTCTTCATAAGATTTTTACAGACTTTTAAATATGGGAAAGCACAAATATATCAGGCTTCAGGTAGGAGAGGTTAGCTGAACAGTCATGTGTCTCTTAATGACAGGAATATATCGTGAGAAATGTACCTTAGATAATTTTCTTTGTCCAAACATCATAGAGTGTCCTTACACAAACCTAGGTGGTATAGTCTACCGCGTACCTAGGCTGTATGGCATATCCTATTGCTCTGAGGCTACAAACCTATATAGCACATTAAGGTACTGAATACTGTAGGCAATTGTAACACAGTGGGAAGTATTTGTGTATCTAGACATATCTAAACATAGAAAAGGTACAGTAAAAATACAGTATTGTAATCTTATGGGACCATGATTGGACATGCTGTCCATTGTTGACTGAAACACTATTACGCACAACTGTACTTAATATCCCTATACAGCTTTTAAAGATTTTTAAGCATCCACCTTGAAGTAGGAAATCAAAGAGGTAGTGTGATGTAGCAGAAAGAACAATAGATCAAGAAGCTTTAGTCTCATTTCAAGTCCCAACTTTTCTATTAGCTAAGTATGTGACCTTGGATAATTCACTTAGCTCATTGTGTTCATCTGTAAAAAAAAAAAAAAAAAGATATTTGAAGTTGAAAATCTAAATTTTTCTGCAGTGTTAAAATTCCTGCAATAAGCAAGAATAGGTCAAACTGTACCTTGCTTAAAGGAAACCTCATTTTTGAAATTTTGTCTATCTTTATAAAGGAAATTAGGGTATATACATTTTTTTTCCTGCTGTTCTTATAGTGTTATTGTATGAATGACCACAACATTTCCGACTTTAATGACAAATTCTCGGTCCTCATCGCATTGGACCTGTCAGTAGCACTTGGCCGGTTGATCATTTCCTCCTCTTTGCTCAACCCTTTGTCATATGTTCTCCCAGTTCTCCCTTCTACTCCGCTGGCTGTTCTCAGTTTCCATTTCATGTTCTTATTTTACTGACTTCTACAGAGTGGTGTGATCCAAGGCCAAGCCCCAGTTTTGTTTTCTATCTATATTCATTCTAATCGTCTCATATTAGTTATCTATTGCTGCATGACAAATTAGCAGCTTAAAACAATACACATTGATTATCTTATAGTTTCTGTGGGTCAGAAATCTGGGCATAATATAACTGAGTCCACTAACTTAGAGTTTCTCACAAGATTGCAATAGAGTGTCAGCAGAGACTAAGGTTTCATCAGAAGGCTCCACTGAGGAAGGATGTGTGCCCAAGCTGACATGGTTGCTGGCAGGATTAATTTCTCTGGACTGTTGAAATCATGGCCTCACTTCCTAGCTGGCTGTTGGCGAGAGGCTGCCCCTAGTTGCCATGTGAACCTCTCCAACATGCCAGCTTGTTTCTTTATCCTTCAAGATGTACTTCTACTTATTCCTGCTTGCTGCAGTTAATCATAAAATTAATGATGTCTAATAGGCATCTCAAATTTAACACTTCCCAAGCTGAATTCCTGATTTGCAATCCATTCCCTGACCTCAGGTAGGTTCCTTCTGCAGTTTTTGCCACCTCAGTAGATGGTAACTACGTTTTTACAGCTTCACATACTAAAAAACTTTGCAGTTATCTATGGGTTCTCTCTCTTTTTCACACACACACACACACACACACACACACACACACACACACACACACACACCCTATGTCAATCCATTAGCAAATCATAGTGACTCTACCTTCAAAAGACTTTATACCCAGCACTCAACCATCGCTTGCTACCTCCCCTAACACTACCCTGGTCCAGTCCATCAGCATCTCTTGCCTAAATTATTGTAATAAATCCCCATGGTTTCCCTGCTACCGCATTGCCACTCTTCAGTGCCTTAACATAGCAGCCAGAGTGTTCTTGTTGAAAGGTAGGTCAAATCATGTCATTCTCCCATTCCGAATCCCTCAGTGGCTCTTTGTTTCACTTGGGTTACAAGCCGACACCTTGTGACTGCTCCAGGGCCCTACCTGGCCCTTTGCTTCCCTCCCTAGTCTCATCCCCACTCTCTGTGCTCCAGCCACACTGGCCTTGCTGCTCCTTGAACACACCAGCCACGTGCTTTAAAATATCCCTAGGATTGCTTTAATCAGGTACAGTATGACTTGTAGACACAGAGATGACTGTTGTGAAGGAAGAAGGTTTTACACATGGGTCCCTAGAAGCAGGAGGCACAGCGTGCCCTGCAGGGCCACCTGGGGAGCACTGGGTCACTCAGGAGGCAGTGTTGGGGGGGATGGGGGGAGGAGGAGGGAGAACAGGCCTGGGCAGGGCAAGCATGTTTAAGACCTGCAGGGCCAGTTTGAGTGTTCTCAGCAGGCTCTAGAGTACAGGGGCTGTCTCTGGTTGTCCTGGCCCTGGGGTGACTAAGACAAGAAAGTATTGGCCCTCAGTGTAAGAACTGAGGCGGTGGCTGGTTCTGGGTTTGCTGGTCTGCGTGTGAACGGTGTGCTCCTGAGCATAGTTGTTGGCTATCTCTAGGAATTAGCTAACCTAGGGGTGGTCTCTCCAGGATCAGCAAGGCCCCAGATGCCAGAGCGTCAAGAATATAGAAAATAAGAAAATATAGTTAATATGATGTGCTCCTGTATAAGCACAATTGCACTTCTTGTTCCTTGTGTGTGGACGGCCATCTCCACAGATGTTTGCATGGACCCTTCACTCGCTGAGCCTTTACTCAGGGTCCCCGTGTGTCTGCCCCCCCCAATCCAGCCCTGTCATCTCCCTCCATCCTGCTTCTCTCTTAAGCACTTGTCACTTTTTGACATATATTTACTTACTTATTTATTGTGTCTCCCCCAACTAGGATGTAAACTTCATTGGTATAGAGACTTTGTCTGAGATATATATTTATATATGTTAATATATATCAAAGTCTCTATACATTTATATTTCTACATCAGACTAAAATATATACATATATATTTATATATACATCCATCTTCAGGACCTAAATATGTGAAGAAATAAAATGCTTAATTAAGGATACTGATTATGCGGGGTTTTAAAAATAATTGAATCAGAAATAATATTACACTAGGCAGGATGACATGGCCATTAAAGTGTTGTAATTCACACGGCATCTCCAGTAGGCTAAAGCAGTTAAGCCTCCTCTCCACACTCCTGTAAATGTGCACATGTGAGCAGGCAAAGCCCAGCTCCTGATGGGACAGCGTGTGGGCAGATGAGCTGGTGGGAGCTTGCTCTACCCTGAAAGTGAGGAACAAGTGGGGACCCCTGTGGGAGGACCAGGCCCCCACCAGGGTTCAGGACTTGGATGGCCCAGATAATGCCCGAGGCCCCTTCTGCACTCCCTGGAGAGGACCCTGGGCAGAAATTCAGCTCAATCAATCCAATTATGATTAGAGATGGAGCAGTGACGGCCTATTTGCCATCACACACATCTGTACCCCGAGGACGACTGTGTGACTGAGAGTACCCTGCCCTGCAGCCATGGATGAGAGAATAGAGGAGCTGACTAGTTCCTGACTCTTCTGGTTTGTTTACTGGACAAGAAATAACCCTTCTTTTCTTTAATAGGAGTTGGAGTTAAGAATGCTCAGTTTGGTCGGCAGCCGAGCTGGAGGAGAGGTCTTTACAGTGGGGCATTTCTAATTACTCAGATGCCATTGCAGTGAGTGCATACAGTGTGTGCAGCTTTAGGCCATAAATCTGCCGTTTAGAAATTGTGTGTAAGAATCAGTTTCCAAATGCATTAAGAAATAAATAGAAGAAGCACCTAACATTTTAATAGGGGCTTACATTCTGGACATTTTACAAGCATTTTTACACACATGACTTCATTTATTCCATATATACTTATTGAATACCAACTATTAATATACGCTTGGCTCTGGGCTAGGCACCAAGGATGAAATGAAGAGTAAGAAAGATGAGTATGAGTCTCATGATCTAGGGAGGGAGATGATAATAAACTACCACCAAGTCTGATGACCCAGGAATATCCAGGATGACCCAGGTTAAGGAGGAGAAGGGCGTGTGAGGAGGCTGGAGAGAGAGCTGGGGACAGAACTCGGAGGACCAGAGTGGCATTTGGATTTCATTGTTGGAGCAATGAAAAGAAGTCATTGAAATGTTTAAGTAAGAAAATGATATGATCCAATTGGTGACTCTTACTCCTCCTTCTAGACATTCTTTAAAACATGTCCCCCACACAATGTTTATTTTTATATTTGGTTTTTGATTTCTTCATTTCTTCTTTTCTTTTTATAGTCACTTAGTTAGGTTATGGCTACCATGGCAAAAAGCAGTTGCTAGATTTAAGGATCCCTTTTTACTCTTGGCATAATAGCAAAAGAATCCTTGAGTAAGAGGTAAATCTGAGGCTTGACACTATGGCTCCAGCCTGTACTCCCAGCACATCGGGAGGCTGAAATGGGAGGATCACTTGAGGCCAGGAGTTTGAGACCAGCTAGGCAACGTAGCTAGACTCGTCTCTACAAAAAGTTAGCCAGGTGTGGTGGCACATGACTGTAGTCCCAGCTACTCGGGAGGTTGAGGAGGATGGCTTTAGCCGGGGAGTTGGAGGTTGCAGTGAGCTGCGATTGCACCACTGCACTCCAGCCTGGGCGACTGAGTGAGATCCTGTTTGTGTAAAAAAGAAAGAGAGAGAGAGAGCGAGAGAAATCTGGTTTTGAATCTTAACTCTACCGCTAATTATTTGTGAAAATTTGAACAAACCGTGTATGTTCCTTATTTCCTAAACACTAAAATAAAATATTTCCTCAACACTAAAATGAAGTTGTTTCTGAACGTTGGCAAAATATCTTTGAGCTGGAAAGTTTTTCAGTCTTTGCCTAGGAGGCATTGGGGTACACCAGCAAGCTCTTACCAAACATATGGACATCTGCTTAAGATGACACTCATTCTTATGTCATAATCTTTATTTTCACGTCGATCTATACTCACCTGGATTTGTCTACTGACACCTATACCTGCACACTCTTGACTTCCCCCCATACCTTTAAACTTTGAAACATTCCCGTGTTCATCTGTGTGACCAGAAGTATAAAAGGTTGAGAAGACGTAAAGGAGCTGTTCTGCTCTGTTGCATGATCCAGCTTCGTGATATCAATAGAATTTGGCTGTTGGCCAAGTCTTATAATTACTTGGCTTGCTGGCTAATTAGGAGGAAAACAACAACTTGCATTATTAAATGGTGTCACGGCAGGAGTAATGGCTGTGTGAGTGGAGTTACCTTGAGGATCAATCCTTGAGTCTTCAACACTCTCAATCCTCATAAGGGTTTGACTTCAGGTAAGTTTGACCTTTGGTTTTGCACTGAGTGAACCACCAGGAAGAGAACCCACCACTCAATCCTTGGCATAAGGCTCTTGGGACAGTCTAGGTTTTGACCTGTTGCCTGCTTTGCCTGTTTCTTTCTCCCCAAATAGATGATATAAACCCATCTAGCTTGGCCATAAATCCATTTTCCTATTTAAAAATTTTCCAAAGGTTCTTGTGCATGATTAAAGCCGGAAATTGGCACTTGGGCACGGCAGGGGACACATTTGCTGCTTTGAATTTAGGTTTTCATTTTATCGAGCAACACACTTCCCCTCTCTCCTCCAAAGCAGCTTGGAGAAGGTTCCCTGGAGTCTGTATTTATTGCAAAAATATAGAGCCATGAGCCAGATTTTAATTCTATTAACTTTCCTATGCAATGGATGTTCAAAAGAGAAATGTTGATTAAGTGTACATATAAAAGTTAGACATTTGGAGGCAAATGTTTCCTAAGCCATAAGTACTTCTCTAGATGTCATTTCTCTGGGGCTTTACTTATTAATTTAGAGCAGAGGCCCACTTTGTATTTTACATTTGCCCATGTGGTTTGTTTATAAACAATTTGTTTATGAAAGCTATATGTCTTGTTTTTAAATAAGATTGTGATATTATTACTGCTCATGGCAATCTCCAGCCTAATTTAATAATTCACATGGTACAATTTCTCTAATTGAATTGTGTGAGTTGTAGACAGTGTGAGAGGCTCAAAGCTACCTGTTGTCCCAGAGCTCTGCTCATTCCCTCTGAGCAGAAGCTGAAGTTTACAGAGGGATTGCTTGGTAAACAAGAGTTTAAAGAAACACATGCTGAGACCAATGCCGACTGTTAAAAGCTTGGATAATGTAATAATGTCACCCATAGCTCTGGGTGTACAAACTGCAGATTTATGCAAGTAATTAATAGTGTCTTGCCAAGAGAGTCAGTAGGCTTTTCAAAAGGAATCTTTCTTTGTGTCTTTTGATATTTAAAGAGCTGTAATTAGAATGGCAGAGCTTTGAATCCTTTTTTTCCCCCATCCTCTTATACACATTAATTTATGGACCAATCCAGTATTACAGACAAGCTAATGAAAGAACCACACACTCCCTTTATAATTTTTTTTTACAGTTTCACTTGTGTGGATGAATGTAAAGTAGTTAATGCTATAAATAAGTATAATGATGTATTTCTTCTCTCAATTGCCAGTTGTTGATGCTGTAGTCTCAGACAATAGAAGAAAAGAATTGAATTTAAATCTCTACCCATCTCGCTTTCTTCCTCTCTCTTGTGCACCAGTTAAGAAATTCAAATGTTTCTGCCATTATAAGGTGTTTAGAAAAAAAAAGAAAGACTCAAACTGGATTTTTTCCCCTCTACTCTTTATTTTTAGAATCAGGAAAAAAAATTACATAACTTCTGCAGTTAGTTTAGGCTTTGGCAGTTTCAAGGTTTAGCATGTTAGCTCCACAGTAATATTCTCTTTCTTTCTGGTCAGGGCTGGGGAGATATCTCCCATGGATAGAGAACATAGATGCCTGGTCTTCAGCGTGGCATGCAAGGGTGGGTACACTAACAGTGAACCTGCAGATGTTCACAAAATTAGTTCAGCTTCTTACGGGCATACTTTGACCAGAACACATGGATGTATTCCCTGAGATTTTCAAATGTTCCCTTTAGAACTTTGAAATCATTTTTGCTTTTCTTGCAAACAAGCTATTTTTTTGGATGGGGGGAGGATTTGACCTAACAAAAGGTATAAGACTTTTAAGAACATTTTACTTAAATAGCCTGCTGAGTACAAGGATAAGACCAGGGCTCATGGCCTTCCAGTAGCTGGGGACCAACATAGGAGACACAACTGTGTCATATTTATAGAAGTACCAGAGCCAAGACACTTCAGATCCATGCATAGGATTTTTAATAAGTGAAAGAAAATGTTCTTTTTCAAACAAAATACATATTGTGCAGCACTCAGTTCTTGGGACTGAATGACACATTCTATAATATTAATACCAACATCATGAGTGCCAACTTTCTTCATCTATTTAATTTATGTATCTCCTCTGTGAATTTAGACCTTGAATGGACTTGTGCATCATCTAATCCAAATTTCATTTATTTCATGGATGATAAAACTGAGACCCAGAAAAAGGAAGTGGTGTGCTAGGGTCCAGCAGATAGTGGCAGAGCCAGGATTTAGGTCTCCATTATCTACGGACAGCACATCTTTCTTTGTTATAACCATTTGTTTTCATGACATCTGTCAGTTCAGCTGGTTTGGAGCAGTCATTTTGCTGGTTTCTCAGTTTGTTGATTCTTTTAAGCCGTAATTTCTTTGAAGGCAAAGGCCTTGTGTGTTTAATTTGCTCTTTATGGTACCAGGGAGAACTTTACAAGAAATAATGACAGTGTCTGATGTGTACCACTCTCCAGCAGCAACACAGCATAATTTTTTAAAACCAACCTTGTGCACCATAATCTTGGCACTGCAAGTATTCACCTTAACAATTCCAGAAGGGAGTCATTAAATTTGGACCATATTAACAACAATGAGACTTCTTAAGAAAAATAGAACTCACATAATAGATACAATTTAATATGTGTTTAATTTAAGCATAATTTTGTAGACAGCAATTACAAATAACATATAGTGCTAAGGGTGTTAGCTCTGTGTTTGCCCTATCAAGGTCATGTGTTTGGTTGCCTTTTGGGGCATTGTTTTCTGATCTGTCATGCTATTTCAAATTTGTTCTTGTTGGCTTTGGAAAGTTTCTTCCTTATATCAAAACTTTTCTACTAAACCCCAAAAGAATTCTTTGACATTTTGCCTAAATTTGCTTAAGGTTCAAGCTGTAAGTACTGGGTGATTACTATCTATATTTTCGTAAGAATAGTTACTACTGTTTGTCATCTGCCACTTCACAGATCAGCACCAGGAGTGACAAAAAGCCTCTAATCTGTTTCTCTCCCTTTGTGGGGAGATGGGGTGCACACCCAAGAGGAGAGAAGACAGAGGACTAGGTGTAATATCCTTGTGGACATGTTAAATAACCAACCTAACTAATGGTATTTTACAGGAGAGGAGCCCTTATCTGTGGAATGTTTCAGCAAGATGTCTCTGGTTTGAAATGCTTATAGTAAACAAACCTAGAACCTATGGATTGATTGGGCAGAGCTTCCTAGAAAATATCTCAGACATAACTTTCTGGATATAATTCAGAGATGTTTCCTAACCTGAAATGCTCCCTGCTACGAGAGAAAACTGCCCTTCACCTGGAGAACTCATTTATTGCCCTGAGGCAGGGGGTACAACTGTAGAGCTGTACTTGGAATGCCAGATGTCTCTTGGCTGTCCCTGTGCCTCTAAGTCACCTGCAGTCTTGAGGTTACGAGTAAGCTTGGTACTGGATAACATCCTGGATTCATGTGAATGACTTGACAACCTGAGCCCTAGATTTGCTCATCAGTGATGCAGGGGAATGGGATTTGCCCTTCCTCAGGGCTCTTTTTTAGTAACCTTCGCTGAATAGTAACACTAGCATCTGTTTCCTGAGGCTCATTACTCTCTGTGTCCTGTCATGGAGACACTTGGCCTATGTAAATAACTTTCATTTTTTAGGGGCAGAAGAGACCAGCTGGTAGATTGAAGATTACCCGAAAAATTCTCTTCAACTGTAAAGAAAACATCAGTTCCTTTGGAGTTCCACTTCGGAATTCTTTAGAAATTCTCCTTTTACCACTGCCATCCAGATTTTTACTGTTCTACAATTTTATGACCATTGTGTTTGTGAACTCTGGGTAGATGGCAAATAGTGGTAGTGGTATTGAGTTTTCTTTGGCACAATTGACATTGTCTATTTATTTATATTGTTTTGAAAGGACAACACATTTTGTAGCCATGAACTGAGCATTAGACTGAAAGTCAGATAAAGGTCCCATTCTGCTTCTAATTACCATTCTGAATTTAAATTAGTAATTTACTTTCTGGTCTTCACTCTGTCTTTAAAAATGGAGTTAAATATTTTTCTTTTGTGGTAAAAGTTCTCAGACTATTTGTGTTTGTACCTGGGTGTACCTGCATGAGTGTATGTGAGAGACAGATTGCAAAATCTTGCTGACTTTGGTTCCATCATATCAAGCAGTAAATGTAATAACCAAATACTTTGTAATTGATTTTTTGATAATAGCACAGCATACTTTATGAGTATTTGAACTCAAATATTCAATATACACTCAATGAGATAACAATAATTCCATTAGAGTGATTGGAAGACAGATTTCTGGGACACATTCTACAAATAAACCAAATCCATATTAACTATATCAATGCTTGTGACTGTTTTTATTAAATTATAGCTTTGTAGCAAGTTACCTTGTATTTCCATATTTTTTTGTTCAATGGGAAAGAAATTTTTAAAGCTGGAAAAGGCTTTTGGCTAATATCTGAAATTCTGTCCAAGGTCAGAAAAAATCAATTCACTGGCTTCTAGAGAGGTACAAAATTGAATTAAAGTAAATTAAAGAAATTTATTTACCATTTTTAACTCTAGTCTTTATCTTTTTTCCTAATGTGTAGCTGAAAGGAAGAGTCTTTAAGATATATAAAAGTGACAAAAATCAAGGATTATAATTTTAAGGCATCTAACTTCAAGAAAACAAAATTTCCCAAAAGGTCGTTAAATACTATATTAGCTGTTTAAAGATTACATTTGAATTCACTTCAACAATCATTTAGTGAGTAGTGGTATGTACTGTCCTTGACACTAGAGACATGCCAGTAAATAGAAAAGATAATCCCTGCCCTCATCAAGTTTGCATTCTATTGGACAAGAAAGAAAATAACATCTGAAAGATGTTGCAATATGCAACTTATAAAATACATTTGAAACTGATAAATGATAAGGAGAATAAAAGAAAGCAAAGAAGGAGTTGTCTTGGTCAACTCAGGCTCCTGCCACAAAATACCACCGATTGGGTGGCTTATAAACAACAGAAATTTGTTCTAGATGCTGGGGAGTCCAAGATCAAGGTGCCAACATATTCAATGTCTAATGGGAATCTGTTTACTGATTCCTAGATGAGACTTTCTGTCTGTGTCCTCACATGGTACAAGGGGCAAGGCAACTCTCTGGGGCCTCTTTTGCAATGGCACTAATCCCAATCAAAAGGGCTCTGCCTTTGTGATCTAATCACCTCCCTAAGGCTCTACTTTGGAAGACCGTCCCACTGGTGATTAGGTTAACATATGTATTTTGGGTGAATACAAACATTCAGTCCATAGCAGCAGGCTAATGAGTTCTGGGAGTTGGAGGCTACTGAGATTCTAAATAGAGTGAACAGGACAGACTTAAGAACATGAAATTTAAGCAAAGGAGGTGAAGGAGTGAATCTTGTGACTATTTGGGGAAGAGAAGAAGAAATAGCTAGCGAAAAGCCCCTGGAAGCAAGAGGATGTCTTGAGTGTGTGAGACTCAGCCAGGAGGCAAGTGCAGATAAGAGCAGAATAAGAAAGGAAAGTAGTGAGAGGATCAGAGAAGGAACGATGTGTGTGTTCACATATGTGTGAGCACGGTACATGTACAGATCATCTGAGGTCCCATGGACCACTGTCAGGATATGGCTTCCTCTGAGAGAGCTGGGAAGCTACTGGAGGGTTTTAAGTAGAGATAGAACCTTACTTAAGTAAATTTGAAGTAGTCTCTGTTGGAGTAGGATAAGGACACCACAGATGGATGCTTGAGACACAGATTAGCAAGACTAGAAAAGACTAAAAGGATCATTTTGGTTGTAGTGTTGAGAAGAGGTAGAAGCACAGAGATCCTTCTGGAAGATGTTACAATAATCCAGGCAGAGTTGATGGGTGCCTTGGATAAGGGTGGGAGTGGTGGATGTGGTGAGGTGTGGTTGAATTCTTTTTTTTTTTTTAGTCACTGCACGTGACTATGTGCTTTTTAAAAATTTTTTATTTTATTTTTTTAATTTCAGAATATAAATGCTTTGGTGACATAAATTGCCTTTGCACTCCCCAAGTCAGAGCTGCAAGCCCACATTGTACCCATTAGATGTGAATTTACACATCCCCTCCACCCCCCTACCACCTGCCTGACACTCTATGAATGTTACTTCCCATATGTGCACATAAGTGTTGATCAATTAGTAGGCGTGGCTGAATTCTGCATTTATTGCAAAGGTGAGTCAACAGAATTTGCTGACAGACTGAATTTGTGATATTAGAGAAAGAAAGAAGTTAGTGACAATTTTCCAAGGTCTTTACCTTGTATATGGAAGGACAGAATTGCTGACAATCGAGATGAGGATGATTTTAGAAGAAGAAGGTTTTTAGGCTATGTTCCGTGTATGGTAAATTTTAGATGCCCATTAGACATTCAAATGGAAATATCAAGTTGGTTGTTGAGTACGTGACTCTGAAGTTATAAATTTGGAATCCCCAGTGAATAGGTAGTACTTAAAGTCATGAGCTTAGGATAGGATCAACGGGGAAATAAGTGGAGAAGAGAAGCAGCCCAGGAAAGAGTCCTGGGAAACGTCAACATTGAGAAGTTGAGAAGATGAGGAAGGATGAGGAACAGGCACTGAGAAGGAGCACCCAGTGGGTAGGGGGACAGCCAAGTGAGTGTGGTGTGTTGGAAGGCAAGAGAAGACTGCTTCAGGGAGGACAGTGATCAGCTGGCTCCAGCTGCTGACTGTTTTGGAATGTGATCTGTTGACATACTATTTTGAGCTTTTAGAAATTCTCCAGTATTTGCCATTTTATATACTAAACAGGGGAGAAATTACTATAATAATTCCAATATAAACATTATCTAAAATTAAGCATTTTTCCTCTATGAAGGGAGTAGGATATTCTTTTTCTTTATTTCTTTGGGAGAAGTATTACAGTGAACTCACATTCATTTGTATCTTTTACATCATGGGATATATATACATATATATATATATATATATGCTGTGTGAATATGTATATATGGTATTTATGTAATAAATGTTGATCTGAGAGATCAAAATGCAATATTTAAAATTTAATAATCAATTTTGAACATGTGCTTTAAAATGTGACAAAAATACAAGTGGTTTCTTTCCAACTATGTGCAGATGTAGAAGATGCTATTGCTACATATTCAGTCATGCCCTTCTGGTTCCTGAGGTTATTTTTTGTACTTTGTTGTATGTGTGGAGAAAGAATTATTCATTTGCAAGTGTGTGAAATCCATGAAGTAAACGGGGCATTGTACTAGATGATCCCTATAGCCTCACCCAGTTCATAGGTTTGGAAAAATAATGCTTATACCTCTGGCCTGTATTAGGCCCAGTTGGGGAGGGTGAGAAGTTAGCAGCCCTTCAAATAAGCTGGATTAATCCCACCTCCGTTTCTCTTAGGGAAAAGGCAGCTCAGCTTTTTAGAGCATATAGGTCATCAGCAAAAGTTAGATTATAAAAGTCTTCAAGTCACAATCGCTCCATACAGTAATAGAATTGAATGTGATTTAGGCTTAAGAAGGAGGGAAATGAATTTCTAGTTAAGAGCCATGAAAATCAGCACTATTTCACGTAGTTTAAATAGACTGCTATTCTCGGTTCAATATAGGCATTCATTCAGCTCAGTTTCCTTGAGTTCAGAGGTAATAAAAAGATACACATTTTTCCACAAATTCAATCAATTTTGGAAGGGCCTATAATTTTTAAAGGTATTTTTTGTTTAAATTGCATAACTACTAATTTTTCACTGCCAATTTCGAAGAGAAATATGACAACCCAAATCCTTCCATATCTGTTTTAAGACTCCACAGAGAAAGCGTGAGATGACATGATGCCAAGAGTGGTCTTTTGACTTTTCAATTCTTTTCTAATGTTTCAAAGAGATTTTAAAATTGGGCAGAATCTTCTGAGAGTATTGGATCAGAAGTTTCCTTCTCAACAATGATTCCTTTGTTATTAGTGTATTGTAAACTGAACCTATTTGAGAATGTTCCAGGAGCTTGTCTCACTTAAAGAAATTTTCTTCACAGTTGAAACTAGTAATGGATTAGGTTTATCAAAACTGTCTGAGAATGAAAGCTGATTTTAAGGTGAAGATGGAGTGAAGTAAATTTGAAGTATTCACTGTTGGAGTAGGACAGGAACTTTACAGGTAAGTCCTCGAGACTTGGATTAGCAAATCCAGATGAGATATCATCTGAGGTTCCAGAAGAGAATCCCTGGGTTTATTTTCCACCTTTGTTTTGGGCAGGAAGATGTTTGCTCTGCACATGACCAGATGATCACAAAGTGAGGTACCTGATTAATAAGACAAACAATTATTTGGATGTGTGAATTGAGCAGCAAGGGTTTGAACTAGAAAATGTTCCCGAAACATAAGATTCTCTGTAGCACTGCGGCTGTTTAGGCTCTAAGACTATACAAATTCTCTTTTCTTTGGTTTCACAATCTCCACTCTTTCAAGTTAGGCAGGAAATTATCTTGTTTTTGGCTTTTGGTGTATCTGTGTACATGTTCTTGTTGAAAAATGTGCTGTTGGCTGGGTAAGGTGGCTCATGCCTGTAATCCTCGCATTCTGGGAGGCCGAGGTGGGAGGATCACTTGAGCTCAGGAGCTCGAGACCAGCCTGAACAAGAGGGAGACCTCGTCTTTACTAAAAATAGAAAAATTAGCCAGGCATGGTGGCACCTGTCTGTAGTCTCAGCTACTTGGGAGGCTGAGGCAAGAGAATGGCTTGGGCCCAGGGAGTTAGAGGTTGCAGTGAGCTGTGATAATGCCACTGCACTCTACCTGTGGTGACAAAGCAAGACTCTATCTCAAAAAAAAAAAAGTGTTGTTAAATGTTCAATTGCTTGTTTGCAGAGCCTGAGTGAGATTCGTTCTAGGGAGCTCATCTTGCTGAAAGGAGCCGCATGGCCTGGGCGACGTGTACTCTGTGGCTGGGGAGGAGGCAGAAGCTTTGGCTGGAGGGCTAGAATCTACAAGGCCATTTCCTGAGGGGCCGCCGCGATGCCTAGTGACAGGCAATGATCAGCCTGTCCTGACGCCCCATGGAAACACACACTTTCAGCACATTCCAGATTTTCCTCCTGAAGATGCTCTGACCAGAGTCCCGTCGTGCCCAGAGCGGAGGCCGGCTCCTCAGCGAGGGGACTGGGCCAGGCCAGGCGCGCGGTGACAGGCGGGGCACCTTTCCCGGCCTGCGGCCCCCAGCCCAGCCGTCCCCTCCCGGGGGGCGCTGACAGCGCTGAGTGGGACGTGAGGGTCTGGCGAGAGCCGTGTCCTCACTTTCACATTCCAATATACGTCACCCACAGTCTGGGGGAAAAAAAAATACTATTTAAAAATTTTAAAAAATTATAGAGAATTAGAAAAAGGAGAATAGTACAAGGAAGGAATTAAAATATTGCTCACACCAGAGGAATCAGGCCCTGGTCCCTCCTGCACATCTGTGCGAACACTCCCTCCGCCAGCCTCAGAGGAGGATTTAGGTCTCTCCTGTCTAGAAGCCAGTCCTTCTCCGGCACCGCTGATGTCCTCCCCTCGGGGTCCTCATGCACCGCTCTGCAACCAAGCTCCGTCCCCGCGAGGGCGCAGCGAGTCTCAGCCGCGTTCAGACTCACCACGAGCTTAGCCTTCCTGTCACAGCAGAGCTACAGAGCAGCAGGGGCTCTATTTTCTCACTTGCCATTTACTTCTTTTAAAGTTTTTTTTTTGAGACAGAGTCTCACTCTGTTTCCCGGGCTAGAGTGAGTGCCGTGGTGTCAGCCTAGCTCACAGCAACCTCAGACTCCTGGGCTTAAGCGATCCTGCTGCCTCAGCCTCCCGAGTAGCTGGGACTACAGGCATGCGCCACCATGCCCGGCTGATTTTTTCTATATATAGTTTAGTTGTTCATATAATTTCTTTCTATATATTTTTTTAGTAGAGATGGGCTCTCGCTCAGGCTGGTCTCGAACTCCTGACCTCGAGTGATCCTCCCACCTCGGCCTCCCAGAGTGCTAGGATTACAGGAGTGAGCCACCGCCCCCGGCCTAAAGTTTTTAATTAGAAAAGAAACCCATTCATATGGTAAAAAATAAATAAAATAAATAAAATAAATCAAACAACACAAGAGCACAAGAGGATATCAATGCAAACTAATTTTCCTTCTCACTCCACATTCCTATCTCCTCCCAGTCCTTCCCACAAGAGGAAACTGTATTATGAAGATCTTGTTCTTCCCAAAATAGTTCTGGGCCTTAGCAAGGACAAAGTATATCTGGCCCTGTTCCCTGCCCTACTCCCTCACGCCGTTCGTGTTAAACAAGAAAGCAATGGAAACATGCGAAACCCACTGCTGCACGCGGGACCTGGAACCGGGGTCAGGTCCGGTCCCTCCCCTGCCTCCAGCTTCCACACCTCCCTGACGGGTTCTGAGCTGCCCACTCCCCGCCCTCGTCACCCCCCAACCCCACTCTCTCTGCCCCACCCTCTGTTCTGCCCCTAGAGGTCAGGCACAAGTCTCAGCCACGTCTGGGGTGGAGCATGGCCATGGCTGTCCTTGTCCCAGGCTGGCTGCACCACCGCACACATGGCTGGCGCCCCGGGGTGGCGGGCCTCCTCCCCGCCTGCCATCCGCTACCAAGTACTGGTGTGGAGAGTCAGCCCCTTTGGTGGCCGCGCATCTGCTGTAGGTTGGGATGGGTCTGTGGGAAGGGGCGCTGGTCCCGAGGCCGGTGGAAGGGGAAATCCATTAGTTGTGGGTGACACACTCTCATTCAGTCATGGGAAGGGGGCCCCGAGCCTGTGAGGTTCCACACTCAGCCAGAGAGTATCCTCGTGCTGGGGGAGGGGAAGGAGACAGTAAATAGCAAATAAAAGGCACCAGGACAGGGCGAGAGAGAGACTATGAAGGAAAAGAAGTCATGTATTTCAGTATCTTTAGTGGTCCTTTTTTTCCTGCTTTTTTAAACAGGCAGCCCACATTTTCATTGTGCATTTGGCCATGCAGACTGTGCAGCCGGCCTTGATTGCGACGGTCATAAATTCGTGTCGCCCGACCTCAGCTGCTTTCTCAGCGCAGTCAGCCAGCCTCATGTGTCTCTCTCCAGCTGTCTCCCCTTAGCTCACAGTCGCTAAACATTTGCTACTCTTCCCAAATTCACGCTCCTTCTGCCTCCACCTTCATCTTAGTGAATAGCGCTATCTCTTACTTCAGGGAAAAATAAATAGAAGTCACCAGACGGAGAACTCCTCCTGATCCTGACCTGCTTTCTCCCACCCGTTCTGTGCCGCTTGTTACACGGCGGAGGTGTCTCCTTCCTACCTAGGGTTTACCCTCCCCGGGCCCTGGAGTCCATCCCTTCCTGCCTTCCCAGGACTGAGCCAGGTTATCCCCCTCCCTCAGGGTGCAGGAGGTGGCACCAGGCTGTGGGAAGGGCAGGAGCTCTGGAGACAATGCCTGGATCCCAGCTTCATCTCTTACTTCTTGTGTGGCCTTGGGCAACTCTCTGAACTTTCCCATGACTCAGTCTGAAAATTGGAATAACAACAGTACTTATTTTACTGTGTTGTTATAAAGATTAAATATGGGGGGTGGGGGGAGGGGATGGAGGTATGACTACATGGTGAGTGCCAGGCGCACTGTCTGGTGAATGGACACGCTTGAGGCTCTGACTCGAGGGGATGGGCAGGACATGGACATTGTATATAACCTGAGCTTATGTACCCCCATGATGCACTGAAAAAAAAAAAGATTAAATATGTTAATATTGACAAAGAGATTCGAAAAGGGTTGGCATATAATACCAGCTATATAAATGCTTATTTAATAAACTTAAAGAAAAATGTTCTTTCCCTCATCTTCAAACTTTTCTTTCCTTGACTCTTTTAAACAAGCAGTTGCCCCTCAGTATCTGTGGATTCCAGGACCCCCTAAAGATATCAAAATCCATGGATGGTCAAGTCCCTGATATAAAATGGCATTGTAATTGCATATGAGCTGTACACACCCTCCTGTATACTTTAAATCATCTCCATCTTACTTGTGATACCTAAGACAATGCCTATACATCATTTCATTCATGTGGGTTCACCATAGTACTCATCGTGCTGCAAATTTAGGTTTTACTCTTTGGAATTTTGTGTAATGTTTTTTCTGAATATTTTTGACCGATGGTTGGTTGAATCCATGATGTGGAACCTACAGATATGGAGGGCAGACTGTATTCATTTCTCTACCATCTTAAACCTTCCTTGGCCCCAAACTCCTCCAGCCAGAGCTCCACCTCCTTCCTCCCTCTGTAGCTAAATTTCTCTGGTATTAGCCACACACAGGACTCCACTTCACCGCCCATTCACTCCCGACTTGAAACAAGATGGTGGCTGTCCCACCATTCACTCAAGTTGCTCTTGCCCTGAAAATCCATGCAGTCATGTTATCAAACCCACTATACACACATTTAAAAAATATTTGACCTTTCCTCTGAACTTGAGATTTCTGGCCATTTCTTGAAATCTCTTTTCCCTAGAAATTTCGTAGGAAGGCTTCTCTTCTTTCCTCCTGTTTCTCTAGAAATTTCTTCTTAATTTTCTTTGCAAGGTTCTCTTTTTCTGACCACCATTGAAGGTAGGTTTTTTCTCTTTCCTTCCCAGTTGACACACTCCCGGAATGATTCCATCCAATCCCATAGCTGCAATGAGCACTTATCAGCTGGTGATGCCCCCATATGTAATGAAAACACAGAGTTTTCTCTTGAGTCCTAGATTAATTTATCTATCTGCCTATGGGCATAACCACTTGGATGTACTTGAGATATCTCAAATTCAGCATGAATAAAGTTGAACATACTAATTCTTCTCCACCTACTTCAACCTGCTGAACACCCAGGGTTCTGTTTGATTAGTTCTCTTGTCTTCAGGTAAACTTCATTCTCTTTTTTAATCTTCCATGATCAGGCTCTTGGCTGCCTCTCCAGCCTTTTTTCCTTTCAGGCCCCACCTTGACCTGTGGACCGCAGCCCACGTGGACCTCGGGCACTCCTCTGAATACACAGAGCTCGTGCTTCCGCGCCCTGTTCCCAGAGCCACTTCCCTTCCTGGCTTCAAGGTGAATACCTAGTTACCTTGAGATTCTCTGTGGTCTAGATCCTCTGGGACTTGGGGCCTGGGTCAGGTCTGGTCCCTCAAACTCAAAAGGATCCTTAAACTCAGATGAGCAAGTATTGTCCCTTAATTTTTTCTAGACCTCAAGGCAATTTCTGTCTTTATGCCTCTGTTCCGCCAGGACAGTGGAAACCTAATTGCAGTCCTTCTGGGAGTTGCCTTCCTTCTCTAGAGTTAAGGCAACCATTTGGGGATATGGCCTGGTTACCCAGGTTGCTGACAAGCATCTGTGGCCTTTTCCCAGTAGCCCCAGTAGCTCTAGCAGCTGTCCGATGCTTCTGCAGTACTCTCGGGGCACAGAGGTTTTGGTCAGGTTCTCAGCGCGTCCTGACTGTAGATTCACAGCCCGTCATCCAACTCCGGGGGCTCCTCAGCATCTCTGGGGCAAGCACGGCTGTGAAGGCAGGCTGCATTCTTGCTGCCCTCACATCCAGACTGCTCTTCTGTTCACTCACAGCCAGGAAACACCTCTTTCTCTGAGAGGGTGAGAAGTCCTAGTCTTACTGATATTTGTCTATACTCTAGAATCCTGTTTTCATATTTAACTCCTCTGAAAACTCTCTCAGTTATTCTGGGGCGTGTGTTGAGAACTCAAGTGCTTATGGGGCTAAGGTAGCTACTGTAAAGGAGTGAAGCGGGTGAGGGTAGGAGACAATAGGGAGTGGTGGGGACTGGGTTTATTTGAAGGGGCAGCCAGTACTTAGCTTCAGCTGGCTGATGTCATGAAATCTGTGGGCCTACAGTTTGTAGAAGTTCCAGATTTTTCAGGAGGAACTGGAAATTTAAAGTCTTACATAAAAGTATCAATTTTTTATGTTGGCAACAAAACCTAAACTAATGAAAATAGTGTTTAAGTCAAATAAATTATCTCATGTACATCCCATGGACTGCTGGCTGGTGACCTTGGTCCTACGGACTTAGACTTGTGCATAAGAAAAGCCACAAAGCTTATAAGCTACTTCTGTTGACATGTGGGGACAGTGAGAGGGAAATATCAGGGGGAAAAATCCCAATATATTAATATTTGAAATTATTATCCTGCCACACCTTTCCTGACTCTCCCTCTCTGCCACACCAAACAGAAATGATTAACCCTCTCCTTTGAGTCCACACGGTTCTCTGGACTGGGAGCTGTCAGGGCACCCGGCAGCAACACTCTACTCCAGTCGTAGCTTTATGTTTTTAGCCTGTTTGCTTACATCTCTCTCTCTCATCCTTATAAATCCCTTAAAGTGGGAACTCTATTATTAATTTTTGTTTTTCTAGTGCATAGCCCATGATAATTGCATGTAATACATGCTCTGAGCAGGGATTTGAAGGCAGAAAGGGGAAAGAACACACTATGCAGGAGAGAGAAGTATATGCAAGTACAGAGAGCCACAAACCACCAGTGGTTTTTGTTTTTTAATTTTGTAGTGCTTTAGTTTTCTAGGAGAATGAACTAATAGCAGGGAATGAATAGAAGGAAGGAAGACAAAGACATGCAAAGGGCTTATATACCATTTTAGCAGCTTATATTAATCTTTAGGTGATAGGGAACCCATGAAGTTATTTTTCAAAAAATAGAAACAAACAATTATATTTTATATTAAAAGATTGATTAAAGGGGTATATTTGGTGGTGTTTCGCTTCTGTGGCAGCCCAACACTATTAAATGCCTTCCTACATTTTGGTAATATCCCACATTGTGAATTTTACCTTCCCAAACTTTAATTCTGGAAACTCACGTTCCTAGGCTCCCTTGAAACTTGAATACAGGTGTGTGACCTCAGTTCCACCATTCGGATGCACCTGTGCAAGACTTGGATTTGGAACGAGGTGTTGAGAGGAGTTGGCTAAGCGTGGGGAAATTGCTCTTGTGGCAAGCACAGAGACAGACATACCTGGTTCTTTGGAAACAGTAGTGGCAGAATCCCTGTCCCTGTCCCTAACCTCCCAGGTGCCAGGGGGTGGCAGCACTGGAGCTTTTACTGAGTAGGCCCTGGGGTATGGCTGGGCATTGATTCTGGATAATTAACCTCAAAACTGGATTCCTGGCCCTTCTGGAGGTCCTGCAAGCTCCTCAGTACATGGAGATTCTGTTACTTGCGACTAAGAACAGTGACCCCCACAGGATGACATCTGTGAATACACTGCCATCTTTCCAGTGAGGGCTGATCAGGGCATGTGTCAGGGGAAAGCACAGAGATGAGCACAGGGCACACATTTGAAAAATGTTAGGAAAATTTTCTCATACAAGTGTGATTGATTAGACATGCAGGAGATTGAGGAAATGAGGGGGACAAATCAGGACAAATGTGGAGGAGGAAAGAAAGGAAGTTGAAGGGTTTAATGCTGTATGGCCTCAGGCTTCTACAAACCTGAGAGCAGTCGTGTGCTGTGAGCCCCTGGCACAGGAACGGGCTTGGGGCTGGAGGGTGGTCAAAAACATTGATACAATCACAGTGATCGGCAGCCTGGGCGTGGGAGACGAGGAAGTAAACAACTGGCTGGTCCTAGCTTTTTAGGAAGGCAACTGAATCCAAAAGAAGGTTGGTAGACTAAAGGAATAGGAAAGAGTCAAGTAGCCAGAGCAGGTTCCTCCTGTCATTCAAGTTCACGTCTGTATCCTCAGACGCTCGATAACCATTCGATGTGGGAATGAATGAATCAGATGTCACTGGAGGTAAACAGACAGAGAGCTAGAGAGGAGAAGTGCAGAATTTAAGATCTTGCATCTAATGCTAGACCTTTGCTTCCTCTCATTTGCATACTAAATGTAGGGCTGCAGATGGCTTCATGTTATTACAGCTGCTGAATCAACTTACATTGGCTGCAGAATTCTATTGCCCTTGCCACACAAAAAGACCTTGACGTATTGAAGAATTCTCTGGGCTTGTTTGAGAAGACAATAGCAAAAGCAGGATTAATTCAAATGATGGGTTAATATGTACTTTAGGGTCCGTCAAATCATCTCAAGGGCAAGAAGAGATCTCTTCAGAAGGCTGAGTTTAGATTTAAAAGCTCCGTAGATCCTTTATTCTCAATTCCATGTTGCCATTTTATTATTTAGGCACCGTCAGCTTCTTTTCTCATTTTGATTAGGTTGCTTAACATTTTACGGTTTCTGTTTTTTTTCTCCCTTGCTTTCCACACTTCCATTTTTAATAAAGAAAGAGGAAAGAGTGAGTGTCTTTTCTACCTATTGAAATAATTTTACCTTTGCATCGGCATGTTTCTCACTTTTCATAATTTGTGAAAATGTAACTATTATAACAGAAGTGCGCAGCGACATGTCTGGAAGTCTGTCTGAGATCACGCAGCCCCTCATCACATTTAGGAGATCCCAAAAGACCAATGAAAAGTGCTGAATGATTCGAATAAGAGCTTGTGTGGAAAGGTTAAATGGATGGGATTATTCGTTCTATATCATAAGGGAATTTGCTAAAAATAATATTAATTTGTCTTAGACAAAGTAATCTGTTTAAGAGAAACTATGATATCTTTCAAGAATGTCCTTCTCCATGAATCTTAAAGAGACATACCTACCTTAGCCGAGCTGAAGGAAGTCCCCTTGGAAGTGTCTGATTTTAGGGCTGTATCAGGGTCCATTCAGGAAGGGGAAGTCACACAGAAATTTGAGCAAGGAAAGTTTAATGAGAAGAATTATTAGTTACCACAGGCAATTGGAGTCACGAGGGACTGGCTAGGAAGAAGTAAAAAGAACTCTGAAGAATACAGGAATGGCAGAGATTTGGAGCAGCACTATGCCTAGGACTGAGGTAGGGTGCCCCAAACGGAGGCCCTTGCCTGTCCCCCAGGTAGACCAAGTCCTTCCTGGAGGAGGCACGGTTGTGGTTCATTGAATGGCAGGGAAGTTGCTGTGGTCCTGCTCTGGCGGAAGTTGCTGGAAATCTACTGCCTAGAGCACCAGGGAAAGCTGTTGATGGGGTGGTGTCTCTGCTACAAAGCCTCCTGGAAATGGGGATGCTAAGAGAAGCTGCTGGCTGCTGTGCACTGCTTGAGCTGGCCATGGAAAAGCTGTGAGTGCCGGATGAGCTGGGCCCTGAAGATGCTGTAGGTGCTGCAGAAACTGGGTAGCAGAGAAGCCACCTGTGCTTTAGAAGCCATCTGAGAAAGCACATCTGAATAAAAGAAAACCACTTCTTTTTGGAATGTCCCTCCAATGCCTTCAACTGACAAAGCTTAATACTGTGCTGCCTGGCAAGGAAAAACTATTAATATTTAAAGGATCTAGATCCATTTTTGCAGAGCAGGCAATGAAGGGTGATTTTGGAGATGCGGCAATAAACTGATAACTGGTACAAGGGCTATTTTTGAGATGGTGAGAGGGAAGGTGAAAGGTAGGCTAAGAGAAGAATTTTGGCTTTGGTTCTAGCTGGTGGTCTCTCAGGATGCAGCGAGGAGGTTGATATGATGACATAGATCCTGTGTAATTCTAAACCATCTGTCTCTGTTCTGCCACTAGTTCTTTACCAAGCCTGCATTCCCTTTGAAAGAACCTATTATCCACCTGGACTAGATATTCTTTTTTAGTCTTCAAGGGTGTTGATGATGTCCCTTTATTATTGTTGTTGCCAAACTGAAAAAAAAATACTTCTTATCCTAGGTTAACTTAGATTTGATGATTAAATACTTCTGAATCTTTTCTTGTTGCTCAATGTATAATAAGAAGCCTTGACCCTTTGTTCTGTATAGCTGGGTGTTTGGTTGTTCAGGGGGACTTTCCAACCACTGAAACTTGGGTATTGGCGTTTAGCAATATTGTTTACATAGTAGCCACAGCTGCGGAATGAAATATTTCTTTCTTCCCAAACTTGTTTGTGCCTCCAAAGATCTTTCCATTGTTTTTGTAAATGAAAGAATAACAGAAATGGTAAAGTCACATAAGTCTTGTAAGGACTTTTTGGTATACAGTAGTCCCCCCTCATCCACTGTTTCTCTTTTTGCAGTTTCAGTTACACACAGTTAACTGCAATCTGAAAATATTACAGTATTTTGAAAGAGAGAGAGAATATTCACATAACTTTTATGACAGTATATTCTCATGATTTTTAATTTTATTATTGTTAATCTTTTACTGTGTCTAATTTATGAATTAAACTTTCTCATAAGTATGTACCATAGTATATGTAGGGTTTGTTAATATCGATAGTTTCTGGCATCTATTGGGTCCACAGATAATGAGGGACCACTGTTAATATATCTTCCAGAAATTGAGAATGAGGGTGACTGGGCAGAGAATTATATTGCAGTTCAGGTGGTTTTTAATTCTCTGCTTTCTGCAGCAGGGGTCTCCAACCTGTGGTGTGTGGTATAATTATTTCATTATATATTACAATGTAATAATAATAGAAATAAAGTGCACAATGAATGTAATGCACTTGAATCATCCCCAAACCATCCCCCCACCCCTGGTCTGTGGAAAAATTATCTTCCATGAAAACAGTCCCTGGTGCCAAACAGGTTGGGGACCACTGTTTTACAGAATTGAAGGAGATCCTTAGTGGCCTTAGTTGCTGTATCACTGGGGAAAAAGAAGGACTTCAAATGATATATTACTTCCTGATATTTTTGGAGAGTAATTTAGAAGGCATTTAAAGACTTCAGTTATATTGTTATAATAAAACTCCTTCCATTCCTGTCTACTTACTTAGATGAACAAAGTTTCTCAGTGCCTACCTATTTGCAAGTGAAAAATAGAAATATAATTTTTGTTGAATATGTCTCATCCTGGCAATGAATAATACTCACCCACAGATACGTGGACTAATTGAAAAAATACAACAGACTCGTCTATATCATTAAAAGCTATTTTCTAGTGACAGATTACTGTGGTTGGCAGAATCCTAAAGATGTCCCCCCAAAATTCTTGGCCCCTAGTTATTCAGTCAAGCACGAACCTGGGCACCGTTGTGGAAGGACTTTGCAGAATTAAATTTACTAATCAATGATCGATTAGTTTACCTTAAAATAGGGAGATTATCCTGGATTATCTGGTGGACCAACCCAATGTAATCACACGAGTCTTTAAAACCAGAGGCATCAGTTTGAGAGATGTTGCAGAAGAGGATGCAGAAGAGATGTGGTGTGAGAAGGACACATTGCACTCTGGCTGGTCCTGGGACCTACCTGCAAGGACCAGAGAGAAGGTGCTGGGAGCTAAGGCTGGTCCCCAGCCCACAGCCAGCAAGGAAAGAAGAGGACCTCAGCCCTACAGCTGCATGGAACTGAATTCTGCCAACAACTTAAATGAGCCTGGGTGTGGATTCTTTTTTTGAGCTTCCAGAAGGGTCTGCAATCCAGCTGAACCTTGATTTTGGCTTGTGAGACTCTAAGCAGACAGAGACTTCTGACCCACAGAACAGTGAGATCACATATGAATGTTGTTTTAAGCCGGTAAATTAGTGGTATTTGTTACAGTAGCAATAAGAATGAATAGTTACTTGTTATGTTAAATGACATTTAATCAACATATTTAAAGTATTTTATGTTGTTTTGATCAATTGTAATCAATAGTAATATTTAAATTGACAACATTTTGAAAGAAAAATCTCTAATACTTAGAACTATACAGTCAAGGAAAATAATAAAGTTTAATTTCAGTTTATATACATATTTTTGCAGCAGGGAACAATGAAAGAATAATAAAAATATCATTAAGCATGAAATATATTACATTAGGATAAAATTCTGAAAGGAAAGGGGAATGGAAATAAGTACATATGGAGCAAAAAGAATAATATAAGAATTTTCACTGTTAAAGAAGAGCTTGTTAGTGTGTATTTTAAAAATGAATAAGAGTGGGTGTCAAAATCATATGGTATGTTCCATTGGCTATCAAGAATGATCTCATAGTTTTATTTTAAAAATCATTATTTACACTACCCTGGAAATTGTATATTTTCCAACTATCTGAAATTTGTTGAAAAAATTTTAATATCAACTTAAAAATACACAGAGGAGCATATACTCTTTCAAAATTCCCTTGAGGAGTAGGCAAACAAGAAAGTTTGAAGACCATGGGATTTGGGGGCTCCATTTTCTCAGTTTATACATAGCAGTAGCTTCCAATTAGGGTGGATCTGGGGAAGAAAGCACATAAAGCCGAGATGGTTTATTCATTCATTAGGTAGTTTTTCTATGCCAAGTTAATCAAGCCTTAGAGGACTCCCATCATATGTTTAACTTACATAAGTCCCACTACGTTCACTCAGCAAATTAAAATGGGGAGAAATAACAACTTGAATTGACCAGACAGGTCTGCTGGGTTTCTGCCCAGTGTGTGTATGTTTTGAGTGACAGTGAGATGATGTTTCATGTCCTGGTCTTCATGCTGAGTTTTATGCTACTGTTTCAGTGTACACATTTTTCTCACATCATGGCCCTAAGCACAAGCCAACTAGCTCCTCTGGTGCTCAAGTGAAGAAACAACACCTGTTTCAGAACCTACCTCGCATACATGGTACTGGGGGCGAGACACTGTGCCCAGGGACTAGGGCACATGATACACGCCACAGGAACTCTGTCCTGGAGAGCACACAGTCAGGTTGCTTCAGTAAAAACACAAAAAGATATATGTCCACCTGTTACTGAAAGTTTGGTACTTGTCCCCATGGCTGAGTGAAGAATGAGAATAAGCAGCTTGAGGAGAAGGAAAGAGAAGTTTATTAATTTGTTGGCAAATGAGGAGTAAGGGAGAATCTTGTCTTACAGTACCATCATCCTCTCTATAAGCAGAAATACAGAAAGGGGGGGGTTTAAGGGGAGCTTTCAGCTTTGGGCTATTGCTGTTTAACTATAGCATCTGTGGTGAAGACGATCTCATGATCTCTGCCTGGACAATTCTGTTGAGCCATCTACTGTGGTACACGGAGCAAAGGACTCTCCCCTGCCCCTCTGATTACTGGCCATGGGCAGAAATGCAGGTTTTAATTTCCAAAAAGAGTGTGTGTGTGGGGGGGTGGTGGTGGTTAAAGAGACAACTTGTAATACATTTTGCCCTTTTCCAGGCCCTTACTTCCGTTACACACCTGGGTTTTGATATTTTGACCTATAGGATTTAGCTGTCCAATGAATCTGCCCTCTAAGGGTTTTGAATTCATTGATAAAGTTGTTTATTTTCTGCCTCACCTCTGAAGCCTGGTTTTCCTTTGGAATATCATGTCCCTGTTAATGGCTGGTCTGTCTACTTGGTCACTGGTCCTAGACACATGGGATCCTAGACTCCTCTGTTTCCAGACCCCTCCAAGACACAGTCAAATCCTGTCAAGTCTGCCTCCCCCAATTTTAGATTGTGTTTCTTCTTGCTGTTTGCAAGCCCAGCCGTAATTAAGGTGCTTCACTGTGAACTGTGTCCTGAAGTTCATGATTGTCTCCTCTGATTCAACTCTTCGAGCTCGGTACTCCTGGACAATAATTTTAAAGGAAAATCTGCTCATGTCTCTCTTCCTCTTAAAACTCCATTTCACAACAATCTCAATGTTTTTTACCCTTTTCTCTTCATCTGAGGCAATGCCTCTCCTTCAGCTGTGTTGCTCAAACATTCCATCCTGTTCCGTGCCTTCACAGGCTGTGTCTTCTGTAAGAATGGCCTTTTATCCACCTTCTTCTTGTCCATATGGGCAGCTCCTCCTCCAAGAATCATTGTGTACAGGGTAGAAATGCCACCACCACCTACCCCCACCACGACTACCACCATCGTTCAGCATTTATCGAGATCGAACACATGTGTAGGGAGTGTGCTCGCCACTTTCCATGTACAGACTTTGTTTATATGACACAACAACTCAATGAGGCAGTTATTGTTACTTCTCTTCTCCAGATTAGGAAGCTAAATCAGAAATATTACAGAACTTGTGCCAGCTGGTAAGCAAGTGGGCCAGGATTCAGAGCCCGAGAATCTGACTCCGGAGCTCATGGATGGAACCACACAGTTTGAAGCCTTGCTGCACAGTCATGGTGGGGGCAGGGGGCAGTCACTCAACCTCTCCCCAATACTTCCTGGGTAAAATGAGAATCTTAATACCTACTAGCAACGTTCTTGTGAAAATTAGCAAAAAATATTAAAAGGAAACTGCCAAGTCTTTATAATAAATAAATCCAAGCTTCTGGAGATTTTTCCTTTGATACCCCATAATGTAGTTCATCTAAGGTGGGGAAACTTCACTAAAGTCTAGGAAACAAAAATAAAAATAAAACTAACATCAGAGTAACACAATGCTAGATAATTTGGTCCAGGACATATAGATGACTTGGAATTACACATATGTGATCTAGGACTACCAGCACTACTAGCTAATGTGTGATCTTGACTGGCTTCTGAGGTTTAGACTATTCACGTGCAGACTTGGAAACAATGATATTTATTTGGTAGAACTATTGTGAGAATCGAATTTATTCATAAACATGCATTAAGGCCCAATCTAGGTATTCATGGATAACTAATATTTGAACAGTTTTTGACTTAATCCTCACAGCAAAGGGAAGAGGATGCGACTTTGATTCCCATTTTACAGATGACAAGAGCAAGAACCAAAGAGGTTAAGAAACTTGCACAGGTCACACAGCTGGTGACTGTCATTCCCAGGACTAGAACCCAGGAAGCCTGGTTCCAGAAGCCGTGGGTCAACTTCTGTGCTGCATTGGCTCGAGGTATGAGAGGAGGCCTTATTGTCATGGAGCTTACAATTTAGGGCAGTACACATGCAAGGGAACAAAGGAATGCATAATCAAACATCAAATAAGTGCTATGAAGGAAGTGAACAGCGGATGCGACAGAGAACAGTGGGGAAGGGGTGTGTGAGATCCATCAGAGAGGAGGGTCAGGGAAGTTTTCTTTGAGGAAAGTGACACTTATGCTTGGATTAAATAAAATAACGTGTTTGGTAAAGGGAAGTCTGGGCACTTGGCCAATAAATGTTCCCTTTCTTTTCATATGTTGAAATAAAACATTTTGTTGACCCTGCATGAGTTCTCACTGCTTCTGACCTCCTTGAAAGGGAGACTCCCAGGAAAGGTTCACCTTTGTCTAGGTGGGAGCTTTGGAAAGTGAAGGGGCTTGGGAAATTTCACCCCCAAATATGACTCCTTGGTATAAGGAATATTTTGAATTAAAGACAATAGGCCCTTGGAAGGGGCTTTCCCTCTGTCTGCATAACCAGATGGATCCATCAAAAGAATGATGGACTTCCCTTCTCCTCCCTGTTATTTCACTATATTGCAGGAAAGAAAGTCAAGAATGCAACCAGACCTGGCCCAAATCATTTTAAACATAATCTCTGTCTCTCAGGTTAATTTACAAGTCACTCTGTTTCCCCCATCCATTCATTCTCCCAAGTATCTATTCATTCTTCTTAGCAACCATTTATTGCCCCTAAACAGAATTACCTATATTCCTCATCTTCCCCCTCCCCTCTGAAAAGGTGGGTATAAAAATATCTGTATCCCATTGAAATAATGAATAATCAAGCTGTGATTCTCCCCATAAGCAGAGTAAATAAACCTCTCTTTTATTAATCTGCCTTAATTGTGAGTTGATATTTCAGCAAACTTTCAGGGGAAAAGGCAAATTTCCCCTCACCCCCAAAAAGTTAACAGGGCTCCTATGTTTGAACCATTGGCATGTAGATGCTTACACATTGTTTGCACATGAGATCTTTTACTAGGTAATTGAGAAAACCTAGCTATTTACAGGTATTGTCACTTTTGTGCCTTTAACAATTTGTTAGATTTCAAAAGCATCAACTTGGTTCTGTTGTTCACAATGGCTTTGAAAAGGTGTTAAGACTTCTGGAAATTCATTGGGGGTTAGTGGTGTCTTTGCCTGTGCTTTTTATTTCTAAATAATAGCTGATTTCTTTGGCAAACCTATCATTTCTAACTTAATGGGTAGTACTCCAGTAATTGAACCAGCATTTTGAAAGTTACAATGGCAGCTAAGGAAATCATAACAGAAGGCTAAAGTAAGATAAATGGGGAAAGGGACATATTACCTCTTTTTGTTCATCTGGTTGTTATTATTGTTAATAATAATAATAAAATACTAGAAATTGATATAACTGTCTTTTTAATCATCCTTTAAAATATACTTGGGAATGTCATATAAAATAGCAGTTGTAGCAATGTGATGTAAATTACAGTACAGTAAAAAAAAGAAAATTGGCAATAGTGGGTTCTGCCTGACAATTCCTGCCTGATAGTTTGAAAGCAAAATAGTCAAACATGTTTTTGGGTCATTTCATGAAAAAACAGAAACAAAAACAACAAAACCACACTTTTAGGTAAGCTTTACCCCTTGTCCTCCTGCCCCGATTGTCATGTATTGATCTGTAATAGAGGAGTGTTATGGTGTGGCAGGAGGGCTGTGAGGTGGCCCAGCCTTCTGGCACTTTGTGCTTATGTGATCTGCTCCTCCTGAGCGTGGGCTGGATTTAGCGACTCACTTCTAACTCACAGGAGGTGGCAGAAATAAGGCGATGTCTCTTCCCAAACTAGGCTGTAAACGATTATGACTTCCATCTTGGGTGCTCTCTCTTGCTCTCTCTTAGGTCCCTCACCGGGAGGAGCCAGCTGTCATGCTGTGAGTGCCCTGTGGAAAGGCCCACGGGAGGAGGACCCAGGCTTGCTGACACCCACATGCAGGAACCTGAAACATCTCCTTCCCTCCCCCATGGCCTGACTGTGCAGCCAAATGAGACCACAGCCCTGGCCAATGTCTGGATTGTCTCCTCATGGGAGACCCTGAACCAGAGGTAATCAGCTAAGTGACACTCAGATTTCCGATTCACAGAAACTGTGACATGGTGACTGCTTATTGCTTTAAATGCAAAATGTTGGGGTTGTCATGCAGCAGTAGGTAACTAATATAGACGGGAGTATAATGGGAATGATGAGTTATAGAGTCGGCCCTCTGTCTCTGGAAACAGTGGGCCATAATGACATGATCCCGAGGCTCCACTGTGGCGTGGGGCCAAAAGCACATGCCAGGGTTTATCCAACCTCTTGGTTTTGAGTTTCTTTTCATTTCCCTAGACTGAGGCTCAACTGCGATTTACTGGGTTTGAATGTATCTCCCAAATTTCATATGTTGAACACTTAATCCCCAAATTCAAATGCTGATTAGGAGACAGGGCCTTTGGGAGGTAATTAGGATTAAAGAAGGTCACTACAATGGGTCCCCCATGGTGGGACTGGTGGCCTTATAAGAAGAAGAAGAGGGCTCTGAGCTGGTGTGCTCTCACTTCCTCTCTCGCCATGTGATATCTTCCACCCTGTTATGACGCAGTAACAAGGCCCTCACAGGAGCGGCCCCTCAACCTTGGACTTCCCAGCCTCCAGAACTGTAGGAAACAATTTTTTTTTCTTTTTAAATTGCCCAGTCTGTGGTATTCTGTTACAGCAACAGGAGACACACTAACCCAGAGTTCTTCATTGAGAGCAACAGACATGGAATCTAGCCAACTAAACCAAAGGAAATTTATTGGAAAGGTATCCAGAATGGGACGGGTGGGGTGGAATGGGGCTATAGAATAAACAAGAGGCTTTGAGACCAGGCTTGGGAAGAGGCAGGAGCCCTCGGAGTTGCAGAAGGTAGGGAGGGGAAGCATGACCACATTCTCCCAGCAGCAACGTGGTTTAGCACCAGCACCACCATATATGACCTCTGATGTTACTTTCCATCCTCGCCTCCCTCACTCGGGGTGCAGAGCTCTGGGAGGGAGCATCCAATTGCCTGTGCTTAGATACATGCCCCACCCTGGTGTGGGAAAGGAAGGAGGGACCCTTTGGCTTTCGCAACAGAGGGCAGGCACCAGGGGTTTACCTTTGTGGCAGGGACGGTTACCATTACCCACTGTTTACTTTCCTCACCACCACACTTTCCCAGCTGCCTTCACACAAAAGTCTGTGTATTTTAATTCTAGTCAATGGGCTCAGATGAGCAAACATGGTTTATGTAAAGGCAAGGTACTTATGCTCCCTTTTTCTCATTTCTTCATTTTGTAGCTGAATGTAAAGATTATGGAGGGCCGTCTTTGACCCTGTGGACAAGGGCCATTCCTTAGGGATGGCAACACAAAGAAATGGAAGGAACCTGTGTGTTCATCACCATTGGGCTACCCTGCAGGCCTGGGCCGCCATGTCAAATGTTGTAAGTGAGAGAAACTTATCTCATTTAAATGAGTTCTTATTGAAGCAGCCCCATCTGTACTGTGAGGCTACAACCACTGGAGGAAAGGTAAGGCTCCCAAAGGAAATCCGGGTGTCCCCAGGAGTGGGGAATGCAGACTGGGCAGCCAACATGGCGAATGCCGTCACACTGCTTAGGAAGCACATGCCATTTCCTGAAGTAAAGGTTTCTTTCATTTTTCATGATGGCACAACTAGATTAGCAAAATAGAATTCCTGTGTTAGATTTATGCTCAGATAAGCCAGTTTCACGTTTATCAATTTCCCTGCCAACCAACACGCTCTGCTCCCAAGTTTTCACATCCTTTATCCTTTCCCCGTTATGGGCACCTCTGCATGCAAAAGAACTCTTAGGATCATAGAATTTTGGAGTGGTAAGGGACTCTAGTGAGCACAGCTGGAACTGGGATTCCCAAATGTCTGTACAGCATAATCTCCAGGACAGCTTGTTGAAAACAGGGCTCTTGTCCTCTCCCCCCCGACCCAGCACACCAGCCCCACTCACTCAACTTGGTGGGAAATTCAATACTAGTTGTTCTTTGTGGGTTCTCTCCAGTTCTCTGGGAGATTAAAAAAGTCCTAAGTGCTCCTACATGCCTAGTAAAGGAGTGTAAGAGGAAATTCTGCAGTTTTTCTTTAGTCAGTGGGGCTGTCCTCAGGTGTCGGTCATTTGCTATGTCTTAAGGCCACATTCAGCGGTGGACTTCAAAAGTAAACAGGCCTCCAAATTAACCTGTGTTGTGGAGGTCTTGGGATTCGTAGCCATTCACGGCACCATCCTGTCCCTGAGTAAAGAATCTTATCATGAGTTCCTCAAATTGTTGATGTCCTAAGAAGGCATAACCTACTGACACTGAAAAGAACACTGATTTATTTCTGAATCATAAAGTTTTACTGATTGTCCTGCGTGTATACATTTTGGCCTGTATGTGGCGATCTGTATCCAACAATTGTAACCTCTGGATTGTACCCTTCAGTGAAAAAGGACAACCTGGGTATGCAGAGTTCCCCTCCCTTCTCCCGAACTGTTTAATGTAAGCATTCCATTCTAACTTGTAACAGACTCGTGAACACTCCCAACGTTGTTGGTGTATATTCCTGGGTTGATCTTCATATTTGGCTTCCAAAAAACCTTTATCAAGTTATTTCTGCCTCAACAGTTTTAATTTCAGTCGAGTCTTCGCAGAGATCAAAACGGCTTGCCATTCTACTCGCTCAGGCCAGTGTGAGTCCCTTAGTTGTGAGGATCTTCAGAGGGTGGCACCACCCCTAGACATTACCTAGGCTTGGAAGACCTTGAAGCTTGTTATTGAGTCATTCCTTGATCCTACTGGGAGATTTTAGCAGTCTCATGCTCCCCTACCCTGGAAACTGTAACCCTTTATTCCCCAGTGCTATGTATCTAATGCCTGCCCCAGGGTGGGTTCCCACGCCTCCCTATCTTGCCCTTGGTGCACAAAAGTTGTCACACCTTCTGACCCTCTGGTAATCCATGTGGATTCCCTTCAAAGCCTAAGTCACAAAAGCTGGTAACTTACACCTCTGAAGGAGCAAATTGAAATGCCCTCGAGGGCCAGGTAGGCAGTAACGTAGAGGTGAGCAGAGAGAGGAGTGAGTCTGGTGAACAGCGGAGCACATGCTCAGTCCAAAGGGAAGTTACTACTTGTATCCTGCTGATCTCAGTTGGGAATAAATGCCCAGTGTAGCCCAATCTTATGCTTTTTCAAGAGAGGTTGAAAATTTGGATTTTTTTAAAGAAAAAATGTGAAACAACCCTAATTTAAATATCAGTAACAACTAATTTACATTTCAAAAAATTACACTGTAGGATTTCACATTTAGAAACAAGATTTACACTGTGGGTCCCAGTTATAACCTGTGGCTAAAATTTAGGAATACAGGCCCTGCTGAATGCTCCTGGTGTGTAGAAGGGAAAAATGGCTTTTGAGTCTATTCCAAGGAGTATAAAGCAAGGAGAAAAAACAAATAACAAGACATCCATTAATTTCTCCATAAATCACCCTCTTACATCAATTATCATGTTGCAGGGATTAAATGATAAATTCAATGATGACCATACACAAAGGACAGTACAGGAAGTCCTCACTTAATGTTGTCAATAGGTTCTTGAAGATTATGACTTTAGATGAAAGAATGTACTGCAGGTTCTCAAATAATGTCCTTTCTTTCACTGTTGTTTCATTATAATGTTGATGAGGAAAAAAATTGGTCTTGCTATATGTTGTTTTGCTTAAAGTCACAGTTTCCAAGAATCTGTTGATAACGGTGAGGATTTGCTGTAGCTGGCAATGTTGAGTGATTAAACAATGTTTAGGTTTTAGCTTATATCCTTGGCTCTACTTCTCTGCATTCTGTTGTACTTGCCTATTCCTGCACTGGCACCAAACTCAATTATTGGGGCTTTATAAGATATTTAAGTAGACAAATCTTAGAAATGGCACAGGATATTGTTGAAGTAAATTATTTTAATTTATCATATACAAATGCATGTTTAGATAGATGAAATCAGAATCATCCAGCTTTTCCATTGGAGGGAGTTTCCCACTTTACAAGTAGGGAAACTGAGTCCCAGAAAGATTGAGTGGCTTGCTTAAAGTTTTCCATATGACTGAACATGATGTGTTTTGACTTCTTGTCCAGGTCTTTTGTCTACACTGAGCTCCTGCAACTCCCCCATAGCCTATTGGCATACCTGATATTTTCACCCTTCACTCGTCATGATTAAGGTGTTAGGTACGGAAGTATCCTGTACGCATGTCACCTGGGAAAGCAACCTATTAACATGTCAGCTCCTGTTAGGTTCCTCAAGTTACACTGGGGCAAGGGAAGTGGGAAGAGAAAAGAGAAAGGTCTGGGGATGAGGAACTGGCCTGGCTGAGTGGTGCCAGGTTGGGCTGGGGAGGCAGAGAGTGTCCAGGTCACTGGAGATGGACTGTTGAGAGGACTTGAGGACAACTCTCACTATTTTCTTGAGGTTTCCTTTGATCTGCTTTGTCACAATAGTAAAAGCAGGGAGCCTAGGAGAAAACGATAATTAGAAGCAATTTTCTGGATGCTTAAACAAAAGCAGCAACGTGAACATAATTAGCAATAGTGGAAAGCATGGAATGTATTTCTTCAAATATTAATAGATCAAAGCTAACTCAAACCTGATTCTTTTTTTGAAAAAGGAAATATGTTGGTAAAGATGTGCATGGCTGGTGAGAATATAAAATGGTGCAGCTGCTGTAGAAATGGTATGGTGTGTCCTCAAAAATTACACATATGAAATAACTAATGGTCCAGCAATTCCACTGCTAGTTGCCCTAAAGAATTGAAAGCAGGGACCTGAGCAGATATTGGTATAACCATGTTCGTAGCAGCCTTATTCACAATAGGCAAAAGGTGGAAAGAACCCAAATGCCCATCAACAGATAAATGAATAAACAAAATGTGTTACGTATATACAGTGGAATATTATTCATCTTTAAAAAGGAATGAATTTTGAATATGTGTTACCATATAAATGAAACTTGAAGATATTATGCTAAGTGAAATAAACCAGACCTAAAAGAACAGATAATCTATGATTCCACTTACATGGAGTATCTGGAGTAGTCAAATTCAGAGACAGAAAGTAGAGTGGTGGTTGCCAGGGGCTGGGTTGGGGAGGGAAGATACAGGTTATTGTTTAATGGGTACAGCATTTCAATTTGGGAAGATGGAAAAGTTTTGGAGATGGATGGTGGTGATGGTTGCACAGCAATGTGAATGTATTTAATGTCATTAAATTGTACACCTAAAATGGTTAAGATGCTAAATTTTATGTTATTTATATTTTACCACAATTAAAAAAAGTATTTGTCCCCTGCACCCAGTAAAATTTTAAATCTTTGAGCATCGTAGCCTTCCAGTTTGAGTTTAATTTGCCTTTCTTTATTGGAGAACACTGGAAGCTCCAGAAGACAGCTGGGACTCAATATACTAATTTAACCTATTAGACCTTTACAAGAAGAAATTGGGTTATTGTAAATCCTGCCTGGATTTTGTAGTCCACTTTCAGTGCAAACTTTTGAGGGAATATGATATAAAAAATATATAGGTATCATAATAATAATCTTATAAAAATGTAACAGTTCTCCAACTTAAGTAAAGAATAAACACACATTTATTTTTATAAAACTAAACTAAACTTTAATCTTGTGTGCTAACCTGTTGGGGTTTGTAGAAACTGAATTTCAACCTGTTTGGACTTGCTCTCCTTTTCCTCTGGTTCCTTTTCCTCTGGACCCTTTTCCTCTGGACCTCCACCATAATTCTGGGGGGATGGGAGATGTCTGATCCTCAGCCGCTGTTGGGAGCGGTCTCTGATTACGGGTGAGCACATAGCCAATAGAATCATTGCTGGGAGCCTTGTCAGGGCCCTCTACCAATCACTTCCCGCCACGACTACCTGCAATGGTATATAAGCCCACTGTCCTTCCTGTTCGGGGTCTCTCGCCATGTAACTAGACTAGATGCCTCATTAAACTGCTGTTGGAAGAACTCCAGTTTGTTGCGTCGTCCTTGCAGGCGAGTGCGGCGCGACAAGTGGTGCCGAAACCCGGGAACTTCTCGCACCGGCGGAGACGACCTCTTTGGAGGTGAGTTCAGAACCACAGCAGCTGGGGCGGCTTTATTTTGGACCCCTGCCCTCTTCTGACGCCGGCACCGGGTGCTTGTGACCTACCCCATGGGGAACTCTCCTAGTTATCCCTGACCGTGTCCTGCGCCATTTTGTGCAGGACGTGGACCGGGTGGCCCCATGGTTTCTCCACTCGGGGTCTTTAACGATTCCGAGTTGGGATAAGCTAGAGCAGGACCTTCGCCGTGCCCGAGAGTCTGGTCCCCTTTGGGAGTGTGTTCTCCCTGTGTGGGCACTGGTGCGCTCCTGTTTAGAGGACGACCGTTGCAGCGGTCCGGTCCGGGAAGGTCAGCAAGTACTCAGTGATTATCAAGATAGTATGTCTGAGAGAGGCAAAGTGGGTCCGGCGCGGCCGGGGTGGCCGAGGAAAAGGCCGGAAAGGAAACGTAAGTCCGCGGGTAAACAGGAACGGCGGGGACGCCCGCCGCCTGAAAGGGACATGGAGGAGGTGGCTCTCAAAATGGCCTCCCTCCACATGTCGGCTTCCTCTTCTTCCTCTTCTTCCTCTCGTCCTTCTTCTTCCTGTTCTTCTTCATCGTCTCGCTCTTCTTCCCGTTCGCGTTCTCGCGAGGCGGAGGAGGGGCTGTCTCCGCAGGAGAAGGCGGAGCTGGAGGAGGCGGCGGCTAGATATGAGGCGGAGCGTAATCGCCCGCCCCCGTACGCTACTGCCCCTCCTTTTCCCGTTGCAGGATCCGCCCCTCTAAATGTGGAGGGCGGAACCTCGTTTGTGCCTCCCCGAGCTAGAAAGAAGATACAGAGGGAGTTTGCTTTCCCCGTCTTTGAGGACGCTAATCAACATCGCTTTCACGAACACCTAGATTACAAGCAACTAAAAGCTTTGGTTGAAGCTGTCAAGGCTTATGGGTGCAATGCCGCTTACACCCGTGGCCTACTGGAACGGCTAAGTGCGCATGCCATGACCCCCAGTGATTGGGCTGGTACCGCGCAGGCCTGTCTATCCATGGGGCAATATTTAGATTGGAAATCCATATATCAAGAAGCCTGTATTAATCAAGCTCGGCAGAACGCGCAGCAGGGCCAGCCTGCCTGGGATGCCGATATGCTCTTAGGACAGGGTCGTTGGCAGAATAATCAGCTTAATTTTCCCATTCAGGTCTATGGCCAGATTAATCAATTGGCTATAAGAGCCTGGCAACAACTGCCTAATCGCGGAGAAGTTGCAGGCAATTTAACCAAGGTCATCCAAGGCCCTGCAGAACCGTTTTCTGACTTTGTGGCTCGGATGGTGGAATGCGCTGCAAGGATTTTCGGCGATGCCGACTCGGCTATGCCATTAGTGGAACAGTTGGTTTTCGAGCAGTGCACGAGAGAGTGTCGTCATGCTATTGCCCCTTGGAAGGGAAAGGGCCTCAGTGCATGGTTAAAAGCTTGCAGAGAAATTGGAGGCCCTCCCACCAATGCGGGCTTGGCGGCTGCCATCCTCGCCGCTAAGGACACTTCCGAAGTGACTTGTTTTAAGTGTGGCCAACAAGGACACATTCGGAGACAGTGCAAACGCCAAAATACCCGCTCTATGGGACCTCCACGCTTTCGGTCGGAGTCCCGGCCTTCCATACTGGAAATCTGCCATCGGTGTGGTAAGGGCCGTCATCGAGCCTCCGAGTGTCGGTCAGTCAAGGACCTTCACGGACGCTGGCTGCAGCCTTTAACCTCCACACCTGGTGCTCGTTCTAAAACATTTAACCAGCCAAAAAACGGGAGGAGGGGCCCTCGACCCCAGGGCCCACAAATGTATGGGGTCTTCCAGCAGCCACCGGTTCAACAGCCACTGGTGCCCCCGCAGATGCAGCTGCCGTCCCTGGTGCCCCCAGGGTCCGGAGAGCCACTGCGGGTTCCGCAGGACTGGACCTCTGTGCCACCACCCACTCAGTATTAACCCCCGGGATGGGATGTCAGCCCATCCCTTCTGATTTTCGCGGTCCTCTCCCGTCGGGATCGGTGGGGTTAGTGCTAGGTCGTTCCTCCTCTACACTGCGAGGCTTAGTTATTTACCCAGGAGTTATAGATTCAGATTTCACAGGCACTGTTCAGATTTTAGCCTCGGCCCACAGAGGTGTAGTATCTATCTGCCCTGGTGACAGGATTGCTCAGCTGTTAGTATTACCCAGTCTTCATTCTCATTTTCCCAGTGCTCCCTGTCCTCGGGGGGAGGGGAGCTTTGGTTCCTCGGGGGGTGTAGGGGCATATGTAACCCTTGAGTTGGGAGAGAGACCAACACTTACATTACAAGTTCAGGGCAAGTCCTTTTTAGGTATCTTGGATACCGGGGCAGATTCCAGTGTTATGTCCAGTCGATGGTGGCCTTCCTCCTGGCCCACTGTTCCCTCTACACATAGTCTGCAAGGCCTCGGATATGCCTCTGCCCCGGCCATGAGTGCATCCCGTCTCAAATGGCGGGACTCCGAGGGTAATGAGGGCTCATTTCAGCCATGTTATGCCTATACCTGTCAACCTATGGGGACGGGAAGTGTTAAAGCAAATGTCTTTTCGGTTGACTAATGAGTTCTCTCCACAGAGTCAACAGATGATGCGTGCTATGGGCTGCGTTCCTGGAAAAGGACTGGGCCCCCGGCTACAGGGCCGAGCGGAGCCCATTATACCTGAGCCGCGACCTCCACGACAAGGGCTGGGTTTTTCTTAGGGGTCACTGAGGAGCAAGCTATACCCATACCGTGGCTAACAGCGGAGCCGGTCTGGGTGCCTCAGTGGCCCCTGCCTTCAGTCAAACTTACTGCCACTCGAGAGTTAGTCTCTGAGCAGCTCCGCATGGGCCATTTGGAGCCATCTCGCTCTCCCTGGAATACACCAATCTTTGTTATCAAAAAGAAATCTGGCAAGTGGCGGCTCTTACACGATCTCCGCGCAATCAATCGCCAGATGCAGCTGATGGGGTCAGTGCAGCGCGGCCTCCCGCTTCTGTCCGCTTTGCCTAAGCATTGGCAACTTATTGTTGATATTAAGGACTGTTTCTTTTCCATTCCGCTACACCCCAATGATCGGGAGCGTTTCGCTTTTACGCTTCCATCCCTTAATCATCAGGAGCCTGATCAGCGATACCAGTGGAGGGTCCTGCCTTAGGGGATGGCTAACAGTCCTACCATGTGTCAGCTGTATGTGGCAGCAGCAGTTTTCCCTGTGAGGCAGGCCTTTCCCTGTGTCCAGATTCTCCATTATATGGATGATCTTTTGCTTTGCCACTCTGACACCTCAGTGATGCACAAAGCCTATGCCGCCTTGTGTGACAGCTTATCTTCTTTTGGCCTAACTTTTGCCCCAGAAAAGGTCCAGGAAGGCGATGTAGGCACCTTCTTGGGGGCTCGTATCGGTCCCTCTTCTATTCGACCCCAAAAGATTGAAATTCGAAAAGATTCTCTGCACACTCTAAACGATTTTCAAAAATTACTTGGCGACATCAATTGGATTCGCCCCTTCTTACATCTCCCAACCTCTGAGCTGCGCCCTCTGTTTCAAATATTGGAAGGTGACCCTGATATACTGTCCCCCCGTTCGTTCACCTTTGAGGCTCGGCAGGCTCTCGCTAAGGTCGAGGAAGCTCTTCAGCAAGCTCAGTTGGTCCGCATCCAACCGGACCGCCCCTTTTCCTTGTGCCTCTTGCCCTCTCCCGTGGCGCCCACGGCAGTACTCTGGCAGGACGGGCCTTTGCTGTGGATTCATTCACATGCTTCTCCGCGGCGTGCTATAGAACATTATCCTACGCAGGTTGCGGATTTGGCCTTATCTGGGCTTTCGTTGTCCCTTTCCCACTTCGGTATTTACCCTACAGTTATTCATTGCCCATACACCAAGTCCCAGACTCAAGTCCTTTGCTCTTAAATTCTTGGGCAGTACTCTGTTGTATCGTCCCAGGAGACATAGATAACCATTACCCTAAACATCCCCTTCTTCAGTTTGCACTTTGCAATCAGCTTATCTTTCCTCATCTGACTTCCCCTGAGCCTCTAATGGGGGCTACCATTGTTTATACTGACGGGTCATCCACAGGCACCGGTAGCTATGTAATCAATGATCAGGTGTTTACGGCCCGCTTCGCTTACTCTTCTCCCCAGCACGTTGAATGTGCTATCGTTGAATTGGTTCTCCGAACCGTGCCAGAGCCCCTTAATATAATCTCTGATTCTGCTTATGTTGTTCAGGCTGTCCGTCACTTGGAAACAGCCCATTCTCTTAACTCTCGCAGCACGGTGTTCTCCTTATTCTGTGCTATGCGTGCTGCCACCCATTCGCGCCGGTCCCCATTTTTTATAACGCACATTTGGGGCCATTCCCTTTTGCCGGGCCCCATGGCGCGCGGCAATGCCCTGGCGGATCATGCCACTCACGCTTATTGGGTTGGCTCTCCGTTGGAGGCAGCTCGCCAGTTTCATTCTCTATACCATACTCCTTCACTGACGTTACGTCTCAAATTTGGCCTCTCGCGGGCAGCCGCACGCGATATTGTGCTGCAGTGCGCGGCCTGTGCACCTTTTCGTCCAGCACCTCATGTAGGTGTCAATCCTCGTGGTCTTCGGCCACTCCACTTGTGGCAAATGGACGTCACTCATTACTCCTCCTTTGGCACTCTTTCTTATGTCCATGTTTCTGTTGATACCTGCTCTGGCATAATTCATGCCACTCCCTTGACAGGTGAAAAGGTAAGTCATGTCATCACCCACTGCTTAGAGGCTTGGGCTGCCTGGGGTAAACCTCAGGTTATCAAAACTGACAATGGCCCTGCCTATACCTCACAAGCTTTTCGTCAATTCTGCACACGCCTAGGCGTGGAGCACCGCACGGGCCTTCCCTATAACCCCCAGGCCCAGGGTATCATAGAGCGTGCCCATGGCACCTTAAAGGCCTATCTCAAAAAACAAAAGGGGGAGACGGGGACGAGCCCTTTGGGCTTATGTACCCCTAAGCCTGTGCTCTCTCTCACCTTGTTCACTTTAAATTTTCTTTTGCTGGATGATCAGGGGCGCTCTGCTGCGGACCGCCACGCCAACCCCGGTTCCCCTTTATCAGAGCAGGTCTTGTGGAAGGATGTCCTGCTTAACAAATGGAAAGGCCCGGATCCGGTTGTGAGCCGGTCCAGGGGAGCTGTCTGTGTTTTCCCGCAGGACACTCCTGATCCAGTGTGGGTCCCGGCACGCTTAACGCGGCGAGTGCAGCGGTTGGCGGATGTGGAGGATGCAGATGATGGGGCGTCCGCTGCCAGGGATGCTGCTGCTCCTGACCTTTCTGCTGCTGGCCACATCGGTGACGACGGACCGGCGCTGGGCCATCCTGTCGGTGTTCCCAAGACCGATGCCGGTGACCCATGATGCCCAGATCTTCCCCTGGCTGTTCGCTACTAATGCCTCTTTGGGCCTTGCCAATCTTACATGGAACTCCTCCTCAACATTTGAGACGTCGGTCCACGCTATTCAGCAGCGTAATCTGTCTTTCCCCTCCACACCTGTTTGCCTCTGGCCCCCTTTTATCTGGATCACTGCTACTTCCTCTGGTCCTGGTGTTCTCAATTGCTCCACGGCAAACTGCTCCTATGCCCGTTGCTGGAATGCCTCCAGCCAGTCCATGGCAATTGTTGCCCGTATGCCTCGGCATATTCCTTGGCCGGTGGAGGCTCCTAGCTTCTTGACCCTTTTCCGACAGCGAAGAGATTTTGGCGTTACTGCAGCTGTAATTTCCATATTGGCAGTGACTGCCGCACTGGCAGCCGCTACGGCTGCAGCGGTAGGCTCTGTTCAGACAGCACAGACGCTGAACAACCTATCGGCATCTGTGGCTACAGCTCTGGACACACAATCCGCCGTCAACGCGCACCTGAAGGGTGGTATCATGATACTGAACCAACGTGTGGACTTGGTCCAGGAGCAAATAGATGCCTTATGGCAGCTGGCACAGCTGGGCTGCGAATGGCGTTTCACAGGACTATGCATTACCGCGGTACCGTTTGATAATGCTTCCGCCGCAGCCAACAAGTCTCGTCAATTATCTGCTATGTTGACAGGACACTGGTCTAGTCAATTTACCGCCTTGACCCGGCAGTTGCAATTGGAGATCACCCACATTAACTCCACACGCCTGGACTTGACAGTGACCAATGGTCTCTTTCCTACATTTCAGTCAATAGTCCGAGGACTTCGGGACTGGGCTGGCCTGGGGTCCCTAGGGTTCATGGGGATCCTGGGAGCAGGTTTCGTGATCTGGGGGTTCCTGCGCGTTCGTGCACAGCGCCGCAGGGACCGAGTGGTGGTTACCCAAGCCCTAGCCGCCCTCGAGTGTGGTCAATCCCCTGGCATCTGGCTACAAATGTTACGCTCCGAAGGTCAAGACCACCTCCCCTCTCGCACAGCGTGACATGGCCCATGCACTCTGAGGGGTTTCCCCATTGCACCAGATTGTGGCGTGTCACCCCCTTACCAGCCGTTGCACCTCCCAGAGTCTCTGCTCATTGCACGGGAGACGGTGGCCTTTGCACCTGCTTCAGGGACTCCACCCCCTGGATCCGGACCTTGAGGTTGGAGTCCCCAAAGCTTGTGTTGCAAAACAAAAGGGGGAGCTGTTGGGAGCGGTCTCTGATTACGGGTGAGCACATAGCCAATAGAATCATTGCTGGGAGCCTTGTCAGGGCCCTCTACCAATCACTTCCCGTCACGACTACCTGCAATGGTATATAAGCCCACTGTCCTTCCTGTTCGGGGTCTCTCGCCATGTAACTAGACTAGATGCCTCATTAAACTGCTGTTGGAAGAACTCCAGTTTGTTGCGTCGTCCTTGCAGGCGAGTGCGGCGCGACAAGCCGCCATCTGTCCACATTTGCATCCACTGAGGCATCATTTAACACACCTGGTCCTTGGCTGATGGTCTGTGAAAGTCACTGCTGAGTCATCTTCATTCCTGCTCCATAGAGGCCTCCTTGGGTTCAGGCTGCTGTCACTGGTTTTTCAGCTCCATTCTCCAAGGCACACAGGCATCAGCTTCCAAGCTGCACCAGGGCCCTGGTGGTGCTGTGAGGCTGGCCACTCCCAGGCATAGACCCCGTTTGTTAGACACACCTCCACAGGGCTTAGGCTCGATGGTGAAACCAGGCCACCTGGACCCCACAATATCACCTTAGTGTGACACACAGGGAAAGTGGGATGGAGCCATGGGCATGATGTTTACTCCTCTCTGTCTTTTTTGACTCTGCTACTTCCTTTATTGCTATCATGAAAGATCCGCCTGGGAGAACTAGGAGGTGGCACACGAGAGGGGCAAGAAGCTTATCAAGTCATCCTTAGACAGCCTGGGGCAAACAACACCCACACCCTGGTTCAGAAGTAACTTTTATTTGTTGGGATACAGAAGAATAAATGTGGCAAAAATGGTAGCTTTGAAATTTTGCTTAATGTCCTCATTTCTCCCACCATTTAACTAGACCATTCCAACTTTGTTTTCTTGGGCATATCAGAAGAAATCAGAGAGAAAAATAAAACAGAATCAATTTTTAGTGTTTGCATGTCAACGGCTATACTTGTGCTGTCCAGTATGGTAGCCACTAGCCCATAGCAATGTAGCTACTTAAACTTAAATTAGGCCAGGTGTAGTGGCTCACACCTGTTATCCCCGTACTTTGGGACGCTAAAGTGGGAGAATTGCTTGAGGACAGGAGTTTGAGACCAGGCTGGACAACAAAGTAAGACCCCATCTCTACAAAAAAATTAAGAAAAAAATTAGCTGGGTGTGGTGTGTGTGCCTGCAGTGCTAAATACTTAAGAGGCTGAGCCAGGAGGATTGCTTGACACCAGGAGTTGGAGGTTACAGTGATCTATGATCAGGCCACTGTACTGTAGCCTGGGTGACAGAGTGAGACCTTGTTTCTTAAAAAAAAATTGAATTAATTAAAATTAAAAGAAATGTGGCTAGTACAAATGAAAAGTTTCTTATTTGTTCTAGCCACATTTAAAGTGCTCAATAGGTAAATGTGGCTACGTTACTGTAATGTGTAGCTCAGAATTACAGATCATTTTTGCCATGGCTGAAATTGGATAGTGCTAAGCTAGACCATAATATCTAATGAGTAAAAGCCGAGATTTTAGCCTCTGGGAGTTGAAAGGATGTTCTTGGCTGGGGAAAGGAAAAGGGTGCAGGGGGGATTAGAAAGGAGAAAGGATGGTGGGTCACCTGAGAGGGGTGGAGTCCACATCTGGAGGGACCCAGTCTCCACTGGGGGATGCTGCTTGCTGATGGCATCTGGGAGCTACATGGGAGCTGAGTGGTGTCTGAAAATCGTCTGGTGTCTATTCAAGATTTCAGCATACATAGCCCCATGGCATGAGTCATAGGAGGGTCTGTTGGTCCATGTCTGGCTTCAGTGTACTGCCAGGATTAATATGAACAGTGATGTTGTGGGTGCTGTAGAGGACATAGAGGAATAACAGTGTAAATTAAGAAGGTGGTAAGCAAGTTGCTTAGCGCTGGTTCTTTAAAAGAGCTGAACAAAGCCATGGTCAACTCTAGAAGATTGAGCAAGATCATCATTTGGAATCCTGTTCCAGAAGTTCTCAGAGGTCTCATGTAGTTGGCCATCCACTACTGCATCTGGAGGTGGTGGGCATAGAAGGGAGTGATGGCAGGTAGTGGGTGGATGTAACTCTGGGAGGGTGTCTGTCCATTGGAAGCTCTGCCCCAGTCCATTCTCTTGAGTTGTACTGTTTCTGGATTTCAACTTGAGGATCAAAATTGATCTCGGATTGTCCCTGGGAGACTCTGGCTTTCTCTAACCCATGTTTATCTGTCCCCCTCTGCCTCTACTCCAAGGGGCTCACAACCTAGCTCTAGTAAGTGTGAGATCATAGTCTCCACAAAACCCAGACTGCTCCCTGTCCCACTGGCCCCAACGCCATCAGCTCTGTGTCCTACACTATGTCCAGTGGATGAGAGGGCAGAAAGGATGTAGATGGGCAAGAATTAATTATCAATCTGCCCACTCACCAAGGACAAAACAAACAAACAAAGAACTATGAATGAAGTTCTTGTCTAAGAACCATTTGCAGATGAATGGAAAGGTTCAGTATAACAGCTTATGAATGCTTTCAAATTGAAACTATTATGGCCTTGGCTTCTCATTCACCTGTGTCAGAGCTGACCCAAAATTGCTTTGTGAAATGAATTTTATCTTTGACTATGGTCCTTCTTTGCACAATTTCATTTTGAAAGTAGTGCTTTTTGTTTTTGTTTTTTTTAAGACAGTTGTCCTTATTAAGCTTCTTAACTTTGACTCAAGGAAGTCACTGTATTGATTATTAAAGAGTACAGGTCTGGGGCCAGGTGCAGTGGCTCATGCCTATAATCCCAGCACTTTGGGAGGCCGATGCTGGTGGATCACTTGAGACCAGGAGTTCAAGACCAGCCTGGGCAATATAGTCAGACCTCATCTCTACAAAAAATAAAAAAACAATTAGCTGGGTGTGGTGGTATGCACCTGTAGTTCCAGCTACTTGTGAGGCTGAGACAGGAGGATGGCTTCAGCCTAGAAGTTCAAAGCTGCTATGAGTTATGTTTGAGCCACTGCATTCCAGCCTGGGTGACAGAGTGAGATCTTATCTCAAGAAAAAAAAAAAAAAAAGCACAGGTCTGGGCATGAACCAGCAACATAAAATGTGCATGCTCAAACTTAAGGCAGCACGTATGCCACGGATTCCAGCCTATCCCTTGGAGACAGAAGAGCCTCATTTGGACTCCAGTGATTGGTCCAGAAATAGGCCAGAAATTGGTCCAGAAGCTGGGACAAGCTGAATCAGTTTCAGTACTTTTGGAAAAGGGGTGCTATTTCTCTTGAAGTTGCTGACCTGGTAGAATACACACCTGGAACTGCTGGTGGCCATTGTTGCTGGTGTGTGGGGAGAGTCTTCTGGAAAATGAAGCCACACAAAGGAAAGGCAAAACTGAGAGGTAGGGAGAGATTCCTGACAACAGTGTGTGAATGCCTAAGTCTGACAATGTCTGAAATTATAGATTAATAACTTACTTTTTAATTTTTTTAGTTTGTACCTTGTTAGTTACATGAATCAATAAGTTCCTTTTTCTACTTAAGCCAGTTTAAGTTGGGCTTTCTAACATTTGAAACTTGGAGTTCAGAACAATACAAGATATTAATTTTTACTTTTTTTTTGTAGAGTCCCTGAGAGAACACTTTTTAGGATTCCAGATCCAGAAATGGCTTCTTCCCTTCTGAGTAAATGATTTATTTCATAAATACCGTGTATTACACGAACACTTCTGCTTTGTGCCGAAAGTTCAGAACCAAATTTTTTATTCACTTCTAGTCGGTCATTAGGGCTTTCCCACATTGATTCTTTAAATGTACCCACATTTCTCATGTCTCTATCTTATTTTTTCTACTTTTATTATTCTTTGGCCCTGCTTCCATCATGTTTTTTTACTTTATTTTACCTTGCTTCATTTTACCTCTGTAAACTTGTCTAATTTATTTATTTTTTTCTGCAAAGTCAGGATATAAATAAATAAATAGGCCGAATGATGAGAAAATTCTGTAAGATTCTGTTTACATTTCTATTGTCAACTAAGAACATCTGTTTCTTTTGAGAAGATATGTCTTTAGTGCATTACAAACATCACTGCCTGCCCATAAGAGATAATGTGTATAATCTTGCATTTCTTAATAGGCTTGTGGCTTTACTTAATATCTTTGCCAAAAATTATTGTTTTGAGGGGAGAGCACAAGGTCTTATTTAGGTGGTTATATAATTTCTTCTCACAATAAAAATGTAAACAGGACACGAATACATGGATTTGCTGTAAGGGAGCCACCATGTAGGGCTGCCACCCTAAATGACTGGTTTTGGCATTTATTCTGCAGCATCTTAAAGTTTTTTCTGTGCTGTTTTATACATGTGAGATTCTCTGGTCAGGGGATGTCTTCTCCTTATACACTCTTCTTCATAAGGATTCTCCTGGACTACTGTAGTCCAGTCTCCCAGCCTTCTGTTCCTCGGTTTCTATAAAGGTCCATCTCTCCCTTCCATGGGGCGCTCCACACATTGTTGCCGGAAAGATTCCTTAAACTCCCTGACAGGCAGGCAGGCTCAAGTCCCTACTGCATTTCTCTAGCTGCTTCTGATTTCAGAATCACCTGTGATGGGGCCCCGGGATTCTGTCTCTCGCAGTTCCCAGTTCCCATTCTCTTTCTCGGTCACCCCTGTCTCCTTACTGTGTCCACAATAGAGTTTTGCTCATGCTTTTCTCTCACTGCAAGTGTCATCTCTAAAAAGTCCTTCTTCTTTCTTTATTCATCCACATCCTATCATTTCTGAACTTTGAACTCTGTGACATTCTTCCCAGGCATTACACTCTGCACAGATCTTTGTCTACAAACCTTCCTGGAGTGCATGTTCAGATGCGAACATCACGTTACGTTCAATTGCATGTATTTTCCTCTGAATTACACAAACACATTCCTGTTATGTAAATATTTTGCTTCTCAAGAATACATTTAAAGCTTCTTGGGAGAAAATTTTAGACCTTTTTTTTCTTATCCCCAAAATATTTAACACAGTGCTTAATGTATCATATGTATTTAATAAAAGTGAAAAAAGTGAACTAGATGGACTATGAATTAAGAGACCTTAGTATAGTTACAAGTTTGTTTTTGGTTAGCTGTCTGACTCTGGAATACTCACCATTTTACCTTTTCAGTCCTGTAACTTCTCATTTACAATAAGAAAAAAATGAATGTCAAGGGCTCTGCTGAAAGAAAAAATAAATCCCATAGAGGAATGTTTGTAAACGAATAAGGAGATTCTCTTTTTTGTCTTAACAGTGATTGAAAGACAGCTGGTGTTAGGTAGGGCAGTGATCCCCAGTGCCTGGGTTCTGTTCCTGGGCACACACCTCCTCTCAAACTTGCAGGCTCCCTGACCATGAAGCGTGGCCAGGAAACCCTTCTGCTCAATGGAATGTGAGTAGGTCACATGTTCCATGTTCAGACATTTTCCCACGTGCTGGTGGAACAGAGAGCTTGGAGGGTTTGGTGTGGGTGGAGAGAGACACAAAATGTTCTCTTCTTCCAGGGTACACAGCTGGGCTATATTTCCTAGACTGCAGTGCAGTTAGGTGTGACTGTGGAATCGAGTTTTGGCCAATGGAATGTGAACAGAAGTTGCACACCTGGATTCCAGCCTGGTCTAGAAAATCCTCCCACCCATAATCCTCCTTCTCCCTTTACTCACAGGATGGATTAAAACCCCCAAGGACCCAGGGGAGTGTGCAGCCACAAGGTGGAAGTAGCCTAGATTCCAAGGAACATCATGGAACAGAGAGTCCTCACCCCTCCCCACTGTGAGGTCAGTCAGGAACTGAGATTGCAGGGGTTGTTTGTTTCTTTCATAACAGCTAATGTTATTTACCCTAAGCAATTCATGTTTTATGAGTTAACTAGAAACATAAGTGCCTTAGATAAATTTTACTCCAGCTAGCAGGGACAACTTCTTTTACCTACATGACTGCTTTTCTGAACTTTTGCCCAATAATTAGAAGGTTTGAGTCACCTAAAGTAAGGAAAACCCTAGGTTGCAAGCTGCCTGCAGACAGTGATCATGTCTGTCTTATTTCCACTATATCCCCACCACTCATCATAGTTCATGGCATGTGGTAGGTGCTCAGTAAGCACTTTTAGAATGAAACAGTCCCCAGAAGTGACTATGATATAGGTGTGAATTTTCCTGGTCCACTTTGTATCTGTGCCAGGTCGTATATACCCAGGGACTACACATTTATTTCAATACTGCAAGTATTTATGACAAACTATTAGATTGTTAAATATAAAATGTCTGATTTGGAATCAAAAATGTAGTTTATTACATCTCAAACAAGAAGCAGCACAATTAATCCAAGTATACACCTAAACCATCGACACAGTTTTGCCATCTTAACAGTAGCTTGTTTATGTCAGCAGTGAAGAAACCCGGAGAGCGAGTGGCGATGAAATTGCAAAAGGCATTTTCCACGTCTTATTGAGAATTGAATATTTTCCCTTGCTAGAGATGTTCCAAAGCCTGGAAGAAGTGGTAGTCAGTTGGCGCAAGGTCTGGTGAATACGGTGGATGACAGAGAGTTTCCAAGTCCAGCCTCTGTAGTTTGAGCGGCGTTGTTTGTGAAACCCGTGGTTGAGTGTTGTCTTGTGAGAGGATTGACCTATCTCTAGTGACCAGTCTCAGCTGCTTAATTACAAGCATCCTCATCATTTCGTCCAATTGGTTGCAGTAGACATCTGCTGTAATCTATAGGAACCCTATCTTTGTTGACTTAAAGTGAGAAATACTAATATAAATAGAGAATTATTTTAAAAAGTTAAATAATTTTAAAATATTAGGGGGTCATAGCACTCATAGAACTGAGTAGCAATCTGTGCTGTTTCTTGCTCTCCTCGGAAGAAAGTAGTACGTAAAGGCAAAATGTTATTTTCGCAGAAAACCCGCATAAATCGTTATAGCGATTACCTGTTCAGGGGTTGTGCCTGGGGTGGACAGTACCACACAAATAGGCAGCTTCTACTCAGTAGAGAAAAGAGGCTTTGGGCCACCCTCACACTAATTCAATTTTATAAAATCTTCCCCTGGGTCTTGGTCAGTGTGTAGGATATTGGTTTTTAAGCACCTGCGTGATCCTCATTTTGTCCGTCAAAGATTACACTTGCCATGCGGTTAGCCTAGAAGCCTCACACCTGGTTCTTGGTTCACTTAAGCTGTGCTACCAGTGGTTTCCATGGAAATAACAGCAGAAATGGCTCTATGTGTCTGAGGTGTTAGAGCTGCCAGCTGGGCTCTGAGGAGATATGCTTTTTCCCCTGATAACCAGGGCTGATCACCAGGCTGGAAAGAATTGCAGGGCGCCACGACCTCTGCCAGGCCTAAAGCTACAGTCATTCAGATGATTGTGGAAATCTGATATTTTGCCGAACAATTCTGGTAATTAATTGAAAAACCTCTCCACAGAATAGTTACTTAGAGGATAGCATTCATCTCTAGCGAATCGGGTCAAATATTAACCAATATTGGGTCAAATATTAATAGATCTGACATAGGAGTTGGTGAGTGACTTCTATAAATGTGAATTTGTCCAGATTGCTAAAAATTCCCTAATCTTTTATTTAGAGGAGCAGAACACCTGAATAATGTTTATCTTAAGAGTAAACAATAGAAATATTTCATAATACATTGGGAATACGTGTAAGTATCTCTGTTAAACTTTGGAACCCTGTTTAGACTCTGCTGAAAACTTAACTAGGACAATTGGCTAAATTGCCTAATTTCTTATTGCTTTTGTTTCCTAATTTATTAAATAAAGTTTTAATGAAGTGGGGGTAATGAAGACTGAGGTCTACGTTGACAGAAATGGCTATGAAGTTCCTGATAGAGTGTGGATGTTTACTAAAGTATATCAACATATACATGCAACTAACATCGATTGAGCAACTGCTATGAAAGGTCACTGATTGGGCTGTTCTGGAAATATGAACATTCTACTTTGTTTATTATTGAAGTATAACCCATATATGGCCCACCAATTTTCAAACAATTTAATACAATATGATAGATTCTAAAGTTATACTACACACAGTTGTCTTTGATGATTCAGAAGTCACTGTATATTATGTGTAGTATATTATGAAAATCAATTTATAGAATATAATATAGCACCATAAACCTTAAAAATAGGAAAGATTGGATAGACATCCCTCCTTACCCTTTAAAATTATTATTTTAATTTAATTTTAAAAAGTAGTACTTGACAACCTTATCTTTATCACAAAAATAGAGCTCAGGAATGTCATTCTAGTTCTTTGTTCCACTGGCTTAGACTATAAATAGAAGAGAAATTAATGAACTATAAAAACGAATATGATAATATTAATAGGTAAATCTCATTATTGGGAATTTTTGATTAAAGATTTATCAGTGTACTTGGAGGAAAAAACTGTTTCGATCTAATGTTTAAAATGTGTGCATGTGAATTGCAAGTGGGAAGTAGCTATCTACACTCACAGAGAGTAAATATGGATGTTAACTGAGGCCAGCAAATCATCAAGGGCAGAATGTGATCGTATAACCACTCTTAAAAACAGGAAACAAGATATTTTGAGTAGATTTAAGGTTTACTCTAGAATATGGAAATTCCAACCAGAAACACAGTAAAGTTCGTTGATATTTCCCATGCCATTTGATTATCTTACCCTTCATTTGATACCACTTTCCTTTTTTTAATTTCCATGTTAGCAATTATTTTTTATATTCAAGTCACAGTACTCAAGATATTACAGCTTTTGATATTTGAATTTAATATCCTTATATAGGACAACTGCCGAATCCATTAGTTAGCCATCTGGTTGAGGGTGGCTTGCCTGCTATTTCCTTAGTCTTTCAAATTCTTGAAATGTTTTGTACTTATGATCATTTGCATTTCAAATGTGTGCGTGCATGTTCACGTACATACTGACATCTTGCTGTACCAGTTCACTCTTTTAGAGCTGAATGAAATGAAAGGATGACTTCCAAGAAGATTTAGTGATTGAAATGCCAAAGGGATCTCATTGCACAGTTTTGTCCCCAAGTGTATTAGTTTCTTATGGCTGCTGTAACAAATTGCCACAGACTAGGTGACTTAAAGCAAAGCACATTTATTCTCTTATAATTCTGGAGGTCAGAAGACTGGAGTCAGTTTCACTGCCAACCAAGATGTTGACAGGTCTGTCCTCCATCCAGAGGCTCTAAAGGACAATCCTTTTCCTTGTCTTTTCTAGCTACATTCCTTGCATTGCTTGGCCCATGGTTCCTTCATCTCCAAAACCAGTGGCTTCACATCTTCCTTCAGTCTTCATACTGTCCTCTGTCTGGATTGTAGTAAAATACCCCTCTGCCTCCTTCCTATAAAGACCCTTGTGGTTACATTTAGAATCCACTCAAATAGTCCTGGATACTCTCTCCATCTCAATATTCTTAATTTAATCATATCTGCAAAATCCCTTTGGCCATACAAGGTAAGATTCACAGATTTCAGGAGTTAGGACTGGGATATCTTTGGGGACTGTTATTCAGTTGTGCAGGATAGGGTTAACTTAGCAGGCCTAGGTTGCTCAAATCTCTCACATTCTCAATGTCTTCCAGACTGGCCCTTGGCCTGCCACCTGAGAGATGACCTCTGAGTCTTTGGAGTATCCTACCTGATAGGTTTCTTTGTATACCTGAAATCTTGGGCCACAACAGATGATTTGTGCTACCAATACGATTTATGGTGAATACCTGTTTTGTACGCTTGAGGCTGTGGGCTACACTATTGATTTGATCTCTTGGTGGTGGGGGGCTGAAGATTGAGTAGCTAAGATCAGTCACAAAGGTACTGCATGCCTATGTGACTGACCCCTAATGAAATCTCTGGACACCAAGGCTCAGGTGAGCTTGCCTGGTTGACAACACTTAGCACATGGCACGTGTTGTTACACGTTGTTAGTGAGAGAATTATGCACTTTCCATGTAATTCCACTGGGAGAGGACAACTGGAAGCTTGTGTCTCGCTTCTCCAGACTCCACCTAATGTGTCTTTTCTCTTTGCTACTTTTAATCTGTATCTTTTCACTGTAATAAACTGTTAACTGTGTTTATAATAGCTTTTCTGAGTCCTGTGAGTCTTTCTATTGTGTCATTGAACCTGGAGGTGGTCTTTGGGACCCACAACACATCAGTCTGCCATGCCAAGTTAGTGTATTAACATAGAATTGAGGATGCCATTCGAATGAGAGGTGTCTGTGTGTATACAACATGTTGTGCAAATACAACATATATAACAGAAAAGGCCATCTTTGGTAAAATATTAATCTTAATTAAAAATCAAAGCATTGCTAGTATAAATAAACAAATTACTGAGAGCCATGGAAATCAGATGCTGTATCACGATTGCATTGAAAAGAATGGAAAGGCAGGGAAAACATTTTAGTTCTATACACAAATTTCTAAGCCCAAACCTTAGAAATATACACATAAATACCATGCATGTTTCCAAAGCTTAAAAACAAAATATATTCCTATATGCCTTTGAGAAATAGCAGAAAATCAGTGCATTTAATTTATTGTGCTTTCATTGCCAATTCACCCAAATCTAGAGCAAAAGTAAGGAATAAAAGGACATGAATTAGTCTACATTTTTCTTTGTGAGAACAAACATCATCTGATGAGCTGAGAAAAAAAACTATGTCAGAAAATTATTTCCTTTCTTTCGCAAGAAAATAGTGTTTAGTAAAGTGTTTGAGCTAATAAGTCAGACCCTGATGGGATCTGAATTTTGGTAGAATGTTACTAAATACAGAAAAGGGAAGAGTTACTGTTACTCTGGAGTGAAAATGAATTCAACAAGATGGGTGTTTGTATCAAGCATTTCTCATTTTAACACTTCTTACTCCCAAATCTTCAGTGAAATTATGTCAGTAGTTTTTTTTTTTTTTTCTGTGTGTGCGTGTTTAGTGGAAACTGGTTAGTGGCTGGACCTCATGATATATACCTAATTAAATTAAGGTAGTGCTAAGCAACCCATGTGTATGAGAACAAGGAAACAGCAGGGCCTTAGACAATAATTCCAAGGAACACGGAGAAATCATAGAATCGACTCAACTATCACAGAACTATAGAAATATGACTTGTCGAGTTTTCTCAGTTGTTTTTAGGAGGCTTTGGCTGTCATCTGGGGTGTAGTACTTGCATGGAATTTTTGCACTAGATGAACCAGATGAACCCTAGATTGAGCCAGAGATGCATCCTCACTCCGACTGCCAAATCGCTGGATGCATGATGTGAGGGAACTGGGTCTGCTGTGCTGAGACGAGGTGCACCTGTGAGCCCCACCGCAGTTTTCTGAGAAGTTGAGCGAGTTATGATGAGTTCTGTTCTGTAGATTCCATGAGATGGTCTGCTGGACTCTGAATGCTTTTCATAGAGAATCGTGAATACTCAATGTTCTGCAATGCTACTTTTTGAAGCCCAAGACAAAATTATCTTGGGAAAATTTTCTCATGGAGACACCAAGGCAGACGGATGCCAGGAGCTACTGTTTGACTTAGCCTTAACTGACACTCAATCTCCTTTGAAAAATAAAAGAGTCTTGGAAGGGCCTTGGCAGACATGCTTTGGCTGATTCAGGGCTAGGGCCATCGGTTTTGAATTCTGATAATGTTATGTTGTACAACTCCAGGGAGTGGCTATGAATTCCGCCTCTGTCACTTGAAAGAACTTACTTCTCCCTGCCCTGGTTTCCTGACTAGGAAAATGGAGATGGCACCAATAAATACTTAATAGGGCTATTATGAGGCTTAAATGATGCAATACATGTAAAGTGTAATTAATTGTTTCTGTTATATAGCAAGCTCTTATTATTAACTGCTTCATGTGATGAAACAGAATTTCTGAAGGACCAAACTGCTCGTAAATAGTTGATACCCCCTTCCAGAAGCTGGAGGCCTCAGAGAGGAAAAGATAATTCTGAGTTATTAAAATATGCCTCTGAGATACATAGCATGGTGGAACATGGGAGGCTTTGGGGATGGAGAAGCATCAGTAATAAAAGAAAGTCTGTTGGGTCTCATATTAGGGATTATATGTGGCTTCATGTCTGCCAGGCTCTGTTTCTATGGCAGAAAGTCTGACAATATTTAAACCAATACTCAGTAAGCTAGAAGTTTCAGGGACACTTTTTGGTCAATTCCTGACCACGTACTAGGAGAAAATACTTCATACATGCGTGCGTTTGAAAGACTTTTGCAGCAAATGGTACCAGAAGATACTACGGAATGTCATTTGGGAAAATTAGACTTTGCTAGAACATACTTCTGGGGTGTGAAAAGCTTATAGCTACATTTATTGGAGAAGCACAAGTTCATGGCAACCCTTAAATCCTTGATATTAATGAAAGTAATTTCAGAATAGCAAAAAAGAGGCAAATAGACTGTCAGGGGTAAGACAGAACAGTAGGCTTGTGACTTGATCCGCTGAAATAGACCTGGGAGCTGGAAGTGAGTCTCAGGGTGAGGTCTGAGCAGTGTTCTCCAGATCTGTGCAGATGCCCACGTCAGTCCAGGGCCTTGGTTTGGGACCAAACTCTTCAATTGGTCCCAGCAAGGAGACCCTGGTCACAAAAAAAAGAGCTGGGACCACTTGCAAACTCACTCCTGATGGCTAGCAGGGTGCAGTATGTAGGGTAGGTTGAGGGGGCAATAATGTGGAAGGGAGGGGATTCATCTCAAAGCAGCATTTGGTAAACTGTTGTTATTTAGATGGCATGATTATTGGGAGGGACTTTGGTAGAGACTGGGACTTTGGGATTTTGAGATGCTGCTGCTTCCTCTCTCACCCCAAACCATTCCTTTGCACACAGCCTCTGCTTACAAGCGAGTGGAGTTTAACGTGGAATTCAGGAGAAAGGTGAGGGGTTGGTTGTGCTTCGTGCCTAGATTGATGCGGTTAGATTGATGAGGAAGAATCTGCAGCAGTCACGGGAAGGACTCTCTGTTCTACGTGGCCAAGAACTGGGATCTGGGTCTAGGATAACTAGATTCCCAAGGAACAGGAATCCCACAGTCCATACTTGGGATCCAATAATAATGATGAATAACATAGCATCTAACGTGAGAATATCATATTCCATGTATTTGAGATTCACTGTTTATATTAATTCAATCCTCATAATGAATGAATGAGAAATTATTTCCGTGTTTACTAATTGCACACCAAAGAGGGAGTAATTTGAATTCTGTGTCTTTCCCAGTATGATAAACTAACTACTCAAAAAGCGTAGTTTTCAACCAGTGCGGACATACGCTGAGTAGTTCACAGAAGTTTCCATAGATTGCAGCTGTGATTTTTTCTGAGGGAGCATTGTCCTTACTCGTACCATCCTTTTGGCATTTAGTCACGGATTTGCCCTGTGGCTCCTGCTGCCTTGAGATTTCTGTCTGTGAGTCTTTCCCTTTAGTGAGACAGCGCTCTTCTTCAGGGTGGGCACGGGCTTCTGCGAGGCACAGAGTGCCCAGCCCAATGACATCGCATAAAGTTCTTACTAAATATTTGGTGATTTTTTTCTGTCATAGTGTGAGATGAAACCATCTTCAACGTTATCCTGTAAATTTCATTTAGATAACACAATTTAAAAATTTGTATCCCATGTGTGATTTTTCTGTAATTTCTTTTTACTGGTGTGCGGTAGGTACTTACCTAATTTTTTAAAAAGCACATGTACACAGATATGAAATCCCTGATGTCGAGATTTACATATTTCTCCTGGTGATAATATTGTTTTGTAAAAGGAGTAAGTAAAAATCCTCAGTTGTTGGTTAGTGTCAAGGGAATAGGTTATCCGAGTGGCCCTTGGATTTCTAGTTTGTTAGATATTGACAGGCTCAGGGGTACAAGTGAAGGACGTCTGAAGAGGATTTCAAGAGTGCTTCCGCTGCGTTTGAGACGTTATGGGAAAGCTATTTGCAAACAGGATCCAATGACATCAAATGGGGGATTCACAGTCTAAATTGAAAGACTTTCCAGATTTTAGCAACTTTCTTAGTCCTCCTCATTTCTCAGTGATAGTATTTATTTTCTCTCTTCTGTTAGAAGTAATATAGTTAACTACTTGTACAGTTAATAAATTAGAAAAACTTTCTTCCCCCTTCCCGCTTTCATTCTTTCCTTCTTCTACTAAGTCAGGGAAAGAGGACAGAATGAGAAATTTTAGATATAACATGACTTTTTTTTTTAAAAGAAAATTGCATACTTGAAAACACGAACAAAAGTAAATGATTCCCCTCAACATCAAACATTGATCATTTCTACCACGACAAATAGATAACTAGAAGAATTCTGCCTTTGACAAAATGTTTTTACGTATTTGACATGAAGGAAAATACTGATTTTATTTAAACTTCCAGAACACTGTTTCACTTGAGAGCATTAGTTTCTAAGACTGTGGTAGAACGCAGAAGCAGAAAGACTGTGAGATCTTTTTTCTCCTTACCCATCATATTCTTAACAATTTTATCTTTTTCACACAGCTCTGCACATTCTCTCTCTCTCAGATGGTTCCTCCAGACTTCTTAACACTTACAGAACACTTGCAAGACTAAAAATTTTCCCAACTAAACCATGCATTAAAATTTTTTCACAGGTGAGAATAAAACTATTCTCATTAAATGTAATGAATATTTAATATATCATAGAGTTCCAGGGAGTTTTCTTTTTTTTTTAAACAAAGACTCTTAATAATTGCTGACTGTCAGCTTTAGTATTTTCTCTGCTTCACCCAGTTTATTAGAGCTGTTTCAGAGAGTGAGAGAAATAAAACGTTCTTTTTCACTCCTTCATTTTCTAAAAATAAGAGGACCAGCTGATCAATTAAAACAAAAATCAAAGAGAAACAAAAAAACCCCTGTGAATAGTCATGATAAAGTCATCAAAAATAAATAAGGGAAAACGTGAAAAAAAACTTTTATAAAATTTTGCATAAAAGAAAAAAAAGAAAAAGATTCTAAACCACTGAAAAATTATACATGCTGTTAAAATAGCACCAGTGATATTACTACCTGATTTTCTCTTTGTTCCTGAGAGTTTGTTTTTCAAGGTGGTTGGGGTAGCTTTAAGAAGTGTCACTTGTCTCAGCTGGGTTTTTTTTTTTTTTTTTGAGACAGAGTCTCACTCTGTTGCCCTGGCTAGAGTGAGTGCCGTGGCGTCAGCCCAGCTCACAGCAACCTCAAACTCCTGGGCTCAAGTAATCTTCCTGCCTCAGCCTCCCGAGTAGCTGGGACTACAGGCATGCGCCACCATGCCTGGCTAATTTTTTCTATATATATATTTTAGTTGGCCAGATAATTTCTTTCTATTTTTAGTAGAGACGGGGTCTTGCTCTTGCTGAGGCTGGTCTCAAACTCCTGACCTCGAGCAATCCACCTGCCTTGGCTTCCCAGAGTGCTAGGATTACAGGCGTGAGCCACTGCACCCAGCCTCAGCTGAGGTCTTAAACTCATTCCAAAGGGCCACTAGGTGTGGTGGTGACCATAATCAATGTTAAAAAAATCTTTCATTAAGATTTCAAAAGTTCTTGATGTTCACTGAGATGACTTTTCATAAAATATCAACACTTTTCTTAAAAATATTTCTACAAAATAATTTGTAAAATACAGAGAAATAGAAAGAATGAAAGAAGAGTAAAATGAATCTCTCATATGCATCATATAGATTTTTTATTTTTTATTGTGTAAGCCTGCATCATATAGATTTAACAATTTATTGGTATTTATTAATATCTTACTACATTTATTCCACATTTTAAATTTATGCAACTTTTTTACCCCTAGTTTTATTTTTATTTTTTTATTGAGGTATAATTTATATACAATAAAATTCTTCAATGTAAGGTGGATAATTTCATGAGATTGGACAAATGTGTACAACCAGGTAACAAGCACCAAAATCATGATAGAGGATGCTCTATCACCCTAAAACGTTCTCAAAGCCATTTGTAGTCAATTCATTTCTTCTACCAAAGCCCCAGTAAACCACTGATTTACTTTCTCTATAGTTTTGTCTTTTCTAGAATTTCATATAAATGGAATCATGAAGTATGTAATATTTTGTATGTGGCTTTTTTTCACTTAACATAATACTTTTGAGATTCATATATGTTGTTAAACATACCAATATTTTTTTCTTTTTACTTGTGAGTAGGTTTAATTTGCTCTTCTTTTGCTAGTTATTTTAGAGATGAAAGTTTAGATCGATTTGAAACCTTTGTGCCCTTCTAACATAAGCATTTAATATTATATTTGCCCTCTAAATATTGATTTTGTTGCATATCACAACAAACTCTAGTTAAAATATTTTCTAATTTATTTTTGTGTTTGTTTCTGAACTATGGGTTGTTTAATTTTCAGATATTTGAAGCTTTTCTAAATGTTTTATTTTTGTTAACTTATTTTTATTTTTATTTATTTACTTTTTTTTTGCAAAGCTGGTCAAGCATGGTTGTGAGGGGAGACAAGGTTAATCAGCTTAACAATAACCCACAACCTTCAGACTAACTTTAACTTTTACTTTAATTCTGTTGTGGTCAGCAAATATACTCTATAAGATTTAAATGTTTTGAAATCTATTGAGATTTGTTTTAAGGGCTAGTGTATGATCCTTGTTGGTGAACGTTCTATCTACACTTCACAAGAATTGTGCATTCTGTAGCTGTTGGGTGTGGTTTTCTAAAAATGTCAATTAGATGAAGACAGCTGCTAGTATCATTCAGGTCTTCTATATTTGTACAGATATTTTTGTACAGTTTGTCTATAAATTACTGAAAAGAATGTATTAGATTCATAGTAATTTGTATTTGTCTGTTTCTTCTTTATTTCTGTTACTTCTTCATATATTTTGAATCTTGTCAGGTACATAGATATTTATAATTGATATATCTTCCTGATATATTGAACCTTTTGTCATTGTCCATAGCAATATTTCTTGTTTTGATTTCTGTTTTGTCTGATTTATTATAGCACTCCAGCTCCCTTATCCTTTCTTTTTGTATGGCATATCTTTTTCTAGTTTTTTGCTTTTAGTGTGTTTGAATTTTTGTATTTAAAGTGCATCTTTATAGATAACATATAATTGGGTTTTGCTTTTATAGCTAGTGTGGCTTTATTTATTTATTTTTTTTACATATTTATCTTTTGACTGGAGTACCTGTCAAATTTACATTTAATATAATTACTGATATGGTGTCTTAAATCTGCCATTTTTACTGTTTCTTTTACTTTTTTTGGTCCTCTATTCTTCCTTTTCTGTTTTTTTGTGGTCATCAGTTATTTTTTAGTATTCTATTTAATTTCTTGGTTGGGTTTTTGGCCATGTCTCTCAGTATTTATCATTGTAGTGGTTGTTGTAGGGTTTGCAATGTACACATTTAAATTCATCCCAATCAATTCACAGTTAATATTTGAATTACTCTGGGTAAAATATAGCAATGTTAAAATAGTCTATTTTACTTGCTAACTTCCAGACTATTTTTATCATATATAGTTCATGTACGCATGTTATAAACCAACTAATATGGTTTATTATTTTTACTTCAATCATATTTCTTTCAAAGGAACTAAGTGAAAAAGGAAATGTCTATCTATCTACCCATCTACTAGTTCTTTCATATTTATCACATATTTATTTCTCAGGCTTTTCCTTTTCATTCTGTTGGTCTGAGTAGTTGCAATTTAATAACATTATCCTTCCAACTTCTAGTGAACTCTTTTCTATTCTCTTAGGGATGAATCTACTAAATTTTTGTTTACTTGAAAATGTCTTTATTTTTATTTTAATTTGAATAATATAATAGTTTTGCTGCATATCAAATTCTTGACTGATAATTTTTCCTTCAGCACTTTGATATTCCATTTTAACTTCTTCTGGCTCCCATAGTTTCTGATAAGAAATTTGTCGTTAATATTATTGTGGCTTTCCTGTATGTAATATTAAATATTTAAATATTTTCTCTTTATCTTTGGATTTCAGAAATTTGGCTATATTGTGTCTAGTGGTGATTTTCTGTTTGTTTATTTGAATTCATTGAGATTCTTGGACCTATCAATTAATATTTTCAACAAATTTGGAAAGTTTTCAAGCATTATTAAAAAAAATTTTTCTTTCCTTTTTCTCTTTCCTTACACCTAATTTAGACCACTTCATATATTTCTGAGAGTTTTTTGATGCATTGTTACTTTTTTATTCAATGTATTTTCTCTATCTTTTTCAGGTAGGACAATTTCTATGGCTCCATCTTCAATTACATTAATTATTTTTCTTTAATTTTCTGTCTGCTTTTCAGCCCTTTTAGCCATTTTAAATTTCAGCTCTATAATATCCTTTTGAAAAAAATTTTTTTTGCTTTTCTGTTGAGATCTCCTATCAAATATTGCTAGCAAATTGTCTTTTAATCCAGCATATTTTCTATTAATTTTTGAACATATTTATAGTTGCTTCTTTGTTTTCTTTACCTGATAAATTCAATATCTGGCTCAAATTGGAGTCGGTTTCTATAGATTGCCACTTTTCCTGAGTATAGATCACAGTCTTCTATTTCTTTACATGTCTAGTAATTTGGGGGTATTATTGGGTTTTTGTACTAGTAGGTAGTGGGCTTGCCTGGATTGAAACTGCAGTATTTGCTCTACATACAGCTGTTATCTGCTTTCAAAGCTTCCAAAGGCAGCCTTTTTACCTGTCCCCTGTGGCTATTCCCATATCTGCAAAACTTTTTTAGCCATCCAAGGATTTTGGCACAGATATGTCTCACCCTCTCTTTGCTCCTGCTTGTGTGCCTTCTCTGCCCCCCTCTCCCCGCCCCCCGCAATCTTTATAATATCTGCCTACTTTAGGCTCTGTTCTCTGGCTCTGCAGATCTGGGCAGCTTCAGCTTCGTTCAGCTTAAGCTGCATATAGTTGGGAAATGCCCTCCCTTTAGAAAAGTATCAAATTCAGAACCTTGATTTTGTTTAAATTTCAAAACTAAAAATTTCTCTGGTTTCTGACTAATTTTTCACCAGGGCCTTTTACCTAATTTAGTTGCCAACCATGAATTTGGACAGTTTTTGCTCAGAGTTTTGGTCTTATCCCTTCCGAGGCTCTAGGACTGCTCTTTCCTTCTTTAAATTTCTGGTTGCTTTCCAAGTGTGAACTCCACCTCGGGCACCTTCAGCCAACAAGGCTGTTATTTTCCCCATGGCAGTTGGTAACCGTACCCACCATTGGTGTTGGTCAGAGCCATAGGTAGAATAGCCACAAACTTAAAATTCTTAACTTTTCTAGTTGCAAGTTTTAAAAATTAAAACTTTTCTCTTGGTTTTGTTTGTGTTTGGGTGCTTTCCGTGTTCTTTTAATCATCTTAATCTAAACTTCATCCAGTATTTTGTGAAGGTCCTCGTGATCATTTTACTCTTCTTTCATTACTGAAGGTGACCCACATCTTTATAAAAATATTTACAAATAAATTATAGACATCATATTATATTATATTAAATATTTTATATGTGGCCTGTGAAAATAAGGAAATTTTCTACAGTATTCACCATAACATTATCACATTTAACAAAATTAACAATGAATCTTTATTGTCTTTTAAAATCTGGTTCACTTTCAGATTCTACAATTGTTCCCAAAATGTCTTTTACATTGAACCAGAATTCAAAAAGGTCTGCAGACTCTGGTTGTTTTATCTTTTATGTCTCCTTTAATTTGCAATTGTTTCCTTCCTGCTTCTCTTTTTTTAAATGATAGTGACTTATCGAAATAGGTTTGTTTCTCTGTGAAGTGTCCCGTATTCTGCACTTGTCTGATATTGTTTAACCTGTTCTTCTATCTCTTGTGTTTCCTATGAACTTGAAGTTAGAACTATAGCTTTGATTAAAAATCAAGTTAAACATTCTTGGTAAAAATTCATGCCAGGTGATGCTACAAAATTCATGATTCATTCTATTAGGATACACATGGTGTCTGGTTGATCTGCTATTAGACAGATTAGGGGGTTCAGGTGGTATTCAGTCTTGTTCCTTCTAGGTTTTTCTCTTTAGGAGATTAGAAAACTTGGGAATCACTATCCCACCTAGATCCAATGTTTTCATGTTAGAATCATATTTCTCCCTCTAGCTCTCTTAATTCATGCTATGGTCAAAATAAGAACTGACACTCAAATTCTTTCTAGCTGCGACTGAATCCACAACATTAAAAAAAAGAATCTGAATTGAAACAGATTACCTCGGTCAGTCATCTAAGGTGTGTATCAACATACTTTCAAGTATACACAGGTGTCTATATTCCTATCTCTTCTGTAACTATGCTTTATTAAGTCTCTGGCTTCTAAATAAGCAGTCATTGTTTGCTTAATATATACAACTACAAAGAAAAAATTCCAGGCCATTAAAAATCCCCATTTAGGACTAGAGTTACTGATATTGATTCTGTTGACCTAGTATTCATTTTGTGTTAGATTGATGAATCACAGAAAACTTCTTTTTTATGTTATGCAGCTCAAGTCAGTTCCTGTATATTAAATTATATCAGCTTGATTAAATTTGCTTTTATCTATCTCAACTGGCAGTCATTTCCATGGGCAAAATAAAGACCTTTGAATTATCCTCTTATTTGATTAGGACATGCTGTATTTTTAAAACCTTTTTCTCTCTCTTTTCTGGATCAAGATTTAGTCATCTTAATTAGAAGTGGTAAGCCCTACAGCCAAATTTTATATCAGGCAAGAGCCCCAGTTTTTGCAAAGGCCATGGACATTGGTGTGAGGAGGCCTTCCTTGATTACCACTCACTGTGGCAGAAGGAAGCAGAGCAGTTACTGTTGTACAGTAATTTGATGCTGTTTTATTAAACATGGTCTTTCATCTGGGTAAGGAGTTCTGGGATTCATGAGGACGTCCGCTTCCTGTGAAATACTATCCCACTTAAGCAGAATAATTCACTATCTATAGTCATATTATAAAAACATAAAAGAATAAAGATGAACTAAAATCTGAAAAGAGAATAAAGAGTAAGAATCACTTAATTTACATCCTTTAAAAAATTACGATACTATTATTTTACAAGTTAGAAATACTTTTCTTCTTTCTTACCTGAGTTAATGTTCTTTTTTTACATCAGGTATTTTGACATGTTAGACTAGGGAAGAGAAATTAAAACTTTGATTATTGGTCTCCAAAAGTTTAGAGTTTAAATCATTCAAAAACATCAAATTGTATAAAGAGTTGCTTATTTCTAAGTAGTGTGTGGCTTTTGGCAGACATTATTTGCTGTTTAAAATAAAGTTTACTTTCTCTGCTCTGTAGGTTTTCTGGAGAAATGGCATTTTGGGTATTTGAGAGAACTTATATAAAGGAAATGTTTTTATGTCATGCTTTCTACATAAAAAAAAGTACCATATAAACATGATGTTTTTCTCATAGTACTTCTTTTAATAGCAACTATTATATTGTTTCCCCCAAAGGGAAATGAAAAATTAAATTGCAGATAAATGAAATATTTTTTTTCTAAAATCAGATAAAGACTTCAATTCAATGTTCGTTTTATTCTTCATACCTGAGTAGTCCTTTATTCCTTCAGATCAGAGAATTTGTATCAATTTTATGATTTCTGTAATGTTTTTGCATGCATTTTTATGTTTATGTGTCTATGTTTTCATATGTATGTAAGTAATACAATTGCTCCATGGCATTTAAGGCATAACAAAAGCCACATCCACTTATTTTTCTGATTTTGTCCCAGGCCCCACTTAACCACAGTGTTTTCAATGCTCAGAGCCCCGTTCTTCTCCCCAGCCTCTGCGATCCCCACGTTAGAAGGAGGAAGACCTCAGTGTGGATCAGAGGTTCCGCTTTCAGACTTCCCTGGCGACCTCCAGTGGATTGTTTTGATGAAGGGTGAGGCAGTGGCTCTTACGACTTTAGCCAATTCCACCCCAACCAGTTGTCCGTTCCCAGATGGGTGTGTAGGCTTTTTCTTTACCCCTTCCCAGAAGGTAACATTGGAGATGACTGTCAGGAAACCTAGTTTTTTGTTGGATCGAGAGAGTCTCTCTTCCCAGAGCTCTCTTGTTTTTCCCAGACCCCCAGTGAAACTTCAGATTTCACATCCATTGTGCGGGATTCTTTTCATGGGTACCATGAAGTATCTGCCAAGACATGTCCATCGTCTTCATAAGCAAAGCAAAAAGGAGTACTTCTGCTTCTTTAGAAGTTGGTTCATGTCTTTGAAGTATGCTGCTGTTGTGCTTGGGCACAGCAAAGATCTTTTCCATTTTTCTAGAGATTTAAACCCTCACTGTCCGGTTGTGGTGTCTGCGTGTGGCCACCACATTGTCTGCAGACCAAGGAACACACCCGAGTAGCCAGAGGCAAGACACGGTCCCTCCCCTCAGCAGCCAGTTCTGAGTATTCTCCAAAACTGTGAAATAGTCATGACCCTCTTCTCAAAATCATCTCGCAACAGCTCTAGAAGCTATAATAATGTTGGAGACTATTATGCTTAAAAGGATTCTTAGCAATCTGGAGGGAGATTCCTATTCTCTAACATAATACTTTGCTCCAAACATGCTACACCTTTATTTAAAAAAAAACAAAAAAAACCAAACATAGCAAATCTGGCTTGATGTTTGCTCATCGGAGTTGTCACAAAATTCAACCTCAGTCATTTGGGGCCCACTTCTTTCTACTCCCTCAGGATAATAAAGGATCCATGGAACTTGCTTAATTTAGAGCAGGGTTTCTCAATCTTGACACTACTGACATTTTAGACTGGATAATTCTTTGTTGCGAGGGGTTGTCCTGTGCCTTAGAGGGTGTTTAGTAGCATCCTCGGACTCTGCCCGCCAGATGCCAGAAGTACCATCTGGGTGCTTATACGGGAAAAGTAGAACCCTCTTCCCCTACCTGGGACAACCAAAATTGTCTCCAGGCATTTGCCAAATATGCTACCGTGGGGAATTGTTCCCGGTTGAGAACCACTGCTCTAGCACAAGTGGGAAGTTCCAGTTTTAGTTGTCATGGCTGCTCTTGGCATTTGTCTCTGACAATGTCTGATCATCGTTGTCTGAAGGCTGGTGCCTCCACTTCCCTTTTGCCGAGTCAGGAGGCTCTTTGTCAAGGCTCTCAGGCCACAGTACTTACTGCCTAAACCCTTCAGGCACACATGAAATGATCCTTCTTAGTTTCTCTATTTCTATTTTTATTTTTAATTTTTACATGTTCAGAGAAACTTCTCTAGTAACGAACTACAGAAATGATTCCTGAAAGTATAGTCTTGAAATGATCCTCCTTAGAGCTCTCGTGAGCCCTGAAAATGCTGTGACACAGGGAAGAGTCCTTCTTTGGAGACTCTGTACCCAGCGTTTGGGGACCCAGCTCTTTCTGAGTTCAGATCTTCTCTGTGTCCTTCAATTCTATAGCTCTCCTCATCTCAGAAACTCTCAAACAATGCTGTTATGAAACTAGCTTGGAGAACAGTTCTTAATTAGCTGGGAAAGTAGAACCACATTTCCAGGATACAAAACCCTGGTTGCCAATACTCAATATGGAAAACCTGTGATTTACTGATCCTCTTTTTCTAGCTTATTTATTTATTTTTTTTATGAATGTTACTGTTCTCTAATCCCCCTCCCTTCCTGTATTCTTTCTCATTTGCTGCTTAACTCATTTTTAAAATTCTGTTTTTCCTTCTATTTCTTCTTCAAAAACAGCAGTTACAGGAAGATAAAATTTAGGGAAAAGAGTGGGAACCACACTTATCCTACGTCTCTGTTGATTCAGAGGAGCGTTGAGACGGAGATTGGAAGTTACACCCATTTTCCTGGCAGGAAAAAAGGTTGTATGTGTTTGTATAATACCCTCAAACCATTCATTTGTATAGCACAAAAGGTAATATTTGAAAAAATTACAATGCCAGTGAAATGGTCTGCTTCTTTCTTTCTTCCTTCTTTCAGATTCATTTCATCTCTTTCCTGTAGTTGGCAGCAAACATTGTTTGAACCTTGAAGTCAAGAGCTTTGGCTTCTCTCCAAGGGTGAGGGAGCGTGCTAAGGAGAGGGATACACAGCTTAGTGGAAATATTTTGCCGCGGCAGGGGTGGCTGCTATCCTCTCTTGGAACATTAAAAAAAATAACTTTTAAATCAACCTGAAGGTTGGGGCAGCATTGAGATTCATCCATAAATTTGGGATGGAAAAATTCCTGGCAGAGTTTCCAAGGCTGGAAAATCACTAATTTTCCTTTTTCTTACCCACAGAAGGTCAGGAGGCTTATTTAGCCCCTGGATAATATAGTGGCCACATTCTCAGCCATTTCCCAAATCTGTCCATATTCCAGGTAAACTTTCTGCACTAGTCTCTACCCTCTGAGCTGCCCCCCAAGACACTCCCCATCGTGCCTCTGAAGTTCACTGGGGAGGTTGCACGGGCCTGCGTTCTGACTCTCTCCTCTCCCTTGTGCCAGACAGAGGGCACTCGGGCATTCTCCGTGGTCACTGAGGGCCTCACTGCTGAAAGGGTGAGTGCTTCAGACCTAATTTTTCCAAGGGCAAGCCCTGGTGATGAACTCAGTTCTCCACATTGGGTGAAAAAGGTTATGGGCCCTGAGCCAGCCTCTACTCCAAATTTGACAAATGCTCAGCCATTTGAAGTGTTCTGCATCAGGGAAAAATGCCTCATAGCTCACCTTCCATAGTCCTTGCTTTTTGTTCAGTTCATTTGGATCCTTCTTAGTAATCTGGCACACCTCAAGGAAAAGTCGTAGATATTTCTACCCTACTGAGACATCTGCTCTGAATTGTGTGCCTCCGAATATTCAAATCTGGCTTTATTGGAGTCCCTAACCTTCTCACCACCTGACCAACGCTAGAAGGTAACCCTCTGAAGGGCGCTTTGATGTACCATTTTTATAGTTGTCTAGGCTCATCTTGATTGATGCTAAACAACTGCCCAAACTGTAACCTAATTTGTACCCAAATTCATAAGTCAATAGGATCCCAGATGATGTTGCCTTATGTAACAGCATTTTAAACTAACTTACAATATACTTAGATGTGCAAAGAAATATAGCCACCTAACAATTTTTAGTAAAAATATTCCAGGTATGCTGGAATGAAGGTATAAATGGTAACATAATGAACATCACCAAACCTAAGAAATGAAATACATCCATCCTTACAGCCCCCTTTCTCCCTGGTCTCATTTCATTGTTCTCTCTGCCCTCATTAGGTGACTGCTTACTCTGAATTTTGACTTTCTCATTCCACATAATTTTTTATGTTTTTACTTTGCATTTATAGAGTATGAGAGGCAGTCAAGTATAGTGGTTAAGAGCATAGACTCTAGAATCAGACTGCCACATTCTTTATACATACTTGGGATAAAGTATGCATAAATCTGCAAAATGGGGGTAAGGACAGTACCAACCTCTTAACATAACACATAAAATCTCAGGATAGCACCTGGTGCATAGGAACCCTTGTAGTAAATGTTTGCAATTATTAATATCTTAAACAATACTTTGCATGTTTTTAAACTTTATATAAGTGACATCATACTACATTTATGTATCCTTTTGTAACTTTCATTATTTGCTTAATATTATGTTTGTGACATTTGTCTATGTTGATATGTATAACTTTATTTTATGGGATTTGATTGTGTGATTTTACCCCAACTTATTTATCCGTTCTCCTGTTGAAGGACATTGGGGTCACTATCAGTCTTTTTGTGACAACAGACAATCCTACTATGAAGGCTTTTTATGTTTTTCATTGTGCTCAGGAGCAAGAGTTTTTCTAGGGTTTGTACACAAAAATGGAATTTGTGAGGCTTAAGTTTGTGTATTAATTAATGAATAAATTTCTTCACAATCCAACCTTCCATCCTCATTCTTCCCAAGAAACACATTAATTGCTCTGTGTAGAGGAGAAACTTAAGGTTAATAACCCAGTCTGTCTTGATTTTAATGGTCTAATTTGGATGACTCTTAGGGTAGATGGTAAGTTTTCACATTTTGCCTCTTTCCCTGTCCCTTGCTAAGGTGACGTCTAGGGCTTAATGGGGGCAGGTGGGAAGGGCAGGACACCCTCATTCTACCATGGGGCCTCGCTGACTGCCCGGCCTTCCCTCTGGGCTCCCATTCACTGCTGGACATTGTGGTCCTGATTGTTTTTACTGGCCATGAAGCCATTTTATCCTAATCTCGGACCTCTGTTACTTCCCCAGAAGTTTCAGTTACTCTGCAGTCCCCACCCTGCAATCAAGACAAATGGAGACTTATGGACTTTTGCAGGAGCTGGACAGACTGCAGGAGAGATGTGAGTGCTACCCCCAGCCCGTGAAGCACCCCTTGCCTGGGCTGCAGTGTCGCCCCTGCACCAGGCTGGCTGGGGCCGCCCAGGGCCATCTCCTGGCTCTCACCCCCCAGCCCCCATACACACACCAGCCAGACCCGGCAGGCACGCCATGACCTCACTTGGTATTCTCTGGCTTCTTCTAACTCTCCGGATGCTTTTATTATGCCTCCCATTGGGGTTCCATTCCAAGAGAGGGACAATACTCATATTTGATTTCCCAACTCTGTCTCTTTCTCTTACTCAGGACCTTCATGTGGGCAAAGAAAGGCCATAATTTCTCATCCTTTCGCCCTTTGGAAGGGACTTCCCCTACAGCTTGTCTTCTCTCAGTCTGATGTGCACATGGCTTGCCCCCTTCCCTTCAGCCAGAAGAGCTGGCAGGGTGCAGGGAGACAGAAACCAGTTTAAGGTTAAGAGTACAAAAATGAGTTAGTCACGACATCGCACCTGCTATGCAAATGCCAGAATATACTTGTTAACTGCGCAAGGGTACTGCTGACAACAATGGGACAGAAAATCTAAACCTGGATTCTGATGGGAAGTCAGAATATGTGCTTGGTGCAGCTCCTATTTATGGTGGGGCAGTCAGAAACTTTTTGAAAGAGAACTGCTGAGGCTAGAAACCTGTCTTCATTGGGTAATTATTATATACAACGAGGAGTGCTTCTAGCGGCCAGACATCCCCCATCTAGAGGTACGTGTGCCGCACAGCACAGCGTCAGAGATTAGCAGAGGCAATGGAAGAGTGGGTGTTGCCACCGTCAGGGTGGCTGCCAGCGGAAGCCAAATGCATGGTGGGGCAAAGGGGCAGGTCCCGTCCTTCATGTGGCCCGCAGAGACCGCCCCCACCCACCTGCCCCACGAGCCACCAACTTAGACAGCAGTGCTGCTTGAGACAGAACTTTGCTCTGATCTCCATACCAATGATTTGTGTGCCTCCCAGGATCAGATATTTCATATCTTTTGCCTCATAATAATAGGTTAAAAGAACTGAGGGATGGGGAGAAGTCAAGGTGACCATTTCAGACCGTCATTACCTTGCTCATAAAAAACTCCATAAACTTGCCAATATTATTATAGGTTAGTTAGTTTAAGCAATCACTGCATTTCAGGGATGCCAGGGGCAAAGGGCTGTGATGGGCTCTCTCTGCCTCACACCTGTGTGTGATTGCGCTCACAGAGTATCCACGAATTAATTCAGATGTGGTAAAGTACACCACGGCAGAAGCAATTTCACAAGAAGAGAGCAGAAAGCTTATTTAGGAAGCTCTTTGGTTTTTGTGAAAATCCTCTCTTAAGATATTAGTTATGGGAAGAGGAGTTAGGATCTAACATTCAGGAGTGAAAGAGTCTCCCTGCTGGCAGGAAAGGTACAGGTTAATTAAAGATCCAGCATTTCCACCTCTGAGTGCAGGATAATGTTAGCTAACCAAGTGGCAATTTCACAGACTGGGCTTAATGATTTGCTGATGAGCCATCCTGGGGCTTTTACCAGTTATGATGACAGAAGAGGGGAAATAAGTTAGCTGGAAAGGAAGCAAACAAAGACTGTCTAGCTGGGAGACATTTTAACTCGTTCTCACTCTTTAATAAGATTGCATGAATTTCTGAAAACGGGCAGATGCTGGTAAAAGTCAAAGGTCTTATCAAAAGTTTATGTATGTATATATGTAAATATGCAAAATACAAAGGAATAAAGCCAAAAATCCAATGGATAAATTAAAATTGACTACTAAAACATGTTCAAATAATTTTAAAAGGGCAAGGAAGGATGAAAAGGGAAACAAAAATCATTGAAGACAAAAAGAAAAATAATGGAACATAGATCTTTAGATCCAAACATCACACACACACACACACACACACACACACACACACACACACACGTGTTGTTTTCTGCATTAATTGGACGAGTAATTTTGGCCGTGTTCCTTAACCTGTTAGTGTTTCATTTCCACATTTATAAAGCCAAGTTCACATTGCCAGATCTTTATCTCACTGAAGGGTTAGGAGAGTTAATGGACTCTTACATTGGTCCTGAATATCAACCTTCCAAAGTGCACCACCAAATTCTACTTTCCATAGCAGACCATAAAAATCTACTGAATGAAAATGAGTGGATAAGGAATGCTGCATTTTCTTTCTCGAGCGTTCTCACACTTCACCCATGACATTGAGCTCTGATACTGCAGATCCTCTGCTTAGCCTTAACTCTCTTCTGATTTCTGAGAATTAAATTGGACTTTGGAATTGGCAACTGAGATGTATTCTGCTAGTTAGTGTTGACAGATTTCTATTACATTGTGACCAGAAAATGTTTTTAGTAGCATGTATGTGAGAGTGCGGGCAAGACAGAATGAGAAAGAATGTGCTGGAGCATGAGACAGGACTGCATACCCCGGAACACACAGTGTGCAGAAGCAGGAGGGGACGCAGGAGTAGTATTGTAGACAAGAACGCAAGTCTCTGGTGAGAAATCTGAATCCCCGTGATTAGCATCAGTGGGAGTAAGACAAGTGACCTTTAAAAAGGAGAGGTAGCTTGAAATTTCCCATTGTTTTGCTATGCATTCCCTGCTGGTCCTCTATCAGTCTTCTTTCCCTGGGTCTGGAAGGTTCAGGGCTGATTGTTTTCAGCGGACAGCTCTTCTCTCCGCTTCTACTCCCCGCAGTGGTTCTGCAGGGCTGCAGTTATTAGCGGCAGACCTTTTCTGGGGAAGAGCTACATCATTTTCAAGGAGACCTAAAATAATTTAGTTCAGAAAAATACCATTATGATCGGCCAGCTCAAAAAAGTGTTGCTGAGCTGGCTATAAGTCATCTGCCTCCTTGAACAGCTACTGTTTAAATTGCATTTGAACACTGAAAACAAATAGGCTCTCATTGCCTGTCTGAAATCTTTAATATAGCTTCAAAGTTCCAGAGGAAAATACCGCATTGCAGCTTTCCTGTTTTTGCAGCAAATCTCTGTTGGCTTGTGGCTACAGAGCAGGGGCTGCCACAAAAGCAGCCTCTTTCCAGCTCAACTTAGCAGACCTCTCAGCTGCACACTATGAGAAAAGTGTCCTCAGCTTGCCTGGGGGCGAGGCAGGCTGGGGAGGGAGGCTGGAAACTCGGGTACTAATTAAAAAGGTTTGGTTATCTTCATTTATTAAAGGAAATAATTAGTGGTTTATCAGGCAATACATTGTCTTTAAATAGCCAAGCATGTTTTGAAATTCTGGAGAATTTATGAACCAGATTCAAGATGCCTTATATATTCTGGCCATTCCTACAGGCTTTGCTTAATTTTAACCACAGCAGATGGACATCCCATGTCTTGGCCATCAGCAGATTGGCTAGGAAAAGGCCCACTACAAGCTGAGCAAAGTTTGGTGAAAGATTTTTTAGAAGATAATGTTCATTCACTCACTTACGTATGCAATGCGTTCTCCATCCATACCATGTCCTAGGCCCTGGAAATGCAGAGATAAACAAGACCCAAATCCTTAACCTCCAGAGTTGCTTTTTAATTCATGCCAAATAGCACTTCTCAAGTGTGTTTAGAAGTCCCCTCAATCTCTCTTCTTTCTTTGCTCCCCAGGACTTGGGTCTGGCTACATTGTCTGTGTTTTAGTCCAGCCAGAGCTGTTTCATGCCACTTTTCTTTAAATCTTTTCTGCTAAATTCCATTTGTTAAGGAGTGGGGAAGCACACAAGACACATGAACAGCTCTCTTGCCAAAACTGTCTTGTGATTTAGGTAATATTATGTTAACTAGAATAAAATCTTAAGCCCTCCAAGCTGACTGAATGAAACCACTCTTGGCCAAGGGACCCCAGAAATACCCTAAAGTTGAGTTGCTGGCCATGAGAGGGGAGGTCAGACATGCCTCATCATGCTCCACTCACTACCTTCTTGGAGATATTCTTTGTAGCTCATTAACAGGCCTAAGGCTATGCAAGACTAAGCTTAAACCACACCTGCAGGTCCTCAGTTTATTTAACAGATCACTTTTGAGTCTCTCCTTATTGTCCAGTGGCTTGTCTGTGATTAGCAGACTTACTTATCTTAAAACATTCCAAGTGTTTAGACAAAGCTTCACTTCTTTAACCAATTACGGATCAAAGAATCTTCAAACCCATCTATAACCTGTAATCCCCTTGTGTTGAGATGTCCCACCTTTTTGGGCTAAGCCAATGTACGCCTTCCATGTTTTGATTTATGACTTGACGAGTAATTCCTGCCTCCCTGTAATGTGCAAAACCAACTGTAACCCAACCACTGCGAGACCACACCTGCTCAAGGCTTCCTGGGCGTGGCTCCGGGCCATGGTCACCCATACTCAGCTCAGAATAAATCTCTTTAAATTATTTTACAGAGTTTGGGTTCTTTTCCATTGACAATTATTATCCTGTTTTACAGATGGGGACCATCTGTAACAGGGACTTGCCAAAGGTCACTCAGGGAGTGAGTGACAGAGCAGGTTCTGACTCAGAGTCCTTATCTGCGTGCCTCCTAGCCCCCAGGGGGCCTCAGATAAGGTCACTTTGGCTTGGAGGGAGCAGAACCAGAACCAAACCAGCAACTCCTGGGATCCTGGAATACAACTCAGAGGTGTTTAGAGCTGGCTGACTTCACACTTTGACCTCACGGATGCCAATTCCTCCCGTCTTCGTCTTCCCACAGTAGTAATTTAGGCTCATGGGATGCTCATCTTTATTATAGAACTAGTTTACCAAAGGTTTGCTTTTCCTTTCTCCTTCCTCTATTCAGTGAATCGTGTTGCTGGCTGCCCTCATTATAGTGTTGTCTACTTAACGCAGTTACGATTGTTTCCTCCTGAAGTACGACCATCTTAAATTCTGCTGGAGGAACCCAGAGCATTTTCCTTTTAATTGTAAAAAGAGAATCACAAAAAATGTACTGTGTTTTTTCCCAACATGTCGCTTCTAAAAATCTTGCCTTGAGTTTAAACAGAGAAGCCTTGGCTATTACTCCAAAAGCAGGTTTGTTGGGGGGGAAAATGTTTTTAGCTGAGAGCAGTTTGAAAGAGGCTCTCGGTGAGCTTTTGTTCTCGCCTGTTTAACAGCTTAAGGTTTAGAGAAGCCCATTTGAGTTCACCTTTTGCATCTAAGTCCAAAAACTGAATTCATTAAAGGGCTCTCCTGAGCCTGCAGTGAATTTCAGTGCCCCTGGGAGGACGCTCCAGGCTCACTTAACTGGTTTGAAATCGCATGGCCTCGGGCTCTACCGTCTTTATTTGGAGGAGTTTGGGAATCAGGGAATTAGTTCAAAAGCCGGAACCACTTTTTCCCTTTTTGTCTCTCCTGTCTGTTGTTCAGCATTGGTTCCACGCAATTTGCAATATTTTAAGAACCCTTCCAGAGGACCTAGGTGATAGCAGTTAGAATTAGTAGCAATCTATCACTTTTCCTGTTGCTTTTTGTATTTGTACCTATGTAATCCATATGCATGTGGGTTAGAGGCTTGAAGGATGAAGAAAATACCACAGACCTTCTCTCCAGCCTCAGATGGAATTTTTATTATTTCTGTTTGTGGTTTTTTATTATTATTTTTTTATTTCAGCATATTATGGGGATACAAAAGTTTAGGTTATGTATATTGCCCATGCCGCCCCCTCCCAGCCCCCGCCCGGAGTCAGAGCTTCAAGCGTGTCCATTCCCCAGACTGTGCACGTCGCATTCATTATGTAGGTAAACACCTATCCCCTCCCCGCCCCCCACATCTGCCCGACACCCAATTGGTGTTATTCCCAAATGTGCACTTAGGTGATGATCAGGGAAACCAATTTGCTGGTGAGTACATGTGGTGCTTGTTTTTCCATTCTTGGGATACTTCACTTAGTAGAAAAAGTTCCAACTCTATCCAGGGGAACATAAGAGATTCTATATCACTGTTATTTCTTATAGCTGAGTAATACTCCATGGTATACATATACCACATTGGTTTTTAGAGTGTGTGTGTGGGTGTGTGTGGGGGAATCTAGAGAACAGAGGGAGGGAGAACTTTGACCTCTGACGCTCAGATCCTGCAGAAAATGTACACATCCTCTGTAGAAAGGCAGGGAGGTAGGAAAGAGGAGGCAGCCATGGAGGCTGTCTGTGGTTGCCTAACTACTCAGAGGTTTTTTTTCCCCCCATATTAACTCATAGGCTATATACATCATACGTGCAGAGCAGGACCGTCTGAGCTTAGGATCTACTCTGAGCAGATTTGCAAGGGGGTTGCTCATACTAAAACTTGTCATTGTGTTTTGGTGTGAAATGGTGACTAGTCAATTCCCCTCAATTGGCAAGATCAGACAGGAAGAGGTGGCCTAGGAAGCAACTGACCCTGTAGTTGTGGGGCTGAAGGGTGGCGCTCTGTAGAGGAGGACCAGAGGGCGGGTAGCTGAAGGCACTGGCGGTCTTGACAGTGGCTGCAGAACACTCCAGAGACACCATCTGGGCTCTAATCCCAACTGTGCGCTGTGGATAACAGTGTGACTTTGGGTAAAGCACTCGACTCCTCAGCCCCAGAATCCTCATTTATGAGAGAGTGATAATAATGAGGCCTAGTTCTTAGGTTTTTTTGAGAGGATTAATAAAGTAATAAGTTTACAGCGCTTGGCACAATGGCCAGTACAGAGTATGTATTCAATAAATGCTGAATATTCATTCGATTAATATTATTCTTCAGTGACTAGGTGTGGCAGAGACTGGCTAGTTTTTCTCCAATCTCAGTTTTCTTTCCTCCTGAGCACACAGCTATCACATGTCCCAGCCTTCATCGCAACATGCGAGGCCATTGAAATGGGCTGCAGGAAACGCCTTGTGGGCTGAAGTTAGTGCACCATTTCTAGGACTGGCCTACAAAGGCCTCCCATGCAATCTATTTCTCTCTTCCTCCATGTGCTGGATGATATGAAACAGCAGAGGACCTCAGTGTGTCTAGGGATAGTGTAGCAACAAGTCAGAAGGAGCCTGGGCCCCTGGATGGCTGTATGGGTATGAGCACCCCTTGCCCTCTACCTCTGCCACCAAGTGAACTTGAGCTAGAAATAAATTTGACCTTGTGAAGCTACTGAGAGTTCTGAATTAATGTGTTCAGCAGCTAGCAACTGTCACCTTCTGACACAGTATGTGTTAATAATCTGGAAATTATTATTATCTGAAAATAATCTGAGAAAGTTCTTTAACTTTGAAATAAAGTTGGCTATGAATTAGTAATAAATCAGTGCATGAAGAAGTGGATAGAAGAAAAATGATGTGGTATCAGATGTAAATAATCAGAATCAGGACAAATGTAGGACTAAGACAGAGACATTTACTTAAGCCACAGTAAGAGCTTTTTTTAAAAACAAAACAAAACAAAAGCAATCCTTACGGCGGTCATGCTAGTTCATGTTGGTGGAACAAGCATGTGTTATACAGCTAACACTCTATGGGCCATTCTCCTCCTGGAATGTGTGAGTCAGTCTATTACTAGCACCAAGAGCAAAACTGAAAGGTATGGGCTCCTTTTTAAATGTCTCCTGTATATAACTCCTCTTGTAAAGTGGATCCAGCAATCCACTTCCCCTCCCCTATCAATGCTAGAGCTAATAGTTTGCCTGCCTTGCTCAAGACTTAGCATAATATTTTTAAATCACATGAATGGATTAATTAGCAGAAGGAAAAAATTGGAGAGGAAATAAATAGGAAGTTGAGTTAGCCTGTGAAAAGGGTGGCCAATGGATTGGTAAATTGCTGTCCATAGTTAAAGGAATTATTCTGCCCTTTCCTCCTTGGCCTTTCTGCTTGATGCACGTGGTTAAATGGAACTCAGAGCATCAAAACTTCCAAGCAAGAGATGGGACAGGTGAAAGACAAGGGTTTGAAAGTACAAAGGGAAATGTTTAATCCCTTAAACAGAGCTTGAACGTGTGAAGAGTAAAAAGCGTTCTGGGGAAAGGAGCAGCTCGTTATTCTCCAATCCTCATAGCACCTGAACTGTGGTTAGGAACTGAACAAGGCCCTCCAGGGCTTCTCGTCCCAGCACTCTCAGGTCACTTATGTAACTCAAGAGTTTTCAGATTCAAAAGTGCCTGATTTCTATATTGTTGCCAGCATGACTCAAGCTCTTCACTGACTTTAATGGGCATTTTAAGCACCTTAATTTATTTCCAACCACCGAAATTGTTTTCAAACCTCTTGTTTAGTGCAGAGATTTCTCTCCTACTTAAAATTTGTTTCAGATTGAAGGACAGAGAAGTAACGTTGGTTAGCTCAAGTCCAGTTCTCTGGGAGAGTGAGTGTGAGCTGTGGGGATGAAGCATTCATGTGGCTGTGATGGGCATATGTTGGTTTATATATCTGATATCAGGAAAGGCAGTAAGAGCTCTATGTCAGTGGTCAGACTTTCAAGTACTTCTGACATCAAGTGAATAGAGCCTTGACATGCAAATTAGATCCAACATACATAATCCAGCCTTAAAGAGATGGTTTTTCAACTGACTATGCTGAACTCTGTAGGTTAACTCTAATTTCTGTACTCAGTTTCCTCTGATGTATTCTTGCTTAAATTTCTCCACTGCTTCATCTCTTCATTCATTAATTCATTTATCCATCCATCCATCTGTCCATTTAGTCAATGACTTTATTGAGCTTCTACTATGTCCAGATGCTGGGGATACTTGGCATCCTGCCATGGAGCTGGTGGATGCTCACAGTCCTCTCCAGTTTGTGCTCCCCCCACCTTTTTCATTCAGATACCAGCCCCTTTCTTGTCTAACTTCAGCACTGCCCCCTGCAAGGCTAGTCTCCTAGTGTTAGGTTAGTGATTCCTTTCTAGTTCCCACCACCATCGTGCTTGCTACCTCCCATTCTACCAAGCACCACAGTTTTAGAATGATGGTAGGGTAGAGCTCAACTACTGGATATGGGGTTGGAGACGTTGGACAGTAGCAGGTGATGGAACATAGTTTCATACTGAGGCAAACACTAGGGGAACTGCAGATAATTGACAATTTATCCTTGTAAAGCCTCATGGAATATCCCAGTTGCAAAAAGCCTAGCAGGTCATCTCGTATAAATTCTCAGGAACCAGAAACCTTCTCTACTGCTCTTTATCTGATCAAGATCAAGCCTCTGCTTTAATGTTTCCAGGGACAGGGAGCTCACACCGCAATACATTTATGGATTTCTCTATTACACAGTTCTTCCATATACTGCATCGATACCCACTTTTGTATAACTTTCTATATGGTCTTCATTTTCCCGCCTTGAAAGCAGGAAGGATGACCTATTTTCTCCAGGTAAAAATTGTATTAATATGGACTTTTTCATTGGGAAATAACCAAAACTTTACTTTAATTAGCCTAAGCAGAAGGTGGAATTTAATTAGAAGGATGCAGAGTTGTTCTATGGGACCCAAGGACAGAAATGAACTTAGGCTTCAGGAATGACTTGGAATCAGAGACTCAAAAGCATTAAGATTCTCTCCATGTTTCTCATCAATGCTTTGACCCGTGCTTCTGTCTCTCTTCCCTCCACCCTCTCTGCCTCTCTTTTCATTTCCCCTCTTCTTGAGTTCATGTGGCAGAAAGCATGTCACCAATAGCTCTTAGGAGCTATTTTACATGTTCCAGGTTCTGCCATCCAGAAACTCTCCCTTCCCCCACCCCCCACCCTCTGTTCTATAATCCTGGAAAGGGCAGTTATGGCCCTCATTGGATCAAGTTCTACTCTTGAACAGAAGTACTGTGCTTGTGCACTGTGTCATGTAGGAACATGGACATTTCTGCTGCAACCACATGGGAAAAGGGGAGGAAGAGGAGCAATTTCTAGAATAAGAGGATGGGATAAGCAATTTTATATGTGTATTCTACAAACACCTTACAAATATTTAAATACAGAAATTGCCCTCTCCTGAATCATCTCACCAGGCTATAGACCTCCAATTTCCTCAACCTTTTCGCAGATGTTGTGTTGTTCATGAAGACACTTCCATCTTGTTCTCTTAGGCTTTAGAATTTTATCATGAAAATGTGGCTTCTAGAACTCATTCCAACAATTAGATCTGATCAATGCAGAGTTAAGACCACTTCAGCAAAAGCTGGAGGCCTCCTAAGAGGTCAGTTTCCTTAGAATTTACCACTTCATCTGCCCTGTAAGTTACAGTTATTGGTAGGAGTTATGATTCCAAAGAAATCTGTCTACATAGAGACTTCAGGATGAAAGACTGAATAATGACATCGGCCAAGGCTGATCTGAATCCACAGCAAAATGAAATCCTATTAATAATCTAACTGGAAAATTTTGCCCTGAGAATAGTGAGCTATTACTTACACCAAGCTTTTAGACACATATTGTCTCCTTTAGTAGTTAAAATTCATGAGCTACAAATGGTAAATGCATATAGCAAATATTTTTTTCTTTCTATAGTAGATATCTCATATACAGTGTTATTTAAGTGGTACTTTGAAATTTATGTTTATAACTAGTTTAAGTTTCATTATTTCTAAAATAACAAAATCATTTTCACCATTGCACTATTTTATTTACTTTAATAAATCATTTGTTGAGAACCAACCAAAGACTTGTATAAAAGGTGTTATGCTGGGTACCAGGACTGCAGAGGTGAATATGGCTTTTGAATTTCATGAGGTTGTAATCTCATCACACACACAAACACACACATACACACACACACACATGCATACACACAAATAGTAATGAGAGGTATATCACAGGCTCACCTAGGGCTGCCATAAAATCAGAAAACAATAAATACAAATATAGGACAATATGGAAGGGGTTGAGCTGTAGTGTTTTGGGGTTAGACAGACTTGCTCTTCAACCCAGCCTCTGTCAGTTACTCTCTGTTATTTGAACAAGTTAAATGTTCTGAGTCTTACTCTTTTCTTTTGTAGAATAGAAACAAGAATATTTATTTGATGGTATTCTTGTGAGAATTAAATAATATCATAAAAGTATACAACATGCTATTCATTTGTTCATTCCAAAAACATTTGGAAGCTTTCAATAGGTTGGAGGATTCAGATAAAAGAGTAGCCAGTCATACAGCAATATAGTAAGTGTAGATCTAAGAGTCCAGACTTTATTTTATTTTGAAAGGAGAAACCATTGACAAGTTTCAAGTAAAATTGTAAATTTTCAAATTTCCATTTTAGAGAAATAACTCTAATTGGAATACGGTGAGTAAATTTGAGGAGGCTGAATCTGGAGGGCAAGAGACTTGTCTGTAGCTGTTGCGGAAATCCCAGGCAAGCCATGCGTGTAGACATCATGGCCAAGGACAAGACAGGACTGGAGAGAAGCCTCCTGGCACAGGATTTGCTAAACAGAGGCTTCCTGGTGGACAGGATGTAGACAAGGAGAGGGAGAGGACATGGGATTTAGGTGACAGGTGACAAGGGATTTAGGAAAAGAAGCAGGTTTTGGGTGAAGGATAATGAATTCTCTTCTGGACGTGTTGTATTTGAAGTGCCTGTGGGACATCTCAGTGGAGACTTTTTAATATCTATTTGGATCCTGGAGAGAAGAGGTGAGAAGTCTGACCCACAGATGTGGCTTTAGGCTGTGTGAATTAGGTAGGTAATTCCCTCAATTGCTAGGCGTAATCCACTCCCAGTGGCTGCGGTGAGCAGCAGGGATATGGATTGAACTCTGGAAACCTGTGATCAGTGTGATGAGATGGCTGCTCTCACTTTTTATGTTTATCAAGAAGTTTTCCTGTTTACCAGAAAACCACTCATCCAGCCATTCCTTCACTGCCATCTAGCACAAAACAACTGGCAGCAGATCGTACTCAGTAATGGACTAGGAGACCAATTAGTCAAATGTGGTCATACTGGGTCTAATTCACATTAGGAGTTGGAGAAGAAAGTTTCTGCTCCAAAAACTGTCATAGAGGCATTGCTATATAAATGAAATGGCAAAAATTGTGTTTTAAAAATTTATCATTGAGAAATTTAGAAATTTCATCAAAAATTCCAGACAATCAAAGGCTTCTGGTAATGCATGAGTCACAGGGAAGAGATACTTCATCTGTTGGACAAAGGTTGACTGTCTAATGATGAAAAGTCATCTTTGCCTCCTCTCCAGTGAACTCTTAAATCCAGTGAGTTGTCAAGCATCAGTAATTTGACCATTTAGATGATTCTTTTCTGTCTCTCTAATCCTTTCAATTCTTTGCTCTGGCACTAATTATCTCAACTTGCGTTTTCACACTAGATTCTTTCCTACCCTCAAACCATTCTGCACGCTACACCACATTAATCTTTCTAAATCTTCCTGAACTGGACAAAATCCTGGTTGGCTTTCAGGTTTCTCAACAGTGAGCCTCTAACCTGGCTTTCCTGCATCATTCATTCATTTAACCAGTATTACAAATACAGTGGCAAAGCTGGGACTTTGCTAAACACTTCTTGCGTTTTCTTGTATCTGCAGTTTTGCTCTCACTATTTCTTCTAACATGTCCTTTCTCCACCTTCTTCCTTATCCACCTGCCTTCCTCATTGGTCTCTTAGTTATTTTCAACACCCAGCTTAAATACCTCTTTTCTTAGGATGTACATCCTTATCACACTGGTTAGAAATCCTTTTTTTTTTTTTTGTTTAAAGCAATTCCATTACACAGAATTTACTGTATGCTATTTTGAGGGATTTGGGTAAAAATGTTATTTTCTCTACTCAATATAAGCTCTCCTAGGGCAGAAAAAATGTTATTTTCTTTTATTTTTGTGTCCTGTACAGTGCCTTTGGCACAATGGGTACTTATTAAATGATTTGAATACGTAACTGACATCATAGGTCGTGGACCTGTCTTACTTTAAATTTATCCATTTTAGCATTCTTCAGTGCTGTCCATTCTCCTAGTTTGGCCAGGAGATTATTCTGACAAATATTCTCTTCCAAGTCTGTCTTACCCTTCATTAAGTAATTGAAATCAATTTTTCAAAGAAAATTTATTGAGAGCTTATTAAGCCTCAGACACTGTGCCAGGCTCTGAGGTGACAGGTCTGAGCAAGAGACACTCGTGGCTGCAGAGAACTCCTTGGTTAAAAGTCCTACAATAAAAGCGAGAATGTAATGCTGGGGCATACCTGGGAAGGGAGCTCTACGTTTGCCCGGGGAAGGTGGAAAAGGATGAACACATCACTTCGTACAACACTTCATTTACTTGCCAATGCAGATGTTTCTTTAACATTTACACAATAGAAATTATAGAGTACCCGACATTGTGTGTGTGAGCTCTGCCAGTCGCTGAAATATGTTAATTTCTACACAATTAATAAACATTTGCACAAGATTCAAGAATCTTTAGCTTATTGTCAGGCATTATTCTAAGCACTTCATAGACAATATTTCATTTAATCCTCATGACAATTTATGGGATATATACTATTTTATTAATATATTCATCTTAGAGGTTAAAAAATTGCTAGGCACAAAGAGAATAAGTTGATTTGCTTACAGTTGCATTAATTGGATGGATGCAAGTCATTCTGATTCCATAGCCCATTTTTTAAAAAAACTGTCATATTACACATTCAAAATAACCTTGAAAGACCATAAATTTGGAAAAATTTTGGAAAAATTACCCCAATAATTTGACATTTAAACTCGTAAAAGTTCATTAAGGTATGCCTAAAATGATGGCCATTCTTTTTTTAGGATAAGATATAGGTCCAATGTAGTAAAAAAGCATTTCATGTACTACTTAAAGTATGAAACAATCACTAAACCAAACCCTCCTTGAAAATTTGTAAGGTATATGTAAACATGAAATTCTTACAGATAAGAGAGGAGAGAACCACCTTATATTTTCATTCTGCCAATAGTCATATTATTTCACCTTATTGTTATATTCACTTCTTGTATTGTTCAACATTTAACTTCTGTTCAGAACTGTTTAGGAATAGGATTTCTGCTTTTGCAAGCCTTGAAAATCATCATCATTTCTTGCCTCCTCCCTTAGGTGTAGTTTTGGTGAGAAGGAAGTCGTTAATTATGAACATTATTAAGTCAAGACTTTCCCATTCAAGTTCCAATAGCTCAGAATTCCCCTTTTTTCCTGTGACAATCAATTTCTAATAACAATGATTGGTTCTTAATATATGATGGATTTAGAAAATATGTTTTTTCCCCATTTTTTATTGTGTAAAAATACATGTAACATAAAATACACCACCTTAACCATTTTTAAGTGTACAGCTCAGTGGTATTAAATACAATCATGATGCTGTGCAACCATCATCACCGTGCATTTCCAGAACTCTTTCCATCTTGTAAAACAGACACAATATATCCATTAAACAGTAACTCCCCATTCTCCTCTCCCTGCTAGCCTCTGGCAACCACCATTCTGCCCTTTGTCTCCATGATTTTGGCTACTCTGAGTACCACATTTAAGGGGAGTATAGTATTTGTCTTTTTGTGACTGACATTTCACTTAGCATGATATCCTTGAGGTTCATCCATGTTGTAGCATATATCAGAGTTTCCTTCCTTTTAATGCTGAATAATATTTCATTGTCTATATCTATACCTATACCTATATCTACACACACACACACACACACACACACGTTTTGCTTATCCATTCACCTGTCAATGGACACTAGGGTTGCTTCCGTGTTTTGCCTATTGTGAATAATGCTGCTATGAACACGGGTGTACAAATATCTGTCTGAGTCTCTGCTTTCAGTTCTTTTGGATGTACACCCAGAAATGGAATTGCTGGACTGTAAGGTAATTTTATTTTTAATTTTTTGAGGAACATCCATACTCTTTTCCATAGGAACTGTACCATTTTACATTCGTACCAACAATGCACAGGTGTTTCAATTACTCCACATCCTCAACAACACTCGATATTTTTGTTACTTTGGTAGCAGCCATCCTGACCTGCAGGAGGTAGTATTTCACGGATGTTTTGTTTTGCATTTCTCTAATGATTAGTGATGTTGAGCATCTTTTCATGTACTTATTAGCTATTTGTGTATCTTCTTTGGAGAAATGTCTATTCAAGTCCTGTGTTAGTCCGTTTTGTGCTGCTGTAAAGAAATGCCTGAGGCTGGGTAATTTACAAAGAAAAGAGGTTTATTTGGCTCACAATTCTGCAGGCTGTACAAAAAGCATCACACCAACATCTGCTTCTGGTAAGAGCTTCAGGGAGCTTCCAATAAAGGTGGAAGGCGAAGGGGGAACAGGCATGTTGCACGACAAGGGAAGGAGCAAGACAGGGAGGTGGTGCCAGACTCTTCTAAATAACCAGCTTTCATGTGAGCTAACAAAGTGAAAACTCATTCATTATCTTGGGGAGAGCACCACTCATGAGGGATCTGCCCCCATGACCCAAACACCTCCTACCAGGCCTTACATATAACACCTGGGGATCAAATTTCAACATGAGATTTGGAGGGGCCAAACATCCAAACCATATCTAGTCCTTTACCCATTTTTGAATCATTTGTTGTTGCTGAGTTTTAGGAGTTCTCTATGGATTATGGATATTAATTCCTTATCAGATATATGATTTGCAAATATTTTACCTCATTCTCTGGTTTACCTTTTTACTCTGTTGATAGCATCTTTTGATGCACAAATTTTTAAATTTTCGTGAAATTCAATTTGTCTAGTTTTTCATTTGTTGCCTGTACCTTTGGTGTCATATCTAAGAAACTGTCAAACCCAGTGTCATGAAGCTTTTACCCTGTGTTTTCTTTTAAGAGTCGATATAGTTTTAGGGCTTACATTTAGGTCTTTGATCAATTTTGAGTTAATTTTTGTATATGGTGTTAGGTGAGGGAAGCCCAAATTCATTCTTTTGCATGTGGATATGCAGTTTTCCCAGCACCATTTGTTGAAAAGACCGTCCTTTCCTTATTGAATTGTTGTGGTACCCTTGCCAAAAATCATTGACTATACATGTGAGGGTTTATTTCTGGACTGTCTATTCTGTTCCATTTCTCTATATGTATGTCTCTATGTCAGTACCATGCTGTTTTGATTGATATAGCTTTGTAGAAAGTTTCGAAATCAGAAAATCTGAGTCCTTAAGCCTTGTTCTTCTTTTTAAACATTTTTTTGGCTATTCAGGATCCCTTGAGATTTTATGTGAATTTTAGGATGGGTCTTTTAGTTTTTGCAAAGAACATTCTTAGAATTTTGATAGGGTTTGGAATAAACCTGTATGTCACTTTGTGTATTATTGACATTTTAACAGTATTAAGTCTTCCAATCCACAAACATAGAATGTGTTTTTATTTATGTATGACTTTCATTTCTTTCAGCAATAATTTCTATTTTCCACTGTACAAGTCTTTCACTTCCTTGGCTAAATTAACTCCTAAGTGTTTTATTCTATTTGATGCTGTTGTAAATGAAATCATTTTCTTAGTTTCCTTTTGAGATTGTTCATTGTTAATGTATAGACATGTAACAGATTCTTGTGTGTTGATTTTGTATCCAGACACTTTGCTCAATTCATTTATTAGTTCCAACAGTGTTTTATGTGGAATCTTCAGGGTTTCATACATATAAGATCATATCATCTGTAAACAGAGATAATTTTGCTTCTTCTTTTCCAATTTGGATATATTTTACTTCTCTTCCTTGCCTAATTGCTCTAACTAAAATGTCCGGTACTGCGTTGCCTAAAAGTGGTGAAAGCAAGCATTCTTGCCTCGTTCCTGATTTGAGAGGAAAAACTTTCACTGTTTCACTATTGAGTATGATGTTTGTTGTATATTTTTCATATATGATTTTTATTAAGGTAGTTTTCTTCTATTTCTTGTTTTTTGATTGTTTTTTATCATTAAAGGGTATTGAATTTTGTCAAATGCTTTTCCTTCATCAATTGAGATAATCATGTGTTTTTTGCTCTTCATTTTGTTAATGTGGTATATTATTAATCCATTTATTAATTTGCATTTATTAAGCCATCGTTGCATTCCAAGAATAAATCCCACTTGGTTATAGTGTATAATCCTTTTTCTATGTAGTTGAATTTGGTTTGCTAGTATTTTATTGAGGATTTTTAAGTCAATGTTCATAAGGTATACTGATCTTTAGCTTTATTTAGCTTTATTTTCTTGTAGTGTCTTTGTACCAGCTAACCAAGAATACATTTGGGGCTTAGGCAAATAACTTAATTGAAAAGGTCCTTTTTTTTAGTTTTTGAGACACAGTCTCACTCTGTTGCCCAGGCTAGAGTGCTGTGGCGTCAGCCTAGCTCACAGCAACCTCAAACTCCTGGGCTTAAGCAATCCTTCTGCCTCAGCCTCCCGAGTACCTGGGACTATAGGTATGCCTGGCTAAATTTTTCTATATTTATTTTTAGTTGTCTAGCTAATTTCTTTCTATTTTCAGTAGAGATGGGGTCTCGCTCTTGCTCAGGCTGGTTTCGAATTCCTGACCTCAAGCAATCCTCCTGCCTTGGCCTCCCAGAGAGCTAGGATTACAGGTGTGAGCCACTGCGCCTGGCCAGTTTTAAAATCTTTGTCTAGGAGGTCTGCCAGCAGGTCTTTTCCAGGACAGTTTCTACCGATTTATTTTTTTCTTTCAAATGAACCATCCTTTTCATTTTTTGTGTGTGTGTGCCTTATGATTTTTTTAATTGAAAACTGGACATCTGAATCTAATAATTTGGTAATTCTGGAAATCAGATTCTTCCCTTTCCCTTTCTGTTATTATTATTATTATTTTTTATTGTTGTAGGCTTCCTCTGTACCAAGAATCAGCATGAGGTGTAAACTTAATGTCTTCTCAAATCTTTTCTGAGCCTGTGCCTTTTCTGGGTATGCACATTTTCTAATTTTCCTCATATATGCATTTGCTTTTGAATGTTCTAGTCTTTCATGGTCTGGCTCCCAAAATGGGAAAAGGAGAAAAATGAAGGATGGGGGATGATGCTGGCACTTTAAATCTTATGGAATTCACTTCAACCAGAAGGGCAGAGGCTTGCAAAAATGGGAGGAGATGCAACAACAATGGCTACCTGCCTTTTTGTCTGCACCTTTGTGATCAGAAGCAATAATCAGTGATCAGAGAACATATCTCTGATATTTGGAAGACATGGTGCTTTTTGAGCAACCTGATTCCCACAAGCTGCTTCTGGAACATGTGTACAGCTGCCTGCTATGGAGCTGGGGGTGGGTTATGGGTAGCTGCTACTGTGCTAATTGCTGAAATTGACTAAAATTAACTGAAATCATCTATTATGGTCTAAGTGTTTGTGCCACCTTAAAATTTATATGTTGAAACCTAATCCCTAATGCAATAGCATTAAGAGGTGGCGCCTTCAGGAGGTTATTAGGTCATGAGGACTCTGCCCTCGCAGATGGGATTAGTGCCCTTATAAAAGAGGCTTGAGAGAACTTGTTTGCCCCTTTCAACCGTGTGAGGATACAGCAAGAGGGTTCTGTTGATGAGGAAGCAGATCCTCACTAGGCACCATTGACACCTTGATCTTGAACTTCCCAGCCTCCAGAACTGTGAGAAATAAATTTCTGCTGTTTGAAAGTTACTCAGTCTAAGGTATTTTGTTATAGCAGCCCAAATAGACTAAGATATCATCCAAGACTTTCCTTGAAAGTTGAAATCCTTCAACGGACTACAGAGTTCCAAAATAGTTACATCAGAAAGATTCTGCCAATGAAGTTGTCTAGGTGGGAGACAGATCCCTTATGTTTTCTATTTTGCCATCTTTTCAGAACTTTCTTAGGAAATTTGATTTTATTTATCAGATGTGAGAGTAATTTGACCTTGCCACTTGTTTCAGGATTTTTAAAATCAGTTCCCTCTGGAGTTATCAGACCCTAGAATCTGAATTTTCTTTTTTTTTTATTTCAGACATTCAGAATCTCACTCTGTCAACCTGGGTAGAGTCCAGTGGCATCATCATAGCTCACTGCAACCTCAAATTCCTAGGCTCAAGTGATCCTCTTGCCTCAGCCTCCCAAGTAGCTGGGCCTATAGGTACACACCACCATGCCTGGATAATTTTTCTATTTTTAGAAAAGACAGGGTCTTGCTTTTGCACAAGATGATCTCAAACTCCTGAGCTCAAGCAATTCTCCTACTTCGGCCTCCCAGGGTATTAGAAATACAGGCATGAGCCACCATGCCCAGCCTGAATTTACTTTATCTTTTAAATCACAATGTGATTGTATTTATTTATACCAAGAAAGAGGGATGCCAAGTGGCCCAAAACATCCACATTGTTTATTCACTGTTTTATATTCATAAGAGGTAAGATTACTTCACAAATAAACTTAAAAATAAGCAAGTTAATTGGTAGATTATTGAACAGTATGTATCTTACAAAGAACTATGTATTTAGATAAATTTAGAAAGCCTACCAAGTGTATATCAAATTGTTAACAGTGGTTACTTTTGGAGGTTGGGATTATAAAAGGACTTCCATTCTCTCTATTTTTAATTTTTTTTAAAAAAGATCTTATAATATCAGAGAAAACTCTTTAATACACATATTTACATTTTGAAAAAAAAATTCCTACTGACTTTGATCAGAATAAAGGGAGTTGGATGACCTTGAAGGAGAGTGTCATTCAACACTGGTCATCTTAATCTACCCCCTTCAAATGGACCAGGTTAATTGTGGTATGCAGTCAGAATACTGTTTCCTTTGGTCATATTTAGTATATACCTTACCTATGGATAGATTCAAGCTTTCTGTTTTGAATCCCCTTTATTAGCTACCAGGTTTCATTCTAAAGAGCACTCACAACCCACCTAGCATATGGTGGCTGTTCAATAAATATATTAGCTGAATGACAGCATGATGACATTGACACACTTTCACATGTCATTCTCAGGTGGACATCAGTTGTCACATCCTTCTTGTCAGTTTTCCAATGAAAGATTGGGTAATATTAATACTTGGGAGACTTAATACATCTGTTGCTTGCTGATTCTTATATCTATTTTTATATTTGGAGATGCAAGTTTATTTTAGGGTCCCCAACACTATATCCACTAATACAGGTGATGTGTACAGATGGGAAGGGCTGCATACCAGGACCTTGAGTAGGGTGAGTGAGCTGTAGCTGGTAAACATTCTGGGGCAGAAAACATGGCCCAAGCTGATGTGGAAGATCAAAGTGAGTAGCAGAGCTGCTGGGCATCACCTTCTCAAGTCTTGACAGCTGTGGGCTTTATTGTGCTTGGAATGCTAACAAAAAGTAAACTACTTCCATGAGAAAAACATCATTAAGAGTATATTGTAACCAGAGGTGAAGCTTGAGTTAGAGGGAGAGAAAGGGGAAGAAGAAGGAAGAGAAAGGAGGAGAAGAAGGAAAAGGAGGAGGGGGAAACTATGACCTAAATCTCAAAATCTCGGGACAACTGCAGTTAACATTTCAGCGTAAGCACAGAAACACAAAGACACACACAGTCACTTCAGCACTTTTTGTAAAATTGGCAAGTGCATGCAACTTGGACAGGGCCCAGTCAGTGACAAGCATGTCAAAGTTGTCATAGTCATGAGACATTGAGGAAGATGTGTTTAACATACAGTAAAATGTAGGCCCGAGTATGAATGAATGGGAAAGAAGCAGTTGAGTGAGTGGTATTTCTAGGAGTTGTCAATCTCCCGAGAATCTGGAAATAGACATCAGGGAAGAGAAGGAACTAACTGAGAAGAGTTGAGAACATCGGTGGGGAGTGAGGCAAGAAAAACAATGGCCTGTGAATGGGAAAGTTGAGAGAAGGGAATACTCTGATGGGACAAAATAGATTAAAACTAGGAGCTTTTTAAGATTTCAAAATACAGAGTCTCCTAACTATTAAGTAGAATATGTAAAATGTATTATTTTAAAAATTGGTAGTCATGGTATGGAGGGGGTCATGGGATCACTTTAGTCATGGGCATTTTTCTTCCTCACTTTATTTCTTGGTGCTGGTCTGTGCTACACAATCTGTATGCTCAGCACAATTCTGGGTGTTTAGCTTCTCAGGCCAGGCCTGTTATGGGCTGACATGCAGCTATGCAATACAGGGCTAGCACCCGAAAGAGAGAGAGAGAGAGTGTGTGTGTGTGTGTGTGTGTGTGTGTACATGTGCATGTGTGCGTGTGTGTGTGTGTGTGTGTACATGTGCATGTGTGCGTGTGTGTGTGTGTGTGTGTACATGTGCATGTGTGCGTGTGTGTGTGTGTGTGTGTACATGTGCATGTGTGCGTGTGTGCGTGTGTGTGTGTGTGTGTGTATATTGGTGGGGGGATGCAGACAGAGGAATCATGAATGGTTTCTGTGGTTGCTTTAAGAGAGTGCATAACTCTGTATAATATTCTTGAATTTGCTTATTTTTTGGTCTTTATAGCACTTCTGGTCATAGCGCATGGGACAGCTATAAGAATAAAAGGTAAGTCTGACATGGCAGTGATAGGGTAGTAATATTTTTGTCCAATAATTGGATAGCATGCATATAGTATGACAATATGGTAGACTAAGAGCCACTGCTAATTGTATTAGTCAGTTTTGCTGTGTAACAATCTCAGAATTTTAATAGTCTACAATACACACATTTCTTTATTTCTCACATTACATAAAGGCTGTGAGTTGGCTCTAGGTCTGCTTGGGCTGTGGGCCATCTGTGAGTCATTCCATGTATCTTCTCATTTCTGGACCTAAGCTGAAGGAGCAACCTCTATGGGGAACATGCTGTTCTCGTGCCAGAGGGCAAGAGCACACCAGACTATGCTGAGATGTAAGTCATCTGCATCCATTGACATCCCCAGGCCTAACGGTGGGGCAGTGGTGTGTATTCTGCCTACAAGGAGGCATCACAAGGATGAAGGTGTATGATCTTACAGAGGAGGGAAAGAATAATTGTGAATACTAAGATGCACCAAATTAATAATCAGCTAGAACTTACTTTTATTATACTTGTCTTTGGGGTACTTGGGGTACCATGGGAAGGAAAGAAGTCTGATTGCAGCTATGGCAAGGAAAGGCTCTGAAAATGTCCCATGTCCATCCATCCCTAATTATATCATATCATTGTACCACCAAAATTAAAAATGAATTCAATATTTAAGATGCAAATATAATTAGAAATGCAAAGAATATAACAATATTAAAAACGCAAAGGAATGCAAATATAAATTATGTAATTTATCTTTTTGACATACGTTGTCTGCAGAGACTTGTGCTGACATAATTTCATCTTGTTTAGTTTGCAGATAGAAAGATAATCCCTGATACCATGTAAATTATATTGTAGAAAGCTCTTCTAAGCCATTATGTGGCGAAAAAATAGCTGGGTTTCTTACTAACACTATCTACTAGTATTAAGGGAAATGGACAAAAAATATAGTTTGACCTACCTACGTCTTTCATCTCGATTGAGTTAGCAATTTAGCCCTCAACATATTTTTCTCTGGATTGCTTACTTAACCATTTTAAGATGACAGGCAGCAGTTGTACTTCAGAAGTATGCTATCAGCAATCTCCTTCTTCATAGTAACTATTCTCTGTGACCAACTTCCCACTGCCTGCAATTGAAAAGTCCAAGATATTAAGGTTTGAAAATTGAGGTTTTGAATTGAAAGGAAAACACCTCAATTTTAACTATAGTGCAGGACTTTGGTTTTTTAACATTATTTTATAAGAATCTTCGTAAGGAATGTTTTCAAATTTGAGGTTACTTTTACCTTAGTTCTTTCAGTGAATAAAATAGAAATATTAAGCTTAAAACGCTGTTAGAGTTCATGTGAATATGAATGCATATTTTGAAAGAGTAATTATTTTTCACTGGATATCTTTTACAACCAATAGGAAATGAATGATGTCATCTTATGCCTTTATTAATTGCTGTGTTTGGGAATGAAGTAACTAACTGGTATTTTACCATCCTTTGTGGAAGAACAAAGTCAAATTCCATCCTCACCTGGGAGGCCTTCTCCAATTACTCCAGTTCTCAATGGACTCTCTAAACTGTGATTTTTTTTTTTCCTTCCCACAAAATCGATCATGTATTCTAGATTGCATAATTCATGGGGCAAATTCAGGTCTAACCTGTTTATCCTTGTCCCGGCTCCCAGCACAGGCCTGGCAGGTTGTTGGCTCTAACTCTGTTTATTGAAGGAATGAGTGTGTTGATCTGCATTATCATCTGACTGCATCTGTGCGGGTTCCTATCTCCGCAGGATTGTGAATCTTCGCTGTCAAGAGTCACGCTGTATTCTTTGCTTAGCTCCCTTAGCATCTTGCAAAGTGTTGGCTGGGCACACAGGGGAAATTATATGATATTTGTTGAAATAAGTCCTCAAATTCAGTTGTGTTTGTATCTTCTGTGTCACCATTTCTAATGACATTAATTTTTTAAAGATGATACAGCTATCAGTATTTTGAACTGAGGACTGTATGGTATTCCTATATATGTACTGAGGCCTCACAGGGTACCTTGCATGTGGCAGATAAATCACTGAAATGAACTAAGCTATTCATCTAAACCACAATTTATTATAGTACTGCCTAGCTGTGTTGACAAAATCTCCAGATACGTAAAACCTAAATGAAATATCGAACAAAGAAAATGGGACAGAGAAAAAAATGGGATGATTAATTAGTTTACTGAATAAAAAGAGCAATCAATGTTTAAGGATTATCACATTTGAATCGTGGACCCTTTAAAGTTGGATGACTTTGAGCCCTTTCCAAAGCATCCCGGGCACTACGGACTTTGATGTCACATGACCTTGGTCCCACCCCTGACTCTTCCATGGATGTGGCCATGGTCTATTTATTGAATCTCTCTTTGCCTCAAATTTCTCACCTCTAAAATGATCATCATAACAGTACCTGCCTCACAGTATTGCTGTGAGGATTATATGAAATAATGCAAGGAACATACTTAGCACAGTCCTAGGCAGAGTAAGTGTCTAATAAAAGTAAGTTATTATATTGTTGTTATTAATGGTATTTGTTGGACACCTATGGCATGCAAGGACCATGGGAAGGATGCAGTGAATAAGGCATGGCCTCAGAAGTTCATTACTACTACTATTGTTTGTAGTAATGACCGTTTATTGAGCACTTATTATGCAATCAACACTATGTAAAATATGGAATCCATTATTCCAGTACTTAAAGCAACTCTTTGATAAGTGTGGACATTGCAACTTGGGAAGGCCAATGTCTTGCCCAGGGTAACCTGCCAAGTGCGTGGAAGAGTCACGATCCAAACACTGTCCTCTCAATCAAAGCCTGCAGTTTATGTTCTCTCATGGGGACCACTTCCAAAACTGATGTCACAAGGCAGCAACAGCAGTGCTACAGCTGTCTTCACTTAGGGTGGAGCAATTGTGGAAAACTTCCTGAGGAAAGTGATGTTGGATAAGCAAAATTGTAAGAGCAATAAATAGGGGTGGACTTTTAGTTTGAACCATAGGAACTCATTTTTGTAGGTCAAATAAAGTCAAATATTCATAATTTCATATGGTCCATCTAAATTATATTTGTGGTAGGGTGATGAGATGGGCAAAGTTTTAAAAATGGGAATTTCAATCCTCTCCTACCCTTCTGTTTCAAATGAGGGCTCCTGAATGTTAGGGAGAAAGGAGAAAATCAGAAATGTGAACAGCTTAGAGTACAGACATGCTGGGGAAAAGGGAGAATGAGTCTGTAATTTATCTTTAATAAATTGCTAATGCCCTGATTGTTAATATGTAGATATTTTAAGTCAGTTTTAACATATCTTTATTTTTAGGCAATTTATATAAGATATAAGCAATTTACTTAAAAGTGGTAAGGAGCAGTGAGGGCAATGAAATATTTTAGGAGTAATCTAAACCCAGCATTCATTATTTCAAGAAGGGGCATACATCAGACAGAAGTAACATTACAAAAAACCCTTTTGCATTAAATTCACCAAGAAGATTTTTTGACACAAAAATATAAGAATTTTATTCTTTATGTGAAAAAGAAGATTTTGTACTTTGCCGAATGGAAAAACAGAGTTCCAAGTGGGCATTTAAGGACTATTCATATTTCCATTTTTGGAATGGACTTATCTACTTAGCTGCCTGAGAGTGATCATTTATCTGAAGAGTTAACACATGTGCCACGCACTTTGTTCTGGGTGGGCACAACCTGTATTGCAGGTTCTTCAGAAGGAAGTGAAGGTGACATTATTCACAAAGGATCCCAAGGGCAGGGTTCTTTCCTGCCCACCTGCTGCCAGGCTGTAAGGGCTTAGACTATGCCAAAGAAGTGATGTTGTATTTCTATAACCTCTGGGGGCAAGGAAAGGACACTGGTATTTACAGACATTGTTATATATACTAGGCAATTTCCTAGATCCCTTATACATAATACTTTATTTCATTTTAGGCTTTCAACCACCTTATTAATTACTACTAGTATTGTTTTTTAATTATTTCAGAATATTACAGGAGTATAAACGTTTTGGTTATATGAATTACTTTTGTACAGTTTGAGTTAAAGTTATAAGCGTGTCCATCACCCAGTGTGCATTGTATCTATTAGGTGTGAATTTACCCATCTCCTCCTCTCTCCTCTCAACTGCTTGATTTCCGTTGAATTTTACTTGCATATGTGCACATGAGTGCTGATCATTTGGTTCGAATTTAACAGGGAGTACATGTGGTGTTTGTTTTTACATTCTTGTGAGACTTCACTTAGGAGGAGGGTCTCCAGTTCCATTCAGGTTTTTACAGAAGGTATTAGTTTACCCTTTTTATGGCTGAGTAATACTCCATGGTCTACACAAACCACATTTCATTAATCCATTCATGTATTACTATTGTGATATTATTATTGTTGCTATTATTTTTACACTTGTAAAAATGGAGGCTTAGGAAAAAAAGAGGCCTGTAGTCACACGGTTTGATCGGAACCCTGGTCTCGCTAACTCCAAAGCCCATTCTCTCTGCTTCACCTCGTGCTCCCCCTTCTCAGTTTACTCATTGCAATACTTAACAATTCTGCTACCAACGTCACTCCCCTAAATCAGTAGCTCTTAATCAGGGGTGATTTTGCTGTCAGAGGACATTCGGCAATGGTGGGAGACATTTTTGGTTGTCACCATTGGGGATGGTACAACTGGCCTCTAGCGGTCGGGGCCAGGGCTGCTGCCGGCCACTTTGCAGAGCACAGCACAGGCCCACAGCAGGGAACTTTCCAGCTCAAGCTGTCACGAGTGCCAAGGTCAGGAGGCTCTGTCCCAAATCCTACAAGCTTCTTAACTCCATTGCTCAGCCCTATATTTCCTCGTTCTGGAAATTTTTGTCTAGCTTCTGACAATCTATTTTTATTTCTAGACAATTAGAAAAACTGAATAATTAATGTAATCTTCCCATTATCAAACTTTCATTAATATCTATTTGTAGAGGTGATTAGCTGCTAGACACCACACAGTGAATTAGATCTTGTTTCTTTCTATTAGGAGCTTACAACCTGAGGCAGATTTCTTTACCGAAGTCCAGAGGAGAAGCCAGCAGGAATATAGCCATGCTGAGCTCACACACATCAGTAGGGAAGGCTTTACGTTCTCAGGGGTTAATGGGGAAGGGGAAATGTTTTTCTGGTGAGGAAGGGAGGGTCGTGGGAGGGCAGTGCCATATCCCTTTGGGGTAGCCAAGGACGGTCATCACCTCTTCCCTGCTCAGTGTAGGACAGCCGCGTGAAAGATGCTAAATCTCAGAACCTACCAACAGTAGGAAGGAATTTGTTCTGGAGGCTGTGGTAGATGCACCCTAAACATGCATAATGTCAATACATACATATATATGTATATCTTTTTCTTTCACAGTTTGTTTTTGGTTTTACTGATGAATAATCCTGAAAACTATCTAAACTCTTTCTTGTATTTTGCTTTGCCCATGTTCACATGCTTACAAGCAAACAGCAATTCAAGTTGTCTTTTGTGCAGTTCCAGCCCCTTAATTGTTTTAAATTCTTTAAACAAAAAGCTAATATATATTTGCTATTTTTTTTTTTTTGCAAAATGGCTTTCATTGGGACATACTCTTACAAAACTTCTAGAGAGAATAGAGCTATAGATTTCCACAAGGCCCAAGGCAAACGTAATTTATGGAAAGAAAAGCTTCCTAAATCTGGCATTTTTAGATTTCTAATTCCCTAAGTATGGCTTTAACGTGCATTTACCGTCTTAAGGCCTTTCCTGAGTGTATTATCGCTGAGTAGCCACAAGAGGGGGTATGAAGAACACAATCCCTTTTGGACCTGCAAGTCCAGAAACCATTTCTTTTATTACACTGCAGCTGCATCTGCAGCTTCCTGCATTCTGAGCAGGAGGAAGGGACCCTTAGAACAGTCACTTGCATGTCTTCTTAACATGCTGTCTACCTAGAAGAGGGAGAAAGGGGAGGTTCTGAAGCCTTCTTGGGATTTCTGTCCTGGGTTTCCAAACGATGACTGGGGGAGGTTCAGCAAAATCAGCCCGTGCAGGCATGGTGCTCTATTTGATTTGGCTGAAACTTTTACCGGGCCTGAAATGGCCAGGCTACTGGGGTGACTTAGGGTCTGAGTAGAATTAATCCCTCCAAGTTAGAAAAATTTTCAACAGTGATTCATTTCCTTCAAAAAGGATCTTGTTGATGATTTAGTTTGCCTTTGGCATCTTCGAAAGAAGAGAAATCAACATTCTCTCTTTTTTAGAAGAGAATAGGGAATGGGAAATCAGCGATTAGAACAATGCCTTTCCTGTTGTTCTCAGTACATGTTAGTTGTTATTGTTATTCTTCACCTTTACTTCTAGTGTAAATTTCCGTAACTGCACACCTGAACTGAGAAGCCTTTCAATGTCTGGAAGTGTGTGCTCAAGCTGTGTTACCGGAATGCAGGAAGTATTATGGAACTACCTTTCACCTGGCTGAGTGACACGGCCTGACTGCCACGCAGGGGCAAGTGATCAGGTATAAAGGTCAGGGATAAAGGTATCCCAACCACATAAGCGGTGCAAGGTTTATTAATTTTTAACAACCTGTGGTGCTGACTCTATTACCTTTGTAACAGATTAGAACATACTGTGGAACCGCCGCTCTTTGTGTCTTGCAAAATAACACAAGGAAAAATAGAGAACATCTTCCTGGTTAGATCAAAGTGTTCCTGGCACACTTCCGTGTGACTTGGCCAAAGTACTCACGTGTTCCCTATGTGATAAAATGGCTATAATGATTAAAAGCTGCCTCAGGATTGCCAATCACGTTTCCCACATACAGTCATGTTTGTCACCTGTCTTGTCACCTGTCTACACAGTGTCCATCTACTTAGACTTTGGTTTTGTAATTGACAGGTATTGTCTGTTTAGCAGTTTTAGGTTTACAGAACAATTGGGTGGATGGTACAGAGAGTTCCCATATACTGACTGCCCGCATATAAACACAGCCTCCCCTGCTGGTATCCACATCCCACACCAGAGTGGTGCATTTGTTACAGTCAATGAACCAGCACCAACACGTCATTATCATCCGAAGTCCACAGTTCTCATTACGGTTCACTCTTGGTTTTGCGTGTTCTATGGGATTTGACAAATGTATCATGACATGTATATCCACCATTACAGAATCGCACAGAACAGTTGCACTGCCTTAAAAATCCCCTGCGTTCCACCTATCATCCCTCCTTCCCAGCAAACCCCTGGCAGCCACTGATCTTTTCACTGTCTCCATAGTCTTGCCATTTCCAGAATGTGGTATAGTCGAGATGATACAGTGTATATCTTTTTCAGATTGGCCTCGGCCGCTTAGCAATATGCATTTAAGGTCCTTCCATATCTTCACTTACTCATCTTCACATGTTTGTATTCACCTATTAAAGGACATCTTAGTTGATTTCAGGTTTTGGTGATTATGAATAAAGCAGCTGTGAACATTCATGTGCAGGTTTCTGTGTGGATGTAAGTTTTCAGATTGAGACTTTTAAAACAATACCTTTGAGATATAAGGAAATCTTAACCAGTTGGGACTTGGGACTCTCTAAATTTTATCTCTCACCTGCATCCTGTGCTGAAGTTGGTATCGAGCAGCTAGTACGATCACTGTGATGGTGCTTTCAACAGAAACATTTCCTAAAATGTGCTTCATTTCTTTTTCTTTTTTTTTTCCCTAGGCTGACTCAGTAAAGCATTGGTTAAGATGCTCTCTTCCGCCAGGAGGCTGAGGTGGAATTGAAATGTTTCCCCTTTGATCACTCGTCCCTTCTGCCTCCTCCAGGCTTCTCTCCTGACTCTGGATGCGGGAAGGGCTCTCTACTGCTGACACACTGTCATTCCAGTGTTTCCGTTTGGATCGTCCTCCGTCTGGCCCTTCTTCAGCCACACTCAGCATGTCTGCCTCCCACCCCGTACCCACGTCTATGGCTATGCTTGTCGATATTCATATTTCTATTTCCTTTACTCAGTAATAAGCTGCTGTCTTCCTCCCCTACCTCCAGAATGTTATGCAATAATTGGCCTGTAAGAGATGTTACCTAGCACAAAACATTGTTGACATTGTTGCAGGTAAGAACTATTTGACTAATCAGATTTCGTATCCACTAGCATGAAAGATGCAGATTTGTAAGAGGCACTGCTCTAAGAGTAACAATAGCTGACGTATTTTAATAGTCAGTAGGTATTAGGCACAATACTAAGCATTTTTACGTAAGTTGTCTCACTTATCCTCGTAAAAAATCCCTATTTGTTGTTATTACTCCCATTTTACATATGAGGAAACTGAACCTTCATGAAATTAAATAACTTGCCTGAGGACCTAGGCAAATGGACCATGTACTACAAGAATTCCCAGATTGTATGTCAGGGCCTATTGCACAGAAAAACAAAACAAATTTTAATTTAACTTGACTGTTGCATTGAAGTGAATTATTTAACATAAATGCTCATCAGTGTCAATTTTCATATGTGGTAATTTGATTAGTGTTTGTCTTCCCCCCAAGACTGTAAGCTTCATGAAGATGGGGACCATTTTGCTGTATATACAGATGGTACCCAATATATGATGTGTCTATTTAGGATTTTCAACTTTATGATAGTGTGAAAGTGATAGGCATTCAGTAGAAATCATTCATTGAATACCCATACAACCATTTTGCTTTTCACCTCCAGTACAGTATTCAATAAATTACATGAGATATTCCACACTTTGTTATAAAATAGGCTTTGTGTTAGATGATTTTGCACAACTGTAGGCTAATGTAAGTGTTCTGAGCACGTTTAAGGTAGGCTGGGCTAAACTATGATGTTAGGTAGGTTAGGTGTGTTAAATGCATTTTTGAATTATGATATTTTCAGTTTACAAGGGATTTATTGGGACGTAACCCCATTGTAAGTGAAGGAGCATTGTAAGGCCAGCAAACTTCCTGACTCATCTTAGGTATTTCTAATCAATACATAATCAACCTTCCTGTGGGTCACCAAGTTCATCTCCTGAGACATCAACCCTGCTGTAAGAATGAAGCATTTTGGAAGTCAAATGTAAGCAGTCATCGTGAGGAATGCATTATGATCGACTCCTGGAACAATGGTGCCCATCCCTATTTTTCATTCTTCAGATTATAGATCTTTGATGGAGAAAAAGATGCATGTCTATACAAAAGAGGACATAACTGGGTCCAGGGAAGCACATTTTCTAAATAATTTGTATAATATCAAGTATTTAGAAATCTATTCTTGAAATTCTAACCATATTTACGTTTGTTAGTTGCTGGGATTACATTATTGTGTCTGCCCATAAATTATCAGTTTTAACCCAGGAAGGAAGAGTTTATGTCCTCACAGTTAATGGTTTAGTGTACCTCTGAACCCCAAACAGCTATTAGAGATCTGTGTGTTATCAGAAAGGACAGTGGAAACAAAAAAAGACTGTATTATTGTACTCTTTTCAAAATCCTTGTGCTTTTGCTCTTGACTTCCTATTGCTTAGCGTTTCAAGTTTTAACTTTTCAGTCTGGCATTCAGGAAATTCCATTTTATGACCCTACCTTAAATGTTCACCTTTATATAATAGTCCTCAATAGGGACTCTGGTCTATTGGAATGAATTCTGCTGTCCCTCTCTTATGTCAGGGTCATTTCAATCTTCCCTTTGCTCAAATAGCGTGGTTTGCTCACTTTCCCATCTATCCATACTTTCTCTAATTCCTCAAGCCAAGATTAAATGTGGTTTTCTGCTTTCTCCCAATGACTTCAATACAAACTACGATCTTGATCACAATTTCGTAATGTGACTAAGGGCTGAGATTCTCATTTAGGTTGAAACAAGGCTTCATCATTTGCTATTAGGTAGTCTCAGGGGGATTAGTAACTTCTCCAAACTCAGTTTCCTCATCTCCTAAACGTAAATAGGTAAAATTACTTTATAGAATTGTTATGAGAGTTAATGAACCTTGACATGTAAAATATTTAAAAGAGCACTATATAGAAATCAACAACCGTAGACTGTTTTGAGTTCTTCTTAATTATTTCAAATGTTACCTTCTTCAATCAGATGGTTATTTCCTGTGTGAGAACAGAGATCATGACTTTCATTTTGAATAAACGCAACCCTAAGTGCTTAATAAGTTTTTCTAGACCCAGTTTAATTGGAGAACAACATGAAGTTAAAGGAAGAAATAATGACTTTGGTACATGGTCTTTTAGTCAAGTCTGAATGATGTTTCAACTCCTTGCAGTCGGGAATACAAGAGGAAGACTGCTCTACAAAGGGTGGTGATGGGATAAGGATTTTGTGTTCACCTTTAGCAATGTGAGGTTGATGAAAGTTTAGAATGAATAGAAAGATAATAGCAAAGCAATGGTAGTGCTAGTCCCCAGTCAAAGAGAGTATTTCAAGAAGATGAGCATCTTTGATGATGCCAAATGCTTCTGAGGGGCCAAATAAGCTGGGGACTAGAATAAACATTGTATTTATCTATAGAAAACCACTGTCGACCTTTGTGGGAGCTATTGGAGAGTTATTTGAAGTGGATCAAGGAGAGAACGGGAAATAAAAGAAATAGAGACATCAGGGAAAGAAAATAATTTTTTAAAAATGACTGTTAAAGAAAGACTAGAGACTTAGAGATGGAATTTAGAAGAAAATGTGGGCTCTGCTGATTTTTTCTTTCTTAAGGGGAGAGTTTTGCGCATATTTAAAAGCCAATGGGAAGAACAGATCTGTTATAGGTTGAACTGATCCTTGAATTTCTAATCTCTGGTATCTCAGAATGTTACCTCATTTGGAAATAGGGTCATTGCAAGTGTAATTAGTTAAGATGAGATCGTACTGGCTTAGGCCAGATTCTAATCCAGTAGGACTGGTATCCTTATAAAAAGGCAAAATTTGGATGCAGAGAGATTGCACAGGTAGAATGCCATCTGAAGATGAAGGCAGAGATTGGGGTGATATTTCTGCAACCCAAGAAATCCCGAAGATTGCCGGTGTGTCACAAGCAGCTAGGTGAGAGGCATGGAAGATAGTCATCCTCACAACCCTCAGAAGGAACTAACCTCGCCAACACCTCGATGTCAGACTTCCAGCCTCCAGAAGTGTGAGACAATGACTTTCTGTTATTTAAGTCACCCAGTTTGTGGTGCTTTGTTCTGGAAGCTCTAGAAAACTCATACAGGATCACAGGAAGAAGGTGAACATACAAAGAGGATAGTTGATAGTGTAAGTTCCTCAGAAAATGAGAATGGGATCCAAGTTGGTAAGAAAGTTGATAGAACGTATGAGATGTGGGCAGGCCTATGTGTCTGCTGTTGAAAAGGTGAGAGAATTCCCCTCTGATGGCTTCTATTCTCTTTGCAAATGAGGAGCAGAGATCTTTGATGAAAGTGAAGGAATAAGAGGGAGCGTTTTGAGGACCTATGTGAGTTGGCCACAGGGTTCAAGCCATCCCTGATCTGCTCTGCTGTGTAACTCTCTCCAGCAGTGCTCAGCTGTGGGGTGAAGTCATGGGTAAGTGGAGAGCTGGGTCACTCAGGAATGGGGTCTAGCAGGACAGGACCCCAAAATATAAAGCATCAAGACACAGCATTGAAAAAATAGTCTTTGTAATCTAATCCAATAGAAGTAAAAAGTTGGTTTTGAAGGATAGATAGTGTTGATGGATTTGAAGAAAGTAAAGGAGTCCTGATGAGTTTGCAAAGTGTGTATGGTGGGAGAAACTGAACAGGTCAGAAGAGGGGAAAGGTGTGACCCAGCTGATGATGGGTGATGATAAGGTTCAGGACATGACTACTGGGGTGGCTGGACAGAGCCAGAGAAGGGGCAGGAAATAAAAAACTGAGAGGCCTGAACCATGGTGCGGGGTAGATTTTTTTTACTTCTTTAACAAATAATAATAATAGAATGCTTACTATGTGCCAAACACTACTCTAAATACTGGAATAAACCTGTGAACCCAACAGGTGGAGCTTCTAGTGGAAAGAGTTAAGCAATAAAAATACGTATTATTAGATGTCTGATACGTCAGATTGTAATAGCACATTGGAAAAGCTGAAGCAGGGATACCGGCTGGGCCCTGAGTGTGTCTGTGTGTGCGGGTTAAGATGTCACTTTGTCGTCCTCCCTGGTAAAGTGATGTTCAGAGACCCAAAGCAGCTTAGAAAGGAAGCCATGTGCCAACCTGGAAGAACATTTCAGAAAAGGAGAAAGGCAAGTGAAGACGCCCTAAATCCGTGGGAACTATCTCACACTAGTTCACTTGATACAAATGGGTGTTCTTCAAAGTGTTCCCCAATATTTCCATGAGTTTCCTCAGAGAAGATGCCCTCGCGGGGGTCCACACAGGGAGGGCTCTCAGCGTCCACACAGGTGTCCTCACACGGGGGCCTCACAGGGTTTTCCTAACATGCCTGCTGGGTGCTTTTGCTCCGGCCTGTTGCCATAGTGCTTCCTCTGCCCTAAAGTCCCCAGTGGGCCTGTGTTGTGTTGGGCACAGCTGGCCTCCTTCTGATGGTATCGAATGTTTTCTGGCCTGCCAGGGAGGGGATGCTTCCCATGTTAGGTGCAGAGGGTCAGTGTCCTGGCTCTTGCCATGCCCCCGTGCAGCTCCAGGACTTGATGACTGCTGTTCCAGGTGGTGGTCCCCCCATCGACACCACCTTTCTGCATTGCTGACACTGCAGCCTCCACCTCTGGTCGACAGCAGAGACCTCTGTCTCCTCCTCTCCCATCTCCTTCTAAAGGTTAGGGCCAGGATGCACCCATTGCCGGAGAAAGGTGTTTTTCCAGAGAAAGGAGGGAAGTCTTACTCACAGTCTAGTCTTGTTTCCAGCTCTGGGAACAACCACTTGGCATATTGATTGTCACCACTGTTTTCAGAAGAGAACCTGACACCCACGAAGACATGGTCTTGCCATGACTCCAAAGAAAAAAGTCAAGGCAACCTGACATTGGAACATTTCTCAAGGCTCATGTTATTTGGTTATAGCCACAGTTACTTTTTATCCATGGGAAAAAATTACGATGTGTTTAGCTATTTTTAAAGAGCAAACATCCATTGTGTACTTAATCAAAGTTTTACTGTATATCCATACACATCATAAAAGTGGATATAGTTGAGAGAAAGCAGTGACATGTTATATAAATAAATGTTTATAAATTAATAATTAAAAAACTCATCATAGAAACTCAGTATTTAAAGGGGTTATAAAGGGAAATTTTGTGAAGTTAGGTTAGGAGATTAAATATCTATTTGATAGGCAGATCTATTCTTTTCATATTTCAGATTACAATAAATTGTATCTTCATGTATATTTATACATAACGTGAACATTCATGTGGGTCCATTTGACTAAGTTTAGTGGGAAATTTGCTAAAAGAATAAGTTGCAGTTACTACAAATAGTGTGAAATAGCAGAATGAATTTAATTTTTTTTAATCTCAAGAAGAAAAAATAGGGAGGGACCTGTCTATTTCACTTCCTAGAAGATGGAAATTTTGAAAGATTTTGTGTTTTTATGAAGTTAAATGTTTCAGAAATATTCTAACCAACATAATCTTTAGACCCAAACTGACAGTTTTGCGAATGATCAGAAAATAGACTAGCTCTGTCATGACCCAGATCTAAAATGTGCAAAACTTATAATGACCAGGCCCTGCACAACTGAAGCTGACATTTCCTCACAGATAGGCGGCTAGTGAGGCACGGGTTTCGGGATGTGGTGGGACTTGCATCAGTGTAAACAGGGAGTGCTGTTCTTCTCCCACTGAGTGTATTGATATCCTTGGTCCAGGTCATTCTCTGTTCCCAGGGCCCTCAGCGTTCACCTGTACAAGAAAGATTTTTTTTCTAATACTTTCTGTTCATCTTGTGATCCATCTTAATCTCACCCTGCTCTTGTGACTTGCTCGTTCCAGGATTTGGAGACCACAAAGCCCACAAAGTCCTTTCTCTTCATAACCTGCCATCCAAAGACATTTTTGATGCTCAAACAATTCCCTGCTGTTTACCACTTCAGAGGTGTCCTCCAAATAATTTTCCCCTCTTAACTTCAATAGTACCGTTTCTACTTTTCATCTGACTTGGTAGCTAATAAATCAAGAGACACGAGAGAGAGAAAGAAAACCACCTTTATTGTAGACTCCTTTATTTTTATGTTTTTCAGGGGTTATTTACTAAAGGATGGCCTTTAATATGTTCTTACTTTTATATTTTCACATTTCTTTTATAACTGAAATTTGTGGATTTCTCTCTCTTACTCCTCTTTTGAAAACCATTCTATGATTCCATAGAAAACATTATTGAGAAGTATTGTAATCATTGACAGATTTCTTGTTATTAAACTTACTCTAGTCACCTTGATTCATATTTATAGACTTCTTGAGAGAATATACATGTTTCTCAAAAAATAGGGATGTACAGTATTTAAAAAATATAATAGGACCTTTGAGGGGGTTTGCTTTTCCATGGATTTGAGTGTATGATAATTTGATCCTTTCCCTAAGTCATGGGACCTATCTATATCAGTAAGGATGTGTTTAGAGTCAGCAACAGAAAACCCATCTCAAACTTGCTTATCAGTGAGGAACTTTAATACCCCACGTAGCAGGAAGGTGAGGACAGGGAAGCCTCCAGGAAGGTCGAGGGCTCCTGTCCATTGCATGTGTTCTCTTGGTTCTGCTTGTCTGTGCCTTGGCTCCTCTTAGGCTGCGGCAGTTCCAGACATAGCAATGTCCAGGGGACAAAGAAAGGACAATCTCTCCTTGTGTTTCTTTGTTAGGGCCCAGGAACACATTCCCCAAGCCCTTCAAACAGACTTTTTTTCACTTTGAATTGACTAGGATTGGGTCAAATGCCCACCCTTGAATCAGCCACTGGCAAGGGGAATTTGAAATACTGTGAGTGACTTCGGCTATTCTTTTGGGGGGTCTTGACTCTGCCTTCAGACTTCCCTTTGTACTCACTCTCAGTGAGGCTAACCATTTGGGGGCCACATTAACCACTGAAACACCAAAATTTCAGCGTAATGTGGTATTCTAAGATGGCTGTTCATCTCATGCTCTAACTCCAGATTCATTAAAGACACGGCTGCATCTTGTGTAGCCTGTGCTGGTACCAAGCAAAGTCCAGGCTGGGAGGAAAAGAAACGTCTTTGGGATATTATTAACCCCTGGGCATACTCTACCAGGTACATGAAATACTGGATGCCTGTTGTCCATAGCAAAAAGTGATCCAAAGATGATTGCAACTCTCCCTGTGTTTAATTCCCTGTGAGTTGCGGAGGCTCACACAGCAGTCTTCCAGATTACTGATACACAACCCTGTTAGAATTTAATTTTCTGGAAGGTGATTATTTATAGGAAGGTCTTTCTGTGTATGACCAATAAAAATGGAGTAGATTTTCCCTCCTGAAACCAGTTCCTCCCTAAGGTTTCACCTCCCTTCATCTCTACTCCTCTATTTGCTTGAGTCATGGACTTGGGCTTCATCCTTGGTTCTTCCCTGTTCCTCATACTACAGTTCTAATCCATCAGGGCAGCCCCACATTCTACTTCCAAATGAATCGGATTCCTCCACTTCTCTCCAACCATGGGCTGCCTCTTAGTGATGGCTCTGGAGGGGCTGATGCTTTCCTGTCCTCCCAGAGCTCCATCTAGATGACTGTTCACACTTCGAACACATTCCTAGCACAGTGTCCAGTGCAGACTTAAAGAAATGTAAACTGCATATCATGTCTTAAAATCCTTCAATGACCTCCCCCTGCATGAAGATAGCATGCACACATACCCTTGACCATGCCTTGCAATGCACGGGAAGTTGCTTGTCTCTGGGATCTCATCTGGCAAGTCCTGCCTTTGTTTCAGCCTCAGCGGGCTACTTTCTGCTATTTGAACTAAGTTAAGTTGTTCCTATCATGGGACCTTCATTCAAACTGTTCCCTCTGCTTTGAACACCTTTTCCCCTGTTCTTTGTATGACGCTTTCCCGTGCTCCTGAGCTAGTCTCAGCCTGGTCATTGCCTTCTCATGGTGGCTTTCCCTGTTCATGAAATCTACACGGACTTCCTCCCTTGGGGGGTGCTGGTGGCATAATTTTGAAATAAATAAAATTTTGAAATGTCTTACCCTCATAAGACATTTCTCAGTTTGTACTTGTGTGCTTCTTTGTTTGTTTCCCTGTTTATTATCTGTCTCTCTTGCTAGACCCAGTGCTCCATGAGGGCAGGGTTGGCTCCATTTGCCACTGTACTTCGTTCTCAAGAACAGGGCCTGGCTCCAGTATGGGCCTGAATCCACCCTATAGATAGGAGTGCAAGGACTAAATCCCTTGTGTAATGGTAATTCCCTTGAGGATGGGTAACATCTGTGCATTGCTAGCACCTCCAGAATGTTCACCACAAAATATGTCCTCAATATGTGTTTATTGTTGAATGAATGGGTACCTCTTGTTGGAAGAATAAAAATTTGCATTTGACTGAAGGATCAGGAAGTGCAAGAATGGATTTCTCACCATTTGGAGAACTTCAACTGCATCATTAGCAAACATACAGCAGGGTTTGTGATATTTTCAGGTAAGTTTGGTAACTTTATAGCACATCACTATTTCTTTAATGAGAAAAGGTAACACTTGAAGAGTCAGTAAGCCAGAAGAAAATAATCATAAAAGAGGAGAATGGAAGAATCACCACATCCAAATCTAACTTGATTGTGCGTGAATAAAACAGCCTAACAGACTCATGGAAGGTGCAAACAGCTACAGCTAAACCTCTTTGGTGACATATAACAAAAAATCAGCCTTGTCTGTGTTAGGGTCCCATTTCGAACTACCCCATGGCTACTTGAACCATTTTATCCATACAATGTTAGCACTATATAGTATTTACCATGTGGTGAACACTGTTCTCGTACATTCACTCTTTAAGACTTCCACAACCCTATCATATAGGTCTCATTACTATGCCTGTTTTACTGAAGAGAGGTTAAAGGGACTTGCCAAAGATCACAGTGTTAGCAAGTGGCAGAGCTGGGTTTCAAAGACAAGCAAGACTATAATTTTCAAAGGCAAAGGGCTCTCTTGGAATGACCACAGCAAAGAAACTGAAGATGAATGTAAATTAGAGTTATAAGTGTTAAAATTCATTGTCTTTTATACTGGTCATAGTTCCTTGGGTCTCACAGATAGTAACTCCGTAAGCAGTTTTTTTTTCTTTTATTAATGTAATTTTAGGCAGGCACAATGCAATATACAAACATATGAATACATAAAAACTAAGTGATGATTTGTATTATAAAGACTATCAGAGAACTCAACTCATCTTTCAGGAAATGCGTATGTCAGTTCCGCAGGGAAGCTCTCCCTGAACCCATGACCAGATCAGCTCCCAGGCTGTCACGGTGCCTCACAGCCCTTATTGCCATCATAATTAGTTAATAATGCATGGAGTTGTTTAATATCTGGTCTTCCTGCTGGAATACAATGTATATGAGGATGGAATATAACACATCTGTGTGTCTCTTTTCCCCAACATACCTCCAGAGTCCAGCACTGTGCTGCTATACAGCAAGCTACAATAAATATTTGCTGAATGAGTGAACTGATACTGGCAGAGATGCTGGAATGAACTAATTCCTCCTTGCTGTATCCCAGCTTGTGTCCTGCCCTTCTTTCTTTATACAAAAATGCTTGATGGTGTAATGATACCAGAGAAACTCTCAGAGAGCAATTCCTTTTCCTGAATGGAACTGTACATATTTGAGCTCCCATAGTATGGAAAGCCCTGTGGTTGCTGTGACACTTTCTCAGTCCTTCTCAGGTGGAAGGAACAGAGAGGAAAGGGTAGCTGGTCCCCTTCCCCAGCCAACCCAATCTTAGAGAAATAGGAAAAATCAGCTTTTTGTATAACAACAGCAATCTCTTTCCCTGCATGAAAGATAGAATCAAGTTGCTCATTTACGTATAAAGCAGGATTTTAAAATAGCCAATCTAGCAAAGGCAGTGAGAAGCAGAAGCAGAGACCAACACATGTAACGATTCATTTTAGAAAAATGTCCTACAAACGGATCTCGCAGTTGGAACTTCAAAGGCCCCAGATACAATCATGTTCTGTAGAGTCCCTGAAATTGACTCTGGCGCTGAAGAGATCCTAAGCAACATTACCCAGGGAGGAAGAGGAATGGGGCATCCATCACATTGTCATGTTCTGCCCTGTTCTCAAATTACAAAGTCGGATGCAGTCCGGAGTTGAGGAATCGTGTTCTTATTCTGCTGGGGCCTACCCCATGCAGGTCACAAGGGTCGGCTGGGCAGAGTGCTCCTCCTGCTTGTTTTCAGTGAGCCTCATCTCTCTTGATTAGCTTGGCATCCCTTCCTCCTGGCCACAGAGTTTGCCTGTGAGACCTCTTCCTGCAATCTATCTCGTTTCTCCATTTTAAGGCGGCTCTAAATATCAGGCTACCCTAAAATCCCAGAAGTTCTCTTTTTAGAAGGGGCTTGGAAGTCCCACCAAGCCCACCGGCAGCACTGAGCATCTCTTTGTGGAGATGCACAAACTCAACATGACATCATTTCTGCTGCAGCCTTGTCTGCTTACATGACTTTTGGAAACCATATTCGAATGAAAATCCAGTGACAGTGTTTCTATGATTCTGATTAAAATCGGAATTGTACCCATTCTTGTAATCCATTCTCTTGCATTTCCCAAAGACTCCAGGGGCCCATATCTTTGAGGTAGGATTTCACCATCCTTTGCCAACTAAGTCTTTTGCTTTATCTGTGCTGATGGCATTAGTTTTTCTTGGGGAAACTGAAAATTCTTGGGCCTTATCCCAGACTTATTGACTCATAATCTCTGGGAAAGGGGCCCTGTATCTGTGTTTTAACAGTTTATATAGGAAAGTTTGGCTGATGTTTACCTTCGTATTGACTGAGAATAAAAAAAAAATGGGCTTCTTCAGCAAATTAATAGATCAAAAAAGATGATGAGTCATTGGTTTAAGCTTCCCAGAAAAAAATCTAAAAACAGAGTTTAAAGCAGCATTATTTACACATGAATAAAAAGTGGACTAAAAATATATGGTTTTATTAAATGGATCAGTATGTGTAAAATACTTAGGATAGTATCTGGCACATAATAAATGATGTATACATGCTAGCTAGTATTAAAATTATTATTATTTGGTATCACAGGATATTCATTAATTAAATGTAGTCCCAAATTTTTTCCTAGAGAGTATTTAAAGGGCCTTGCAAAGATACAAACTAAACAGTGTTAATAAATTTAAGAGACAGTGAAAGATAATCACATTTAAAAAAGGAAATGAAGTTTCAATGCATGCCATAGGAATACCTATAACTAACTCTTCTGATTTTAATTATTGCATCTATTTTGTATTATGCTATATACCTAAGGTAATCGAGACTGGCTGTTTCCCAATCCTTTCTGTCTTCTTTCTGGGCACTTCTCTGCCTGCCCCAGAAAGCCCTCCCCTGCAGTCCTCTACTCTTTCTTTCCAGGGCTCCAGGCTGCAGGTTGGTGACCTTGCACCATGTCAGAGTCCATGACCATCTGGGCCCCTAAATGTGTGAAGCTGATCTTCTTCCCACCTGTCCCCTATGCACTGTTGATGGGATTTTACCAGGATAAGACACAGATTTCCATTGTAGTAAGCCAAAGAGAATTTGAGCTCCCTGAAGTAAAATACGATGTACGTGAATTCTGCACATATTTAATTCTTCTTAGGCATGAGCATTAACGTGAAGTTTAGTATGCCAGGGGTCTGCTTTAAAGTTTCACCCACACACAGTCCTGTGGCAAGGCTCAAAGTCAACTGCATAAAGACACAGGTTTAAGAAAAATGCCCTCCTTTTCCAAAGCACCATGAGTATCTAAATGGTATCCTTATATAAGGTGTGAAAACAGCTACTTCCTCTCTGTCAGAATAAAAAACTGTGTTAACAATTGTGGAAGTTAAACGAATGGATTCTGTCCTCAAATGGAAATGCATTCAAATCCCACCATTTACCAGCTACATAACATTGGGAAAGCCACCAAACATTTCCAAGGATTAGTTTTTTCATTGGTAAAGGAGGATAAAGCTGTGAAGAATAAAAGAGATGAATGTGCTGGAAGGTGCTTATCACAATGCCTAGCACCCAGTGAACATGAATTTTGTTATTTTATGTAGGTCAGAAACGAAGAGGAGTAGGATAGATTAGTACCCTGTGTCAGAGACCCTCACTGAGTCTGAGAGGATGCTCCTCATGCCAGAATCACTTTGCAAGATGGAGCCGCTGTGCTAAGCATGAAGGGAATGCATTTGTAGGAGAAATGAGCAAGAGAGGAAGAAAAACTTTGTCTTTCCATATGCAGACACTTGCATAACATTTCCTTCCTGAGTTCTTGAATCCCAACGAGAGAACCGAGCGTATGTTTGGGAAGAAGGCTCATGAATTAATATTGTTCCCAATGGAGAAGCTCACAGAAACTTTGAAGTGTTTATTAAAGAGTTGATAATGAGGAGAAAACTTTTTGAAAATCATATTAAAAAGTACCTCCCAAACTGCTTCAATAATTTAACCTTGGAATCACAAGACTCTACTGGAATAGAAAGGACACATTTTTCTCTCCCCCCACCGTCCCTGGTGTATGGCGTGTGTGCTGATAGCTGATGGCTTCTTCCTAGGAGTTGGTGGTGGAATGATACTCTTTTGTGACCAATCGAATAATTACTGAAGTTGAAATTTGTAATCCTGATATCAAATATTCCATAATGACATCAATTTAAACTTAATACTGCTCTTATCTTTTGACAAAAATAAGGTTTAATATGTTTTTCTCCTACAGGGGGTGAAATAAGGAAAGACTTTATTATACAAGATAATTAAAATTCTTCCTGAGGTTAAAAGTGATTTAAAAAGAATCACAACATGAGATAATTAGGCCTTATTAGACACTTTATCTGCTTCACTGAAGTCACTTTTTCCAGGATGATAAAATGTGCCTTTGTCTTTTTTTAGAAAGCTGGATACCAAATTTGGGGAAAAAAATGATCTTTCCTCCTCCTCTTAGACTCAGCACATGACTGTGTGAATGGATTTGTGGAAATAATTTAATGACAGGGTTACAGTTTCCAAAAGCTAGACCTTTATAGAATGTGATGGTTTTCAAGTACTTATTCATTTTTCTAGTGGAATTACATTTTACCCTCTATTTTTAGTTGGTTAACAGAAAATGATATGAATTTGTGTTTTCTCATTTTTTTTTCCCCTGACAGGCAGAATAATAACAGATTAGTTTTGGGATATTTAACAAAATCCTTTTGTTACTTGACAGACTCGTTTATGCTTTCTTGTGCCATAACAGGTAAGGTAAAGAATGTCAGTGTTTGTGTTTTCAATGTCTAATGAACATACAATAACCGTGCCGTAGTGGATGGTAGTTTTTAGATGAAAAGTGGTTCAAGCATTTAAAGCACATGATATTTTTGTAAGAGGAAGCAGGTACCCTAGGAGCATGGGAGTTTTGCCAGACTTCTAAACTGTATCCCTGCATGAGGTCTGATGTTGCTATTCTATTCTGCTTTTAGGCTCAGTGGCGGTGATGCTATGCCTGCCACCCTCTGCTGACGGCTCTTTGGGCTTTCAATGGGTTTTTTAACAATGTTCAATGCAACTAACAATAAGTGAATCAAGTAGGACGGGTTTGTGCCCGTAAATTTGTATCCAAGTTATTTTTATCTATTGATCAGTGGATGAAAAGAAATTGTTATACTTTGCCTTTAAGAAAACATGTCAGTTTTCTTGACAATGACTTGCTTATATAGGTTTTATCAAATCGCTCTTTCCTTCTGAGCGACCCTTTCCTTCAAGGAAAGGCTTATGATAGATCAGTATATCAAGGGCGAGGTAACAGACACAGATCTCTTTGAATGAAAGCTAGGAGCATAGAATTGTTAAGTAAATGTCTGTTTTAAGGTGAAATATCTAGAAGAGAAATATTAATAGTATTCTTCAATAGAAAAATAGTTTCTGTTGTACTTCTGTGGAGTCTATTGTAAACAATATAAAGAAAATTGTTGCTTTAAGGAAAAACTTAAACAGCAAAATAAGAATGAAATGAAGCCAAAATTGTGAGTATAAAGGGAGTTATAGCAAAGGTAACCATTAAACAAGGTTTTAAATGCTTTCCTGTATGTGTACTGCTGCTTTTCAGGGTACAAGTGCTACATGCACTTTTTTCCTCAGTCAAGCTGGTAGATCCTATTTGGAAGAGTGTGACACTTTCAGGGTCCTCGTGCTGGGTAAGAATTAATTAAAAAGTACACAAAACATGAACATAGAGCTTAACCAATAATTGCAAAACAAATGTGCATATTGCCACCACTCAGGTAAAGAAATAGAAGACTGCCAGCACAGTTGTTTTCTGTATATTGATTTTGAATCAGGTACATTTATTACATCCAAATTAATCCTAATTAACAATCAGTTGAATATTTTGGATTTTTTTATACACAACTATATCATCTGTGAGTAGGGGTAGCTTCATTACTTTCTTCCCAGTCCCTTTACCTTTAATCTTGTTCTCGCCTTACTGCAGTGGCTGGGACGTTCAGTACAATGTTGAATAGAAATGATGATTTCATCCTTGTCCATTCCCAGTCTCAGAAGGGAATGTTTAATGTTTCCCCATTAAATACAAAATGTTTGATTTTCTTGGTCATCTGCTAATATTTATCTCAACAGGATGTTGAATTTTATCAGATGTCTTTTCTGCCTCTGCCCAGATTATTATAATATTCAGTAAATGCAATGAATTACATTGATTGATTTTCTAATGTTAAAACAACTTCGAATTCTTGGAGCAAATCAAAGCTGGTCACATTGTATTATTTCTATGTATAGCTGGATTTAATTTGCAAATATTTTATTTAGGATATTTGAATTTCTCTTCATAAGTGAGATTGGCCTGCCATTTTTTTTTTTTTTCTTGTCGAGTTTTGGACCAAGGTTATCTTGACCTCATAAAATTATTTGAGACGTGTGTCCTCTTTTTCTGATCTCTGGAAGATTTCTTATATGATTGGAGTTATTTCATTCTTAAATATTTACGACTATTCACTGGTGAAACTATCTAAGCCTGCAATTTTCTTTATGGGAATGTTTTTAATTCTATTCATTTTTATGATAGCTTTCTATGTCATGTTTTTTTAATAATTTGTCAATTTCTTCTGTTTCTAATTTTTTTGGTATAGTGTCATTTATATTTTCCTCCTATTGTCATTTTTAATATTTGCAGCAACTGTATCATTGTCTCCTTCTTTCCCGATGTTGTTTGTGCTTTTCCTTTTTTCTCCTTTATCAGTTTCTCAAAGCATTTATAAACTGGGCTTTTTTGGTTCTTCTCATTTGTATATTTGTTTTCTGTTACAATAATTTATGGTCATGCCTCTATTATTTCCTTCTTTTCCCTTCATTGAATTTAATTTATTCTTCCTTTTATAACTTATTGATCTGGAAGCTTAGCTCATTAAATTTTAGCCTTTAATCTTTTCTAATATATGCATTTAAGAATATGTGTTTTCTTCTAAATCCTGTGTTTTCTGAGTTCCACAATGTATACTAGTTTTGTTATCCATCCGTTCAAAATTTTTTTTCTTTGTGATTTCTTCTTTGATCCATTTGTTAGCTAAATGTATATTTCTCATGGTAAGCCAAATAGGGAGACTTTTAGAGTTATCTTGTGCTTATAATTTCTAGCATAACAAATTGTAATCAGAAAATATACTCTGAGGTTTCAGTTCTTTTAAATTTGTTAATACATTCTTTATGGTCGAGTATATTGCTATTTATAAAGCTGTTTCATGCATTTTTGAAAAGAAAGAATATTCTGTTGTTACTGAGTTTGATTGTTCTATATGCCCACTGGTTCAGGTCTGTTTATCATGTTTTTCAAATCTGCTTTGTCCTTACTGATTTTTGTCTGTTGCTTCCTTCAAATACTAAGAGAGGTGTGTTAAGACTCCCTATTATAATCATTAACCACTTAATTTCTCAGTGAATTTCTGTCAGTTTTTGTTTTGTTTTGGAGTTATATTATTAGGGGAGTATGGTTTGGAATTGTAGCTCCCTAATGAATTGAACATTTATCATTATGAAGGCACTTCTTTATCTTTACTGGTGCCTTTTTCCTTAAGTTTTATTTTGTGTGGCATTTACATGCTACTCCAATTTTCTTGTAGTTAGCATTTGCATGGTATATCTATTACATTTTTTTACTTTAAACCTTTATGTATCCTTTGCTTTAGATATCTTAAACAGCATATATTCTATTTTTTTAAATCTAGGCTAACAGGCTTTGTCTTTTAATTGGAACTTTATAATCCAGTTACATTTAATGCACTTGTTTATATATTAGAGCTTAATTCTACCATCTGCCTCTCTGCTTTTTACTTGTTCTGCCTTTTCTCTGATTTTATTCCTCTTATTTCCTTGAATTGAGTATTTTTAATCTTTCAATTCCCCACTTTTACCTTATTAATTTGGAAGTCTGTATTCTTTTTTTCTATTCTTTTAGTGATTACTCCTACAAATTATCAAGCTTCCTTGACTTATCAAAGTCCAGCGTTACTGAAAACTTTTCCTCTTCTCCCAGACAGTACAAGAATATTAGATCATTTTCACTTTGTTTACCATTTGTGTAACTTTTGTCATTTTTTGCATATTTTATTCTTTCTCAAAATACATTTAAATCCCACTACTATTATTATTATTTACTAGTTTATACAGTCGGTATGAGTTAATATTAATATATATGTAAAGAGAAAGAGAGAGAGAACTTTATTTCAAGGAATTGGCTGAGGCAATTGTCTGAAACCCACAGGGCAGGCGAGCAGGCTGGACACCCTCAGGGAGGAGCTGATGGTATCTTGAGGCACAATTTTTTCTTCCTCAGGGAAACCTTAGCTTTGCTTTTAAGGCCTTTCAATTGATTAGATGAGGTTCCCCCACATTATTGACAATAATCTTCTTTACTCAAAGTCAGCTGACTGTAGATGTTAACTATATCTACAAAATACCTTCACAGCAACATCTAGATTAGTGTTTCATTGAGCATCACTTCTCAGGATATCTTTTTCTTGTATGTGCAGACAAGCTCTAGGCACGTATACTTTCTTTAGGTATTTTTCTAATGCTGACATATATCGCCCATCCCTTGACTCCTGTCTCATATTCTACTCCTCCTCTGGAACTGTTTTACTGTTTTGAGGCCTGATCTCGTGACTAGCCCTCTCTATATAGGGATACATCTTTCCTTGCGGTTGTAATTTGCTGCTTGGGGCAATATGTGAACTGAATTCTTAGAACCATGACATCACTTCTGCTTGGAACATTCTATTGCTTTGTTCCACCTCAGAGACTGAATTTCTACAGCCATTGGAGCTCTTCCATACCAAGTCACTATGCCCCACACCTCTTTGGACCCTGTGGTTTGGGCTTCATACCTGCCCCTCCCTTGCTGGAACTACCTCTCTGGATTTGGTCTATTTCCTACTACCCTGGGACATTAAAGGCCCAGGAAGGTGATGTGAGTACTATTTTTTTCAGTCTTAGGTTACTATGGCTGGCATTTTTACACTCTTAATTTATTTTTATTTTTTTGAGATAGGGTCTCTCTGTCCCCCTGGAGTACAGTGGCATCATCATAGCTCACTGTAACCTCAAACTAATGGGCTCCAGCAATCCTCCTGCCTCCCAAGTGGCTGGGACTACAGGCAGATGCCACCACACCTGGCTAATTTTTCTCTATTTTTTCTTGTAGAGATGGGGTTTCCCTCTTGCTCAGGCTTATCTCAAACTCCTGGCCTTAATCGATCCTGCCACCTAGGCCTTCCATAGTGCTAGGATTACAGGTGTGAGCCACTGTGCCTGGCTTTTTGTTTTTCTTTTTCTTTCTGACATTTGTCTCTTGTGGCTTTTCTGTTTCCTGTGGTTACATTCCTTATATTGCACTGCAGTGTTGATTGTGAAGTTTTTCCCTGGCATTCATTCATTATGATTTAGGTTATATTTACATTATTTCTGTTCTCCACACATTCCTATTTTCTGTTGTTCTTCTCTGCTTGTGCTTTGGCCATATTCCTTGAGAACAGCTGAACAGTGCTAAGGTGTCACACACTGGCCACCTGCTTACTTGGGCTACCGATTTCCCTGTTGTGTAGTTGTCACCATGACTTTCTTAGAAAGAAATTGGACCCCAGGGGGACTCTCCTCTCTGGAAATGAACAGTCCCACTGTCTAGATATCACCAATGCTCTCATTTTAGAACAACTACCCCTATCGCTGCAGGGCAGGATCAAAGGATACACTTCTCATGTGACTCAGTACAAACAGATTTTTTAAATTTCAAGATATTAAGGGGGTACAAATGTTTTGGGTTACATGAATCACTTTTGTAATGCTTGAGTCCTGGCTAAAGGTGTGCCCGTAACCCAAATAGTGTTCATAGTACCCATTAGGTAGGTTTTTGTCCCTCCACTCCCCCCAGTTGATTTTCAGAGTTTTACTTGCCTCTGTGCACATGTGCATTCACCAATTTAGTAGCAATTACACGTAGTGTTTGTTACTCCATTCTTGAGACACTTCACTTAGGAGAATGGTCTTCAGTTCCATTCAGATTGTCGCAAAAGGTATTAATTCATCTTTTTTATGGTTGAGTAGTACTCCATTACACACACACACACATTTTATTAATCCACTCATGAATTGATGGACACTTGGGTTGATTCCACATCTTTGCAATTGTGAATTGTGTTGTCATAAACATGTGGGTGCAGGTGTCTTTTTGATGAAAAGTCTTTTTTTCCTTTGGGTAAATACCCAATAGTAGGATAACTGGATCAAATGGTGGGTTTACTTTTAGTTCTTTGAGGAATCTCCATACTGTTTTCTATAGAGATTGTACTAATTTGCAGGCCCACCAAAAGTGTATAGCATTCCTTTCTCTATGTATCCATGCCAGCATCTATTGTTTTGGGGCTTTTTGATAAATGCCATTTCAACTGGGGTAAAGTGATATCTCATTGTGGTTTTAATTTGCATTTCCCTAACGTTGAGCATTTTTTTTATATCCTTATTGGCCATTTGTCTTTCTTTTTTTGAGTAGCTTCTGTTAATGTCTTTTGTCCACTTTTTAATAGGGTGGTTTGTTTTTTTCTTGCTAATTTGCTTGAGTTCTTTGTAAATTCTGGTTATTAGCCCTTTATTGGATGTGTAGCTTGCAAATATTTTCTCCCATTCTGTAGGTTGTCTACTTGCTCTGTTGATTATTTCCTTAGCTGTGCAGAAGCTTTTTAGTTTAATAAAATCCCATTTATTAATTTTTGTTGTTGCCATGATTGCCATTGGGATCTTTTTCATAAATTTTTTGCCTAGGCCGATATCTAGAAGGATTTTACTTACATTTTCCTCTAGAATTCCTAGGGTTTCATGCCTTAGATCTAAGTCTTTTATCCATTTTGAATTAATTTTTGTGAGTGGTGAGAGGTAAGTGTCCTGTTTCATTCTGTATGTGGCTATAAAATTTTCCCAGCACCATTTATTGAATAGGGCTTCTTTTCCCCTGTGTTTGTTGTTTCCTGCTTTGTCAAGGATCAGTTGATTGTAGGTGGGTGGTTTTATATCTGGGTTCTCTGTTCTATTCCATTGGTCTATATCTCTATTTTTGTACCAATACCATGCTGTTTTGGTTACTATAGCCTTGTAGTATAGTTTAAAGTCTAGTAATGTGATGCCTCCAGTTTTCTGTTTTGTTTTTATTTTTTAAATTTATTTTATTATTATTATTTTTTATTAAGATTGCTTTGGTTATTCAGGCTTTTTCCTGGTTCCATATGAAGTGTAGAATTATTTTTTCTAGATCTGTGAAATATGACTTTGGTAATTTGATGGGGATTGCAGTGAATTTGTAAATCACTTTGGGCAGTGTGAACATTTTAACAATGTTGATTCTACTGATCGATCCATGAGCAAGATATGTTTCTTCTTTTATCTTCTGTGATTTCTTTTCCAAGAGTTTTGTAGTTCTCCTTGTAGAGATCTTTCACCTCCTTGGTTAAATATAGGTATTTTATTTTCTTTGTAGCAGTTGTGAATAGTACTGTGTCTTTTATTTGAGTCTCAGCTTAACTTTATTAGTATATAGAAATGCTATTGATTTATGTACTTTGATTTTGTATCCTGAGACCTTGCTGAATTTATCAATTCCAGGAGACTATTGGTGGAATCTATGGTGTTTTCTAGATACAAGATCATATCATCAATGAACAGCAATAATCATTCTACCTCTTCTTTCCTGAATTGGATACCCTTAATCTTATTCTCTTGTCTGATTGCTTTGGCTAGGACTTCCAGAGCTATGATGATTAAAATGGTGACAGTGGGCATCTTTGTCTCCAGATTTTAGGGGAAATGCTTTCAACTTTTCCCCATTCAGTATGATGTTGGCTGTGGATTTGTCATATATAGTTTTTATAATTTTGAGATATGTTCCTTCTATGCCCGTTTTGTTGAAGATTTTTGTCATGAAAGGGTGTTGGATTTTGTTAAATGCTTTTCTGCATCAAGAGGATCATAAGGTCTTTGTTTTTGCTTTTATTGAGGTGATGAATCACCTTTATGGATTTACCTATGTTGAACCATCTTTGTATCCCTGGGATGAAACCTACTTGGTCCTGGTGGATTATTTTTTTGATGTCCCGTTGAATTCAGTTTGCTAGTACTTTACTGAGGATTTTTTCATCTATGTTCATAAGGGATATTGGCCTGTAGTTTTCTTTTTTCATTGTGTCCTTTCCTTGCTTTGGTATCAAGGTGATCCTGGCTTCATGAGTTGGGGAGTATTCCATCCTTCTTGATATTATGGAATAATTTCTGTATTATACGTACCAGGTCTTCTTTGTAGGTCTGATAGAAGTCAGCAGTGAATCCATCTGGTCCAGGGCTTTTTTTGTTGTGAAGTTTTTTATTACTGTTTTGATCTCACAATTCATTATTGCTCTGTTCAGGAGTCCTATTTCTTCCTGGTTGAGTCTGGGGAAGTTGTGTGTTTCCAGGAACTTGTCCATTTCCTTTATATTCTCTAGTTTATGTGAATAGAGATTTATGTAGTATTTGTAGATGATGTTTTGTATTTGTGCAGTATCTGTTATAATATGACCATTTTCATTTCTGATTGAGCATAGTTAGATCCTTTCTCTTCTGTTCTTGGTTAGTTTAGCAAAAGGTCTGTCAATTTTGTTTATCTTTTCAAAGAACCAACATTGAGTTTCATTAATCCTTTGTACTTTCTTTATTATCCAATTCATTTAGTTCTCCTCTGACCTTCATTATTTCTTTTCTTCTGCTGGCTTTGGGTTTGGTTCTTCTCTTTCTAGTTCCTTTGGGTGTGACAATACGTTGTCAATTTGTGACGTTTCTGTCTTTTTGATGTAGGCATTTAAGGATATGAATTTTCCCTTGAGGAATGCTTTTGCTGTTTCCTAAAGATTTTGATAGCTTTTGTCCCCTTTGACATTCAGTTTAAAGAATATTTTGATTTCCATCTTAATTTCCTTCTTGACCTAGTAATTATTTACAGCAGGTTGTTTAATTTCCATGACTTTCTGTAGGCTTGGGTGTTTCTTTTGTATTTGATTTCTAGTTTTTATTCCACTGTGATCTGAGAAGGTGCATGGTATGATTTTGATTTTTTTGAATTTATTTGAGACTTGTTTTGTGGCCTAAGATATGATCAGTCTTGAAGAATGTCCCATGTGGTGCTGAGATAATGCATTTTCTATAATTTTTGGATAGAATGTTCTGTAAATGTCTGTTAGGTCCCTTAGATTTAGAGTTTGGTTTAAGTACATTGTTTCTTTGTTTATTTTTTGCTTTGATGATTTGTTGAGCTCTGACAGTAGGGTGTTGAGGTCCCCCAAAATTATGATGGTGCTGTTTATTTCTTTGCTTAACTCTAGTAAAATTAGCTTTATGTGTCTGGGAGAGCCTGTGTTGGGTGCATCTATATTTAGGATTGTTATGTCTTCTTGTTGGATAGTTCCCTTTACCATTATATAATGAGCTTTGTCTTTCTTTACCTTTGTTGGCTTAAAGTCAATTTTATCTGATATGAGAATATCTACTCCTGTTCTCTTTTGATAGCATTGACATGTGGGATGTTGGTCTGTTTATCCTGTTGGGTGGTCTCTTATTGCTTTGTTTTACCTCTTGTTCTAGAGTTGTGAGTTTTGGTTTTTTTTTTTTTTAGATGAATTTACAATGATGGGTATCTGTGTGCTGATTTCTGTATAGTGCTGTTCTGAGTAGTTTGTACAAAGCAGGTCTGTCATGGCAAATTCCCTCAGTGTTCACTTGTCTGGAAAAGACTCAACTTCTCCAATGATTATGAAACTTAGTTTTTCAGGTTGCAAAATTCTAGGCTGGCAGTTGTTCTATTTCAGTTGATTAAAGATGGGCCCCAATGCCTTCTGGCTTATAAGATTTCCACTGAGAAGTCTACAGTTAGTCTGATGGGTTTTCCTTTGTAGTTATTTGATGCTCTCATCTTGCTGCTTGAGGAATTTTCTCCTTCATTGTAATTTTGGCCAAGTTCTATGCTGTGTGTCTTGGAGCTGACTTATTTGCTATGAATCTTCCCAGTGTCCAATGTCCATTTTATATCTGTATTTCTGAATTTCTGTCTATACCAGGAAAGTTTTTCTCAATAACTTCCTCAAATAGGTTTTCTGTGCTTTTAATTCTTTCTTTTTCTCCCTCAGGGATACCTATACCTATAATTTGAATGTTAGTTTACTTCACATAGGCCCATATCTCTCTCAGTGATTGCTCAGACTTTTTATACTCTTCTCTGCCTCTTTGAGTGCCTGGGTTATGTTGAGAGCCTTGGCTTCAAGCTCTGAGATTCTTTCTTCTCCTTGGTTTAGTCTGTTGTTAAAGCTTTCTGCTGCATTTTTAAATTTCCTAAATAACTCTTTCATTTCTCTAAGTTCTATTATATCCTTTCTTATTTTGTCTACTTCTCTAGTGCCTTTTTCCTTTTTTTTCATTGATTTCCTGAAAATTTTTTTTTTTGGCTTCTTTTTGTTGTTTTTCAACTTTCTCTTCAATTCCATTCATCTTATTTGCCATATATATTCTGAATTCTATTTCTATTATTTCAGCAATTTCTTTGTGGGTGGAGTCCATTACTATAGCTCTATTGTGTTCCTTGGTGGTGTCAAACTATTTTGTTTTTTTCATGTGGCTGGGGTTATTTGCTGGTTTCTTCTCATTTGGCTCCCCTTCTCCCAGCTCTGCCTTAATAGGTTGCAGGGCATCTGTCCCTTTTGCTAGGGACTCTCTCAAACCAAGTCCAGGAGTGATAGCTATCAGGGCTGGGGGATCATAAGTGAAGTTTGGGATTTTGCAGAGATTCTGCTGGCCTAGTGGTAGTGGTGAGGACTCAGTAGCAGGGGTCTTGGGGTCTAGGCACAATTCTAGATTCTCGGGGGTAGAGTTGCAGGCCTGGTAGAGGCCCTGGAACTACAGGGGCAGAGCCTTAGACTTGGGCACAGTGAGAGCCTCACAGCTGACTCTGGAGATTTCAGAGGTAGAGTCACTCTTATGGGGGGCTGTTCCACCAGCGTGGGGACTGCTGATGCCCTGTCACACAGTTTCAGTGGCCTAGGGTCTGTGTAGGCAGGCTAGCGTTGCTAATTGACCCAGGTTCTCCCCCCACACCTAGAACCCACTGATGCAGTCTTCCCAGGCTTTCCAAGTGGTGTGTGTGGCTTCTGGGGCTCCTGCTCTGTCTGGCTTCCACACAGGGGAAGAGGCGTGCTCAGCTCCCAGGCACAGGGCATCACACAGGGGAGTGTCTGTTCCCTCCCCAGCTCAGCAATGCAAAGGCTATTGTTGGGAGGCTGGGTCCCATGCAGGCCTGGCTTTGTCCACCAGAATGATCAGGATGGCATCAGTTGCAGAAACCTAGGGTTAGCAGGCACCAGCTCTCTGCTGCACCTGCTCTCCAGTGGAATGTCTGCACAGACTCTGAGCAGCTCCCTGATCAGCCCAGAGGTCTGCAGTGGAGGAGGGCGGCTCCTCACAAATTGAGCTGCCTGTAACTTTTGTTTCTCTCCAGAAAGGTAGTATCTCTTTGAGTTGCTTCTATTCTGCTGTCTTCCCCTCTTCAAAGCAGTGTGAATTGTACTGGGACCCCCCACCCCAGCTTAATCTCCAAGATGGTGGGTGATACTTGTGAGTAAGAATCAGCTATGCTCTGTTTGGTTGAGTTGGTAGATACTGTAATGAGCTATAGAGTTGTTCTCCCTGTCACTGGTTGATGCTTGCAGGAGAGAGGCCACTGCAGAGATGTTCTTTTGTGCCTGTGATAATCTCTAGTCTTTCAGGTGGAGCACTTGAATGCCCCAGGCTTTGGGAGGGGCCTTGTATATCTTAGGTAGTAGCTTGATCTCCACCACAGCAGAGGTGGCTGGAGGGGCAAGGCTGGGTACAGCTAGGTTGTGTGAGTCTGGAAGGCTTTGCAAAGACTTGGCAAGGCACAGAGGTCATCTTCCTGGCTGCTAAAGGGAGCGGCTGGGAAAGTCAAGGCCAGCTCTCCAAGCCGGAAAGTCCGCTCATGAGGGAGGGGCTGCACTTCCCAGACTGGCTGTGGGGAGTGAGTTCTGCCCCTCTTGTGTTGCTCTGCCCTTGGGCCCTGAACACACTGCACTCTCTGCACCATGGGCTGGGATCTTCCCCATCAGAGGACCCACCCTAGTCTGACAGCTATGGCTTTCCTATGGGGGGATGGGGACTTCCCTTGTTTGCCAAGTCTCAGACCCCACAGTTTTCTCCCATCAGTTCTGCCCATGTGGGCTCCCTTGCCTCCCAAATCCAGCTCCTAAACCTCCCCACCATGTCCCTTAGCAACCTGCTTGAGTCCTGTGGGCACAGGATCTGGCCCGCACGTCTGACCCACTGGTGTGTGCCTCCACGATATGCCGTAGGCAGAGACCTCCCAGATCCCCAAGGGGAGAAGCATGGGCCTCAGTCTCTGTGGAAACTTCAGACTGCAGGACATGCTAGCTGGGGAAGGGAGCCGCTTAACAAATTCTTGGCTCAAAATACTCTCCCGGTTGCAGTGGGTAGGGAGGGGCAGGGAGAGATAAGAGACTGAAAGGAAGAAAGCCTGCTCTCTGGCCTCTTGGGTCACTCTCCTTGGAGGGGAACACGGCACAGAGTGTCCGAGCTCTGGGATCACGCAATTTCTTCCCACAGTTCTGTGGTTACTCCAGTGCTTGGGTTTATGGGGGTGGAAAAGCTTCCCAGTAACTTGGTAGCCTGTTCATCATGGAAGGATTGTGAGAGGGAGAAAGGGATCCCCCCTCACCCCTTCACTGTACTCTGAGCTTCCCTGTGTTTGGTCTTTGCTGACATCTTTTTTCCCTTTATTCTCTTTCTTCTCTGCTTCATAATTTTTCTCTGTGTGGTCCCCATAGGCTATGGCACTTCTCTCTCTGAAATTTATGTGTGCTGCATCCCATATCTGATCTCCCCTATCCAAAACCCTTCCTTCTCTCCCAGTCTGGCAAGTGATGTCTCTAGTCAGCCATCTTGCCCCACCTCCCTTTACAACATTGTTTAAATAGTTTTGTTCAACTAAAATAAAACTCTACTAACGGCTCTGTGTTATGTAAGCCATCATTAAACTGGAATGTTTGGGGATTCTATGAGGAAGCTAAGAGTAGAGATTATACTAAAAGCTTGTTATTCTGGGTCATTAATATCTGTGAGGAGCTTGTACAGTAATGTTGTTAGTCATCTTATAAAACATATTTCAAAATGTAAAAAAGGGTGTAGGAGAACTAAAAACAATGAAAATATTTTTTATTTAAAAGCTTCTGCTTCACCCACATAATGCAATTTGTCCCATCAGAATTAGTGGTTTAGTGCCGCAAGGAGTGTTGGGAAAATTTTCTCTCTCATTTAATTTTTTATGTTTACTGTCAAACAAGTTTAACAATGATCAGATGAGAATGATTTTTTTCTAGCATTTTATAACTCAGCTCATTCTGACTCATTGGGCAATTTCCAGACAAGAACATATTTAGTAAGAATCTCATCAACCTGCTGGAAAAGGCCTCTAAAAAGTAAAAATTGGGGGTAAAGAAGAATAATGTCCCCAAAGAACACTATAAAATTTTGATAGCATCAAGAATTACTGTTGTGATATAGCTTTCTCCATGAGAGGAAGGAGGACTTACTAACTTTCAGGGAGATAAGTAGATAGGAAAGTCACAATTACCACTCATGATTACAGGTACTTACATACTATTGCATAGAATATTGAAATAACTGAAGATTTTGCCACGAATTGATACACATGTGCTAATAAGAATCACCAATACTGTAATTGGCAATGAAATACAAAAGAAACACAGACAAAAGAAATACAACTAATAGAAATGATTGCAAAGTATCACTCTCTCTCAAGGAGTTTACTTCAGGAGAAAGTTAAGGAACCTGATTTTGGAAGCACAGTTGAGAACATCTGGTTGGGGGTAAATTGAGAAGGAAACAGATGTGATGTCACTACTGTGGATGACTGGACAGTTAGAGGAGGGGAAGGATGCATTCCTTATGCAGATTATAAAACAGGTGCAGGAATATGATCTGGTTATGATAGGAAACTTGAACTATCCAGACATCTGCTAGAAGCCTTATTTTGCTAAAAGCAGAGCTTTGATAAACTCTTCAATTGCCTTGATGAGACTTTGTTCTCCAAGAAGATACAAGTTGTAATATGTAGAACATTGGAGCTAATTCTTACCAGTAAGGAAGAACTTGCTGGTGATGTAGAAGTAATAGAAGACATCTTAGATTTCATAATAAGAAAAAAAATAACGTAATTTACAGAAAAATCAGACATATAGATTTATGTTGGAGAAATCAAATCAAAACAAAATCAGAGGAAAGTATAGTGTATTGGCAGTTGTTTATGGAGGAGAATGTGGCTTAAGATAGGTAGAAGGTCCAAAAAATAGAAATTAAGAAAGCAAAATATGTCCCAATGCACTATAAAATGTAGAGATATAAAAAGAAACCAGTGTGGCTACAAAAAATGCTCACTGAAGAGCTCCAATTTTATAAGAAATCTGCTAATATTGAAAGGAGACTTACATAACACAAAACATTAAAGATGATAGAAAAACTAGAATCTAGAATTGCCATAGGCTTAAGAAGAATGCTAAAGAAACAGAAAGGAACCATAGGTGGGCTGAGCCAGTTTAGGGGGGAAGGGTTGGTTCTCAAGCTTCTCTGTTTAGCATATTCCCTAAATATGGGTAGAAGGGCACCTCCAAGTGACCATTCAATAGACATCCTGGTTCCACCTGCTTTTTCTGGGTTTATAAATATTCTGGAACTTTGACGGGTAATTTGGACAGTGCCAAGAAACTGTCAGGTCATGGATAAGCATTACTTTGTACAGTCACTGGATAAGATGCCAACTGCTGACCGAGGGATGCCCTGATAGGCCACTGGTGGTCAGGACAGCCAGCATAGGATAGAGCTGGCTTGTGCTCACCTTAGAGAAGGTTGGGTATTGTGGCACCATGGCTCAGTTGTCATTTAACTCCTGTTTCTTCAAGAATGTCATAGTAACAAGAACCTTTGCAGAAGCATCCTTTAACCTTGGGCCAACTGTCTGGTGCTGCCTAAGGACTCTTTAATCTTTCTCTCTTTCTCTTCTTTTTTTCTCAACTTCCCTCATCCCACTCCATCCCAGTTAGGGCAAATTATTCTTAGACTTGGGGGATATTCCTTTCTCCATAAGCTAGCCCCATACCTTTCTTGAATCAATGAAGCAAACTGAAGAAAGGTAAAGAGAAAACACATGAGAGAAAACATACATGTTTTCCCTTCCAAATGATTGTTGCCTCCATATTTTTTAAAAATGACCTTTTTATTTTGAGATAATACAGAGATCTTGGTATACCCTTCACTCAATTTCTTCTAATGGCAGCATCTTGAAAACTAGTGTAATATCACAACCAGAATGTCAACCTTGATACAACCTCTCAATCTTAATTCCAATTTCCCCATTTTTCTTGTACTAATGTGTGTTTAGTTATACACAATTTTATCACGTGTGTAGGTTCACAGTCAGGGCACACAGCAATTCCAGCCGTACAGAATCCTCTGACTTTGTCCTTTCCTAACAACATGCACTTCCCTCCAGGGTCTCTTGCATAACCCCTGGTGACCACTTATCTGTGATCCATTGCTAAAAGTTTGTATTTTCTTATCTCTTCAAAAATATTATATAAAATGGAATCACTTACTATGTAATCTTTTGGGTTTGGCTTTTTAAAAATTCTCTCAGCAATTCGGTTTGTTTTAAGAAATAATAAAAAAGAGATAACCTTGATTTTAGGGACAGATGATCATCAAAGATTCTATCCGGCTTGTTTTCTTTATTGAAAGTAATATTCAAAGTGGAAAGGCTGGAATGGATCATATACTGCCAAATGTATACGACCAGTTCCAACCTCTAGTCCCAGTTCCAAGCCCAGATTTTCACTTCCTTCAGGGAAGTTTCACATGAATCACTTGAAGAAAACTCAAATACAATGTGTTCAAAATCGAATGTGGCATATGTCATCCTTTCCCCGCAAAAAGATCCTCTGCTTCATCTGTACTTCCTGCCTCAACTAGAGGTGCCCAAATTCCTAAATTCACCAGTCTTATTTCCATGTTACAGTTGGCATCTCTTACACGTGCCACTCACTCCACCCTCTCATTATCTCATTGTCATTAGCACTTTAATTTCTACCTGCCATGAATACCTCTGAGGTGTGCTTCTCCCCATTCCGATTGCCTCTTTCTTAGGAAAAGGCGTCTAAGCTATCACAAAGCATCTTACCTGCTCTCTTCTGTTTCTCTTCCTTCAATATCTCATTAACCCCATCATGGGGATAATCCTTCTAACACAATTATCTGATCATAAAATTCCTCTGATATTGGTTATATTTAGTATAATCAGTGAAGCAAACAGACTATTTCATAACATCATATTTCCAGTAGAGGCCAATCCTGAGTCTGTGACTTTCATGGTCCTTTTCAGTTTTCACATTCCAGAAACTCACACAAGTCCTGACCTACATCATGCTTTGAAACTGCAGCAACCGGTAAGAATAGCAAAGGAAGAGGAATATGTAATTTCTTGTAAGGAAAAGCCTTACTCCAGTGGTAAAGAGCTCAGTATGAGCTCACAGGACACCTGACGGGTCAGACTTCAGGCCTGCCTGATTCTTTCTTTTTGACAGGAGTCCTCCCTACTCTCCATCGCTTGCTGAAGGCTCCTTTCTGGGCCAGTCTTTAGGTGCAGGTGGGTGTTTCCTGTATCTGTGGTGCCCTGTCCACCTTACCCCAGCCACACTGTGTTGGACTGGAACATTCTCGAGTGAAGGCAAACACAGGCTGCCAGCAGCATATGAGCAGGCCACCCTCGGGAATTTGACCTAGAGATATGGGGAGGGAATTAAGGAGTCAGTAGGAAAAGTGTAAGTGGAAAGACATACCCAGAAAGAAGAAAAGACAGAGATCAGAAAAACATCTGATTACCAAGACGGCTACTAAGTGGGACTAACAGGCAGGTAGTGTATATAGCCTGGAGATGCTGGACAAAGGGCTGATTCACGTCCCAGGTGGGATGGAGTAGAATGAGGGTAGATTTCATCATGCTGTTCAGAACAGCATGCAATTTAAAACTTATGAGTTGTTTATTTCTGGAACTTTCCATGTAGTGTTTTGGTTTACTGTGGGTAACTAAAATTGGGGAAAGCAAAACCTCGGATAAGGGGGGAACAGGGAATTGGCTTAGAGTGTGGATTCTAGAGCAGGTAGAAGTTGATCTTAACGTTGCTTCCACTTACTAGCTGTGTGACCTTGAAAACTTACTTTGTATCTCCAAACCGGATTGTCCTTGTCTGTAAAGTGGAGATAATAGCAGTCGCTGTCTCAGGGGAGTGGTGATGCAGGCAACCACTTGGTGCAGGGTTTGGTCCACAGGAATCACCGGTTAAATGTGGGGGTTGGGGGAGGAAGGCCTGGAAGAGCTTTCAGTTTTATGTCTTGAAACCAATCACCAAAAGGAGATCAGAAAAGGAAGATTGGGGATGACTCCTTGGTACTGAGGCACACCCTGTCCCAAGGTGGCTGAGTCTCTTCCACATCAATGAGTTATGAAACAGGCATCCATAGGAAGCCGTTAGCCAGGTGTCTCTCTTCAACTGAGGCAATTCCTCAGAGAGGGCTGACAGCTAGGAGCTGTCAGTCAAGAACCTCCCCAAAGCTAGGGGAACAAGTCCTTTAGTCCCCAGTGAATGATCTGGGTGGCTCACAACACAGTGCTCAGGGCCGTCTACTCCTGGTATTGCTTGTAGCTGCTAGTTTCACTTACATTCTTGAAGCAGCTTCTCCGGCATTTTGATAGGTCTCTTTTCTTGGAGGAACTATAGAAAACTTATTAGAAAAGGTAGTGGACCTGTTGCTATTAATACATATGGTCTTGAGGCCACAGTGGATACCCATCTCCTGCCTTTATGATCTTTCTAGCTTCTGCTGACCCTCTGCTTTTACCACTGGTGGTTTTTTGGGTTACCTAATGGAGGGCACAGACCCCTATGTCAGGAATTCTAGCTCCCGGTTACTGTGCCCTTTGAGTCAATTGCCCCTGGTAGGATGGCAATCTGTCTTCTTGCATGCTGGTCCTTTCATTCAAGGGGCCTGACATGAGATGGTAGCAGCCCCTTAAAGTTCATTGGGAATCTTTCTGTGTCCCTTGTAGAAGTGTGACCTCTTTGGGAACCAAGACCTCTAAATGCATAGAGCTCAGAGTTAAGATGATCAGATGCACAACTTCCCTAAGTGGTCACTGGGAATGATGGTAATCATGACCATGCCTGCTTCGACCCCTTGGTTCCCAGACCTATATATTCTTCCTATTAGGGACACTACACCATATAATGGTCATTTATTTTATATATGTAATATTTCCTGAAAGAGAGCACTGTCCTTACAGGGTATTGTCTCTGATTTGGTGCCTCAGCTGAGCCTTTAACAGGCTGTTCCATTGCTCTATTAGTCCAGCAGGTAGTTTCTGGGTGGGGCAGTAAGTGACACCTCTAGTGGATACCATGTCATGCGCCCTTTGCTGACAAGTGGATTCCTTGCTCTAATGTGATGTTATTTGAGATGCTGTGCTGATGAACCACCCTCAAAACCCTCAACTGAGGCTCTGCAGGAAGAAATGACTGGGTCATATCTGGAATATGTTGCAATTCCTGCTAAAATATCTTTTAGGTCAGAAGGGGTCCAATGGAGTCAACTTGTTACCCTGTGACTGATTGTTCTGTTTTTGAGGTATTGTTAGGCCTCTGCCTTGGCATCCATTGCTTGCACGCTAGACATGCAACCTCTGCAAAAGCTATATTAGTCTCGATAAGTGGGAGCCCGTGTTCTTTGGCCTACAAATAGCATCCTTCTTACTTCTACAGCTGCTCCATTCATACAGCCCTTGTGTCAGAGGCTGACTGATGCCAATTTGCTGAGTCTTTGAGTCTAATTGGCTTTTTAGTGGCTCTTCCATGGTGGATACTCTCTGTTAACATGTAATATTAAGATATTTCCATTTTACGTCTTCTGTTTGCTCCATTACTGCCTTTACCCTAGATTTCCTAGTCCATGATCTTCTAATTGATTTATTTCTAGGCAACTGACCAATCAGCTGAGGCATTTGCCCACCAATTCATATTTTATAAATGCTGAACTAAACTCAGGTCTTTTCCTTCCACACAAAGTGGTTGACCAAATGCATGGCCTGAAAATCTGCCTAATTGGAGGATTCTCCCTCAGCACTGTCCTTTAAGGGCACTTTAAAGTTCAAGTTGGGTTATTGTGCAACTACTGTCCGTTTTCAGCTTGAACCCAAATACTTAGCTGATCTATTCATGAACGACACTTACCTCTTCTTATTCTAGCTCTTTGGTCCTCTCCACAAATGCACCATAGGTATTAGCAGAGGAAGGGGCACAGTCGCAACAATAGTGGACATGTGGGAGTCTCAGTTACCTGCTCATGCAGCCAGCTTTGGCTCTTCTTTCCTGCTTATGCTCAATCCTAGTTTACAATGGACTGCTGCTGAGCCAATATGGCCTTATGACTTGGAAGATCTAATAGCATCCAGTTCATGATGGGGAATTCTGGCTGCAAGACCACATGGTCTCCTATGGTTAGATATTCTCTCTGTGAGTCCAATTAGTACACCAAGAACCATTTTTCAAAACGAAAGTCCTGTAATTCTCTGCCGAAGATCATATGGCTTTGCTCCAGAACCTTGGGGGTCTGTGTTGTAATTCTCCCACTGGGGCTTGCCATAAACTCCACACAGTGTCCTTCCCAATACTGATACCTCTAGCACCATAGGTGTGGCTGCATCGTATGTCTCAAGCATGAGGGCTGCTAGCACTTTGGCCTCAATTGGCTGCAGAACTCTCCCCTATTCTAGTTTCCCCTCAAGGCAAGCAGCCTTCTATGTTACCTGGTATTTGGGAGCAGTATTCTCAGGTGTAGTGTGCTGCTTCTAGAACATAAAGAGTTTTTTACCAGGCATAGAGCTTCCTTCTTTGTGGTGAACAGTGTGGAATGTGATAATGTGTCCTTTTCTTTAGGGGGATTTTCTAGGATGTTCTAGACCACTATAACCATACAAATTTTATTGAAGTAAAGGATCTCTAAATATACTATTGCCTGAAGCTAATGCATCTTACCAAGGACTTACCATACTCTTGGGGAGCTCTGAAGCTAGAATGGCTGGTTCGCGTTGTCTCAAGTTGGCATGGCAGGGCCTTGCCATGTTTCCCACAATGATTCATATGCCCACAGTGGACGCAGCTGTCTCAGGGTGGATGGAGCATCTCTCTTCGGTAGGGGCCATCACCTGACAAGTCAGCAGACAATCTTTGTAGGAGCTGAGGGAGAAAGTCCTTAAATTCTGAAGGGAGAATCTAGGCGACGTAGAACAGTGTGACAAATTATTTTTGCAGATTTCTGTTTTCTCCTAACCTTTATTTTTCCTTCTTCTAATTTAAAATTTCCACTTGATAACTTTTATATGCTCCTAATTTTGGCAGTTTTATTCTTTTTCATTTCTTTGGTTAATCTTATTCATTTTATCCTTTTTAAAATTTTAATCTTTTTAATTCTTTTTTCCATTTTTGATTTTTTTTCAAGTTTTTAAATTTATTTTTTAGCTTCTATTAGTTTTTATATGTGTGCAGCTTTTGGATCTTAATTTTAATTATAAACATTTCTAAAAGTTTAACTAGTTTTTCTCATGACTTGTTTATATAATAGTTGCTAGGTAAAGTGGAAGCAGCAGAGGTAAATTTCTTCAACAAATGAGGCTGGAAGTTTCCTTGAACTCTTTTTTTTTTTTTTTTTTTTACTGCTCTTCTGGATACCCTCAGTTGAAGCTCCCTTTTTCCTAGTGTTATATTCATAAAGCCCTGATCTTCTCAGGGGACTCACCAGCCAACAATTCCTTTCAGGGCCACAGCCACCTTCTCCTTGCATACAGCTCTCATGCACTCCTGGCATGGGGTGTTTCTCATCATCCCTTCCATTTGATTTAATGGGAATAATATTTGAAACACATTAATGTCTGTCCCCTTCTCTTTTGCATTTCCATGATTTGGTCTTCTTCTTATTCAGATGGAGCCCTCTATGTCACTGGAGGCAAGGATGGGGTGGAGGAAGGGTCTGTAGCGGAGTTTAGGAATGCTCCCACAGGAATGCAAAAAGGGCATTAACAGTCGCCACTGAATATCCAAAAGGGAATTCTAAAACAAGACTGCCTTAAAATCTAGGCTTGGTGTAGAGATGGCTTTAGTACACCAAGATCCAACATTGGTGGACTTTGGGCATTTATTTTCTTCCCTGAGTGTAGAGAAAATAAAATTTCATCTAGGAATTCTAGGCCAAAGGACTGTTCTCCTAGCAGAAGGATGTTATGATATAAGGATATGCTTGAGCCTAACCTAAGAGATAATGAGAAGCTTAAAAGGGAGTCAGATCAGAGAGACAGGGCAGGTACCAGGGTTTTAATCAATCCCAACATTTGAGGTGAGGGTGACAATTTAGAAACTTTCAGGTAGACACAATGTAGATAGAAAACATCAGTGCTGGTGGCATATGATCGGATTCCCCAGGATTCTGCAAGACTCTAGGTCCTAGAGCCTAGAAGAAGCCCTGAGCAGGACATTTCCAACATGGTGCAGGGCTATGGCAAACAGCAGTATGGAAGGAAGGCAGGGCTCTGGTTTCCCTTCTCTGGGTTGAAGGCCTTGAGGGAGGTGTGTTCCGGATAAGATGAGGGGAATGTGGAGAACAGAAGGGGCAGCTTCAGCAGAGTGTACTTGGCAGTGCATTCTGATTCAGCAACAGGAATTTCTGGGATTAGATCTTGGCCGCTTTAGTTCTCATGTGTTTTGGATGGGACCTACCTTCTCCGTAAGGGTGTTAGCTGCAAGTCTGGTTTGAGAACTTTCTGGAGGTTGCAGCCCTGAAGTCAAGCATTGTAGAGTAGACTCCCTGGGTCAAGATCAACTGGAGGCCACAGACAGCTATGAAGGACCTGCAAAGCTAGGGAGGGGTGAGGTGGGCCAAGTGAGTGGGATGACCACTGTTAGCTGAAGAAGTCAGAGAGAGAGAGAGAGAGAGAGAGAGAGAGAGAGAGAGAAGCCACAGCACACATCTGACACATCTGATTCAATAGCAGCAGAACAGAAATTGGCGTGAAGAGCTACATAATAGCAGAAAAATATCAAACACAGATTCAGGACCCCCAAACTCTGCCCAAACCAGGCCACTTAAGCCACATTTTTCCCAAACACTCTCGAACACATTTGCAGAGGAGCAGGGGACATAAACAGAAATCTGTGAGCTTTATATAAGAGAGCGATCACTTACCTGGAGGAACAGTTTAAATTATTTCCTGCCCCCTCCTCTAACCCGTACATTACTCAACTGATAATACTTTAAACCAATAAGTTTAAAGAAATAAATTTTAAAAAGAAGCACAATCTGTGCCCATTTCAATTAAGCATTCGGACTTGGATTAAGCTGAATCCAAATCGTGTGATATGACAGGAATGGAAGGGAAAAAGGAGATTGTATGTGAGGAAAGACCCTCCTAATGCTGTTCTGGCCAAAGACGTCCCTAAGCAATGTGGAGCTTCCTGGTAGACATTCTTGGGAGAAAATCTATAGGTGTTGCTGTAACAGCCATCTTCAAAACGAGTTTTAGATCATGGGAAATAAAACCTAGTCGATTCCCATTGGCAGACAGTAATCTTTTGAGTTGTTTGGGACAGCGCTTAATGAAGGAAAGAAATATCTTTTGCTGTTTGACTGAGAGGTCTCCTACTCCTGAGAAAGCCCTTGGGGCCAAGGGAGGCAGCTGAAATTGGGCTTCTCTAATACTTCGAACCATTTTCCAAAGGAAAGATCAGACAATTTAAAAGGTAATCTGATTAAGATTGAAGGCTGTGGGATAGATTCTCCCAGCTTCAGGTAGGTTTCTTCTAGACTTCTCACTCGATTCATTTAGAGGGTTCAAATGATCAGGAGGTTCTTCTCTCAGTGGAAACTGTTCCCTTTTAAAATGGCTTTTCAGTGTTTGTTAACAATCTAGTCTAAGGAGACAGTCCTTGCCTTGCAGGGTGTGTGGGATTATAAAAATGACTATGCAAGCTGAATCCAATCCCAATAATCAATGAGCAAAATTACAATTGCTTCTTGATACATAAAAATGTCAAAACATTAAAACTCTCTTACTGTTGGTTGGAAATGTATAACAAAATGAAAAAAAAGTAAAACCAATTTTTTTTTATAACACCATCATTTAAAACATTAGAAACATTGAGAATTGAACTGTATTATTTCTTTTTTTTAAAAAACTTACGGTTTGAACAGTGCTTGCCTTCTTCTTACCATCATATAACTTATGGAACGAGTATCTTTGCTGCCCCTTGGTGAATTGTCACACTCCTTTCTAAGTTTGGATCAGCTTCCAGCATTTTATCCTTTGTACTTTCAATGTCATGAAATATCTATGAGAGCTCCTTTAACGTGATCATTTTCCCTGGCCTCCCTTCCTCTATGACATCTTCATCTTTTATGTCACAAGTGCTTTTCTCATTTATGTTGGAAGTTGTTCACCTTCACTAAGTTCCTCTGGCTGCAAATCTAGAAACTCTTAAATGGTGACAGTGTCAACATTCCTAGTCAGCTATGTCCTCTGTGCTGTGTACGTTTGATTCCAATCTCACTTCCGGTATTATCACTTTTCGTTTCTTCATTGTACTTTCATCTTTGTTGGCCTATTCTCTCTTTTGAGTATCTATTTTCATAAAATGTGACATGGGTTTACTACTAAGAGACGAAGAGGCAACACAACCACACACTTATGTGAACTGAATCTCAGATATTACTGGCCAAGAGCTGACAGAATTTGAACGAGTGATGTGATTGTTCACTGATGGTCGGTGCATCTATACTTGCATAGCGATTTGTGAACTAGAGTCGGCAGTGAAAACAGTTTGTGCTTTATGGAATTCCTCAGTTAATATTAATAAACTGTTTTGTGGTGGTTGAACTTTGGACTGTCTTGCTGGGAAACGTGTTATTTAACTAAGTGTGGTAACTGGAATTTGTGCATATTGAAAGTGCGAAAAGTGAGGACAGCCTGCAAGTAAAGCAGCACTTTCTAGACCATCACCTTCCTGAGGGCTTAGAACTTCAGGGTCACTTTATTTTTTTTTTTTCTTGAATCGAGGTGAATTTTACATATAGTAAATGTACAGTTCTTAAGAGTACAATCATGTAAATACACTAGTGTAAAGCTACCCCAATTCCATTCACTTCTTGACTTTTCTTTTCCCATGTGAAGTTTTTTACTCTGGAGTCTACAAATCACCATGAGACACTCAAGTCTGTGTATTTATGATGTAAAAAGTCTATAGGCTATTCCATGTGGCCGGACAGAATATACCCTGGTTTGATGAGATTAGGGAGCCTTTTAATTTGGACCAAATCACTCAACAATAGCTGCAGTGTGTGAGCCACTGTGTCTTAAGAAAAAAGGATGTATTCTTTCAATTAGATTTCTTAAAAATTGCCACTTACTAAGATTTCTTTCTTAAAATGTGATTCATTGGGATTCTAAAAGTAAACATTAGGGTGAGTTAGCTTTCCTGATAGGTTTTAATATTACCTAAATTTTAATAACAATGTTTTTATATCCATGATTTTAAACCTTTCTTTTAAGGGCAAAATGACAGAGGTAGGCATAGATGTGAGCAATCCTCTGCCATCCTGTTTATTCTCAGAATGACTTGGTGTTGTGTCTCTTAGGAAAATCTTGACGCATTACCTGAAGAAGTTGTACTTGGTTTACACAGGCTATTTGGATGTCTAATTTGGTACCAGTGATCTTTCAACCAATCTGATGGTAGTGATTTGTCTCTGGACATCTGAGTGACTGGATCGGGGCATGCTTAGTGGAGCACTCCTGGGACCCACCACAGAGGGAGAGGACTGCATCTCTGGGACTCTTCTCCTTTGGTGAATTGAATAAATCTGAATGAATAACTCTTCACTAAAAGAAACTGATCCTGCAGAATGGAACAATATAGTAGAACCCAAAGGGTGATCTGAGAAACAGAACTATAATTACCTTTTTCTGTTTACTGCCATACTTAGGAAGGATTCTTTGGACTAGGCAGAAAGTGGTCAATTTCCTCGGTATCAATCTCAACCTGGGGCCTATTTGTAGTCATGATTGGACTATTGGCATAAAATAGTTAAGAAGAACAGAATGGTTGGAGGGATTTTTGAATTTTAATGGTTATTATGTGGTATCCCAGGACCTACTGAATACTGTCTTCATTGCCTCCAGAGAGAAACTATTTCTTACAATTCACAAGGTTCTAATTTTTGGCTTGATTAAAAACTGATAGGAAGTTAAAAACAAAATTGATAAAATTACTGGTGCAAAAAGCAATAGGGAACTCAGTAGAACTCACCTGGGTTCTTATCATATTTAAATTATACTATAACGGGTTCCATGTGACACAAGGTAAAAACTAGGTGTCACAAGACATTCCCAAGATTATTTCTTCTAAAAATCTCAAATAAAATCTTGAAGTATGGCTTGTGCTCGGCACTCGGAACTAGGAATACATGTAGATTCTGGGATCATGTTTCCCACAAGTGCATATGGTGAGTGAGGTGGTGGAAAACCATATCTTCGTTAGCATTTGGGATAATTAATTTTTATTATTGCTAATATTATTATAGCAATATAGTATAAGCCCATAGAAAAATTTGAAATAGTGAAAAAGAGTATCAAGTGAAAAATCTCCCATGATGTCATTCAACTGCAGTCCCACTTTTCACAGTTCTTGTTGGTTTCTCTGGTTTAAATCTTATATGTTCCTTTTTGTACTTGGCAACTTTAAACAGCATCTGTTTATACCCCAGTATGAAAAGAAGACATTAACTTAATTCTATTACCTTCTATCAATCTTTCTCCCTACTCATAATTTTTAATAATCATACTAGTTTTTATTCTTGTATATTTATATCTTTAAATGTTATGCCTGTAGTTTTCCTCAGCTCTGGGATATTTTCTTCTACTATGTCTTGCATTATCACTTCTCTCCTATTTTTTTCCATAGTTTCTTCCTTTTAACTTGTCTTATATAAGAATCACATTTTTCTATTCTTTAACCCTTTTGTCTTTTTTGCTCAATACTTGGGAGAGTGCCTTAACTATTTATTCTACCCTTCTAGTCATATTTTTTTCCAATCATATTTTTTACTTTATAAGAACTCTTTTTTTGTTCTTAGATTGATACACATTTTGTTTTATGGATAACCGCCTGGTTTTGTTTTCTGAGTATCATGTATTCTCTTTAAATAATCAATTAATAAAACATTAGAATTTTTAAAAAGTTGTCTTCTGTTTCCCCGAATAATCTTGTTTCATTCAAAATTATTCATTCTTCTTATCTTTTCAATTTTCTTTCACATTGTTGATTCTCTTCAAATGTAGAGCAGCTTCTCATTTTTAATTCATATTTAAAATTACTTATGAGGGACTGGGTTGATTATTATAGGTAGTTGGCATGGGTTTCTTCTGCCATCATATAGGTCTTTTTCCCCAATAGGGGTCTGTTCTAAGTAGGAAGTTGATTTTGGGCTCTGTGAACCTGGTCAAGATGTGTCATTTGGCTAGCTTCATTTCTGGCTTAGCAGGCAGGGAGATACTGGGTGGGTATATCCACTCTCTCCAGGCATAAATGGGGTGGGCTTTACTTTAGCCTGAAACATTTATGCAAAGAGATATTGGTTTAATTCCATTTATTTGTAGCACATTTGTTTACTTTTTCACTCATTCTTTCTTTTTTCAGCCCTTCTTTGGATACTTTTTCATTTCTCCTATCCACACCCAGCCTTGAGGTTTCCTGGGAAGGACAGTTCTCACATCTCTGAGGTAAGCACATGTATTAAGTAAACCTTCATAAAGTATAGCAAAGGAGGTTAATTTAATTTGAGGAGAACTGCTTGAACTTTGTAGTCCCCAAATGTTTTCAGATTTTAATAATGTAAATAGTGGTTGTTCATTTGGAATAGCTCATTGAAGAGCTCAAATTAAGTGGAATACCTTTTGTAGACTTTCAGTTCTCTGGATTTTTTTTTATGATTTGTTTGCAAACTATGGGCTCTAAATTTTCCTTATCTGGATGGGCTCAAAGAATAATCTATTTAGTTTTTAAAAAGTAATCTACTTCATCCTATATTGTATGTTCATTATTCATTCTTTAGCAAGTGACCCTCTATTTCACCTGATAAGTCCATTGATCAACCTATTCAGTTTTAAAAGGTAATCTACCTCACCCTATGTTATGAATCCACTGATTAACTATGCATGTCTTCTAAACTCTGTTAGTTTTCTTCTAACTAATTTCAAGTGTGTGTTTCTTGGGCTGAAATTCTACACAATGAACATCTGGACTTTGGGTTTTACTCATCCAATACTGACAATTTTCACCCATGACTTTACATTGTAACTTTGTGAATAGAAGTATTTAGCATTTTTTGATATTTTATTGGCCTTTGACTCCGAGGCAGTTCCCAGTCATCAAAGAAGTACAAAAACTTTTTCTTAAAGAGGTGTATAGTAAATATCTTAGTCTCATTGTCATAGGGTCTCCGTTGCAACCACTCAGATATCCCACTGGAACACAAAAGCAGCATGGATAAAACATAAACAAATGGGTTGGTTGTGTTCCAATAAAAACTTTATTTAAGCACCTGGCCTGTGGACTATAGTTTTTCAACCTCTAGTAAGCCATATAAAAACAATATAAACTCCTCATTACTGAGGTTCACAAACTGCGTTCTAAGACTTGCTAACAAGGTGAGGTCAGTTGGTGCCATCCTCGTGTTTGATAATATCCTTGTCAAAAATATACTCATGTACGATAAGCATATATTTTCCTGTTTGTTCTCCTGATATCATAATGAGTTAAAACTGCTTCTGGTTGAAATAGATGTGTGCTATTTAGAATAGAAAGATAAACATTCCTCTTTACATCAGTAGTGTGGGTTTTCTGTCTCAAGTCACAGACAATTGATTTTGCTGTCCATTTGTCTTAAAGGATTAATCTGCATAATTTTATTATTTTTCTAGGTCCCAAATCATCATTTTTGGCAGACGTACTCCAACATTTAATTGGCTTATGTTCAATTATCTTTTATGAGACCATTCATTTTCATAGAAGTATATTTTCAGCCAATATATTTTAAGAGTTTTCTAAGAAATTACATTATTCAAAGTTAGACACTCTATATGTTACGAGAGGTCCTATGTTGTTTGAAATGTTTCCAAAATACTGTGACTTAAGACATGCTCCATGATGTAGAGTGCTTGGTTCTTTATTGCCCACTTGTCTTTGACTCAGGACAGACCCAGAACTGTTTCTTTAGGAAGCCATGGTTTTCTCCTTCAGGTACTATCTGGGTGCCTCTCCATTCAGAGATAGATAGTCTTCTGTTTAAGAACATGTCCCGATTGAAGTATTTTATTTTCTTAGAATCATAGGAGAATTGGAGGATGAAACCCTATCCTCCACTTAATCCCCAGCACATACAGGTTCTGTCCTTTCTCAATGTCAGATAATATGAAATTGAGTTTTCTGCTTTGAAATTCTGAGAGCTCAAAAGTGGAAAAATACCATTCATGGAATATTTCTGGATTGATACCAATGTATTATTTTCTCTATATCTCCTATATTTAACGACTTTATGAGGCCTGGTGTTCCCTAGGGACAGCCATGTTAGAGAGAGGGGGACGGTATGAGGGGGTGTTGGTGAGTGGGCTTTCTACACACCCCATTCAGGAATCAAACAGATCAGCTCCACGCACAGTATCACGTGAATAACAATATCTGATGCAAAACATCTTAGAACCATTGATCTAGAGACATTCTTATCCTTGGCTCTTAGCTGTCAGAGAGCTGTGTAATAAGACCACAGACTTTTGGTCTTTCATATAATTGATCTTACAGAATTGTGTTCTGGTATCATTACTTTGGCTTTTTGTTGAGTTTCATTACAAGAAACATTTAAAAGAAGCTCACTAGAATATTTTTGGTGAATCTATCACCAAAATGCCCCTCTATGAAAAGCTATTAAAGAATTTCCCTCTTGAACCAGGAAACTAGGGTTCAATTTCTATGCAATTGATTTTATTTAATTTCATGGACATTATGCATTTCACAAATGTTAATTAATTATCCATTAGTAATGTCCTGAATTTGAACTTCTCCCCTGGAAACTAATTACATGCAGTTTTACATAGTTGGTTTACACGTGACTTTGTCTAAATTTCTTTCATTTATTAATTGTGTGCCTCCATGCCTCTATTTGCTTTTATCTGAATGATTGTGTGTATTTCTTTGAATTTATTTAAACTCATTTGGATGAAATGAGACTATCAGACAGGATTCTCAATTATAGGGGACAGAAAACCCAATCCAAGGTGGTTTAAACAAAATGGGAGTTTATTCTGTTATGTAACAAAAACAACAAAAATCCAAAAATAGGCTAGGCATGGTGGCTCATGCCTATAATCCTAGCACTTTTACAGGCTGAAGCAGAAGGATTGCTTGAGGCCAGGAGTTCAAGACCAGCCTGGGCAGCATAGTGAGACCCCATCTGTACTGAAAAATTGAAAAATAAGCTGGATGTGGTGGCATGTGCCTGTAGTCCCAGCTACTTGGCAGGCTGAGGCAGGAGGATTGCTTGAACCCAGGAGTTTGAGGTTACAGTGAGCTGTGATGATACTAGAGCAAGACCCTGTCTCAAAAACAAAAACAAAAATAGAAACAAACAAAATCCTGCAATAGGGTCCGTTTCAAATATTGCTTGACCGAGGGTTCAAATAAATATCAGAAGGATCTGGTTTCTCTTTCCCTGTCTCTCTTTGCAGTCTTTTGCTGTGTTGGTTTTATTCTCAGAAAAAGTATCTTCTTGCTTGACAAAAATAAGATGTCTTTATGAGCTCTAGCTTGGATGGTTTGCTTTTCTAAAAGTGTCCTCTAATATCCTAGGACTTAGACTCATTTGGTCTGATTCACCAGATTTGGGTAGTGTGTCTGTTCCTGACTAATATGTGAGTCCCAAGAGCAGAACGCACTGTTTCTTAGGCTTAGGTCACATACTATATATACCCTGGCTGTGAGGATGGTGTCAACAACCTAAGAGGAGGCACAGAGTGGTGTTTTCTCAAACCCAAAGCAGAACATGGTTTACACAAGAAGTGATTGTAGGAGTGAAACAAGGAAAAGACTTTCTAGTTGTTGGGATGTAATTAAAAATGTAATGGTAGTGAGTTATTTTTCAGTACTCCAAAAACCAAAAGCATTGTATTATCCTCCCTGGTCTCTGGAACAGTAATTTGTAGAGGATGATCATAAAATAATGGAACTGCCTTTTTAACAAACATAAAAGAATTTATTTATTCAAATGGGAATAGCATTTCAAGGTCATTACCTTGGGGATCTGTATACATAATGATAATAACTACCACTGATTGAATGCCTTCTCTTCCAGGAATTTCAGGAATGTAGCTAAGAGAAAATAACATTACTTTAAATACTGACCACCAAATTCTTCTCAGAAACAGCGTCTCTGAGCATAACAAGAATGTTCTTCGAAGTGACAACTACCTCTTGGTAATTAAACTGATTTTTGAAAGAAATAAAACAGAAATTTTGGTGGTTGCAAGCAGAGATGGAGATAGCAGGAAAATATCTGGAGTGAGAGGGAGCCATTGTAGTGGGAAAGTTCATTGGGAACAGGAAACAGACCCCACCGTTTCTAATATGTATTGTAGTGTCTATTAATATTCTGCTAATGTCTGCTAGGCACAAAGGCCTTAGGTGACTGGTGGTGCTTTGGGGAAATCAGGAAAAAAGGGGCTATGGTCCCTGTCAGGTGGCATAGTTAGAGAAAAGAGGAAGATATGGGAAGCAGGATTTGTAAGAAATCAAAGATTTAGCAGAAACAAGAATTTAGAAGTAGAAATGACCATGGAATTGGGACTCAAAGCAATCTTCTGTACCCTACCCTCCATTGAACAAATTTCAACACTCCCTATGTAATCCTCTCCCGTAGCTAACTACTTGACCTTTTGAGTTGTTTCCCCAAAATGGTGGATTTTCTGCAAGACAAAGGAGCTGAGATTCTGAAGGCCCCTGGGCAAACTTCCTGATGAGATTCACTATCCCCTACAACCTGCCCCCAATGCACACAGACACCATGACCTGTCCCCACGCATGTGGTCCCTCCTTTAAAAGTCCATGATCTCATTAGTCAGAGAGATTGACTTGAGCCAGCTTCGCTCGTTCTCCCAACAAGACATCTGTCATATTTAAAATTCCTTTCTTCCTTGGCACTCGTTGTCTCAATAATTGGATCTTTGTGTGATGAACAAATGGACCTAGACTGAAACCCCTTGGCAGTTTCAACAACACTTTGGGACTGAACTTTCCAGAAGTCATAGCATGGAAAGGAAAGGGTGAGCCCAGCTGATGTCTGGATTAGAAATATGTCATTGCAAAATTTTCCTACAATTCTGTGCTGATCCACATTTGCTGATGAAAAAACTCAGATTTTGAGAGATTAACTGACTTGCCCAAGATCACACAATTTATAAACTGGCACAGCTAGAATTTAATCCCAGTTCTGATTCTAAAGCCTATGCTCTTACTTCCCTTCATGCTACGATACTTGCTCTTATTTCGTCTTTGTTCAAAACTGTTTTGTGTGCTCACCATTTAGATTTGACTTAAGAATTACTTGATGTTTATAATAAAATATATAACTGCCATTGAACTGAAGCACTTATATTTGCAGGGTCAGTACATTCTCTTTTTAAAAGAGGATTAATATAGAATGCCAACTAAAATCAAATGGCTACTTTGTGACCATCAAATCATAATAAGAGAAATTAGATAAAGTAAATATTCATTCACATGAAGTTAAGATTGCCTTAAGATAATTAAGAAAGATAATTTTCAGAAAAAAGGTGAAATCCTTATATATAGATATAAAAGTGAAAAAAATGAACACATGTTTAAGGACTTATTTTACTCATTCAATGAAGTAACCAGGCCATGTTATAACTGGTTGAAAGGAAAAGTAGAAAGGCACAAACGTTTTTGGAATAAAGGAATTGAACTGCAAGTAGAGGCAAAACTGATTTTTCTACGGCAGAGAAAGGATGTTAACAGAAACTCTGCTGGACAAGAAATCTTTATCAACTTACAAAGAACTGTAAAATAGCTCGAAGACAATGAATGGCTAGAATCTGATAACCTAGAAAGATGCATGTGTTCCATTGCAACACAATTTTCTTTCTTTCTTTCTTTTTTTTTTTGAGACAGAGTCTCGCTTTGTTGCCCGGGCTAGAGTGAGTGCATGGCATCAGCCTAGCTCATAGCAACCTCAAACTCCTGGGCTTAAGCGATCCTACTGCCTCAGCCTCCCGAGTAGCTGGGACTACAGGCATGTGCCACCATGCCCGGCTAATTTTTTCTATATATATATTTTAGTTGGCCAGATCATTTCTTTCTATTTTTAGTAGAGATGAGGTCTTGCTCTTGCTCAGGCTGGTCTCGAACTCCTGACCTTAAGCGATCCACCCGCCTCGGCCTCCCAGAGTGCTAGGATTACAGGCATGAGCCACCGCGCCTGGCCACAATTTTTAAATAAATAGACCAGAAGTACTTAAAGCTTTGGCCAAATCTTCCTCTCTTATAGGAGAAGTATGCTGAAGCATGTTTAGGGGATGTGTTAGAACATGTTTCATCTTTGTATCTCCCCTATTTATGTTTTCATGGCTCCCTTCATCTGCATGTTCTTTTGTAAAATATATTAATATGTTAAATCAGGTTTTAATCAAGTCTTGCAGGCTTCTGAGCCATTATGTCCTTTCCATGTGGCTCTAAAACTTGGGCCTAGTAAATACCCCTCAACATCCTAATCTATTTGATTCCTGGGTTTGAATGTCAAGAGTCCAGAGGCTGAGGCTAGTCTGAATCAATTTTATTCCAGAGTTTTGGATACTGGGTAGTGAGAATTTTGAGAGGTGAGGAATACCAATCCTAACTCAAAATTTTTATCTGGATCTATTCATATAGTGTAAATTTGGAAACAAAAGGCTAACATGTCAACCTTACAGTTTAATGTCAGAGAATGATCTTACTTTCCTTATTTCTAAGCTCTTGTACCCTGTAAGTAGTATCAACAGGAATTTTGGTTGATAGCTCATAGTGAATGGTATGATTAAGGATAGGAATTGTTTCTGAGACTCATTGGTAGAGAAAGTTATCAGTCTTTGAGATAAAGGAGGGCAGAATGACCCCAAAGGTTAGTGCAATATGGGACATGCTTTCTGACATGACCTCTGTAAACTAGATAATGGAAGGGTATCAACTGAAGCCTATCACAAAAGAGAAGCATGTGTGAAAATAGTGTATTGAGGATACTGAGACTTGAGTCCTTAACGCTGGTGAAGTGTAGGTGTGAGCCCTATAGATTGTGGGGCAAAAGCACTGGAGTAATAGTGAAAGGTCTGGATGTTGTAAATAGATTAGGATTAGGTGAGCCTTTGGGAAACGAAGGGAAGAGGACTGAGTTAATCTCAAGAATTTGGGGGATATAGGACATGAATTAGATCATGTAGTAGGGATGATCTTCAATTTATACATGGAGGGTTGGATTCTTGGACTCTGAGAGGCTATTTTGAAGGAATGATGCCTTTGATGTGCAAGAGCCGTGGGAAAGGATCTGGGTTTTGTTACCCATGTGACATTGGTGAGGCCTGGCTGGCGGGCCCAGAGTGTGAGAGACTTGAGTTCCACTGGGCTTTGAGGAGAACAAGACTTTTGGCAAGGTGAGATTAATTTCATTAAACTTAATGACTTTGTTTTGTTTGTAAAACACAATTCCATTCTCAAAGGTTAAGAGTTTGTCACTGTCAAGGACATGCATGCAGAGTATATTCTGGGCATTATTACAATGAGGAAATAGCCTTACAAGGTGACTACTTTGAAGTGGCTAAATATCATATGTATAGATTTGTAAAATTCAGTCACATTACTTTAATACTTTATATGTTTTTATGCATTAGCATTTTTATGCATAGCATACTGTGGTCTATTGATGATGGTCTGCAGTAAAAAACTGAATTAACGCTTCATTTTAAAATTTCTTATTTGCTACAAAATCCTCTTTTGTCAAAAGGTACCTTTGTATAAATAGCACCTATCTTATTTTAATGTAGTCATAAAAGGTATTCTAACTAAAAAGAAACCCTTCCTCAAATCCCTCTTATCATTTTAAAACAAAGCTTTAAACATAAGCCATTGACCTGCTCTTGTAAAAATTGCCTTGGAGAATCAGGGTATCTGATTCATAGAATTGACTATAATAGCTTCTCCAATGCCATTGTATCCTGTCAGGCATGTACTTCTTCAGGGACTTCTGAGTATGCACATGACAGATTCAATTGTTTAAATACGTGCTTAGTGAATTTGTCAGATGCCTTTGTTGGATTGGAAATAGTGTGTACCCTGACATTAAATCCTGTGTAATATGTTATCAATCTCCTACAAGAATTTATCTTGAAGTTACATGGTATTGGGGGTATTCATGGTCTTCTGTGCCAGTGAGTTCCCAAACCTGGGACACTGAAGAATAATGCTTTACATAGTCTTTTTGCAGATTCATCTTGTGCAGTGAAATCATTTCTTTTCATCTTTTACAATTCAATTAAATATAAGTTTACATTTCTTATTCTCCTTTAATAAAAAGTCTTGAAGTCTGAGTTCAGTGAACAATGATACTATGAAGGACTCAAGGTTTGTTTTTTTGGTTTTTCTTTTTTGTCTTTTTGATCTACTATTCTTACCTATTAACATAGTTCTAAGCATCATATTTTTATACCAATATTTCAAGCTGTGAGGAAGCGGTAAGAGTATAATGTTTACTCCTTATGAGGTGCTGTCATTTTATTCAGAAATGGAAGCTCCCAGCCTACATTCCCCTAATGCTCACCGGCCAGAACTGTGTCAAGTACTCACCTCTAGACTATCGACTAGTTTAGACCATCAGAGACCAGAGAAGGGGCTATTCTTTTGCAAGATTATAGGATCTTTCTTGCCACTAAACTACAAAACCCAGGGCTCTCCTAGCAGGGAAGAGATGGGAAAGGTGATGATGTTTGTTGGATATTGAATGGATAATGTGTGTTATAGAGATGATGCAGGTGTACGAGGATTGGGTCAAGGGGAAGTCAAGACTGTAGGGAGATTTGTAGTCAAAGAGTGCACGTAATGCACATTGTAGAGGGATAGCTGAGAGTCAATGAGTGGAGTTAGAGGGCTGCTAGGGAAAGCTTAGGGATAAGGGCAAAGTAATGAGTGTCCATATTAGGCTGTGATGGTTGGAATGAAGAAAAAGGAAGCAATCCAATCTTTTGAAGGAAGAAATGACAGCACCTCATGAGGAAATCAATAAAGAGATTAAGAAAAGATGATGAACGAGTGAAAGATGTCTCCAAAGTTCTTACCAGAGGGCTAGAAGTGCTACCATGGATGTCCAGGTAGTAGTTAGCATGGGGAGCTGATTGGGGGGAAAAATGAATCCAGGGCTAAAACTCAATTCAACATAGCATCATTTACTGAGGACTCACTGTGTGAAAACACAGTGCCAGACACTGTGAAATCTAGGGAGAGATTCTCTGCATATGAGGAAAAGAGTGAATATATATGCTTTTCCCATTGGGAAAGAGGTAAATCAACCAATACATGATGTCTAAGCAAATCTTAACACCTCTTTGGGTACCCAGAAGAGTGGGCTGTAGGTGGAAGAAATCTGTGAATCTGTGGTCTCTTAATACAGCAGTATTTCCAGGGAATATGCAAAGGAGCTTAGAGAAAAGCAAAACAAAAAATTCTAGCATTAAAAGGATGTGTCTTTTAGAATGCATATACCTACATACATACATATGTGTATCTATTTTGTTTTTATGCCTATTTTAAAATAAAAACACTCCTTAGAGAGGAGACTACTAGCATAACTAGCAACTTGTGGTAACTGGGAGCCAGAGAAGGAAAGGAGGAACTGGAAGGAGCCTGAGCAGGGGGTGAGGAGAACTTTCCAGCGTGGCTGAGGGCAGCTCACATTCAGACCCATTACCTCCCTCTGGTATCTCATCTATGTGGCTTGACTGTGTACATTCAACAAATTCACCAAATAATTTGCAGCTTTCCACTTATATGATATGGATCCAGCTCAAGGAGAAGGTGCTGGAACAATTTAATGAAAAATAAAAAAACCTTGATGAGAACGAGTATTTTTAAAGACAGAAAAAAATCCCCTGAAAACCCTGACATTGTAATTGGGTTTAGCTAAATGAGACTGAAACCTCAGAAGGAAATTAGAGACAAACCTGGGATAAAATCAGAAATAGCATTTTTTCTTATTGGTGTGATAAATTTGGTAAACAGCCTGTCTGCATCATTGGGAGGAAAATCCATGCTAAAAAATCTGTTTTGATTTTAGACATTTTTTAGAAGGTTATTTTAATTTAATTAATGAGAAATCATAGGTTAATTGTCTCCAGCTTTAATGTGAGGGTATTATGCATGCAGGCATATTTTATTTATATCTTGACTGTTTGATGTACACAATCAATTCAAAAAGGGATAATGAAGAGGTGTTCTGTCCTGTGTAGAATAATAATTAGGGACTCTAGTACAGAATATTTTTTATTAATTGTGCAGCTCAGTAAACATGTTTGACATAATACTGAGAAATGCATTTGTCAAATTTTACCAATTTTTTTCTGCTCTTTACTTTTACTGTTTCTAGCTTTTTTACCAGCATATTTTTCATACTGACCACCATTTTCCTAACTAAGAGCCCCCCCAGATTCCTAATGGTTTGATTTAGAAACTTAGGACCACCTGCTAAGTTAGTTGCATTATGAAATTCAGGAAATAATATTGGACATATGGCTGCTATTCTCAACAAGATCCACCTATGTTGTTAGGAAGATGGAAATCTGATTTTTTTTCATAGATAGGTAGAGACTACATCAGTCTATAATGCAGAATAAACCATGTTAGCAAAATCTCTATGGTCTTTTAATTATTGTATTATTTGTTGGCAATTTTACACGTGATTCCTGACTTCCTAGACAATGTTAGTTTCTTTCCTAGGGATTTGGATGGGATATCTCAGATCTGTTCTTCCCTGTGAAATGCAACCAGGGATTCCTCCTTGTCCAAACAGACTATGTTTCCAGAATTGTTGAAGAAGTTTTACTTTATTTGTATCTGTTCTGTGGTGCTTTGGGCATCAGCTAGTTTAATAGAACATTTTAATCAACTTTGGAAATTGATGAATGTTCTCTCAACTTCCTAGAGCATATATATTGAAAAAGTTGTATTTACACCATTTTGTGGGCAATAAGCATGTTTAGAAATTTCTAGAATGTTCTTTCTTGCAAATCTGTATAGCCAGGAGAAATTTCAAGGACTTGGAATATGGCCGAAAATATGCATATCTTGACTCCTCCACTTGCCTTTTCTGGCAACCATTTTTCACTTTTCCATCTATCACCAGCCCCATCCCCTCACTCAAGTCTTTTCTTGTAGCTAATTTTTCTACATTTCTCTTCTCCAGGCTTTCCATACGGGGATCTCAGCAGGTATAGTGTATCTTGGTTAAGCCAATTGTTTCTAATTGCCACATGAAACACAACTTCTGTTGGGCCACCAATGCTCAGGAATGATTCTTTGGCTTCCAGCAAGTCATACGTGTGAGATTTATAGAAAACCATATTGTTCCAAAAATCAAATGTGAATTTTACAGCTCTTTCTCCTAATGTCCAGTTCAAATCGAGCTGAGGTGAAAGTGACTGTAGTAATAACATTCAAATGTTGTCACCATCTGGTGCCTGTTTGGTGGCCTGTGTTACACGAGCAGGTGGTCCTTGTGTATATTTGAGTGGCCAGCTGTCCACGTCACAAAAGCCACTGTCACAGCCAGTGTTAATTGGCATCTTGGTTGTAATGATCTGTGGAGAAGCTGAGCCTGAATAGACCTCAGTATATTATTCTTCTTTGTCCTAAGAACTCTGGGTCAAGGCTGACAAAATTTCTCTCTGTCTTCTTTGCCTTATTTCCTATATGAAAGTCTAAAAGGGTCTAGTATAAGCACTATCTACCAAATCAATCTATAGAAAAGCAAATACACATACTGTTAAGCTAGTGATTCTTAAATGAGGTAAGAGACACACACAGGAATCTTCTTCAAGGGAATGCCATAGAATTTAGAAAAGGTTGGTTGCCTATTTTCATTGCTCTGAAGATAACTTATGTATCCTTAACCTTAAATATTAGGATTTTAGAAATAAAAGTAAGCTTAATAGGTTTAATTTTTTCTTTTAGGCCAAGTCTAATCTATAGGTAGTGGCTACTAAGAAAATCAAGTTGGAATAGTCTCATCCTTTGTTGAACCATACAAAATTGCTAATATTTTGACCTACACAACTAGCAGTTTCATATGGTTTCACTTTAGACTTCTGCTTTTTATACTTCTAGGTTTTTCAGGAAATATCTATTTCTCTAAGTGAAATATTCCTATATTATAAATTCTTGGCCACAGGACTGGTGTTTAAGGTACACTTACCCAGATTGACTTGAGTGATGACTGCTCCGTTGCATTAAGGCTGGTTATTGTACACTATTAATCATCTTCTAAAATGGTCATGTCTTCTGAGTTCAAATTACTTGCAAAGAATAAAAAGTTTTACTTGTATGAATTTTAGTTGGAATAATAGGCACTATTCAAAATCATACACATACACAAAAATGCTGACATTTAGAGCCAACTTTCAAAAGCAAGCATTAATCTTTTTATCTTATTTCCATCACACAAGGAGAAAGAAAAAACATACCCAAGAAGTTAAATAATGTTCCAGATGCAGCGGAAAATCTTGTCTTTCATAGTCAATAAATTGGCTTGAAGTGTTTACATCAAAATAACCTGTAGGTAACTCTAAAATTACATCTTTGCTCATTAAGCCTTCCATGGGTACTCCAGCCCTTGTTTCTCTTTTTTTCTTCAGATTTCTCTAAGTGCCACACAATCCTTTGTGTCATAAAATGCAGCCCTGATTATTAACTTCTTTGAATAATTTTTTGTTTCCTGTGTGCATTTGTTATGTTTTTATCTATACTACCAGATGCTTGGAGTGAGGTATTATATTTCAATTATTTTGACTCCTCCAAAAAACTTGCACTGTGCTGGGTAAATAGGAATAACCTATAAACACTAAACATTTAGTAAATATTCACTGAGTAGAAGTGAAAGATAGGTCAGTGAGGCCTGTAAACAAATTAAATTTCCTAGGTCAGGTTTTAATATGGAAATGAATAGAATAATCCATTTGCATATTAAATGTCTTCAAGATATTGATATTTTTTTAAAAATGTTAAGATTTGGGATAAATTGAACCATTGCAAGTAAAGTAAAAGTGACTGTCCATCTTTTGTGCATTCCATTAATTCTAAAAATTTCATAGTTCTGAATCAGAACTAACTGCATTAACAAATTATGTATGCTGAATTAGTCACATTACTCAAGTCCTGTTCGTTTTCCTCTGCAGAATACTTGTCACACAGATATTTAAATGGAATCAGGGCTGTACATAACCATGACATAATACTTTGTCAAAAAGAGAAAAAAGTTAATCAGGTTGGTGAGTAATCATATACCTCTTTCCTTACCCCATCTTATAGTCTCAAGAAGTAGACTCTAAAAGAACAGATCATTATAAAAGAAATAGAATCAAAGTACCTTAGTAAAATGTTGTAAAATCTTAGTCATTAGTCCATGTATAATATTTTAACTTTTTGACAATTAAGCACTCTTTATTATAAAAAAGAGACTCTATTTAGTGTCTGCCAAATAATCCCAGAAAGAAAAATAAAGTATAATATTTCAATATGAAACAGAATGAATCATAACTGGCATAAATTAAATAACTAAATTAAAATCAAGTTCCAAATTGCCTTATTTGAATCATCACCTCAGAGAACTTTTCAAAAAGGCAGACTGCTTCTCTAGGGGTATGCAAAGAAGAGCACACAATATGGTATTTTGACTTTTTATATTAGTCCTTTTCATCAAGAAGCCCAAGCCCTTGTTAGGAGGACAAGTGTCTCTTTGTAGTAGCTAGAGGAATGTGTTGGCCAAGAGCTTTCCCTCTAGTCAAAGGACCCAGTAGGTGTCAGAGATACAGCCCAGGACAGCAAAAAAAAAGAAGTTTAGGAAGAAAATTGTGTTAGCATACAGTGGTATAGATTGAAGCAGAAAATGGAAGAGTCTAGGATAGAAGAGAATGTAGGAACATATGACTTGATATTACAAAAGAAAAATGAGCATATTAGGGGAAAATCCTGAGGCTTTAATTACTAAAAAGTTAAATAATGGAAGGAAAATAAGAAATTAATTAGGAACTCTAAAAAAACAAAAAACTGCACAGTAAATAAAATATGGTCATACATTGTACTATTTGTCTTTACTATAGGGAACAATAATTTTATGGTCATAATTAAGTCAAACTGTCTTAAATTTTCAAGTTTTAAAATAAACCTTTTAGGATAAAATATAAGCTACATATTTATGATTGAGAACAGAATGTATAATAAATGTCATCCCCTTGGCAATGTAAAACACAGATGACAATATTTGGAGAGTGAACTACAAGAAAGGACAAGAATGTTCTCATCATAAAGAGTGGGACTTCAAGAGATACTGCACCAGTTGATGGAATGAGAAATGAAGATGACAACATATTATTCACCATTATGAGCATAACAAATGGAAAATCTAAAATGAATGCTGATGAAAGTATTTTAAATATATGGTAGGAGGAGGTAGTGGTGGTGTAAGTGGGCTAAATCTTCATCCATTACAGCAGGGAGTAAATGGTTAATATATAAAACTCCTGAGTCTATAAACAGGTGTATAAACATACTATTTGTCAGCACAGATGTAATCATGGGAAAAACATGTTAAAAATGTCTTCCTGTGGGAGTCTGTCCTGAATAGGGGTTGGTGGATAAGGGTACCATTTCCTTTCATTATGTCCTTTATATGAGGTGATTTTTAAATTATGTTTATTAGAGTTTTAATAAGTATTTTCCACACAACCTTCCAAGACCAACCTTCCAATCAGGAAGAAATAGAATACCTGAACAGAACAATAATAAGCAGTGAGATTGAAGCAGTAATAAACAATCTTCCAACAACAACAACAACAACAACAACAAATCCCAGGCAAGCTGGATTCACAGCCAAATTCTACCAGATCTACAAAGAACTGGTACCTACACTGCAGAAATTATTCCATAACATCGAGAAGAAGGGAATCTTCCCCAACTCATTCTATGAAGCCAGTTTCAACTTGATACCAAAGCCAGGTAAGGATACAACAAAAAAAGAAAACTATATGAATATTGATACAAAAATCCTTAATAAAATACTAGCAAACTGAATTCAACAGTGCATCAAAAAAAAAAAAAAAATCCACCAGGACTAAGTGGGCTTTATCCCAGGGACACAGGGATGGTTCAACATACATAAATCAAAAATGTGCTTCACCACATAAACAGAAGCAAAAACAAAGACCATATGATCATCTCAATAGAAGCAGAAAAAGCATTCAGCATCCAGCACCCTTTCATGTTTAAAACCCTCAACAAACTGGACATAGAAGGAACATATCTCAAAATTATAAATGTCATACATGACAAACCCACAGCCAACATTATGCTAAATGGGGAAAAGTTGAAAGCATTCCCACTAAGAACTTGGAAAAGAGAAGGATTCCCTCCGTCACCACTTCTCTTCGGCAGAGTTCTGGAAGTCCTAGCCAGAGCAATCAGGCAAGAGAAAGAAATAAAGCACATCCAAGTCAGGAAAGAGGAGGTCAAACTATCACTTTTTGCTGACAATATGCTCTTTTATCTAGAAAGCCCCTAAGAGTCTCCTGGAATTGATAAATAAGTTCAACAAATTCTCAGGATATAAAATCAATGACACAAATCATTACCATTTCTATATACCAATAACAGTCAAGCTGAGAATCAAATCAAAGACTCAATATCATTCACAATAGCTACAAAGAAAATAACATAGCTAAGAATACACTTAACCAAGGAGGTGAAAGATCTCTACAAGAAAAACTATAAAACACTGAGGAAAGAAATTGTGGATGACACAAACAAATGGAGAAACCTATCATGCTCATGGATCGTTAGAATCAACATTACTAAAATGTCCATACCACCCAAAGTGATTTACAGATTTAATGTAATCCCCATCAAAATACCAATGTCATATTTCATAGATCTAGAAAAAATAACTCCATGCTTCATTTGGAACCAGAAAAGAACCCAAATAGCCAAAGCAATCTTAAGCAAAAAGATCAAAGCTGGAGTCATCATCTTAATAGACTTCAAATAGTAACCAAAACATTATGGTATTGGCACAAAAGTAGAAACATAAACCAGTGTAACAGAACAGAGAACCCAGATATAAAACCACCTAACTATAGCCAACTGATCTTTGACAAAGCAGACAATAACACACTAGGGGAAAGAAGCCCTTTTCAATAAATGGTGCTGGGAAAATTGGATAGCCACATGCAGAAGAATGAAACAGGCCCCCTATCTCTTGCCACACACAAAAATTAATTCAAGTGGATAAAAGACTTAAATGTAAGGCATGAAACCATAAGCATTCTAGAAGATAATTTAGAAGAACTCTTAGACATTGGTCTAGGTAAAGAATTTATGACTAAGACCACAATGCCAATTACAGCAGCAACAAAAATAAATAAATGGGACTTGATTAATTTAAAAAGCTTCCACACAGCTAAGGAAATAATCAACAGAGCAAACAGACAACCTACAGAATGGGAGAAAATATTCATGATCTATACTTTCAATAAAGGGCTAATAACTAGAATCTACAAAGAACTCAAATCACCAAGAAAAAAATTAATAATCCCATTAAAATGCGGGCAAAAGACATGAACAGAAGTTTTTCAAAAGAAGATAGACAAATAGACAAACAACATATGAAAAAATGCTCAACATCACTAATCATCAGGAAAATGCAAATTAAAACCACAATGAGATATCACCTCACTCCTGTTAGAATGGTTTTTATTAAAAAGTCCAAAAACAATAGATTCTGGCATGGATACAGAGAGAAAGGAACACTTATACACTGTTGGTGGGACTGGAAATTAGTACAACCGCTATGGAAAACAGCATGGAGATTTCTCAAAGAACTAACAGTAGGCCTACCATTAGATCCAGCAATCCCACTACTGGGTATCTACCCAAAGGAAAAGGAGTCATTTTATCAAGAACACACCTGTACTTGAATGTTTATTGTAGCACAATTAACAATTGCAAAGATGTGTAATCAACCCAAGTGCCCAACAATTCATGAATGGATTAACAAAATGTGGTATATGTAAACCATGGAATGCTGCTCAGCCATAAAAAAGGATGAATTAATGCCTTTTGCAGCAATTTAGAAGGAACTGGAGACCATTATCCTAAGTGAAGTATCTTAAGCATAGAAGAACAAATACCACATGCACTCTTTAATAAATTGAAACTCACCAATGGGCACACAAGTACACAGAGGAAAGTAAAAGTCATTGAAAATAAAGCAGGGAGTTGGGGGAGGAGGAGTAGGGCAAAAACCCACTTAATAGGTGCAATAAACACTATGCTGGTGATAGGCACACTTATAGCCCTAACTCAAGCCATGTACCCCAAACATCTGTACCCTCTTAATATATTGAAATAAAAAAAAGAAAAAAAGTATTTTTCAAAGAATTATTGGAAAAATGGAAAAACTTCATTTACTGAGGATATAGCTATTATATACTTATTCTCTTCTGTGTGTAGACTTAAGGTATGGAGAAGGGCCAGGGTCAATTCAGCACCATGCCTTTCTTGCAAAGCTTTCTGTAAGATTTGGACTTGCATAAATCCTTCTTCCTTTCTGTCCTACTTCAAGAAGTCATCAGTTTCAAGAGTGGGAATTTTTAAAAAATGGCTTAGTAAATGATGTAGTCACATGATTCAAGTTCAAAGGGCATAAAAGGAAATATAGTGAATTATGCTTATTATTCATGTTCCCCTTTTACTTAATGTTAAATTTCTTCTTATTCTTCCAGAGCTTTCCAGAGTTATTTTATATACACAGAAGCTAATACACATACACATGCACATTTCTGAAAACACGTTGGGTTGCAAATTTTTGGACAGTTGGAGCTTATAATCTATTATTTTTAAAAGAAAATGAATATACTCCCAGGCAATCAAAAGCTGATTCAATTCTCCAATTGTTATCAATTCCCCAAGGATATCTGCATAAGGAACTTAAATATTCAACACTTAATGAACTCACTTATGAGTTCATTATGTGCAGAATGCAATGATAACAAAAGTTTTCTCCTCAAATGTGGTCTGTGGATCAGCAACATCAACATCACCTGTGAGCTTGTCAGAAATGCAGAATTTCAGACCCTAACACAACCCTAGTCAATCAGAATGTGTTTTGCAGAGATGCTCAGCTGTTATGTAGGCACATTGATGTTAGAGAAGCATGGATCTACAGGGTCATTTATGAATTACATTTTCTTTTTATGAGTTCGCCTCTCTCAATGCGCTTTATCACGTCAAACTTTTCTTCTTATGTATAGCATTTCTATACATTTTAGGCTCACCCATTTTCTTCTGTTCCACTTTTAGAAGTTATTTTTACTTAAGATATGAGGAAGATGATGCCTATGATGCAGAATTTGATTAGACATCAGCAGAAACTCAATTCTATCTGGAGAACACCTGAGAAATGATTAAAGCTCACTCTGGTCTTCCCTGGAATCATGCATAATGTTTGTTGCTGCCTGTGTGTAGATTCATTATAGTAGCTTATCAATTTGGATAGGGAATTTTGAATAAAAATTTTTGGCAGTTATTAGAGTGATTCTTCTGAGACTGAGATGAATATGGATACCAAGGAAAATCAGTGATTCCCTCGTTTTTTTTCCCCCACAAGTAGTACAATAATGTATAGACTGCACTCGACTTTGATTTGTTTCTTAGATATTATTACATATCAGTACATAAAGAAATTTTCTGGGTCTTTTATAGCAGCCATATACTTCATTGTGTAGTTCAGCTATAATTTAATAAAATGGAACATTTGTTATCAACATTTGGGCTATTTTCAGTATTTTACTATTACAAACAATATTGTGTAAGAAACTTTGTACATATGTCTCTACATACATGTGAAAGTATGTCTGTAGAAGAGAAGTCACTGGATTGAATGACATGACCACTTGCAGTTTTGATAGCTATTGCTAAATTGTCTTCCACAGATATTTAATTTCCTCTCCACATGAGAGGGGCCTGGTTTTCCATACCCTGTTCAATAAAAGCATGTGGTCAAATTTTGGGATTTGTATTCTTCTGAATTGTGAAAAGATATTGTGTCATTTTAATTTACTTTTTTGTTACTATGAAAAATGTATCTTTTCATATTTATAAGCCATTTGCTACTCTTGTCTTATGAATTGTCTATTCTAATTCTTTGTGCATTTTTTTATTGGTTTGTTGGGCTTTTATTGACTTGCCTGTTTCTACAGTTTGGACTTAAAGTCCATTTTATCTGAAATAAGCACAGCTACTCCTGCTCTCTTTTGGTTTCCATTTGGGTGGAATATCTTTTTCCATTCTTTCACTTCAATCTTAGTGTGTTCTTAAAGGTGCAGTGAGTCTCTTGTAGGTAGCATGTAGTTAGCCTTATCTTTTTATCCATTCCATCAATCCATGTCTTCTAATTAAAGAATTTAATCCATCTATATTAAAGGTAATTATTGATAGGTAAGGACTTACTACTGGCACTTTGTTATTTTTTTTCTAGTTCTTTTGTAGATCCTTTTTTCTTTTCTTCTTTTCCTATTATTTTTCTTTGTAGTTATATGATTTTTTTAATAGTAGTATGTTTTGACTCCTTGCTTTCTATTTTTAGTGTGTCTGTTATAGGTTTTTGCATTGTGGTTACCATGAAGCTTACAAAAAACATCATATAGTTATAATAGTTTATTTTAAAGGGATATCAACTGTTTAGGTTTAGATATGGTTTGAGTTTGGTCCCACCAAAATTCATGTTGAAATTTGATCCCTAATGTTGTGGTGTTGTGACTTAGGACCTAGTGAAGGTTTCTGGGTCACGGAAGCATATCCTTCATGAATGGCATGGTGCCATTCTCAGGGTAGTGAGTGAATTTTTGCTCTTGCAAGACTGGATTATTTCTATTGGGAATGGATTAGTTCCCATGAGAGTGGGTTGTTATAAAACCAGGGTGTCCCTCAGGTTTTCTCTCTTTGCATGTGTCTGCTTCCCCTTTGACCTTCTTATCACATTATTACACAGCACAAAAGTCCTTGCCAGAAGCCAGGGCCATGACCGTGAACTTCCCAGCCCACAGAACCATGAGCTAAATAAACCTCTTTTCTTTAAAAGTTATCCAGTTTCAGCTCTTCTGTTATAGGAACACAAAATAGATGAACACAACAACTTAACTTTGATCACAAAGAAAAACACTACACTTTATTTAACTCCACTCTCCCCACATTTTATATTTTTGATGTCACAATTTACATCATTTTGTATTGCAAATCCCTAACAAATTATTGTAGTTATTATTTTTAATAGTTTTGTCTTTTAACTTTCATACTAAAGATACTAATACAAGTGATTTATCTAACATCATTACATCATTAGAGCATTCTGAATTTGATTGTGTACAGCCATCCCTTAGCGTATCCCTTACTATCTGTGAAAGATTTGTTCCAGGACCCCTCATGTATACCAAAATTTGTGAATACTCAAGTCCTGTGGTAGCCTTGAAGAATCTGTGGATATGAAAAGTTGGCCCTCTGTATCTGTGAGTTCTGCACCCTATAAATACTATATTTTTTATCCACGGTTGGTTGAATCCATGGATGTGGAACCCACAAATACAGAGGCCTGACTGTACTTACTTTTACCAATGAGTTTTATATTTTTAGATATTTTCATGTTACTCACTATTGTCCTTTTCTTTCAGCTTGAAGAACTCCCATTAGTATTTCTTGTAAGACAGGCCTGGTGGTGATGAACTCCCTCAGTTTGTGTTTGTCTGGGAAAATCTCTCTCTCTTTCATTTCTGAAGCACAAGTGTGCTAGGAAAAGTATTCTTGATTGGAAGGTTTTTTTTTTTTTTCCTTCAGCACTCTGAATTATTCTGCTTTCTCCTACCGTGTAAGATCTCTGCTGAGAAATCCACTGCTTGCCTTGTTGAAACTCCCTTATATGTAATTTGCTTCTTTTCTATTGCTGCTTTCGGGATCCTCTCTTGTCTTTGATATTTGATAGTTGAATTATAATATGTTATGGGGTAGTCTTATTTGGATTGAATCTGTTGGATATCTTTGACCTTCTTGTACCTTGGTATTATTATCTTCCTTTAAGTTTAGAAAATTTTCTGCTATTATTCCTTTAAATAAGCCTTCTACCTCTTTATCTTTCTCTACTCCCTCTTGAACACCAATGACTCATGCATTTGCTCTTTTGATGGTGTCTCATAAATCCTGTAAGTTTTCTTCATTCCTTTTCATTCTTTTTTCTCCTGTCTGTATATTTTCAAATAACCTGTCTTTGAGTTCTTAGATTATTTCTTTTGCTTCATCAATTCTTCTGTTGATACTCTCTATTGTATTTTATATTTCAGCTTAAGGATATCTTTTTATAATTATTATTATACTTTGTTAAATTTCACTGATAAATTTTTGAATTGTTATCTGTATTTTCTTGAAGTGCATTGAGTTCCATTAAAATAACTATTTTGAATTCTTTGTGAGGCAGTTCATACATCTCCATCTCTTTAGAGTCAGTCGTTGACACCTAATTTAGTCCATTTGGTGACGTCATATTTCCCTGATTGTTCATGCTTTTTGTAGTTGTGCATCAATGTCTATGCATTGAAGAAGTAGATACTTATTTCAGTCTAAAAGCAGCATGGCTTTGTTCAAAAATGTCCTTCTACAGTAAGCCTGTCCAGAAATTCTAGGCAGGTCATATGTTGTGGTCCCTGAGCCCACGGCCGCTGCAGCCATTGTTGCAGCACTAGGGGGCTCCCTAAGCCCAGGAATGTTCTGGCTGGTGCAGCACTGAGTTGGAATAGAAGCCCTCAGCTTCTGAAGCCTGTCATTGTGGGTTATTCAAAGCCCAAGGCTACTGAAGTCAGCTGGCAGTGACATGGAGTAGAACTTGAGTTTATCTTGCAGGGGCTATGGCTTCCCCTCTGGCACTGGGACAAGTGTAGAAGCTCAGTCCATGGGTACTGGCCTGAAGTCTGGGGCCATGGGGGTCTGACTGGTGCTGGGTTTTACTGTGGTGGAATCAGTATTGGGGTCCAATGCAAAGTCCTACATTTACTTTCCTCTCTTTTCCCCAAGTGGCAGTATTTCTCTGTGCTGTGCTGCCTAGGGTTGGAGAAGGAGTGAAGACATGGGTAATGTAAAACTCTTTCCTACCCTCTTCAATGCATCTAATATTATTATGCTGTCACAAGGGATTGTGATCTCTCACTTGGTTTCTCCAGGTGTTGTGAAGGTATTTTTGCATGCGGATAATTGTGCAAATTGATGTTTTCATGTGTGTGTTTGGCAGGGGGGATAATGCTGGAGAGTCCTATTTTGCCTTCTTGCTCTGCCCTCTCTGAGAATTCTCCATATTGGCTTGTTGGAATCCTTTACATTAAGAAGATCAACTTTTTAATTTTCATGTAAGTTAATTTTTTTCTAGTTTTTTGCTTATCTTTTGACTTTACTTATTTTATATTTATAAAATATATTTGGAATTTTTATATATAAGTAATATATTTGGAATTCTTATATAAGAATTTATATATATATAATTTTATATATAAGTAATATAATTACTTATTATATGTGTAAGTTTTATATTGTGAATTAATCAATTTTTTCTGTCATAGGTTCTAGCTGTTTTTATTCTAAGGTGACAAAAGAATTCTCCTATAATTTCTTTCTTGTTAATTTATGGTTTTATTTTATTGTTTTTACGTTGTTATCCATTTAGACTTTATTCTGTTTTAATGTGTGAGGCATGGGTTCAACTTTTTTTTTCCCTCAGAACTTCTAGTTATCCTCACTGTTAAAGATGAATAATCCATCTTACAGGAAGAGATTTTCAATAATAGATTCCCAGGAGCCACCATCAAATATTATTTAGTAAATTTTATTGGGATACCAAAATAAAGTCCCAGGCTATTTAGATGTACAGCCATATTTGTGAATCATAGCAAGGAAGTTCAATTTGAAGGTATAGATGAAAACATTTTGTTTTTTGTAAAGAACATTATCTAAATGGTTGGCTGCAAGCCTACCCTTAATTTGTGGGAATATAGCTGTTCTTGAGAAATGATTTTGTAATATATTTGCCTGGATTGATTTTTACTGATAAGACATAATACCAGAAAATTTATATACTATCTGATCTACTCTCAAATGGTTCTTTGGACTTCACATAGAAGGTATGGGTAGCTTTACCTTTTTGTCCAAGATATTTAAGCATATTATTTTGTGTGTTGGATAATATTTTTCTCCTCTGAAAAACAAAAATGCCCTTCTTTCAGGAAAAAAAAAAAAACAAAAAACAGTTTACCAGACTCTTCTTTCCTAGTAAATTGGAAAAGGTCTAGATCTATGAGATCATACTTGAATTCAGCACTGCATACAATTAAATGAATGGACCCTGTAACATTTGAATTATCATGAACTATCCCTTAGTCTCACTGCCAGCAAGAGGAAAAACAAATGTCTGAATTAGGACTAATTTCTGGGTAGGCAGGGTAGGGGATTTGAGAAGGTTCAGAAGACTCACCAACACACTACGTTGCTTTCTCACTGGCCTGAGATGGCCTCCTGCCATGGAGCCCAAAAATTCATCCTTGGACACTTATTCCTTATACTGGGTATCACAATAAACTTATATTAATGGAAAGTAGGTGTTTATCTACTTGCTTTCCAGCAGGAGTTGTAGCTGAGTATTACTACCATCAGTTAACAGCAAGTTAATTCCCAACACTAGCTTCACATCAAAACGCTTGGGATGTTTTCAAAAATACTGCTGCTTAGACCCTATCCACGGATCCAAACCACTCAAATTTAGTACCTCTGATCTCAAGTCCAGGACATCTTCCTCTGTATCAGCTCATTTAAAATAGCAGACTAGGACAAAGAAAAGTGCAGGCAGCAGGAGGATGAAGTAAAACATCTGATCATAAGGCATCAAAGTAGGACTAGAGACTTAGGGGTTTCCAAGAGATAGCAGAGGGTGCTAACTGGGGCAGGGAAAGGATGCTAAAGATAAACCTCACATTGAAATAATTATTTTTTTCTCCATCTAGAAGGGCGAGCAGAACACTGCTACATCTTATATGATGGAGATAATTGCTCCTTTGCCAGGGGACAAAGTGTAGAAAATATATCAGGCTTTTCAGAGGAAAATGTTGATGTTCTCTATGCTTTCTTCTTTTAAATGGTGTGCCTCTTTAAGGCGCTGACCTTTCTCCACATATAGCTCCATACATACTGAGCGGCTTTCTAATGCCATCGTGCCAAGGACTTGTTTAGGTTTTCTGCCGAAGCCAGATGCCTCTCATTTTCTTGAGGAAAAATAACGAAATCTTGCTAATTCATAATTCACAGGCTAGAATATTTGCTAAGATTTCGGATGCTATAAACAAAGGCTTATCTTGGCTTTCCAGCTTACATTTATAAGGAAGTCTCTAAAGCGTTTTGCAAACAGTACTTGGGCCTAAGAAACAGTTTAAATCCTGTCATTCCTGGCAGGTCATTGCCTTGTCCTGAGGTTAAATTCGGTGTTGTGTGCTGAGTAAACATTTATATCACACAATTGTAAGCATTTAACAAAGCTGAAGTGCTTTCTGATTTTAAATGCTGGCTACTTATTAGACATGTACCTCATTGCGAACCACGCTGAGAAGCATATTCAGAGTTGAGGTTAAGCAGAGCTTCTGGACTAAGCCCTTGGCTCCCCTCCGTGCAGAGCTGGAAGAAGTTGTAGGTGGGGTCTCAGGCAGCCTCCTGCAGGTCTGGAGGAAGTGACTTCACTTGATCTGGGATAAGGCTGGAGGGGTTTCTCTCCCGATCCTCTCTTAACTGTCCTAAAGCTGCACCACCTCTGACTCTTTCCTTTCTTTTTCTATGTTCACAGGTATCCAGTCATTGCTGTGTAGCCTCAGCAGTGCCTGCCTTCAACAGCTGGTATACGGGATGACCTTTTAACTCCTGTTATTGCCCTATTACCAGCTCCATATCCTTAGCCTGCCAAAAAAATTGAGGGATCCTATCAGGCTTCGGAAATGCTGGAAGTGGATGTATCGCAATATCAGGGACTGATTGATACTGTGTGGATCTGTCATTTTTGACTTTCTTCCAATGCAAACGCCATTTGTAGGGCTGGCAAAATTCAGCCACTTACAGTTACGCATTAAATATTAATAATAGAATAATAAACATGGGAGTAAATCCATTTAGAAACAAAAACATTCACATTTGAGAAAAAAATTATGAGGTTTCTCTTGAATAAACTAGTCTGTATTCATATAATTCCCTTTTGCAGTTAGGGTTTAAAGTTAGTATATAAATTTCCCTCATTCAGTTGGGAAATATGAGGGTAAGGGTTTTTTCTTTTTCTTTTTTTTTCATTTTTGTATTCCCAGCCTCAACCACACCTCCAGACAGATAAAAAGTGCTCAGTAATTGTTCAAAAAATAAGTGAAAGAGTTGGCATTTTAATGTTTTGGATTCTGAAGCTGAATTTCAGATGCTTCCATTAGCTAGAAACCCCTCAGTGCTTCTTGTAGGGTGGTTGAGAAAGTTGACCCAGTGCTTGGCAGGAGCAGCAGCTCTATCAATTCTAACTACTCAAGTTACCACCATTTGTTGGGTACATACTATGTGCAGGCATTTGGCCCAGGCACCTTCTATGCATTATTTCACTGAGTCACATCAACAGCCATGGGTCTAGTAAATGGCTCTTTTCCCTGTGTCACAGAAGGTAAAACAGAGAATAACAGAGAATAATAACCTAACGGTCATATAATTGTTAAGGGGAAGAACCAGAATTCAATGTGTGAACGTGGGAGTCGAGGAGACTCCTGCTTGGTTCTTACCTCTGCATTCTCTAGTTGCTAAGAGCAGCCAAAGACTTTTTTCTCTGAAGGCCAGGGCCAGGGCCAGGGCCAGGGAAGGGAAGGAGGGGCAGGATGGGCGAGGGGCTCCCAGAGGCCTCTGATGAATTTCAGTCCCCGCGTTCACCAGTTGCACCTCTCATTGTCTCTTCCTAGCTGGTTGTCTGTAGCTTTCAAAACTATCACTTAACGAGAACATTTGAGAAATTACTCGGAGAGTGATAATCTATAGAATGTGATGTAATTATTGCTCACTGCAGGGCTGCCCCAAGGAGTGACAAGGGCCCGTATTGAAGCGGCTTGTGAAGAGGACTTGAACGCTGTCCCAGCTGCACATCCCTGGCGTCCTCCCAAGGGCTCCTGATGGGATATTCTCCATGATTTCTAAGACCACCTGGAGTTATTAGTCCCTTGAGGATCCCCATAAGACCCATTATTATCCTTTCCTTTGCTCCCCAGGTGCCTTAACTCAGATCCTTATTCATTGTGAAATTGGAAAAACACGCTCGTGCAGGTCTTGTCTTAGGTAGCAATAAAATGCTATTATTGCTGATCCCTAAATGTGAACGACCCAGGAGGGCTGTTGCTTTTTTTTGTTGTTGTTGTTGTTGTTTTTTTTATGATACTCTACTTTTAATGCAGGCACATACATTATTTAGATTTCACTAGTATTTACACGCACTCTTTTTGTCTGTTTTTAGTATACAGTTCTGTGACATTTTATCACATGGGTAGACTCAGGTAACCATCACCATAATCAAGTCCAGAATTATTCAAAATCCACAAAGAAACTGTCTCATGTTACCTCTTAATAATCACATCTTTTCCCCAAACCTAATCTCTACTAACCACTGACCTATTCCCTATGACTATAATGTGTCATTTCAGTAATGTTATATAAATAGAATCATACAGTATATAGCCCTTTGAGGATTTTTAAAAAATTTTTCACTCAGCATAATGCACTTAAGAGTCATCCAAGTTGTAGTGTGTATCAGTAGTTTATTCCTTCTTACTGATGAGTAATATTCCATTGTACGTATGTACCAAAGTTATAGCCGTTTCCTTACTGAAGGACATGTGGGTTGGGAAAGCTGTTTCTTAACATCAGTAAATCTAATGTCTGTGTAATCAGGAACCAGAAATCTGCACTCCACCTTTTGGCTAACTTAAAATCTCTATCACTGTGGTCATTATTCTTTGTTTTATTATAGTAACTGCTGTTGATAGTTTAAAATTTTTTCATTAGTTTTTCTTTTTGGATCTGAGTCTTGAGACAACTTTAAAAGTTTGTTTCTGAGGAGATAAGAGTTGGGTTTAAAACAGCAAATGAAGCCTTTGAGTCATTTCCATGTATGTTTTCCAACACTGGAGTGTTAGAAATATTTTTGAAAGTGTTTTTGTAGTAAATGAATATTTCTAAGAAAAAAAAAACACTGATGGGCAAGAAATGAATTTATGTAAGAAAAATTTTTAAATGAATGTATAAAACTTTTTACCCCGGGCACACAAATAAAATAATTGGCTGAGAATATGGTCATTTTCAGTGATATTATACTAACAATTTCTAACTTCATGTCACTATGTACACTTTAAATTTTTTATCAACATGAATTCATTATAGAACAAATTATTGCGTTAAAAGAAACATCAAAAGCTGACTGTTTATTTACTTTTACCAGCTCTCCTTCCTCCATGGAAATAATGCTCCTGAATATAATGAATAAAACCAGAGGCGATTATACTGATTTCGATGGAGACTGCGGGGTATGTGAGTGCCATTTTCAAAGTAATAATACTTCTTCTTATGGGGCTGAGAGCACGAAGGCGAGGAAAAGAAAATCACGTTTGCGTTTCCTCCGTGTCCAAAGGTCATGCACTTGATGTGTCATGTTGTCCCCAACTTTGCTCAGAGCCATCCTTTGGGTGGATGTTCTTGCCTCCTCTGTGAGGGAGAGCTGCATTGAGATCCATGTCTGTTTGATGCCAAAGCCCTTGTTTTTCCTGCCATCCCTCTTTATCTTCATGGGATGCATCTCTAAAAAATTTGAAGTATAAAGAGGAGTCATCAAAATTCTAAATGAAAGCAACTATTAAGCTTAAAAGTGTATAAGTAAACCTAAATTTTAGGATGGGGTTGATAATAGTACGTCTATGTTTTAACTACCAGTTAAAATTCAGGGTGTATAAACATAATAATTGCCCTATAACATAAAATGTTGGCAACCACATAAAGATCAGGGGTAGGTTTCAGGAAAAAGAAAAAAGAAAGAAAAGAAAAGAAAATACATAAATTAGATTCTATTTGAATTCTAGACTTAGTGGTTTTTTGGTTTAAATGCAAGTGTTTTTAGTTATCTTTTGGGTTCCTTCCCAAATCTAATGAAAGCAATGGGAAGTTTTTCCAAAAAATGTTCATTGAGATATAATAATTTTTGTATAAAATGCTTTTGGGGTGTCACAGATCCCCTAAAGTTCATCAATTTCACACTTCTTTCACCTTTTCCCTGGAGTCTCTGGGGTCAACCTGAAAAACTTCTTTGTTTATGTGTTATCATAGATCTCATTCTTTAAAATATTGATTGAACTTTGTTTCTTGGCATTTCTCAAGGCCTGCAAATGTAAGCAAATCTTTCATTAATAGCCTAACTGCAGCAGAACTAGACTAGGATCCATGCTTGAGGAAATGTACAACTGGGGGAAGAGAAAGATATGGAATTGCAGGTCGAATCAGGGCTGTCATAAAAGCTCACACTTGTGAGTGCTTAAGGATGATTTCACTGCATAGGTGTTTACTTGTTAATCATCACAGCATCACCATGCAGAGTGGTTCTGGGAGGGTTAATAAGCTGTCCATGCTTTTCATCCCAAGATGGTTGGAATGTGGCCCTTAGCTATGGTGCCAAGCGAATGTTATAAGTGAAGAAAACTAAAAATTCTGTTGTCTGAAATTTCAGAATATCTGGGTGTTTGGCTGTAGGTCTGACTGACTGACCAGATTTATTAGATTTCTATGAGGCGTTGGGCTTTGCGTGGCAGAGACGGCATTATGTAAAGGGTACAGAATTCCCAGGTCAACCAACTTGTGGGTCAGGTGGATGTGTTCTCTTTAACAGCTTCCATATGTTCCTCTATCTTTGAGTAATAAACAATAGAATGGCATTATTAAATTTTAAAATGACAGATCATTTTAATAGGAGGTTATCCATTTTTTAAGTTTAATTTCAGAATTATATCCCTCAGTAAAAAATAATGTTTTTTTTTACAAATATTTCTAAACCCATGGCTAGAGCTAAAAGCAAAGTCTTCATTGGAGCACTGGGAAGTATATGAAACAGTTTTCTGACCACACAACACTGTGAGCTCATTGCCAAGAACTGGTCTGCAAGGTCTTCAGAAGGGCAGGCTATTTGTAAACTCCTTTTGACTTAGCTGGCAATACATAAAAAGTTCTTTTTCCATAGCTAAATGATACTTGAGAAAAGAACATGGTGAAGCTGGATATATCTAGTCGAAATAAAAATGACTTCCTTATTTCTGCAGAAGCAAAATATACCACTTATAGAAATAAAAAAGAATTTATGAATAGAAAAAGAATCAGGTCACAGTGCATTTCCTTATTCCTCACTGAATGTCATTACTCAAGCACTGTGTTTTTACCTCTTTTATTATACCTGTCATTCTTCTTTGTACTTCAGATAGAAGTTCTTCAACCCTTGCTATATCCTTAGCTTCTTTAGGATGATTATCATGTCTTTATTTATCCTTGAGCATACTTCCTTTGCCCGGCCCCTTTTCTTGTACCAATTTCTGCTCCACTTGGGATTTTGTGTTCACAGATGTGCCATGAATATTTATGAGATTAAAGCGAATGGTCCAATATCAATTCAGGAAAGTTTTGACCCATTTATTCAAATTATTTAAAATATTCCATTTCCCACTGAAGCAGCAAGGCCCCTTGATTAGTGTTTACTTTCCCCTCTAAACATATCAATAGCAATAGGATGCTAATGTCTTTTACACCATTGCTATTACCTCCTCACAATTCAGTGTGCCTGTCCTTGATTGACACCATCTTGTGGTTTCTCAGCTTATTCCTAACACACCCATTTTGGTGGTCTTTATAATATCTCCTCTGTTGATCTTCAAATTTTGCTTAAATAGGAATTAGTCTAAATGAGAAAATGTTCACTTCTCTAGTGCACTAAAGAGCACAGAAATTTGGAGCCTTTTTGTCATGGAGAATAATGGCAAGCTGAGTCATAAGAATTTCACAATTGTGGTATCTGCTTTCCAAACCAATTCTTCTTCTATGGCATGGTGAGTTTTTTTTTGTCCTTTTTAGAGACAGGGTCTCACTGTGTTACCCAGGCTGGAGTGCAGTGGCACAATCATAGCTCACTACAACTTTGAACTCCTGACCTCAAGTGAGCATCCCTCCTCAGCCTCCCAAAGTGCTGGGATTGCAGGTGTGAGCCACAGTGCCCAGCCCCACAGTGTTTTTATATAGTTTGTTTTATCTGCCTTCCTCCTTTCTCTTCTCCCTTCTTTCTTCTCTTCCTCCGTTTCTTTCTCCTTCCTTCCCTCCTTCTGTTCCTCCCCTCTTTCCTTCAAGGAGAAAACCATTCCAAATACTTCAAGTTGTGGTTTGAGCTTAGAGTCTCTTATTGACTATAAGTTGGTGGTTGGTGTACTAAGGGGGTATATTAAAGCTTTTTTATTTTTAAAATATGTACATTACATTATTACTTTTATATTATTTTTATATTATTATACAATTATCCCAGATAGCTCCAAGATAGAATGCAAAGTTTACATTTTAAATTTACTTTGAAACTTTAAAGAAATTTTCTTCTAAGGTGTCTTTGGATTACATATCCAGAAAGATTGCGGGCACAAGATCCTTCCCCCGACCCACTTTTTTTTTTGAATGTTAGAGCTATTTCTGTGGCATTTTTGAGAAGCATTCAAAACCTCTCTAATAAGATAGATTTTTTTTTTTTTTATCAATCTTACTGTTTTCTTCTTATTTCTTGGGCTCTCAGTGCAATCCCACCTTCCCTACTTGAAGCCCAGCTAGAGGGAGGTGGGCTGGGCTGGAAAACCATAGTATAGGCTCCTGAGAGTTTATTAATATTTTTAGCATTATTTCCCTAACTCTTCCATCACTGAAATCAAGTTGGTAGCTTGAAATTGACCATGAAGGGTGGAGGTTATTTATAGCACAGCAATTGGCAAAGGCTACAAAAAATTCCTTTTTAATTTTTTTGAAAACTAGCTGTTAAGTATTTACCAGCCCACCCTGTAAAGTTGATGCTTGGTCTAGGTGTCTTATTTATGCTTTGCATGTTATTGCTGTGGCCTCACTGGTGTTTATACGTTAGTCTCTGGGCAAGCAGTCAACCTTTGTCTCAGGTCTCACAAATAACTGGTGGTCATTTGGCTTAGCTCCGTTTGTTCAGTCCAGTGCTTGTAAATACGGTATGTTAGCTCCAAGACAGAGCCATAGATAAGGCTGCTAAAGCCCAGAGTGATTAATGACTTACAAGTTCACAATTCTAGTTAGAGGCAAAGAATCCGGGACAAGAATCCATGTTTTCTGAATTCCAGGTAGGTTTGGTCATATTCAACGCTGTCCCATAACTTAAAAAATCCTAAGTCACAAATGTTCTTGAAATGAGCTTTAGAAAGTACTGCAGACTACAGAATGAGATAGTAATGCTAATCATATTAATCTTTGTTTCTTTTTTCTAATCTGAAGAACAAGATACAGTAAAAAAATAGAATATGTAAAAATATTGGCAAAACCCCAAAACTCTCAATAAATTAATATATGTTAAGAGCTTCATACTTTTAAACAATTTACCATTGTCATCTGTCAACTTTTAAAAAAATGTCTGGATCTAGCTCTCATGACTTTCAACCAAAATGACATAATTTTTCCAGTAATTTTAATAGTTTCTTCCAACTCACTTGCTAAAGGAAACTGCAGCATCTTTAGCAAGAAACAGAAAGACAGAGGGCAGCATGGGACCAGAGTGCTAGCTGCCCTTCAGAAGAACTTGACTACGTAGCTTGCACATCTGAAGAGGCAGCCAAGAAAATAAGAGAGAAGAATGGGAAGTGGGTCTTCCCACATCCCCTCCCCCACCCCTCCAGAAAGAAATGCAGCATCTTTTTCTCATTGTTTGAGAAGAAAAGAGGAATCTTGGAGACAAAGCCAATGAAGGATAAATGAATGCCCTGCCAGTTCAAAGTCAATGTGAAGATTGGACAGGGGAAGCATGCAGAGCTCAGAAGGTATTATTTTTAGAGGGTGCAAACAAGAGAACTTGCCTGACAGAAGGATTTTTGCAGGCCCTTCCAGCCTCAGTAATTGGATAGGTTTAGCAGCCTGCAAGAGAGGCTCGTGGTTCCTGATGAATGCTGCACTTGTGCGGGGGCAGGATTTAGCGTGCTGCTGAATAAACACAACACGGGGATGAGAAGGTGATAACTACCAGCCTCAGCAGAAACAGAGCCTATAAATATGCCGGGGGGGGGGGTCAATAGAAGTGATTTCATTCTGCCTGCACAGGACTGCTGATGAGGTCTGACAGGGCAGAGCCACTTCATGAATGCATCACAATGGTGAAGAGCTCCTGCAGGGCAGCCATGCCACCACCGCCACGCCACCGCAGAGGCCACCGCAGCCGCTGCAGCAGGAGGCTGTCACCTACCTAGGCTGCAGCCATCAGCAAGGCCAGCCTAGAATCCAGGCAACAATAGACCAAGGAAGATATCAAGGGTTGGGTCTTCTGCTTCCTCCTCCTGCACTGTTTCCCCTCTCCTCTTTCCTTCCTTCCCTCCCTCCCTCCCTCCCTCCCTCCCTCCATCCCTCCCTCCATTTCCATGTCTGTGCTATTCCAGAAAGAATCTTTTCTCTTGCTGGGCAGAGCATTTGTAACAAAGACAGGAGGCCTAGACACTGAAGCAGAGAGTAGAGCACTTTTACCTGCAGCAGTGAACAGTGCTGTTAGCATAGTAAGGAGGAAATCCTGAGGGAGCATGTATGCTGGATTGTTCAGAGGCGGGGAAAATCGTCCTAGGGAAATCCTATATAAAATGTTTCAGAAGCTGAAATAAAGCCATTTTCCTGCAACTAGCTTTCTTTTCCTACTTCCGGAGATAAAGCGCGAATGTCCCCAGGTACCTCCCTAGCTACCCCACTGTGGCCCCTTCCCCAGGCTCAGAGCTTCTCTTTTCTTCTTGCTCCCTGACATCCACTTGCCCCTTGAAATCCCATCATATTTTCCAAGGCCAGAAAACCTAACTCGCGCTCACTCTTCTGCCCAGCTCCTTCAGGCTCTGTCCTTGTCTGGCTGAGTCTGACAAATGGAGCAGCAGCCCCGCCACCCCACGGCTTCTGATTGCTGCGTGATCGATCTGGCTGTGGCCGGTCCAGAGAAATGGAAAGGACGAATAATTGTGAAATAAATTTAGTAGTCCTCATTGGCACCTTCCTCTTTTTCTATACTCAGTGCAACACTACAGCTATTTATTTCGTCTTTGCAATTTTCAGGAAAATGGGGAGGTCAAGAAGGAGTTTCAGGCAAGCTGTCTTATCTTTCCCTGCATGCCTGCCTTTCATAGCTGCGCCTGTGTCAGTACCATACATCCTATGAGTAGTGCTTTATGAGCAAGTGTGACAATATTTGTTGTGGATTACCATTCTTTCACAATTATTTTATAAATAGAAAAAGATATGCAGATATACAAGTATTACCTGTATTGCTTAAAACTCCAGTCCCCAACCCGAGGGCCCTGGCCCAGTACTGGTCTGTGGCCTGTTAGGAACTGGGCCATGCATCACGACCTGAGTGCCACCTCCCGCCCCCCAGTCCCATCTGTGGAAAATTGTCTTCCATGAAACTTAGGAACCAGGCCACACAGCAGGGGGTGAGTTGTGGGCCAGAGAGCGAAGCTTCCACGTATTTACAGCCACTCCCCAGTGCTCAAATCACCGCCTGAGCTCTGCCTCCTCTCCTCCCCCTGCCTGTCCCTGGGAAAATTGTCTTCCGTGAAACCCATCCCTCGTGCCAAAAAGTTTGGGGACTGTTGGCTTAAAGCAAAGTTTGTTTCCAGATATAGAGCCTTCTAGGCTGTAAGATCTTTATGTTTCTTGGCCTGCTGACTTATAGCAGGTTTCTAAGTTTCATAGATTTAATGTAGTCTTAAATTTTTTTTTGTGTACCACATTTTTTGTGGACATTTACAGAGTTTACATGCAATAATGCTAGAGTGCTGTTTGAAAACACACGTACATGCATGATTTCGTGAATCCAGGCCTGAATGCTGCCCCAACTAATGGTGAGCTGATTTAGAACAAGGATTTTCTAACATAATGTTGTGTTTTTTTCCTTTCTTTTTCTTTCTTTCTTTCTTTCTTTCTTTCTTTCTTTCTTTCTTTCTTTCTTTCTTTCTTTCTTTCTTTCTTTCTTTCTTTCTTTCTTTCTTTTTCTTTCTCTTTCTTCTTTCTTTCTTTTCTTTTCTTTCTTTCTTTTCGGTATCTGAGCAAACTTTTCAGAAAAATACCTATTGATAAGGAGAGTACTTAGAATGGCTTGGCTTGAATTTTGTTTAGTTTTTTCTTGCCTAACTCTGGTTCTAGATCAGCGGTCCCCAACCTTTTTGGCACTAGGGACTGGTTTCATGGAAGTGAAACCATGGAGTTAGGGGAGAGGGGTGGCTATAAATGCAGATGAAGCTTTGCTCTCTGGCCCCATTGCTCGTCTCCTGCTGTGTGGCCCGGTTTCTAAGTTTCATGGAAGACAATTTTTCCATGGATGGGGTTAGGGGAGAGGCAGAGCTCAGGCGGTGATGCAGGGCCACTGATTGGTGCTGGGCTGTGGCTTTGGGGTTGGGGACCACAGCTCTAGATTATGGACTCTGTATGGGAAGTGTCACTTGTCTTTATGCCACTCCAGTAGGCCTCGCTTGGTGTGTGTGCATAATAGGGTAGAATAATTGTTAGTTGAGTAAAATCTAAACCATATTTTAAGTATTTCAACTTCAGTTAAAGCAATATTTAGGTGTATGTGAAGTGGGCAGGAGGGAAGGTAGTCAGAGAAATGGCTAAAAGTGTGCTTGATACTTTAAATGTAATTCTAGATTTTTACCAATAGTTTCTTTTATTTATTATTATTTAGAATAGAAATATATGAAATCACAAAGGAGCTAAAATCAAACTAGAAAATTAAGTTTCCTTAAGAAAAACAAATGAACCAGGATACTCATCAGGCAAATAATAAAAGAATAAGCATTTTCAGGTGTATAAATGATAAGTGCTGAAGGAGTAGCTGGAATTTTTACATTACAAATACAAAACAAGCAAAAGGAAAGATAATTGAGAAACCTCTTTGTGTTAGAAGCTTTGGAAATGACACATACCCTATGCCCCCAGCATTTTTTTTTTCTTTTTTCAGACCAAGAGAAAATCCAGTGACCGAAAAAGAAGAAGGAGAAAAACATACTGCACAAGATAGTAATTCCAGGAAATCAAAAATTAAGGCCTGGGAGGAAGAAAGCAGAATGAAGAAATTGGGCAAGCAGACAGTGAAGTGAAATATAAACTTGGCCCTTTGCACTGGCTTCATGCTCAGCATGGTTGGGCGTCCTCATTGCTCTCAGAAGCATGGTTTCTGGTCAGGTGCATGAAGTGTTAACAATATTTTATTAAGGATTCTGCAGTTGCGACTCCACCTTCATGCCTGGATCATTATTTCTCCTACTTCTTTCACTCCCGATCTGTTCCTTTTCAATGCATGTCTATGACCTTTTTACTATATGAATAAAGTCTGCCCATTGTGAATACACCCACCGAAAAGTTGTTATATAATGAAGGAGAAATTAGGTAAATGCTGAGTTTTGGTTTCCCTATTGTTAGCAATTTGATTAAGATGTGCCTTGGTGTAGTTTCTTGCTGGTTTTCATTGGGCTTCTTGCAACTGTGGGCTTATAATCTTCATCAAATCTGGAAAAATTTTGACTATTATCTCTTTAAATATTTTTTTTTTTTGTCCCCTGCTCTTTCCTTTCCTTTGAAAACTCTAGTTATGTTAGGCATGTCCCACCCTTCCCACCCCCGGGGGCCACTTGGAGGTGTTCTGCAGCTCACTGGTGCTATTCGTATTTTTTCAAATCTGCTGTTAATCCAATCCAGTATATTTTTCATCTCAGACATTGTAGTTTTCACCTCTAGAAGTTCAATTGGGATCTTTTCTATGGCTTCCATGCCTCTATTCCTCTAGCTTTTTGAACATATGGAATATAGTTATAGTAACTGATTTCATGTCCTTGTCTATTAATTCTAACGTGTCAGTTTTTGGTCAGTTTGGTTTATTGGTTTTTTTAATTTTTCCCCTCATTATGAATTGTGTTTTCTAGCTTTCTTGCATGCCTGGTAATTTTTGTGGATGTGAATCTTATCTTATTGGGTCCTGAGTAGGTTTTTATTCCTACACATCTTGTACTTTGTTCTGGGATATGTTTAAGTTATTTTAGACACAATTTGATCCTTGTAAGTATTGTTTTTAAGCTTTGTTAGGTGAATTCAGAGTTAAATTTTACCCCATTAATGAGGCAAGACCCCTCTGCACTTTACCCAATGCCCTGTGAATCATGGGGGTTTCCAGTCTGGCTGGGGGTGCGGGGGTGGGTGGGACGGCACTATTCTTGGCCCTGTGTGAGCCCTGGGTAATCTGCTCTCTAATCCCCTCACCTGGTTCTACCTCTGGCCTAGAGCATGACCTGACCAGTGCTTTGCTGAACACTCACGGGGAACCCTCTGCAGGTCACTGGAGTTCTCTCTCTGTGAAACTCTCTCCTCTCCTGTGCTCTGTTCTTCAAACTCCAGCCAGCTTGTTCTCCCCGACTTCATCCTCATCTCCTTACCTCAGAGAGGTGCCAGGTTCTGCCTGCTTCTCCTTCTCTTCTCCATGGCCTGGAAGCTTCTGTCAAGGAAGTATCCTTTAGCAATGGTGGGTCTCACCTCATTTGTTTTCTGCATTTCAGGGACTTGTATTATCCTTACCTGATGTCCAATGTCTTAAAAACTGTTGTTTCATATATTTTCTCTAGTACTTTTGTTGTTTGGGTAGGAGGCCTTTCAGGTAAAGCCAGTCCTGTTTACACCTTCTTGGCCAGAATCACAAGTCCTTAATTTCCTTATCTTTAAAATAACACTTTAATTGTTTTTTGATTTTTTTTTTTTTTGCTCTTCTCCAGAGTTGTGAGGATAAAGTAAGAAGATATATTTTTGAAATGCATTTACCTAACTTACTAATAGCCCACTTTCTAAGATTTATAGCGATAAAGATACAAACATCAGATAAGATAATAATGTTTGAAAATAAGGTGGAACTGGGGCCAGTATCTCAAATGTTTACCTTAACATTTTGTTCAACTGGAATTTGTTGAGTGCTCCCTTGGTGCCAAGCCGTGTGCAAGGTACGGAATGGAGCATGCCGGTGACGGTCTGTGCTGCTGACGGAGGGTGTGCAAACTCTGTCATGTCCCCAGGGTGGCACTCACCAGTTGCTCAGGAGGAGTATAACTTTTTCTGATATTAAGGCTGAAATTCTTCCTGAGGCCCCTTGTAAAGGAGAACCCTGTGATGCAAGGATAGGTGCCCTCACCTGTGTCTCTCACTTCTTCCCATTGACACCCATGTCAACAACTTGTCACCCTCTGAAGTGATTTAGACTTTCTCTGGACTCTGTGCCTGCACTGTCCCGATGCCTTCTGTCTGGGTCTCCCTCAGTGCTACTCTCACCTCCTCCAGGAAGCCTTCCCTGGTTCACCCACCCCCATTCATCAAGGCTCGGTGGTGCCTGTCTTGACAGATCCCAAAGTCTTCAATATTTAACTCTGGCACAGCTCATGTGACATTGGGTTATAATAGTTTGCTTGTCTGTCTTCACGTCAAACTATAAGCTCCTTAAAGGGAGGGATGATCATTTTTATTCTGTTTCCCCAGGTTCTGGAATACAACGTCTGGCACATAATAGATGTTAACAATGTTAACAACATTAAATAAATGCACAGAATGAATGAGTTAATCCTAAAATAAACAGAAAAGCCAGATTCAAAGGCCTAGTTCTGATAAATTTCCTCAATATTTGTTCATGAGATAATGCCAAAGCAAAATTCCAGTGAGGCACATAGCAGTTCAGGTACTCGCTTAACTGATAATCTGGCAGAAGATGACATATGTGAAAATGTAAGACATTATTATTCTACTGCTTTAAAGTTTTATTTAGGGTTGTCCCTCTGACTCTATATGGTCCTTTTATAACTTCTCATGCTTATTTTATTATGTTACTAATAATATTGTCTATGGACTGAATGTTTGTGTCCCCCACAACAATTCATCTGTTGAAGACTAAAATGCCAATGTGATGGTATCTGGAGGTGGGGGCTTTAGGACTTGATTAGGTCTTGAGGGTGGAGCCCTCATGCACGGGATTAGTGCCCTCTTAAGAGGAGACATGAGTGATGATCTCTCTCTCCAGCACGTAAAGACACAATGGGAAAGACAGCTGCTTGCAGGCCAGGAAGAGGGTCCTCCCCAGATACCACATCTGCTGGCCCCTTGATCCTGGGCTTCCAGCCTCCAGAACTGTTAGAGGTAAATTTCTGTTGTTTAAACCACCCAGTTTGTGGTATTTTGTTATGGCAGCCCAAACTAAGACCGCACTATTGTATTTTATTTGTGTCATAATAATTATCTCAATAATAATAAGTTCCTTGAAAGTAGCTCCTCCCTGACCAGCACCCATTCTTTCTAGTGTCTGCCTGTGATGCTGGTTGTCCAGAAGCCATTAAGTTGAGTGAAAAAAAATCTTTAACCTTACAGAGTCTTGTGATCTTGGCTTTGACTTTCATTGTGCCACATAATCTGATATGATGACAACAATTCTTCTTATGGGAAAATCTAAGCATTATTTTATTTGCATGACTAAGTTTTTTGGCATAATGTTTAAAGAAAATACTTGTGATGACAGGAAATGACTAATTTTTTACTTTAAAATAGAGATTAAAGGAATTTCGTTTGCTATGAAGGGACTTGGATGTTTTTTTCCCCCATATAATTAAAAGCAGTGGGATAAAAGGGTAAACACTAAGAACTGTTCTGGGATGTATAGTTGTTTCATTCTCATTTTAGATAAAGGAATGAGAGACCTTCCCCTACACTGGGTGATGTAGAGGATTTGCCTAATTCTGTCCTTGAACCTGGTGGGCCGGGCCTGGCCAGTGGCTGCCCTGCCTGTTCTCTCTCGATCAAATAATGGTGATGTGGCTGACATTCAATAAACCCTGAACACAGACCATGTGCCAAGAGCACTCAGGTAACAAGACATGACCTCCATCCTCCAGGAAAGGAGGTAGAATTGTTGGGTCTCTGAGTTGGTAGCCTAGTCTGTTTCATTCACTGTTTCACCTCCAGTGCCTACAACAGTGACTGATCTAGGGTACAAATTGGATATCAAATAAATGAATGGATTCTGTTACACTACAGCAGTGATATACTGCACACTTACCCAAATTAAGAAATTACGTGGCCAGGAGCAGTAGCAAGTGCCTGTAGTCCCAGCTACTTGGGAGGCTGAGGTGGGAGGATCACTTGAGCCCAGGAGTTCAAGTCCAGCCTGGACAATATAGCAAGACCTTATCTCTAAAAATGAAACAAACAAAAAAACCAACTAAAAAGAAATTATGGAGTGAGTATAATTAGTTCTGCCAGAGTTGGAATGTGAGGACAGGAGGTTTCTGAGCAAGACTGCATGGAGGAGGCGACATTTGAGTTGGGGCTTTGAAGGCTGACAGACAAAGAAAGTAGAGAAGGGCATTTCAGTGGATGTGAAGCAGATCTATGGCAAGTAGATCTGCTAAGGAGCTAGTCTCGTAACCAAGGCAAGAGAGGGGTTGGAAAGGAGGGAGAGACTGAGGGTTTATCTGTGGTAGCTTGGTGCTGACTGATTTGCACAACCAGGTCATGGGGGAGTCGGGGAAGGCTCCGAGGAGCCTGTGTGGAGGGCATCCCGGGAAGGAGGGCATTGCATCACCTCCCTACTCCCTTCTACTCCACCTAATTTACCTCTCCCACTAGAACATCAACTCCCTAAAAGGGACTTGCCTCTTTGTTGACTGCTGAGTCTTTAGTACCTATAACAGACCTGGGCACATTCACATTCAACTCTTGCTGACTGGATGGTTCAGACATTGCAGACGCCATCTTTAAGCATGCCTGTATTGCCTGGGCTCTACCCAGCCTGGTGAAATCTCCCTGCTTTGTGTATGATTTATGTTCCAGTAGGGAGACCTTCTATGTCCAAACTTTAATCAATTTTCTGTACATGCTCATTCTGCTCGTGCTGGTGTTTTGCAGCAAGCCCCGAGGTCAGCAGGACAGTGGGGACTGCAGTAAGAGGTTGCAGGGGTGAGTCTGCTTAAGTTTTCACAGTGGGGCTTCCATATTGCATTTGTGTAGCCATCGAAGGGGCCTTTAATCATAATAATTCGAATAATCAGTATTTATTGAGAGGCTAGTACATATTGGGAACTCTGCTTAGGACTTTATATAAATCATTTCATTTAATCCTTATAACAACTGTTTTATTTAATCTTTACAACAACTACCTATAACTTTTACTTGCAATTTGTAAATGAGAAAATGGGTACCCAGAAGTGGTGTACAGCTGAAAAAGGTCCCACAACTAGGAAACCACCTGGTGGGTTCTAATTACAGCTAAGGAGCTGCAGCTAAGGCTGAACATGGGTGGAAAGAAGTGACAGTCTAGGGCCCAGTCCAGGGATGGAGACCTGCAGAAATCCCGTCTCCTGTGACACTCTCCTCTTTTCATGCTGCCGGTTGTTCCTGTATTGTTTGTGGACACACAGACAATAGCAGACCTCAGTGCACAGTCACAAGGTGAGATTTCTTTGCTTGATGCTATAGATTCATCAAGCGAAAGGGAAGGGTTTCAAATTAATAATTCTGAGTTAAAGATAGGTGGTGACTGATCAATCAGCCAAGTCGCATCCCTTGGCATGAGAAAGTCAACTTCCTGTGACACCCGGGACTCTCAGGGGTGAGCCCAAAATGTGAATGCCAGGCATATGTGCTCCTAGCTGAGACCAAACTGACGGTTCCAGAGAGCAGAAGGTCAGAGCACTAAAACGGATGCATTAGAATTAAGCTGGCTTCCATCGCAAAGCTTCCTATAAATATTACACTGGCTCTATAAGACACTCAATGTTTGGTTTCTGAACCTATTAATATATAATGAGGATACGATGTAATTAATATCGTTTGTTTTGATTTTCTGTTAAATCCGCTTTAGTAATAAGAATGCAAGGTAATTATTCAGAAAGGCTTTTCAACAAATGTCAGTTTTCATTGATTAAAAATCAAGTCAGTGCTTCATTTGAAATGATATTTACAGGCATGCTTTAAGCTGAAATGAATAATTATCAGGTTATTGAGCTGCAAGTTATCTGCAAAGAATTGTCTACTTTTTTTTTTTTTTTTTTTTTTTAGTTTTTTCACTGAGGCTTGATCTCAAATAAAGGACAAACCAGAGGGTATTGAGAAGTGTCACGCTTTTGCTTTAAGGGAACTAATTTTCTTTATGCAGGGTTGGAACCACAGTTTCCCTGCTCTTGTTGTAGAATCTCCAGAAACTGAAGTTCTGGGGGGCCAGAGCCAGGTATCATCGCTTGGGAGGACAGGATGCTGTTCATTACACAGCGACCTAAAATTCCTCTGCTTTCCTGGTCCTGCTGCAGAGAATGGCTCTTCTGCCAAGCTGGCTCAGGAATTTCTTTTCACTCTAAGATGGCTTTTGTTTCTATATATTTCTTTTTCATTCTTTCACATAAAACAATGGGAAAGTAGTCTGTCATCTGTTACTCACAGAATCATGCTGAAGGCAATGCGAATTCAGAGCCATTTGTTTTTCTGGGACTAAGGAATGTGCACAAAAACAACCTCAACAAATTGAGTCTGCAGTGTGTTCATATTTACAAATAGACATGTACATATAAATCAAGTCACCAAAACTATATACTGCATGAATTTAAAAATAATGTTCTTTGTGTGGCTAACTCTTATTTGAATTACCCCAATAAAGTAACAAAAACCCATTAATGTATACTCTCTTCTTTCAATTATTCATTGTCCTGTGTACCAACCACTTTTACAGGTGCTTGAGACAGGACAACAAAAATGCCACCCAAAGCCCCTGCCTCGTGGCCTTCATGGTCAAGCCTGGGAGACTGACAGTCACAGACAAGCAGGGGAAGAATGGAGCTTGTTAGATGGTGAATGGTGCCATCTAGGAAGATAAGCAGGGAAATGGATGGAAGTTGTAGTTTGCAAATGGATTGTCAGAAAAGCTTTACTGAAAAGGCAATAGTTCAGCAAAAGCTTGAAGAGTGTGAGAGTGGGAGCCATAGAGGAATCTGGGGGATGAGCATTCCAGCCTCAGGGAATAGAATGTGCAAAGGCACTGCTGGGGTGGGTGGCTGGCTGTGGAAGCAGAACAAGGAGGCCAATGTAGCTGGCACAGGATGAAAGAGGAAGAGAATAGGAGAGGCAGCAGATCTAACTGGGGAGTCATATAATGAAATTCCTCGTTCCTGGTGGCCCACATCTGTTATAAAGGAGAAGCATTATAATAACTGGAGGCGAGGACTCTGTCGCACTCCCAGGCAGGCAGCTCCCACCCTTCTGAGTCTTCCCCTGTGTGATCACCAGGAGCTAAGCCGCTCGATCAATGGCCACCACGATCTAAAGGGAATGCTCCCATCTCTGGTTCTGGGATCCAGCCAGAATTTAGCCTCGCCATGCTGACTATATTGGCTTTTCTTTTTTTTTTTTTTTTTGGAGAAAAAAATATTAAAGAAAATGACCACTTGGTTGTAATTGAGAGCAGCACTGGATATAGCTGTATGAGTTAAATGTGGCAAGGTTTTCAGATATAATTCTGAGCTTTCTTCTAAATTGAGGTATTTTGGTAATTGTCTTCATATGAAAAATGGACTCAATTTTTAAATACCAGATTCCTGATTCCTTATATTCAGAATGTCCTGTCTCACCCTTTGGCTTTTCTTGGGCTCTTTTAAAATGGCAGAAGAAAGCCAAGTAACCAAATAACGTTTGTATGAATGACTAGATTAAGGCAGTTGGGTGGGGAGAGAAGAAGGGAACTGAAATTTATTTGGTACTTACTTTGGGCAACCACATTGCTTCCTTTGGTCCTCATAGCTCTCTCCGGGGTAGGTAGAGAAACTGCTTGGCATTCTACACAACCTTCTCTGTGTTTGTGACTCCATTGCATATCCACAGAAGGGGGATTCCATTAAGTGACAGACTATGTCACAATGTCACAGTCGGGATCCACAGATATATTAATGGTGGCTGAGGGAAACACCAAATTCAAAATATCTCCTTTTCTTATGAGAGAACACCATCTCCAAGATCGTTTAGAGATTGAAACCATCTCCAGCATCAGGGAGTATTGCTTTCCGAGGTTACACATGGTAGTCTGCCAGAAATATAGATCCAAGACCAGAAAATATCCAAAGACCTGGCCAGTAAATGATCAAAAAGTTTGCAATTAGGGTGGATGAAAACCTGGGAAATGTGAAGACCCTTAGTCATCCTATGGCATCAGAAAATTAAATTTCCGTAATAACAAATTACGATATAATGAGGTCACATTAGTGGAATAAGAGGCCCAGATGCCTCAATGATTTAATCTCTCTTTTCACGTAAGCTTGCATCGAATTTTAATGAGTATTTTGATTGATAACATATTTAGTTCAAAATAGGTCTTTGAAGACAGCTGTAAGAGTATTAACATTTTAAAGATGCTGTGATAGAAATTCATTTCATTAGGTAGCTGATATGACAAAAATCACTGTATAAGCCTGCTGGTGTCAGACATACTGTTATGACCATCTACTCCTATTGAGTAAAGGGATGATAATGGATCTTTATTGGGCTATTCTTTGGACAGTATAGAAGCTCATTTTCCTTATTGAGGAAAAAAGCCAAGTGAAACCAATGATATAAGTACAGTAAAAGCATTAAATTTAAGAGAAGAGAATTCCAAGTAAAAGCTGCCTAAATATAAAATAGCTTTGGTGCCTCAGCTCTTGGTAAAATTGCAGTGGCTTTGAGAATTATCTCAGTGGGGCTGAAACCTTAGACCAGTGCTGTCCAATAACCATATAATGCAAGCAACAAATGCAAGCTGTATGTGTACTTCTAAAATTTCTAGTAGCAAAAGTAAAACTGAAATAAGAAACAGGTGAAATTAATATTTTATTTAACCCCAACTATCTAATATATTATCAGTTCAACATGTAATCAATATAAACATTATTAATGAGATATTTTATATTTTTTTGCACTGTCTTTGAACCACATTTTGGTTCTCTTTCTGCCCCAAAGAATGTAGAGCAAATCTAATTCCTTACCCACATGACAGTCCCTTTCACATTTTGTGAAAGATCTTGTTTGCTCCCTGTCATCTCTTTGACATGCTAAATATCCAAGTTCTAATAAATATTCTTCTTTTGCCTCTTCACACCTTCCTGGTCACTGTCCCCCGGACATCCTCCTGTTTTAACAAATGGTCTTCTAAAGTCTGATTCTCAGAATTGGTCTTAAGAGTAAAATGGGACTGTCACTCCTTGTTCTGAATTTATGCTTCTATTAGAGTGACAAGCTATAAGATAAAACTGATGGTTAACTACGTGGGGCGGTTGACTCATTTAAAGGTTCAGGATGAAACTGCCAATTTCTTTTGCCTGGAAATGCCTTGAATCCAGCGGCATATTCACTGTGAAGCTAATGAAGCTCTAGCTTCAAGGTCCTCTTTGGCATGGGCCCCTTAAGGCCCTGGGAGGGCCTTAGCTATGTGTTTATGTGGTCATATGATTTTTGTAAATTATACAAAGGTAAGATATTTTACTGTACTTTACTACTCTGACTTAACCTTCACTTTCTTCCCCATGTTGGGAACGGCTGTGGACATTTTTGGAATGAGCTAAGGATGGAGCTGGGTTGGGAATATATTTAGTTTGGATTCAGTGGGATAATTATGTGGTTTGAAGTCATTTCTGTATAGTTATTTCAAGCTCACCAAGTGCCAGAATGAGTTCCAGAAATCTTTCTCCCTTTCCCCGGGCCTACTTGCCAGCATTAAAACATAATGGCAAGGTCAGAGGTTGTACTTCAATATAACTATATCCTATGGATCCCAGAGCCAGCAGTTGATCTGTGGACAGTTCTGTCAATCATCCCTGTGCAACTGTAGTAAATGATTTTGTCCTTATTGACAGTTAAAAGAGAAGCTCTCTCTCATCAGATATATACTTGATAATATGGTGTACAAAATTATCACAACATATATATTTTTCTTTTTTGATAGACTTATATAACATAGAATTATGTAACCAGACTTCCCGTGTTTTTAGGATACAAACTTGTAGCAGGACTAAAAACAGTGAGTAGGTCTTTTATAAGGAAGTAACTTGGACAGATATTTCTCCAAATTTGACAACAGTCCTAAAAATTTATGTGACATTAAGTATAATGAGTTGTGAAATCAAAGGAAACTTTCTACACTATAAATAATGAAAAACAAAACTTGATCAGCCATATCAAGATTAAAATATCTTTCTAGTCTCTCTAGAAAAATATTACAAAATCAGTGTCATGTGAAGAAGTGATTAAAGGGTATGCAGCCAAAAAACTATAGGAAAATTATATTGTACAAGTATGTCAGGTAGTAAATAAATATAAATCTTATGTTATTTTTCTGAATTTTGTGATGTCTGTGGTACTTGTAAGCTTTTAAAAGTTTACTTGTGATTTCTTTTTCATTCTCATTAATAATTATTTAATTAATAATCATCATTATTTAATGAAGAGTGAATATTTAATTTTCTGTTTGTGACAGTTGTATGCTGTAAGAGTCTCACTTTTCCCCATTTCTATAGGTTTCAGGCCCCACAAACTCTGGATCCACCCCTGCTTGCAGCAATCCTGTTGGTAAAAACTATCCATCACTCAAAACCAAGATCAAATGTCACTTTCTTTTAAACTAGGGCCTGAATCCCTAATCAGTTGAGCACTACTTTAGAATTGTACAGTGCTTTGTTTTTACCCCTTAGAACCATTATCAAAATGTGCCTTGTTCTCTCTTTCTCTGAATGTCTTGCAATTATTTGTATAACTATGTGTCTTTTTATCAGAGAAAAGATCTGAAACAAAACGCACTAAGACCTAGAGGTTAATACATCTAACTGGGTTCTCAGTGACAAACCCAGGAGCCTAGTTTCAGGTAGGCAACGGTCTAGAGAGGCTGCTCGTGGTGCCAAAGAGGTCTGAGGCATCCCCCAACAGGCAGGTGGATCACAGAGACACTAAATCTGTGCAGGTGGTAACAGCCAAGCAGATGGTCACTATCAAGGTGATTTGTAACACTAGCCAAGAAGGCTCCAGTAGAAGAGTTAGAATTTAGGAGTAACAATCAATCCCCCAATCCCAAATCACAGAAGTACGCAAGGCGGGACATCAGCCTTAGAGAAATTGCATACAGGCAAGAGCCTCAGGACCCTAATCATTGTACCTAGAAGGAGCCTAATTCCTGGCAGAAGAGTAAAAAGTTACAGCAGCAGCACCAGGTGGGCTGACTGCATGGTCATCTGGACTCTAAGTTTTGCCTAAGCAGGAAGAGGGTAAGAGCAGAGCCTGAGGCTAGACTGAGCCTGCTAGTGGGGGTGAGGGGGCGGAGCGTGGAGGTGGGCAGAGTATGCCAGATAATTGGGGTAGTCCTTGAACCCAGGGACTATGGCTTCACCTGACTCTCAGTATTCCTAGACAACATGGAGCACATGGTAGATGATTGATATTTGTAAAATGAAATAAAATAAAAAGATTGGCTTCTAGATACCTCTTATTGTTTATTTCAGAGTGTGTCATAGTCTTTCCTAAAACATGGCTCCCGGAAATCTACAACTACGGTGTCTGTGACAGTGGAAATTTTTACTTCCCCTGATCCAGCTGCTACCCTTTATAAATGCTATCTAAGATTTTCTCATACCCTTTTATTTTTATGACAGCTGTGTTTGCTTAATGATGGTTAGTACCTAACAAACTTGTAGCCAACTAGGATTATTTTGTTTTCCATAAGGTCTAATTTCAAGTTTATTTTTCCTATCTTAAACATACAATTAGTTGTTTCAACCAAAATACAGCGTTTTATGTTTATAAAAGTTAAATTTTATCTTAAAGGCTTTTGTTTGAGCATTATAAAATCTCAGAATAATTATAAATTAGTCTTTTATTTATCATATTATATATCTCTTCCAGTTTTATGCCATGCAAAGTGTTTTAAAATTTTATTTATTTTTAACTAGTTATTACTTGAATAAACTTAATAGCTTTGGTATACATGCAAGCCCGTGTGTGTGTGTGTGTGTGTGTGTGTGTGTGTGTGTGTACTCTATACATTTTTTACACAAAGAATTTTGATCAATGTTCCTTTTACTTACTAAACCGAGGCATTAAATAAAATTTTGAGAAAAATAGAGCACAGAACAGATTTTCCTATGCTGTTAAATCATTTAGAAAATGTTTTCAGGATTAATTAAAAGGATATTTAAAGAATATTTGGAACATGGAGACCCTTGATTAATGTTAGTTATCCTTACAACTATTATAAATTTTATTTTGATGTTTAATTTTCAAAACTTTTTACTTGGAAATAATTTGAAACTCCTAGAAAAATTACACTAGAAATAGTACATAGGATACCAATATACCCCTTAGTCAGATTTACCTATTGTTCATGTTTCACTCCATTTGCTTCAGTATTTATTATCATTCTCTGTTTCTCTATCTCTCTCTGATAGTTATCCATTTTGTTAAATTAATATTTTTATCTAATCTACTGCCCATATTTTGATTTTTTAAAATGCTTCAATAATGTCTTTTACTGATTTTTTTTCTTCCATTAAAGTATACCATTTAGGATCAGGTATTGCATTTAATTATGCTTCTTTAACCTACTTGAATTGGGAAAAATTTCCGCAGCTTTTATTAATTTATTTTTTTACGACATTGGCATTTTTGAAGAATTCGGTATCCTTTCCTCCCTTTTAAAACAACTTCCCTCATTTGAGGATTGCTTAGTGTTTCCTCATGATTACAATCAGGTTATACATTCCAGGTTGGAACAGAAGAGAGGTGGTATTCCTCCAGGGACATCACTCCTGGAGGTACATGATGCCCATCTGCCTCTCAATGGTGATATTAAGTTTGATCAAAACCAACATTGTTAATGATGTTGTTCAGTTATCACTGTATGGTTACTATCTTTTCTCTTGCAGCTACAGTGTCTAAGAGAGAAACTGTAAGATCATGAAAATATCTTTACATTTTCTCCCTACATCTAGCATTCCCTGGCAATTCTTGTTTGGAACAATCTTTATCCAATGGTGCTAAATGACGACTTTCTGGTTCCTCCTCTCTCACACATTTATCTGTTGGCTCTTGGGAGTCTGCTGTAAGTGAGAGTCCTCCCTTCTCCGCTATTTATATATTTATTTAGGTAGTTGGCAAGTTAATTACCTCTTTGTTGTCAGTATGGACTCATGAATTCCTGTTTTTGCAATGGTTTATAATTAATTGCAGTCCTTAATTGTTTTAGTGTTTAATTTTGTCCCAGGTTTGGCCAATAGCAGTCCCTCCCTGCTTATAACATGCATCCATTGTTTTTGTAATTGTTTCAGCTTTTACTTATTTGGGGGAATAAAAAGAAATTCCAAATTCATTTTGTTCCTACTCGGCCTCAGGCTTAGAGTCAGCCATGTCTCTGAAGAGCCTTCTTTTTATTTGGTGGGGAATAGTATTAGAGACCAAGCTGTTATTGATTTATGATAGACATCAACATCATTTTTTCTAAATGAATCTACCTTTTTTATCCTTTTGAAAACCAGAATATATCCCTGATATAATTCCTCTGCAACTTCTTCAGAGTTATCGTCAATAGTTCTGAGATATTAACAGGAGTTCTTATTACTTTAATATGTATTTCACTTAGACCCAGTGATTTGAATTTATTGCCGTTGTTGGATATTCTTTATTAGCTTATTGTTTTTGACTTTCAGTATCTTTATTACAATGTGGTTTACTGTCTTTCTTGTTTTAAAGGCATTGTGTTTCATAATAAGAATACAAACAAAATATGATATGATTTGGTTAGTTCTTTATTTTTGGCATTTTTTAAAACATTGAAATATAACATGCATACAATAAAGTGCTCAAATTCCAAAGTGTACAACTCAATGAAATTTTGTAAATTAAATATACCTCTGTAACATTCATCTATATCAAAATATAAAAACTTACAAGCAACCCAGAAGTTGTCCTCATGCCCTCTATCACTTATTACCTTCCTCAAGATATTCAATATTTCTGTCACTGGTGTTATTTAGTTTTCATTGTACAAACTTGTATTTCTTTTGTTAAATTTATTCCTCAGTATTTTTTGACACTATTATAAATGTTTTTTAGATATCATTTTCAATTGTTCAGTGCCAGTGTATAGAAGTAGAGTGGATTTTTTTGTGTATTGATCTTGTATCCGGAAACCTTGTTGAACTCACTTATTATCTCTGCTGTTTTGGTAAATTCTTTAGATTTGCTATATACAATATCATTTCATTTGCAAATAGAGATAGTTTTACTTTTTCCTTTTAAATCTGGATGCTTTGTTTTTTTTTTTTACTTGTCTAATTGCCTTGGCTAGAACTTCTAGTATAACGATGTGTAGAAGTAGCAAGCTCGTCTCATCTTGTTCCTGAAGTCAGTGGGAAACTTGTCTTTCGCCATTAATTGTGACAATAGCTGCTGGTTTTTTGTAGATGCCTTATATCATATCAAGGAAGTTCTCTTCCTTTCCTAGTATTTTGGGTGTTTTTATCCTAAAAGTGTGTTGGATTTTGTAAATACCTATTATGTGTCTATGGAGATGTATTGAGATGATCATGTGGTTTTTACCCTTTATTCTACTAATATAGTGTATTGCATTGATTGATTCTCATATGTTCAATGACCCTTTCACTTTTAGGATAAAACCCCCTTGCTTGCGGTGTATAATCCTATTTATAGGTTGCTGGATTTACATGTTACTGAGGATTTTAAAATCTATATTCATAAGGGATATTGTTCGAGAGTTCTCTTTTCTTATAACATCTAAGTCCGGTTTAGATGTCAGGGACATACTGGCCTCTTGAGACAAGTCAGGAAGTGTTCCCTCCTCTTGTATGTTTAGGAAGAAGTTGTTAACTCTTCTTTAAATGTTTGTCAGAATTTATCAGTGAAACCTTTTTGTCTTGGTCTTTTCTTTGTGGGAGGTTTTTTGTTTAGTTCTGTTTTTTAAATTATTGATTTTGAGTCTTTTCAGACTTTCTATTTCTGTTTTGACTTTCTGTCATCTGTGCTGTTCTAGGATTATTTTCATTTCATTTAAGTTATATAATTTGTTGGCATACTAGGGTTCATAATAGTCTCATATAATCCTTTTTATTTCTGTGAGGTTGGTGGTAATATCCCCTATTTTGTGTCTAATTTTAGTCATTTTTGCCTTCTCTCTATTTTTCTTGGTCAGCCTATCTAAAGTTTTGTCAAATTTGTTGATTTTTTAAAGAACTAGCTATTGATTTCATTAATTTTCTTAATTGCTTTTCTATTATCTCTTTCATTAATTTCCACTTTTGTATTTTCTTTCTTTCGTTTAAGTTTAGTTTGCCCTTCTTTTTCTAGTCTCTTAAGGTGAAAAGTTTAGGTTATTGATTTGAGAGCCTTCTTCATTTTTTAAATTCAGCCATATATAGCTATTAATATAAATTTCTTTTTAACCACACTGCTTCATTTGCATCCCATAAGTTTGGCATGTTTATTTTTGCTTTCATTCATCTCAAAGTATTGTTGGGGCTCAGAAAACAATACCCCAAAATGAAGGCCTCAGCAGCAGCCTCAGAAGCAAAAGTTTTTCTCTGACCTTCTGCCCTCCTGTTTCTCAGTCCCATTCTCCCTTGAGGCTAGCTGTAGGAACTAGAACCCCTCTTCCCCAAGGCAGGCCATGGAAACTAGAATCTCTCTTCCCCAAGGTGGGTGATAGAAACCAGAACCTCTTTTCTCAAAAGTGAGCTGTAAAATTTAAAAATATTTTGTGTAAAAACTGACCATAAAGAAATTATCTGACCTACATTGTTTGACTTAGTCATAAGACCCCCATTCCAGAGAGGGCTGTGTTCCGGACCCAGAAGGAAGGATGCTGCTCAGAGAGGCCAAGAAGAACCTAGACAAAAGGCCTTGCTGGGTTTCCTCACTCACTCTATTAGTATTAGATCATACCCTTTTTGTCCAATCATGTTTCTGCATAGCTGTCCATATTTCATTGAATCTAAGCATAAAAATGGACAATGTCCCGTGTTTTTAAGTCTTCATTCTCAAGACTCCTGTATATACACATTAAATAAATTTGTATGCCTTTTCTCCAACCAATCTACAGCTTGTCAATGATTTTTTAGTGAACTCTCAGAAGGCCAGGAGTCCCCTGGTCCCCTACACTATCTTCTAATTTTCCTTGTGATTTCTTCTTTGACCCACTGGTTATTTAGGAGTATGTTCATAAACTTGTGAATTTTCCAAATTTCCTACTGTTTTGATTTTAATTTCATTCCATGTTCAGAGATACATTTTGTCTGATTTCATGATTTCAATCCTTTTAAACTTGAGACTTTAGTGGCATAAAGCATGGTCTTTCTTGGAAAATGTGCCATATGTACTTGAGAACAATGTGTATTCTGATGTCATTGGATGGCATGTAATATAGATGTCTATTAGGTATAATTGATTGTCAGTGTTGTTAAAGTCTTATATTTCATTATTGAACTTGTCTAGTTATTCTTTCCATTATTGAAAGTGAGGTGTTAAAGTCTTCTACTATTATTGTTGAAATGTCCATTTCTTCCTTCAACTTTGTAACTTATTGTTAATATTTTATGTATTCTGGGGGTCTGTTGTTAAGTACATACACATTAATAATTGTTATATATTCTTGATGGGTTGGCCCTTTTAGTCTTTCTTTGTCTCTTGCAACAATTTTTGTCTTAAAATCTATTTTGTCAGATATCAATATTGCCACTCCACGTCTCTTTTGCTTTATGGTTTGTATGGAGTATTTTTTCCATCCTTTCACTTTCAACATTTTGGTTCCTTGAATCTAAAGTGAATCTCTTGTAGACAGCATATAGTTGGATTATTTTGAAAAAATCCACTCTGCCAACCTCTGAATTTCAAATGGGAACTTTAATCTAATTTCATTTAAATTAATTACTGATTAGAAAGAAGCTAATCTCTGTTATATTGCTGTTTATATTCTATATATCTTATATCATTTTTGGTTCTTAATGCCTCCATTACTACCTTCTTTTGTGTTAAATAGATATTTTCTAGCCTAGCATTGTCTACCATTTTAATTTCCTTGTCATTTCTTTTACTATATAGTTTTGAGTTATTTTCTTACTGGTTGTCCTAGGGATTACAATTAACATCTTAATTTATAACAATGTAGGTTAGATTCACACCAATTTAGTTTCAGTAGTATATAAAAATTTGCTCTTATATGGTTCTGTTCCTCCATCTTTGTATTGTTATTGCCATAAGTTTTATCTTTGTATATTGCATGCCTATCAACACAGATTTATAGGTAATGCTTTCTGCAATTGTCTGACAAGATTTAAAATCTTTATCTAGTAATTTCACTATATGGCCTTATCAGGGAAAGTTTCTATTGACTGTTGTTTTTTTCCCCTGTGTATGTGTACTTTCTTATTTCTTTGCATGTCTCATAATTATTTGTTATATCAAATAGGAAGAAAAAGTTTATAAATAATAAATTTATACTAACTCATACTTATCTACTTAATAACATTTATTGGTGCTCTTTATTTCTTTATATGGATTTGAATTACTGTTTAGTCCCTTATCATAGCAGCCCAAAAGACTGCCTTTAGTATTTCTTATAGGGCAGATCTACTAGCAATGAATTCTTTTAGTTTTTATTTATCTGGGAATGTCTAAATTGTTCCTTCATTTTTGAAGGATAGTCTTGCTATCCTGCTAAGCAAGTTTTGCTTCGTTGACAGTCTTTTCCTTTCATAACCTTGATCATGTCATTACCACTGCCTTCTGGCTTCCATGGTTTCTGATGAGATAACAGCTGTTAACCTTATTGAGGATTCTTTGTATGTAATGAATCACTTCCCTCTTGCTGCTTCCAAAATTCTTCATCTTTGCCTTTTTTTATTAATAGTTTGATTATATTGTGTCTAGGGTGTGGACTTGTTCATATTTATCCTACTTGGAGTTTGTTGAGCTTCATGGATGTATAGATTTTTGTTTTTCATAAAATTTGGGAAGTTTATGTGGTCATTATTTCTTGAAATATTCTTTCTGCTCTTTCTCTCTTTCCCTTTGTGACTCCTATTGTGCATATGTTGGTATGCTTGATGCTGCCACACAGGTATCTAAGAATCCTCTTATTTTTCTTCTTCTTCTTCTTTTTTTTTTCTATTCCTCAGACTGGATAATCTTAATTGTTCTATCTTCAAGTTTACTGATTCTTTCCTCCGCCTGCTCAAACTTGCTGTTGAGACCCTCTATAGATTTTTAAATTTTATTTATTATACTGTTCCAGAATTCCTATTTTGTTCTTTATTTTATTATTTCTATCTGTTTATTGATATTCTACATTTGGTAATATATTGTTCTCATGGTTTTCTTTAGTTGTATTATTTAAAAGAGCTGATTTAAAATCTTTATCTAGTAATTTCACTATATGGCCTTATCAGGGAAAGTTTCTATTGACTGTTGCTTTTTTCCCCTGTGTATGTGTATTTTCTTATTTCTTTGCATGTCTCATAATTATTTGTTAAAACAGGACATTTAAAAAATGCTGTGTTGTGGCTCTGGAAATCAGATTCTTCCCTTTCTTAGAGTTTGTTGTTGTGGCTACTTGCTCTTCTTGTTACTATTATTGCTGTTTGTTGTTTAGTGACTTATCTTAATTTATTCTGTAAAGTTCATATTCCTTGTTCTGTGTGGACACTGAATTCTCTACTCAGTTAGCTTAGTGGTCAACTAAGGGTTGGACAGAGATTTCCTTCATTGCCTGGAAAAAATATGTCTTTCAGTCTTTGTTGAGGAGCTCTTTGTGTGGGTTGAGTCATATCTTGAACACTCAGCCAGGCAGTTTACAACTCTCCTTAGCCCTCACTTTTTGCTTACACAGAGACTCAAGTTTAGCCAGAAGTGATAGCTCAGGACCTTCTTGGGTCTTTCCCAAGTATGCAAACTGTCCTGGGCATGTACATAGCTCTATACATTTACATAGCCTTCTAGATCCCCTGGAATGTGTTAGAGTTTATTAAAGTCCCTTTTGGATATCTCATTTACAAGATATTTCTTTTAACCATTTGGTTAGCCTATGATTTGCCCCAAAATGTTAGCCACCACCTAAAGAGCCACAGTATATAATTGTCTCTAATTGTTTTTAGAAAATGTCCAGTCAGGTCAAATAAAGACAGCTTTATGAGTTGAGGCTTCCAGGGCACCACCCAGAGATGTCAAATAATGACAATTCTCTGGGAATGCGACTTTGTACAATGTTCAAGCTTGCTCTGCTTCCTCCAGGGTCTGCCACACTACTGGTTCTCAGTGTAATTGTGGAATATTGGATTCAAAGTTAGTGCAGACCTAGGGAGGGGTATGGTAATAAGGAAGTTAAAACACAATAAAACTTACTATTCTTATCAAGATACAGTTTTTTTTTCCTGTTGAATAAATATTCCCTTGTTTGCTTCAAGCCTTTGGTTAATTTCCAGAGCTCTAAAAAAGTTGATTCTGACATTTTTTTTTCTATTGCTTTTACTGCTTTTATTGAGGAGAGAAATTTTGCAGATTCTCACTGCTATTTTTGCTGACATATATTTTTTTTTAATAATAAACTTATTTTTTAGAATAATTACAGGTTTACAGCAAAATTGAGCTGAAAGCACAGAGTTCCCATATAATTCCTATTCCCACGTGTACACAACCTCCTCCACTGTCAATGTCTTGCACCATAGTTGTACACATTTGTTAAAACTGATAAACTTACATTGACACATCATTATCACTCAAAGTCATGGTTTACATTAGGGTTCATTCTTGGTGTTGCAAATTTTATGGACTTTTCCAAATGTATAATGGTATCTATTCAACATTGTAGCATCATACAGAATAGTTTCACTGCTCTAAAAATCATCTGTGCTCTGTCTACTCATCCTACCATTCTTCCTACGCCCTGGCAACCACTAATATTTTTACTGTCTTCATAATTTTGGCTTTTCCAGAATGTCATATAGTTAGAATCATACTGTATGTAGCCTTTTCAGATTGGCTTCTTTCACTTAGTAATATGCATTTAAGGTTCCTCCCTATCTTTTCATGGCTTGATACCTCATTTCTATTTAGTGCTGAATAATATTCTACTGTCTAGATATACAACAGTTTATTTTTTTTCATCTACTAAAGAACATCTTGGTTGCTTCCATGTTTTGGTAATTATGAATAGCTGCTACACACCTATGTGTAGGTTTTTGTGTGGACATAAATTTTGGATTCATTTGTGTAGAAACCATGGAGTGTGATTTCTGGATGATATAGTAAGACTATGTTTAGTTGTGTAAAAAACTGGCAAATTGTTTTTCAAAGTGACTATACCACTTTGCATTCCCACCAGCAATGAATGAGAGTTCCTGATGCTCCCCAGCATTTGGTTGTCAGTGTTTTGGATTTTGGCCATTCTAATAGGTATATAGTGGTATCTCATTGTTGTTTTAAATCTACAATTCCCTAATGACATACATTGAACATCTTTTCAAGTATGCTTATTTGCTATCTATATATATCTTATTTGGTGTGTCTTTTCAGGTCTTTTACCCATGTTTGAATAGGGTTGTTCATTTTCTTATTGTTGAGTTTTAAGTGTTTTTTGTACATTTCGTACGAAAGTTTTTTTTTTTTATCAGATGTTTCTTTTGCAAATATTTTCTCTCACTGTGTGGCCTGTCTTCTCATTTTCTTGACACTGTTTTTTAACAGGGACAAAGATTTTAATCTTAATGACATTCACCTTATCAATTATTTCTTTCATGTATTGTGTCTTTGGTGTATTTAAAAAGTTATTGCCACATCCAAAGTCATCTAAGTTTTCTCCTATGTTATCTTCTAGGAATTTTATAATTTTTAAAATTTTACATTTAGGTCTGCAATGCATTTTGAGGTAATTTTTGTGAAAGGAGTAGGAACTGTGTCTAGATTCATTTTTTTGCATATAGATGTCCAGTTGTGCCAGCACTATTTGTTAAAAAGACTATATTCTCTTCATTGTAGTGCCTTTACTTGTTTGTCAAAGTTTGGTTGATGATATTTATATAGATCTGTTTTGGGGCTCTCTATTCTGTTCCATTGATCTAGTTGTCTATTCCTTTGCTAATGCCAGACTGCTGATCACTGTAGCTTTAGAGTAGTTCTTAAAGTCAGGTAGTGACAGTCCTCCAACTTTGTTCTTCTCATTTTATTGGATTGACTTTCTTGGGTCTTCTATTTCTTCATATAAACTTTAAAATCAGTTTTTTGATATCCACAAAATAACTTGCTTAGATTTTGATTGGGCTTTGATTGCATCTCTAGTTTGAGCTAGGAGGAGCCAACATTTTGGAAATATTGAATCTTCCTATTTGTGACCATGGGATATTTCCCCATTTATTTAGTTTTGCTTTGTTATTTTATCAGAATTTTATAATTTTCCTCATATAGATCTTCTACATATTTTGTTATGCTCATACCTTAGTATTTCTTCTTTTTGAGGGGATGATAATGTAAATGGCAATGTGTTTTTAATTTCAAATTCCACTCATTTTTTGCTGGTATTTAGGAAAGCAATTGACTTTTGTATAATTTCCTTGTATCCTGAAACCTTGCTATTATTGCTTATCAATTCCAGGAGTTACATGGTTTCACTTCAAATTTTCCTTATTGCTAATAATATTGAACTGTTTGAATTGTCTCTTTTATAAAATGGCTGTTGTAGTTTTTCCCATTAAAATTTGTGTTGCCTCTTTCTGTTATTGATTTCTAGGAATACTTTATATATTCTGGTTATGAGATCTTTGTTTGGTATATGTATTGTAAATATCTTCTCTCATTGTGTACCTTATCTTTTGATACTCTTCATGGTTCTTTTTGATGAATAAAATTTTTAATTTTAAAAAAGTAAAATTTATAAACATAGGTCTTATTTTTTTTGTATCCTGTTTAAGAAATCTTTGCTTTTCCCAGTGTTATCAAGATAATATGCTATGTTGTATTCCAGATGATTTTTCATATTACTTTCACATTTAGAACTACTAATCTGGAATTGATTTTTTTTGGTAGGTTATGAGATAGAGACAAACTTTATTTTTTTCCCATATGAATATCAAATTTGTCTAGCACCATTTATTGAAAAAACAACACTTTCCTCATTGCATTACTGTGATAACCCATTACAAATCAAGTGACTGATACAGGTGAATGTAATTGTATATTCTCTATTTTTTCTGTTGGTCTATTTGTCTATCTTTGTGCCATTACCACAAATGGGTTAGTTACTGTAGCTTTACAATGAGTCTAGACATATGGTAATATAAGTCCTCTAACTTTCTTCTTATTCAAGATTATTTTTACTGTAGTTAGCCCTTTGCATTTCCATGAAGATTTTGAATCAGCTTGCCAATTTCCACATAAAGATTGTTCTGGGTTTTTCACTGGGATTTCTTTAGATCTATTGATCAGTCTGGGGAAATTGACATTTCTACCATAATGAGTCTTCCAATTTGTATATATTTCACTATTAGTAAGGTCTTCTTTAATTTATGTCAGTAAAATTTCATAGTTTCCTGTGTGGACGTTTTAGTAACTTTTCATTAAACTTATTGTAGGTGTTTGATGTTTTTGGTTCTGATGTGGTATCACTTCTAAAATTTCATTTTTATTACTAATATTTAGAAATACAATTGATTTTTGTTTATTGAATTTCTATACAATGACTCTGTTAAATTTACTTATTAATTCTTATAGTTTATATGTACATTCTTTTGAATTTTCTACGTATATAATTATTTGTCTTTGAACAATTAATTTTATTGCTCCCTTTTTGATTCTCATATTTTTATTTATTTGTTTTTGCCATATTCCACTAGTTAATTTTTCCAGAACATTATTGAACTGATGTGATAGATGATATCATTGTCTCATTTTTTTATTGCATAAAGAACGCTTTCAACATTTCATCATTATTCTGATCTTTTAGTTTTTTAGAAATGCATCTTTCATACTATATTCCCAGTTGTTAAGGCTTTTTTCGTTTTTCTTAATTCAGTTTTTAAATTTGATATAAATATGTAGAATTCAATTTTGTCAAATTAAATGCATACTTTGAAATTACCATATGGTTTTTCTTCTTTATTCTTTTGAGATGGTGATTGTTATTGATTTATTTTATTAGATTTACTTTATGATTTTAAACCAACCTTGTATTCTTGGTATAAGCCCCACTGTGTCATCATATATTATCCTTTTTATACATTGCTCTAATTTATTTGCTAATATATATGTTTACACGTGTTCATGAGAGAGTTTAGCCTATGACATTCCTTTATGTTAATGTCTTTTATTAATTATACCTGATATTTAATATAACTGACAGGTATCAGTTATCTTGGCCTCAGGAGACAGTAGATAGTGTTTCCTCATTTTTTTGTTTTCTGAATTAGTGTAAGATTAGTACTTTTTCTTTCTGAGATGTTGATGAATATACCAGTTAAGCAATTTAGGCCTGGAATTTTTTTTCAGAGAAAGGTTTCACGTTACACATTTGAATTTTTAAAATAAGAACAGTTCTATTCGGATTTCCTCATCCCCTTTTTTTATTGACAATTTTAGTAAATTGTGTTTTCAGTTTACTAAATGTGTGCACACACATACATACACTTTTAGATAATATTATAGAGGGAGAGAGCACGGAGTGAAAAGCCCACTTGTCCGTGGTTGTCATCTTGATCTTAGGAACACCAATGTTTAGGAGGAAGAAGAGGATGCAACTAAAGAGACAATTAAAGATCAGTTAAAATAAAGCACTTCTCATTTCCAAAATGCTTGGGGATTAGAACTTCAAATAACAGCACAGACCTTTGCCCAAATAGGGAAGTAGTAACTGGTTATAATATCATCTTTCCTGTAACAACAGATGTAAAAAAAAATTATGTGGCTGATGCAACATTCCTGCCCTGATGGAAACAGGTTCAAAATCATTATATCATAGCTCCCCAGACCATTAAAATCCTAATAGGGTGTTAGAGCATAGGGAATGAACAAAAGGTGACTGTGGAGGTCAGTTCTCTCTCTTTCAAAAGACAAAAGTAAAAATCAAAGAAATAAGCAACCAACCAAACAAACAAAATATATGGGAAGAAAGCTAATATAAAGCTTGGCTTAAAGGAGAAAATAAGACTAATTTGCAGGGAGAGTTCCTGGGGCACGTAAGAACAGAAAATGGGCAAGGATAAGGCAAGATATAGTTTACCAGAGAGACCAAAGTGAACTTTTTTCTTAGGCTAAAGTCTTTAACGAGCTTTTCCCAAGGTCTGGAAACTCACAGATTTCCCAGTTTGAAGTCATTAGCATATCACAGGCATGCCCCTTTTCTATTATAGTATGTTAAATTGTGATAACATTTCAATAGAAGAAGTGGGAACCTGACCTGCTGTTTTTCACTTCTTGCCTCATTTACATACTTGAGGGCTTAGGAAATAAATTTAAGATGCACATGGCCTTTTAATTTCCCTTTCCAAATTTCCAACATTTTCTGGTAGTTTAGGTATACTTTCTTAAAGAAATTGCTTTGGAATATTTACGTAAGACACATGTGGAGAATATGCCTAATGCTTTTTACAAAAACTAACTTCTGTTTTGCTAGATTTTTGCTTTGGGGTTGTGGTATGCTATATATATTGGTTTTCGTCTGGGGTTCCTGGCTTCTAAGTCACCTAGCCTTTGTTACAGTTTTTTGTTATGATGTTGGGTGTGTTAGGCCTCAGGAGCAGGTCCCAGGAAATAGAATCTCTCTCACCTTCTCCTGCTCTCCTTTCACCAGCCCAAGGCAGGACTCTCATCTTCCCCCACCTTTCTGATTGTGGGTCATAAGACCCTCATTCCAGAGAGGGTCCTATCCCATACCCTGAAGGCTAATCACATTTCCACAAGGTTGTCCATAAAAGCCCAAGAGGACAGAGTTCAAAGAGATTCCAGATAGTTGAACATGTGGAGGTTCCTGGAGGGTGGTGTGCCATAGAGGACACGTAAGCTCCATGCCCTTACCCCATACCTGGCCCTATCAGCTCTTCATCTGTATCCTTTGTAATATCCTTTATAATAAACTGAAAAATGTAATTTTGTGTTTCCCTGAGTTTTATGAGCCACTCCAGTAAATTAATCAAACCCAAAGAGGGGACTGTGGGATCCCTGATTTATAGCCGGTTGGTCAGAAGTTCCAGAAGCCCAGACTTGTGACTGGTGTCAGAAGTGGGGGCAGTCTTGGGGACTGAGCCTCATTCTGTGGTATCTGACACTATCTCCAAGTAGATAGTGTCAGAATTGAATTAGAGGACACCCAGCTTGTGTCTGCTGCTTTGTGTGTGGGGAAAAATCATACCACGGAAGTCTTGTTCTGTGTTGATTGTTGCACTGTGTGAACAGAGTGAAAAACACGTGTTTTTTTTTTGAGAGACTTCCTAAAACAGAGGGTTTGTTACATTTTAAGGGACAGAATTTGAACAGGATTGAGCTATGTCACCACATAACTCTGGCAGACTATAATAGCGGAAGCAATATGTGCTCTCTTTTTGTCTGCTTTCTAGAGAAAATGGTCATGTTAGTGCTCAGACTTTGGTTTGCTAAGGGTCTTGGTGAATTTGGTAGGAGCTGAGGACCACCTCCGCTTTCAGTGTTAAGATTTCAGAGGGGAAGGTAAGCTCCTCTGCCTGGGGGAACTCGGACGGTGAGGGTTGGGGTACTGCCTATGCTCTGGAAAGAGGAGGTAGGACACAAGAGAGTGGAGGCAAAAAGATGATGGCAGGAGTCTGTGATATGACTCATCCCAACAACATTGTATCTTGAGTAAATTCGTTTAACATTGATGAAGTACTTGGAATGAGTAGGTTTTTGTAGGAACTGGGGAGAGGGCTGAGCTTCATGGCCAGAGGGATGTATGGAAGGAAACAAGACAGACTATCAGAATGATGCGAGTGGAGCTTCTAGCACAATCCCGAGAGAGTGGCAAGAGCTGTGGGGCGGTCATTAGCCTTCTAGCAACTGAGGAGTGGGCTGGGTTCAGGCCAAGCTAGCCTTGGTCTCCAGGGGGCAGGGGCCTCCATCTGGCATCTCTATTACATTTATGTGGCATCTCCCAGTTTCTTCCCTATTTCTCCTATCTCTTCACCCTCTTAAGCTGTTAATTTCTGTAGCTTTATCTTCAGCTACATTTTCTCCTCTGAACTCCAGATGCTATTTTCAACTAGCTACTGGAGATCCGTAATCAGACAAGCTGCAGGCATTTCAAGCCCACACATTCACTAGTGAATCCATTGTTTTCTATGACTCTCAAATCCCAGCTGCTTCCATATACAGTACTCTCTATTTTGTTTGGTGGTATCAAAGCCAACCCATGATACATTGGGCACAGAGAGGATAGAAGACCACACCCTTGGCTTCTGCTTGGGTTTGACCAACAAAAGGCAGGCAGAAGCTAGAAGGGCAGGAGAAGAGAAGCAGCTGGGCAACCTGCTACCTCTGTGTTTTGGAACCATCTCTGCCAAGGGTGCTCTCCCTTCCGCAGCTCCAGCTCCCATCTAGCTCTGGTGAACACATCGCCTCTTTGTGTTGGTTCAGGCCTAAGTAATGACCTCCTGCTGTTGCTTGTCCCTGGGTATCTAAGTATTTCCTGTTATTTCCTTTAATGTTGTCCTTACCACTGCGTATAGTCTCCTCATTAAATTCTCCTCAAATTCCCCGCTGAGTGTACTTCCCATTTCCTGCCAGACCTTCACTCATGTAGTGGTCTTGGTGTCTCCCGTATTCAAAACTGAGCAGACCCCTCTGCCTCCTGTAGCTCATGTTCCCTCCAGTAGAAATTCTCTGCTTCAGCCCCAGCTTCTTGCAATTGCACTCTGACTTTAGCCCCTTGATAGTATCCTGGCTTGGGTCTCCCAACCCCAGTAAGGGATTTGAGCATTTTGAAATTTATAAACCTTTATCTAAGAAAGGTGCCTAGAACTTAAACCCTTATCTCTGCAAGCTCTATCCAACTGCCTATCACTTTTGAAACTTCCCTTTATAAAATTCGTAAGGGCTGCAAGGGGGCAACTGTGGTACAGGACTGAACTCTGCAAAGGTATAGGCATAGTTTAAAAACGTAACCAGCCATTGTTCTCTAGCTCACTTTCCTTATAATTGCTTACTACTCGAGGGTCACATAGCTGATGGTCATAAAGATTCTTAGCTTTCTTCATTGTTCCTATAGATAGTATCACCCTTGTGAAACCTAAGGCTGGTCTTTGAGATATCTTCCAGACCCTGCATTCTGGTGAATGGGCTGACCCAACCAGAGCAGGGGCCCCTACCAAGGAAGCAACCGAGCTGCTCTTGTAACCCCAACCCAGGAACTGCTTCAGCACAGGAAGACAATTTCTACACCCCTGTGATTTCACCCCCAACCCAACCAGTCAGCAGTACTGATTCCCTAACCCTTTGTCTGCCAAACCATGCTTAAAAACCCTAGTCTCCAAATTCTCAGGAAGGTGGATTTGAGAAATTTTTCCTATCTCCTCACTTGGTGCCCTGCAATATTAAACTTTTTCTCTGCTCCAACTCCTGCTATTTCAGTGTATTGGCCTCTTCTGTGCAGTGGGCAATACAACCCAGCTGGGCAGTAAAGCTTTTCTTTTACCCACTCATTCATTTATCTTTCATAAATTGCATGAGATCAAGAATTCATTTTGCCTGTTGCTTACTCTATTTTTCAGAGCTGAATAAAGTACTCATTACATTAGGCACTTGATGAGTGTTTTCATTAAATGAATGAATGAATAAATGGATGAAAAAATAAAATTTCAAAAAATAATTTTGGACTGATGAATAGTGTGTGTTTCAGTTCCTTGTTGGTGTGGCAAATTGTTTGCAAGGGTGGCTACAACATTGTCGCCTATCCCTGAATTAGCACGTCTTTGCCAGGGGACTTTGCCATTCCTCCCACCTTAAGGCGGCATCTGTTTCCCCCACATCTGTATCTGGGCTAGCCCTCTGACTTGCTTTGACCAATAAAACTTGTTGGGAGTGATGTCGTGTAGGGAGGCTGTAAGAGACCTTGCAGTTTCACCATGGGATAGTATGTGGGGAAAGCTGTCCAGCCAACTGGAGGATAAGAGGCCTCAGGGAGGAGGACTCAGGAACCCCAGCTGACAGCCAGCACCCATGAAAGAAGCCGAAACTTGCAGCCTGCCAACAATTCTAGATAAATGGAGACACGAGATTGAGCCCAGGAAGGCTTGAGAGGCGCCACCCAGCCAACCTGCAGAATCGTGTAACATAATAAATTGTTGCTTTTTTTTTAGGCACATGATTTAAAAGATGGCATGAGTTTAAAGACGAAAAAGTCAATGTCTTTCTCTTTAAGAAGCTTATAATCTACTGTGAAAGACATGTCACATACACTAATAATTCCTGGGTTTTGTTTGAGTAGATTATGGATACATTTGTAAAATCTTTTTCCTGGAGTTGTGAATAATTCTTGGCAGCTAGAAAAAGGACATCTAACAAAAATAAAATGAAGACAGAAAGACCTTGAGAAAAATCGCATTTGGCCTAATACACGTGAAATATTGGAAACAGGGGGAGATACACATGCATAAAGCTGGGAAATTGGAGCCATTTATTTCATGCATTATTTGGAAAGGAAGTATGAATTTAGTATTGTCCTAACCATCTCAGCTTTCCTCCATGGATGCATGCAGGAAGAATATATTTACTACGGGTTCTGTACAGATATTACATACATTTTATATCCAGGCTCTGACAGACTCAATTCAGAGTGAAGAGTAATCTTTTAGATACTTTTCATTGCATTTATATTATAAACTCCATTTGGTGGGCAAATATCACTGTAAGCCTCAGCATTCATATGCTAATGTTATAAGTTGGAGATGTCAAGAGAATTATGCACAGGCTTGAGTACATGTGTGTGTGAGTGAGTGATATTTGTGTTTGCCAAAGCAGCATGTGCTTCTGAAGGGAGAGTGTGTCTTATCTTACTAGATGTCTGGTCTCAGTTTCTCTCTCTAATGTGCCAGGAAGAAAATGTCTTTATCACTGAATATTTTGGTGATGCACAGATTCCAGTATGCCCTCCAGTGGTATGAGACATCTGTGTGTGTGTGTGTGTGTGTGTGTGTGTGTGTATGTGTGTGTGTGTGTGCCTATAAATGCCTGTGTATATGTGGGCATATATGTGTGTGTACATATATTTATTAGGAGTGGGGGATTAGGATGCTTTTTGCTTCTGCATTCTCCTTATCATTTCACAGGATATTTGTGAACATTCTCTCAGAATTTTGAACTGTTTTGGTTTAATGATATTTGTGAGACAATTTAACATTCCATAGACAAAAGGAAAATGCTCTGGGATTTCACTCTTAATGCTTAAATTGATCCTACGTTTCTATAAGAACAACAACCTTATTTAATTGTATATCCTCAGTAGAAAGCCTTTTCTGTAAGTCTTAAATTTTAATATCCTTAAAGCAATTATAAGAAGAAACAGAAGGATGGAGTTTAACATAATTGGAAAGTAGAGTTTGGGCAGTGAGACCGGAGGTGAGAGCAGGAGGGAAGGTCAGTTCATGTGAGGCCAGGGATGCTCTACAGAAGTCTTGGATGTTGTTCTCTAGACAGTGGGCTGTCACTGCTGGATTATAAACTGAGAGGCAACATGATCGGATTTGTGTTTTGGAAAGTTCACTGGGGCAGGGGTGCAGAGAAAAGCCCTGTCCACGTGGGAGTGGCTGTTCTTTCTCACCAAGCCAAATGAGGCATTTCAGTTTCTATCAAATATTTCTGAGCAAGTCTTTTAAAAACTGGAATGTGGAGTGATGTTTCTCAAAGTGTGGTTCTGGGTCTATCTGCATCAGAATTATTCAGGGATTCTTCTTGAAGAGGCTCATTCCCAGTTCCTATCTCATACCTACTGAATTACTGTTTTGGCAGATTGTTCATTTTTCATTCTGACTTTGCTCAAACTGCTTCATTTATCCAGAACATTCTCCTATCCTTCTCCATTGATTTGGTTGAACATGTACTCATTTTTTTTTCTTTAAACCCACCTACAGTATCACTTCCTTGAGGGAGTTAATCCTGAACTGGGTAGAATGGACCACTTTCTCCTTAGTGCTCCTACTGTTCCCTTTAATTATGTCTATACAGAATCTGTAGTGATACATGAACGCACTTCTTTGTTCACATTTGTATTCTTCGCACTCGATTTTTAAAGGTCCATGATGATGACATGTCTTTGCTTCTCCTATGCCTACCACAGTAGCTTAGGTGCTTCGTAAACATTGTTGAAAGAATATAGGAATAAGTGAAAATTTCTTGAGCTTATCCACATTTCTAATTTTTCTCTGGCTAATTGTGTTTAATTGGACAAGCGTTTATGGAATGTTTATTTGGTGCCTAATTCTATGCTTACTGCAAATGGAAGATGGTTTCTGGTTGGGGCAATGTATGCTATCCAGTTGAAACTAAGATGTTTCATTATTACATGCACATATTTTATATATATATATGCACATACTATAATGCTGTGGATGGTTCCCTGCTGAAGAGATCAACTTTGGCTAGTGATATCTCAGATGGCTAAATGAAGAATTTGGAATTTAAAAATGGACCTTGAGGGTCTAGTAAAATTTGAAAAGGTGAGGAGAGACCATGCCATTTGTAGTCAATGTTCAAGTAGGAATGTGGAAAGAGTCCAAGTTCACAATAAGAATTGAGGGTGAAAAAAGATTGGTAAATTGAAAAGAGTGACTATGTGTAAGTATGGAAGAATAAATATATAATTCTTAGAGGAAAATAAATGGAATCCCTGATAATATCTAAGAAAATAATTCTATTTTACAAAATGGAAGACATAGGAGGCAAACAGTGGGAGGCACAAAGAGCAAATGAAAATATTTAAAGCCATGGATTTGTCTAAACAGCCTCAGGGCCTCTCATCTAAAGAATACAGCTATACATGGCATGACATATGAGTGAGGCCATTGTGCCCATTTTAGCTTTCCTTATGCTTGATTGTGACTTAAAAATGGATCTGGGACCTACAGCCCTGCCTCACTGGGACAAGTGGGGCCTGTCCTTCTGGTTACACCAGAGCTTCTAGTCCTTGGGATCCTCAGCAGAGTAGCTCTGTGAGGAGTCATGTCTTCCTGATGGGGAGTGGGTGTAGTCTACTTTGTATTACAAGGGGCTTTTTATTTATTTATTCATTACTTTGTAATACAAAGGGCCACACCAGGAACCATTCCAAAGGTACAGAGTGATGCCTAATCTAGGTCCCAATCACAGATCTCCAGGCTTGACCAAACATCTGTTCCGAGTATGAGCTTTCTGACAAATCTGCTACTTTTATTACTTTATTTAAAATTCTGTATTTGTAAACAGCATTTGGTGATAGCCTTCTGTTGGCCTTTGTTGATGAGAATTTGACTCCAAGAATGAGTCAAGAATGAGATGGATTATTTATCCCTTGGTAGACTCCTTTAACGCTTTGTTCTCTCCAGACTTGCAATGATGGAGCCATCCAGTATGTGAAGCAATCTGGGACCTTCTGCTTATATGTTTCCGAAGAGGAGACATGAAGTCAACAGACACCAATGGGGCAGGCTGGTTGTGTAGGGAAGAAAATGCTGAGGCAGGTGTGCTTGGCTCGGAACCCAAAGAAAATTGAATGGTGTATGACTGAGATATCACAACAACAATGACATATCTAAACTTTGACAAAGAAGTAGTGTACAAACATGGCTTAAGTTTTGTGAATTATGGGGCTAGATAAATGAGAACTCAATCATCAGGACAACTTGGGAGATTTCTGCCTCATGGAAGTTCCTAAGGATTCATTCTATTTCATTTCTTTGTGATGCATGGCTCCATAAATTTTGGGCAAAGGCAGGAGGAGAAAGACCCACACCTGAGGTCTAGGAGTTTTGTGACTACCTTGAAGAGTGCTGATTCTGCCAGTTAGAACTTGGAAGCTGTCCTGTGTCTTTTGGATTAGGAAGGGAATTTTTGCAGAATGGCCACATACAGATTTGGGACAGTCGGGGTTCAACCTGGCGTTGTGCCATTTGCAGTGGGAACTCCCTCTGGTGACATTACTTAATATTCACTGTTCTCTAAATCTGGGATTTGGCTGACAAACTACATGAATTACTATGTCTTTTTATTCGTGCAAAGTAGATACTGGAAATTTATGGGATCGGAAGTGATAAATCAAAGAGATGGGAATGGATAAGAAATGGCTCTCTTAAACTTTTGTATTTGTTGATGCACCAGCAAAAAATAAACAGCCTGGAAAAGTGAAGACAGTAAAATACTTTTGAGTTCCTCGTAGAAACGCACAATATAAATGTGAAGCATTATATTCATTTATGCTCCTTGAAGGCACAATTTTTTTTTGAGTGCTCAAAAGAAAGGATGATTTGATACATGGGAAAAGAGTGCTAACAGAAACTTTTGAAGTATTTGCCACTGGAACATCATTTCAAACCTGTCAGAAATGTGGGCAGGAAATAGAAAAACTTCTGCCTTGACAATGTTTTTGGGAAAACGGGCAAACTAAACAAATATCATTTGAAGGCAGTAAGGACAAAATGCTCAGAAACACAATTTTATTTCCTTTTACAAATTCTTCCCCCAGAGTTTTTAGTCACTCACAAAACAGATGTCATTTTTGAAACTGCAGAATTGCAAAACACAAAAAAAATCAGCATCCTTCAAGAATACTGTTGTGCTTTCTTCTTATTTGCTGGTAGAAAACATGTGTGTCTTGAATACCAATTATCTTTTCAGTTCAGTATTTTCTTGGGAGAACAAAAACTTTCTGGTACAGCTGCAGTGCACAAACAAAATGGTATCAGAGAAGAGCAACTAGCACCTTGGAACCAGCTGTTTACGCTATTTTGTCATCTTCTCTTTAACCCTTTGAGCTCTGAATAAGAGTGGGGAACATTCTGGAATATGGTTAATTCTGCGTGTGTGTGTATGGCACAAGTGCTCATGCATGCACGTATGCTTAAAGCTTTCTCTGCTTACATGGGAGGGTAGTCTGACGACAGACATCTTTAGTTCCAGCTTTGCCATTTGTTATGTGATGTTGGGAATTCTATTTAACTTTTCTAAGCCTCATTTTCCTCATCTGTAAAATGGCTACAATATTATTTACCTCACAGGGTTGTCATGAGAATGTAGAGGGACAATGCATGCTAAAGTACTTAGGGTAGCATGGAGGCACACAATAGGTGCTCAATGGATGTTAGCTATTGTATAGATTGCAATCTAATTGTGGTCAAGGCCTTGTTTTTGAGCCCTGACCTAGCTTCTTATTATGGTGATAGGCACAAAAAATATTTGATATGCAGTTGCTTGTTCCTCTGAATCATCCCATGAATATCTGAGCACCTACTACTGCATGTTAGCACTTTCACTGTGCTATGGTAATTTTCCAATAAATCGGTATAACTGTGCCATGATCACAATTTCTAGATAGGAAACTGACATGCAGAGATTTAGGAAATTGCTCAGGTTCAAGGCAGTTACTGGTAGAACCAGGCTTCCAATGCAAGTCTTCAAATTTTAGGTCCAGTGTTCTTTCCAGAGAGACTTCCTAAAATAAAACGAAATAAAACCAAAAACCCATGAACGACCACAACACAAAACTAAACCAATAGGGTTGAGAATATATTGGTGTATCACATTATGCACTCGGTGGAAAAGTAAGTGCAAAACCAGAGGAAGGCAGGCAGCCTCTGGGGCTCTGACTTAATCAGGGAGCCTCAGAGGTGCAAGTGCTCAGATGGGAGATTTGCTGTGATCTGGAGGTATGGAGACAGAGAATGCTTCCAATTGGAATTATAATTTCATTTTTCCAATCCATAAAAAGTCCACTAGCTATAATTTATGTTATTTTTAACCAGGCTCATCCATACCTTTGTTGTTTTGCAGGGTTCCTCTAACTTTCAGAAAAGAAAATTTAAAGGAAGGTACATAACATGTGCTGCACCTTTATTGACATGTTGCCAGAACTAAAAACTTTTCTAAGAAAAGCAATTTTGATATTAAAGACTTGATTCCATACATTTTACCTCCATGAAAATTAAGAGAATTTTTAAAAATGCAAAAGAGTACAGTAAAAAGTAAGGCATTGTAATTTCTTTGGTGTGAAGGAAATTGATTTCAAAAAAATATTTTTTTCACAAGCTCCTTCAAAATAAAACCAAGGGTGAAGAAAGGGCAAAGAATAAACAACCTATTCATTTTCCAGAAGGAGAAACATTTTCATATGAGATGTTGAGTCCAGGGACAAGGACAACATGATCTTCCCCTCGTTGCCTGTTTTCTCAGGAGGAATTTCACTTTTTTTTACAAGGTCAGGGCAGCTTATGTAGGAGTTGAAATTCTTGATACCATTCACATGAGATTTGGAAGCTGAGAGTCAGACCCTCTGGGTTATCTGGGATGTGGCTGTCAGGGCTGTGATCTTGATGAAGGCAGTGGTGGTGAGGAAGAAGAGGCTGAGCCGGCACGGATAGTGTCTACCAGCATGGCCCGCAGGGGAGAGCCAGGCCAGGCTGAAGCTGAGCTGGAGGAACAAGGCCCTGAAAGATCTCACCCCCCACCAGTGGAAATGACAGTGCTTTGCATGAGGACCCCTCACGCATGAGGCCTGCTGGGTGAGGTAGGTCTTTTTTCTCCTAGGTGTGTCTCTGCCTCCCTGCTCTCTCCCCAAGGAAAGAAAAATGACCCTCTCTTTTCTTTCCCATTTTGTTCCAAGTAAGTTGGAACTTTTTGCCTCCTGGTGACTTTGGAGGGAAGTAGATAGTTTAATTTCTCTAACATTTGTATGTCTGTTCATTTGGTGTGGTCTAGGCCAAGTCACACTTTTCTGGGGTAATGGTGGGAAGCAAAATTGGCTGGTGTTAAACCCCACTCTGACCTTCCGTTTTGGAATGTTTTTCTAGGTTATAATTAGTCTTGGGAAAAGGAGACACTGCAGAGTTTGCCAGTGATCTTGTGGCCCGGATATGATACGCTGGTGGTGTGGGTTGATAGCTTAACCTGAGACTAATGTCAGGGGTAACAGTTACAGGTGAGATTGCAAAATGAGGAGGTTCTTACTCCTTTCTTGTACTACGATGCCGTAAAGACACCACTTCTGGATATTAAGGCCACTCTTTATTTTGAGGTTGTTTTGGGCAGCCAAACATTAATATTAACTCCAGAAACAATTGCATTTGGCCATGTGGTTGTTTTCACGGTGAATTTTTGCCATAATAAGACATGAAAAGTATTCTTTTGAAGGTTATAGGAATGTGAATAATAGCTCATATCTCTTATAGGACGGTTAGCCCAAAGCTGTGGGGTTTCTGGGGACATGGGGTTTTCAAATTTATAACTAGGATAGTCCCAGACAATACAAGGACATTTGGTTGCCCTATTCTAGAAGTATGGCAGGGTATAGAGCACTGAGCATGAGGAACCTTGGTGTTAGGATTGGCTGTGTAACTGCTAGCCGTGTGGCCTCGGGGAACCTTTTGGAATTTCAGTTTCCTCAGCTGCATGATGAAAGTCTTGGCCCTGTGGTCCACGGGGTTCCTTCCTGCTTCAGTGGCCTGTGATTTCAAGACTATTAATATTTACAGTGACTGCAATGGGAGCAAAACTATAAATAGCTCATATAATGTCTTAAAAAGGTTGTATTTCCAGCTTGGATAGAGGCTCTGTCCCCCCTAGGAACCTGGAGATGCTTCCCTCTCTGTTGCAGCCAGCCCTGTGCTGCAGAACCTGCCTGCAATTGCCTCCTCAAGTTCAAAGCAAGCAGATTCAGCCTCCCGTGTCCCTGTGCGTCCTGCTCCAAGCAACTCTCCTTTGCACTGGGCCCAGCATGGCCATGGCCATGGCCTGAGTTCAGCCTGTCATCACCTCCCATTTGGACTGACTTAACTTCTACTTTCATGGTTTCACATGTACTACAGCTACATTAATTATATATTCTATAGTTTAAACTTTTCATTCATTGGATTAGCCTTTCTCTACAACTCCCAATTAATTTGACCTACTGAGGCTTTCCTATGTCTAACTATAAATCAAAAATGTGGCTACATGCTAAATTTGAGCAAATACGCTCATTGCGGTAGAAAAATGAACATACTTCTTAATCACAGTCTTACTTATACTTCTGCCATCAGCTCTACTTTGTAAGTTTTAAACAAACACCTCTGCCATTATTGGTATCACAAATAACATGTCGAATTCTTGCTTTAAAATTTTTAATTTGAACTTATACTTTGCATATTTTGAGGTGGCTAATATAATTAAATAATGTAAAACCAGATAATTAGGTATAAAATTAGAATAGAGACTGTCTATAGCAACAGATGAAGGAAATGTCACCTGACACTTAAAACAAGATTACAATTATTAATAACGGCTAATAATAGGAGCTAACAGTAGTTTAGTGCTTACTATGCCCAGCACTGGCACTTTACATGAATTATGTCATTGTTTCCTAACAGTTAAGGCACAAAGGAGACACTTGGGGCACATAACTTTCTTTGTCTGATGAAAGAAAATGTACACATTGGATTTGTAGAGAGCAACTTTTTCCTGAACTAAATTAAACAAGAGACACTTTTATTATGTGTGTACTTTTTGTAAAGCACTTTAGATAACACATAAAATCTTTTTTTTTAAATTGTGGTTCTGTAAAAGCCAAAAATACTGTTCAAACGAGTACTTTTTGTTTTGACCTATAAAAACTTTGACCATAACACAAAATTGTAATTTAGCAAAATATTGAATTTATCATCAAGGGGTGAGTAATTTTTTTTTGATAATCTGCATTAATATAAGGATAGAACGGGCACACCAAAAACCCAGACTTAAGCATTGTACATGTAATAAAAATACTTGTATCCTCTTCATTAATATTTTGAAACAAAAAAAGAAAAAAAGACAAAAACATATAAGGATAGAATTTAGAGAATGTCAAGCAGAGAGTTGGCATGTGCATTTGGATACTCGCTTCAGTACCAGATGTCCTGTGTAAGTCATCATGAGGTTCTAGCTCACAGTTAGATCATCATCAATTTCTTTGAGCATGTGTTCTGTGCTTCTGTGGTTAACCTTGGACCGTATATTTTATGTAACAAATGTGTAGGAAGCAAAATGGATATTCTCCTTTGGTTGCCCAGTTCATATTTTCTCCTAGGCAGAGGGCCTACCTATTTCCTGGCAGGGAGAGCAGGACCAGCTGCAGTAAAGGTAGTGGTTTTCCCAAAGAAAAGCTTCAAATCTTCCCAAACACTTGCACAACTACTTGGCAGAGATCCTAGAGTTCTGTACCATATAGCACGAAGGAACTCATTTCAGTGTGAGGCATTTGTTACCAACAAACTATTTTGTTCAAGAAAGAACTACATCCTGATGAGCCGAACTGAATAAAATTAACTGTAAAAGATTTTTTTATACTTAAAAGAATTGATGCATTGTGTGGGGTAACTTAAAATTGATGGAGGTAATTGAAAAGTAATTAATGTTGAGAAACGCCTTTTAATTCAATGAATTTGCTTTTATTCTTGATGTTTGATAGTGATTTGCATTTCCTGAAAGTAACCAGGAAGTAAGTTGATTTTAGGTGAAAATTAAAACATGTCACCAGAATGTTTTAAACAGTATATTCTCTTGTAATGTATGTATGTGTGTGTGTAGGGGGGGCAGTGAGTCAGGTATTCCATGTATCTATTAGCTATACCAGGTTGTTTGATGTAAAATTAATAAGACAAGGAATTAGGCCACAACCATGATTAATATCATTTACATTGTCATTTACATGTATTATGAGAATATTTTTGTTGATTATAATTTTAGCTTGAATATCAAGGTACAGTAGCTTCTAATATGACTTCCTCAGATTTTGTATTCATTGGCATTATTGCTTGCAACAAAAATAAACAACTCTGAATAAAACTTCTTATTTACAGGACACTGTATAAACACTTTTACACATATAAACTCATTTGATCTCATATTCGCTAAACCTGGAAGGTATGGATTATTTTTTTTTTTTTCATAGAGATGTGTACCACTATGTTGTTGAGGCTGGTCTCAAATTCCCGGCCTCAAGTGATCTTCTCACCTCAGCCTACTAAAGTGCTGGGGTTACAGGTGTGAGCCACTGTGCCCAGCCTGTATTTTTATTATTATCCTCATTTTACAGATGGGAAACTGAAGAACAGAGAAATTAACACAGCTAGTAACCAGAGAATCCTGGATTCAAACCAGGGCAGCCTGACTTCGGAGTCTCTCTGCTGATAACCACTATACGATATTGCTGCTGTGATAGATTGGTGAATTTCACAAATGGTCTTAAATTGCTTTGATCTGATAGTTCGTGGAGATAAAACACTCCCTAAAATGACCACAGTGAGAAAATTATGCCTAAAATCTTCTTACTTCTCATAAAGTTATTCCTTTTGGGAAAAAAAAAATTGTGGCCCTAAAATTTGTTTAGAATTAGTTTGCTATGTTATTTGGAAAGAGTGTCTAGTAGTCTAATAGGTCTATTATTTTGAATGGATAAAGCCTTTTTCTTTTGGAAGACAAGGCAAACTCTTATTTCATACCGTACCTGAAATAATTAGAGTATATAATTTTCAAAAATTTGGTTTACTTAAGATTAACTCTTAAGAGATTTCATGATAAGAGAACTTCTCCTGGGATCATATTTTCTAATATTAAGTGATAAATGAGATATTTTAGAGTGGATGGAGTTCCAGGCTCCCAGCTGGGCCAGTTCCTGGAACCTACAAAATGCAGAGATCACAGCTGAGTGAAGTGACTTGTCCAGTCGTTGATAGAGATGATTGAAACAGGCACTTCCAGATTCCTTTCACAAAGGCATGCAGTATCTCAGAATCTGCACTTAGCTGCTTCTCACAGCTGAGCACAAAACCTCCCACTGGGGTCTATTGTAATTGTTGTAGTTTAGCATTTTTTTTTAACTGAAATAAATTGTTGGCAAAAGGATCTTTTGGAAATCTCAAAATCTGCATTTGCTAGGATTTAGACAAGCAGCATTTATTATAACAAGCATACGTTGGCAAATTCTCTTTTCACCTCTCCCAAACAATGATGTAATAAAGTTGATTTAAGCCTATCTATGATTAAGATTATATACAAAGAAGAAATCTCTCCCAACAAAACAGGATGAGTTAAGTACTGTAAAGTCAAGTAGAGTAGACTGAGTTGGAAAATTCTCACTCGACTTAAACTTCATATTTTTGTAAAAATAATAAGAATTTTAAATGAAAATTATTAGAAATGTATTATGCCATCAATAATTGCATTACCAAAAAGCACTTTCTCTTCGTCTGTCCTCAACTCCTAAATGATTAAACATGTTTGCAAGTTGTTGGAGTCAGACTAAGGCATTCTGATATTCTGAGGAGATCAGAAACAGAAAGAGAAAGGCTATTTCATGTGCTGGGACCTGGAGGCTATGATGTTATAAGCAAGCTGAGTGCTTTCTTCCATTATTTTCTTGGAACAAGATTCACTCATTTATTCATCAACAATAAATATTGAGTCCCTACTGTGTGCTAGACACTTTACCTAAGATTTTCCATTTAGAAAGTGTCATATGTAGAAGTCATTAGGTGATAATTATAATTACAATGTAAATTATTAGATAGTCCTTCTGACACCAATAATTGATTTGCATAAAGCACTTTCTTTCCTCTCTGTGTTCAGTCCCCAAAAGAATAAAACATATTGGCTACTTAGTTTTTTTCTTTCATCATCCCCAGCATATTTACTAGTGGAAAATTCTAAGCATTACTAACTCAGTATTTAAAATTCATAACTGAAGACAATAAAGTAACATACCTGAAAAGTTCATGGGTGTCAGGATATTCTCTGTTGTGGAAGTACCCAGCTAAATATACAAATCTGGCTTTTCTTTTCTTATTTTAGTTTTTCACGTCAAGGCGATCTTTTGACATGTCTCCAAAGGTCTCTCAGACTTTTATAAAATAGATAGTATTTTCTAAATGCCTCATAGAAAGATTATTGTATGTAAAAGAACTTACTGTTTTTGCATGTATTCAACAAAAAATGTTTTGTGTGTTCGTTTTATATCAGTATTGCCTTAGGCACAGAGCATGAAATGATGAAAAGGTACATTTTGGGTTTCCAGGGGTTCACAATTCATTTGTTTATTCACTGGGTGCCAGATACCTTTCTAGGCACAACCAGGTTGAGAGTCAGACAAGAAAGTGGACCCTCTTGGTATGTGATAATGAAGCGCTATAACAATAGAAGCGATGGTGACGTATTACAGAGTCAGACAGAGGAAGAAAGCATCTACACTTGAAACTAGCAATATGATATAGAAAAAAACACTCACATTTCCAATTAAGTAGCCCAAACATTTGGAATAAATTACTTGTGCCATAGCCCAAGGCAGTTTTACTTTGATTAATTTTGGACTTGTGACTTTATATCATAAAGTTTTACTTACAGTAAGAAAAAAATAATGAAGTAATCTGCTATTGGCTACTCTATTTTGGTCTCTGACATCAAGGGCTTTGTGGGGAGGGTATGTAAATGTATAATGCAATGTCCAAAAATTGCTTTACAATTTTTGAAATCAAAGTACTCAATCAGCATTAATTACGAGATATTGTGCTGTAATTTCCGAGTGCATGTACAATGGGTAGTCTTCTAAATTGTGTGCAATTTTCCTTTTCTTTTGAATTTCCACATGGAGCTTTCCCTATTATATATTAAATTGAGAGGCAGTTAGTTTCACATTCTGGGCATCCAAACATTAGATTTTTTTATGTTTTTATGTGTCATGTGCAAAGTATGCCTACTTCTGGAAAACTTGATCCACATCGTTCTCTCCATAGCACATACTTTGTGGGTCTCTGGTAACAAACTTGGAACTGTTCCTCTTGATTTTATAAATCATGCTAAGGGATTCTAAACCACATTTAATTACACATGACAGAAAAGCTTCATGTGCTAATGTTCTTCTGGTTGACCCACCATAAATTCCTGCTAAAATTTTCATAAGCCTTGGAGACAATTCTCTAGAGTATCCCCCAGAGCATTTCCTGGACACCAGTGATGCAGGAGTTTACCATCTCATTGATGGTTGTCCCAGAGCACCCCAGGATGAATACTCCCGTTCCCTGAGAGCTGCTCGTGGACCACGATGCTACTATAAATGGCTGAAATGTGATGCAGCTTCCCTCCAACTTCCTCCAACTCAGCCTAATGGAGATTAAGATCCATTAAGAGCTCTTTGCTGCATGTGCAATTTCTATTGATCAGATTGACTCATTTCATTTTAGCCAATGATCCTATTACAAAAGCTGCCTCTTTCCAGTGTTTTACCGGCACAGGGAAACCTGCAAATGCTCCGTACTGTAACAGGCGGTACAGACAAGGGCATCTGCTTAAGTTGTGTTTCCCAGCCCCCGCTAAACATCATTTGCAGTATGTAATTCTCAAAAGTTCTCAGGAGTTATTATCATTCATGCTCTTACTTTGGGTTGAGATACAGGTTAAGTTTATGTAATTCATTTTAAAAATAAGCATTTGATTGTACAACTATGTTAACTACAATACAGATGTGGACAAAGTTCACTATGGGCAACATTTCTCTGAACTGGAAACCTATGAAAAAAACAGCTAGAGAAAGGAAATATTTGCTTATAATGACAGACTGTATTAAATGAATAGTCATCTTTGTAAAAAGAGGTGCTAAATAAGTGGCAGACAGGCAGACATTGTTTTCATGGTAAACACTAAGTGGAATCATGGATTTTAAAAAGATGTAAAAAGTGTACCACCTAGAAAGAGTATACAGGAAAAAGTAAGAGCAGAGAAGTGATTCTGCCAGAGTTCTTGTAACTGTGCCCTTACACTGAGTGAAGCTCTTCTTGGCCTAATCACATAAACATGTTACACGGTGTTGGTACCTTGCATTTGCAACACACTTCATATTCCCAAAGCATTTTCACATAGATGATTAATAAACTCAACTGCCATTTATTGAGCACCTATAATGTACTAAATTTTGACATTCATTATGACATTTAATCCCATTAACAATGCTGTAAAATTTGAATTATTACTATCTCCATTTTTTAGATGAGGAGATAAAGGCAAAGTTTTGACCTGGAGGTGGCACAGCCTGGTTTGAACTCAAGTCTGACTGCTTCCAAAGCCTCCTTCCCTTTTTCCTTTTTTCCTTCCTTTCTTCCTTTTTTTCCTTTTATTTTCACCCTACAATGTCTCAACTGGTTGGTTTCTCTCAATGACTTTGGTCAACGGGTAAAGTGTTATCATTAACACCAAAGCTCAGCAGAGATAAACACCAATCCTAGATATCGCAGGTGGGTGATGTCAGAGTCAGGATTGGAACCTGAGCTGCCTGCCAGACTATGTCATCTCCTCCTGAAATGTCACAAAGTTTAGGCAGAGCTGTGACATGTTTACTCATCTTTTTATGCTATTCAATAATTATGCAAGTGAATTTTTAGTGGTGACACTCATTACCAGTCACTGAAATTCTGGTTTTAATTATATTATTTTTATCTCTACCCTATAACCCTTACCCTAATTCTTTTTGATACAAGATACTGTGATATTTATTGAGCTACAACAGTGAGGTAGGTGTAGGACATTGTATTAGGCCCAAGTCAAAGGGAGAAAGTACCTTTATAGATACAGTTTTTACTTATTTTGAGGCAGTAAGAATTCCTTGAATTGTTTTCCATGACCAGAAAACTCCTGATGCAGGAGTTGGGGTGGGCTCTGCAAGGCGATAGAGTATGTGTTTATCAAGTCTATCCCCAAATCACACATGCAGTTTGGGAATCTCTATTTTTATGATTGTGTGTGTGTGTGTGTGTGTGTGAATTTTATTGGACTATTTTAGAAGTCCAGTGAATTGATTTTGGAAGTCAAGTGTACTGCTTTTCATTGGAAAATCAGTGATTTCAATTATGTGAAGCTAGACAAGCATATGTTCTGTTTTGTACAAATGTCTTAGTTTAGAGGTGGATTAGAACTACAGCAGACCCTTTTTGTTAAAATCAACAAATAACATTTCATTTTTAATCAAAATTGCCTGAGAAACAAAAGAAAAATGCAGTTCAGAATGTTCTCAAATAGGAAATAATGTGGTGATGATCAGGTTCCAAGAACATCCTCCCTGTAAAATGTGCACGTGTGCCCGAATCCCAGACTCTCACAGCTTAACTCCTGCAAGGTGCGATCTACACTATTTCACCAATGGCATGAAAAGTGGTTTAAAAGACTAAGGAGAATGTGACTCTTGCTTTATATATTTGAAAAGTTTATATGCTTTCTGACAGATGTGCATCTCCAATTCATTGCTAACAGAAACAAGTAATAATTTGTAGTGGGAAATGGACAGATACCAGCAAAGCATGTTTCTTGACAACAGTAGTTGATTGATCTGGACTATACTAAGGTTCTTAGAGTTTTTTTTTTTTTTTGAATGTGCCATTTATATTTATTAACTATAAACAGAACATATTTTGCTTTTTTTCTTCATGTCTGCATAATATTTCAAGGTAGTTTCTGAAAGAATATGTACTGTGAAGACACTCTACTTGGGCTTCTGAGAACTGCTCCAAATGATCATATCTCTTTTTTTTGAAAGTGATTTTAAAAAATAGAAATTCCTTCATTTGGTATATGTTGAGAGGAAACAAAACCTCAGAAGCAAGATATATCCTTCGATATGGGATTTATAGGTTTATGCATGTAAGTGGTACATTAACTAATAGACCAACACTCATGTACTCATATGGTAGTAAAATTCAATGTATATCAAGCAGGTGGGGCTGCGGAGGAAGGGATGGGTAAATTTACACCTAACGGGTGCAACGCATACTATCTGGGTGATGGACACACTTTTAACTTTGATTCAACTGTATAAAAGCAATTTATGTAACCAAAGTATTTGTACATCTGTAATATTCTGGGAAAAAAAAAAGAGAGAGGGACCAAAACGTCAGGGGTAAAACCCTAAAGTAGCTTTTGCCTCTGTTGCCCAATTGAACTAGTAAGCTCATTTCTTTCCTGCCCCTGGATGAAATACTGTTAGCTTTTCTGGATTCTTTAAGATAATAACAAGCCTTCTGGTACTTCTAATTACAAAAGAAGTCTTATTTTAGTAGCAAAATTACCTAGTCTATTGTAATAATGACAAGTCAGAAATTTATTGGAGGTTAAAGCTATTTTCCTCCTCCAGATTGAGGTGCTGTGGATGAGAAGTAGGGTGTGAGCCTGGGCTGGCGGCTTCTCGGGTTCTCTCTCTGGCACTCTTCTTTGTCCTACGATGAACCCCTTTCAGGACTGACTTCGGTTCTTCCAGGGCTGGAGCCAGAGGGAGGAGGCAAAGTAAAGCTCCTTGAAAGGCCTTACTTAGCTTGCACTGTTGTGATCTGGAGTCGGTGTTTTCTCAGCTTGGCGAATACTTACACGGACAAATCATGGGAATGCGTACTTCTCATGTACATTGATTGTAGGATCCTCAGAAACCCTCCCACTGTCACAGGTACTTCTTGATCTTTCAACTCAAGACTTTTTAAACTGTTAAGGGGATTGTGTGCAGAGTCATTCCAGAAGGAGTGCTTGATCATTGCTTTTACAAGTTCTGATTAGCTATTCTAGCACTTCACTTAGTCATGGGACCGGGGGTCCTTGGCATCTATCATTCTGTGCTCAGACTTCTAGTCTTGAGCCAAAACTGAGAGAGAAAGAGTATCATTTTAATATTCTGCTACATGCAAAAAATGAACTAAGCAGCTTGGTTCACTAGAGAGAACACTGAAATGCTCACTGTAGTAGGCCTCTGCCTGATCCTCCCAGGCACACTGTTAAGTACCTACTACCCTCATCCCTACTTTACAAGCAAAGAAACGAGGCTGAAAAATGTTACATAACCTTCTCATGGTCCAATAACTAGTAAGTGGGGATGGATTAAGAACCACTATACCAGTTTAGTGGGGGAAAATGTAAAATCTTTAAGAAGTGTAAAATCTTGGGTCTCACCTCAGACCTGCTGACCCAGAAGCTCTGGGAAGAGGCCTGCAATCTGAATTTAACAAGCCCTGGGGGATTTTAACTACTCTGTATGCTATTGTAATGGTGGATGTGTCATTAAGCATTTGTCAAAATTCATGGAATGTACAACACAAAGAATGAACCCTAATGTAAACCATGGTCTTTGGTTAATAATACCGTATGAATTTTGGCTTATCAATTGTAACAAATGTACTGCAATAATGCAAGTTAATAATAGGGGGAAGAGGCAGGGTGGAGGGAGGTCCGGGAGGGTGTGGAAGCACATGGGAACTCTCTGCACTTTCCATTCATTTTTATGTAAACTAAAAATTGTTTTAAAAAATAAAATCTATTAATTAAAAAAAAAGCCCTCTAGTTTGAGAACCCATTCAGTACAATATAGTCAGGGAAAACGGAATTCTCATCTTTGCTTTGGCATTGATGATTCTGTAGTCCCCCTCATCTGAGGGGGAGAAGTTCCAAGACCCCCACTGGATGCCTGACCCTGCAGATAGTACCAAACCCATCACCAGCAATTGGAACATGTTTCTGTTAGCGTTTTCCACCCACAAATTTAATGCTTTTTCCATCTTAACTAAGTTCTTATCATGCACTGTGGCCATAAATTTTGTAGTTTGAGGCAAGATAGCAAAATTAAATGAATTTCTTTTTTTTTTTTTATTTTCAGATTTTATCAGTTTTTACTTGTAGTTTCTTTATTTTTATAGATTTAGGGGTACAAGTGGTTTTTGGTTACGTGGATGAATTGTATAGCAGTGATATCTGGGTTTTTAGTGTACCCATCATCCAAATGGTGTAAATTGCACCTGATAGGTAGTTTTTTCTTCTTCACCAACCTTCCACCCTCTCCCCTTCTGACTCTCCAGTGTTCATTGTGACACTCTGTATCATAGCTCAGCTCTCACTTATAAGTGAGAACGTGCAGTATTTGGTTTTCCATTCCTGCATTACTTCACTAGGATAGTGGCCTCCAGTTCTATCCAAGTTGCTGCAAAAGACATCATTTCATTCTTTTTTATGGTTGGTTAGTATTCCATGGTATACGTATATCACATTTTCTTTATTCATTCCTAGGTTGATGGGCACTTAGGTTGATTCCATATCCTTACAATTGTGAATCTGCTATAAACATATGATTGCAGTTGTCTTTTTGATATAATGACTTCCTTTCCTTTGGGTAGATCCCCAGTATAGTGGTATTGCTGGATTGAATGGTAGATCTACTTTTAGTTTTTTGAGGAATCTCCATGCTGTTCTCCACAAGAGTTGTACTAATTTATATTCCCACCAACAATGTATAAGCATTCCCTTTTCACTGCATCCATGTCAACATCTATTGTTTTCTTTAATAATAGCCATTCTGACAGGGGTAACTTGGTATCTCACTGTGGTTTTAATTTGCATTTCCGTGATGATTAGTGATGTTGAACATTTTTTCATATGTTTGTTGTATCTCCTCTTTTGAAAAGTCTGTTCATGCCTTTTGTTCACTTTTCGATGGGGTTATTTGTTTTTTTCTTGATAATTTGTTTGAGTTTTTTGTAGATTCTGGACATTAAGTCCTTTGTCAGATGTATAGTTTGCAAATACTTTTTCCCATTCTGTGGGTTGTCTATTTACTCTGTTGATTGTTTTTTTTTGCTGTTCAGAAGCTTTCTAGTTTAATTAAGTCTTATTTATAATAATATTTATTTGTCATTTTGTTTTTGTTGCATTTGCTTTTAGGGGTCTTAGTCATAATTCTTTGCCTAGGCCAATGTCCAGAAGAGTTTTTCCTAGGTTTTCTTCTAGAATTTTTATGGTTTCAGGTCTTACATTCAACTCTTTAATCCATCTTGAGTTAATTTTTATATATATGGTGAGAGATAGGGATCCAGTTTCATTCTTCTGCATGTAACTATCCAATTTTCCCAGCACCATTTATTGAATAGGGTGTCCTTTTCCCAGTGTGTATTTGTGTCTGCTTTGTCAAAGGTCAGTTACTTGTTGGTATTTGACTTTATTTCTGTGGTAGCTATTCTATTCCATTTATCCATGTGTCTACTTTTATACCAGTACCATACTGTTTTGGTTACTAATGTCTTGTAGTATAACTTGAAGTTGGGTAATGTGATGCCTCCAGATTTGTTCTTTTTAGTTAGGATTGGTTTGGCTATTCAGGCTCTTTTTTGGTTCTATATGAATTTTAGGATTGTTTTTTCTAATTCTGTGAAAAATGACATTGGAATTTTTATAGGGATTGCATTGAATCTGTAGATTTCTTTGGGCAATATAGTTATTTCCACAATACCTATTCTAATCCATGAGCATGGACGCTTTTCCACTTATTTCTGTCATCTGTAATTTCTTTTATCAGTGTTTTGTAGTTCTCCTTGTAGAGATCTTTTTCTTCCTTGATTAAGTATATCCCTAACTATTTTATTTTATTTTATTGCAGCTACTGTAAATGGTATGGAGTTCTTTACTTGGTCGTTATCAGTGTATAGAAATGCTACCGATTTGTTTACATTAATTTTGTAAACTGAGACTTTGCTGAATTCATTTATGAAATCTGGGAGCCTTTTCAGGAGTCTCTAGGGATTTCTATGTATAAGATCATATCATCAACAAACAGAGATAATTTGATTTCTTCTTTTCCAATGTGGATGTACTTTATTTCTTTCTCTTGCCTGATTGTTTTGGCTAGAACTTCCTGTACTATGTTGAATAAAAGTGGTAAAAGTAGGTATCCTTATCTTGTTACAGTTCTCAAGGGGAATGCTTTCAACTTTTCCCTGATCAATACAATGTTGGCTGTGGGTTTATCATGAATGCCTTTTATAATTTTGAGGTATGTTCCTTCTATGTCTAGTTTGTTAAAAGTTTTTTTTATCATGAAGTGATGTTGGGTTTTACTGAATGCTTTTTCTGCATCTTTTGAGGTGATCATACGGTTTTTGTCTTTAATTCTATTTATGTGGTGAATCACATTAATAGACTTGGGTGTGTTGAACCATCCTTGCATACCTGGGATGAAACCCAGTTGATCATGGTGAATTATCTTTTTGATGTGCTGTTGGATTTGGTTTGCTAGTATTTTGTTGAGAATTTTTGAGTCTTTGCTCATCAGGAATATTGGTCAATAACTTTCTTTTATTGTTGAATCCTTTCCTGGCTTTAGTATCATTATTATCCTGGCTTTGTTGAATGAGTTAGGGAGGATCCCTTTCTTCTTGATCTTTCGGAATAGTTTCAGTAGAATTAGTATCAGTTTGTCTCTGAACTCCTGGTAGAATTCAACTGTGAATCCTCTAGTTCTTGGCATTTTTTTATTGGGAATTTTCTTTATAACACATTCAATCTCACTACTTTTTATTGGTCTGTTCAGGGTTTCTATGTCTTTCTGATTCAAGATTGGGAGGTTGTGTGCTTTCAGAAATTTATCCATTTCCTCTAGATTTTCTAGTTTTTGTGCATAAAGGTATTCCTAATATTCTCAGATGATCTTTTTTTCCCTGTCATATCAGTTGTAATGTCTCTTCTTTCATTTTCAATTGGGCTTATTTGAATTCTCTCTCTTCATTTTTTGGTTAACCTAGCGAGTGGTCTGTCAATTTTATTTATCTTTTCAAAGAACCAACTTTTTGTTTCATTGATCCTTTGTATTGTTTTTCTGGTTTAACTTGCATTTAGTTTTGCTCTGACTTTTGTTATTTCTTATCTTCTGCTAGCTTTGGGTTTGCTTTTTCTTGTTTTCCTACTTCTTTGAGGTGTGATGTTAGGTTGTCAATTTGTGACCTTTCTATCTTTTTGATGTAGGCCTTTAGCACTATAAAATTCCCTTTTTGTACTGCTTTTGCTATATCCCAGAGGTTTTGAAAACTTGTGTTACTGTTATCACTCATTTTGAAAAAGTTTTTAATTTCCATCTTGATTTCATCATTAACTCAAAGATCATTCAGGAGCAGGTTGTTTAATTTCCAAGTATTTGTGTAGTTTTGAGATTTCCTTTTGGAATTTATTTCTAGTTTTATTCTGCTCTGGTCTGAGAAGATAATTGATGTCATTTTGATTTTTAAAAATTTATTGAGACTTGTTTTGTGGCCTATCATATAGTCTATATTGGCGAATGTTCCATGTGCTGATGAGAAAAGTGTATATTCTGCATATTTCAGGTAGAGTGTTCTGTAAATGTCTGCTAGGTCCATTTATTCTAGAGTTCAGTGTAAGTCAAGCATTTCTTTGTTGACCCTCTGCCTTGATAGTCTGTCTAGTGCTGTCAGTGGAGTGTTGAAGTTTCCCACTAGTATTGTATTGCTTAGGTCTCTATCTTTTTCCTTAGGTCTAGTAGTATTTGTTTTATGAATCTGGGAGCTACAGTGTTAGGTGCATATATTTTAATATTATTAAATATTAAATTCTTGTTGAATTGTCCCCTCTGTTAATTTCTTCTTCACAGTTTCACAGATAGAAGATTCATTCTCATTGTAGGTCTTAGCAACCTCAGGGTACATTTTTTTAAATTTTCTTATTAAGTCTAGAACTTTCATCTTTTTACTCAGAGAAGGACTTTATGGCTTCTCTTTGGCATATCTGAATTGCCAGCATCACCACTCTTGTGCTTTGGGGCCATAATGAAGTAAAATAAGAGTTCCTTGAACATGAGCACTGTGAAACTGTCATAGTCAATCTGATAACTGAGATGCTACTAAGTGACTAACAGGTGTGGAGCATATACATTTTTGATATGCCAGACAAAGGGATGATTCATGTCCTGGGCAGGAAGGATTAAATGAGATAGTGCAAGATTTCATCATACTACTCAGACCAACATTCAGTTGAAAACTTATGAATTATTTCTGGAATTTTCTACTCAACATTTTTAGACTCTGGTTAACCGTGGGTAACTGAAACCATGGAAAGCAAAACTGTGGATAAGGTGAGACTAGTGTATGCTAATAGACACAGAAGTTGTCTCAAGCCTGTTTTTTGAGTAGCTGTCCATTACTGAAAGCAGACCAGGTAGTTTGAAGAGCACCTGTTCTTACTACTAAGCAAAACTGTTTTCCTAGAAGAATAATTCAACTTAGCTCTAATAACCTGACTATATTTGGGTCTTCACTAAAAATGGCAACATGGACTAACTGAGCTTTGGGTTCTTTTCTGGAAATACAACTTCAAACCTACTCTCTCTCGACTTCTGAAATGTTGGATGAGAAAACTATTCATGGAGGTTTTGGCCTAAAGAAAGCCATTTATCTATTCTTTTAGATACTTCAAAATTTATTCTGGGTTTAAACTACAGGCTCATGTGACTTTGCATGCTTTTTATTAAACTGCATTTTAGCATTGTTATGGTTTGAATGTGTCCCCCAAAATTCATATGTTAGAAACTTGATCCCCAATGCAGCAGTGCTGGAAGATGGGGCCTAATGGAATGTGTTTGGGTCATGGGGACATCACTTTCCTGAATATATTAATACCATTACTATAGGAGCAGGTTCCTCATAAAAGGATGAGTTTGGCCCCATCTTGCCCTCTCTTGCTCTCGCACCTTTGACCATGGGGTTATGCAACAAGAAGGCCCTCACCACATTCCAAAGCCTTCATCTTGGACTTCCCAGCCTCTCAAACTATGAGGAAATAAATTTCTTTTCTTTTCAAATCACCTAGTCTGTGGTATTCTGTTATAGTAGCACAAAATAGACTAAGATAGCCATTCACCTACATTGAAGAATATTATAAAAAGCAGCACTATGAAATACACTGTGTTTAGTGTAAGAATATTGTTAAAGAAATTGTTCATCTTGTTACTTAGTAACCTCTTTCTGAGGAAGAAAGAGGTTCTTGGTAGCAGGAATAAGCTTGCTTTCCCTGAGTATCTGATGTATTTTTGTCTTATAGACAAAGAGAACCATATAATTAATCATGTTTCTGCCTTTATGTTATGGACTGAGACAACAAAACCCCCAAATAGCTCAGAGTGTGACTATATATGGAGATAGAATTTTTAAAGAGTTAATTAACTTAAATGATTTTATTAAGGTGGACCCTAATCCAGTATGAATGTCCTTATAAGAAGAAAAAATTAGGACCCAAACATGCAGAGGGAAGACCATGTGAAGACACAAGGAAAAGAGAGCCCTTTGCAAGCCAAGGAGTGAGGCCTCAGAAGAAACTAGCCCTGCCAACTCCTTGATCTTGGACTTCTAGCCTCCAGGGTTATGAGAAAATAAATTTCTGTTGTTTAAGCTACTTATTCTATGGTTCTTTGTTATGGTAGCTGTATTAGGGTTCTCCAGAGAAACAGAACCAATAGGGTATATCTATATCTATGCCTACTAATATATCTATCTATATCTATCTATCTAGATATGTAAGAGGAGAGTTATGAGAATTGGCTCAGGCCATTATGGAGGCCCAGGAGTCCTACAATACGTCATCTGCAGGCTGGAGAATGAGGAAAGCTGGTGGTGTAATTCAGGCCAAGTTGCAAGGCCTCAGAACCAGGAACACTGATGTTTGAGGCAGGAGAAGATGAATCTCTCAGTTCAAGAAGAGAGTGCAAATTTTCCCTTCCTCTGCCTTTTTGTTCTGTTTAGCCCCTCCACAGATTGGATTATGCTCACCCACATGGGTAAGGGTGGGTCTTCTTCACTCAGTATACTGTATCAAATGCTAACCTCTTCTGGAACCACCCCCCTAAATAATGTTCTCCCAGCTATCTGGGCATGGCTTCACCCAGTCAAACTGACACATAACCTTAATGATCACAGCAGCCCTAGCAACTAATACATTTTATGTTGGCCATTGTAAAGCTACATTGATAAACCACATCTAACAATAGTAGAGAATATCTTATTTTTCCTCTCATATGTTGACCTTACTTTTGACTTCATCCACTTTTTCCTTTTCTTATGTTCTCTTTACGTATTTCCCTATTTACTTCTTTTCATCTCTCATGCTGCTAACATCCTTGCTGGGTACCCTCTTCTACTTGGCATTTCCAGCTGGACTGCCTACTGCCTTTGTGGTATAGTTGATTGTAAGGATGAGCTCGATCTCTTGTACTCTTCTCAGGGCCTGGTGAGAAGTATGGGCTGTGCCTCCAGGCCTGTGATGATCTTTTAGCCATGTGTTCCCCCTGTTCCTCACCTGTGTGGCCAAGCCACCCAGATTCTGCCCTGTCTCTTGAGCCCAAGCTACGACACTCACAGTTTCTGCTTGGAGAAACATGCCTATTGCTGGTATCTGTCCTCAAGTTGACTCACACGACTGCTTTCTCTAGAGTAATTCAACTAATCCCTCATCAGATACCCTTCCTGCTTTGAGTTTCAACCTCTTCTGAGTATAGAATACCCTCAGGGCTGCTCCTGTCCTTTTGCAGTAGAATTGTGATTTCTTGTGGTTTTTTTTTTTTTTTGGCATATCCTAGATGGCAGCTTTCCTATATGGCTGTCTTGTCTTTGCATCTACCTTCTTTCTCTTTTTCAGGAATTTCTCTCAGTTTGTGAGTCATTGTGAGCATCCTTTCTTGTTACACACACACACACACACACACACACACACACATTTAATGTATATATAATTTAAATATATAAATAAATATATATTTAGATTTTGTTCTACATAATTAAATTTTGTATATAAATATGAACAGAATATATTTTTATATTTAAATTTTGTTTTGAAACATATTTTCTACTACTCTTAAAAATCTTATTCAAGGAGAGGGAGATTGTGGAGTATACTTAATCCACCATGATGAAATGGAAATTTACCTATTTTTTGTATTGTGTCTTATATATTATTTTCCTTTTGAAACAGTTGTCTATTCCTTCACATCTAAGTATTAATAATATAGCAGACCATAAGTGTGAGTTGGACTAGGTTTTTATTTTTTTTTAACTTATCCATACTTGTGCCCCTAAATGAAACATATGAGAGATTCCTAAGGTCCCTGCCAGATATAAGTGAAACCTCAGGAAAAAGTGGACTCTTAAAACTGTCTTAAGTCCCATCTTGCTGTGGTGATTCATACCAAAGGTCCATTCCACCCTTAAAATATTGAAGAATATGGTCAGTTTCTCCTCGAGGGGGGCTGTGAAAGGGATTACACTTTTCGACACACTGCTAAAGCTTCTTCAATATCCTCTTTAGATGTTTCCTCCACTAAAATCTCACTCAGTGTGCTACCTACTGTTCTCCCCAAATCTCTCTTTTTCATCTCTGCTTTAAAACCTTTGCTTACTTTTGACACACCCCCTTCTCCCACCTTCCTTTCCTCTTTTGTCTTGCCCATTCTTGTTTGGTCAATCAAGTCTCTCTCAGTTGTTTTTTTTTTTTTTTTCTTCCTCCGACCTGTTAAACTTATCAGCACAGCAGCACAAACATAGAATCTTCTTTAGAAGGTAGATAAGGGCAAAGGCTTTGAAGATTATACCTTAATGTCTTTGTTCCTGTCACATGATGCTATGATTCCATGTAGACATATAATGCAACCTGTGGGCTTTCTCAAAGGTGCCATTTATAGTGGGAAATATACAAGGAGGCAGGAACAAATTGAGCTTTTTTTGCTGCTCTGGGACCAATTTGTATGAAGAGGCATTTGGAGTCTGTCTAATGATCTTGCTGTCAGACTCCAACTGGAAACAAGTGTGCAACTAAGACTTACTGATTCATAATTGGAGATATTAATTCCGATACTTGGTGCAATCTATATAGATGATGTCCCCATTGACATGTGGTGATAGTTAACTCACCCTGCTTGCCACCATCATGATACGAATTAAAATTCTTTGAGTTGAAGTATAAAGTAATGGTTAAAGGCATGAATTTGGTGTCTCACAGAGCTGCATTCCCGTCCTGACTCTCCATTTACTTGACGAGAAACCTTGGGCAAGTTACTTAATTTTTATGAGGCTCAGCTTCTTCCTCTGAACCAATAGGATAATATTGATACCTCCCTTAAAGCATTACTGAAACATCAAATTAGGCAATGTATGTAAAGAACAGTTGAGATCACTTTCCTTCGGTTCAGGAATGGCTTAGCAGATCCCTCCATGATTGAATTCCTGGTGGAGTCCAACCCCCCACTCCCAATATGTTGTATTTAATAACATGTGCTGTTATGCTGTTCTCTGGGGATAAAGAGAAGAAGAGACAGGGCTCCTGGCCCGGAGCCACTCACATTTTATTAGGGAGCAAGAGACTCATAAACAAATTAGCAATCCTTGTTGTTAAGCATTAAATCAGTGGCTAAACTGTTAAGAAAAGGGAAAGGAAATAGCTATTAACTTGTACTGGTGTAGAAAGTAGGTAGGAAGAAATACAGTCTATCTAGACAATTCATTGTTTGTCACAAAGTCATTAACACAATTCCAAAAATCTTTGCAAATGGGATGTATTTGACAGAAAATGGTGCAACAAGGCTGAAGAAAACCAGAATCATGGCCAAGCTGTGGGCCCTGTGCAGAGCTTGCTTCTCTTTTTTCCAAACAAATCAATTTCCCTAAGTGTCCCAAGTTGAGGTTTCAAAGGGCACGTGGAGGGCATTCCCCCATCCCAGCCATGTAATCCCAGCAGTGTTTTATTAAGTAGCTGAGAATACAGATTACCGCCAGTGGTTTGAGCATTTAGATAGCCATGCCTTAGCTTTGAGCTGGCGCTCTGGGTTCCCTTAATGCAGTATCTTCTTGTCACTGCATAGCTGAACACCAGCACTGTGACTTGGCCTGGCATTCTCAGGTGAGAGCAAGGTTACTCCAACACCAGCAGGTCACTTTAGGTTTCATGACTACACTGTTTACAAACATGGTCCATCTTTCCTGCCTTAATGTTTCAATTCACTTTGTAACTTTTGCCTGGAATTTTCTTTTCACTTTCTCTTTCTTCAAACTCCAGTTCAAAAAATATCTGGGTATATTCATTCCCCCTTCCCCTCCAGCCTATGATCAGCATGAGGCATGACTGTGTCTTTTCATCTTTGTGTCCCTGAGCTCCCTCATATTCGTCAAGGACTCAACAAGTACTCACAAAATAAATGATCCACAGCATGGAGGTGAGAGGTCTGAGACCCTGGCAAGGACACCAACCAAGTAGGAGGCCACTGGAGCTATCTAGATGTGGCATGATAAAAGTTTGGAACTGAATGATTGCAGTGAAAAGGAAGACAGAGTTTGTGTCACTTTTGCTTAATGAAAATTTCATGTATCTACCACGGTCACCAGACCAATTATGAATTTTGGTTCTGATTTGATTCTCGAACATAAGATGGAATAACTCATTTGTTTATAAAGCTAGACTGCCAATTCCCTAGTTACCCAGACTTGACACTTTTGTTCAAGAAGCTGCCACAAATTAGACATGGGGCTAAATTTTCTGGTAATTGGGGAGAAAATTAAATAAGTTATTATACTTTTGGATTCACTGGGCTATACATATTTGAACAAGTGTATCATTGGAGTCATTCCCAGAGAGAATCTAATAGAACACTTTAATCTGAATTTTAAAGTAAAAATGACAACGTCCTACCCGGATCCTGGTCTTAAAACAAAGAAACAAATGAACAAACAAAAACAAAGTGCATGTTCTTCTGATCAGGCAGAGTTGACACAAATAGTTCCTGCCATTGTTACAACAGGGTGCTTCCAAAACAGCAACACTTCAGCTAAGATTCCAAGTTTTTACTCTGTTGCTAAGCCATATTGTCTTTTTTGGACATTTGTAAACAGTCCTAATTCTTCCAGAGTGGTGAAAATGCCATGATAACACTAATTTGGTAAGAGAGTCCCGAAGCTTCTGAACAGTAAGGTGGTGATGTAGGCGTGTGAGATGTCAGGTTTATCTTTTTTTCTTATAGTTTGTAATTTGAGGGAATGAAGTATAGAGAAAACAAAAGTTGGAGATATAAAAGTGTAATGAGTAAAATGTGTACTTATTAAAATCATTTCAGTGAATTCCTCATAATGAGAAAAAATTTTTTTTTCTGTACCCTACAGTTTCAGCTAAAACAAAAGGCAAAATACCATAAAACAAGCTGGTAACATGAATTTATTCTCAAAAATAAGTTTAGTGTACATTCTGTCATCAAAACAAAATCAGCCCAAACTCTTATTTATTCTGCTGTACAATAAAAGCCAATATTCAGGATAACAACATTCAGGCACTACAAAATTTTCAAACACAAAAGACTTCATTATATTTATGTTGTAATTTCCATAAAGACATGGGAAAAATAAACTCAAATTCAAATCAGGAAGATCTCAATAAAGCTTGAAATTAAAAGTTCTCCCTGTTTAATATTTGTTAAGAGGAACTTCTAGTTTTGTGACATTCTATGCTATGAACATTTCAGTTGATAGAGGCTTGTTTATTCCTAAGTATCAGTAAGTACCAAATCCTAATGTACATGTACATACATACATATGTATATAGTGTATGTGTGTGTCAAATACATATGTGAATATATAAAAAATATATATATAAATATCGTGTATAATATTTATCAAAGAGGTTAGTACTGGTGTGCTGGCTTTGGAAACCCTGAATTCCAGCAGACTTGAAATGTACATGCCCAGCCCCCTGAGAAGAGCTGTATAATGGTGCTGGCACAAAACATTTGACCTTTCTAGTTGGATGTACCAGTGGCACTAGTGAAAAGAGTGTTAATTGATTCAGAAAAATGTTGTTGCTTTCTCTGTGCCAGGTACTAGTCTAGATGCTGGAGACACAGTTGTGAACAAAACATGGCACTTGCAGTCTAGTGGTTAGGCGTTTGGTTGTTTGACAAGCTCAACATGAATAGTCTTCATCCCAAGAAGACTAATGAGGATAATGTTCCGTCTCCGAAGCCCATACTCTGTTTCTCATTTATAGCAGAAAGTTTGTCTTACAAAAAACATGCGAAGAAATATTGAGCAATGTTCAGAGTGTGAAGAATGGGGATGTGGATAAATTATCACATCTAGAAACTTGCAGACAAAAACCACTTCCTAATGTGCTTTTTAAAAAGCAACAACACAGCAACAATTGCAAAGAGATGCCAACAGGCACAAGAAAACCCCACCTCTTACCATGACCTTCCATTAATAACAACACTTTAATTGTGGATAGATAGGTTTTTACTGTTTACAAAGGGCTTTCAGACACATTCCTCATCCTGAGAAGCAGTCAGGGAAGATGTTATCTCCATTTTACAAATCTGGAGCCCAGGGTTTCAGTGGGTTTTCAGAGGTCACACAGTAAGTAAGTTGTATAACTAAGATAAGGACTCAAATCCTACAGCAATTAATCCACCTGGATTTCCAGGGCACCTCAACATCACACTTTTTCTAGGCTTTGCTAGTTTAGTGCTGAACTGTGATCTCCGGAGGTTTAACTTTCTAAAATTATCATAGTCAAAGTAATGTGTGCTGATTTGATAGATATTCTCATGTCCTGATGCTGAGGATTCTAGAAGCAAGGTCCTGAGTGAGAATATAAAGAATATGCTGAGTTACTGGAAGTTCTGGCATTTGAATATGAACTAATGCCTGGGTTCTGACCTATTTTATTCATTAACAAAATAGGTGGCAGATTTTATAAGAGCAGGACGATGAATTGCAACAACTGATATCCTGGCCAAATTCCAAAGTGGGCAATCATGTAATGGCAATTTTCAAATGGATGAAATTAATTACTCAGAAAATAAAATCAATACCTGGACAGTAATTTCTTTGGATCTTAAAACACTTGGATGGATAACTGCATTCACCTGGAGTGGGTCCTGTATCAGGCAGTATGTTTATCTAGAGAGAGGGACAACAGTGTGTTTCTGAGAACATTTCTCAAACACACACACATACAGGCCTTTGAATACCTAAGAATACTCCAAGGTAAAGATCTAGACTAGATTTTCTCAACAATTCCTTCTCTCATTCTGATATGATCATCTGGAATCATGCAGGTGTGTGAATTTAACTCATGTTTAAAGGAGTGTATGTACATGTGCAGATTGGTTATTGTGAAGTTGTTCTATCTAGCACATGATTTTACAGGATGAAATACAAAATGAAACTCTCAGGAAATAAGATCGAACCATCCTTGATGGTTTCCCTTTTAAAGTGGAGAGATCAATTTAAACCAAATGCTAATAGAATTGGTCTGGTTACTAGTCTGAAGTCTGAAAATGCGTGCAGAAGCACCTTTGCTTTCAGAGAAGTGCTTTGTCTGCCATCTCTTGCTTTTATAAATGCTTTCCTATTTTCAAAACACTTTCACAATTTTTAACTTGTTTGTTTTTCACAAACTTCCTGTTTGTGTGTTGGGGGGATATAAGAATTCTCATTTATAAGAAAAGACTTAAACTCAGGAAAGATAAATATCAGAGCCAAAGTCAAAATCAGCTCAAATCGAGGTCTTTGTGTTGCAAATGCAGCTCTTAACCCTCTAGGCTTTATTTTCTTTAGATACAGAAATCTCCCTCTTTCTCCAAAGTAGGTGCTTGACTTTGAGTTGGTGTAGGGGTTTAAATTGCCACTGGGAAAACCAATAGCTGCAAAGCAGGAAGTAAGAGAATGTGACAACTCTGACTTCAACATTAATTATACATCAAATACTAAGAAGTGGGCCAACGGGGGAGCCAAAGGCATTCATATGTGTTGCACCACTCACTGTAATAGCTCACTTTTGGTCTTGGAGAGACATCCTCACTTATAAATTATTTTCAGGCGAATTTGGTTCTCAGTTTGACCTACCCCCTCCAGGAAAATGAAAGTCTGTGTGGTTTCCAGAATATTGACCTAGGATATTTTGTGTTCTATGATTCTTCCTTAAACTTGGTGGAAGAAGCTCAGTGGTCATAAGGATTCAAGTGCTATCTAGTAATAGAAATGCAAACTAGCTGGGGATTAGTTTGCTGATGATCCCCTTGGTAATGGCCTTGGGGCAGCTACAGTTCAAGTAAACTTATCTGATGCACACTTTGATAAGCAGCCTTACTTGTGATTCAATATGCTTTTGCCTTCGAATATAAATCAGGGCAAAGATATTTCAAATTGGGCTGTGCAAGCAAATGTTTATAAAATGTCCTGAATTATATTAACTCTAACTTTTCCCTCACTGTGGTATTTATTCACATAGAACCAAAGAAGATATTAAGAAAAAGCAAAAACCAATCAGTTGGGGAGATTTACTTTAGTTTAGAAGGTCCTTCTTAATATGGCAGAAACAAACATTTTGAACCAGACATAAAAACCAAGGTAAAGAATAAAATGTTTCACTGCTACCTGTTATGAAAACACATGCTTAATCTTTTAGATTGAATTTAAGTAGAGATGTTTTATATATATTTTTTCAACTTGCCAAGATATGCTAAACACATTAAACCAACCTAGTCCTCCTGCTCAAAATGTATGAAATTTCTATTTCATTTTTAGGGTGTCTGCACACAGCTGACATTTCTGTTTGAACTGAAAAATTGTTTCCTGTAATTTCTTTTTCTTCATGTATTTTATTCTGAGCCAGCATATCAATTTTGTATTGTAAGTGTATAATGTCCATACCACTTGTGGTACATGCTACAAATGAAAAAAAAAAAAAAAGCTGATAGATTTAGTAATGTTTATCATTTAATAAAACAAAAACAAAACAAAACAAAAACTTTCAACATTATTCTTTAAGAATTTTCTAAATTGATTGTAACTAAACCTCATGTGACTTATGCATTTTTGCTATTTTGAAATGTATGTTTCAATATTTGATATTTTAGGCCAGTGCTATCACCATAGTTGATTCTGGTATCCTGACACCCTACATGTAATCATACACCAGACCCTGTTGATTTTCTCTAGGAAACAACTGTTTAATCTGTTCCCCCACTTCTCACTGCTGCGGTTTAGGCTTTCCTTTCTTTCCCTTGGAGTGTTTCCAATAGCTCGTTTTCTCTGGCTTCTGTGCCCCTAAGATTAGTCTACTCCTGCCCCTCCTTCTACATTTCTGCTGGGTTATCTTTCTAAAAGACAATTAAGGTCATGTTGTTTCTCAGCCAAAACCTCCGTTGGGTCCTTCTTGTCTTTAGTAGAAGTCCAAATTCCTAGAATAATAAAAATAGTAATAGGAGCTATGTGTTTCATGCAATCAGCTAACAAATTTGTAAAATGGTTATCTGCCATTCTAATGGATACAAGGTAGTGTCTTATTTTGTATTACCTTGCATTTTGGGGATAACTTGTGATGTTGATAATCTTTTCATGTACTTATTTGTCATTTATATATCTTCTTTGGTGAAATATTTATTCAAATCTTCTGATGATTTTTTTTTTCCTATTGGCAAACATCATTTTTTGGTGGACCAGTATTGAAAGCATTCCCTTTTTAAAATCAGGCACAAGGTAAGGATGCCCACTATCACTGATTCCATTCAACACTGGATTAGAAGAATTGGCTTGTGTTATTTGCATACATGGATCCTGGGTACATAACAGACATAGGTAGGGAGAAGATGAACCATTTAATAAATGGTGTGAGATAATCTGTTATCCATTTGGAAAAAAAAGAACTTGGATTTCTGCCTCACATTATACACTAAAATCAACTCTTGGGTTAAAAAATTTAATCTGAAAGAGGAAACTTTAAAACTTTCATGAAAAGGTATCAGAAACTATATGGCTTTGGGGAAGAGAAATATTTCAGAAGCAAATACAAATGGTATTAACTTTAAAAGAGAACAAATTGATACATTACATATTAAAATATAAGATAGTTCATTAAAAGATGCTGTAAAGAAAGGGATCTAATTTGACAAAATATCTGGAAGAAATAGAGAAATAAAGGAAAATACACCAATCTCAATTGTAAATATTAATGTAGAGTCTGATGTAAGATATTAGCTAATAGGACCCAGTAGGATATTAAAAGACACATGTCCACTATTACTGCCTTTGAGATTTTTCATGATGTAACAGCCAACACAATTTGAAGAGGTAAAATAATATTAAGGGTACAAAAATTGCAAATGAAGACTGAAAACTATAATTATTTATAGATGATGTTATTGTAGCTCTGGACAGCTTGAGTCAACCATGTAAAATTCAATTGGAAGCAATGAAGGAAATTATTAATGTGACTAGCTACTCCTTTAACATAAAAATCAATAGCTTACCAGAGCCCGGCCACCAAGTGAAACAATATAAAGAAAATATTCCACTTAGAATGTCATGCACAAAGATAAAATACCTAGTCATAAACTTAACAGGAAATATTAAGTTTAGCAGGACCTATATAATATTTCAAAAAACTATTTAGGCATATAAAAGAAAACTTGCATAAATGGAAAGCTGTAACTTGTTCTGGAATAAAAAGACTCAGTTTATGGAAAAAATGCAAGTTTTCTTAAATTAATTTATAAATTTAGTAGTATCACAATAATAAAACTTAATAATTTTGGAGTACTTTTGGAATGAATCAAGTAGGTTTAAAATAATGAGAAAGGAAATGTTTTTTTTTCTAATGTTCACTGTCTATTTCAAATAAGCCCTCTCCTAAAACAAACTTTAAAGGTATTAAAATAGAATATCTAATACTTTGCTGCTTTTTTAATTAAAAAAAAAAGACTATTTTTTTTAGGGCAGTTTCAGGTTCACAGCAAAGTTGAAAGGAAGCTACAGATATTTCCTAAATACCCTGCCCCCCCCAACATGCACGGCCTCCCCCATTATCAACATCCACCACAGGAGTGATACATTTGTTACCACTGATGAACCTGCATTGACCTATCATTATCACTCAGAGTCTACAGTCTATATTAGGGTTCACTCCTGGTGTACATTCTCTGTGTTTGGGCGAATGTGTAATGACATGCAACTGCCATTACAGTATCATACAGAACAGTTTCACTGCCCTAAATATCCTCCATGCTCTGACTATCCCTCCCTCCCTTCCCACTAGGGAAATAGGATTTTAAAGTTGAAAGTAAAAAGTTATGGGGTTATGCTAAATCTGTCATGTATAAGAATGTATTAATACAACAGTTTTTATACTGTCATGCAAAATAGATTCATGAAACCATATAGAATAGATACATAAGATAATTTAGAATCTGATACAACTGGAATTTCAATCAGTTGCCATTGAGAGGAAAATATCTAGATTTTACTTCATTCTTTTTCTAAAAATGAATTCCAGATTTGTCAATAATTTAAATGTTAAAATTAAACCTATTTTCTATCCTGAACTAATTTTAAATGCATCTATTTTTGACCAGAAAAATTCCATTTCTAAGAATTTACAGACATATTTTCATGTGTTCCTAAGAATGTATATCTGAAGGTAGCAATAGTTTCACAATAACAGAAGAATGGGTACAATGCAAATGTTGATCATTAGGCAACTGGTTAACCAAAGAGGTTAGACGCAATGGAATACTAAGAGCCTGTTATATGAATATGGTAGATTCAAATGTGACAGAGAGTATCTTTAGCACTTCTTAACTTTTCCAAAAGTCATGTTAAATATTTATATATTACTAGACATTGGCCTAGACAAAGAATTTAAGAACAAGACCCCAAAGGTAATCACAGAAACAATAAAAATAAATACATGGGACCTGATTAAATTAAAAAGCTTCTGCACAGCCAAAGAAACTGTCACGAGAGTAAATAGACAACCTACAGAATGGGAAAAAATTTTCACAAGCTACACATCCGATAAAGGACTGATAACTCAGGAAAATCAGCAAGAAAAAATCAAACAACCCTACCAAAAAGTGGGCAAAAGACATGAGCAGAAATTTTTCAAAAGAAGACAGATGAATGGCCAACAAACATATGAAAAAATGCTCAACATCTCTAATCATCAGGGAAAAGCAATATGGCGATACCTTAAACAGATACAAGTAGACCTACCATTTGATCCAGCAATCCCATTATTGGGCATCTACCCAAAAGAACAAAAGACATTCTATAACAAAGACATCTGCACCCGAATGTTTATAGCAGCACAATTCACAATTGCAAAGATGTGGAAACAACCCAAGTGCCCATCAATACATGAGTGGATTAATAAAATGTGGTATATGTATACCATGGAGTATTACTCAGCTATAAGAAATAATGCAGATATAGAATCTCTTATGTTCTCCTCCATAGAGTTGGAACCCATTCTACCAAGTGAAGTATCCCAAGAATGGAAAAATAAGCACCACATGTACTCACCATCAAATTGGTTTCACTGATCATCACCTAAGAGCATATTCAGGAATAACATTAATCGGGTGTCGGGCAGATGTGGGGTGGGGGAGGGGAAAGGTGTATACATACATAATGAGTGCGATGCACACTGTCTAGGGGATGGACACACTTGAAGCTCTGACTCGGGGGTGGGAGGAGGCAAGGGCAACATACATAATCTAAACTTTTGTACCCCCGCAATATGCTGAAATAATAATAATAATAAAATACTTCGATTAATTGTACTGCTTGAGATGTACTGCTTGAGATACAATAAACTAAACTTCTGATTTGAAAAACATAAATAAAAATAAAATAAAATAAAATAAAATCCTTAGAGGAAAAATTAAATATTTTGAATAATGTTATATAAAACTAAGAAGGGGAAGGATTTGTGGGTCTGTTTGATGATGGGGCTCCATAGATGACTTGGTGGCTGGTGTGCCTCCCTGAGCTTCTTTGGGTCTCTGCTTTGAACTGGCCATGATTTGGGATCCTCTCTTCTGGTTTACTCATCTTCTTCTTCACTTACCACAATGTCCCACATCCTTTGCGTTCCTTTGCTCTCCAGTTTCTGTGACTTCCTGGCTTTCTGCCTAGACTTTTCCTCTCTCATGACCTGCTGTTTCTAGGTGCTCCTTGCCTGCCTTGCCTGCCTGGCTCTTTCCTGATTCGTTGCTGGCCTTACAATCATGTGCTGTCCTAGACCCCTGACTACTTACTCACCTAGTTCCTGACCACGCGTTTTCTGTCTCCCGAGTGGATATGTTGTGGAATGTCTGCTAGTGCTTTATTTCTTGTCCTCCTTATCTCTTTCACTCTCACATGGCCCACATCATCCTCTTCCTGGGCATATGCCTTTCTTTTCTTAGGGTTGAGCAGATTAAACTTGAATAATAAAAGGAAGCTTTGTGTAAAGAAAGCCAAAGCAGGAAAAAGGAGAAACTTTTAGAATGGAATAGAAGGGAGCTGTGAAGGTAGAGGCAGAGGGAGCCACTTTTTGGGGTGTAAGAGTCTGAGTGTCTTCGTTGCCCCTGGGGCCATTGGCTAGGGTGGCTTTACTTCCCTCACCCTGCACTTTATGGAGAGGATAGAAAGTCACTAGAGCTCCATGCACTTGGAAGGGAATGGCTGAAGGCCTGGGAAGGAGAGAAGAGGGGTGAGGTCTGGGGTGGATGGTACAGAGTGAAGGGCAGGACAGAGACTCCTGGAGAGGCAAGGCTTCTGGAAGGAGAGGCTTCTGGAAGGAGGATCAACTATGATCATCTCATGGACAATTTACAGATTTGAGGAAGAAAGGCTGCTTCCCTCAGGAGAAACCAGTGGGGAGAAGACTCAGTCCCAGTTGTTCATCCCCTTCCTTCCCCTCAAAGATGCTATCCTCTGCCTGTATTGCATGAGTGGCTTGTCCCTGACAACAGGACGGCCGTCCTATATCCTCTGCCGGGTTCTGCAAGGTAGACTGCAATGGACCATGCCACCCTGCTCTTTGAACATTAAAGTAATAATAAAGGGTTGCAGATTCTCTGCTACATCTTTTTCCATGACAGTTGATGATAAGAGTTGAGAATGTCTGTTGTTTTTGACACTGTTGCACTTTACCTGAGCCTTCTGGTCCTGGAAGACAGTGACAGTTAAGAAATCCCCTGATCCCTTATGACACCAAAAGTATTGGCATTCAAAGTAAAAATAGATAAATCGGACTGCATGAAAATTAAAAGCATCTCTGCCTCAAAGGACACAATCAACAGACTGAAGACGCAAGCTATGGAATGGGAGAAAATAGTTACAAACTATATATGTGATGAAGGGTTGATATTTAGAATATGTAAAGAACACCTATAACTCAACAACAAAAAACCAAACAACCCAATTAAAAGAAATGACAAAAGATTTGAGTAGACATTTCTGCAAAGAAGATATACAAATGGTGGGCAAGCACATGAAAAGATGCTCAACAACACTAATCATTAGGGAAATGGAAATCAAAACCACGATGAGATAACACCTCACATCTATTAGGATGGCTGTTATCAATAAAACTTGGAGGCAACCAAGATAACCTTCAATAGGCAAATAGATAAACAAATTGTGGTATATCCACACAATAGAATATTCTTCAGTGATAAATATAAATAAGCTATCAAGCCACTGACATGGAGTAACCGTAAATGCATATTGCTCTCTGAAAGAAACCAATCTGAAAAGGTTACATACTCTGATTCCAACTATATGACATTCTGGAAAAAGAGAAACTATGGAGATAGTGAAAAGATCAGTGTTTTCCAGGGATTCTGGGGGTGGGAGGGAGGGATGAAGAGGTGGAACACTGGTAATTTTTAGGGCAGTGAAACTGTTCTTTTTTATGATACTATAAAGGTGGATAAATATCCTACCTTTGTCAAAACCCATAGAATATACAAGGTACAACACAATAGTGAACTTTAGTGTAAACTATAGACTTCAGCTGATAGTAACATATCAACATTTACTCATCAAGTGTACCACACTCATGCAAGTTTTTAAAAACAGGGGAAACTGGTGGGGGTAGAGAAGTATATAGGAATTTTCTGTATTGTTTGCTCATTTTTATCTGTAAACCCCAAACTTCTCAGAATAATTGTCTATTGCTTTGTTAAAAAATCAGAGTCTTTATTAAACATCCTCAATCCTCAAAAACAAACAAACAAATGAAAACAAAAGAAAACGTGTTGGTGAGACTGCAGAGAAGGTGAAGCTGACAAAGTCTCTCTCCCTGACCGGACTTCAGTCTGACTTCTCTGAACCTTTTTCTCAAAGAGTCTCCATTTGAGCTTCTCTGTGTTTATCTTTGCATTGCCCAGTTTTAGCAACAATCTTGTTAAGTCAGTTTAGCGAGAAACCTCCACTCTTGATATCTTACCACCCTCGATATGTGATCAATTTCCTCATCCCTCACCACCCTGCAGGCAGGTGATATCTGAGCTCCCTGGCCTGCCTTCAGGAAGAATCCTGTCAAGCTGGTTTAGCCAGAATGCCCTTTGCACCTGATGTTTCCACTTACTAGTTTTCTATCCACCAACCCCCACCCTGTTCCTTGGCTATAAATCCACTCTTGTCCATGCTAAATTTGGAATTAAGCCCAGTTCTAGACTAAGGTCTCTTTTCTCTGTTGCAACAGTTTCTTAATAAAATCTGTTTTTGCCAGTTTAACTACTGTCAGGCTCTGGTTTCCTTTAACAGAACCACTGTGTACTATTGGTGAGAACGTAAAATGGTACAGCCATGTAGAAAACAGTATAGAGTTTCCTCAAAAAGTTAAACATAAAATTACCATATGATCCAGCAATGAGTATCCAGAATGGAATATATACCCCAAAAAATTGAAATCAGGGTTTCAAAGAGATATTTGTGCACCCATGTCCACAGCAGCGTTACTCACAATAGGCAAAATGTGGAAGTAACCTATGTGTCCATTGATGAACGAATGGATAAATAAAATGTGGTATATACATATGATAGAATATTATGCAGACTTAAAAAGAAATGAAATTCTGACACATGCTACAACATACATGAACCTTGAGGATATTATGGGAAGTAAAATAAGCCAGTTACAAAATGACAAATACTCCACTTAAATGAGGTCCCTAGAATAGTCAAATTCATAGAGAAGGAAAGTAGAATAGCGATCACTAGAGACTGGAGGTGGGAGGGAGAATGGGGACTACTGGTTGATTGGTATAGAGTTTCAGATTTGCAAGATGAAAGGAGTTCTGGAGATTGGTTGCACATCAGTGTCGTTGTATTTAACATTACTAAGCCATACACATGAAAATTGTGAAGATGGTAAATTTGATGTGTATTTTACTACAATTAAAAATTTAAAGGAAAAAAAAAAAGAAATCTCTCTATTCTTTTGTGTTCCTAGGCTTATTGCAAAAAATCATCCTTCCCTGTATGACTTCGGTTAGGTGAGGGAGGGCCCCCTTGTTTGCCTGTGACCAGGCCAGACACAGACTTTCCAAATTCCCATTCTTTGTCTCATAAACGACTAACTGAAGTGTTTGCCTGCACTGACCGATCTGGACAAGATAATCACCAACTTTACTTGGCCAAACTTCAGTCAGGCATCTCCTCTCTGCACGGGCCCCTGGACCTTGACCTGTCCTGGAATTTAAACAAATGTTTGAATGTAGAACTGCCCTTCCTTAATGACCCTCCTCCAAACTGACTGACCACAGAAAGAAACATTACCTGGCCAACTCTCTAATCATGCCACCTGTTCACCACTTCCCCACACCCAGTTCTTGCAAGTCTTGTTTGCTCCTTCTTGTAAGAGAAAAGCCCTTTCTGCTTGACCTTTGAGAAGCTTGTAGACACTACTGTTGAATCGTTCTCTCTATTGCAGAAGACTTTCGAATAAAGCCTCTCCTTACCTAAGTCCAGATTTGTTTTTATTTGACACTTGCAAAGTATGAGAATAACGTTTGTCCCATTTAACATATGGAATATAGTGAAAAGATATTTAATGCATGAATTGTTTATATACAGTAGGCAACACATATAATTGGGATATGTGAGTCTAATTGTGTAGCATATATGTATACATATTTAAGTGTGCTAGCTAAACTTCATTATAATACTGTCCTAGGGTATTGTAATTTTTCTTTATAAATATTTTATTTGTAAAACTGTTACTCTATTTTATTGGCTGTCAGGTAATACTTTTAAATTGGCAGTTTAGTTCAGGAAAACGTTAAATTGAAGACTCTTAAACACCTGTATAGGAGATAAAAAGTTAGGCTCATCTGGTTTGGTTTTTTTATGTGCGATTTTATCCTAGCACATTCTAAGATCGCCACTTCTTTATTTTGACTCTATGAAATTATGAATTGAGACTGAAAGCAAGTGCTCTTTGTAGTAAAACTGAACAACTTTTGACTATAACCAGTACTTCTTCGGTTTTAAATTCTGTTTTGATTTTAAATTCACGGTGGTTTTAAAATGATTTCCTTTAGATTTTTAAATTGCAGTTGTGTGCAAGCCTTCCATCAGAATTTCATACAAGGAAATTGTGATAAATCAGTAACCATAATAATTAACCTACGGCAAAGTTCTTACCGAGAGCACAGCCACCAGTCAAACTCAAGGGGATGTTAACATATCAACAGACTTTCAAGGTCAAGTCTAAATATTTTGTTTACCTGATGTAAAGAGAGGCCTATTCTGGATTTTTCTTTTTTCTTGCCTTTTTTCAAATATCTTTCTACATTTAACTGGTAATTTTTGAGGAAGTATGATGCTCTGCAGTCACTAAATTTACTATCTAGAAAAAACAGAAAATTTATGTTTTTTAAGGTCTCTGTATATTTTATAGTAAAATTTCCATACATTTTCTTGGCCATTTATTGAGCCTTGTATGGCAGATAATAAGGGGTATGAGATGGCTATACAGAGAAATGCAGTGATTTCTTCTTCTAGCCCCTGCCCCAGGCCTAGCTCTACTGGAAGGTTCCAATTCCACACCATCCACTCCTGCTGTCCATGCATTTGAGTGGCTTTGCCTGCTTATTAATCTTCTGGTGCTCTTGTGCTCTTCTGTGCAATATACATGAATATCAAGGGTGTAGTATTTTCTCCCCCACCCTCCCATTTTCTTTTGCTCCTAGATCCTAGGTCATCTGAACTCATTAATGTGTGGAGCTGATTATATTTGGAAAGGGCTGATGGTACTTTCTGGAAAATCAGCAAAAACCTTTTCTGGGCTGTGACCTTGGAAGTTATTGTCCAAAGCAGAACTAGTGACCTTTGACAGTATCAGCTGTAATCCCCTCACTCTCTAGCTAAGGAAATTAGGCCAAGAGAAATTTAGCATTTGTGTCATGCCACCAGAGTGACAAAACAAGGCTCAAAACCCCTGGTCACAGCCACAGGACCACCGATTACAGCAGCTCAGGTGTGAGTCACATAAAAGTCAGGCATCTTGCATTAAAGCCTAAATCATAAATGTTTCTACTTTGCACATGTGACAGAAGGAAGAGATCAAACTTTAGACCCAAATAACTAGATATCTGGACTCTCTTGATTATTATAGACTATGATACTGTCATAGGTCGGTGTTACTTAGACAGGTGGTACCCAAGAACAAACAAATGTGAGCTATAAGACCTTGTATCCAAACCAGATCCTTCTATTTTCTTCTAAATGTTTTCTTCTTAGTTGCTTGGGCCATCTTCGATTGCACTTTCTTAACTTCAAACAAAGCATCCTGATTGGCTGCCATCCCTTTAGTGGCCGCATGGGCTCAGGCAGACAGAATGCACTGAGGAGAAACACTTTGCGTGGCCAGGTTACCCAAAACCACCTTTCAAAATTAAGAAGCAACACTGTCATGAATGATAGCATTGCAAACTATGCTTGTGCGGGCAGGGGCTTCTGAGGAGCACCAGATTTAAATGATTAAATAATAAAAAAGAAGAACCTTTTCTGTTGATAATGAAAGTTGCATGATCAAAAAGGAATTGCAGATAGTAAGGCCCTGGGAAGTTGGACAGCCCTGGGGCTGCATGGTCGCCACCTATTCAGTTCTGGGGGTTGGCTGGCGTGAGAGTACCTGAGCCTCTCATGACTGCGGTTGCCCTTCTGTAAAGCATGGGATGCTCTATAGGATCTTCCAAAAATAAGATCCATGGAATCAGATTCCAAAACTAAGTGTTTCATTGTCAAAACTTAACTTTTATCCCCCTAGGCTCACCCATGGCCTGAAAAAGACATAGCAACTGTACACTCATTCCAAAATGACCTTATTCCTTGAAATCTGCTAAAAGTCCGGCAGAAAATTCCCAGAAATGTCCTACTTGGGAAATGGTTGCCTCAAATATCAGACACTGAGTTCAGATGCCTCATTTCAGACCGTCGCCGCCGAGGCTTAGGAAATCTGTGTTTGTTCATTTCTCCAGGAGACCCTTTCTGTTCCTGCCTCGATCGCAGTGTGTTGTGATAAATAATGCAGTGCCTTCCCAACAGTTTCCTTAGCCATACGAGGGGTACATTTCAAAAAGAGAACAAGCAGACACAGAAATGGAAATTAACCCCAGGCCTGCCAGCCTCCATCAGGAATAATGGCGTCACATAATTCCAGGGTTAAATGAGAAGTAGGTGCCTTTTTACTGAGTTCGGCTCTTTGTCCTTGCTTTAGTGTGTCATTGTAGCAACTGTCATGTAAGGTTAATGACAGCCCCTCATTACCCTTGTCAAATATGTAATAATGTGGCCCAACAACGGGTCTGAATGGCTTCTGCTTGTCAGATCCCTATGTTTTGCCTAGCAGATGGTCACTGTGTTTGGAGAGCCCCTCGCTCAGATCCATCACACTGATATCCTGAACACGTGTGTGCGGGAAGCATTTTCCCCTGATGGGACAGTGTGTGGCTAGAATACTAATTGAGCACAGCAAGACAACTGCAGACTTCGCCCTCACTCCTCCCCCAAATCCCTGTTCGTTTTCTGTTAGGCTCCAAGGGGAAAGAGAGAAGATAGGACCTTTCTTGCCTCGCTCCTCCTATTATTTCCGGCGACACACAACACTTTTCAGCTGTGATATGCACCCGTTTGCAAACCCTTTATTTGGCTCACTTAGGATGCAGCACCCATGAAATTTAGACACATTCTATTCTCGGAGATGTAGAAACAAAGGGGGAAAAGCCTCGGGGAGGAAAGTGGCAGGGGGCAGGGCTTACTGGAAAAGAGCGACAGGCCAGGTGGCAGGAAACTAGAATCCCAGCCTATGACCTTGGGCAAAGTCACTTTCTCCCTCGGATTTACTCCCCTGGGAAGGCTGCCTGGCCGAAGGAGGTGTCAGAGACACTCAAGGCTGGATACAAGACGGCTTCTGTGTCCTGCCTCAGAGATTCTCCAGCGGGCTCTTGCTGTTCTCATCCTTGGTTATTTTTTTCATTAAGCCACTTTCTTTCTCAAACATGAATGGTGGCTCCCAGTTGTTTCCAAAACCAGCTTACACTCTGAATAATACCTTCATAGTCAGTTACAAAGCAAGTCATTCTTTTTTTGCACATTAATCTGTTCCCACAATTTTCCAGGCTACACGTACCTCTTCAGCCACAAATCTATCTACTTTTTCTGTGCACGAGTTTTCTTGGCTTCAGGTCTTTGCTTGTGCCTGACCTCTCATGTGAAGCTCTTGGATGCTCCCTCTAATAAGCCTCTATTCTTCAAAAGCATTTTTAAGGCCCTTTCTGAATAGATTTTTCCACTAGCCCAACATAGCTCTGATAATTACTGCTTCTCCAAATATTCCTAATAAATAAGAATATTCATTGAAAATAATAGAATTTGGGAACTTAGAAATCCATCCATGCACCCATTTCATTCTGAAGGTGATAAAGTCACGTCTGCATTGGTTCAGACCATGTTCAAAGGGCTAATACATTAGCAAGACCAACAACGCGGTCTTTTGATTCTGAGTTTAGCCTTTTTTTCCACGATAGTAGATCACCCCCACCCGCATACTTTGCCATTTAAGAGCTAGCTTGTCATTATCATTTGTGTTCATGTTCTTTCCTGCAAGAGATAAAAAGCACCTTGAAGGCAGACACGGCAATGTCTTCCTTTGTCGGCCCCGACAGACCCACACAGTTTTGTGGGCACAGGGAACAGTCATCTCAAGGAGTCTGTGTAAACTGCAGGTCACAGAACTGATGCGAATTCCCTTTGTAATCTCTGTGACATTTAGCACTTTGCCAAATTATCTGTTGGCACTCTTCTCCTGGTACTAAACTAAGAAGTGACATTTTCTTTTTTATCTTTTTACGCGCCCCACCCAAGACCAGTGAGTCACCGTGAAGCAATCGTCATGAACAAAATGTCATGTTAGGACTTACGGGGCAGAGAAGCCTAGAGACCAACACAGAGACATCGACTGTCCTGGCCTCCATTGGTGGAGAAGAAAACCCGCTTCTACACAAACCTGTTAATCATCTTAGGAGTGAGGATAAAATAAATTAAGGGAACCACTTCCTGCCTTTCCAGGATGAAAAAGGTAATAAATCCTCAGATTTTCCTAACCCAGTCTCCAAGGAGTAAGACACTATTCCAAATGATTTTAGATTGGCATTACTGAGTGGTTTTTTTCCCTTCCTTTTCATTAAATATGTGTAAATTAAGTGTTGAATAACTTTGTTTCTTAAATCAGATCTGAATGATCTGATTTAGAACACTTCTGTTTTCTTTTTTTTATTCTAGATACTCTTCCCTTAAAAGTTTTCTCATGTTGTTTCATGTAGTTGCAGTCTTGCTCAAAATCGTACAGCATATAATACATCACTTTTATAGGCTTTCTAAGCCATAGGGATTATTTCCTCTGAATATCATAGAATTTATACAGATGGTTCTCGATTTATGATGCTTCAACTTATGACTGTTTGACTTTACCATGGTGGGAAAGTGATAGTTACTCAGTATGCTCCTGAACCTACAATGGGCTTATGTCCCAATAAATACTATTTTCAACTTACAACAGGTTTATCCAGATGTAACCTCATCATAAATCAAAGAGCATCTGTAATCTGTCATTTGACAATCATACCTTTCTCTGTCAACGTTTATGGAGTACCTAATATGTCAAATATTATTCTAAAATATAGAAAGAAGTAAGACAAAATTCTTGGTCAATAAACACTCACCATTTAGTGGTAGATACAGGTATACAAACAGATAAGCCTTATTATTCACTTATCCTCTTCCTACTCCTTACTTCTTCTGATCTGATCCTATTCTCTCTCCTTATATCTTGCTGTCTGCCTTCAAGAATTCTGACTCCATACTCTGCAACCTTCCCTGTATCCCCAAACTCTTCTCTAAATGCTGCCTCATCCTCCTCAATCCTTACTGGGCACCCAGCTCTTCCAAAAGTCCATGGCTTTCTTATTAGGATTTCATTGCTTATTTTCTCACCTCACAATAACTCAAGGCTGGGATTTAGAGTCAGTGTCCTCTTCGATCCCCATTGCCAATTTCAGGTCATTATTTCTACTCCACTGCTATGGTCTGAATGTGTCCCTGACATTCACGTATTGGAAATGTAATCTCCATACAAGAGGGTGGTGGGGTCTGATGAGAGGTGATTAGGCCACGAAGGCACTGCCCTTATGAGTGGATTAATGCCTTTATTGCAGGTCTGGCTTCTTTACCACCAGAGGGGATTCTTTATAAAAGGACAAGCTCAGCACTGCCCCCCTTTTTTTTTTGCCTCTTAAGAGAGTTCTCTCTTGCCCTTCCTCCTTCTGCCGTGAGATGATGCAGCACAAACACCCTCCCTGGTTGTAAGTCTTTCCCTCTTGAACTTCCCGGCATCTAGAACTGTAAGAAATAAATCTCTGTTCTTTATAAGTTACCCAGTCTCAGGTACTCTGTGATAGCAGCACAAAATGGACTAAGACATCCACCTAATAAAAATAGTATGACCCCATCCTACTTCTTTTAACTTTGTACCATCTGGTAAAACCACCTGTCTCTCCTCATTGTGTGATCTGCTAATCTCTTGGTAACCAACTTCTCATTTATGATGAGTTCTGGATCACCTGGACAGCCTCTCCCACATGCTGACCTCTCAGTCCCTTGACAGTTTACCCCTGGTGATTTTTCTCTTTATTCCTTCCCTGCCATCTTCCCCCATAGCCACCTGCTGGATCTTGCTATAATTGGAATTGCAATACATTTAAAATAAAAAACCAAATGGTCCATTTTCTTCTTCCTGCTTCACTTGTTGAAATATATCCTGGCAGTATCAATCCATAGATTTCTACCATCTATTTTTTCCACCCATTTTCTCCTGCTTCCACTTGCCTCTTTTCTAGTGAGGATTCCATGATAGATCATTATAATCACTTCTTTGCAAAAGCCCTCGATTACTTTCCTCCTTTTTATCCACCATATTTTCTATCCACAATATTTCTTGGCAAAACCCCAAACCAGGACAAATCTAACCATCTGTCTCCCCTGTGGCTACATCTGAGCAGTTGATTGTTGCTGGTGAAAATTATAAACGGGGCAGAGAGATTTTCCTTCAATTGTATCAATACCATTTCTAATGGGTACTTAACACAGCCCAGAAATCTTACTGTGTTTTTCTAGTAAGCTGGCCCTAAAAGACCATTATCTCTTCCTCTTTCTTCAATCCTGTCCCCATCTCTTTCCTCCCAAAAATTGTCACTCAGTATTCCTTCTCCATGTTTGGACGCTTCTGATTCATTGTTCACACAGCATCCAGAGAGTTTTTGAAAATCCAAAATGGATTAAATTTGTCCCCTAGTGAAGCCACTAAAATGATGCCTCATTGTAGCCCAACAAAGTGCAAACTCCATAAGATAGTCCAGCCCCTGTCTGGATGTCTAACTGTATTCCTCACCTCTCAGCGGCTCTCTGGCGAGGCCCACCTCTGCTGCCGGCCTTCTCTGAGTTCCTCTATTACTCCAGCTTCTGTTGCTTCCAGCTGCCACACTTGCTGCTTTTTCTTTGCCGGGGTAACTCCTTTGGTCTCAGGTTCAATGCCACTTCCTCAGAAGGGCATTTCCTGAACCCTCCATTCTGAACTGTTTCCCTCTTAGCTTCTCTTGTGGCACACAATTCTTGCTCCTCACAGCATCGTTACAACTTATAATTTACATTTTCTTGTGTGATTCCTTGTTTAATTTCTATGTCTTCCACTGGGTTCCGTGAGAGAAGAAATCTTGTGTGTTTGGTTCATCATCGTCTACTCCAGATATATTAGAGTCATTGACATGTAGCAGGAGCTTAATAAATATTTGTCAACGGAATGAAAAGTGCTGCGAATGAATTATTGTTCAAGGAGGGCTTTGCCTGGAAAAAGCAGGGAAAAATTTTCACTGTAGAACGATCAGTTGGAGGGGAACTATGAGGTTGTTTGACAACGAAAGAAGGCAACGCATTTCGAGTAGAGGGAATAACCTAGAAAATCATGGAGCTGTGAAAACCAGGTGTGTCAGCGGAAAGATCTCCTCGCTGAGGTAAACTGCAGGCCCCAGGGAAAGGGTGGGAGGCGGTGGTGAGCTAAGCTTGGGATGGGGATAACAGCCCCCCCCAAAGATGTCCCTGGAAACTGTGAATATGCCGTTACATGACAAGGGAGACTGAAGGTTACACGTGGCGGTGTGGCTGCTAATCAGCCAGCCCTGAGAGGCAGAGAGCATCCTGGACTCCCCGGTAAACCCAGCGCAGGGTTAAGAGGCCTTGAACGTGGAGGAGCGAGGCGGAACCGTCAGTGTCAGACTGATTTGGTGTGAGAAAGGCTTGACTGTAGAGGCCGACTTTTACGCTGAGGAAGGGGGCCGCGTGCTGAGGGATGCGGGCAGCTTTTAGAATGTGCAAATAGCAAAGAAACGACTTTTCCCCAGAAAGGCCCCAGAAAGGAACACGGATCTGCTGACACCTTGATTTTATTCCAGTGAGACTCACTTCAGACTTCTGACCTCCAGGACAACTAGAAAGATGACAAATTTGTGTTGTTTTAAGACACCAAGTTTGTGGCAACAGGAAACTAATCTAGGGATGAAGCTGTGGATGCAAACTGCAGTCAGACTGTGGAAAGCCCTCTCAGGCGCTCCAGGCAGTGGGGAAGCAGCAGGGTCAGCTTGGCTTCGGGAGAAGGTCACTCCACGCAGTGTGTCGCTCCACTGGAGGCCTGTGGGCAGCACAGAGGCCACTGTGGGAGCTTCTACACAACCCCCGTGAGTGGTGGGGGAAACCTGAAAGAAGGCCCTTGAGACATTTTTATTATCACACATTGTTATTATATTTAGCTCTTGAGCTTTCATAAATTTATGTTTTATTTGTGGAATACAATGGTTTTTTAAAAATACTGTGTTGTATCTTCCTGAATTCCTAATAGCAACTGCTCATTAAATAATATTTATTGAGCTTGTGGTGGATTAAGACCAGGAAAATTTTTTTACTTCTCTGGATTTGTGCAAATTTTTTAGACAAAATAGAAAGGAATAGAAAGGACGGGTGTGAGGAATAGCAATTGTCAATCATTGTTCTACCAACTGGCTCCATCTTCTCGGGCCATGGTTTCCTAGCACGGCAAACAGGCATTACAGTAATTCCTGCTCTCCAAATTCAAAAGCATGAATAGGATAAACTTGAAAAGAGCATCGATTATTGGGAGAGGCAGCCCTTATTCTGAGGCTCTAAATTCAAAGCAGAATTCTCAAAACACCATTGATCATGCAACATCTGCCTATCTAACTGGGGCTCGGCTGAAATCACTGGGACCTTAATTTTTGCCTGCTTTTGAAGAGAGTGTGACAGAGGATTATAAAAAGCTGTGTGTTGGTTTAGTTTGTAGCTGCCTTCTTTTTCCCTTGTCTAAACTACTTTAAAAAAATAAAATAAAAAAGGACAGCTGTGGAATGAGCCAGTTCAGCAATCTGTTTCTTGCCTATCATGCGGCCCCACTCCCTGTGTGTTCCTCTGGGAAGGAGTCCTAGGGAGTAGATGGCAGGAAATCACAGGCAAATTCCGAGCTGCTTGGGGGCGGGGATGGGCAGGGAAAGCACACTATGGGCTATAAAATGCAGTGGTGGAGCCAGCTACTCCCTTGGGGCAGATTGGAGGAACCTGGCCTTCCCCCTTGGGGAATGAGGCCTTTGAAATTAATTGTTTCCATTTTATACAAATACTTCATCCAGAATGAAAGGAATAAAATACTCAAATGCAGCCACAGCCCTGCTTTATAAATATGAATATGAATACACACACACACACCAGAGAAATCAAACAATATTAGTATGTAATCAAATGATCAAGTGTCTTCATGCCAGGAGTTTCTAGGTAGTAGCGCTGTCCCTTGAGGGGGAGCAGTGTGATTTTTGCATCTGCACCAGCTCCAGAGTCCTGTAGTGTCTGTGCTGCAGAGTTTGGGCACACCCCACCTTCAGGTGTCAGACAAGCTATTAATAGTAAGCTTACAGCATCCTGTTCTGTTGGCGACTCTTCTCCAGAAGGGAACAGATCCCTGGTCCTTCTTGTCCAGAGTAGAAAAACTTACCTTTTAAAATGGAGACCTATGTATGTTTCTTCCACTCAACTGCTTCAAAACTTTCCCGTAACGTAATGTCCTGCTCTCTCACAATTCTGTGCCATGACTCACCTCATTCCTGGATCTGGCATGCCTCTCTGTTCCCTTCTCCACTTGAGAAAGCTACTCGTTCTTCAAGTCCTCCCGAGATGTCATCTCTTCTGTGAAGTTTTAATGCCCCCTCCACACCCATCCAGTCAGAGTAAATTACTACTGTCTCTGAGCCTCTCTGTACTTCCTCATTTACACTTTTATATTTAGCACCAATTCCACATTCTGACTTGTATAATTTGTGGTTTTGTCCGTCTCTCCCACTGGAGTCTATGTGTCCCTTGGGGCTTGGGGTCCTATCAGTTTCATTTTTGCAAACCCCGTAGAGACTCATACGATGTCAGACACATAGCTGGTGTTAGGCAGTGAAGTGAATCTTAGTCGACTAATTCCCAGGCACATCAAGCCAACCCTCTGCTCTCTTTGGAATAGGTTATCAAAGGAAAGGCAGGAGGATCTTCCTTGAGACACAGCAACATATGGAATGCACCCAGGTGGGGGTCACACACAGCCTCTAGACATGGAGCTGCTGGTGCATTGATTTCTGTTGTCCAAATGCTGCTTGAAGAAAGAGCGATTCAGAACTCAGTACATGCAGGACAGAATGCAGTATTTGCCCAAAGCAGAAGCTGAAAATGTGTGGCTTCAGGTATTCTTCGTCATTGACATTCTATCAGCTTTTGAATTTAAAAATTGATGTCAAGTTAGTTTCCAGCCTCAATTAAGAGGCATTCATTTTTATCCATTATATACTATCTGGAGAGCAGGAAACATGATGTCAAAGTCATGTGCATGTGTTCGTTTTTGTCTTCCTCCTAAGGAGAGAGGCACTTACCAATTTGGGTACGAGGGTTAAAAAGAGCAAGATAATAACAACAAGCAACAATTGCATAGCAATTTGCAGCCTACAAGCCCTTCAATCTGCTATTTCACTTAACCCTCAAGACAATCTTATGAGGCTGGTATTATTGCCCCCACTTTGCAGAGGAGGAAACTCAGGCTAATGATGTTTAAGTGACTTGTCTAAGGTTATATAAAAGCAGCAAGACTGACAGAATGCTATTTATTCAGAGTAACATAGAGTGAATTGAACTCCAGTACGATTATGCTGGAATTTTTGTTGTAATAATATGCAACCCTTACTGACTGCTGACAATGTAACAGACGCTGTTCTAAGTGCTTTGCATGTATTAACTCATTTAACTCCCAAACTATTGTATGAGGTAGGAATGATTATTAGTCTCCTCATTTTACAGATGGGAATCAGAGAGGTTAAATACTTTGGTCTCGTTCATATAACTGACAAATAGAAGAGTGAAGGTTTGGACTGAGGCAATCTGGCTCCCAAGTCCATAGTCATAACCACCGCAGTAGCCTGCTTCTTGGGGGATATGGTGTCAATGTGATGTGGTGACTCTAATGGAAAGTAATAGAATACTTTCATCCTTAAATAAATCGTTAATGTTTTAAGACTTAAAGTCTTATAGACTTTCAAGGTCAACAAAAACACTTTAGAGATAGAATATGTTTTGAGGCCACAAGTCTTTATCTTGCTTCCCAGTATGACTTGAACCCTCCTAACTCTTGGATACCACCTCCTCTTCCTTCCTCTGCTCACCCATTGCCCAGAACAGCACCCTGCACAATGAGGGGTTCAGGAAAGTATGTGTTGAATGAATGCAAAGAATGCCTCCAATGTTTAGCTATTAGTAGCTGGGAAAAATAATCCCATTGATTAGTTGGAGCACCAGACCATACATTTATTCCAAACTCCATCTCTGCACTCAAGCTGATAGGCTCTTTTCTTCTCTTTTTTTGGCCAGTTATTCCTATTTGACTTTCTGGTCTCAGCTGAGATGTTACTTGCTTTGAGAAGCCTTTCCTGTCCCCTTTCCCCCATCCCACCTCCACCGTCACCAAATATGGAGTAAGTGACCCTTTAAGGGAATATATAGCTTCTATATTTTCCTGACATATATTATTTATAATACTCATGTCAATTTCCTCTCTAATATTCCACATGCACGTATACATGTGTGCATACACACACACACAATCATTTCTACAGAGACAAGAACAGTATGTTTCCTTCATGTTTTTTTTCTGGGGACTAGAACTATAGATGTTCAGTAGGTATTTCTGAGAGGAATAAATGAATGAGTGAGTCAACTTTAGCAGCGGTCACCCAGAAGTGTTCATTGATTAATACAAATGTGGAAACAAAATACATTGCCTTACTCAAAAGTCAATCATTAAACTCCCCACAACACAGTTATCCTAGTGCTTGAAGGACTGATATTAACAGCGAGATACCTCCACTCTTTCTCCTTTTACTTGGAAGGGCTCAGAGAGTGGTTATTATGGCTTCTGATTCTTGCCTGTTACCTGAGTGGTGTTTCGCTGTATCTTGACCTATGCTGACCCTGATCTCACTTGAGGTTGGATTCTAGTGGTGCTGTGGATTTTATTTTTCCCTTTCTAAAATGTGGAAGTTGAAAGTGGTCACACACCCCCAAAAAGTCATCTCTTCTTGATCAAAATTTCCAGATATCTCCCTCCATGAGTTATTTTATTGTTATTTCTAAGAGCATTTGTTGGATTGAGGATCAGAGGCATAGAAGGAAGGATAGAAGAAACTGTATCTTAGCACAACATCCACTAGAAGTAAGTAAGGTTAGGGTGTATTTGGTGAAAATTTTACCTTGAAAGGTCCTGACTTTAGATGGTATTAACATTTCATCCAGATTAATATCTTAATATTTAGTTACTTTGGCTTATCCTTGTTTGGTCTCTGGCTTTTAAATTCTGAATTTGAGAACACACTTGGATTGGAAAATTAATTTTCTCATAAGCCATCAATATTATGTTCCATCTCACACCTTTTTTGCTCAAGTGATTGACTTCTGAAGAGACTCTTTTTTTTTTTTTTGATGAAAGCCAAACGGAAAGGCTGGAAAAATTGTGTTTTTTGATGGTTATTTAGGCACCATGTCACTGTCTGCCTTAGATATTAAGTTGATCTCTAAACAGATAAAATCAAATGTGCATGTTTTCATAGAAAGTAACTTCTAACATTAAGCAATAATTCAACAAACAATCTACAAAAATTTCTTGTTCTCAGTTATAAGATTAGTTGTGATTGGGTCTTTTCTAAGAATATATAATTCATATTAAATAATTTTCTAGGTATTTCTAGAAATCTATCCTGCTCAGATAGACCCAGTGGAGTTTTATTCATGAAGAATTCTTTGTTTTATAAGGTATCTGCAGTAATATATTTTTTACAGATTTTGTTTGTTTATTTAAAGACAATTTTATAGTATAGTGTGGTGTCCCCATGAGAAACCTAACATTATTTTATTTATTATCTTTCTTCATTCTTGTCTTTTCTAAGTTGGTTTTGGTTATCTAATTGTGTAATAGCACCATTTAACTTTTTAAATTCTAAAGGATTTTAGGAGAGGAAGGTGACAGAGAGTGTTCCTTGTCCATCCATATTAATTTTTTTCTTCTGATTTATGAATAAAATCCCTTGATTTTTCATTGGCTAGTTTCAGTAAAGACTACATTTCCAAGATTCTCTGGTAGGTGTGATTGAATGACTATGTTTTAACCAGTACAATGTAAGCAGAAGTATAATTTGTCTTCCATAAAGTATTCTTGTGGGTAAGGGCCAAAACTCTTTAAACACTCCCCCTTCCTCCTGGTTAGGATGCACACAGGAGGGCTGGATCCTGAGCTGCCCTTTCTGACCATTAGGGGAAGTCAAATGCTGAAATAAATAGTAGAACAATGAGATAGGAGGTGATTCCACCTACCAGCATTGAACTGCTCACCACTGAGATAGTAATAGACTTTTGTCTGGTTTAAGCCCTGTTATGCTATATTTCCTACCATTATTTAACCTAACCTGAAATAATATAAGGAGCTAGACTGGATTCAATGAGACTTTCCTAGGTTGGTGTTCAGAGATGTATTATGAAATGATTTGTCCTTGTGGAAGTTCTGGAGATGGATTCATGGGTGGCTGGGCCCCCTGCCTTGGGGCTTATATGAAGTCTGGGGATCCAGTGTTGGAGTTGTAGACACAGTAGGTGTTGTCAGTTGCTCTCCAAGGAGACATAGACCAGCTGACCAGGTGTGTTCAGCTGGCAGATATGAATGGTAGTGTTACTTCTGATCTCCACGGCAGTGATAGTGAGGGCATTTCAAGGGAGAAGTTACCTGTGCATTCCTAGTCATCAATATTTGATCTCCATGTTTTGAGCTTAACTATGTCTCTGTTTGACCTAAAAGAAAAAAATATACCTTCCCTCAAGTCTTAATAATTACCTAAGACATTCAAGTGTTCTTAAATACATAATAGCATTATTAAAATCTGGTGGATATTTGGAAATGATTCTAATGGCATTTTTTTCCGGAAGGGGATTTAAAAATTGTTTAGAAAGAACAATTATTAACGTGATGAAATAATTTTATGACAATTACTTCAGGGATTTTAGCTCTGCCTTTGATTCTTTGATGGTAATATTTTGTTCTACCTCTTTAAACCTAAGGCATTAGCTTTATTTTGATTTGTCTTTCTACATATTTTTATCTTAAAAATATTGTGAGATAAAAAAATAAGCAAAATATATTTATCTGAAAAATAGTAGTGTGACTTGGACCATTCCTCTGAAATATTTCGGATCTGGAAAATAATAGTGTGACCATTGTTCTTATATCAGCCTATGAAATATATGGTGACATTAAAATGTGATATTTACATGATCTCTACAGTTTGAAGGGTATTTGTGTGTTTCTCATATAAACAGAAGTTTTTTAAAGTTCTGTCCTAAATAATCTTCTTGGTTACTAAGAATCTCTTTATTTTTGATAGTTTTGCTGTTTATAATGTGAAAATAATGTTATTGAGTTTTGGAATCAGTGAATATTTTACACATACTAATATTTTTAGTGTCTCCCTCAGAGTAAATCTATTCTTTCTGGTAATTTCTGTGTTTGGAAGGAAGAGTGGGGAGTTTGTTTAGGGGCAATCATCCTTGAATGTCATCTGAATCAGATTAAAGACCTCTTCCCTAGTTCACTGGGAATAAATCAATAGATATGGCAGAAGAGGGACTTAGTGGGTGGCTCCCTTTCAGAACAGTGCAGCCATCAGAGACATCATTTTTAAAATACTAGGCCCTAAGCACTGACAATTATCATTCACATTATAATTAAATATTTTAAAGATATATATCTCCAGGTTCCTTTAATATGACTTCAGTTTTTAAGGCTGTAGCAAACCACAGCAATTATTGGTAAAATTAAATTGTATTCTGATTGCCCACTTGGACAGTGTACTTAGCATCAGAGAGTTGAGATGAGAATGAGCTTGCATAAGATAATAGCGCTTTGAATGATTATTTTCCTAAGTTGCTTCATTGACAGAAAAGGCACAAGCACTGGCAAATTGATTTCCTCTGGAATCTCACAATGAAGGCTCAGTCTCAATGAGTGTGTTATTTTCAGAGAGTATCTGGGGGTTTTCCCCAGATTGAGGTTCCTCCTGAATTACTTGAATACTTGGGTTGCTCCAGAGGGTCTGTTTGAATTATTTAAGTTCTTTTCTCCTTATTTAGATACAGCCACTATCAAATACCAAATATTTTTTTGTTTAAAAAATCAATTCTGCTTCCTGTGTTCTGCAAGGTAGATATTCATATGGTCATTCATTTTATTTTTAAATTAGTTGTACTTGTATTTTAATGTCCTTTAGGGGAAATGGCATAAATGTGTAATAGGCATGGATGTGGAGTCTCATAGAGAGTATACTGAAGGAAAAAAGTAGTAGGACCTCTGTAGGTCCAGCCCTGCTGCAGCCATCCAGCCCTTAGAGTTTTAAGTTCTATTTTTCATACCTTGTTCCTGATTTTAACTAAAGTCAACTAGAGAAAGATAGATCTTGAAAAAATTGAGATGTAAATCACCTGCATGAAAGAGGATTTATTTTTATTTAAAGAATTTCTAAGAAACAAATTCCATGATCTCCCATTTCAATGTTTAACACTCACTACATTTCACAGAAGACTCTTGAATCCAGGTTTTGGGGAAAAACACCTTTTCTCTCATATAAGACTCAAATTCCTTTTTGGTGATTGCAAATGGTACCCCTGCCATGTCTTTCCCATCTTTTGCTACAATCTGGGAGGTGTAACAGATGAATGTCATGGAACTAAGTTCCCTATCATATTTCTGTCTGTCCATCTCTTAGTGTCTGTACTTGGCTTTTGTGTATTGTGCTCAAAATCTCAGACTTCAGCCTTCTCCATGTGGTAGGGACATTTGGGACATCTGGGAATATATCTTTACAACCCTCAGACCCACGGGAAAGAGGTGCTGATTGAGACGTTATGAGCCCACTCTTCATCTGCGTGTGGGGGCTGGTGCTACTATGTGCAGCCCTCCAGAATGTATAGTCAAAGAAAGTAGTTCCTCAGTGGAAGGTAATGAGGTGCTATTTCCAGTGGGAGGGAAGAGATACTGGTGAGACAGAAATAAGATGTTTACTCCAGGCAGAAAACTAGAAATAGCTGGTACATTATACACCTGTATTTGTATGCCTATATCTGTATCTACAAGTCTACATGCATATCTATGTCCATGTTTATGTCTACAGCTCTTGTCTATGCTTAGATCCATATATTTAGCTATATACAGAAAGTTCTCAACTTATAATGGTTCAAATTACAATTTTTTGACTTTATAATGGTATGAAAGTGATATTCATTCAGTAGAAGCAGTACTTTGAATTGTGACCTTTTCCTGGACTAGCACTATGCAGTAAAATATTCTCTCACCATGCTGGGCAGCCACGCAGTCATGAGGGCAAACAACCGTTACTCCACAGGGTACTGTGTTGCCAGATGGTTTTGCCCACATGTCGGCTAATGTGAGTGTTCTGAGCATGTTTAACGTAGGCTAGGCTAAGCTATCAGGTTAGGTAGCTTAGCTGTATTAAATGCATTTTTGATTTACAATATTTTCAACTTATGATGGGTTTATTGGGACATAACCCCATAGTAAGTTGAGGAGCATCTGTTTATGTAATACACCAGAATTATTTATTCTATGGCACTTCAGAGTATGTTTCTATTAAAGATGATCCATTAAATAAATATTTATTGAACACTGACAGCATACACGATTCTAGGAATATAGAAAATCAAGTTCAAATGATCCTTTGCCTATACATTTTATTCTTCTCTCAGCCATTAGAATAAACGCTGCTTCAAAGCAGGTAAAATATTCTTACAACATTTTGCACACAGTATATATGTATTAGTTATTAACTTTTTCTTTATATGGCATTGGCAGGAAGAATACTTCTGGGAGAAGACATGTGATACATTATATAAAGTATTCTTGTATTAGACATAGAAAATTTCTTCCCAGAAATCTTAACTTTTCGATTTTTTAAAAGTTGGTGTTTTCTAGCCATTGGTTTCCTTTTCATTGTTGAGGAAGATGCTACCCCTCTAGAAAATATTGTTGATTTTATTTGCTAAGATACGGATTATAAGACTAATTTTTAAAGCATGAGTTTGGTAAATAAGCTTAAGATTAATGCAAAAAAATATGACTAGGTAATAAAGATGTTTATGTAATGAACAGTTGTTTTATTGTATTTGGCAACGTGTTCTGAATTTTTTATTTCAGAGAAAGCAATATAGTTTTATTTAAAATGTTATATAGGATAGTTTGAGTCTCTGGTCTAAAAAATGATTTGTAATGATGAGATGAAAAAAGTCTCTGTTAGTAACAGCAGTCTGATAGTAGGCCACATATTTACTTTTATTAATTTTCACTTTTTCATCTTAAAATGAATTAACCATCTTGATGGTTTGCTCTAGGGGTTACTGTGTGAAATTATGAGTCAAAATAATTATTGTGCAAATGGAAAACTGAGTTTATGGCCTTTGCAAACACTTAAACTAGTTTCTGCAATAGGACTATATGAATTCTACTTCTGAAATGATTCTTCATATCATAGTACCTCATATATTATACATTCTGTTGTGCAATTACATATATAAAAATGAGATACAGGATTTATTTACTTCCAACCAATATTGATGGCAAGTGAGTAAAACATTCCTTAAACTAGCTTGGGGAAGAAAAAAAAAGAAAGGGATCATTTATTGACTCATATAACCAATCCATGCAAAGGCAGGGGTAGATCTAGCCTCAGGGTAGATAAAACCAGAGCCCAGAGCCTCTTAGCCTTTCTATCTGTTGGTCTCTTTGGTCTGTTTTTCATCTCTCAGTCTCTCTACTTGGTTTTTGTGTGTGGTGCTCATAATCTCAGGATTCAGGCTTCCTCATGTTCTGGGGACATTACCTTTGGGGAATCTGGAGTCACATTTTTACAGTCCTCACACCCAAAGGAGAGAGGTGCTTGTTAAAAGATGATGTGTCTGGCTGTAGGGGCAGGTGCTGAGACTCGCAGCCTACCCGCGTGCGTGGTAGGGAAGGTCAGTTTCCCAGAGGAAGGGCAGGGAACCGCGTGCTATTTCCAGTGGGAGAAAAGGGATGCTGGGGACACAGAAACAACAGCTGTCTACTTTCAGAAAGAAAATCTTTTTGGAGATTTTTTTTTTTTTAACCAGTTTGGAACCTTGTGTGGATTATTGAGGGTCTCAGGAATTGAGGTTGGAAGTTACTTAAGGATCTTTAAGTACAAGGCAGCATGATGATGAACAGAGCATCTCCCGGCATCAGACAAATTTGAATTAGAATCCCAGCTTATCTCTTAGTAGCTCTGTGGCCTTTGTTACGAATTGTGTCCACCAAATTTATCTGTGGAAAACTAACCTTCAGTACCTAGGAATGTGACCTTATTTGGAGATAGAGTCTTCACAGACGAGATAAAATTAAAGAGAAGTCACTGGGGTGAGCCCTAATCCAATATGGCCGGTGCCCTTATAGAAAGGGGAAATTTGGCCAGAGAGATTTACAGAGAGGGAAGAGGGTGTGAAATGACACAGGAGAAGATGACCACCTGCAAGCCAAGGAGACAGGCCAGGAACAGACTCTCCCCTCACAGCCCTCAGAAGGAACCAATTCTGCTGACAATTTGTCCCTAGTTTAAGCCACTCAATCTGTGGTACTTTGTAACGGCAGCCCTAAGACACAGATACAGTCTTGATTATCTTTACTTAAACTTGTTGAGTGAGTCACTCAGTAAATATTAGCACCTTTTAAAAATTCTCTTCCCCTTCCTCCTACCTGTTTCACCCATTTGTCCTGATGTCTGGAGGGCTGCTGACAAGTTTTATGTCCTTCAGCCCTTTTCAGAAGTTGAGTAGGTTTTAAAAGTATCAGCCTGTCTCACCCAAGACCCAGGTAAGAATTCAAATAACCTAATAAGAAGGGTGGGGGGGAGATGGTAAATGATTTATTAAAAATAGAAATAATAGCTATGATTATAGAGTAACATATAGAGTTTTAATTAAAACTCTATTAAGTAGGGAGAAATAATATCCTGGGAGTGTCACTGCAAAGGAGGGAGACTGTAGAGTTGGATTACCTGCGTTTTGAATCTCAGCTCTGCCACGCCCTGTGAAATTCCGGATCATTTGTGTAATCATGCTGTGCCTCAGTTTCCTCTTCTGTAAGACAGGCGCTACTAGCTGAATTAGGGTTAAATGGATCAGTAAATACAAAGTGCTCAGAACAGAGGATGGGCTACAGTAAGCCTTCACTGCAGGCTGGCTTTCGTTATCAATTTCTCTCTCTCACTCATTCTTAAGCCTGGTGGAAAACCATGATGAATGTTCCCGGATGGGGGAGAGTGTAGCTCATCCTGCCCCGTAGTCGCCACCGTATAGATTTCTAAATCGTGTCACTGCTGCATTGGCTTGGGAAATCAGTATTTTAAAGGGCTCTCCTGTATACAGAATGAGGCAGCACATTCACAGGCTGCTCATTGTCTCTCAAGGCAAAGAAATGTGATGATCTATTTTTCTCTTGGCTAGAACTTCTATACGAGCAACTCAGGAATTAATGGTAGGATTGCCCGGAAAGCACGGTAGAATCACCTTCTCCCTGCCTCATTTATCCATGAACACAGCTCCAACTATAATTTGGGTCCTTTATCTTTAATGCCTGGGCACTGGTAGAATGAATGCCCTTTGTACAGGCAACACACCTGGGAGATGCTGCTGTAGGCTCCCTAATGAAAGCCAGGCGTAGAACAAAAGGCGGGCGATGGGGTCTTCACAGAGACAGCAGCAAAGCGCCGGCTGTGCCTGTGATGATAATGCCGAGAAGACTGCTCATACCTGAACATACCTTTTAACAGCCTGCTCGAACACACGCGTTTCCCACTTTAAACCTTGCTAGATCAGTGGGACAACACTTTAACAGTAACCTTGCAGGAGGACAGACTAACTCAATGATATAATAGCCTGTGCGGTAATTTATAGCTTAGGTATGCGTGTAAGTCAGGCTGGAAGTGGTTTATTGTCCTTGGAAACTTTGTCTAGTGACCTGGTATAATGGAGATTTGTGCGGTCTGTTTTGTAAAATTCAAAAATTATCCTCATATTTTATGTGTAGATAAATTGCAAATAAAATCTATTCACCTGCGCGATTTTTTTTTAGCATTTATTCCAAACCTACATGTAATGCTACATGTGTATCAATGATCACTATTATTTTATTTATATATTTATAAACATTTGTAAATAATTTGAGTGGGACTGCATTTTGTATTTTATTTATATTTTCATTTTTTAATTTGTTTTAGATCCGACCTCCCTCTCCCCCAGAAAATACAGGCTTGTGGACTACGCAGATCTGTACAATAGCCTGAAGGAATGATTTCACTTAGCAAGTCGAAGTTTTGCCCTTAAGTCCTTGGTACAGAGCTACACGTAATAGTGTACATATTTCTTGTATATGAATTCAGGTGCCGCATGGGGTCTGCTCTGAAATCTGACTCCACAGGGAGACCAAACGATCAAGGCCAGGAAATCAGTCCCAGGTATGCCAGGAAAAGGGAGGGGACTTCTGCCATTATTCATTCAATTCTGTGTAATCTTGTATATTTACATATTATATATGACTGTGAATACCAAATCATTGTTCAAAATCACTCACACTTCTCCTTCTACCCTCTAAATGTGGCATTTCTCAAGGCTTTTTCACTCGTCGCTTGTTTTCTTAAAATTCTCAATTTCACTTATACATGTATTTTTCATTTACACATGAATGTTTTACAGTTTCTATCTTGAGCTTCAGCTCTGCATCTCCAACTGCTTCTTAAACAATCCACGCACAACACATCCAGCAAAATCAATACTGTTTTAGCTCCTCCTGTGGTCCAAGCACCCTGAGAGGCCCTGCAAAGATACAATGAGGAATTAGGCAGGGCTCCTTCACATATAAATAGCTTTAATAAGGCATATTGTAATAAGCAAGGATGAGTTAAACTAAGTATTCTAGGATTAGGGAGAGAGAGAACTTGACTTTCACTAGTGGGATTTGGGAAATATTATGGGATGAGTAGGGTCACACATTGACAGCTACAGGAAAGGCGGGAGGTAACTGCCATGAGGCTGTGCATTCACATAGGAACAATGCTGAAAACAAGCCCTGTTCAAGGAACAGTGAGGACAACAAGAACTGCAGCTGCTGAGGGGACTTGGGTGTGTCGCAGAAATGGGGAGGAGGCTGCAGGTGGAGTGGCAGCAGGTGAGGTAAGAAAGGCAGGTCAGGCTCCCTCTTCCGCAGGGGCCTGCAGAAGCCAAGTCAAAGAGTTTGGGCTTTGCTGGGAATGCAGTGGGGAGGCATGGAAGGTTAAGGAGACATGTGTGTCTTGGGAAGATGCCTCTGAGGACAGAGGGAAGGATGGATTTGAGACAGATCAGAGGCACAGAGGCTGGTTGACAGGTCATGCATAAGACCTTTGAAAACATTTTACACTCTGAGAGACCGGGGTCTGGACTCCAGCTCTAGCACTTTCTGCCTGTGTGAACATGGGCACATCATTCACCTCTCTGAGTGTCATCTTTCAATCTGTCAGGTGGGGCTAAGAGGTCCTTGGGGGTTTTCAATGAGAATGTGTGTAATGTAGTCATCATGGTGCCTGGCGCATACTTAGCGAGCATTCCAAAATTTTAGCTAATGTTTTCATTATTAGTAATATGTCCACAGTTTTTCATAGATTCAATTCAGTATAGGAAATTGTTATTCATCCAGCCCTCTACGCATTCAACACATTGTTCAGCACCTACTTTGGCCAGTTGCCTTCTAGGCCTTGTGGATAAAATTGCAAACAAAAAGTTTCTGACTTCTCGGAGGCTATGTTCCAGTGGAGAGAGAAAAACAATAAACAAGCAAATGAGTAAATAAATACATAGTCCGCTGTGTGGTGATAGGTACTAGGGACAATAATCCTCGTTTGCCTGGGGAAGTCTCAGATTAGGTGTCACCTGTAGACACTTGTGTAAATGTCTCTTTGGATGGCAAATTACATGGTTACTCAGATAAAATGAATAACTGGGCAGGGGAACAGGGAAAGAGAATTCTGGCACAGGTCTGGGCTAGGGATTACCATTTTATAGTGGTCAGTTAGGGAAGGTCTCACTTTTGAAGTGTCCTTTGAGCAGGATCTGAGGGAAGGAAGTGAACCATGTACGTATTTCAGAAAAGAAATTTCCAGACAAGCTCAAAGGCCCTGAGGCGAGCATGCTTGGCATAAACAAGGCTGAGTGAGAAGGCTGGCCTAACTGGAGGTAGGGAATGAGGTACAGAATGACAGGAGAGGAGATTAGAGAGGCCCAACCACCTTTGTCCTTGTGGATCACAGTAAATACGGTAAATGGGGTGTTGAATTTACTCTGAATGAATTGGAAGCCGGTGAAAAATTTGAGCAGAGGGTAGGGTAATATGAACTACACATTGAAAAAAAAATTTTTTTCCAGCCTTATTGAGGTGTGATTAACAAATAAAAATTTTATGTCTTTATGGTGTACATGATGATTTGACATAAGTATACATTGTGAGATGATTACCACATTCAACCTAATTAACTTGTGCATCACCTCACATAGTTATCCTTGTGTGTGTGTGTGTGTGTGTGTGTGTGTGTGTGTGTGTGTGGTGCGAACACTTGTGATCTATTCTGTTAGCAAATTTCAAGTATGCAATACAGTATTAGTAACTACAGTTACGAAGCTGTACATTAGATATCCTGAACTTATAACTGAAAGTTTGTACACTTTGACCAACACCTCTTCATTTCTCCCAGCTCTGGCCTCTGGTAACCAACATTCTACTCTCTGTTTTTCATTTGAACTTTTTTGGATTCCACGTGTAAGTGAGATCATGCAGTGTTTGTCTTTCTGTGTCTGGCTTATTTCACTTAGCAGAAGGTCCTCCCGGTCCATAGAGGTTGTTGAAAACGGCAGGACTTCCTTCTTTTTTAAGGCTGAATAATATCCCATTGTGTGTGTGTGTGTGTGTGTATTTTACATCCCACATTTTCTTATCCATTCATTCAGTGGGTGCTTGGGTTGTTTCCATATATCATGACTATTGTGAATAATGCTGTGATGAACAGGTAAGTGTAGATTATCTCTTTGAAATAGTGATTTTCTTTGTTTAAAAATATTTTTCCAGCTTTATTGACGTATATTTGACAAATATAAATTATACATATTCAAGCTGTACAATGTGATGATTTGATATATATATATGTATATACACACATATAGTGAAATGATTATCACAAACAAATTAATTAATGCACCCATCACCACATATGGTTAATGAGATAGTGACTGTATTTCCTTTTGATAAATACCCAGGGTGTCTTTTTTTCCACTTCCTCCCCAACACTTGTTATTAATATCTTTTGACTTCTTGATAATAACCATCATTGTGGTTTTGATTTGCATTTCCTTGATGATTACTAATGTTGAGCCCCTTTTCATATACCTGTTGTCCATTTGTAAGTCTTTTTTGGGAAAGTATTCAGATCCTGTGCCCATTTAAATTAGATTATTTACTGCTGTTAAGTTGTATGAGATCCTCCTATATTTTGGATATCAACTTCTTATAAGATATATGGTCTTTTCATTTTGTTGATCATTTCTTTTGCTCTTCAGAAAGTTTTTAATTTAACGTAGGTCCACTTGTTTATTTTTGCTTTTATTGCCTGTGCTTTTGGTGTCATATCCAAAAACTCATTGCACTGACCAATGTTAAAGAGCTTTTTTTCCTATGCTTTTTTCTAGGAATAAATGGTTTTAGGTCTTATGTTTAAGTCTTTAATTCATTTTAAGTTGATTTTTGTGCATGGTGTAAGACAAAGGTCCAATTTTACTCTTTTGCATATGAATATCCAGTTTTCCCAACCCAACTTATTGAAAAGTCTGTCTTTTCCGCATGGTGTATTTTGGGTGCTTTTGTCAAAGATGAATTGACTGCATACACGTGGGTTTGTCATTAGTCTATGTGTCTATTTTTACACCAGTACCATACTGTTTTAATTACTAAAGCTTCGTACTATAATTTGAGATCAGGAAGTGTGATTGCCTCTAGCATTGTTCTTTCTCAAGATTGTTTTAGCTTTGTTTTTGGTATTGTGGTTCCATGTGAATTTTGTGGTTCCATATGAATTTTAGGATTATTTTTTCTATTTCTATGAAAAATGCTATTGGAATTTTGATACAGATTGCATTGAATCTGTAGATTGCTTTGGATAGTATAGCTACTTTAACAAGATTCATTGTTCCAGTTCATGAACACAGGATATCTTTCCATTTATTTATGTCTTCTATAAATTCTTTCATCAACGTTTTGCAGCTCTCAGTGTACAGATCTTTTCCTCCTTGACTAAATTTATTCCTAGGTATTTTATTCTTTTCAGTGTTGTTGTAAATGGGATTTTTTCTTAATTTCTCTTTCAAATATTTGTTTTTAGTATATAGAAGAAACATAGCTGATTTTTTATGTTGATTTTGTATCCTATAGCTTTACTGAATTTATTAGGTAGTTCAAATAGTTTCTTGGTGGAGTTTTTAGGGTTTTCAATACATACAATCATAACATTTGCAGAGACAATTTCGTTTCTTCCTTCCCAATTTGAATGTATTTTATACCTTATTCTTGCAGAATTGCTGTGACTAGGACTTCCAATGCTAGGTTGAATAGAAATGGTGAGAGTGGGCAATCCTTGTCTTGTTTCTGATCATAGAGGCAAAGCTTTTAACTTTTCACAATTGAGTATGATGTTGACTGTGGCCTTGTCATATAAAGTCTTTATTATGTTGAAGTACATTTCTTCTATACATAATGTGTTAAGAGTTTATATCATAAAAGGATGTTGACTTTTGTCAATTGCTTTTTATTTATTGATTTGCATATAGTGAATCATCTGTGCACCCCAGGGATAAATCCCACTTGATCATGGTGTATGATCCTTTTAATGTGTTACTGAAATAAATTTGCTAGTATTTTTCTGAGGATTTTTGCATCTACATTCAGCAAGGATATAGGCTTGTAAATTTCTTTTCTTATAGTATGCTTGTCTGGCTTTGATATCAAGGTATTGCTGATCTCATAAAATGAGTTTGATAGTGTTCCCCACTCTCTAATTTTTGTGAAGTGTTTGAAAAAGATTGATATTAATTCTTCTTTAAAAGTTTGGTAGAATTAAACAGTGAAGTAGTACATTTCTGGGCTTCTCTTCATTGGGAGGTATTGATTACTGATTAAATTTCCGTATTCATTAATAGTTTGTTCAGATTTTCTATTCCTTTATGATTCAGCCTTGGTAGTTTGTTTTTAGGAATTTACCCATTTTTTTTCTCAATTATCCAATTTTTTCACACATATTGTTCATAGTAGTCTCTCATGATTCTTTGTATTTCTATGGTATCAGTTGTCATGTCTGCTCTTTCACTTTTGATTTTATTAACTTGAGTCTTCATTTTTCTGTTAGCCTACCTAAAGATTTGCTGATTTTGTTTATCTTTTGAAAAAACAAGCTCTAAGTTTTGTTGACCTCTTCTATTATTCTTCTTGTCTCTATTTCCTGTCTCTGATCTTTGTTACTTCCTTCTGTCTGCTAACTTTGGGATTAGCTTGTTTTTCTTTTTCTAGGTCCTTGAGGTATAAAGTTAGGTTGTTTATTTGAGATTTCTCTTTTTTCTTCATGCAGTGATTTACTGCTATAAACTTCCCTTTTAGAATTCTTTGGTTGCATCCCATCAGTTTTAGTATGTTGTGTTTCCGTTTTCATTTGTCTCAAGATAGATTCCCTTTTGAGTTCCTCTTCAGCCCATTTGTTGCTTAGGAGCATGTTGTTCAATTTCCAAATATTTGTAAAACTTTCATTTTTTTTTTGGTTGTTATTGCTTTCTAGTTTCATACCATTGTGGTCAGAAAAGATACTTGATATGATTTCAATCTTCTTAAATTTTCTAAGACTTATTTTGTGGTCTAAGGTATGATCTATCCTAGAGAATGTTTCTGTGTGCTTGAGAAGAATGTGTATTCTGAATAGGTCTGTTTGTTCCATTTCATCTAAAGCAGTGGTCCCCAACCTTTTTGGCACCAGAGACCAGTTTCATGGAAGACAATTTTTCCACAGACCGGGGGTAGGGGGGATGGTTTTGGAATGGTTCAAGCACATTTACTTTATTGTGCAGTCAAACCTCTCTGCTAGTGATAATCTGTTTTTGCAGCTGCTCCCCAGTGCTGGCATCACTGCCTAAGCTCCACCTCAGATCATCAGGCATTAGATTCTCATAAGGAATACATGACCTAGATCTCTCACATGTGCAATTTACAGTAGGGTTCATGCTCCTAGGAGAATCTAATGCTGCCACTTATCTGACAGGAGGAAGAGCTTATGCAGGGATGCAAGCGATGGGGAATGGCTGTAAATACAGATGAAGCTTTGCTCACTAGCCCACTGCTCACCTCCTGCTGTGTGGCCTGGTTCCTAACAGGCCGTGGACTGGTTCCAGTTCAAGGCCCAGGGGTTGGACACTGCAGATCTAAAGTGTAGTTCAATTCCCATGTTTCCTTGTTGATTTTCTATCTTGATGACCTATCTATTGTTGAAAGTGGGGTATTGAAGTCCCCTATTATTATTGTTTTGCTATTTCCTCTTTCAGATCTCTTAGTATTTTCTTTATATATTTAGGTGCTCCAATGTTGAGGACATACATATTTACAACTGTTAGATCCTCTTAACAAATTGACCACTTTATAATGACTTCTGTTATCTCGTGTGGTGATTTTTAAATTAAAGGCTATTTCAAGCCTTTATTTAGAAGTATAGATATTCCTGCTCTTTTTTGGTTTCTATTTGCATGGAATATCTTTTTTTTATCTTTCATTTTCATGAAAGATGTGTGTCTGTAAAGCTAAAGTGAGTCTCTCTTAGGCAGCATATAATTGGGTTTTTTCATTCAGCCACTCTATGTTTTTTGATTGGAGAATTTAGTTCATTTATATTTGAAATAATTATTGATAGGTAATGACTATTGATGTTTTGTTAACTGTTTTCTGTTTTATAGTTCTTTTCTTCCTTTCTTGCTATTTTTTAATTTTGTGATTTGATGATTTTCTATAATGTTTTGATCTCTTTCTCTTTATCTTTTGTGTATCTACTACAGGTTTTTGATTTGTAGTTACTATGGGGCTTATATAAAAATCTTATATCTGTAACAGTCTAATTTAAACTAATAGTAAGTTAACTTTAATTGCATACAAAAACGTTGCCAGTTTGCTTCCCCTCTCCTCCACATTTTAAGTTTCTAATGTCATTATTTACTTCTTTTTATATTGTATATCTGTTAAGAATTTATTTAGCTATGATTATTTTTAATATTTTGCATTTTAACCTTTATACTAGAGTTAAAAGTGCATTAAATGGTACATTACCATTACAGTATTATAATATTCTGAATTGGACTATATACTCTTTACCAGTGAGTTTTATACTTTCATGTGTTTTCACATTACTAATTAGCATCTTTAATTTCACCTCGAAGAACTTACATTTCTTGTAAATCAGGTCTAGTGGTGACAAACTTTCTCAGCTTTTGTTTGTCTGGGAAAGTTTTTATCTCTTCTTCATTTCTGAAAGGCAGCTTTGCTAGGTAAAGTATTCTTGGTTGGCAGATGTTTTCTTGCAGTGCTTTAAATATGTTATCCCTTTCTCTTGGCCTGTAAGATTTCTGCTGACAAATCTGCTAATCACATAATAAGTTTCTCTTATGTGTCACAAGTCTCTCCCTTGCTGCTTTCAAAATTCCCTCTTTGTATTCAATCTTTGACAATTTGATTATATTGTGTCTTGATAAAGTCCTCTTTGGATTGAACCTGTTTGGGAATCTTTAAGCCTCAAATACCTAAGTGTTCATATTTCTCCTAAGATTTGGGAAGTTTTAAGTGATTATTTTTAAAATTAGGCTTTCTGTCCTTCTCTTTTTGTATTCTCCTTCTTGGACCTCTACAATCTATATATTATTTCTCTTCATGAAGTCCCATAAGTCCTGTAAAATTTCTTTATTGCTTTTTATTGTTTGTTCTTTTTTTCCTCTGATGGTATATTTTCAAATGACCTATTTTTTAGTTCACAGATTCTTTCTTCTTGATAAAGTTTGCTGTTGAAATTGTCTATTGCATTTTTCATTTAATTCATTTAATTCTTCAGTTTCATAATTTTTGTTTTATTTTTAATGATTTTTATCTCTTTGTTGAACTTCTAATTTTGTTCATATATTATTTTCTTGATTTTGTTGAGTTGTCTATCATTGTTCTCTTGTAGCTTGCTGGGCTTTCTCAAAAATAATTGTTTTGAATTTTTTTTTCAGACAATTTGTAGATCTACATTTCTCTGGGGTCAAACTGGAAAATTATTGAATTATTGTTTTCCTTTGGTCATGTCACGTTTCTTTCTTTCTTTCCTTTTTTTTTTTTCTGTTCCTTGAAGTCTTGTGTTACTGTCTTCACATTTGAAGAAATAGTCACCTTCTCCTGACTGGTTTTGGGTAAGACATACCTTCACCAGTCAGCCACACTAAGGATTTGAGGCTCTCTCAGATTTTACATATATATATGTAAATATATATGTATGTAAATATACATATATGTATATATATGCACATATATGTAAATGTGTGTGTGTGTGTATATATATGTATATATATATATATATATTTACACACACTTCATACCTCTTGTTACCTCTTGGAGGATAATTATTTAAATTGTGTGTTCTCTCAATTCTACAAGGCCTAGCTAGGTGGTCAGTCTCTTGTTTGTTTTCCCAGGTGTGACGATAGCCTGAAATGCTAGTTTGTGTGTCTTCTCCCAATTCTGCAGAGTTGAACTGGCTGACTGTATGTGTTTGTAAGCCACCTGCAAAGGCTGAGATTTGCTGTCTGGGCAGCATATTTAGGGAATTGGCCATTGGGTGGGGAGGTGGCAGTAAGGTTTACGGAGCATTGGAGCCATCTGTGTACCAGTTGGGGGAGGTCTGCATGGGAGGCATCCCAAGCAGCTTATGAGCAAGCCTCTTGAGTCTGTGAAGCATTTAGTAGGATGCATGGCTCTTTGTTGAGTTCTGAACCCTGATTGCTGTGATTACCTGCCTCTCTCCCCTGCTTCCAGCTTCTTTCAGCCACTCAGCTGTGCTGATCCCCTCAGTATTTTTGGTGAGACCAGAAAGTGATGAGCTTCTTGGGCAGTGTCTTGCATAGCTTGGCAAGGCAGGACTCACTAAACTGTCATTTTCTCCTACAGTGGGATTTGTGGGCCAAGGGTGTATCTCTTGGCACTGAGTTGTTCTGCTTGGGGCTGGAGTGATGCAGGTAAAATAAAACTGTTCTTACCTTCTTCAATATTTGTATTCTTGGATTTTTTCCTCCAATGGTGTGCTGGTACTTCACTAGACTCCTACTTGTCAATACCACTGCACTGTGGGGAGATGATGGTAGAAAACTAGTCCGCCATTTGCTTACATCACTCTTGAACTACCATGTTTTTAAAGGATCAATCTGCACTACAAAGGATGGCAAGGGGGGAACCAGAGCAATGAACAAGGACAGTGTTATAATAATGGAAGGAAGAGATGATGGTGACTGTAAACAGGGTGGTAGCAGTGGACAGGGTTAAATTATGCACATATTTTGAGAGTAAAACTGACAGAATTTGCTGTGGATTGAATATACAGTGGGGAGCAGGGGAGTTCATACGAATAACTCCAAGATCTTGGGCCTGAGCAACTGGAAGGATGGAGTTGACATTTAGAGAGATGACAGAGATGATAAGAGGGGCACGTTTGGTAATGCAGGAAGATGGAAATTGGGAACTTGATTTTATTTGATCTCTCTCTATTAGGGATCCAATGGGAGGGATAGAATAGGTGGTTGGATATAGAAGTTTGGTGTTCAGGGGAGAAGTCCCAGGATGAAGATGAAAATTTGGGAGTATTCAAAACATAAATGGTAGTTAAAACCACAAGACTGGATAGGATCATCTATGGGGTGATTAAAGCTGCAGAAGAGAGGAGGTCTGTCTAAGGACTGAACCTGAGTATGTCAACATCCAGAGGCTGTGGTGATGAGGAGGAACCAGTAAGGTGGAGTCTTTGAAAAGGAGTGCCTACGTGGTAGGAGGAAAACCAAAAAAGTGTCGTTCCAGAAGCCCAGTGAAGGGCAGATTTCAAGGAGGGAGTGACAAGCTGCACCAAATGCAGCCGGTAAGGCTGTGACAACATGGAGCTCAGTGTTGGTATTCCTAGGAATTGTTCTGGTGTTGTTAAATGAGCACCAACTGCATTATAAATTCTGAAGGCATTGTAATATGATTTCCATAGCATTTCATTTCCACATTCCATTCTCATTTCCTAACCATTGACCTAGGAGAAGTAATCAGTGATAATTGGGGAGGTTCTTTCAAGCAAGCATCATTTTAGACACCAGGAAGGTAACTGCTTACTTTCTTCTAAAGAGCTCCAGGAATGAACTCTCCGCACTCTCCACCAGTCATGTTTGTGTTTTATCAACCTGAAGTTGAAAACGTTTTTCTTTATGTTTAACTGAACTCTATCTTTAGGCCCATTTCTTCCTGTCAGGTCTTCTGCCAACATGGAGAGCAATTCATCACCATCACCTTAATAAAAATGCCCTTTGTGTACTTGAAAATAGGAATCAGATCACCTCTTAACCTGCTCTTCTGTAGGATAGACACCGCTGCCTTTCATCTTCACTCAGAGGCCCTCCTGTTGCCCTCTTCGTGTGTATGAAGGTAGCATATTAATAAGTGTGGTCTCCTCTAGGCCTTCTTGCCCCTAATTCTTGCAGACATTTTTTTTTTGATATTTATAATCCTTGAGCATATCTTTACTTATAAGAGGTAAAAGAATGAATGTCTTCTGAACTCAGATTCTGTCATTGACCTGATCTTAGTAGCGTGCACACCTAAAAGCATGGGTTTGTATGTTTCTGCGTGTGCATGTACGTGTCTGTGTGTTTGTGTGTGTCTGTGTGAGCAGGTATTTGTGCATGTGTGTCTGCGTGAATGCCGACAGAGTGAGCAACAACACCTGACTCACAGTTTAGCCCAAAGAAAATCACTTCACCTCTGGCGGCTGCCTGCCAGCCAGCCTGGCCATTCAGCGGCTGTCATTTATTAGCAAAATTCCATATTTCAGTATCTGCGTGTCCTTGAAATGTCTGAAGGATTTGTCTTACTTCTAAAAGAGATAATAAACTGGATCTTTATCCAAGGAGTTTGGCTACCTCTCACTGCTATTCACTTCTGTCCTACTTCTAAAACATCCTGTGTCCATCCTTCAAGTCTGAACCTTTGGGCCATTGGAAATAGTGACAAATAGGCAGAAGAGCAACCTCAGAAGGAGAGTATTCCAGATCATAGAGTGCAGGTGACAGGTGCTTCAGAAATCGAATGGTTGTTAGAAGGGATATTGCAGCCTTATGGCTGAACAGGGTCTCTAATGCACCACGCTTTTGTTGGTTATACAAGATATTTTACCTGGTTTGGATTTTACATCTTGTGATGTTAATAATATTGCATGCATTTAATTCCATTTTGGCCACTTATCTTGGCAAGACAACTGATAGGTTAATTAACATCTAGGGTTTATAAACTATTTGACTTTAGTTTTTCCATATGTAAAATGGAGTATCCCTTAACTGTGAGCTGGAAATGCACTTCGATGTATGTTAAGACGAAAGAAGCTCTGTGCAAGGAGATGCTTTATTTGTGTGCATGTCCATACTGGGTAGGAAACTAAGGCACTTTACAAAGATTTATAATTGTTTGGCTGCCCTAATTGTATCTGTGTCTGCAATCACTGATGTGCTGATCCAATTCAATATACTGAAGCCTTGATTTTCTCAAAGGTTAAAGCTGAAAATAAAAGGAACACTGCTTTGTAATTCCTATTGATCCTGAGTTTATAATAATGTCTTTGGCATTGTAGGGGATCATTGCTTATCCTGACAACCACAGTTTGCTTTTAGTCTTAGCTACTGAGGCTATTAAACGGGCAGGTGGAATGCTCTCTGGAATGTTCTCTCTTCCAAGTGTTTCACATTTAACTACACAAAATATGTTAAAATGATAGGCCTCCACGCCATAAACCCGCAAATGCAAGAGGGAGACAATCCAGCTCCTCTATTCTATCGCACTCCTGCTGACTGCAGAAGTCTCCGAACAGTAGGGAGACATAAATGAAATTTATCACTCGATAAGCCTTCCAAAAGATTAGAAGGGCGAAAGAAAGTGTCTTTCTCTTGTAGATGGTATTTTCCACAGGGTAGGGTGAGGCTCCTGGACCTTAGAATCACCACATTTCTCCCTCGCTGAGCTTGGACCTGAAAAACAGCAGAGCATGCAGTGGTGCACAAATGTGCACTGAAATTTTTAAAATGTTCACTGACCTTTTGGGAGCCTTCATGCTGTTTAAGAATCTACTGACCTACTGGCAATTACTACACATAAATGCCTACATTCTGCTGGCAGTTCGACTTCGGGCTTTTGCCTGCCTTTTCTCTCTTTTCCACCTTTCTCCAAGCTACCATGTTCTGCAGCAAGGTCCCAAGTGCCTCAGTCCACAGGGAAAGCGTGGGACTAACCTCTCTGCCTGGGCTGGCCCTGTGCTGCTGTTTGCTTGCAAACATTCAGTTACCAGAAAATGTGGAGTCAGCTCCACTCCTGCTCCACTTAATTTTCCTCACCCCATGCAGTGGGTTTGTCTCTTCTGTTGCCCCAGCTGTTCCTGCTTTTCCCAGGGTGGCAGAGTCTGCCCAGCTGCAATCTGTGCTTCCTACAAAGTTCCTTAGCTGCCTACTTGACCTCAGCTGCCCGGCCTAGATTTTTCATTTCCTGAGCCTTTTAAACCACCATTAAAAATGTAATGGTAGCAGCTGCGGCAACTGACAACAGCGTCAGTGGGGACAGTGGCATGGTGCTGACTCAAGCATCAGACCTGGGTTCAAATTCTGCCTCTGTTCCTGGTATCTTAGGCGAGTTGCTTAACCCTTCTGAGTTTTGCTTTCTTTAACTGTGAAGTGAAGATATTGTCACTCTGCTGTAAGAATGAAAAAAATAACACGTCAAACTTCAGCAGATTGTAGGCCCTTCATAACATCAGTTTGCAGCTCTGCATCCCTTTCTAAAACTGTGCTCCCTTTTCTGTGGTCGGTATGCAAATGTACAAGATAAATAGCAGCCCTACCTTGTGGGGCCTATAAGCTGTTTGAAGATGTGGGACTTAACTCTAAGAAAAGTTAAAACCTATTCTAGGTTTTAAATGAAATTTGAAGATTAACTATGGGAGATAAAGCATAAGGCAGGAGACGATTGATTAATTAATGTAAAAGACAATGTGTTGTAGGAATTGACCTTGGAGGAATCAAGGAAGATTTTGGGGAAATGATATGTTTTGAACTAGATCTTCAAGAAGAATAGAGTTTTAACAGAGTGAAGAAAGGAGAGCTTCCTGGACAGAAGGAACAGCAAATGCCATGAAGTCAGGAAAGTACCGATGTTCGAGGAAAGTGGAGGCCACAGTTGTGGCTGGAGCAGAGGGTGTGTTCTGTGATGGCAGAAGAGTAAGCTGACAAGAGATATTGGGACTGGGAGTTTTTCCCAGATTTAGTAAGTAAAAATTTAGGTGCCCAGTTAAATGTGAATTTGAAATAAACAATGAATAATTTTTCAGTCTAAATATGTTCCAAATACTGTATGGGTCCTATTTACACTAAAACAAAATTATTTGTAGTTTATGTGAAATTCAACTTTATTTAGGCATCCCGCACTTTACCTGGCGTTTTATATAACCTTAAACACCAAGTCAAGGGTTCTGTCCTTGACCTTGTATCACTGCAGGTTCTAAAGAGAGGAATGAATTGATGAATAAAGCATTTTAACAGAGATTAACTTGATAAAATGCCAGAATGACTTGGACAGAGAGTTTAGAGGCAGGAAGATTGGCTGGGGTATATTCTCCCCTAGTTTAAAACCTTGTTCTCATATATATAGACAGAATTCTCCTGATAGCTTACTAGGCAAAGATATATTTGTTCTCTCCACAACTAAGAGAATTATGGAATGTGAGGATGCTAGATAAAAGCTTAGTGCCTAACATGACGGTCTTTCTAATGAACATTAATCTGGGCTCCTAGGACTATTAATACAACCCATAAAGAGCTGGCATCGGGAACCTATCATATATCATCAGTGCAGGGAGAGCACACATAGCTCTTTGTAGGATTCTGTCGGTGAATCTTAGTGATGGGCATGTTTCCTGAAACACTATTGCTTTGTTTTGATTTAGAGTCCACAAAGATAAGGAAGAAGTTTAAATAGTAATGTTCTTTTTGGATGTCTTTTAGACAAACTTAGAAAACACTAGGACACGCTTTTTTATTCATTTTTAGAGATTTATCTGGTTGCCAATTAAAATTAAGTTTCCATATTGAATGCCTTTTTACTCTCTCAGCAGAAGAAAACAAATTTTTTTTCCTAAAGTAATTTCTAAGGTTGTGATTTTAGCACAATTTTCAAAATAGATTTTTCTCTCTTTTTATGTCATTCTATCAAATTCATCATGTATTATCTAATTTGTTGAAATTTAGCCTGCTGAAAACTCATACTATTATGTATCTTGTTGATGGTTTTGATTATTTCCTCAAGCAATTTTATTAAATATTTTCACTGAAATAAAAGAGACTGAGGCAACTCTTAGAATTCTGAAATTGATTTTAGAAGATGCCAGGATGTATGAATTAATTAAATAATTTCATTAATTAAATAAGAAGTTAAAATGAATATTTATGGAATCCTGTTAATAATATAGCCAATCCAAGGGCTCACTTTTGTCATCTGGTGCAAAGATAATTAGAAATTAATATCAGATGCTCTGATACTAGAGTCAACTGAGCTCTTTTTCTCCAAACATTTTCATAAGGACACGAGTTGCATATCCTGGCAAATACTTTCTTAGGATGCACAGGGACTCATTTTAGTTGTTGATGAGCAGTCTTTACTTTTTAGTATTAGGAGTTTGGGGTGGTGGGGAAGCAAATGGTTTTTAGCATATGATGTTTTCTTCCATATGAACACATCGTGTGTAACCCAAAAGAAACATTATTCTTTTACTACTTAATCTTCTAAAGGTGGCAATGGTTCACCAAATGAGGACATTCAGGTGCAAAGATCCAAACAATAGAAAGGCATCTCCATTTGATTCTTTAAAAGTCAACCCAGGAAAACTAATCAGTAAAACACCCCACATAGAGGATCCTGAGACTCATTCTAGAGGACTAATCTAGAAGGTTCACCAGTTCAGAATATGAGAACTAGATAAACAATGACACCGAAGTCAAGGTGACCTGACCTATGCTGAATGCTGGCCAGGGACATGCCACTTTCATCACCAGTGGGACAGCAGGGGTGAATCCGCTTATCCAGGTAATACACATTTTCAAGTTTTTTTGCTCTGAGCCCAGGAATTTGAGGCCAACTGGCCATTAGCTGATAGACATGTACTAACCACTTGAGTTTAATTTTGATTGAAGCTTTTGCTCTTTGGTTGGAATTGTGAGTACCATTCCCTATATAGCCAGAATCCTTATCTCCCAGCTACTAAATAAAATTATTTAGGATTATGCAAATGAATTCAAGTTCAGGAAAACTGGCCTTCCTCCAAATTCCATGCCTAAGTCTATGGATTCATCCTGAAATTATTTTAAAAATGTCTTTCACTCTTTTGACTGTCTCCACCCTGATTTCATTGTCTCAGACACCTTGGATTGGCACTGCCCATATTCAGCAATGTCAAGTCCTCCTTTAACAGTTATCTCAAGACCTTTCGTCTTTTTCTTTTCAGAATGAGGTAATATACATAAATGCCTGTAGCAATTAGACATAAGACTTACTCCAGTCTAGATTCCCATGAAAGCTAAAGCAAAAAGAAAGCACAGAAGCACAACTAGCATGATTTTTTAAATCTTATTCCCTAATTCCCTTCTCATTTTGACCTATGGGCCATTGCTTATTTTCATCACTGCCTGAGTTTTGTCCCCCTGGCTTATGTTTCTTCTTTCATTCCCTCAAAAAATATATAGTGGTATGTATTATATAAACTTTCAGCTAGGTTTACTGGAGACTAGGTATGCTGAGATAAGTACTAAAGAAAAGCTCTAGTTTGGCTTAGGAGTAAGAAGATCAGAATTTCCTTTCATGTAGAGAAGGTTTCTAAGGCCTACTTTCTGATATCTTCTTACATAATGTGGCATAATTGAGTCCTTTTAAAAATAGACCTAATGCCCTTTGCCTGGGGCCAGCAAAAAGTCTTTTTTTGAGGTGAATTAGTTCAACTTTTAAAATCTCTGTCATAGAAGCTAAGGATCCTTGGGAGAAGACAAGCTGATGTGCACGTACTTTTTTTTTTAGACGGATGATCCATCAAAATTTGCCAAAAATATGATTGAAGTATGCGTTTTCATCTGATTGAGAATTCTATAAATTGTTGGGTAATCTTTTAGAGTTTTCCAAATCTGGCAGTCTGCTACATGCACTGAGAGAGAACCTTCACGAAGAAAGTGCATTAAAAATCTAGTTACTCAATGTGAATGAAGATGCTTCTTCACCCAGCCAAGAAGTCAGCCACATTATCCATAAAAGTTACAGCTGTTAGCATGTAGACCAACAATGATTTTTATCAAAGATGAAGTTAAATGCGTTATGTTGATGTTTGTGGAGGTAGTGTTGTGTTGGTTAGTAAAGATAGTTCTCCAAGGAGGTGAGGCTGAAGCTTAAGGTAGGCAGCCATCAGGACGGTGGGATGTGATGAAAACCCTGCCACTGTTGAGACCAGGTAGAAGTCTGGATACATTGAAGAAACCTGCAGGAGACCCAGAGGGATGTTTGTAGCATGTGAGAAATTGGAGCTGTCCAAGAAAGGTGGCACCCTGGTATGTCAACAGATTTCCACCTTAATTTGATTTTAAAAATTTGCTGGAAAGAGCCTCATATTTTAAAAAATAATCTTTAAAATGTTCAGGAATCTTCTCTTTGGATTACTTCTTTTTTAAATACAGGAAAATATTGTTGCAAATGAATATATAAATATCTTAAAACTTTAAAAAGGTCCTAGAACCCATTTAGATGATTACTTGTCAAATGAGTGTGTTTCTCATCTCTAGATCACTCGTACAGGCTAAAGCAAAGGATGCCTGTATTATTTCCTGTCTGTGAAAACAGCATCTAGTGTTTTACTGACTGAAGGATGAATGTAATGCAATAGAATCTGCCACTTTAACCCCATTCCTTGAACTAATGCACAGATTGGAGTTTCTGGGACAAAAGTATCATGTGCTTACTCATTTTATCATTTTGGCAAAAGTTTTTCTGCTGTATTGGGAAGCTGCATGTAACCTATTGTCCTTTGCCTTCTAAAATAAAAAAAAAGTTAGAATTCCAAACATTTTCTGTGTTCCACATAAAGGCAATATAATGCAATCTGAAATCCTTCCAACAGAGGGCTCTATGGGTTTGATTTAGATCAAGAAAGAAAGTGAGAGAAAACTACTTGGGTTTAGGTTGCTATAGTAAATTCTGTATTATACTTAAAAATAGAATTGATAAAAATGGAGTCAGTTGAGTTGAACTGGAAGAATCATCCAAAGATGAAATGTAAGATTTCTTACAAGACAGAATTTCATAATTCTTTGAATTGATGTTCTTTTCAAAAGACAAAATATATTTTACCATCTATAAATAAGAAAGTAGGCAAATGAGAGATAATCCGTGCTTTAAAGTACTATTAATATTACCTCATTCAGTTACATTTTAAAAGAAAAAAGGAGCTACTGCATTCATTCTCTTTTTGGAGACATTTTATCTTTGCTGTTGGCAAATAATTTAGTGTTGCTATAAGCAGATATATTATGTACGTAAAATGCATGGTAAATATTTAATATATAAAATATATGTTTGCATGCATGTACAATGCAAAATGTTACTAAAATATTTTACAAAAATGATTAATACTGTGTAAAAGGTGAAGTACAAAAGCATAAGAAAAAGCTAAAATACAATATATTTCTTTACCTATGCATGCCACACAGCTGGCTTTTTCATGTTAGGCCTAGCTTTTTTATTCTATTTTCAGATCGGAAAGTCTTACAATATATACATTAAAGCAAAGAATAAGCAAAAGCAATAAATTACTTTTGGACTCTAGATCTTTGTTTTCTGATTTTAGGGAATGATTTATTTTATCTAATCTCTTTCCATGTTCTTTGAAATGCATGGGCTTATTGCAGTCGATGAGCAGATAGCTTTTTAAAATTTTAGCCCATCTTATTATGTCTAGTTGAAAATGTTTATTTCATTTGATGTAGAGATGCTTTAATGGCATAACTAATATTTCATTTGAGTAAATAATTTTGGAGTTTGGATATAGTTCCTAAAATGTATTTATCTAAATTTCCAAAATTACCATAAAAATAATCTCAAATATCATTTAGAAATACCAGCATCTTAATAAATGTATATTCACAACCAAAATGTTTCCTTGTAGATCTTCTTGAATACAAATACAGATTATAATTTAATATTCTGTATAAACCATTAGTATATAAACAATGTCATATATGTATTTATAATATATTATAATAGTGAATGTATTTTATGTATTATGTATACATTTATATTTATGTGTATTATATGTATATATTTATGTATTACTATATTAATATATTTGACATTTACAATCCATATTTTTCCAGTAGATATCTAATCATTTTTAATATAGTGCCTTTGACTTGCTAAAATTTTGCTTTGATCAAATATCATACTTTGATCTGATACTTTAATAAACAAAACTCTTGTTTATTTCGAATAGTATGTTTATAACATATGTCCCTACTATGATCTGTTATTAAAGAGATAAAATGTAATTTGATTACCTATAAAATCATTTTCAGTTATTTTTTTATTCGCAAAACATTTCACAAAGACAGAATACTTTATACACCATTGCAGCCTGGGTGTTCAGTGTTCACAGGGAGTATGATTATCAATTCTTATATTTCCATTTGTCTTTTGTTTTCTTTTTCTATGAATTAGAGAAGAGAGACTTCTAATAAGATCCAAAAAAGATTCAAACCAAAATATTTACAGTTTTGTTCAGATATTTTAAAAAATAAATAAATGTTGTTTTTGATATAGTTTTCACTGAGGAAAAACATCTTTTCTCATATTAGTTTTGTTTCGTGTAAACTATCTGGAGCATGGATTATGACTTTCGACGGATTTCCTAATAGAGATTCAGTAGCAGCAAACAATGTGTGCTTAATAGGGCAGCTATTTTCGTATTGTAAGAATTTAAATGTATTTCTGTAATTCTTACATATAAATTCTTCCAGAATATTTCCTTCTTCACACGTAGGAAGAATTATTTTGTGTGGTTTATTTTTATTCATCAATGATGAACTTAAAGACACACATTGTGCCTTTTGGCCAAGAACTGAAAGTACAGAGGACAGGATATATATGGAGCACATCTAGACAATACCTTCTGCTAAAATGCTTGTCCTGTTTTTGTCATGTGGTCCAGATATTTATATATCTTTGTCTAGGTGGAGGCTAACCTTCACCAATATTTTAATTTTTTAATTTAAGAGATGATTACATTGAAAACCATATGAAATGCTAAGTAAAAATAATGTAGCCATGTTTTAGACTCAATTTTGATTAAAAGTAATGATCACCTACATCTAAGCTCACTTTTGTATAATGTCAACAACATGTGTCTGTTGGTGAAATGTATAAAAGGAGTCATAAGTAGTGTACTCCATCGTATTTACGCCAAGGTATAGATCAGCATTATTCCCATCTGTGAATATTGCTTATGTAGTTACATGAGAAAAAAATAACAAAAAACAATAATATTTTCTAAAACCAGTACACCAAAGCTAATGGTTGCTTTGTGTACCTGCCAGTTTGGGTTGCTATTAAAGCCACCCTGGAAATTCTCCTTTCTTTGTGCAATATTTTATGCTTTTCTTTTCTTCAGGGCAGATTGGTTCTGCCTGCACTTTATTCCTGAACCCACATTCATTCAAAATGGATTGCCAGACTTAAATGCTCTATCTACTGCTGCTGCTGCTGCTGACTAATAATGCCCCTCCCCCACCCAGCTCCCACCCCATCATACTCCGGTGATCTCTCTCTCTCTCCCTCTCTCTCTCTCTTTCTCTCTACACACACACACACACACACACACACACACACACACACACACACACACACACACACACACACATACAGAGGCACTGGTGGCCCCATTGTCAACAAAGAATGCATAATGGTGAAGTACTCAGCAGTAATTTTGGTGATGTTTTGCCTTGCATGTTTTGAAAGTATTTCTGAAGAGTATAAATAAATGTGCCCTAAACTCCCCCCCTTTCTCTGTGCTGATATTTGGAGCTAAGCTCTCATTCAAAGGGGCAGCCTCAGAACTGCAGTGGCTGGAATGCTTTCAGGGAACAAATGTGTGGCTCAATGGCTCTTTTTAAAATAATATTAGCACCATATAGATTTAATAATGGGGTGAGTGAAAACATTTTGATGATGGGGCAGTTTCTCTGATCTGCCAAGGAAAGCATCTGAATTGCTCGTGTACCAATTAATTATTGAAGCAACTGAAAATGCAAGCTACCGTTCTTCCCTCCTGCAAAGGGGTGACAGGCGCGCGCGTGTGTGTGTGTGTGTGTGTGTGTGTGTGTGTGTGTGTGTGTGTGTGGTGCACATGTCTATGCTCTTGGGATCATGTTTATACATATGTGTATATTACATAGAAGAGAAGCTTGGCGAGAAATTTCTGGCCAAAATCACTGAGAGATTTTCTCTGTGTGTGACTAGTAGGGTAATATTTCCATGTAATAGGAACACAAGCCTTTTTTTCTTTTCCCTTTTAATATGTTCTTCCTCCACACCACCTAAATGGGCCTCACAGCCAAACATCACTTTTAATTTTAATTTCTATTTCTAGCCTGTATTTTATTAGCACCTTTTCTGTTTTACAGTCGACTCACTGATATGGCACCAGATCTGTTGTAAGCAAACAATGCGGTTATGTTTCATGTTCCAGTAAACAGTATTCTACTGTGTGGTGTATTCCCTATATTTTGTACACTATTTAATTTGGTTAGGTTTGGGGAGACTATTTCAAGATATTTAGACTTGAGTTCCTCTCTTTTTTTCAGATTCGGGGGCTCCCTAAAGTTTTAAGGTAAAGGGAGAGCATATTCTTGGGTTATTGTAAAATTTGTTGCTTTGTATTGTGACAATAGTGTTCACATGCCTGACATCCTCATAATAATATTAAGCTCTATTTTTTAGTGTGATGTACTTTATACATTTGTATAAATGTCACAGCCTGTAATCACTTCCTTTGTCATCGACGATTAATCTAAAAAAATCGAATAATTCACTGCCCCTTGCCATTTACATATCGTCTGCTGCCATCTGCTCTTCTCAGCAGCAGTAAATGATGGGTAATTAACTCAGTGCCTTTGTCTTTCCCTTGCTGAATGTCTGACACATATAGATTTTTCTCTGTGTGCGTGTTTGTGCGCGTGTGTGTATGTGCATGTAAGAGGAAGAGGGAGGGTATGAGAGAGGGAAAGAGCAAGAAAGAATGAATGATACTGCAAATATGAAAGTCAGCATAAGATAATTTTAGGAGAAAAAGCCGAAGATACTGGGCCAAAGAAGGAACCATATCTCATGACCTTAAGTCTTCTCAAGCCAAAAGAAAGAACTGCTGGAACAATGGCTGCCTTGCACAAGCAAGAAGCATTTTTCTAAAACCTTAGAGGTCAAGGTCATGATGCAAAATCAAGCCAAGGCTCCGAAGGCTATTCCTATTTACCAGAGTGCAAAGAGAGATCATGTGAATGAGACCAAGTGTAGGGCACCCACAATCCACACAAATGTTCTAATTGACTTCTGAACCCAGAATCTGTGCTTTAGGAAACGATTATAGAAAGGAACTCTCAGTTAATTTTAACTCTTGACAAATTTTTAAAAGTAAAAAGTATCAAGGAAAACTTACAAGAGCTTATAAAACTGAAGAATATGGAGAAATGCTTATTTTAAAGGAAAGTAATATCATTATTTTGTATTTTCTCAAACTTCATGTTAAATTATTCAGTTCCCGCTAGTATAGCCTGAGTGCTTTAGAAAGGAATCCGCCACCATTCTGAAGACTTTTTATATAATATTACTCTAATAATTCTTGTTTAAAATATATATCTTGTAACATGCAAAAATTATTTGAAAGGTGGCTAATTTTGATAACATTAAAAGAAAAATAATTAAAAGATGAAATTTTGAAGAAAGATCAGAATCTGGCTTGCTCAACATGGTTTTTATGCTAAGTCAAGTCAGACTATAAGCTAAATACCAGAAATCCACTGTAATCTTTTTCACATGGAATTACCAAAGCTCACTTCAGTTAAAGATGATATATTTTTGCTGTCTGTACTTTAAGCAAGCTAAATCCAGTTCTCGTTTTAAAGGGGTTTACCATGTATATGTGTATATAAACATATAAATATACATTCATCAATCAATCAAAGGACTAAGATATGGAGATATAAGATCCTGATCTTCTATTCTTGAAGATTTTTGTGACTATGTGTTCTCAAGGTTTGAACAATCTTTGAGCTTCCCACTGAGGGAAAAAGATCAATATAGAGTCCAGAGCAATTCTCAGAGCCCATTTCAGTGTGTGTGAGACTTTCTGTGTGACACTTTTGTCACACAATCCTAGCTCTGTACCTCTACATTCTGTCTGCACAATGGAAATGGAAACAGTCTCCTATTTTTCTATTATGAATGTTATGAACGCTTAAAAATATTTATCTTTTGTCTTAATCTTTGTGGTTAATCTTGCTTCAGCATCTATTACCATGGGACCTCTGAAGGTTAAATGATTTGTCCATAATCATAAAATATCTGGACACCACTGGAAGGCCATTGAATTGTTGAATTACATTTTCTACATTAGTTTAAAATGACTTGCAGAGATGACTGAATACATATATTAGGTGATGACATAACTAAAAAATACACAATTACTAAGTCACTTAAATATAAGAAAGGAACATTACGAATGTAAAGACATGGATGTCATCTCTCAAGGCTTGTGTTAACTGTGTGAAGTATGCACTTGATGGAACTATTTAAATTTCATAAACTTTTTATGACTTACAGGTAAATTTGTCAGCATCTAATTGAGTAAGAGATTCTTGAAAGCTTTCATTGCAATCGTTAATTCAGCATCATTGTTCTCTCAGGCTGTTACGTGACCCAACAGGCTGGGAGAACAATATTGCTGAATATAATTGGCATATGTCAGCAAAATATAATTAGTAACAAGCCTCTTTCTGAAATGCTCTTTTTGTTGGTTAAAAAAAGTTGAAGATTTCCTCTTGGATTAAATTATAGCTTGGATTTCTCTCTCATTTAATTTTGGTAGGTCTTAAAAAACAAGATGAATTAATTTAAATCTTGATTCAAGGAGCAGGTATTGATTTTTTTTGCTGTGCAAACACTGGGAAGGGCTTTCTTTCCTTCAATGGGTTTTTAGTTTAATTCTGGGTACAAGAGTCTTGTGTAGACAATACGGGACAGGGTATTATCAAGGGCTATCATGAATACCCAGCCTAAATTAATCCTCCCCCATCACTTTGAGCTTTGGAATAGGGTCAGTGACAGGCCATTTCTCATGGGGTTTAAAAAGCCGCCACAAAAGCAGACTCTCAAATAGCAGCTTCCTGCTTGATAGTTACTGATGCCAAAGACATAGAACTGAAAAAAATATTTGAATTGTTTATTGCAGCACCTCCTATATGTTTAACTCCAGGGGGATCATGACTAATGTTGGTATTGGGGAAAAATGTATTGCAAAATCATCTTCCAACTAACAGCATAAGAAAGAAGATGGGTATCTTTCACAATAGGCAATTTTGGAAGAAAAAATGATACCATAATATGCAACTTTTTTAGATGGGAACAGAAAATATTTACCAAGTCATTTTGTTGTTGTCACTGTTGTGTTTTGTTTTGTTTGGGGTGGGGGGAAAGAACTTTGCCAATTTTTTCAGAAACCTAGATTGGAATGAAACATCATTTTAATGACAGGCTGCTTTAGAGTCATATCTAGAAATGTAATTTCACCTAAGAATGTTGTGACCTCGTGGTTGTAGCCAAGTCTGAGAGAGTGGTCCTATCTGACCCCGGCCACAGCATCAGGAGGATGGCCCTGGAGGAGTTAGGAAGGTCAGGAAGCTCATGCTTAACCATCCATGGAGTGCTACGTGCCAAAGGCAGGTCTCAGTCACATCCTCACAGCCAAGTTAACCTAATCCAGCCTCACACCTTGAACTTCTTCCTCCCCCATGCTCTAACCCTGGGTCTGAGGTTCTTGGAAGCTGTCCCCACCTCCTAAGCAGTCTGTTAATAGCATTTCTGGCCCATGAGTCTCTCATTTCCTTTTCTTGTCCTGGGTCCTGTGTTCCTGGCAGGTTCTTCTCCACTCACCTTTCCTCCATACATACCACAACTGCCCAGCCTTTGTATCACATATCTCGTCATCACCCTTTACCACACAGAGATCATTTTAAACAGAACAGCATGGCATATAAAATGAATTTTAGAGGTAGAGAAGAAAGGGTGGGAAATAGATCTGTCTCTATGCACACACATAATTTATTTCAAGTCTTAGGGGCAACTGTAGTTGATTCAACCTTTTGGTCTTTACAGATTTAGGCAATAGCACACAATCTAAGCAGTAGAATTGGTCAAGTTGGGATCAAGGTCTGGAAAGTCATAAAAATAATCACAGTTATTCAAAGGAAGTCTGTAAAGGCCACCAACAAATTCTGCTTTTCCAGGGATGCTTTTCCATAAGAAGCAAAATAGACAGGCCAAATAAGCTCATCACAAATGAGTAGGCTGCCACAAAGAGGCATACTGTAGCAGCGAGCTCCAGGTATATCAAGCGATAATGAAGTCTAGGCCACAGGAAAATTTTATAAGTGCTAACCGAACTTCCAGAACAGATGAATCAAAAAGGTGACTGCCTTATTAAAGGATTTTTGGCAGTTTTAATGAAAAAAAGTTCCCGTTGTTCATAAATACTTTACATGAGTTTTTCAAAATAATAATGTATTATGATCTTTCAGGGAGGCAGATTAATAGAGTGGGAAGAGAACTGAACCCCAAGACAAGAGGGATGGTGACAGGGCAGGGCACTGCATCTTGACAGGTCTCAGTTTGCTCATCTGAAAAATGGGTCAGTGATTTGCAATGACTCCCTGGGGAAGTGTAGGGACATCATGAGGAGGCTCAGTCACACTGCTCGTAGGTATTTTTTCTCCCTGCTTTAGCCAGAATGACTCTAATTTGTGTTTTCTATTTTTTACTTGCCTATGATTTTTCTTTCATTTTCTTTTTAAAGAAGGAACTCCACAGTTAAAAAAAATGTTTGAAAACCTTTCTTATAGATATACTCAGGAGTCTATCCACTCTAACCAAAGACTTATTTGGGGGAACTTCTCATAACCTGAGAAGGGTGGAGGGTGGAGGAGACTAATAGACTGCGATAAATTTATAAGAGTCCAAGCTTCCGCATGTGGAAGAAAAATCAGAGAGTGGACAGAAGGACCTACCAAAAGAAAACAAAACTGTTCTGAAGTGTGGAAGGTGTCCCTTTGAACAAGATAAAAATTTTACTTAAGAAAAGATGGAATTATTCGGAAAGGTCTTAAAATTACATTCAAATAATTCCCCAAGTGAACTAGATTATTTGCTTTCATTCTCATTGTGAATAGGACCTGAAGTTTTGAGAAAAAAAATAAAAATAAAGAATTGTTTCTACCTTATTTATTTAAAAAAACTTTAACTTGAAATTAAGAAAGAATTATTTTATGCTTAATAGGTTAAATGTTTTTGAGGAAATGTTTTCAATTTCAAGATAAATTGTTAAAGTAATAAAACAGCAATTGTGAACATGTTAATTTTATATAACAATAATATTTTTATGGAGAACATTTAAGTAGGCACAAAAAAGTAACCATAGGTTGGTACTTAAACTGTCTAAAAAAAATAATTGAGGCAGCTGAGTCATGTGCTTACTGTGATACAAGTAGAGTCAGTTTTTACACATATTAATTTAACCTGAAATCCCATATTTGAAAATTAATCCTCATGCCCTATAAATACAAAAAAGATTTGTATCACAAAATCTAGTCATCCATTTACTTATTAATCACCCGTTCAACAAATGTTTCTAGTAATCCTTTGTGCCAGGTACTTATTAAGAGTGCTGGGGAAAGAAGGATCAATACAACAAAGCCCCTGATTTTGAGGAACTCACAGTCTACTGAGAGTGTTAGATGTGTAAATAAATAGTTACAATCCTTCATCCATGCCTGAGGAGTTCAATTAGCTTTGTTTCCAATGACAAACCTTAAGATGGTTTGGGCCTGATAAAACGTTTCATTTTCTTTTAAAAGTCAATGTGTACTCCCTACTTTTAATTGAATACATACTAAGGCTGCTTCACTCACGGTGAACAAGGGCAAGTTTCTCTAGGCTGGTCCTGGAGAAGGGTCTGGAAAAAAACTTGGGCATGGATGGCCCACTCTCTTCCTGTACAGTTTCATATCTACTCTGACTTTCCGAAAAAGTGTGGCCCTGAACACATCCACTTAACAGAAATAAAGCAAGAGAGAAGCTGCAGAAAAGGAAAAGAAACAAAGAGAGAAAAAAGGGGAGAAGAACAAAGGGCCAGACGTATTATAGACAGAATGAGGAAACATTTCAAAAACAGTTAAGAGGCAATAAGCGTAGGGAGTGTGCACTGTAGACCCAGGGATAAAAATCTTGAGCAGATAATCTTGAAGTTATTAGGAGAAAACTGAAGGATGACCAATAAAGAAAATCTATTTTTCATTTTAGGAGAGCAGGAAGAAATAAGATTCCAACTGCAGGCAGCATTAGTATTCAGAAATATACCATTCAGATCATGGGAAATAACTTCAAGTCCATCTCTGTGCACCCTCTTTTCACTAGGACATTGACAAATTCCACTCAACAGAGAAGGATGAGATGAAGGAACTGCTAAGTTACATTCCAATTCTAATTGTTATAGTCTAAGTTAACTTAGGGTTTATCACTTAGGTTAAATACGGTCCCCGACTGAAAGAAAGAAAAAAACACCTTCCATCCTTCCTCCTTTTTTCTTTATGTGAAGAATGAATTCAATACATCTTAGTAAAAGAAATATCAAGGTCTGTTCATGTGAGTTTGTACTTAAATGCCATCTTGGGGGAATTATTTTTATGTGAAGACAAGCCAGCAGATAGTGGAAGTGGAAAGGTGTAGAAATAGAATAGAACAGGCCGGAGTTTTGAGGAATGTGGTGACAATCACCTTTATTTTGAAGCATATTTCTTCCAGCAGAAGGAAGCACTTGCCTTCAACAATGCGTATGTGTTTTGGTGCGACCATTTCACTTTTAGAATTGTATCGTGAGGATATCATTAAGGACATACGCAGAGTTTTCTGTAAGTGTTCTTCTCAGTGTTATTTATAATAGCAAAGAAAAAAATGGAAATAATCTACATGCCAAATGTTGGAGAATGTGTTAAATAAGTTATCCACACAATGCAATATGTCATGAATGATCGAAATGGAAAGTTATTCACACAACATTGCTAAGTGAAATAAATCAGATTAATATTTGTGTATTATATATTATTTTTTGCATTCTATGCATAAATATGGAAGAAAAGGATTTAAAGAATAATACGGTGATTGTGGCTCTCTCTGGGTAGGGAGGTTATGGGTATTTCATTTTAATTTTCTTCTTTTTGCTTACTTTCTAATTTTTCTTTAAAGAACTTGTATTGTCTTTGTAATAATAAAAATGTGTTTTTAAATTTGAAATAATATATGTCTTGTATTAAGGAGGTAAAAGACATATATTTGCATTAGGAGGTAATGTATCTATTTATATCTATAAAGCACATATATTATATAAGATATATATGTGAGATAAAGACAAAGCCTCATGCTGTTTTCCTCATGCTGCATATGTAATCCATCACCAAGTGCGATCAATCCAGTCTCATGTTCTAACAAAACTAATTTTTTTCATTTGCTTTAACATGTCATGCTTATTCCCATCTCGGGATCATTGCATTGAAGGCAATATGCTTTCTGTGTTTTCTAGGATTTACATGGCTGGCCCGTTCTCAGAATTCAAGGTGTGGCTCCACTGTCATCTTCAAAAAAGGGCACTCTCTGACCCCCTTCCTTCAAGTGGCCTTTCCTGGTTTCTCTCTATCTCACTTCCCTATTTTCCTCAGAGCATTGATCACAATCTGCAGTTCTCTTTCTTATTCATTTGTGTGCTTGAAAAATGCCTGTCTCATCCTCTAGAATGTAAGCTCCAGGAAGGCAAAGACCTGTGATCGCTGTATCTTTGTCACTTAGGATAGGGCCTGAGGTATGGTGGCTATGGAATGAATTACCCTTGAAAACATTTCAGCAAGGATGACAGACTTTAAGATTTTCATCAGAAAAAGCTTGGAGAACTAGTATTGGGCAAAGATAAACTTTAAGGTCTTACTAACATGAATGTGTATTGTATCTATATACTCATATGTATATACATACACATGCACACAGACTTACATATATACACATATATCTATAATTTATCATATTTACAACATATGGATATAATGTGTAATTCATATATATCTGATATATAATATAACATGGCATATAATATATACAAAATTATTTACATACAATATATGTAATATTATACAAAACTTTAAGCATGTACAAAAGTAGAGAGAAAAGTACGATGAACTCCCCCTATGGGCCCATAACCAGCTTTAACAGTTATCGATTCATGGTTTACCTTGTTGCATAACCACAACTTCTCACTTCTCTCTCCGTCTGTATTCTTTTAAAGCAAAGATGGGACATCATATTTCTTTTTTCTATAATTTTAATGTGTACTCTAAAAAATAAAAATAACCATAATTCCATTATCCCACCTAAAAATTAACAATAATTTCTTAATAGCCAATGTTTTCAAAAGTGTATATTTAAAGAAACATTTCTTCACGTAAAACATGCCATCTTGTTTTGAAATTAACCTCTAATTCTTAGGTTCCATAGAGTTAAAAATGGGGGCCAATTTTTTTTTTCTGAACTTGAATAATTTTTTAGCTTTCAAAGGTGAACTTGTGTTCGAGTCGCCTCAGGGATAAGACAGCCAAACAGTCTTTTCTTATGCATTATCTTTTTATTGGGGGGGGGTGCTTTCCCATGAATCTGTGTATCCTTCCCAGTCTTTTCATTTTGTTAATCTGCCATCAGATGATAAATTGCCTTCAAAGAGTAAATGATCCTGAAACTCTGTTCTAATGAATAGTCTGAATTTGTAGATAGTCAATATGTATTTGTTGATTTTACTTTATTCTCATTTGGTTATTGTGGTTAGCATAATTTTGATAGTAATTTATGAGTTGCTATAGAAAAGTAATCTTGATTTAGTTATATAAGAATAATCTTGCTTTTTTCCTTTTCAATAAGCCTCTAGAATTGTAGTTTCTTTTCTCCCTATAACCTTAGGCTGGTCCAATTTCTTAAGGCAGTTTGAGATAACATTAAGCAATTGATTGCATTGTGAGTTATTAATAAGGACAAGAAACGCACATATTCTTCACAAGTTTGCAATGTCCTGGCAGAAAGGCACAATTTGGTGACAAACGGAAAATTCCAGGGAGTTGCTGTAGATATGGTATCTTTAACTGTGCCAGGTTTTTAGTTGTTAATAAATTACATTCTTGGTCTTCATGTCAGGATGCTAAGCTGAAAAGTCAGTGTGAGTGTTTCCATTTGTGGTTCACATATTTGGCGTGTCGGAGTATCTTAACTAACCCTTAGCAGCTGCATCCAACAATAAATGCTAGATATCAGCCAAAGAAATCACCATGGCTGGTCTTTCTTTCTCCATTCCAGATATTGCCTTCCATCTATCTCACACTGTCCCACATTCATCAGCTAGCCTCACACGCGTAGATAAAGGAGAGGTGGAAACATCCCTGGAATCTGGGAGATTTGAGTGTGGTTTTGATGGAATATTATTCTGAGGATTCACACATTTACTGACCTCAATACTAGTGAGGTCAACACGACAATGCAGTGTGTATTGATTTGGTCCAATTCAGAAATTGCTCATTTATTGCTTATATGTATGTAAATAAAACAGTAGTCTTTCATCTTCCAATTACATGTTACTGAATTAATGTCATTAAAGATGAAGCTGGACTAATGTTAACAGGGCCTTTGTTTCTGTCATAAAGTGCAAAGGAACAATTATGTAAAATTAATATATTCCTAAGGAGGTGAATGTACATTCCACTATCAGTTATTATAACCCTCCCCCCTTTCTTTCTTGTTCAAGCCAATTTCATGCTAAAATACCTTGACACATTTTCGTTTTACTCCTAGCTTTGCCCCCTCCCCTCCTCATTCTATGCCTGCATCTTTAAATTATATTATATGGTACATTTTTTCTATAAATGGGAATATGATATCTTTGAGATGAACAAGGTTGCCAGGAATTTAGCATTATAAGAGTTTTGAATAGGCATGTCTGTTATTTTTATCGAAATATTTTCAGCTATTTATTTCTCTTAACACAATAAAAAAGACAGTGTGAGGAGTAGGAATTATGAGTTCATACATTTGGCAACTGAACCATTTTTTCCTAGGTCATTGCTTTGTTGTCTAAGCTTGAAATCACTTTTTGGAACCAGTAATGTACAAGATACACAGCTAGGACCCAAAAGATAAATCCTTTTTTTTTTTTTTTTTTTTTCCGTAAGTGGGGAGAAGAAAATTAAATTTAGGAAGGTGAGGATTATATAGTTTTTGCTTTAATTTACATAACAGAACAGCTCTGGCCACTGAAGTATAAGAAAACATACATGTTATATTTATAATTGGTTTGATATCTTGCCTTTTATTACTGTTTGATACAAAAATCATTTTACTGAAGCATTGCAATAACAAAGGACCTCTGGTATCTGTTTCACCTCATCACCGATCCATTCAGTATAAAAATAAATTGAGAAGCGCATTCTGTAGGACACAATTTTATGGAAAATACAGTATAGTTGATATTGTGGCCTATTTCTTAAACTTATCAAACTACGCCAACACCGGGAGACATTTATTGTGGGGACAAGAGATTCATTCCTAAGCACTCCCTTTGGCTGCCAGGTAAGGAATATCCAAGAAGTGACAGCAGCATAGCATTTAAAGGCATCAGTCTGGTACAAAAAATGAATATAGAAGAGATGGAATCAGTGGGTATTGAGCGGCGGGGAAGCAAATGATTTGTGCTGCCTGCTGATATATAAAGGTATGTTATACACAATAAGAACAGGTTAGTTCCCTTGGCTCCGTGGCTTACACACTCTAGAACTGAAGGTGCAAAATATGCAGGATAAGTTTATCTTTTAGCATGCCCTGGGCAATTATTTGGTATTGATTTTCTGAAAGTTTTGTCTTACATCTCAGCATTTTGTTGGCAAACTTTGCAACATAATCCAATCAAGTCAGTGCAGAGATGAGTGTGTGCAGAGATAAAGTGCCAGTCCTTTCTGTGGTAGGTAGGTAGCTCCACTACATTAAGAAAGCTCTTGCAACTGCGCCGCCTCGTCAAGGGAATTGTAATCTTGGGGAATCCCTGTGCTTGATTGCGGCTCTCCTCCCGATTGTGCACTTTTGACCTCTGTATTGATTCTGTTCTCTCATCAAAAGCGCTGATGTAATTCCATGTGCTGGGATCATGCAGTGATTTGCATTTAGGAGCTGCAACTGTGCGCTGACCCCAAACCATTTCAGCCGAATGAAAGTAGACCAAATGGCAGATGCGTTTCCCCATAATATTAAAGTCTATTGTGCCATTTGGTAGGTTTCTTTATTGTATATAGAAAAAGGGCATACACCACCCGGTCTGGACTTTGATTTAATTCCAACCAGGAATTGGGAAGTTCTTTAAAACATAATAGGATATGAAAAGGGATTGTATTGATTTCCACATTCTGTCCAATAAATAGCAATTCCTTTTGTTAAAGCTTAACACAAAAAGTGATAAAATATTTGAATATGTTTTCAGAATTTCTAGCACATTTAACAATTATTTTATTATTTTAGTTTTCTTCAGTGTTTTCTTACTAATGTGTATCAATCAGGAACCTACTCATTGACCCTCTACATAAATATGCTGAATAGTGACACCATTTAATAATTCTCTGAAGAAAGTAGCAGCTATGTCATTAACAAATCCAATGCAATCTAAATATTGACCGTCAAATTATTTTGTTTGTTTCTCCTTCCCCTCCCCCTCTTCTGCCTCTTTCTCTCCCTCCCCTTTGTCTTCGAGTAGGGTGAAAAATGGGGAGGAAACAACTTCTGAAGCATAGACATATAAAGAGAACTTTGTTGAAAATCACTGTAAATCTACATTTATCTACATTTTGTTTGGCTTTCCTGTCTCCCCTTTAGATGCTATTCTCACTCATTACTAATTCCAGTGAACAAATATTTACTGAGCACTTAGGTATAGATGCTAGGAATTTAGCAATGAGCAAAGCAGACATGGTTCCTTATGGAACTGCTAGTCTAGGTGGAGGTACAGTCAACAAATAATTACACAAATAAATACGAATGTAACAAGGAGGGAAAAGGTTGCATTAACAGCTGACAGTAGAAATTGTTCTGTAAATGGAATCATAATTATTTGGAAAAATACTGAAAATAACTGGGGGGAGATGTGGGAACAGAGATCCTGGGGGCCCTGAGTAGGGGTAAAGCCATTCTCAAAAACTAAGGGAGGGGGTTGCCAGTGTCCTCTAAGGAAGGAAGGAGAAGGGACTCGGAAGAAGCAGAATCAAAAAGGTGGCTCTGTGATCCTTCTGACTCATGAAAAGCCAGGTACAGTGGACCTTCTGTGAGAAACCAGAACAGAGCTGCCCTTTGCGCTTAGATCAGCGAGAGATCAAGCCGAGATGGCACAGGGGGACCGAAGGGCTGTGGTGTTTATTAAATGGTCTCGGATTAGCAGAAAGTACAGAAAATATTCTGGGTTCTCACAAGCTAGGAATGTGGAGGCTCAAGCCAATAGTTCATAAACTTTTTTTTTTCTTTAAGTCTCTTCAATACTTACCGTGAAGATAAATTACAGAGAATATAAAAGAGTAGCAGGGTTCTAGGTTAGACTGAGGTGGGGAGTGCTGTCAGACAACACTTCTTCATTTTTCCAGATCTTGAGGGCACTTGATTTCATTTCAAAAAAAGGATTGGATCCTTGAATGAGGAAATCATTGCAATAAGTGCATTAGAAAATCTTGATAATAATTTAGATTACATAGTATTATACATTTTTACTTTACAATGTACTTGTGTGTGAATGGTCTTAAATCCTCAAAGCAATCCTGTGAAAAAGGTGATGTCGTTCTCACAGAGGAGATGAGACCATTGACATTCAGGCAGTGAGTTGCTAAAGGCTAATAAGGAGTTAATTGCAAGGGCAGAACTTGAATCCAGGTCTTCTCAGTATAAACCATATGCCCTTTCTGCTAGGGTAATACAGTGTTTGAAGTTGTGAATGCGTTCACCAGTGGGCCTTCTTTAAATAGTTATCAATTCCAATAAACATAACAATACTCACTTTTTTAAAAAAAAAGCATATTCCATTAAAATTTCCAGAAATGTATGTGTTGAATACATTGAGGTTCACTTCTAGAGACACTTTGTACTGGCTGCTAGAGGACTGAAAAGTGTCTCACATGGGCTGCCCTGTATGTTTCCCATTGGCCTAGAAGAAGCAAGAGATGGAATGAATGAATCTTTATGGGGAAAGAAAAAAAAAAAAAAACCCTGAATTCCTACCTTTAGAAGCCAGGCCAAAAATAGCAGCAGTATTCTGGGGAAAAGTGAAAATAGCCCCACACCTGAGATAAGCTCCCACAGAGAAATACTAGGGTGTAATGAAATAATTCCATGTTTTTGACTTTTGTATTGGGGTCTGATGGTTTAGAAAGCCTGTGACGAATTCCCCATCTCTTCTATCATATTCCTGTGATTAATGTTTTATGTCATAGGCTTAGTTCTATGAATCACAATCGACAGTGTGATTGTCCTTATTAATCATTATTAAAATCAACAATTACAGATAACTGAGTGGACTATCCTTTCTATAACCAGAGGATGCTGATGAGCCAAGTTTATGACACGTACTTTGCTCATTTATTATCATTTGTTATCTGTGGTTTAGTTCAGGGACAAGTCACTGAGTTTGAGCTCTAAAGCTCAAAGTTTAAAACTCAGCTTGGCCACTTTAACAGAGGTCTGACCCTGGGTAGGTTATTTAACTTTTCTAAGCTTCAGGGTCATCTATAAAATGGGATTAACGACATTTAACTCATAAAGTACTTTTTGGGATGAAATTAGATTATATTTATGAAATAAGCCAGTGCAGGCCTTTTTTTTTTTGCCTCTTTTGTTCATTTGGGAGGTGAACAGACCAAATTAAGGGTGCTCTCGGAGTTGCCAGGAAATAGTTTGGATTGAGTAAATCAAAAAAGAATATTTTCAGCCACTCCTGTTAGTGTCTAAATATTTAGACCCAGATCCTGGAACAAAGGCCACCTGCATATGGATGTCATGGGCTTTTCTTCATTTGTGAATTTTCATGGTGCCATTTGATTACATTTTCTTTTATAGGAGTTAAAATTTTGATCAGAAACAAAAGGTAGAACCTATGATTTTAGGCCCCAGGCCTTCTTAATTTATCTTAATGGTGTGTACCCCTAACCTTCTTGTTCATTAGATCTACCCAGAATATTCTTCAGAAAATCAAAGTCCAACTTTGCATTGAAGTGATGGAGCCCAGTAGAACTGCTTTATCATGGTAGGAAGTACTTGCAAGAAAAAAGTGGGTGTTTTTATTCAGAAGCACAAATTTAACCTCTTCTCCCTGGGAGTTCTGTGGAGTGCTTTGAAATTTAGTTGTGCTATATGTAAACTAGATACATTTATTCATTATTTCCAATGAAGATACGTTTAGGAAATGTTAAATGGCATCCCACCTTATAATGCCTCATCTCAAATATTGATTGTAGCAGATAACATTAGCTATGGGTTATGAGTAGTTTGGGTATTGGAATCAGGAATTTTTAGGCCAGGAAAGATGGATCTTTTTGAGTATGCATGGTTGTAACTTTACTGTCTTTTTGTATTGACGAACTTGTTTTGTTTTCCAGTTTAGAAGTCTCTTGCCCCTTGATTGTCATCTGTCTTGCTTAGATTCATTTGCAGAAAAAATGATCTTAAAATTATTTTGTACATTGAAAAACATTACCTTTGACAACCAGATATCTGATGAGTACGTTTTGACATTGCTGCTAAGAGGTGAGGGCCATGTCTATGAAAACAAGTTCATGCTGAGGCTGGCTATATACGTCAGCATTTCATGCATCACTTCTTGCCAAGATGAAATACAAAAAAAACAGAAGACATACTAAAGATTGCAGCTTTCCTCTAAGATTCAAGTCTTTCAGATAATTTTTTTGATGAAAAAAACCATTAGGAAGCAAATTCAGCATTTAAAATGACATAGAGTTATATAGCAGCATGTGGCCTGCACTAGTTTATGATGTCAAAATCTTATTTGCCAGGGTTGCTTTCATGTGTTGTGAACTTGCATGTATGTGAAGGCACTATGTGTCACGATTATTTTTTAGAACTAAAAATGTAAATATACAAGTATAATGTAAGACAAGAATATATTTAACTGCACTTCAGTAATGATTAGCTTTTCTTTTGATAACTTAAATCATTAATACCGCTTAGTATTTATATAGCACATTAAAAAAATTCCACAAGAGGATCAGAATCATCTCTTCAGTTAGGGCAGTTGGACAGAAAGCCCGTGATAGATTGCAGTGCTATTTGCATGTCACGGGTGTGGGAAATGAGGTCCACATATGGTGAGAGAACGGTGCCACTGTGAGGGCCAAAAGGGTGACCAGCAAGGATACCCTCAATAGGAGTCTTAAGCAGAGTGAGGGGGAGCTACCAGTGGGGAGCATGGACATCTGCCTGGCCCACTCTCATCGTGCTCAGAGTCTTTTTAAGGGTTTCGGCTTAGCCTATGGAACCATGAACATCTGGCTCTTACTTCCAAGCTATTGAAACAGTCTCACCCCACGCTTACCTGAGAGGAGGTTAGCATCACTAATCCAACTGCAGAGTTTCCCGCCCCCCCCCCACTTTTTTTCAGGCAACTCAGTATAAAAGATCTATTAAATAGAAACATTCTGACCGAATCTGAATGTTACCCATGAGTATTTTTTCCAGGTTGGCTAACCAAGTCCGTACAGCATTTACTCCTATGCTATGATGCATTTTGGATACATTAATAAATGGTGGTTCTTTTATAGGTTGGTTTCTGCTACAACAGTGTATAGAAAAGCTGAACATTTCAACCCTTCTATAGTGGCAGGTGAGGTGTCTGATTGTTTGCTGATGGTGATTTGGAATATTGATGCTTTAGAAAAATAACTACATCGAACAGGCAATCTGCACAGCTCACAAACTACACAAAGAGCATTGATATAAATAAGGTGTCAACCAGTGCTGCAGCTTTGTGCAGAATCATTTTCAAATTTTCCTTTTTGAATTATTAAATAGACCATGTCAGAACAACTCTGATTATTATCCAATCCATATGCTTCAACACCAATCTTTTATGTAATATCAAGCGACTGCAGTGATCAATTGGACCAATCATGAGTGCTCCCTCGTTCTGGAAATGATTCAAGCACTTCACCACACTGCAGCATCTTATGCAGATATGCAAACACCTGCTGCATTGCTTGCAGGGGAGGCCACAGCACTATCTTCCTTTAGGAATGTGTGCAGGCTGTGAAAATATATTTAGTTCCTTATCTAGAACTTTAAGTATAAGCCCATATTTTTGCAATTTTAAGTCTGTTTAGTTGTGTTAGATATAGCATCATTATCCAGCTATCCCTCTATACAATAGAATTATGTACATGACCTATATTGTAAATAAAATGTGGTAGTACATATTTCTGAAAACTGTTGTATAAAAATAAAGTGCTGTCTTTTGTTCTTTAACCACTACCATTTCTGCTAGAAGCAGAGACTCTGATATGCAGGCATGTAGCCACGTGTAATTTATAAAATGTGATAAAATGATAATCTCTCACCTACACTAATACACAGTTTATCTAGATAAATAACTCTTGGAATGAATACTGTGGATGCCCTCAGGGTTTTAGGCATTTAATTAAAATGGAACAAAAATATTAACTGTCAGCTTTGGGATTTTAGCATCCTCTCTTGGAAAGAATATTCTTTAGTCTGAGAACACATTTGTGACATTCACTGGGAATAAATGTGAGATGGTATTTTTCTAGTCCTCATGAAAAAAGAGGCTAAAAATGCATGGAATAGAAATCTCACGATGAAATGGTTTCCTGAGGATGCCTCCCTATTCCCCAGAGCAGCTCCGTCTGACGGCCTGGGATTGAGGGCGGGACTGAGGGGGCCTCTCTGGTAATTGCCAGTGATTGGAGGCAACACCCTTTTCCCGGCACTTTTGCCACTGTCCTGGTGTGTTGCCATCACTCACAATGACTGCTGAAGCAGAGGCCTTTCCTCCTATCGCCTGCGTGTGATTTTGCTGTTGGACACAGGGAGGCAGGGCAAAGCAGGGCTGCCCAAGGCCCCGGAGCATTCTGCCTTCCAGAAGGCCGAGATTATGGGAGGCTCAGCAACTGCCCACTTAACCCTAAAAATACATGCGGAGCCGCAGTGTGAGAGACAAAGTCAGTAATGACTCCTTCTTTTAATTTTTCCATTGTTTACTGAAAATTGTTTTGGGTTTTCTCTGTGTCACTGTTTCTAGAAAAACACTTGTTTCCTTTATGTGATAAACTCTGTCTCTTTAAATACATAGATTGCACACTGTGCATATATACCTTGTGCATTTCTTTTGTTTATTTTTGCTCTATTTTATAGAATTTGGAATACAACAAAAGGAAAAAAAACCCCAAATTTGTATTGTAATGCAGTGGTACCTTGTTGTTGAACAAACTAATCTGGATATTTTTCCACAATTTTGATAGTTTGGTATCAAAACAATTTCTATAGTTTTGACATGCTGACAAAACATGAAATTATTACTTTCAAAGAATGTGGTATGGTTCTTTTTTTGAACATAGCAGGCTCAGCGGTCATATAACATGGTTTAAAGTCTCTATTGCATGCGTGTAGATTTTCAACACTCGAGAGAGAGATAAGAAATGGACTGAAAACTTGAGAAAAAATAACGAGTAAGAAGTTACATTTTAAAAATCACTTTAGTTCTTATGTGGAAAATTCATTTTTCCCTGTGATTTCACTTTTGAATCTGGAAAATGGGACATTTCCTAGTAGGAGAACAATTGTGATGGGACTTAGTTGATAGAGTTTGTGTAATAATTTCATAGGTTTGGAACAAAGATGCTAGTACAATGGGAAACATGGCATTATGTGTGATGAGAGATAAACTAAAGGCAGGAGGTCAGAGGTGCGTGTGTGTGCGTGTGTGTCCCCCTTTTCTCATCATACCTAGAGATTCACAAAACAGTTAAAATCAAAATATGACCCTTATAATTTCAAGTGGAAAAGAATTAGGCAGTCTATTGTTAATAATCCAAGTTAATAAGCACATTGTTTGTTTGTTTGCTTTTTCCTCCAGGTACATTTCAGCCACAGTATTGGCAAACACTAGCCTGGAATGGTATATTTCAACATTTCAAAATCATTGTCACGGAAAACAAAAAGGGAAAGGAGAAATCTATCCTATATATTTTCCTCTTGGGCAATGGAAATAAGCTCTCATGATTCCATAGTCTTTTAGCCTCCTTCCCCTCCCCCCTTCATTTGATCACATTATTCACACAAAGAACCAATGAGCCATTGTGTCATTACCTTAAAATCCTATATTAATGAGACAGCTACAGTTTTTAATCATTTGAGTTAAGCCTTGAATGTTCTGTTTGCTAATATTATGCATCCATTTAAAATGAGGACAAGTATTTTATTATATTTTCTTTGTGAATAGTGAATACAATACTGATTTTTCTCTTTGTAAAGTTGTCAGACATTTTGAAAAAGCATATAATTCTTAAGGAGTTGACCCTAACTCTAAAAACATGGGTTAAAAAAAAAGGTGTCCCAGAGAGACACCTAGGGAGATAAGGACCCTGGCACTTTGGTTTTCTTACAAGAAATAAAGCCATACACAAATATGGTAAACTCATCTCCATCATTTAATAAAAAATACAAGCATTTGAGATGGCACTTAGATGGTACCTAAACAACCTATACTTAATGTCTTCTGGAGATATAATTGTGTGAATACAGGAAACATTTTTTTTGTTGATTTTGCTTAATCTTTCATTATGGTAAATTTGCTTTTATTTATTAAAATGGCTTAGAAAATCACTTTAAATAAAGTTTACATAGCACCATAATTTAACTTTCTTTTTCTTTTTAGCTAATAACTATTTTCTAACCTAAAGCATGGCATTTAGGCCACCTTGATTTCACAGGTGTCAACATCACATGAATTAGAAAAATATCTCACCTTTTAAAATTCCTATATAAAAGGGCAGTAGCATATTCAACCTTTGTGAAAATTGCCAAGAAAATGATCAGTGAACTATTATTATTTTTTCTTTAATAATTTTTTTTCTTGTCTCATGAAAAATCTAATATTTATTGGGATGCCACTTAAGAAAGTTGAAGCTATTGAATGTTGAATGTCTCATACTTAACAAATGCATAGGATATAAGTTGTAAAATATTAATTTTAGGACAGGAGGGAAGTTGTTTTAAAGTGTAATTTGGTTTTGTTTTCTTAATATCAAATTATATTCACAAGTGAAATTTATAAACAAACCAGTAAAATTAAAAGGAATTTAGGTAAATGGAGTTTTAGTGGCCAATAAAAATATCAGACACTTTAATAGATTTATTGTATTCCTATCACTGAACATATACTTGAAAAACCAACTTAAAGACCCATAAGGACTTTTCCTTGACTTGTATTTCTCACAACTCAGCAGCTACTTAATCTTTTACCTACAATTGTTTTCAGTATTCATGTAGGACACTGCATTGGCAGTTTAAGAATATTGGGTCTGTCAAAAGCTAAATCTCTGTATCTGAGTGAAATGGCAATGCTATTTCATTTTGCAGATGAAGAAAGTAAATTTTTAATCCACCCTAGATGACAGAGAACATAGAACTGAGATGCAGTTTGGGAACTTTAGGCTTTCAATTTAGCTCTTCACTTTAAAAAATTGGCTAATCTCCCGAGTTTATTCTGACCATTCTGACCTGGAACATATATGGCTCCCCCCTCTCCCAACTCATGTCTTGGCCTGCCCCCTTGTCCACAAACAGATGCCCTCTTACTTGAAACCCTTCAATCGACATCTTTCATCTTATCATAATGATGATTTCTCCATAATCAATCAACCAAACATTTAATCGTATTAACTACCTAGAACTACCCAAATCACAAAATTTGCTAAATTCTGTCTGATATATTCTTCTTTAGAAGCAAGTGTATCTTTCCCAAAGCAGTTATTAGACACTCATTTTAGTTACTGATTTTTTTTTTTTTTTAGCAACAGAATCTAAGCAGCCTGATTGGAATTTCAAATGATCGTCACACTGAATTTGAAAGTCTGTTTTACATAGAATGTAACATTTTCTTATAGTTTAACCAAGTAGAAGCAAGACAGTCTTTATCTTTTTTCCTAGCCAAATGTATGTTCGATGGTATTAGTTCAAACAAAAAAAAGAACACCCCAAATCTTTGACTATTTAAAAAGATTTTTCAGTCTTTTGTTATGTTATCAAATGCTCCCTGTCTTGATATTAAGTACACCAGTTTTCCTCACCTTCTGATTTGGCTTCTCTTTAAGCGATATGAAACCTATATTAGCACTTGCCAAAGTACACAAAAGCGTTTGTCAAAAAAAAAAAAAAAAAAAAAAATCGGGGCATCACACTCATTTCATTCGTCAATCTATTTATTTATTTTTAAATGAGATTGAGTTACTGCTTGATTCCTGTTGCCTGTTTGCTTACCCTAAATTTTCCTTTCTTCACACACGAAGAAGCAAACACTGTCCCTGTCAAATGATAAATGAGGCAGAATTGGTGACGTGCGTGTTTGTCAACATAAGCAAGATCAAATGATTGCTCAGCAGGAAGAAGCCACAGGAAATCCAATGATTTTTGACTAATTAGCAAAATAATAATAATGTCTCCCTAATGATTACCTTGTACTGGGTTGTGGCCTTTTATCAAACAGATATTCCGCTAGTGCAAAGTAGTGTTTTGAAGACGAGCCAGTGGTTCCACTTGCAGTCAAGGAGGTGGAGCATTTCTGAGAAATCTTCTGAAGAATCCTGTTCTTCTCGATCACTTGAGTAAGTGAGGATGAGGAGAACTCAGTCATATTTTTTTTTACTTCCCATTTTAATATAACCAATGTGTATGTTTACGTAATACTTTATAAGAAAAAGCAATGCATAATTTTCAAGACCATTTAGAGTTCAAGTTCATTCTGTCTGTTCAGGGAATTTTACAAGAGGTGATCATGAGGAGTAATTTGATTGAAAATAACAATGTAAACCAAATTTTTTTTTCAACGTGCTACCCAAGTTAGAGTGTCAATTACCATATATTGCCAGATTTTGATTAATCTTTTATAGGACTTCAAGAGGTAGGCCTAAATTCTTAGTTCTGGAAAATGTTCCCATCACTGACACTTCCTGTGGCATTCAGTAGTCGGCTACTATTTATAGGAAACACAATGAAGACGGGAGCATCTTTCAGGTCGTAGGGCCTGTGCTGAGCTCTGTGGATTCTCTGGCCGGGGATATATGCACAGGATTCCTGGCTCAGGACAAAGCTACATATTTCTCACTTCTCTGTGTGCCAGATTTACACCTTAAAAATAGAGATCAAGGACGAGCGAGCTTGGAACTGAGGGAACACTATATGGGGAACATAGCTTGTCATGTGGTGTCTAGCTTGGGCATTGTTGATTCAGGCATTCAAACTGCTTGAATTGTATTAAATCTCACCAAAAGAGCTGGTAAAACTTGCAAATGATCAGGGACAAAAATATCACGTCAAAACAAAGAACAAACACAGTTCCATGATTTGAAGTTATTATTTTTTCGGACTAGTGAGTTACTTATTATTTTCTGTTTTACCCTTTAATATAATATAAATTGATATTGTGATCCCTTTGCTGATGTACAGATTTCAATAACAATGACAACAGCAACAAACCTGGTTTCCTTCTTTATATCCAAATCACCAGGGAGCTTTATTGTTGGGTAGGTGTTGCTTGTGCTTATAGCAGTGGATACAGAGGTCTGTGATTACCTTTCTTTTATTTATTTATTTTTATTTTTGGTACCCTAACCCTGTCCAGGAAGTTCCTCTAGCATCCCTCTCTCAATCAAGGTTACTCTGCAGCCCCTTCCCAAGGAGCAGTGATTTCTATGATACTAACTAGCGAAAAACAATAGTAGCATCTTTCCTTTGTCTAACCCAGGAGAAATGACTAATAAGGAGAGGCAGGGAATGAAGAGATGACAGTGATGATGGGGACATGGTACTGAGAGGAGGGGCAGGGAGAGTGGGCTAGGAAAAAACAAGAGCAGTGTTGATGATATGCCTGGGTGGGGTCAGGGGGTGAGAAGACAGACATTACTTTAATGAGCCACATGGCTGCCAGCACCAAACAGATGCTCAGAGATTTCTCTTAAGTCTCCATCTACCCCAGTGAATTTTTCTGTGGCTCTCTAGTTCTGCACTCTCCAACAAAGTAGCCACTAGCCACATGTGGCTAGTCCAAATTGACATGTGTTTTAAGTGGAAAATATACATCAGATTTCAAAGATGTAATATTAAAGTGTATTTTTAAAAAGCAGAAAATATATCATTAAAATTTTTTATATCAATTGCATGTTGAAAGGATAGAATCTTGGATATATGGGGTTAAACTAGTTCATGAAAATTAATTTTTTTTTTTTTACTTTAAAAATATGGCCACTAAGAAATTTAAAATTACATCTGTGGCTGGCTATAATAACTAAATTTTCTAGTTTCTATATTTGATACTTTAACATCTTGGGGCCTGGCTAACCCTGAAGGGACTGCCCTTCCCAGGCCTAGCCAATTCCTAGAGATAGTAAAGGACTCACCTCCAAACAGACCTTTCCCATGAAAACCAACCAATCCAGAGGCCATAAACACAGCCACCTCTTTATTGGGCTCTTATACCCTGGCTACTATTCCCCTGCCCTAATCACCCCAGGGCCAGGTACAAGACAACTAGGGATATACCCCGGAACCTGCTAAAATGTTCAAATTAGCCAGTCCTAAGCCTGCGTACGCTGTCTCATCTGCTCCCTCCTGCAGAAACCTCTTGCCCACACTTCCTCCCACTCCCTCTGCCTCCCGACTGACTGGTGCTGGTTCTTCTCCATGTGATCCCTCCTCTTGGGATCTGTGAGTATAACAAGCAATCTTTCCAGTGGTAGTTGCTCCTGATCTGTTGGCTTTGCTGTACTTTAATAATAAAACTCACATTTTAAAACACTTGCTTCCTATTTCTATGGGACAATACTGCTCTTTAGAGATCTGTTTCTCCAAATCTGATCCACCGGCCACCTGTAGTAGAATCACTGAGGGAACCAAATATCCAGATTCCTGAGCCCATTTAGAGTTAGCACAACTCCTGAAACATGGGTGTTGGTTTAATAAGTGTTAGCTATCATGAATTTAACACTGTAATAACAATAATAGTAATAGTAATCATAAGTAGGGGTTTGTTTCTGGTTTGAGAAGACCCTTTTTATCTCTTTACTGTTAGTATTTTAAAAATTATTTTTGCTAACACTAGCATTTATTGAGTGTTTACTATAGGCCAAGCAACATTAAGAGTTTTACACATTATTTTATTTAATCCTCGTGACAACCAGTTGAGTAGCAAATAAACAAGAAAAATAACTTGCCCAGAGTCACGCAGCTTGCTAGTGTTGGAGCATGCATTTATTTTTGAAGGATACATGATTTATGTATTTTGTTAATACTGTTAGGCACAATACTCATTCAGGAGCTTAATAAAATGCATATGAGCAAGTAAGAATGATAATGAACAAACACACACGTGTGCACCACCAGGGCAAGGGAATGGCCTGGATCTTAGCGCTCCTTTTGTACTGTGTCTTCCTGCACCGAGGTAACCCATCCTCATCCTGACTTGTGTGATTATCAGCCTGCTGCTTTTCCTCTTATACTTACCATTCAGGGATGTGTCTCCACACAGCATTTTACTTAGTTTTGCCTGCTCTTGGACTGCAGACGAAGCTCATGCCGCATGCATTTCTCTGTTGTTTGCTTCTTTGGCTCGATACGTATGTATGAGGTTGGTGGGTGAAGTCGCAGTCCATTCATTTCCACTGCTGTGCTGCATTTCAGTGTATGAATACTTTTTCTGTTTCACCTTTGGGTGATTTTAGGTTTTCTGCTATTAAGAATAATGCTATGAGAAACCTTTGATTGTTTTTCCTGTTCCTGAACATTTTAAATGATGCGTGTTCTTCCTTATTTTAAAAACTAATTTTAAGTAATATCTAATATTTTAATGAATATGAGACTTATAGAAAAGTTGCAAAAATCACACAGAGGGTCCCTGCACACCTCTCACCTTGCTTCTCTTGATACTAACAACTCACATAACCATAGTACAATGATCAGGACTTGGAAGGGAACGTCGGTTCAATATAATTCACTCATCTGTAGATCTCTCTGATTTTCACCAGTTTTTTTCACTGATATCCTTTTTCTGTTCCAGGATCTTACGCAGGATACCCCATTACATTTAGTTTATATTTTTGGAGGCATACTTTGACTTCAAAAATTACAAGAGCAGAGTTTCGGTGTTTCAAGGGAGATTGATTTTAAGGCAGCGTGTGAAATAGATTCCAGGGCAAAGAGCTAGAAGCAGGACTATCCGGAGACTCCTGCTATACTACAATTGCTTAAGGGAAAGAGGAAGAGCTACAGCGGGGAAGGGCCCCCTGCAGACGCGCACCTAGTGTAGCACAGACTGCGTGGCAATCGTGTGCTAATCTGTCTCCCGGGGAAGCCAACAAGTTGCTTGAGGGCAGGGAGCGCGAGAGCTAATTCATCTTAGTATCTTCTTCAGATACTCAGAAAAGTGACTGGCTGTAGAAGTGATTTGGTGAAGGTTTGTCAAATAAATTAATATGAGAAAGGCAAGCCTGAGACCTTGCAGAAAGAATAAGCAAAGGCAAAGAGAGAAGAGGAAGAACAAAAATAGGAAAAAAGAGAGAGATCTGATCAGCTGATGGGCTGGAGGAGACAAACCTAGAAGGAAAGACATTGTCGTCAGAGACAAAGAAACAAAGCGAGGAGTGACAGGAGAGGAGCAAGGCGATTTTGAGGTTTCAGCAGCTCAGACAGAACCGTTTTCCCGCGGTGTTGCTCACTGAGGTCCTGTGCATGATCATCAGTCACTTACCTTTTTTGCTCCCTCATCCCGCTCCTCCTTCACAAGATGCTGCTAAGAGCAGTGTCCCCTCCCGCAGCAATTAGGTACCAGGGGATACCTGTGCTTCCTTGTCACTGGCCTCTGTGCTGCTCTGTCCTCCACGCTGCTTCCTCCCTAGTGGCCTTGCGCTTGCTGGTCCCTGCTCCTAAAGTTCTCAGGCACCAGGTTTGCACAGAGTTGGCTTCTTTTCATCCTTGAAGTTTTAACCCCGCTCACTTTATCCTCTGGCTTATTAGGTTGTTTTATTGTCTTCAAAGTGGTTAGGGCTCCGTGGGTCTTTCTAGTTTATTTCTTTGCTCACTTCCTTTTCATTGGTCTTCATCCGCTGGGATGAGAGCTTCATGAGAGAGGGACCTTGTCTGCCTGCCTGACTCGCCACTGAAACTGCAGCACCCAGGAGAATGCGAAAGGCACACGGGAAGTGACGAACACGTGGCTCTGCACACCGGGTTCAGTGTAGTCAGGGGCCAGACGGAGGAAGGGGCCACACCCATCCCTTAAAACTTCCTCACTCCAAGTGGTTAAATGAACTCTCCATACTCATTTGTTATATTTTGCTGTGCCTTTCAAATTGGGCATGGATTCTTTAAGGATGAAAGAGAGTAATTGTGATGGTTCCAGGATGAAATTAATTTAAAAATAATTCACTAAATGAGGGTAGAGGTGGAGGGAGAGCAACTTCTGAACTAAAGATAAAATTTCAAAAGAACTTGTTATCTCTCAGGAAATTTAATGTTTCAATTTAACAACATTTTTTGAATGTCTGCTTAAGTAGTGTAGCAGAAATGGCAAATAACAAATTTCTGTCCTTTAGGACCTTTCTGTCAAATAGAACTATTTGATAAGCAAATAACCAGTTACAAAGCAATTTACTAAGAGCTATATTAGAGAGATCCTCTGAGGGCTATGGAGGAGAAAAGAAGGACAGAAGAGGATGACCTTAAAAGCAACTTACTATCCACCTTCAAATATACAAATTAGCATTTTCAAATAATGCCCTGAAGGATAATAAGGGTTTAACTAAGTGTGGGAATTTTGGGTTAAAGTTAACCAGTTGTCTCTCTCATGCAGGACTTAACAGTGCCTTTATAATTTGCTAGTGTGTGATATGAATTTATGTAGGAGGTTTTGGTAAGTATCATTGACTGAACTTATTTGACCACAATGTATTTTTAAAAAAAGAATCTTATGGAACTATTTTCCAGTGAACAAATATTGGGAAATGATAAGACAAATTATAGAACAAAAGCTGATGAGATGAAATTTCTTCATAATACCTTTAGCTTAGGACTTCTAAAATATTAATAATTTCTTGATATTCAAGGTTGAGAATTTCTCTGAAAATATTAGGAATGGGATTCAGAAAGCTCTTCTTTATTTTCCCATCTCCACATTTCCTCTTCTCTTACCCTCCTACAGCTCTTTCAAGATCCCACTAAGAGTTTATGGTCTAATTGGTGGAAAATTCCTGACAGTGCTAAAAAATTTCAAAAATTCTACATTAAGGAATGATAAAAGATTAAAAATAAAGCCTACTATACTAAGCACATAGGTTTTGGTTTGTAATATCTTATAAATCCATATGAAAAGGAATTGGGACTCCTGAAAGAACTGGCTGATTCTAGGGCTGGGGCATGGTAGATACAAGGTGAGCTGGAACCATCTTGTTGTTCCACAAAGTGAAAAAATGCTCAATAAACCAAAACAAAACAAAAGGATGGGGAGTATTACATGGACACAGAAACAGCTTGAAGGGGCTCCCACTGGCTACATCTAAGACAGTCTGAGCACCAACAAAATCAGGTAGAGTAATAAACTATGAAAAACTAAGAATTCATAAGTGCTTGCCAAAAATTGAAATAAATATATAAGTGGGCAAAAAGGAGAGCTCTTGATTACAGTAGAAGCCCAAGTGCCTACTGGTAAATACAAGGGAAATACTGCAGTTAGAAAGTCAACATTTTGTAAGTATCCTGCTGAAGATTGGATCAGGCAAGAATAATAAATCCAGAGAGAAATCTTGATGCAGAATGAGATATTTGCAAGGAATTAAAGTGTGTCCTTACAGATTGCTTATAGTTGCCAGGGAAAAAGTAGTACCAATGTAGTTATATAATTGCAACAATATAATGGCTGTATATAGAAAATGATAGTTATATATATAGTTATATATATTTTGTACAGAGCTTTTATATATAATATAGTTCCATAAATTGTGTACTTCTATATAATATGGCTATATATACTTTTATACAGTTTAGTTTCTATGTAATAGTAACTATATGGTAGTAACTATATAATGACGAAGTAGTACAAACCTTGACTGGGGCATACAAATTAACATCCTCAGTAAAGAGTAGGTGGACATAATGGGCCTCCAGATATGATAACCTGCAGAGGACACAATGTCGCTTGTGTATTATTTTACCTGGAATGTATAAACTGAATTTATTCACGAGAAAACATCAGGCAAGCCCAAAATGAAGAATGTCCCAAAGGAAAAAAAGAAAAGGCCTATTTTCTTCAAATTTGTCAATGTCATAACAGACAAAGAAAAGTTGTGGAACTCTTTTTAAGTTAAATGAAGCTAAAAACACATAATAATAAAATACATTTCCTGACTTTAGACTGGCTCTTGCACAGACAGAAAAGATTGCTATGAAGGACATTATTAGGTCAATTGAAAAACTGAAGTACAGAGAGCGGATTAGAAAAAAATATATCATATCAATGTTGATTTTACTGAGGTTGATAACTGTACTGTGATTAATGTTAGAGAATATTCTATTTTAGCCTTATGACATTGCAGTATATAGGGATAATGGGCCTTGACGTAGGCTACTCACCTAACGGTGACATAATACATATCTGCATTTGTATCTATATCTATATATTTATATCCATCCATCCATCTACCTATCTACCTTCCTACCTGCCTACCTACATACACACATACCTACTTACCTACCTAATATATCTATCGATCGATTGATCAGTTGATCACACAGAGAACAAAGCAATTGGATAAACTGAATAGATGAATCATGTAAAGACGGTATGGGTGTTTGTGTACTATTTTTATTCTTTCAACTTTTATGTAAATTTAATATGGTTTCCAAATAACAATTTTTTTAAAATTAACATAGCCTCGAGTACAGTTCCTCTGTGGTTTGGGAGTTAGTCTTGCAGGCTCGGGTTTCAATCTTGGCATGGCTTTTTGTGACCTTTGTGCCCTTGGGTAGCTCCTCAGGCTCTTTATATCCCAGTCTCGTTATCTGCGAAATGATAATAGTAAGATTACACTTCCTAAGGGTTATTGTGCGGATTAAGTGAGATAATCCAAATGAGGTTTAGCGCTGTACCGGCACATAGCATTGTTCGGTAACTGTTATTGTTGCACAACCCATATTTAGTAGACTAGTTAATTGAAGGAGTTCACAGAGGAAGCAGTTCAAAGAAGTTTGGAGGAAATAGGGCTTAAAGACACAGGGTTGAATTAAACGTGTTTCCGAAGTCCCTTTCGTTATTATGTTTCTTTGATTCTTTAAAAAGGATCTTGCTTCTGATTTCAAAACAGAATGAATTTTTAATAATCTTTGCTCTAGAGCAGTCTGTATTTATTTTTTAAAAATAAGAAGGTGACACTTTAACCCAATTGAAGATTACAGTTGATTTCCAGAGGGCCTTTAAACTAGACAGGATTTCCTACCAAACCAGACAGGTTATAGCTCCTTTTCAAATATATCCAATAATTCCTATAAGATAATTAAATCATACTACCACTCTCTAACAGTGACATCATTCTAACTTCATATATCTAGCTTACATTGGCATATAACTTGAGTTGCAAAGCATTTGTACTTGATTTTCTCATTTAACGAACTGAATGTTAGATCAATTGCGTTAGTAAGCTCAGTTTCATCTGCTCATAAACGATGGAATTCAGACTCTCTTCTGGTTTGGTAACCTTCCTTCATGTCAACCCTGTTTTTCGGTTTGATTCCCTAGCACATTTGGAAACTGACCACGGAGTTTATCAACTTTAGTTTTTCCTACAGAGATATTCCCAATGCTCCAACTTACTGTTGCTCCAGCCTTCTGCTTGCGAACTTTTTGAAATGCTTTTCTAGAGATAGAATGGAAAGAAATCATGCTTTGGAGTAAAGCAGAGTTGGATACAACACAACATCTTGTCTATACCACATTCTTACAATGTGCCTTTCAGGGAAGTCAGCACAGTATTAACTTTAGGGGTGAGGTCTCTAACGGCCAACTGCCAGGATTAGAATCCTGTTTAGTGCAGCCTTTTTGTTGGGCAAATAGTTTTACCTCTTTATGTGTCAGTTTTCTTGTCAACAGAGCTCACCCTATAGGACTGCAGTGAAGGTTAAATGATAGAACTATGTGAAAGAATTCAAACAGTGCCTGACACACTAGCAAGGACTTTTCCAAGTTTCTTTTTTTTTTTAATCAAAAATTGAACATCAAGCCTATTTTAATGTAAGGATTAAATGCAATATTACAAGTAAAGAACTCAGCCCTGTGCCTGGTTCATTAGTGAACCTTCATTCCTTCACTGAAAATGTGTTTATAGACCTCCTACTGTAGACCTCCTGCGATTTAAGGGCTGGACATTCAGAGAAGTCTCAGACATACAAGAGTCTGTGCTTTTCTGATCTATAAAAAAAAAGGTAGTTGCTGTTGTTATAAGCAGATAAGAACTGAGTATAGGCCTGATCTATAAATCTTCCTAAAAGCATGTTTGTTTTTCTTATCTTCCATCCCCACTTCTAAGAATATCTAATTTTCCTTCGATTCGGAGGTTAGAATCCCATTTTCTTCTCCACAAACAGCATTTGAATGTATCTAACTCAACGTTTAGCTAATAAGGATAAGGAACATTCTGGGGCCATTTTGAAGTCTGCTAAGGGCTTTCATGTCCAGCTCCTCCTTGGGTCCGCCCAGGAGCTGCGAGGGACAGCTGCAGGCCTGTTCTCTTCATGAAAGCTCCCACTGAAACATGTGTGCCACACATTCTTAGTGATTAGCGAAATACAAGATTTAAAAGTAAAAATATTCCTGTCTCTTTTCTTCAAAAAGCAAACAGACTCTAGAATAGGCAGGGACTGGAGCTGGAGGAGGAAAACTGGCAATTTTTTCTCTGCATAATTTTTCTGACAAAACAAAAAGATTTTGACATCATTTTTATGACAAACTGTACCCATATCTTTGGAATTTTTGCAAATTTAGCATCAATCATGTACATTTTTCAGTCATTTTCATTGAAATTTCATTCTATTTATCTTGTTGGCAAAGTGAAAAGCAATTTTTGTTTGCTAACGCTGCCTTTTCCCTCGCTGCATAAAAAAGTGGCGATGGGAGAAGGAGGGAGGTTTTTCTTTTCGTCTGCAGGGAAGCCCCCAGTGTGCTCATTTGTACGTGCAGTCGATCATTACTATTTTAGCATATTTTCATTTTATTTATAGGTTTGAATCATTTATTATTTGCTTGAAAACCTTTTGCCTAGAACTCTTAATTGGTGCAGATAGCAATTAAAACTTTGTTACTTAAATATTTTGGGAACAGGAAAGAAAAGTTACCCAAATCAGCATAATCAATTTAGCTATAAAACACCAAGTCTGAGTCTTTATTTTATTTATGATAAGGATTTGGTTCTAATGCTTCATAAGTAGCATAGCTGCTCTTTCTAGTCCTACATAAATGAGATTCATGCCTAATGTGCCTCCAATTTTCAAAAACAATCCCTCAAATACAGTTTTAACTTGCCATTAAGGCTGGTGTCTACCCATCATAAAATGAATATTTGGGAAGGAATTACTGGTGCATGCAGGGTGTTAGTTGTTTAATATGAGAATCAGTTCTGCCCCGAAAGTCTTTTCATCACAACTTTCTTCTAGAGAAATGGCTTTAGCTGTTTTTAGGGGATATTTCCAGACAAAAGTCACATCAAGTCTATTCCCCATTGATTTAACTTTAGCAGTCTTTGTTGTAGACACAATTTTACAGATAGATAAAAAAAGATTTTAAAAATAAATGTAATGGTTTGGAAATGTTTATTCAGTGTAGGCAGAGCATCTGTTGGTACCTTATATCCCTCGGGAAGATTTCTGAAAGACTATAATGAATAAAATGGAGAAAGTTGGAAATTTATAGAAACCCCAAAACTATTCAAAGAATGATGAAAATTACTCTGGAAAGTTCTGATGAGTAAGTAGTCAGCAAACACACACACACACACACACACACACACACACACACACACACGTATATATTTGAAGGACTGAAAATAAATCCAGGGCTGTGCTAGGTACTTTTGCCTGTATCATCTCATTTATTCCCCACAGAATTCTACTGCAAAAGGTGTTATTATCATCCCATTTTTAAAGTTGAGGAAGCAGTTAACATACATAAAATAATTTAAAAACTGGTAAGTTAGAATGGATTGAAAGTAATCTTGGAAAGAAAGAGGTGAGAGGAGGGAGAGATTGGCCACTTGAATGAGGGCAGAAGATGTCAGAACAGAGATGTCTCGCACAAGCCTTGAAAATGGCGGCCCACGAAGAATCCTCTCACCTTCCTCCTCCCAGCAACTCAGTTCCCTCTCTCATTCCCAGTGACTGAGAGGTCTGTTTAAGTAAGCTTCCAAACTCAAAATTCCAAGAATCACCAGGGCTGTTTTCTACTTTCTAGGACTATGGGTTTAAATATGGAAAGGTTTGAATCAATTCTTTATCTCAGTAAAATCAAAGAATTCTTCTAGCATAGGAAATGAGAGGATTTCTCTGTATACGTAAAGACGAGATTGAAAACCAACGCTGAAATCTTGAGAGGGACAGTGGTTCTCCTGTGTGCTGGGTTGGCTCACATGATACCATTTTTAGGGAGAGAGACAGAGGGGCACATCAGGACATTATCTACTTAACCCACTCCATCCTTGAGGCTACTGTAGGAGTTAGGGATGGTGATGCTCATATACAGATTAAAAAATATAAGGTAGAAAGAAGGTCAGTATCCTACCAAAGATCTTCTCCTCAGAGAAGAAGCTCAGATGCAATCCCAGGTCTGACTTATGCCAGAGTCTGTGAACTTCCCATTAAGTTCTGTCAACTCGATTAGTAGCCATTGACAATGGGCCGTTCACTGCACAGCAAACCAATCTGCTCCTTATTGCCTTACAGAGCAAATGGGAAGAAAGTGGAGCCTGACAACATAGGCCCATGAGAAGCTCTTTTCAAATGACAGTAGAAAAATAAAAAGATTTTATTCATATAGCAGTTAAGTTCTGCTGTCATGTAGTATCAGTTCCGATGACAAATATTGAGGACTCTGTGGAAATCGGTAGGAAGCACTCTTCTTTCCACACCTAGATGATGGGCTTAACTACTGCCAGTGTGACACATACTTTGAGCTTAAAGATTGAAGCCCATATACCAGATTGCAGGTTTTGGCAACGAGTGAGAGAATCGTTGATTTATATTTATAAATGTAGGACAGACAATGTTATTGCCTACTTAACATCCTTCCTTCTTCGTTTCTAGCAGAGCCCCACATTTGTTCGGAGTGGCAATGTACTTTGCCACCCTGATCAGATACAGATCGTAATTGGCCAAAGCCAATCATGATAATCATTTTCTTTGCTTTCTCAGTCTCTCAGTAAAGGGCGGCCATACAACTCCATTCTGCCAATGGAATCTAAGAAGTCTGTTAAGATTGTTTCCAGGAAAACTTTTCTCTTTCTAATACAAAGAACAGGCACGGCTGGCAACCATTTTTCACCTCTTTTCTTGTTTTGAATACAGATGTGATACCTGGAGCTGTGCAGCCAGTTTGTGACTATAACATAATGGACAGAGATGCCAGGTCTGGCATCATGAAGCTGTTGAAAACACACCAGAAAGACCTTTTTGACTTCTTGTGCTTTTGTGGGAAAAAACCCACCACCTATTTTGTTAAACTACTGCCATTGAATACTTTGTTACTTGCAGCTAAATACATTCCTAACAGGTTTAGGTGAGATTATAACTGCAATCTTACTATAACCATCCAAATTACTTAGCAACTGAAAATATTATATTCAGGAAACAATATTTGTGGTAATCGAAATTATCAACTCAATTTTCCCCAACAACAATCTAAATTGGTTTAATATGGGTCACATAGTAATAAAACTATGGTAAATAATGAAGTAAATAGATGTCAAATAGGTGAGTGGGTAATTTATGATGGAGGAATTATTTCAAACTTACCCTGCTTTATTTTAGAAATAAAATATGCTCTGACTCAAAACCATTCCTTCTCCCTTCTTTTATCGTGGCATTCCATACATATGAAAAATTAGTTCATAGCAATTATCTGCAAATGGGAAAAACTCATTGCACCAGTGAGATCAGGTCTCTCCTTGATCCTAACCCAAATGTAAATGTAGCCTAAATGATACCTGACAGAAATATGCAGCGGTCATGGAGTCCCTGCCTGTGAGAGACATTAATCAAACAAATGTCATTTGTCTAATTCAGTGCTTTTATATCAGAAAATTTATCTTAAACCTTATTAAATGAAAATACATACGATGCATTTAAAATAAAAAGGCAAACTCTGGAGATTAAGGTGGCTAAATTATTTTAAAAATCGGACTCTAAGGTGTACAGATCCACTTGCTATCTTGCTCTTTTACACTTTTTTTTTTAATATTCCTGAGCCACAAGTATAACACTTTTTTTTTTTTTGAAAGAATCATTCTCTCCTCAGTTGTTGCTTCTTTGCTCTTCAAAATATCATTACTGGTAGGTTAGGAGTTCTAGTTTTTCCTGTGAATTGTTTGGTACTTCTGAGAACACAAAATCATTTTGATAATTCTGAGAATAAAAATCATTTTGTGGCTTTCAAGTGAAAATATCTTCAACTCTTTTTTTTTTGTTCACACGAAAGTTTTTTACTAACAAAAGTTAGTAGATATGAGGGGCTGCTTTCCATACCATTCCTGCTTTGGGAAAGATTTGTTATGTTCCCTCTTCAGTAATTTTTATTTTTGTTTATTTGCTTCTTATTTCCCTTTAAAAGCCTTGATGAGGAAAATAAATGATGTTTAGAAGCAAAGGAAAATGAATTTTACAGAATCCAAAAGCCTCTCCAGGTGGCAAGACAAAGTGCCTGAATATCTTCACACAATTTGAGTTCAGAGCATTAATTAAATCATCCACATGTCTAAAAAGTAAATTTCACCTGGGATGAATTTTGTTACTCAGATTGTGAGCAACTTGTTATAAAGCCACATTTTCATTTTGCAAGTCCCTTGTTGATGCTAAGTCTTTTGTTGTTCTCTCTTCAATAAAGGAGAAGTAAGCAGACATTTCCCTAAATTTTTCCTTAGAACGTTTATTTTTCGAGGAATCAGGTTGGGGTTTGATGAATTAAGGAATAGGAAAAAATTTTCCCAAGTGACCCATTTGTATACAGCAGCAGGTGGTTGAGTTCAAGTGAACATCAAGTACACATAGAAGTCAAGTCAGAAAAGCTCCCTTAGTGGCTAAGTGAATTGTCTCCAGGATTATACATTTAAAAAACACAGAAAAGCACTCTTTTTCTATATTTGATAGCCTCAAAAGTGTAAAAAATAATTTTCCTTATTAAATGCTTTTGACACTTCCTGCAAAGTCTTAAGAGTCTCCATGGTGAGGTCCTCAGAGGTGGTTCACAAAAAATGAGATTACATAATTAAGACTTTGGAAGCAGGGGCCACTGGAAACCCACATAGAGTGAACAAATAGAGGCTGGGGTGTGAGCAAAAGGGAAACCAATTCTTTTTGTTTAACTCATTATTAAACCACAAAGAACTTTATTCTCAGTTCTACCTACACTATAGCCTATGACATTAAAAAGAGTTTGCAGCAATTCTCATAAAGTTAAAAGTATGTGTGTGTGTGCACATGTGTGTATATGTACACACATTTGCATGTTTGTGCATGTGGGGAGTGCTGCCATCATTGTCTGCCTGCCTCAGATTAAAATATTTGTCAAAATGTGGTGGGGATTAAATGCATTGTTTAATGACTGAAGGCATTTCTGTATTAGATATCTTCCTTGATTGGCTCTAACAGTTAAATTTGAAAATTATTCCATAGGTAGGTAGGCTAAAGATCTTTTGTGTATATTTAAGAATATCCTAATTACCCAAACAGCATTTGAAAAAAGGAGCCTTGAATATGGTACTGAACCGAAAGTGTTTGACAACTCATTTTAACCATCTTTCAGATAAAGAATAAATTCAAGGATTCAGTCACTTGTGCTTACAGAAGAACATATGGCATGTTCTGTTGGAGGACAGAGTAACCCTCAATGTACCAGCCAGATTCGAGTTAGAGTTATTACAGCCTCTTTATCTAAAACTCCCTGTAGTCTTCACTTCCCAAGTGATGGGGCTGAATGAAGAGATGATTGTGCATAAAGTGGTTTGTGATCTTCCTAAGGGAAAGACTTGATAAAACGTGGGCTCTTCTTAGGATACAGCAGATGTGCAGACTGCAGCGAAAGCCCTATTCGCTAGAACGACTCAGCCATGAATCAAGCATTGTCACATTTTCAGCTGGGCAGGCTGCTGCTGGGGAGGCAGGAGGAAGGAAATAGAGGGATGGGTCCGCAGTCTCCTCCGGCCTTTTCTATCAGGCCTGGGGCTGAGGGGGAGCTGTAAGAATCTAGGTATCACCTCTACTTTTTATTACTCACCCCAAATTAAATTAACACGGCCAAGAGGGAAAAGCCCAACCGTGATTTCAACTTGGTAAGCAGCATCACTCTCGCTGGTTAGATGCAGAGATGTGCAGGCAGCTCAGACCACTGCTGAGCTTTATCCTTACAGGCAGAGGAATTCTAGTCAAGAGACAAAGACCAGCTCGAGGCAGCCTGGAACTGAGAGCTGTGTTGAGAAATGGGCTGAGTGCTCCCAGCGTTTCACAGGGAGGGAAAGAAGGAGCCCAGCACCTGGGAACACGCACACACTTGGCTTTTCTTCCCTTCTAGGCTGAGGGGAGGTTGCTATTCTCAATTATATTCTGCCTTTAGGGACATAGGGCTACCGGCCAGATTCAGGAAGTGATTCTGCATTTAAGAGGCTTCTTCAAGGTTGTTCATTCCTTTCATTTACCCAGCAAGGAACTGCAGAGTTCTGACTGTGTGCCCAGCCATGTGGTCCCTGTGAGAGGCACACGCAGACCTGCCCTCGTGGAGCTCATGGCGCAGACAGAGCAAAAGCAGAGACATGACAAGCAGGAGCCTTTGGGTGATGTGGAGGTGTGGGGAGGAAGAGCTGTGCTTGAAGGGCGCTGCAATGAGGACATCCGAGTGACCCTAAGGCTCTGCATAAACATTCCTTTGGTTCCTTGCAGAGTCTCAGCCCTCATGTCAGCATTTTCCAGAGCAAGCTGGAGCTTGGCAGCAGCCCACACATCTGCTGCATTGCAGGAATAGCTAGAGGTTTATAAAGCTGTTTCCTTAGCAAGATCTCAGCCATTGACTTCTAATATCCACCTAGGCTTTCAGTGGTTGGGAGAAAAGTCTGTGTTTTTGCAAACCATGGGGAAATGAGATGCTCCACTACTTCCCTGGCATAGGAGCAACAGTGCATTGTGACTTTTGGTTATAAAGAATAAAAGGACACAGTCAAAATGATGCTGTAGATAATGCAATGGTCCACTGTTTGCATGAGATTTAAAATATTCCCCAGGCCTGACTACAAAATAGTGTGACACCCTGAAAGCACAGATTCACACAACCCACGATACGAACAGAGAGTCATGAAATTCCAATGTTTTTCTTTTTTTTTAATATAATGAAATTTTATTAACATTTGCCAGAGTATTTAGTTTTATTTATGTTTAGCATTGAATTTCTGGAGGAAGTTCTCATATTGGGGGTTGCTGTTATGGCTTTATCAGCTAATCCTGTGTGTGTGTGTTTTAATATATGTGATGGCAATAATGAAAAAGAGGAATGGAATGTTAATACACACCAGCTCCCAAGAGAGCAAGGAAGCGCTGCAAATATACACAGTGGCATCAAAGCAACATTTCTTTTGAACTAAATAATGCAAATTAGGTTTACCTCTATCCATCTCCCTTTTCATTGAAATATATTTTCAAAAGAAATGAAATATGGGTTGTCCTTGTTTTCTTACTAAAAACTAGGACTCACTCAACCAAATCAAGTTTTTGAGGCTGTCAACACTTCTTACAAATGATGAAATTTTTTTGTAAGCATGTTAAATTAGAATATAGGAGATCCTAGCTAATTTGGGTAGCTCAAGCTTCTGAATGCTTGCATCGCACCCTCTCCTTGTCCAGGAAGCAAATTCATATTGACTGACTTGTTCCACCCTCTCCTGCAGTCAGTTTTCATCAGCACGTCAGCCGTGGGCCCTGCACACACCCCCTCATTCCCTTTGTTGTGCTGTTTCCTGCAGGTTTGGCTTATTTTCCCTCCCCTTCCCTTGTATTCCTGTCCGTATTCTCTGAGAGTTTATTTTCCATTTGGAATCTATTTTATCCCCTCTACAGGAATATTGATCCTCCGTCCTATAGACCACCTGCTTCCTGGTGTCCCCCCTTCACTGTCACACAGACTATTATTACATGTGGTCACTTTTGATTATTCCAATGTTGGCTGCGGTTTTCCCAGCTGATGCCATGTAGCTTTCTCATAGATCATGGAGAGCATCCAGAGGGCTCCCTGGTCTTTTGCTTTCACCAGATGATTGACTCAGAGGCTTGGACTGAAAGACAAAAAGCAGCTAAACTGGCTTATAAATGGAAACATAACTTTTGGGGTGGGGGGAGATAGTGAACACATAAACGAATAATTAAACATGACTGTTGCACATTATCAAAAAGAGGGAAAGTGGGCACATATTTTCAGGTTTTAGCATATGGCAATTTTTGAGGGTACATCCATAGTGAGGACTTTGATGAATGGCTCCCCACTCTCCTCCCAGCCCCCATCCTCCCCTGCACAGTGTCAAGGAACTGGGCTGCTACTGCCCTCCTAGCAGGCTGGGAGGCCAGGCAAGCACAACTGTTGTTAAAAACGTAGGGTTATTTCAGGAAGGTATAACATATGCTGAATCTTATGAAATATATTTTTAGGCAACTCTTATCTGAAGAATGTTGCCTTTGATGAAGGGAACTAGGTAAAAATCATCCTGCTACTAAGAGGACTCATTTTAGGTAAGATGGATCAGTAGCAAAGACACCTAATGGGTTTAATTAATCACTTTGAAGTCTTGGGGGTGACCACACAAATGTATCTTTCTAAGTATAGAGGGGTCAAGACATTGCCTCACTCTTCATGTCCACTTTTTTTTTTTCCTGATGCTGTTGTCAGGGAGCTAGTAGCCACGCTTCAATACTACCAGGCTCTGGACAGACTAGGGGAGTGTGGGCTTGGGATGTGCCTTCTTGAATATGTACTTGCTGAACTCTGTTTGAGCTCCGTAGACCAGTTTCCTTTTCCACTAAGGACAGAATGAATGTATCTGTGCATCACAAAATGCCCCTTCTACTTCTGCTCAATCTCATCATATATTACAAAGAACAGCAGCCTCGGCTCTACGGAGGTAGCCTCCTTCCACACTATAACTTTGAGTTATCGGAAGCAGGGCAGGAAATTGTGCGTGCTTCCCTTCTACCCGCCTCTTCTGCTCTCAACAGACCTCTCAAATAGTGCTGAGCTGCCAAACCGTAAATCCTTGAGGATTCTCTGGCCAGGGCAGTAAATGCTGTGAAAGGGAGAGAACTGGCAGGGAGGAAAGGCAGAGAAGCAACGACACCTTTTCTTCAGAGCCCTGGGAGGAGCATCACATGCTGATCTGAAGTCGAACACACCTATTTCTTAGCCTGTATCTACATATTCTAAAGAAAATTAAGCAGCTGAGGAAGCTGTAGCATTACTATCTTCATTTCAGCCTTTCTGGAAGTGGGAATGAAAGAATTAGGTGCTTTAATTCTTGTTTTGATAGTCATGATGTTCATTTTGGAAACAATGGAGTTAAAATATTCCTCAAAAAATTAATGACAGCAACAAAATTTGAGAGTAGGAATATATCAGCTACTGTGCCTTTAAGAGTCTCCCAAATGTTTGCATTTAAAATAAGGGCCTTTGAAACCACAGATTTCGTTCCAGTTTATGGAAAGTGTTGAATCCAGACTGGTATCTTCTTGATAATTCTCAGACATGAAAAATCATTTTAAAGCTCAAGTTAAATGGTTTGTATATAACACACTGTCCCTTGAATAACTCTGCTTGAATTAATTTCAACCAAGAACATTGCCTGTTATAAACAGAACTGATGTTTTCAATACCAAAATTCTCTCAGAAATATAGGTCTTTTGATAAAGCGAGAAATGACATGTCATTTCCCCTTTTAAAGGCTTACATAAATCCCACTTTGTTATTCTGTGGATTTTCCTTTTGTCTGGCATACTTGTGGAAGCTTAGGCAATAACTGCAGCTAGGAAGCATCATGACTGCAGTCAAGTGTGTAACAGGTGCTTTCATTTGTTCTGTACAAACCAAGTCTCTGCTGTGGTCCATGTCCTTATATTGAAATCACTGAGTTAGTGGCAGTGGAACCAAAATGTATGCCGTTGGGCAGGAGCAAAAACCAAAAACACTGTAAAACTTGAAGTTGAAGAGGTCGTCATAGTATGAAGTGCAGAAAATGTTTTAAGCAGAGAAGGAAAGTGAATGGATTTGAGTTTTAGAAAGATAAGATTAGTTTCAGGGCAGAGATTTCAGTGGTGGAGGCTGGGCCAAGCCTGGCATCAGGAAGACTGGCTAGGAAGGCCATGAAGGTAAGAGAACATGGAGTGCCCAGCTAGCTAGTGCAGCGGGGTGGGAAGGATGGAGACTAATGTGTGGCTAGATTGAGAGGCCAAGGAGTAAATTAGCAGGATTTGAAACCAATAGGGTAATGAAGGTGAAGAAAAGAAGATTCAAAGGTAAGATCCTTGTTCTTGCATATGTAACAGATGGTCATTTACTGAACTGGAAAACCCAACAGGAGATGAGCCATTCAGTTTGAGATGTGTGGAGTTCAAAACAGTGATGGGACAGCCAAACATATTAAGAGAACTGAGCTGGAGATAAAGATTTGGGATACAATACATGGAGATTAAAGTAATTACAGGTATGAAAAAGAATGAGGTGTTACATGGAGAAGGGCAACTTAAAGTGAGAAGAGGGCCTAGGATAAAATGAGAGGAACAGCAACTCTGAGGAGACAGGATCAAAGGAACCAGAGTCCAAGAGAGGATAACATTTTACAAAGGAAGAATTGCTCAATGTCAAATGCTGCAGAGAAGGTAAGGACTGAGAAGAATTGATTGGATTTTGTTTCAGGGGGAAATATGTTCAATGGAATAGAGAGGGTGGAAATCATCTTGCAATGTGTGGGAGATGATGAAGCATAGATGCATTTTTCTATAATTTGGACAGTCTAATCGAAGGCAATGAGTTCTCTGTGCAGATTTTTCAACCTTGCCACATAGGAAAGCTTCATTTATGTATAGAGGTAATAACATGTTTAATTTTTAACTTTGCCTTCACTTATAACTATGGTAGGAAGACTGGCTTGAAGAAATAGAATCTACTATAAGAACTCTATCAGAAAAGAATGGTCAAGCCAGGTGAAAGCACGGCTATTGTATGACTGTGGGTATTTGTCTTTGTCTCTGTATGTGTTTTGGTTTGCAGCCATTAATAGCTTGGATTCCATGAAGCGGTGGCAAAGGGGAGTGTGTCAGAGCAGCAGGCCAAAATTAAATTACAGCAACCTCGCACTTTGCATTAAAACCTTCACTCAGAGATGGAGGCTGGTAATCACGTCCAGATTTTCCTTAAAGACAATGGCCCTCCATGCAACTGGCCACACTCAGTTAATTCATGCTGTCAGCTGCCTTTATTGGCTGTGGGGAATCCAGTATTGATTCTTGAACTCAGCAGCAGCACAAAGAGCCACTAGTGCATGGTCAAAATGCTGCAATAAAGGGCTGGCAGCTTGAAAAAAGCAGCCATTCCATTGCACAAACAAGGTCAATTAGAGGACAGTGCAGTGTAATATAAATAGCATTAGCATCCCTCTTCAACACCGATGATATCACGCTGGCAGAATGACAGTAAGGAAAATAAGGTTTAATGCCAAATAAATATAAAGGCATTTAGTGTAATTTAATTTCAAGCTCTCTATCATTTTAGAAGTGCTACGAGTAGCAAAATATTTAGTTTCATCATGGGTAGGAATTTATGTCTACAAAAATAATTTTGCGATAAAACTTTGTGTGAACTAGCCAATTAGTCATGTGCGGTTAAACTGATATTATTAATTTTATTGAGAAGTAAACAGTTTCTCATTCACAGATTCAATGTAGTGTGCCTACCTGTCATTTATTATCCTTTTTAGTATTAGAATTTCAAAATCTCTGGGGTGTCATGAAGAGGGAACAAAAGATATCTTGGTATTTTTAGTTTAAAAGATAGAGCAGATTGAGTTTTTTTCTTTTTTCTTTTTAAGCTGGAAATTACTAGGACCTTTTGTTTAAATACTTGCATTCATTACTTTTATTTGTGGGAGAATTTTTCCTACCTTCTTTGTCAGTTCAAAATTAATTACAAATGTAAAACGCATCATGCTGCTAACACATAGTCTATGCGGGAAACAAATTATACTCTCAAAATAGATAATGGACAGCTTGGAGAGGTAATTGATAAACCTACACTGCCTACAATAACTGAATAGATTTTAGGAAAATATATAAGTGTTAGGAATGGAAAGAACGTGTTTGAATTCTTCTTGGTAATGAGTGTGCCCAGCATTGACTAGGAGCAACTCATTAAAGCGCATAAAAGAGTTTAAAGAACTTTTGAATCCTGGTGCCTTGGAAATGTCCATTAAGCATTGAGAGTATATGTAGTCTCTCAGGCTGATGTTGTCCAGTCATGTGGTAAAAATCATTTTCTAAAAGATGAATGTTTCAAGTAACTTAATGTCTTTCCAACAAACCTGCTATGTTCATTATGAATCGAATACAAGAGTCTCAAGTTACTTTCATAAACTTCCTTGAAAAATGAGTTAATACATTCTGTTTTCACCCCATACCTCCCCCCTAATCAGCTAAAAAAATATTTATTACCCCCTAACAAAGATACTGTGAGACCAAATACATAAATTTCTGCATTGTGAGAGTGGAAGGATCACCCAATCTTCGAGACTGTAGTCTAATAGAATTTTAGGTCTGAGAAAGATCTTAATAAGGGATCAAATCCCACTTCCTCCTGACATCAGAGGAAAAGCTGGGCTGGATAAATTCAGCCATGTGCACAAGGTCATGTAGCCAATGGCCAAGCTGGGGCTCTCCTAAATGCTGCAATTCTTAATTGTTCATTATTCTTTCCATTATAGGAAGACTTTTAAAAAGAAATATATGTTGTACAATTGTACAATTCAGATAACTAAAGTAGTCATGTTCAATGGAAAACATTCAAACAATACATATTGAAAAACCTGGAAAGTGCAAGTCCTCCGTTTTCCTACCTCTCAAAAACCAATTATATTTTTTCCAGATTTTTCCTTTGTATATTATATAGTATACATATGCTCGTGTGTTTTAACCATAATTATCTATCTAATCTCTGTACATACTAATTTGTTTTTTTCTTTTAACAATATACCATGGATAAAGTTCTTGTCAGTATTCATAAGTCTAGCATACCTCCTTTCTGATGGATGTATAACATTCCATTTTATAGTTATAGCCTCATTTCATTATTATATCCCCTTTTCTACAATATTTGGGGTTTTTTTCTAATTACAATTAATGTATACTATGTATAACTTATATCTTTGTATATATTTTTCATGTTTGCTGAAATATTTCCATAGGACACATTTCTCAGAAATGGAATAACTGGGTAATGGACTCGTTTAACAAACTTTTTAGTTTGGGTTTATTTTAAACTTACGGAAATGTTGCAAAAATAATACACCCCTCACCCAGTTTTTTCTAATAGTAACATCTTATATTACCATAGTAATATAATAAACTATGTTTAGTTGTTAAACTAAGAAACAAGTATTGGTACATTATTGTTAACTAAGCTTTCAGAAAGATGTTTCACTAATGTATTTTGTTGCCATTTTTCCAGAATCAATCCAATCCAGGAAACAAAATTGCATTCAGTCATCATGATTCCTTTGTCTTTTCTGGTTTGTGACTATTTTCACTCATCACTTGTTTCCTATCACCTTGACATCTCTGGAGTACTGGCCAGGCATTTTGTGAGACAGATTAATTGAGATTTGCACTTAAAATTTAGTAGTTATTATTAATGACCCCCAAATGTTTTAATAATCTATACTCGTAATACTAGTGAACGTGAGCAATTATTTTTTTTCTAAAATAAGCCTTAACATTAGAAGATATTTATCTCTTGTTAAGCTTTGCCTATCTTGATGGTAATGAATAGAATTGCTTTGTGAATGTAATTTGCATTGAGAGTATTTTCAAAGATTTATTATCATTTGTTTTTCATTTCTTGTGAGTTGCTCACTCATGCTGTGTCCATTTTTCTGCTGGGATGTTGGACTTTTCTTATAAATTTGTTAAATTTTTTATATATTTAGAGATCTTAGTTCCATAATTGCCAACTCTTAACAAATATTTATTTCTAGTTCATAGTGGGTTTGTTGTTGTTGTTTTTATTGTTGTTTATTTTCTCTTTTTTTTTGTTTTTTTATGGTATTTTTTTCTATAGAGAAGTTGTAAATCATTTTCTTTATAGTGCCTGAATATTTTTTTCATGTTTAAAGAAAGTGCTTTTTTATCCTTAGATTACAAAATATTCATGCACCTATTCACATATATTTTGGCCTCATATTTACATATCAATCTTTGACACACCTGGGGTTTTTTTGAAGTGAGGAGTGATGTAGGGGTTCAGTTTAGTTGTTCTGTTTTTCTAAAATAGTTAGCTAGTTGTCCCAACTTACATTCGCTCTCATATCTCTTACCAGTTTGGTGAAATGGACCTGATAACACTTTAGAGAGCAGTTATCATAATTTTTATTTTCAGAGCACAATAGTGCCTCATCTGAAGAGTATGAGAAGTTATATTTTACCATATACCTACCTGCAACTTTTAAAATCCTTTCCTATTTGTATTTTGCTTAATCTCGCAACTGCGTGTGACACTTGCTCGCTCCTCCTCCCTGAAACACCCTCCTCCTTTGGGTGTTCTGGTGGCACACAGCTACTCTTCTTTCTCTCCTTGGTCTACTTCCTGCTCCACTTCCTCCCTGTGTCCTAAGATGTTGGTGTTCCCCGGAGTCTGAGTTTTATACCACCATTATACAATCCTTATATTCTCACCTTGAGTGTTTCTCATATATATTGTTGAAAATATATATGTTGTTATTGTTTATTGTGTGCTGTTTCTCAGAAACTATTCTAAGCATATGAAATATATTTACTCACTGCACCCTCATAGCAACCCTATGAGATAGACACTGCCATTATCATCTGCCTTTTATAGATGAGGAAGTGGGCACACAAGGACTGAGCAGTGTGCCAGAGTTAACCTAGGTTCTAAATAGGTTATGGAGGTGGAACTTAAACTCAGCCGTTTCAGCTCAAAATCTCATGCTCTTTTTTAATATGCTGTAATTCCCCTTGACGTTATGTGGCAGCATAGTGGTTAAGAGAAATATCCTGTATTCCTGCCACGCTTGTTGGCATTGCTGTTCACTCAGGTGAAGAACCCAGGACTCATCATCTTCCTTACCTCTCATGTATAATGAACAATCCAGCCCTGTGATTTTCCTATATGTTTTCAATGCATTTTCTATCTTCCAACCCTACAGCTTCTATCCTGAATTTGACCTTCATTATCCTTGGTTTGGGCTGCTACAATAACCTCCCAGCTACAGCTTCAGAGCTGTTTAGATGGATAACTGGAGTCATTTCTGAAAGTTACTCCTTTAACCACGGCATTCCTTGGAATAAGCTTCTCAGCAGCTCCCTGCCCACCTTAGTCTGAGTTCCAGGCTCTTTCATAGGATATACAAGCAAGGTTCTCCATGCTCTGGTACCAGCTTTTCCTGCCCCCTGCTGATTTCCCCTCTCAGGCCCCCCTTTCCCACCTCAGCCACTCTGCCTCTGCTCCAAACTTTTGCTTGGTTAGTGTCCCTCAATGTCTAAGACTCTCCCCGTACCTCACTTCTTACAGTCACCTCCTCAGCTTCTCACTCCAAGGATGGCTGGATCTGGTGCCTCTTTCGATGGTAACCTTTGATTTCACGTGGTATTGAAGTCATCACTTGTTTGTCTCTCTGAGCTCCTCAAAGGCAGGCTGTGTCCTGTCTTGTTCATCTTTATCCTCCTAGTACCCAGAAATGCCTGATATTGTATGGGGAACTTGTGAAGTGTTTGCTAACCTGAATCCTAGAGGCAATTTTATAATATCCTAAGTACTATCTCTGCCTCATAGTCACACCAGAGGGAATTTTCAGAGTTCTTAGACTACTTTAAGCAGGCATTCAGTCACTGAAGAAATAATTGTACACAAGTCAACTATAGAAATCATTGCTTTCAAACAGCAAGTAAAGGAACATTTCCTGAATGGATAGATGCTCTGTTATTATAGTGTTTGGTACATGTAATTAAGGAACTGCTCTGGTAGACATTCCTGGGCTATTAAATCTGTGTTCTGCATCTCCATGTCTATTAAAATGTATCTGCAGCTGACCCACATCTCCCATATCCACAGTGTAAAGGGCAGAATTCATTCTCTCTAATGAAACAGTGACAGGTCTTCATCGTGGGATCAGGATATTGGGGGATTAATTGAGGTAATTTAAATTTGAATTTTGGGGACATTTAAGGTAGCATGTATAAAAAGAAAAAGTCAGGGTGCTGGGGAATAGATATTTGAAGTAAAACGAAAACCATTTATTTAGCATTTCCTGTATGCCAGGCACTGTATTATCTCATCTAAAATTTAGATGAAATTTTCAGGTCATTGTCATCATTCTCATTTATGAGGATTATAACTCTAAGTGCTATATGTGGCAGAAAGAGCTATAAATTTGGGATGCTGGTTTGTCCAGAGTGTAAAGAGGTACTAGATTAATGGCCACTAATTAATATTCTGTATTGTATTGAAGTGACTTTGTTTATACTGTAGACTTATTTATTCTCACACCTCATGGCTTTTTGTGGGGCGGGGGGAAGTGATGAATTAATTGTAAATTTGTCACTCTATATCTCCCCTGGGTCTTGAAAGGATTCAAGGCATGCATTTTCATTATTTGTGGTGGAGATAATTCCCACCCCCCTCCCCCCCCCCGCCCCCCGCACACTTCATGACAGGAGTTTGCATGGAGACTATTAAAGTGCCTCCCTGCCCTGAGCAATGTCCCTGTCACAGGGTTAGGCCCCAAGAGATGCAGCACAATAAATGCTCAGGAAACATTTATCTTCTTAATTTGTAGATATGACTCTTGCCTTGAAATCTTGACTCCTGATAAACAGAGACAACATAAAAAGAAGTTCAAACACAAACTATACTTTGGAGTGAATCCTGAACAATTATCCATGGCTGCTTCTTTTCCGGGATGTGCTATGTTCCTTGGAGCTTAGAGCCACAGAAAAGCCTCCTCTCCCTTTAAGCCAGTGGTCTCAGGAGACTAGAATCCTCAGGAACTGAAGTTCCTTGCTCCAGCCTTTGGAGTGAACACCTCTCAAGAACCAAAGCATCTCAAGGACCCTTCTGGCTACGTTGATAGTTTTTCACAGCTACACGTATTTTATTTGGGGGAAAGTTCAGGTGGAGAAAAAGAATATACTAGGAGGTACCTGGATATCTGTGACCTCTGCCAGTATTTCTTCTCCTTTGGATCTTTTCCTATCAGTTAGTTTGACAGTTTTACCCACTTCTGCCTACATGTAGAACTTCAATGTTTTGATTCTTGATGTTTCCTGGGATTCATTCCTGAGGAAGCTGGTGTGACTCAAGTAGGTGGTGGGTCCATCCTACTTGCTAGAGGGATGTACAGCCTCACTCTTGTAAAGAACCATGACTTTAGGTCAGCCCTTCCTGCCCTTCCGGGCTGTCCCACACTGGGTTCCAGGAATTTGAACTGAATTGTAGGAAATGAGTAAAACAGTCCATTATGGAGGGAAGATTCAATGGTGCTTTAGATGTAGGTGGGCCAGGAAGAGAAGGATGATGTGAAGCAGTGTCTCCCTGAGCTCAAGGAGAGCCCAGGTGAAGGGATGCAATGTTGAACTGGCAACCTAGAGCTGGTGGGTTCTGGGGACACAGCCTGGAAAGGTTCCAGAGGTCCTGGGAAGCAAGTAGAGAGAGCCCGTGAGAGGGATTTGGATGATGATCCTGGGCAGGAAGTGGCAGTGCAAGGAATCTCTGGTTGTTTTGGATAATGAGTGTTAGGCTGTGTTACTCAGTCTCCTTCTCTTTCTCTCAATGGTCTCACTGCTCTCCCCATGAGATTTTAGTTCAAGACCCTCTTACACATAGATTGTGTGAAGAGTAGTTTTAGCAAAGAAAAAAAAAATTTTTTTTTGAGACAGAGTCCGGCTCTGTCACCCTGGCTAGAGTGCCGTGGCGTCAGCCTAGCTCACAGCAACCTCAAAGCGATCCTCCTGCCTCAGTCTCCCAAGTAGCTGGGACTACAGACATGCGCCACCATGCCCGGCTAATTTTTTACATATATATTTTTAGTTGTCCAGATAATTTATTTCTATTTTTAGTAGAGATGGGTCTCGCTCTTGCTCAGACTGGTTTTGAACTCCTGAGCTCAAAGTATCCGCCCGCCTTGGCCTCCCAGAGTGCTAGGATTACAAGCGTGAGCCACCGCGCCCGGCCAGCAAAGAAAATTTTGTGAAGAGATAGTATTTTAAAATTTCTTTGCTTATTCTTATCCTGAAAACTTAATTTTGTTAAATCTGGGCGTATTAAAACTCCCTTTTAAAATAAATATCGGCTGAAAGGATGGTGTGTGTGTGTGGTGTGTGTGTGTGTGTGTGTGTGTATTTGATCGTATTTTTCTGTTTTCTTTTTCTTGGTCTTGGTTATTTCAAATGTTGTCATTAGCTCTATATTTTATGGTACTTCTACCTCAGGGCACTTAGATAAAAGTATCTTTTATTAAGCTATAAAAGTCATTTTAAGTATGCACACTTTTCTTAATTGTGCCTGTATAAGTAGACACATGTTTATATCTTTGAAAACAACAACAAAACAAGAAAACCTTTAGCTATTTTCTCAGAAGCAATCAAATCTAACAAATAAGAATGCATATTGATATTTTCTGAAGAAGTTTTTGGAATTTTTAATTTGTTGAAAATGGAAATGAAATACCATGTTTCTATAAGCATTTCCCTTCCATGTATTTTGTTTAAATATCTATAGCAAATGTGTTTGTGAAAATATAATTATCACCACCCGCATGATACAGTAACTCTCAGAATTTTCTTAATGCCCACTGAGTAGATTTCTCTGTCTCTCCTGTACCTGTTTAAGTAGGACTTCATTTTATTTCCTTAGTTGGACATACTGTCAAGGAAGGAAAGAAGGAAGGAAAGAAGGAAGGAAGGAAGGGAGGAGAGGAGAAAAAGGTTGTTGGTTTCTTCTATCAATGGCCAAGAGAAAAATCTACTAAAAATTATATTCTTTGTCAAAGTCAAATAAACTATATACAGACCAATCTCTAATGTTTTATTTTGGCAACAAGACTTGCAATTCGGGGCATAAACACAGACTGGTTGGTGTCTGGTATGTCAGATGAACAAAGAGAAGGTCGGAGGTTGTATAAAAAGGAGAAATGTTGCACATATTGTTTTTCCAGAAAGTTCATTGGCACTAGTAAAGTTTTGGGGAGTTGGTAAACTCTGATTAATGAGTGATGGTGGTGAGGAAAACTAGTCTTAGAATTGCAGCAGGCTGTTTCAGAAGCCATTAAATAAAATTGGGTTCAGGTTGCAGCAGGCAGTTTCAGCAGCTAGTCTGGAAGAGAATTATATTCTTGGAGCAATGTTATGTGCCCTGTGTGCTTTCCCCACCATCCCTGGCTTCTCAGTTCTGTTTTCATTGGGTATGACAAGAATGAACAAAACTAAAATTTATTTATATCAAAATGCTAGTATGCATCCTTAAGACATTCTCTGGTTCTTTATAATATTCTATTTAATTAGATAATACCAATAAATTAAAATAGAAACAACTTCATTATAGTTCAATTGTTTATTATAGAAATGCTTGCCCAAAAGGGGATCTGGAACACAGAGAACTAAACATATTCAGTTCAATATGTATTGGGGTCCTACCATGTTATCAGTCATTGTCAAATGCTAGTGATACAAAGGAGACAGGGTCTCTGTCTTTGAAAAATTCACATTTAATTTAGGAATGCAGAGGGGAAAAAACTTAAAATCAATGCAATTCTTATAACTGAAGCTTCCAACAAGTTGCATGGGAAACAAATGATTGATATTTTGGTGAAGGGATGTACTTTGAATAATGAGTTGAATTTTCCAGGTAAAGAGGAAAGGTGCATTTCATATCAAGACTTGGAAGTGTGCTTGGGGAACAAATATAACTGTCATAGAATGTCATATAAATGGTATTGTAAAATATGTAGTTTCTTTTATCTGGCTTTTTCACTTAGAATAATGCTTTTGATATTCTTTCATATAATTTCATGTATCTGTAATTCAATTTTTTATAGCTGGGTTCCATTGTATGTATATACAGTACCACAATTATATGTCCATTCATTAGTTGATGGACATTTGGCAGGACTTTTTGTGGATGTATGTTTTCATTTGTCTTCTGTAAAACCTTAGCAGTGGAATTTCCAGGTTGAATGCTAAGTGTAGGTTTAATTTTATGAAAATTGTCAACAGGGCTTTAAAGTGGCTGTAGCAATTTGCATTCCTACCAGCAATTTCTGAGAGTTCTAATTATTCCCTATCCTTTCTCACACTTGGTATTGTCAGGCTTTTAAATTTTATTGCAGTAGGTATGCAAGGGTATCTTATTGTGGTATTAACTTGCAATTTCCCAATTACTAATAATGTTAAACATTTTTTTCATGTGTTTATTTGCTATTCATATATCTTCTTTAGTAAAGATCTGTTTGATCATTTAACCCATTTTAAACAATTGGTTTATTTGTCTTATTAAATACTGATTATATATTTTCATATGTTCTGGTTATGTTATTCATCAGATACATGATTTTCAAATATTTTCTCCCAGACTGTGACTTGCCTTTTAATTTTTTTCACATTTATTTTGAAGAACATTTTTAATTTTGATAAAATTTAATTCATCAATTTTTAATGGTTTGTGCTTTTTGTACTTTGTATCCAAAAGTCACAAAGATTGCCTCTTTTTTTTCTTTTAGACATTTTATAGTTTTTATAATTTGGTTTATACTCTATTTTGAGTTAATTTCTGAATTTGATGTTAAGTAAAAGTCAAGGTTATTTTTTTCTCCTCATGTATATCTAATGGTTCTAGCACAATTTATTTAGATGATTACTTCATGCCCACTGGATTACCTCGAATTACCTAGGCACATTATAGAAAATCAATTGATTATGTGGAGTTATATTCTGTTTCGTTGATCCACATGTCATGTTTATCCTGTTGCCAACACTACACAGCTTTAATTATAGTAGCTTTATTCTAAGTCTTGAAATCAGGTAGTCTAAATCACCCAATTTTGTTCTTTAGAATCCTTCTTAATATTCTAGTTCCTTTGCAATTCTATAAATTTTTGTTCTTTAGAATCCTTCTTAATATTCTAGTTCCTTTGCAATTCTATAAATTACTGTATTAATTTCTATTTCAAAAGTCTGCTGGGATCTTATCTGAGATTTTGTTGAATCTCAATATACATGTAAAGTGTTTTGCCAATATTGCCTTCCAATCCATGACTATGCCATTTCTCCCCATTTATTTAAATCTTTAGTTTTTTAAAGCAACAATTTGTAGTTTTCAGTCCAAGTCTATAGCATTCTTTTGTTCAATTTGCCCTTAAGTATTTCATGTCTTTGAATGATATTATAAATTATATTTTTATTTCAGTTTCCAGTTGTCTGATTCCCGTACATAGAATTTGAAATGATTTTTGTATGTTGACCTTTATCCAGCCACCATCTAAACTTGTTTATTCTTTCTACTAGCTTTTCTTTGTAGATCACTTAGGATTTTCTACATCGATAACTATGTCATTTGTAAATAAAAATAATTGTACTTCTTCTGATCCAATCTCTATGCCTTTTACCTAATTAATTTATTTATTTTGCCTTCTTGCACTGTCTGGGGCTTCCAAAAATGGTTAAAGAAAAAATTACAAAAGAAATCAGAAAATATTTTGAACTGTTTTAAAATAAATGTGATGAGATTGAATATTCTTGCCTTGATCTCAGTCTTAGAGGAAAAGCCTTCAATTTGTCACTATTAAATTTGTTGTTGACAGTAGGATTTTTATGAAAGTACTTTGTCAGTTTGAGGAAATTCCTTTCTATTCCAGGTTTGCTGAAAATTTTTATCATGAATGGGTATTAAATTTTATCAAATGCTTTTTATGGATTTATTGAGAAGATTATATGGTTTGCTTTGTTTTGTTTTAATATATTAATTTAGTGAATTACATTGATTGATTTTTGTATATAAAACCAAATTTGTATTCTTTCCTTGGATAAACCCAAAAAGATCATATTTCATCCTTTACATATTTATATCAGTGGATACAATTTTTAAAAATTTTGTTAAAGATATTTGGATATATATCATAAGAACATGTGCTTGTAGTTTCTTTTTTTAAAGTCTTTTGTCTAGTTATTTATTATGTTGGAATGTGTCTTTTTCCTTTGTATTTTTCAGAAGTATTGATGTAGAATTGATATTATTTCTTCCTTAAGTATTTGGTAGACTTCAGCTGCAAAGTCTTGTGGAGTCTTACGGTATGGAGTTTTCATTGTGGAAAAGGATTTTAGCTGCAAAATCATTTTTTTTTAAAAAACAGAAGACTATTCATATGATCTCTTATATTTCAAGTTAGCTTCTATAATTTATTTCTTTAAAAAATGTTCATTTCATCCAAGTGGCCAAATTTATTGCCATATAGTGTTCCTAATATTTTCCTATTCTCTGTTTAATATATGGCTGCTCTGTAGTAATAGCACCTCCTTCATTCCTAAAATTGCCAATTTGCTTCCTTTTTTTCTTCATCATTTCACTAGAGTTTTATCAATTTTGTCGATCTTTTCCATCAACCAGTTTTTGATTTTTCTTTTTTATATCATTTTCTATTGCATTGATTTCTATTCTTGTCTTTACTATTTCCTTCTTTCTTCTTCTTTTGGGTTTAATTTACTCATTTACCCAGTTTTTTTTTTTTTTGGTAGAATTTCAAATCATCGATTTTAGACCTTTTTTCTTTTCCTAATACAAGAATTTAGCTATATCTACCAGGTTTTGCTATGTGATGTTTTCATTTTAAACTAGCTCAAAATATTTTCTAATTCCTCTTGTGATTTCTTCTTTGATATATGGGTTATTTGGAGCATGTTGTTTAATTTCCAAATATTTGAGATTTTTAAAAAATATCTTATTGTTATTTATTTGTAGGCTAATTCTGTTATGTTTAGAGAACACACTTTGTATGAATTTAACCCTCTTAAATTTATTGAATCTTATTTTATGGCCCAGAATATTAACTACTTTGGTGTTTCATATGCACTTAAAAGGAGTGGGTTTTTTTTGTCGTTCGGTGGAGTTCTCTGTAAATGTCTTTTAGATAATATTGGTTGATAATGTTTTTCAAGTTTCTCTATTCTTACTGATATCTAAAAATCCTGTCAATTATTGAGAGATTACTGTTGAAATCTCCAGGTATAATTTGAATTTGTCTATTTTGTCTTTCAATTTTATCAGTTTTGGCTTCTTATATATTGATGCTTTGTTATTAGGTGTGAACACATTTAGTATTATTGTGTATTCTTGTTGAAACAACCCCTTTATCATTTTAAAATGTCTTCTTTAATTTTGGTAGTATTCCTTCTTCTGAAATCTATTTTCTCTGATATAAACATAGCTACTCTAGGTTTCTTTTGATTTACGTATGATGTAAAGCTTTTTCTACAGTTTTGTTATCAATTTGTCTATGTCTTTGAATTTAAAGGGGGTTTTGTATAGACTGGGTAAAGTGGGGTCCTGCTATTTTTTTTCCAATCTGATAAAATCTCTTTCTTCTAATTTGAGTGTAGAACAGTGGTTCTCAAGCTCTGATCATATGATCCCTTTACACTCTTAACATGATTTTCTTTCTGTGGGTTAGATATTTATTGATAATTACTAGAAATCAAAAGAAAAAATTGTTTAAAAAGTTTATTGCTACTCTTAAAAATAAATAAGAAAAACAGCATTACATGCGAACACATATACATTTATGAAAAATAAATAATTTATTTTCAAAAAAAGTTAGTGAAAAGAGTGGCTTTTATCTTTTTTTACATTTTTGCAAATCTCTTTAAAGTTTGCCAAAGATGACCATGTTTGCATATCTACTTTTGCATTTACTCTGTTGTGATAGGTTGCTTATGTTGAAGTTATTGAATCTGGCCTCACAGACATAAATAAATAGTTAGAAAATGGAGGAGAATTCTAATAGCATTTTCTATTTTTGCTTTGCCTGTCCTTAGCAGTACTATAGTAAATAGTGCTTGAAGGTTAGACTTTGTATTTTTGCCCTCTACTTAATCATTTTGCTAAAATTTGCAAAAGATTAGTGTTTTGCAGCACTGCCATGCATTGAAGCTTGAGAACATAACTTCCCCTCTAACAGTTCAGTGTTAGGTCCCTGCCTTCCTCACCCCAAGATCAGCAAAGTATTAAACATTCTCGTATTTTTAAAAATAATTTCGTTCTTTATTTTAATTTTTTGAATGTATCTGAAATGAACTTATTTGTGCACTGGGAGATATGAGTCTCTAGCTTAATTTTGCTCCAAACAGAAAACAAATTTTCTTCCATATATTTATTGAATAGATAATCATTTCTCAGCTTATTTTTCTTTGTCAGTCACAAACTAAATTGTTGAGAGAGAGATATATATATACACATATATATATATATCATATAAAGTGGCTTCTAGTCTGTTCTATTTATTAGGTTGTGTTTTCCTGTGCCAATACCACAGTTCTAATTAATTAGTTTTTAATAATCTCTAGTCTTTCCACATTATTCTTTTCTGTCAAAACTTCTTGGTTATTCCCATAGATTTTCTTTTACATATTTATATTATACCCAGCATGCAGATTCATTAAAAATATTGTTATAATCCAGTAATTTAAATAGAATTTATAATTTTACAATATTGAGTCTTCTCACCCAGAATATTAAGTAGCATATATATCTTCATTTACTTAGATTCAGAAAATACAATTTCTTTATTTAGTTTTTAGGTGATTTTTATTAGGTTTATTTTAGATTTTTTATTTTTGAAATTTTATAAGTGAAAACCTTTTTCAACTGCATTTTTTAATTGAAATACATCTATTCCAATTTTATATTTATCATGTTGCACAGGTGTTACTAGCTCATGTATTACCAGTTCATTTTCCTAGATTATCTGAAGATTATAAATATTCTGTCTTTTTTTTTTTTTTTCCTTCTTTACCTTTCTTAATGCACTGTCTAGGACTTCCAATAAATATTGGGGAGTGGTGGTAATAAATAAATACATTGTTTTCTTTCAACTTTTAGTAGGATTTATTGAATTTATTTTTCTGAAGTTTTCTGAAAGAAATCCTTTAAAAGATTAAGAAAGTTTTTCTAATTCATATTTACTAAGGATTTTTAGTAAGATCGAGTATGGGTCTTTATCATACTTTTTTGGCATCTATCGAAATGATAAACATTTTTCTTTATTCTATGGAGTGAATGTCATTAACATTTGTTTTTAACACAAAGCCAGTGGTGTGCTGGTAAACTGACCTTCTGCAAGAAAAAAATGCCCTGATTTGTAACATTTGCCAAGTTCCATGGTTTACATACCTCCAACATAGATGATTTCAAACTATCAATGTTTCATCAATAGGCTCACGAAATTACTCATCACTTAATCAATTCTCATGTTCTGGTATAAGTCAGGTCTAGCTCAATAGTTCATAAAACAACCTTGCATTCTTGGCTAAATTTTACCTAGTCATTGTGTAAAAATGTCTGGGCCTTTTAAAATAAAGAAATTTTGCTCATTTTTCAAATTTATCTAAGATTGTTGGACTATTCTGGCTTTCTATTTCTTCTTATGTTAATTTTGTAATATATATTTTTCTGAAAAATCTTTTCTTTACATCAAATTTTAGCACATATTGTAGTTCTTTTTAATAATTAAAAAATGTTCCTGTGCCCCACAGTCTATTTTTTTAACTTTCTAATGCTGCCTGTTTATATTCCTTCCATTTTTTTCTTGATCAAACCAGCAAGAATTTATATTCTTTCTTTTTTGGGTATATTTATTGATTTAAAAAAATAGATTCTTGAGTTTTATACTTGGGACATTTATTTTCTTTTTTGGTTTCTAGTCTAAGTACTTAAAACCATAATTTTGTCTAGATTTATTAGGTTGTGACAGATAGTGCTCTTGTTTTCATCATTCAGTGTTTCAGCTGGAAATACAGATTATATTAAAGATGTGACCCCCCACATGCAGATTGCATTACATTTCTGAAATATTTAGCCAAACATGAATTAGAAAGAAAGGGGCTACATAGAGCAAAAGCAGATACATCAAGTCTCAGCCAATTCCCTTGGCTACCAGAGTCCCTAATACAGCCACACAACTATTTGGGACACTTCTGTGACAAGACAATTGCTAGATCTGAGTACCTTGATTCCTTTTAATTTTTTGTTGTGAACATGTTCAACCACACATAAAAAGAATAATCAAATGAATACCGTATACTTATCACCTAGAGTCAATATTCTGGATAAAGATTTTTACCAAATTTGTTTCACTTATTCTTTCTTAATTTCCTCCCTTCTTCCCAGTCTTCTATTTTATTTCACTTATCTTTGCTAAACTTTTAAAAAGCAAATAATATATATCATGTCATTAAATTCCCACATACTTCATATACTTTAGGGATATTACTAAGATATTTTCTTACATAACCACAAGGGCATTATCTCACTTAACAAAATCAACAATGTCTTTGGTTTTATCTAATAGCTAGTCCAAGTTAAATTCTTCAATTGTCTCAGAAAATTCCTTTTTCACAATTGGCTTGTTTTAATTAGGATCCTCAAAATGTCCACATATTGCATTTAGTTGTATATATTCCAAGTTTACCCTTGCTTTTTCATACCATTGAACTTGTTCAAGAAACCAGTTTATTTGTTATGTAAATATCCCATATTCTAGATTTGCTCATTGATTTCACATAGTGTCATATAACTTCTTCTCTACATCCTATATTTCCTAGTAATTAGAAATTTGCTTTTAAAAGCTTGATTTGGTTCAGGTTCAACTTTTGGGGGCAATAATATTTCATAATAGTTCTATGTACTCCATATTGGATAACTTCAGAAAGTATGTAATATTTGGCTTTTCCAACTTATGGATGCTGAAATTGATCAGTGGGTTCTGGTGGTGACAGATTGATCTTCCATTGCTAAGCTTATAATCAAGCTTTTTTTCATGTTTTATCTATTGATGATCACTGCCTAAATCAATTATTTGTTTAATTATTGAAATATGGTGATTTTTAAAATTCTATCTTTTCTTCCACATTTAGTAGCTAGATTTCTTCTGTTGTAATATTTTTTTCCAATGAAGTTCCAGATTTTTCTTTTATTTTAAGTTCTTTATTGAGTATGAGTATAAATTACTGTTTTCTTTTAACTCATGGGTTTTTCCAGTCAATAGATTTCAATAAGCCGTAAACTTTTCCCTCTTTGGGGCTCATGTGTCCCATCTTTATTGATGTTGATTCTTATGTCATTTGAACATAGACCCATTGATTTGTGACAGCCCCTTTGCTTTCTGGAACAAGCTATCTCAGGACAATCTTCTCTAGCTTATGCTTCAGATTTGTAATGGAGCTACATCTCCAAAGAACATTGATATTTATGAGCACAATTTTCATATAGGAGCTCTCATTGCTGCTAAGTTGTCATTGCTTTTAGGTCTTTTCAGTGGACACAACTAGGAACACATGCATTTGAAAGAAAATAGTCATGATTTCATACTATTTCCGATGCATATTTAACATTACAAGTTTTTGCTCTTTTCTTTGAGTTTAATCTCATACCATGTTTTAATGCACTAAAATTCCTAATTTGTAATAACATCAACATAAGTACATACTATATCAAAATGGGTCACATTGTGAATTATATAATTCAAGTTCTTTGCATACTTATTTGATTTGTTGATTTCTGAAAGAGGTATAATAAAATATTTAGCTATTATTGTAGATTTTTCTATTACTCCTTTCTGTAATTTTTTATTTTTGCTTTTATGTATTTCTAAGCTCTGCTATGAGGTATATAAAAGTTCAGAACTGTTATGTCTTTATAATGGATGATACAATTTGGGCATATGAAATATTCATCATTGTCTTGTTTAATGCTTGTCACCCTGAATTTTATCTGTCAGATAAAACTATTGTTACACTTGCTTTTTTTATTTATACGCTACATCTTTATTTTCCAATTTTAGGTGCCATGTTTTAAGTGTGCCTTTTTCAAATAGCTCATCATTAAAATTTGTGCATGTTTATGTGTGTATATGTGCATATGTGTTTGTATCCATACAGACGTCATTGCATGCTTTCTGTTAGTCTTATATTCTCAGCCTTTTAAATAGAGCCCTGGCTGTGTTATAAATTTATACTTTAAAATTAGATACCTTTGGTTATTCAGGATTTGGGTTGAAGGAGAGGTAAACAAGTATTCTTAGAATGCCATTGTGATCCAACTATTATTGACTTTTTTTTTTACACAAACTGAAATGGTTTGAATAAGATTGAACTACAAGAATTTAAAAAAATTCGTAGTTAACTGTTTCATTAACCTTTAAAATGCACGCTTATACTAAAAATTAGATTCATGGCCAGTCATGTGCATGGAAAAAATACGTGAGTAATGAAATGAACATATTGCTGGAAATACCACTCTCAGTTTACAGGAGATGGAAAGAAACAAAAATGATGCTCAATGTTTCTTCAATAAATTAGCAAGTGAAAAAGAAATGCCTTTAATTGAGTAGGGGACAGTAGGTGGCAAAGATAGAGTTCAAGGATTTCTTTTGTCCAGAGCTTTTGGGGGCACCTTTCCCTTTTCAGAGGCCCCGGTAGTCAATCTTCTCTCTAATATCCGTTGTACTCCATTAGCTGCTGACCAAATGCTAACAGCCTAAAGTAGAATATTTCTTAATCTATTTTAATGAAGGTAAAACTTAGTGTGCCAAATTTTAGGCACCATGTCAGGGAAGATAATAAGAGTAATAAACTCCTTATTAGATACTATGCACACTTCTACTTAATGTTTTTGATGGCTCTAATAGGTAGGTACGATTTTTATTTGCAATTTACATATGAAGAAACAAAAATAGAGTTAAAGAAAATTGTCAAAGTCACAAGTAATACATAAGAAAGATGAATGCAAACTTACACATTCTAACTCATGCGCTTCAGAGCATGTTGCTAACCACTGTGTAACACTGTAGAGAGAGAGGAGAGAGAGAGGGGTACATTCTCAGCATCTTTGCATTTATTAGGTTGCTGCTTACCCTGCCTAACTGAAATCCAAGCAGTGATGGGATGGGTCTTTCTTTGTTCATTTCCCTCTGTGTAACATGCGTACTCTGAAGAATAGTTTGGCAAATATTTTAGTAGAATCATTTTGGGAGTTTAGGTAGGTTTTTCTGGAACAAATCCTTGTCATTATTGAGATGAGGACAGGTAAAGAAGTAGGATGCTGTTTGAGAAAAGAACAAAAAAGCTGTAAAGATCTTAGCAGCAAGTCAATTAACTCCACATCTTTACTTCTTGTTGGCACATAGGCATTTTTCTTGTAAAATTATTACAAGGAAAAAGAACAGGTCAACAATTGTTGTAGACAATTTGTTAAAACAAAGCTATTAACAACAACTTATTTATTGCAAACCGTCTTGGACCAGAGCCACACGTAAGTTCTCATATGATAAGACAGCATATGGGCTGAGTCTGGAGCCCAGAGGAAACTTCCAGGGTTGGATCCCAGGCCAGTAATTGCAGTTGTGCACTAGTTATCTTGCTTCACAGTGGCTCAGTGTCCTTAGCCATAAATATTACCATATCATAGGAGTGTAGCGTGAGTTAAATAAGTTAACATATGTAAAGTGCTTTTGATAGTACCTGCAAGAAATGTTAAGTATATATAAGTGTCCAGAGGCACCTGGGGAAATGTACATTATAGACTTGGGACCTTTAAGGATAAAAATTTTCTTATAATCAATGTATAGTGCCAGCTCTTACTCTGGTCAAAGTAATTTTTTATTATAAAATAGTATGTATATTCATACAATGAAATTTAGAAAATTCAGGAAAAGAGAAAAAAAATCACCAATTTCCTACTCCCAACAACTAGGCAGCCACTGTTAACCATTCATTTTTAATGTTTGTTAAGAGCTTATCATGTGCCTTCTGATATGTACATTTCTAGTCAGGATTATATAATTTAAATAATAATAATTGATAAAATTGTGTAGTGCTTATTTTTTGCCAGGAAATATTCACAATTTAGCTCAATTAATCCTCATTACTTTATGAAGTGGGTGCTATTTTAAATCCAAGGTAGAGAAAGAGAAAGTGGATCCCAAAGCCACTCTTACCTGTAATCAAGGTTGGGGCGTTGAGGATTTATTTTTCGGGCTCATAACTACACTAAACAAAATCTGGAGAATGGGTAAGGGATAGGCAACTAGCAAAGCCACCACCTGGCCTATATTTAACAAGTAGAAATTAACAAATGAATTGCATAAATATATTCTCAACATACTCTCTTGAGGCAGACCAGAGTTTCTGCTATTTGGGCAATAGAAATTTGGAAAAATACGGTGCACTGCTATAGCATGTGGAACTGTCTGCTGTTGAAATTTTAAGAGACAAAAAGTTCATCCCATTGCCAGGGAATTTCCCAATTATAAGGTTTGCCCAGAGGATCAGATGCTTTCTGCGCTCAGCACTGATCATCCTGCTCTTTATGAGTCTCTGCAGTGTCATTACCAGGGTTCATTATACTGTTTGCAACTGTCTTGGTCAACCTTGAAGATGGGTTCAAAGAGCCTCTTGTACTGCAAACATTTCTCCAGCTCTGCCTATTTTGACTAAGTCAGCTAGGTTTACCTCCAATCACTAACTCATTAGGTAGGAGAGGCACTAAATGAAATCAGAAACTGGAGCAGGGGTGTGGGGAGTGGAAATATAGATCAGAATCTCTGCTATCCTTGCTTTAGTGCCCGTTCCTGAAGCCTCTCGCCTAGGTCCTTCTAGCCTATTGCCAAGTGAGTCTCACTACATTCTACCAGCTTTTAAGTTCTAATGGATAAGTTGAAACACTGCTTCTCAGATTTTTTCATCAATGTGCCCCTGATAAATGGAACTAAAGCTGGGAAAGGCTGTGTGTGGGGTGAGGTAGGTGGGCTCTGGTGGACAGCTCTGTGTGTGCATGTATGTGTGGGGGTGTGTGTACGTGTATGTGGATGTGTGAATCATGTCACCTGGCATCATTCACCTTTATTTTGGAAAACATACCATAATTTATCTGGGGGATGGGGGAGATTCTTCCATTCTCAATTTGCAGATTTTTTTTGAAATTCCAGGGTGGGCATGAGGTTGGCCAATCAAAACATTATATAGTTAGCGCAGTGATTAGTTCAATGACACAAGTGGAGCCAGTGAGACTCGAAGCATCTTTTCCTTGACTTGTAGGAAAGAGACTCTTGTTCTTTTTCCTGAGATTTGAAGCAGAGATGATAAAAATATGAAGCTTTGGCACTTATTTTCTTTTATAATAATGAAGTCAATATGGACGAGAGAAGGTTTTAAAACGGGATGAAGAAAAACATCTAGGGAAAATCTTTTGAGCCTCTGGACAAGCTGTACCCTAAAGCCAGTCCCATCCATGGGCTTTTCATTTATACAGGCAAATTTGTTCCTTTTGTGTTTAAACCACCTTGAACACTTTCTGCCATTTGAAATGAGCAAATAAAAAGTCCCTATTGATTCACTAACCCAACACCTGCGTCCTTGAAATTCTTTGAAGTTTTTGGTTTTCACCTAACAATTCACACACATTTAGCATTCCATTCCACAGTATAGTTCTATATTTTTAAATATAAAGCATGTTTAAATTATCATTCAAATTACTTAACTTTCTGCCTCAAAATTTTCAAGTAAAATTTATTTTCCAGGAGGAGATGTCATATTTACTATATAGTTTCTCATTCTCTTGACATAATTCTGCATGTGCCAGGTGGTACATCTCCCGCAATTTTAGAAAAACAGACTTGAGGAGTTGTGGGTACAAGTATAATAGGGAACTTCTGAAAATAAAAAGTTTTCGGGACTCAAAGACATGGAAATGTAATAGTAGCATAATAGGCTTTGTCACAAGAAGACCCATTTGGGACTTCACAGACAGGCAGCATTCACTGCATCCACAGAGAAAGCTCCTTTGTGGAGGAATATATAAATATAAAAATTCCATACGGTAGTGAGTAGGGAGGTTCACAGTCTGAATTTCAACAACTTTATTTAAATAGTCCTGTGTAAGCAGAGATGTCCCACGTTATAAATTATGACATATGACACCGAAGGGAACCAGGAATAGTGCTAATGCCTCTGGGGAGTGTGTTTTCATTTTTTTTTTTTTTTATTTCTCAGACTTATTATTTCCCTACAGCACAATGTTTTGTAGGTTATGGGCTACTGAGTTCAGTTTCCTCATAAAGTTAGTCTAAACACCTATTGTTCAAAAGGCTCATATTTTAGGTCAGTGTGAAAAATGATATACAGAGGCTCGATTCACATTCCGTGAAGATCCTACTTTCCTATGCATTGCCAAATGTGCATAGGCTGGAAGAGACAGGAGATGATCAGGACATCAAATCTTTCAAGTGAACTTCTTTTTTATTTTTTTATTTGAGACAGAGTATCTCTCTGTTGCCTGGGCTAGAGTGAGTGCTGTGGCATCAGCCTAGCTCACAGCAACCTCAAACTCCTGGGCTCAAGCAATCCTTCTGCCTCAGCCTCCCAAGTAGCTGGGACTACAGGCATATGCCACTATGCCCGGCTAATTTTTTTTTATATATTTTTAATTGTCCAGCTAATTTCTTCTATTTTTTAGTAGAGAGGGGGTCTCACTCTTGTTCAGGCTGGTCTTCAACTCCTGAGCTCATATGATCCACCCGCCTCAGCCTCCCAGAGTGCTAGGATTACAGATGTGAGCCACCGTGCCCGGCCTCAAGTGAACTTTTGAAGCAAATGCTCATCCATCATTTATCAGAATGGAAAATAAAATTGATTCAAAGGGGTTATTTCAACATCTACATGATTCTAGGAATCCTGATGATGTGAGAAATATTTAGTCAACTGTCTGGAGGTCTTGTTCACTTGTAAGATAACACCTCAGTAATTGAAGGCATTTGGATTTTGTCTTTACGTCTTCATCCATTGAGTCATAAACCTAGAGTGAACTCTAGATATTGTGTAGTCTCTTTTCTGGCTATTGGTCCAAATGGTCTCTGATGAAGCACTTCAATGTCTTCACTTCTTTCTCCATATTTTATTTTCATGAACTTTCTTTACATATGAGGATCCGGAATGCTATACAGTAGCCACAAAATATAGCAAATAATTTAAGATCCCACCCCAACATTCTATAATAGCAACGGTTTAGCAAGAAAGGAGAATATCACTCTTGATCCTCAGCTCTCATTTATCTGACGTACAGGATGTTGGCTCCAATATTCACTGTTCCATTCTGAACAGCAGTATTACTTTTGAACACACAATGCTTCTTCTCCCTTGGCTGATCCTTTACTTGGGTGCTTTTTTGTGTGTTTGTTTCATTTCAAGCAAACTAAAAAAAATGAAGACCACTTTACTACATCAAGGATAAATGGGCTAGAGGAGTATCTTTCTGATACTAGGAAATATTTATGGGGATTATTTTTGCCCCAGAGCTCATTTGAACTTACCTTATTTCCTGTAAAAAAGAAAGGGTTGTTAGCTGTTGTAGCTATAATAAAACCTGTCTGTAGCTAAGAAAATAGCTATAATAACAATATTTTCAAAAATACACATAATTGAAGACATTGAGATCTGTCTGTAATATTTTATTAATGTCATAATCATGAGGTTTTCTTTTTTGTTTTTGCATACAGTAAGAGCAACAGCAAAGTTGTTGTTGAGTTACATTTATGGGACGTCTACCATGTTTTAGGTACTTTACATGTATTAGGCTATTTATATTTATATAGCAAATGATGGAAAAGTATGCATTTATCCAAATAATTCTACTGATTCAAGAAGCACAAAACAAAACAAAGGAAAAAGGCAACTTAATTCCTGGTAAGCCTTGATAGCAATTTTGAAAAAGAATAAAAGCATTGGTCTGAACCTTGACCAACAAGGAGCTGTGACTGGCCATACAGGCCCTTGTCCTGTGCTCAGTCCTATCCCAGACAACTGGAGAGCAGGTAGCTTCATGATGGAGGAAAAAACTAAGATCTGAACTTTCAGATGCTCCTTGACCTGTTTCTCTCCTTGAAAATATGTTATATTCCCATTGGTATCCTCACTTCTTAACCATGCATTTTCCTCCTCTTTTGTTTTTGGTAAAATACACATTTTAGCATTGGTTATAGGTCAAAATGATTCATAAGTGCTCATGAAGTTCTCCCACCCATCAACTCTATCCTCACTGGCTGGAGGTGACTTATTTTTGCATCTGTTGTTAGTTTTGTTGGTTGCTGTACCTGTAATTTTAAGTAATATGGTTATACTTTTATTTCTTGATTTTTAAATATTACGCTGTTCAGTGATGCCCCACTATGAAAGATAAAGATTCAACTCACATGAACTAACTATATGGTAAGTGATACTGGGAGGTAATTTGCATTACTCCTACAGTGTACTCGATAATCGGTTACACTAATCTCATCAGTGGGTTGAGAAGCAGTCTATCTTTCCCTTTTATCTGGGAGAGTAAGCATAATATTTGAAAGATAGTAACTGCCTTAAAATTTGGTAGAATTAATATAATATATAAACTGTTTGTACTTTTTGTGCTTGAAGATTTTAAACATTTATGTCAACTTCTTTACTAATTATAGAACTTTTCAGGCTTTCTTCCTAAATCATTTGTACATTACATATATATATATATATATATCTTTGTTCATGTCATCTAAAGTTTCAAATTTGCTGGCAAAAAGCATCTCAGAATTTTTTCTTAGGGGTATGGATGTCTTTGCAATTCTTGCTGTCTTGGCACCATTTCAACTCCAATTTAATTTATTCAATTTTTTCTTTTTCCCCCTTGAACAATGTGGCTAATGATTTTTTCTACTTTGTTAGCATTTACAAATTTGTTCTGATTGATCTTTTCTATTGGATCTTTCATTTTTCATATTCACTGATTAGTACCCTTAATTTTATTTTTCCTTCTTTTTAACTTGTATGAGTTTATTTTATTATACCTTATAGGTTTTAAATGTTCCTGTAGATATTATTTTTACTATGTGGTACAAATTTTGATATGCTTATTATATCAAAAGTTATTACCTTTTAGTTATGAAATTTAATCACAACCTAATTATTATAATTTGATTTATATTTCCATGATTATTTCTTTTTTGACCCCTCAGTGAGTTAATGTGGTGTTTACTTTTAAGTTTCCAAATGTATGGAGCTTTAAAATGTATTGATTTAATAGAATCGTGGTCAGAATATATGAGTAGTCTGATAACAATTCTGTGATTTTTTTTGAGTATTGTTTTATAAGCTTAATACATTTTTATGTTTCAGGTTTTATTGAGAAACTATATATGTATCCTCTACTTACTGATTATAGTTACATCAAATCTGTTAATTATACTGACATCACCCACTGCTCCAGACAAACTAGGATGATTAGTTTTTCCTTTCATACCCTTGGTAAAAGTGAAAACAAGTGTTGAAGGGAGGAATAAGGTGGCTCATAGGGAAAGATCAGTTAAGTACTGCTTTAGAAAAATAAAATAAAAAAGAGCTTGTAGTATTTTGTTTTTAAAAATAAAATAGGCTTCATGTTGAGTCCTCTACCTTCTGATAAAAGTATAAATATTTATAATATAAATGTAAGTTATAATGTAAGACATACACTATGATAAAATAATAATAGCTTCTTACTACATACCATACTATGCTAAACTTGGAAATATCTAGGGATTATTTTATTCAATTGTTTCAACAAATAAATGAGGTTAGAAAATATTATGTCCCTTTTACAGATGAGATTTAGCAAGTTGTAGAACATAATCTAGCTGGTAAGTGATAAAAGATTAGAATCATGTCTGGTATAGTCCCCGAGCCCCACACTAAACCATCACACTCTTCTGCCAACTACTTGTTAGAATCTTTAGGTGGTTCAGAAGAAAGGTGCAATTTGTTCTTGCCCTCAATGACCTTGTACTTTTATTAGTGCCACAAGGCTCATGTACTAAAACAACTAGAGGATGGTATTAGTTAGTGAAATAATAAAATTCTAACATGAAATTTATGTGTCAAAGTATGTGATGCAACGTGTATGGTATGATGGGATTGTCAGGGAGGAGAGGTCATTGTTGCTTGAATTTTTAGAAAAAGTTTCGAAAAAGAGGAGGGATTTTGAATGGCACAATAAATATTAAGAGGATTCAGGTGGACTGTCCAACTGAAGGAAGCATTGGTTCATACAGTTCATACAGTATATTCCAAATAACGTTAGCAGGTGGACTTGCTAAAATGTGGCAAGATTTGCTTAAGTAGAGGAAAGAAGAGAAGACCAAGGGTGCAACTGATAGGAATAGACATAGTGTCTGCAGAGGGGAAAGAAAAGTTGAGAGGGTATTAAGAGCTGGGAGAAGGATGTTTGAAGGGGTTAAGTGGTGTCAATGCCACAGGACTGAACTTGGTCTGAGGGAAAATGGAAAAACACACTGTGATTTTCTTTTCCTCTTAGGGAAATAATATAAAAAAATTTTCCCTCATTTCTAAATTCTGGGGGTAGGAAATGTTATCATAGGAAAGAAATATTTTCTACTGTCTTACCCTCTCTAATACATTTCATTGTTTCCTAACTCCCAAAGACTGGAAGATTATGTTTTGATGTGACTTAAATTTCTTTTATTGAAATGTCAGCCCATTCCTTCTCTTGCCTTCTTTTCATGAAGGTGGGAAAGCGATGGCACTATTTGTCAATGCAGTCATAGTTTGATTTTTAATCTGTTCTTAATTTCTGAATGGCATTATTGGAAACTAATTTATGAATTATTGTAACAGAAATCTGAGCATCCCTGTCACCTCAACTCATCTTTCCTTTTGGGGCAGGAGAGGACACCGATCGCACATGTCAATTTAATTAAAAAATCTATCAAATTGATTTGACTACTGGTGGATTGATTCAGCTGACTGAATTTTACACATTTCACAAAATCAGTAATTTTGGTGGTATGTAAATGCAATCTAAATTTTGGTCTCAGAATTGTTGAATTCAGCAAAGATTTCTCAAAGCTGGGAGGTCTAATCACTAATTTTCTTTCAACCATTGGACTTACAAGGATTTGTTCCAGGTAAAACTATGTGACCTTGTGCTAACAGTAATACCAACATTTACATTAAGATGGAAAAATAATGATTGATCTTAAGATTCCTAGTGTTGTCTAGAATTAATTGTAAGCTCATGATTGGTCAGCATTAAACAAACTATTCCAAAGTGAATTGAGAAATAATGCATATCTCCAACTCCTGACTTAACATCAAGGTGCACTTCAAGAATGCAGAGTTCATATACACAATGGATTGGTTTACCTTCAGCAGAAATATTTGCCTGTCAGGAATTGATAATTACATGAATGGTCCATAATTTCTCACCTGGAAAAGATACTCCAGAATATTTGTTTTCCTAAATTTTATTGAGTTTAGAAGAAAATTAATAACAATATCCACTTAAGACCTGACATAGCACTTTTGGCTCTTTTCTAGTTTGAAAATTTTCATATCTTTTTGTTGTTGTTTTCTTCCACATTGACAATGAGGCAAACTGTACAGGTTTTGCAGCTGATGTCATCTGTAGGGGCTAGGCTGAAATAAAACAAACCTGGAAAACTTCCCACAGTGCTGCAATAGCAAAGGTTGGTCACTATTATTTTTTTCTTCAGATGCCTGCATTGAGCTTTCCCTGACATTAAACTCTATATTGCTGGGTATTTTAAGTTGTTTATCCAGAATCTGACACACTTTAACCTACATGGTTCTGGTGATAATTGCTGAATTTCTGAATTAATAGGAAAACTGGCACAATACTGTATAATATCAGAATTTTTTATTTGTGAAGTGCCAATTTTCTATAATTAGGGAAAATTACTAATTATCACTGGAACTATTCATTAATATTTGGAGGAAGATAAAAATTAATAGAAATGCATTTTTAGTGGCTAAAATTTTGAAAGGCCACCTGCCACTGTCACTTTGATGAGTCTAGCTCTTTGTATCTTATCGAACAATCGGGCAGTTGTAAGGAAAGTGGAAGTAGCCTTATTTCCCCAAATGTTGTGGTGGAATGTTTAAAATGAAAGATTTACATACCACTTAACTAGTACTTCCAGTGTTCAAGTGAAAATTGGGAAAGTCCCATATTAATCACTTAATACCAGTGCCATTTTATGGGGTCAAAGTGGCACTGGTTCATTAAATAAAGGGCACAGTGCTCTACATTTATTTTGTATTATGAAAAGAGACATCTATTTGCAAGCTTTGCCTACAAGAATGCTAATTATTACTATTATATCACATAATTTTAGGAATATGATAAGCTTATGGGCAATAGTGTTGAAAATGAGCTATCATTTTGAAAGTTTATAGAATGTTTTCTGCAGACAGCCTGTTAAATCTGATTTCTAAGCATGTTCTTTGACCCAGAATAAAAATAAGGACAAATGCAAGTGATGTTTGAAAGCTCTTAAATCTAATAATTTTTCTCCTTGTCAAGAAGAGTTTAAAATATGTATTCAATTAACATACGGTACATATCTGAAAAATGATAAACTTTTTTCTCAGCCGATGAGTTTTAAAATCATTATGAGATAGTGAACTATTAATTTTTTCAACAGATATTTCCTGAGCCTCTACCCTGAGAGAGGTACTTGGGCAGTCCTACGAGACTACTGGGTCACTGGACCAGATGAATTGAAAGGGAAGAAAACAAGTTGGCAAAGAAACCTGGTGATGCAGGGTCAGGATGAAGCTGAAACGAGCTTCTCTGCAGGGGATAGACCAAGAAGACTGCGTGATTAAAGCCATGCCAGTGAAGTTAGGGTCAGGAAGAAGGTGAACACAGAGTCAGGGAACCAGTGAGGGTGATAAGCTGCGAAATAGGAAAAGATGGCCTTGGCTGAATGGAGTTGTGGACATAATTCAGTTCAATTCAGCCTGGTATCGATTGAGTTCCTAATAAGTGTCCAGTGTGGTCCACCCAAAACTTTGAAAAATTAGGGAAGAAAAAAATTGGTGGACATACATGAAATTTTATCTGCAATGTCAAATATTCTTTCTCCCTTATAGTAGATAGTGATACTGATGATTAAACATAATTTCTAGTGGACATTAGACAGCGTTTTAAAGCTTAGGTCTTCCAAAGCATGAGTAACATCTTATAGGGGGAAGGGATCTTAAATGTAACCTGACCTAACCTGCTACCCCATGCTGAAATCCCTGAGGTAACACTTCTAGGATCATATTGGATTATCAAAGGGAAGGGGGCTTGCAGTTACTTTGTTATTTTGGTCTGGGAGCAGCCAGCTGGAGAAATATCTTCCTTCTCTGATAGATTTTCCAGCACTGTTCTAGCTTTGCCCAACTGGGATCACATTCTAGCTTAAGAATATCTTCTTTAAAACCTGGCACTCAGGGATTAATGCAATTTCCAGATGTGCCCTGATCGGGAAGAGGCCAGGGAATGCTGCTGACGTTATTTTACTTCAGTTGATACTTTTCAAGATTTATGAGAATGTCTGGCTCAAAAGATACCCAATTTGGCCACTGTATCTATCAATCAGGGTTCCTAGCTGTATGTAGCAGAAACTCATTGTGACTGATACATGGATATTGGGAAGTTTAAAGAATCTCTGCTAGGGCCAGAGAACTGGGCTCAGAGTTTATGCAGCCAGGAATGGAGCCCCAAAGTACAGTTCCGGATGGATCCTAGTGGAGAAACCACTGCCACTGGCACCGGACCCCAGAGCTCTACTTCCCACACCACAGAACTTGGTACATGGAGCTTTGCTTAAAATCTCAGCCACCACTGTCTGGAAGCTGCAGAGCAGCTGCCCAAGCTTCCTATTCAAGCTCTAGATATGGCTAGGACTTGTCTCTGTGCTGTGGCTGCAAGAGTGACACTCTGTGCCAAATACGGGGGGCATTCTCCAAACATAGGCAGAAAGTTCAGAATCTGAGTAGCCAACAAGTCTAGCAAAATGACCTTCAGTGAGCCTTTACCGCTTTACTTCATACTTTCTCACTCTTAGCCTCATGCAAAGTCCAGAAGCTGTCTCTAAATGTGTTACTTTCCTAAGATAGTTTGGGATAGGTAGGGGATCAAATGTTTGCGTTTCTTAATAATACCTTTTCTTACTAGTTTACATGCAAGTTGCATGTAGGAGTAAGAATACCAGGGATGTTCTATTTTAGAGTAAATAAGTTATACAGGAAGAATAAGTCCTGGAGATCTACTGTATAGAAGAGTGTCTATAATTAACCATACTGGATTATATATAGAAAAATTTGCTAGGAGGATAGATCTTATAGTAAGTGCTTTTATCATGAAAATAATTATAGTAAATAAGGAGGGAAAAGGAAACTTTTGGAGGTGATGGATAAGTTTATGGCATAGATGGTGGTGATGGTTTCACAGGTACATACGTATCTCCAAACTCCCCAGTTGTATATTAAATATATATATGTTAAATAGGAACAGCTTTTTGTATGTCAATCATACCTCAATAAAATGATTTTTAAATAGTAAATAAGTGATAATGACAGCACAAGATGAAAGATTTACTGTGTTTAGTCTTTGTGGATAACCAGATGTTGTCTTTTTTTCAAGTGCTTGGCAATCATTGGCATTAATAGAAGAGAACCTGGAATTGTCATGTTTTGTACACTGTTACATGGCAGAAGTTCATTATTTGGGAGCTGAGGAAGCTCCTCCTCTCCACTGCAACCATGCATTATTAGATTAGCTAATGATATGAAATATGGGATATGCTTAGTCGTGCAGCTTCTCTATAATATCATCACAGATTTTTAATGATGGACCTAGATAATAATCATCACACAAAACTCATTGACTGCTCACTGGACTGCCAGACAGCATTCTGAATGCCTTGCATGAGTTAACTCATAATCTTCACCACCGCCCTAGGAGGAAGGCACGTTTATTATCCCATTTTACAGAAGAGGATATTGAAGCAGAGAGATTCAGTTACCCACCCGGGATTTTGCGTCTTATTCATAGTCACAGCCAGGGTTGGAACCCCAGCAGTCTGACCCCAAAGTGCATAGTCTGACCCACTCAGCCAGGCTGCCGGTTAGAAAATTGGGGACAGCAATTATATCACGTTTCTCTATGGTGGATCAGAAGTGGAATTCCTGCAGTAAAGGTGCTTTTGCTTTGGTGGTTGACACTTCTCAGCTGAAGTGAGAAGCCATTTTACTGCCACCAGTACAGAAAAATGTGTCGACCTTTTTTTTTCTCAGTCCGATCCCAACTGCAGGGAGCAATGTGACTACCCAGTGTGAAAAATATTCCAAGCATCTCAGCTGATAAATTCTAATGGAGCTCTGATGCCTTTTGTGACTTTGTTCAGATTCGTTTAGTGCACCAAGCATAAACTGCTTAAATCTTTTATATACAACCATTCTATTGCCTATTAATTAGAACCGTCTTTTAATTGCACTGGTGCTTCAGAATTAAGTCAATATAGTTACAGGGATAGAATCCCCTGGGGGGAAAATTTCTTTATAGGAAGCTAGCGATGCTAAAAACAACAGAAGCAGCAAACAATAAAACTCCCAATAACATCTACAAAACACCCCCACAAAAATCTTCATAAATCATTTACGGATAAAACTCTGTTTTCCTAGCTGCAGATTATAATACACTTGGTGCTCAGCTCCTTCCACGGCCCCGCTGCACTGTGATGTCGTGGAAGATTTCATTCTGTGTCTTCAGCTCCCTCTTTTAAAAAACTGATTTCTTCTCTCCCCCCATGAGATATAGCCAGTACCCACTTTCTGTTCTCAATCTCTCTCCTTAGTCAAAACAGGAAATGATCACACCCAAGTCTTTTCCGTTTGATGGATTGGTTCTATTTTTTATTTCACTGCATTGACTCTTCCAAACTTTGCATCTTAGGTCATTTTTAGCTCTCAGTGTCTAAAGGAATGTCAGCATATTGACAAGGGTTGAGGAAAATTTGGGTAAGGGAGAAAGAACTGAAATCGTTCAAAGCTAGGTCCTGAAAGTAACCTTGATTTAACATTTTTGTGTGATGTTGAAATTGGGCAGTGAACAGAAGAAAGCTTCCTGACCCTCTCCCAGATCTTCCAGTCCCCTCTGTTGGCAGAGGCTGATGGAGATCTGACCCTGAATTGCTGGTGGGTCCTGGCCTGGGCTCCCCTTCCCCCAGGGGCCTCCAGAAGGCCACCCCCTTCACTCCGTGCACCCTTCTTTCCCTGCTTGAGTTCCTCCCCGCTTGGCCCAACATCGGCCATACCTCTGATGCCCTCTCCCGCTCACCCAAAATGCCCAGAGTGTGTACTCTGTCATCAAAGCTATTTCAGTTAATGTCATGAAGTTCCCGACACATATTCATTAATGGGTGTATGATTGTATTCAATGCTGCTTTGAATAATGCTGCCTTGAAAAATAATCCTACAGACATCCTCATACCACAATCTATGGCCTATATTTCAAATGGCATTAGCTCCTTACTCTCTGGAGTTCTGAGTCAGGCTTTTTATAGTTCAAATAACCTAGATTTGTGAGTCACTGTGTACAATAAATAGCATTCCCACGGCGACCGTGAGTCTTGGAATCCGTGCCAGGTGTCGCGGCTGTGGATGCTGCTGCCTGCTGGTGACAAATGCATTGTGGAATTCGTGCTGTTCTGAGACCTCAGTTTCCTCATCTCTAACGTGAGAGCGTTGGATGAGTTGGTCGTTTCTAACATTTAGTTTTAATCAGTGGCATCTTCCCTGTTTATTTTTTATTTCAAATGAAAACTTGCTAAAAAGTTGAATTTTTATCTTCTACCTCAAATAACATATTTTGTTTTATGTTTCAGGATGCAGCTCACACTGGAAAAGAGGAAAAGCAAAGGATACAAAGCTAGTGGAAAATATTGGACCATGTGCTCCATCTTACGGTGCCAAATAAAGAGAAAATGAGCAGAGGAAAGGCGCAAATAAAGAAACATCTATAAGCTTACATTGTGCTCCTGTCCTCAGAAGCATGGTGGCAGCATCCTGGAGATATCATTTCTTTTTCTTGCAACCTTCCTCAAGCCTCACTGGCCAGCCTTGGAAAGATGTGACACTTTGTAACTACTGAAGTGCTCATATTGTTCCTGAAGAAATGGAAAGTGAAGCGAATACCCAAGGAACAAAGGAAAGCAGGCTATCTGTAGCAGAATGTTCCAGGAGAAGGAGGGCAACCACTGGGATAGCAGGTGTTGAAGGGCCCTTGTTTCTCTGATTCTGTGATAGTCAACAAAACATGACACATATTAAATAGCTACATTTTCTTGACTGTGCTTTGTTTAATCTGGTCTCCTGGCCTCTTCTTTCCCTATGTCTCAGCTCTGGGTTTTAAGGATGACTTTGTTACACGTTCCTTCTTCCCCATCTCCTAACTCCCAGCCAGCCTCATTTGTTTTCCCATTTCTCTTTCTTTCTTCTTCTAGCTATTAAGGAACCTGTCAAATGTCAACCCCTGGGGGCCCAAGTGGCAGCTTTCTCAATTCATTGACTGCCTAATTTTACCCATTACTTTGGAGATGGGGGCTAAGGTTTCCTTTAAAAAAAAAAAATCCATACTGCCTGTTTATATCCCTAAGGCTCAAATAATTAAAAAGCATATTGTTTGAGGAAAGATAGTTTCTAATCTGATTTTCCCAAGTGAATACCTGACAAACTATGAACTCTATGTAAAGAAGCAGACCACTTCTCTCTGGTGATCAGGCTTCCGCAGCTCTACCTTGCCATCATAGAAAAACCTTTGTGCATAAATAGGCTGTGAGTTAATAAAATAATATTTATGATTCAGCTTTTTTTTTTCTTTTAAGTATCAAGCTGTATCCTGGAGAAACAAAAATAAAAGAAGTTGATGTCTACAATATAACTATTAAGGGGAAATTTGCTCCACTGTTATTTGGATGTGATTGGTACTGAGCACCACAATGCACTTGTAATTGGGTCTGTACTTGTTCACTTCAAGGGTTCCATGCTATTTCTACTTGAACCCATTTTTTTGATACCGTTCAGCTCAGCAGTGCCAGCTAACTCTTGTTATGCAGTTGAAAAACTGTGGCCATTAAAAATAGGATACGGTGTGATTTTGTTTTGCAGCACTGCATGGAAAATCAGTTGCTGTTCATAACAGCTCTGTGGTTGGTTGATTTAAAGCAGGGGGGTGACTTGGAATTGACAAGCAGACAGTTTGTGAAAAGGGATATTGTATCTTTAAGGCTTTCTGACTGATTGTGTTTAACTGCGCCACGCAGCAGGCAGTAATTAGGCTGTAGCTTCACCGAGAGACTTAAAACTCTGGCTCTAGTTCTCAGTTCTCCAGAATTTTTTTTTTTTTTTTAAGCACAAACATTTTTTGGACTTGAATACATGATAATTTTTTTTTGACATTGTGAGCGAGTGTGTGAGTGAGCACGTGCAAACTCGACCCCAGGGGCTTCCTGTGCAGACTGGCGCAGGGACCACCCTGTGCTGACGGGCTCTGGGCTCTTGGGAGACCAGACGCCTGCACTGGGAAACAGTAGAGCTCTGATAGGAGCACATGATGCATGCCACTGCTGGAGAAGGTCAAGGTGCTCTTGAAATGAAAGGAAAGAAGTCTTATAACGTGACACGGTGTCTTCTGGCCCAGTTCACAATGTTAATGAGATTCTAGTTGAAGCATGCTACTAAGATTAATAGACAAAATGCCTAATAATTTTTATTTAGGGGAAAGAGGAACTTCTTTTACCTAAGGCTATTAAGTGGAAAAGAGAATATTTTAGAAGTAAATCGAACAAACCATTAGCTTAAGTAATATTTTCCATCCACCACCCTGCCTTTCTTACTCCCTCCCCCCAACTGCTTAAAACACCTCATTGCTGTTTTGAAAAGTGGTGAACATCATCAATTTGTTAGTGTTTGGCAAAGACAGAGTTTCAAGTTTTCCATGCATTTGTTATCACAGAGGAGCAGTAGACAGATTTTACATCGACCTCATAAAAAATGGACGTTCAATTACTGTTGGGTTGACCACAGTGACTCTTCATTATCAATCGGGCAATCGTGGCTAAGTCCCAACTGCGTGCACGACGCTAAAGTGGATGCCGTGAGAGACAAAAATTGTTCTGGAAATGCAATTGTGATATTTTCCAGCGTGACATATAAACTTTCCTTCCCCTTGTTATTTATATAGGTGGGTTATTTCACATAGATTTGAGTGCCATTTAATTCTTAAATTGCTATGTTTTCTTATTAAGTAAATTCCTTTTTATTCCACCTTTCTTATTATTGATGCCTACAGATATCTTTGCTTACCCATTCTCATGCTGATTATAGATGTGTATGGATTATAGGTAATTTTGGTTTTAAATAGTAACTCCACATATTTGTGGATCACTTCAAAGTTTTGATATGTTTTACCTCGTAGCACGTCATTTGGGCCTCCCTCCTACACATCCTGAGGGTGGCAGGGGAGGTGATATCATTATCTTTTTAAAGTCTCAGGAGGTAGACAGTTGAAAGGAACTCAAATTAGGAGTCAAGTTTGCAAGCTTGCTGTGCTTCTCATGGTAGTGTGATCATATATTCAATATCAAAATGAACCATTTTCTAATTTAAGAGTAATTACAACATTTTAGTACAGCTTCACCATTTTAAAACATAGATTAAAAGTCAAGCATAGGCCACCAGAAGGGGATTTTGATTTTTAAAAGTTGCTTCCATAAGTTTCAAGTTAATGTTTGTCCTTTTTCTGTAGAGTATAAAAATTCAGAAGCATTCTTTTCTTTTGGTTTTAATATTTTTGGACTACCTTGAAGATAAATTAATCTGTAGGTTAAATTGCATTGATACATTTATCTTTCTCAACATGCTTTGTCCTAAGGTCAGTACTTTGAAAGATTCGATCTAAATAAATTATAAATGTGTATCAAAGTCTATTTGGTATTAGAGCAAACATATTAGAAATATATCCCATTAGTGCTTTGAATGAAACAAAGATGAATTCCATTCTATAGTTCAAATTTCAAGTGTGCATGTGTATTTTTATATATATCTATGTCTAAATGTTGAGGTCAATAATTCTATGAATTCCTAAGGTTGGTTCATTTTGTAGTGCTGATAAATGCTCCTTGGAATTAGGATGTATGGAAGATCAAAGATTAAATTGCATTTTTTTCAAAGTGACAATGAGCCTAATTCACTGTCAGTTAATGCCAGGTGTTTCTCCCCCTAGTATTAAGTTCTTCAAAACAGTGGCTGCATAGGACACCATTCACAGAGGCTTAGCGCTGGGGAGAAAATGATTACATTAAATCGAATGATATGAATAATTCATGACATCACATTTTGTAATCCTGGTGTTAAGCATAAAACTAGTGGTTTATTTTTCAGCAAAATGTTTTTGTATCATTTTAGATAGTGCATAATGCAAAACAATAACTGCATACATAATGCAAGAAGGATGGTAGTGAATAGAGTCCTTAATAGTGCTTGCAGCATCATGTGGGGTGTGATCACAATAAACACATTTTGAGCCAATGCCCATGGGTGCCCAACGTTTGCTGGAATCTTCTGAGTCCAATAGAATGGCTGCCTTTTAATTTGTTTTTGAATATTACGTCTGACCTTTACCATGGATCTGAAAGTCAGTCCTTGTATATTGCTCAAACTACAAATCCTGTTTGTCCCCTTTCCTTTCAGTTTACTTGGAGGGCAATTCTATTGGGGGTAAACAGCTGATTTTTAAAATGATGTTTGCTTTTTCCAATATCGAGTTGGAAATACTACGAAAAATCCATAGAACCGGAACTTATATCCTTCTGTAAAGAACTTAAATATTCTGTGATAAAATGTCAGTTATTTAGCAATTCATCCAGGTGCTTATTAGGAACATCATTTATATCTCTGAGACTAAGTAAATGATTCCTTGTCTTATTTGAACCTTCTTATTTTCTCAAGAAAATATCTTTTCTTTGCAATTATCAAAGGAGAGAGAGGATGGCTCTACAACCTTCATGAACCAGTTTCCAGGTCATGTACACTGTAACAACACTTTAACATGAGTCTGATTATTCTGCTGCATTTCAGGCTGAAATAATTGTGTACCTGGACCATCTGCGGCTGCCTTTTCCAGCACCTTCCTGTGGACAGCTCCAGGGCACTCTCTGGAAGCCAGAATGGACTCCTGCTGATTCGCCCACATATTTGTCTTGAATGAAAGAATGGCGTATGCCAGTGGATTTCAAAGCTTTTTACAAAACATCGCCACATCAGAAGTCTCAAGAGTTTATGTCAAACATTTGTATTACTTACAACTAATTAAATATACCATTCGTGTTTTACAACGTGAACACATCTGCTTATAATGTTGTAACTTGTATTATTATTATTTATTTGAAACAATACATTAGTAATTAATGGCTAGTTGGTAAGCTTAAAATCTTGATCTATTAGGAATAGGCACTGATTATCACATATATAGAAAATAGTTTGATTTTAAATATTTCTTCACAAAAAATAATTTGGAAGCATATGAAGGGTCTTACTTCAATATTATGAAAAATATTGTTTAAATTTTTATTTTATAAAATTTTAACTATACTGCCAAAATGGGTAGATTATGAATATTGTTAAAGAAAAGTCAAGAGAGTTAATATTTAGAAATAAATTGTAATGGTTTGTTGAGATTATTTAATGGGAAATATCTGATGACCCAATTATTGGATGTGAATATAAAAATGTTGAGATGCATGATACATGGAAGCCTGAGATCTATTCTTCTTATCAAAGAGATATATAAAATTACCTAGTTTTGACTGAAAGTAGACCTAGAACTCTGTAATGGAACTGATATTCTTCCAAGGAGTGCAAATTCTATGTTAAAAACACAAAATAATGACTTATTATTTAGTACTCTGCCATAGTTGAATAATGCCAGAAGTTGGTTTCCTATTTCTCACTCCCCCCCACCCCCACCACTTTCTTGTTTCTGCAGTCCCCTATAAAGTTACCAGAATAACTGATTCTGGCATTGACCATATGATCACCTCATCACTAGGGACCTGCTCCTCCTGCATCTGACATTCTGATGTCACGGCACAGCTATTTTATAAGAGTCCAAGCATCTCCCCTCTTCTCCCATTTCTTCTTATCTGGTTTAAGGAAACAGTAAGTTATCTTTGGTGGAGTTTATAAAAAACTAGTGAGGAATTGTTCATAGTATAATTCCAAGTCTAAGTACAGAGAATGATGAAAATACGGCTAAAATAAAAGCTTATTAACTAAACAGTAACTATTTTTATATTTTCCTTTAATAACATAGTTATCCTATACTGGATAAAACAGAATATAAGTAAGTTCCAGTGCCTGTTTAGCTGCTTACCAGTTGTGTACATTTGGGAAAATCAATGAGTAACTTAGAACCTCATCTTCTTCATCTGTAAATTGGTTTTGCTGTGAAAAATAAATAAAACATTGTGGAGGACAATATTTTGTAATAACTCTCCATGGGAATAATAGATATTGTAGCTATTGAAAGAATTCCTTTTCCTTGTCAGTTAATGTACTGCTAACAATTTACTTTAAAAAATTAAATATGCTAAAAAAGCAAATAAACCAAACCCATTAGGATATTTGTCTGTATCTTTAAAAACGTTTAAGCATGCCAAATCAGTGACCTGGGCTTTCATGTCTCTCTTGCCTTCACACACTTAAATGCATAACCTTGAAAGCAATAAAATTTGCTGAGTTTGTTATTTCCCTGCTTCCTTAGAACATATGTCAACTGAGTAACAGAGAATTAACTGTAGCAAAAAGAAAGATAGTTCAGTGGAAGCTTGTTTAATAATTAATCTGCTGAGTAAGTATATGAATATTTGATAAATATTTAGTCAACTATGTGCATCATGCAGCATCGGTTGCATACCAAAGAATTTGCAGAGGTAAAAACTGCCAGTCATAGGCATCAAAGATCAGGAGATTTCAAGATCACAAGGCATAGATGTGCAAATTATTCCACATAATATAAATGCAGAAATATAAATCCATGACTATCCACATGGTGCTATTCTCAGAGAGTGTTAGGAGGGCACTTCCTTGTCCTCCACAACTCTTCTAAAATGTATTTGGCATCACATTTTAATTTAATAGCTGCTTCCCTGCCCATGTGTATGACATAAAATATTCTGATGCATACATGTAGTAGAATGTTAAAATATCAACCCTATGTTGAATTGAAACTTAACTCAGTAAACATTTGTTAACTTCTGAGGATGTTCAATGCACTGTACACCAAAAGAAGAAAAGCTAACACAATCTTTTTCGAGTGTAGGAAAGGTAAAAATTAATTCTTGTGTAGCAAAAATAAATACATGAAAACACGATCGCTGATTTCTGGGAAGATCATATTTTGTAGCTAGAATTTAAAAGCTTTCATTTTCTTTCCTATGAGCCAGTCACTCATAAGTTGTGTTCTGACTCGAATTCCTAGCAAAATTCTTACAAATTCTCATAAACTCTCCAGAGAGCTCATGGTCTCCTTATTGCAGCAGACACACTGCCACCTCTCAGCTAGTTTCAGGGCCTTGGCTTTCATGGGGCTGTGTGTGCATAGTTATAAACAGAAGGTGGGAGTGGCTGCTCTTCTTGGCACCCCCTGCTGGCCAGAGTAGCACTAATGATGGCTCCAGAGAGGCCTCATCTTCTCTCTTCCAGCCCATATTAACCGTTGCCATGGCAGCCACTGCACTAAAAGGGAAGGGAGTGCAGGGGCTGCAGCATGTGAGAGAGATGACCCCAAATGAGGAGCTAGAATGGAGCCTCTAAGATTTACCCCCCAAACATAAAACATTGATCTTACAGGGAACTGTTCTACCTGAATAGATTCACTGGAACCATGTTCTGTTCCTTAATTATGGTTCTGTTGTCCATATTACTGTACTTAAATTCTCTGTTTACCTATTATACTCCTCTTTCACATGTGACTGATAAAGTGAAATTAGGCTAAATAAAGGCAAACAAAGAGACAGTAAAAAAAGGATCTTTTACAATATTAGAAACAGTTTATGAATCAGAAGACTTAATATTTTTAAGATGGTAATGCTTCTCAAATTGATCTACAGATACAATGCAATCTGTATCAGAATCCCTGCTGGCTTCTTTGTAGAAATTGGCAAGTGAATTCTAAAACTCATATGGAATCATGAGGGACTCAAAATAACCAAAACAATCTTGAAATAGAAGAACAAAGTTGCAGGACTTACACTTTCTGATTTCAAAATGTAATTATAAAGCAATAGTAATCAACACAGTGTGGTACTGGCACAAGAATAGTCATATAGATTGATGAAATAGAATTGAGAATCCAGAAATAAACATACTCAAATGATTTTCAACAATGGTGTCAAGACCACTCAAAGGGCAAAAGATAGTTTTTTCAACAAATGGATAGACACATGAAAAAGAAAACAGTTGGACCTTACCTCATGCCATATACAAAAAGTAATTCAAAATAGATCAAAGACTTAAATGAAGGAGCTAAAATCATAAACCTCATAGAATGAAATATAGAAGTAAATTTTTATTGCCTTGGATTTGACAATGGATTCTTGGATATGACACCAAAAGCATGAACAACAAAAGAAAAAAATAGATAAATTGGACACCATCCAATTTTAAAATGTTTGTATGTCTGAAAAAAAAAAACACTATCAATAAAGTGAAAAGACAAACCAAAGAGTGGGAGAATATATTTGAAAATCCTGTGTCTAATAAGAGATTTGTATTTAGAATATAGAAAGAATTCTTACAACTCAATAATAAAATGACAAATAACCCAGTTAATAATGGGCAATATATCTGAATAGACATTTCTCCAAAGATACAAAAAAGGCCAATAAGTAAGTACAGGAAAAGATACTCAACAGCATCAGTAATAAGGGAAATGCAAATCAAACCACAATAGGATATCACTTCACACCCACTAGGATGTCTAGAATTAAAAAGCCAGGTAACAAGTGTTGGTAAGGATATGGAGAAATCAGAACCCTCATACACCGCTGGTGGGATTGTAAAGTGGTACAGCCACATTGGAAAGCACTCTGGTGATCCCTTAAATGGTTAACATAAGGTTCCCATATGATCCATAAATTCCACTTTTATGTATATTCCCAAGAGAAACTAAAACATATGTCCACACAAAAACTTGAACACAAATGTCTGTGGCAGCATCATTCACAATAGCAAAAAGCTCAAAAAAAACCCATATGTCCGTCAACTAATGAATAACTAAACAACATGTGGTATATCTATATAATGGAACATTATTCAATCATTAAAAGGAATGAAGTACTGATATGTGCTATGATGTGGATGAACCTTGAAAACATTGTACTAAGTGAAAGAAGCCAGACACAAAAGGCCACATATTGTGTAATTCCATTTATATGAAATGTCCAGAATAGGCAAATCTATAGAGATAGAGAGTAGGTTAGTGGTTGCTTAGGGCTGGAGGGAATGGAGGGATATAAAGGTGATGGCTAAAGGGTGCAGGTTTTTTGTTTGTTTTTGAGATGATGAAAATGTTCTAAGATTGACTGTGGTGATGTTTGCACATATCTGTTAATATGGAAAAACCATTGAAATGTATAATTTAAATGTGTGAATTGTATGGTATTTAAATTACATCTTAATAAAGCTGTTGAAAGATAAATGGATTTTTACCGTATTAGAAGCAGTTTACATGGGAAAAGGGCCAACTTCCATCCAAACTACGTCCTCATGTTTCATGACCTTTTGGCAGCCCTCTTCCTGAAGTGCCTTTGTTTATGAGCTACTACCTCCCCTACCACCTACTACATGGGCTAAACTCCTCAGTACCTTTTGGTGCTTCCGGATACATACAGTATCATTGACATTTGACCTCTTCTTGTCTAAAGGGTCCCAGTTTCCAGGATTTGAAGCTGTGCTTTCCAAGAAAAGAACCAGCTTGTTTAATAAATCCAAATAGACGGGAAAAGGCTACAGACCCATAGGAGGTCTCCTCCCCTCATAAATGCAATACATTTTGAATATGGCTTCTAAAGACTGTGTGACTTAGGGCCTACAAGTTGTCCAACCAAATAGCCATCACCAACCCATTCCCCCATGCCTACCTCTAAAGAGGCAAGAAAAGCTAAAAATACAATTTCCAAGTCTCCCTTGCAGCTAAGGGTGATCAAGTAACACAGTTTACAGTTCAGGGTAGGTTTTTGCTGTCTTGACATGGCTTGCATAGACATTCTTCTTCTTTTTTTTTAATCTTGCCTTGGATGCAGATGTAAGAGATGGCACTGCAGCAGCCAGCTTGTCACTGTTCATGAGAATCACAGAGATACTGCATCTAACATCTGTGAGCCACTGAACCAATGTCAATGGCCACCTGTCTTCAGACTTCGTGGTAGGAAATAATTGATTTGCTTAAGCTCCTCTTAATCAGGTGTTCTGTGACTGCCAAGTGATAATAATCTTTAGTTATGTACCATCATTTTATATTTAATGAGTATTTCAAAAGAGTAGTGAGAATTTCAGTATTTAAGTTGGAAGGAGAATTAGAATAGAAAGGCTAGTAGGAAAATGTTTTGGATCAGATGGAGTCTTATTGTGTCCTTGAAATCACAGAATATACACTGTATATGCTTAATGTTTGCATAGATAACCCTAAGATTATAATAAGTTTCCTGTTAGTAATTTTGGGTACATAAATATACTATATATTAGTGTAAGGGAATAGAAAGAGGCCCGAATCTAGAGTTATAATGCTGGATTCAAATCCTTACTTTTTATTAGCCTGTGTAACCTTTTCCCCCATCATATCCCTAGTTCCTAGAACAGCACTTAAAAATAGTGGCTATATGGTCAATATTTTTCTAAGCATAATGAATATTATATTTATAATATATAACTTAATTTAGATTTAAAAGAAATGTTCTAAATACTAATCACAGAATCATAAACTCTCAACTAGAATGGACAATTAGAGATGAGAAAATCAGGAATTTGAAAATACAAGATTCCTAAGACATAGGTTTTGCTCTTTTTGTCCAGAGTGAACATTGATAAAAAGAAGCAGATGAACTTTGAGGAAGTCAGGTAAAAATAGAGGGACAAAATACTGGAACTTGATGAAAAGAAGTGAAGCTCACTGATAACTGCACGTTAGGATCACTTAGGAAGATTGTTAAACACACAGATGTCAGTTCCACATGCACAGACATTCTGATTGTGTTGGTCTGTGATGAGGCCCAGGCACTGATATATTTTGAAACTTCTCTGCATTATTTTGATGTGCAACCAAGATTAAGTGTCACTGGTATAGGGAAAAAAAATTATAGACTTTGGAAAAAGATGATGTTCCATTTGAATCTGTGATTGACCACTTACTGATTTAGTCACCTTGGTCAGTTATGTATCTTCTCTTGGGGTTTTCTTACCTGTAAAATGGAGATGATAGTGAAATTTGTCCCTTAAAGACATAAAGGTTAAATGACAAGATGTAAACACCGTTCCTAGTACAGTGGTCATTTTACATGTGTTAATTATTGCAGGACAGCATAACAGTGTGTTCCCTGTTGATTCTTTGTTGTAGGTCAGTGACTGGGATTGGTGGTGGGAGAAGGAAGTTGGACAGTAATGGGCCCATTTGGTTTCTCTCTGGCTTCTGGTGGCACAATGGCGTTATTAGTAACAGCACCTTAGTTTATCTAATCCTCAGCTTTTACATTTCCCTTTTTTTTTTTTTTTTTAGTGGAAACAGAATTTTCCAAATAAGCTAATATAGAAAAGAATGCAGGGATCGTCTGAGGCCAGTTGTGTGCCATTTTGAGTCATTCTTTTTAGAGGGTGCTTATTCTTAGAGTTTTAAGACATTAGAGCAGACTTTTTAAAATTTTATTTTTTTTACAAGCTTCCAGGTTCCAGAATTCCATTAGAATTTCCCTGCTCATAGCTAATAGTGTCTGGCATGTAATCAACGCTCAAGAAATGTATTTTTAATTGAATTGGGTTTTAAGACGGTTCCCTTTTTTGCTGACAGTTCTGTTTGCTTCACTATTTCTACTGGACAGTCTTCCGTGGTTCACAGACAAAAGCTTTACTTAGGAGTGAAAATCCAGATGACTATTGTTCGCCTTAGCAATATTCGGCCCCCACCCCTTCACTCTTCAATACTAATTCCACTTTTTGGCCTCATTCAGTTGATTCTTTAAAGCTTGATTTACCCACCCATTTTGTTCCTAGTTTGAAACCATCTGGCATGTATTTCTTTTTCTTCTCTACTTATAACTTTGTGCATATACCCTCTTCAAACCTAAAAATATCTCTGCATCATAACCTATTTTCTCTTCCTTCTTTTTCAGAAGAAAAAGTCCCTCATTTCAGGTCTGAATTCCTCCTGGGACCCTCCGAACTCCTGCCTCCCCCGTTAAGCCTCTCCTCTGGGCTTTGCTGCATCACCTAACGCTTCTCACAGTGGAACATTTAATCCATCCTTTTCCATTGGTGTCTCTTTTCATGCTTTCAAATGTGCTCTGTTTTCTCTTATTTTACACACATACCTCCCCACCTCCAACACACACACATTAATTCAGTGCCACCAGAGCTCCTTTCAGCCTTGATACCTATCTTAGACTATTATTCTATTTTTTTCTCTTCCTTTGACACCCTCTTGTCTTTGTTCTCTTTTCATTTTTGTGACTCCTTTCATTTCCCTTCTTTCCTTTTGTGACTTCTTTCCTTGCACATAGATAGACAAAAATCATAAGCTTCAATTATTATTTATTCACTTTTCTCTTTCTACATCTTCTTGTAGAATGTATTCATTCTTGAAGTTCCAAATATCATACTACATCTACAGTTCAATTGTTTCAATTCATTCATGCTCATTCACCTATTTGCTCATTTGAAACACAAAACAATAACCATGTGCATGACCATGAGAATGAAAATTAATGACCTCTCTTTTAAGATCATTTTTGGATCTTTAGTCTGACTGCCTGCTGGACTTTATCATCACCTCAGACAATGTGTCAAAAATCAAGCTAGTTCTCTTACTGCCAAAACATATTTCCACCAACGCAACATCCTTCCCTTTATGACTTTGGCTTGGCTGTTTGGACTCATGCGTATATCTTCCTCTCTCCCACACACTGTGCTCAATTTATTTTTCTTTTATCCTGCTCATTTCTTTTTCCTCTCCCTATGAACATTTTGGTATAAACCTCCCGCCTGTAGTAGTGTAATAGTCTCTAACTGGCTTCTTAGCTAAAGTTTTAGGCCTCATTGTAGGCTTCTGGGACATGACTTCCAACTTACTCTTCCCCAAAGAACAATCTGCATTTCCTGTTCAAAAATATTGTTAATGACTTTCTGTTAACAATAGAATAATACTCAAACTCCTTAACCTGAAGTCAAATCCTCTACTCCCCCTGTATTTTTTTCCATCTACATAAACTACCCACATGAGTTGACCATAATTTCCAAATCTGTCAAAGATACAGAAGCATGTCCCTTTCATGAGCTAAACCTACCCTTCTTTAGGGTCCAGGTTTAAGTCCCTGATATTCCCAGCCCTCACTAAACACCCCACCCTTACATTTACTTGCAGACACACTCATTTTGCAGAAACACCTTGTCTGTTTAGTGGTTTAGCGAACAGGCACTGCCCCTGCAGCAGAAGGGAAGGCCCATGCCAGCAGGGAACACGCGGGCCGTATACGCTGTAGGTAGAACACCCAAGGAATTCTTTGCATCAGCCAGACTTAAACAAACATCTGTTGATACCGGCAGTTTTTCATTTTTAAACTCTAAGTAGCATAAAAACTAAATATAAATTGTGAGTGTTGCTGATTAACCTCTTGAAATGACTATTTTTCAGAGTGAATAATAATGAGTGTTTGGCTGATGCACCGATCAAGTAAAAGAAAGTGAGAGTGAGAATGAGACAGAACTCTATTCTTTCTATGGGCAAATAGGAGAAACTAAAGTCCTCAAATTTTTTGTGTTCCTCAAGCATAAAGCATTGTAGTGCTTTACTGAAATGACACATAGGGCCTGCGAAAAATAAACACATTAAAATGCTTTGATCTCCTCTTGTGTGGTGATCACATTTTTATCTATTACAAGCTCAGCTCTTTTATTGTCTTAATTTTTGTTGCCCAGTTCTGCCCGGCATCTCTGTGCTTATAAAGGTGTGGGAATTGACAGTGAAAAGGCCCACGTTTGCCTGTGTTAAACGCACATGGAAGAAAATCAGCACAGAAAAGGATTAGAAGGAAGAGAGTAGGTTAAGTCCTTTTTGTTTGTGGCAGCTACTTAGCGGGGTCTCCTCTTCTTTCCCTTCCTATACTTTTCTCCCCGGAACCCTCTCCTTCAGTGGGTTCAGAATCCATTTTCTTTTATCTGGCTCCATTCTGTTACCATTTCCTGATCTGGGAGAAAGCCATCTATCTCCTTTCCTGATTTCTAGTAATGAAACTGGAGAAAGACCCATTGCCCAGGGGCCTTGAATAACAACCCACAGAGACCACGTTATCTCCCTCTTCACCCTTGACACTGCAGGCGGGGCAGCCTGGCCCGGCCCCTCTGTCAAGGGCCAGGCCTGTGCTGCGTGGAGGACTGACCCGTGGGCTCAGTAACAATGCCCCAGGCCTGCTGTGTGGGTCTGCGAGCCTCCCTGCCACTGACCCGCCTTCTCGAAGGAACCTGTTCGCTGCTCAAGGGCATCACAACTCACTGATGTCTTTTCACCTCCCTTTAAGCATCAAAAAGCCAAGAATTTAGACATTCTGTAGTTGACTAGACATTTTCCTCAGTGGCAAAGTGGTGCAAATAAATATGAATCCTAAAACATTTCAGTTTGACGGGTAATGACGGTGCAACTTCTGGATTTTTTTGTCACTAGGAGCTGCTTTTATTGGCTCTCTCCTCTGGGATTTTAACATCCAACCGTGAATGATAAGTCATCTTTCCCCCTATCACCCAAAAAGAAAATTTGAGCACTTTATGCTCACTGGGGGGGGCAGAATATAATTAATTCATGGTTTTACCATGCAGGGACCTAACTTGCCTCTATCTCCAGGAAATAAATGAAATCCCAGGTGGTAATATGCTTGCTGCTTCAACGCCTTACTTTCTCTGCTTTCTTTGCCTAATCACCCCTGTGACCCTGGTATCTGACCCCCATCTAACCCACCCCCCAGGATTCACTAACTTAACAGTGATCTTTAGGTATTCTCTGAAAGCACACTACAGGTTTTGCTTGCTTTCAGAAGCTTTTATTGTCCCTTTTAAGGTTTATTAATCAAGTGTATGAAATTTTGCCCTTAGTAGCATTATTCTTCTTATACAGTTCTTTGTCTTATCTAGAAATAGTAGCATATTCTATGCACACATATATTTTATTAGAGCTTATCAACATATGTATATATTTGCTTACTTTTAAATGTGTGAACAGGCTCTAAAGATTTTTGAAGGGGGCTGGTGTATTGGGTTGAAAAACTAATTGATAATTATAGGAATGAAAGCATAAACAAGATGGAAATAAGATATTTATTATTAAAGTTTGGTTTAATTTTATGAGAAAAAAATAAAATATGCAGATATAGTTGAATTATTCTGGATAACCAATAACTGGAAATGGGGAGGAGAGTAATTTTAATGTGAATTAAATATAATTAATTTCCAGGCTACATACATGCATGCAATAATATATGCACGTACTGATGAATGGAGTTTTTAAAGTATCTGACTCAATTTACTCCTAATCTACTTTAAATTTCCTATTTAGTAGTAAATCTACTTTTCTCTAATGCTAACAGCAACATAAGAGCTGGGAACAAAAGGCTTTGATCGGTTCTCTGTTTTGTTTTTTTTTTTTAAAGAGTTCAAACTTAACCATGCAAATGTCTGTATCTTTTGTTGCTTATACAATTTGATTTATTCCTAATTGGCGGGGAGCTGCTATGGACGTTGGTGGTTTGGGCTTGTAATATGAGGAAAATGGTTACCTAACATGTGCTGTTGTTTTTTAATGTGGGCATACATTTAAAATTCTTATGGCTTTCCCTCTCCTCCCACCCTCTCGAAAAGCAAAATGCATTTAGCTGTGAGCTGAAGAAAGCTGCGGCTGAAGCAGGCACCTCCTAGATCACACAAGCATTAACATACACGGTCATTGTCTCTGCTGCTTCTCACCGCAGCTTTATATAATAAAACAAGCCGCGTCAAATAGGCTAGGCTGTAATATTAGGTAAAATCTAATTTCAGTTTGGTTATCATATAGTGTTCATTTCCCTAAGGGAGGAAAAAAATTAAATTTGTAAGCTTAAGATTCCAGCTGAAGTAGTAAGAAGTATGAAAGGCTTCCCTCTGCCTTTTATTATTCACTTTATGAATTAGCCTTAGTTTACTTGTTTCGATCGGTGTCGACATATTTCTGAATACTATTAGCATAGCAATCAGGGCTGTTCTCAGGTTATTGAATGGTGTGTTGACTTCCGAAATAAATAGATATGCAGTGTGAAGGGTGAGCTGTCACTTTAGGAGAGCTTTCCTGATCTAAATTAAAAGGCACTTCTAATTGAAAACTATAATAGCAGGAGGGTTAGAAAGACAATGAAACTGCTCAGTCCCTTTCAATTTTCACCGGATTCTGTTAGTGAATGTAGAAGAAAAAGTAAAATGAAAATATTAAATTACAAATTGCAATTTAAGTAGCAATATTAAATTATACCTAAATAGCCATATTGCTATGAAGCAATTTTAGGTGCTTGATTTAAAGACTCTCAGTGCATTTGAGTTTTCACTATTACATTCTGATTTATCTATTTTATCACGTAACATATAATTCTATGTTTACCCCAGCAAATGTGTCTTTATCTATGAAACAAGAAATCAGTCCTGAAAGACTTCATTTTGCACTTTGTGCTCACTAATTCAGTGTTGCATTGGTTTTTGTGTATCTTTTATCATACCTGAGGGTATATATCAGGGGTAGGAAACCTCAATGTCAGGACAATTTTCTAAAATCTGAAGCCATCATTCATGAGTTGTCCAAGTGAAATGTTTTCAGAAATTACTAACAGCAAACCAATTATGAATTTAAGTAATAGATGAAATTATTAGCTATTTCAGTTTCATGAATGCCAGCTGTCTGAGTCCATATATTTTGGTCCTTTAAGGGTTAACGATTGAGGCCTGTCTATAGCTCATTTCTATAGTAACAGCAAGACTGAGACTTTTTATGGGCACCTAATAATTAGAAAGTGCTAGAAGGTATAACAATATAATGAATCAAAACTGATAGACTTGTGGGTTTCCATAGAAACATGTATAATTATGATAATCGGTCCCTGGCGTACCCTCAGAATCGTATACATTCAGTTAAATGCAATAAACATTAGGCACTATTTAGTGAGCTGTGATGCAGATTAACAGTGTGAGATACAGGGAAGCTATGAATAAAATTGCTGTACAGTTTATCTCAAACTAATTTCCCAGATTGCTTTAATAGATGTAGTGTGTGGATGTGAAAAATTGGAAGTGTATTTTTGTTAGTGGTAAAGCTAACAAAGATAATATTTCATAAAGTGGCAGACTGATTGTTAATTTCAGTGCAGATCAAAATGGGCCGTGGCACATTATTCAGTGTGGGATCCCAGAGCCCTCGGAGCAAATGGCAGATTGGGCCTCCCTTTGCTGATTTATTTTAAAAGTAAATTATAAATCTTTTATAGTTGTCCATTTTTCTTTAACCTTTTCTTTCCCCTCTTCTACCTCCCCATTTTAGAGATAATTTAGAGGAAATAACATACGTGAATGTTCTCTCTAGCTCTGATCCAGGAAGAGGCTCCTTTGCACACCTAGTTTTTATTTTTCCCTCAGCTTCTAGGTTTCAGAAGCACTGGGCCTGAGCACCCTAAAAGGCCCACGAAACAGCCAGAATAAGGTGGGGCAAAAACTCATGGTGCATTGCGTGTGTGTGTGGGGGGGAGGAGTATTATGGGGGAGGCAGTGTTACAGGATGTTAAATATTATTCTATTGGGTTTTTCCTATTTCCTTATTAGAAAGTAACACATCAATTTGGAAGAGGCCAGACTGTCCTGGGGGCGGGGGTGGTGAATAATGGGGCCCCGCTAAGGTGATGAGACATGGGAGCTGCACAAGCCTATGCCGGCAGACAGAGCAAGGGGAGGAGAAGCTTCCGAGCTGGCGGTGTGTGCGTGCGCGCGCACTCGCAGGTGCGGACTCTCTGTCAATCTTGCCCTCCGCTGCCAGCGCCCGTGATAGCCTCGCCCGCACATTTCACGGGGGAAGCGTGAGTTTCCCCCGGCGCCGCTGCGAGGACAGTCGAGACACGCGCGTGCGAGATCCGAGAGCTCTTGGCCCTGGAGAGACCGAGTCGCGCTTCGGGATGAGATGACACAAATGTGCTGCATTATCTCTTGCTCTAACTTTGAAAAATAAAATAATTAAAAGCCTTTTCGGGGAGAAATGTTTTTCCTTGCCAGCTTCAGAGCTGCTCTTGGGCCTGACGGTGGAGCTGGGTGGGTCCTCCCTGTGACTTCGCGCAGCCACGGTGTGGCACGGCCCTTTCGGAGTCCCCAGGCGGTGGGCGCCAAGCCCTCTTCCTCCCCTTCGTGACTCTGTCACTTCCTAGTGCTGTAATGGCGCTCTACAGGAGATTCCAGTGCCTGCCTGGCAGGAGTTAAGTGCCGAGGGTGTGGGGGAGGGAGGTTGGCCATGTTCTCTCTACAGCTTAGCTTCCCACCCCCTATTTCCAGCTTTCCTTGCTTTCCAGAGACCCACAGCTAAGGGCAAGCTCATAGGTTTTCATTTTGAATGACAACACACAAATGTGTAAAGATTTTTTTTTTCCAGGAAAGCTTTTTCTTTCTCCTTGTTTCCCTACCTTTCTCTCTTTCTCTTATCTAGAGCTTATTTGCCATCCTATATATATAGAGTCCTTGTGACTCTAAAGGCCTACACATATATATATACACGATGGTAAATAAAAACATGATAGACAGTCGTCAGTTCATTTCATATGGTTTATCTTTTATTTTGATCAAACTTTAGCGTTCTTTTTCCTTCACAATCCATTGACGTTTGGCATACAGCATTTACCCCAGCATTTATGATATTATTCTACAGTGTCTAAACATTTTTATAGCTTGTTTTATACACACATATGTGAATATATTAATGAATTATTCAACAAATAGACAGCAAGGCTCTACTTAGCAAGCGCGTACACATATTCAGACATAATACACCTATACATTTATGACACTATATTTGTGAATATGTATCTGAATGCATGACAACTCAGTTTCAGATTATTATATTTTACAAGACTCCTACAGTACTTGTTGTGGTAAATTATGAATGTATGTAATCAGGCAATATATGATTGTAGTATTTTATCTCCACAGAAAACACTAATATCTCTGTACAGAAATGAGAAATGATACTTTTCTGCCATTTGAAGACATGCTCATGCATATATATTGGTTGAATAAGGAGCTGATATTAATAGGTTTAACAAATATTGATTAAATGTTGATTATATTCAGGGCATTGTTAATTTTATATGCAGCTATAAAAGTATATATAATGATCACTATTCATGTACATATTTATATACAAAGAATTGGGTGTGTGGTTGCCAACTATTTTAGTAAAAAATACTGGAAACAGCTTTAAATGAAACACATTTATAAACCATTTATTCTTTATTTCAACAAATATTTACTGACTTCCCACTATGTGATAGGAATATTTTTTGATGGTGGAGATTCAGCATTAAACAAAGTTCCTGCCCTCTTGAGCTGGTATTCTAATGGCAGAAAGTAGAAAACAAACAAGTAAATATATGCTATTATGATAAATGCTATGAAATAACCTAAAACAGGGCAAACTATGAGAAAAAACACAGGTAAACTAGGGGAACACTTTGAACTTCATAGTACTGAAAATTAAGAAATGCCCAAATCCTAAAACGTATTATATGTGGACCCCAAGTGTTAGTATTTATAAGAGAGTATTTTGAAAAGGAAGAAGCAAAACTATCATTTCTTGACTATCCACCTGGTGTCTGTTGCTATTCTATGTGTTTTTCCCCCTCAGTGTACCATTTACTACCTATATCTGCCCTGTGAGGTAGATAGGTATGACTATCTTTATTTTACAAGGAAGGAAGCTGAAATTCAGAGTTGCTAGCTCAAGGTCACACAGCTGATACATTGAGATCTAAACCCAGCTCTTCTTGTTCCAAAGCCCATGCTCTCTGAGCAGCTCTGTACCTCTATATTATTAAGAACAAAGAATAATTAGCATTGTCAGTAGCACACAGAAATGTATCCAGCTCTCTTTATTCTTCCCATAGCTCAAGAATTCTGTTTCTCTGAGAGAGGAAAGGGATGATAACTTGGCTGGACATATCTTAACCCAACCACACACTGTTTTACTTTCTCCACTGCGCCATACACAGCTATTATTCTAAGCTTTCTTATTCAAACCCTTAAGGATTTGTGAGGTAGGAACTCTTCCACATGGCTGCATCTCTGCTGCTTATTTTTAGTTGAGTACTGGTGCTGTGAGGTTTCTGCTACACTTTCTCTTGCACTGCATATTATGCTTTTAAAATGAAATTGTTTCTGTTCTATAAAACCTACAAAGACTTTTAGAATGTTGTCTATTTGAGGATACTAGTTCAACTATTTTGATTGAATTTACCAATGATTTTGATAGAAGAAAAGGAGTCTGGTTTAGTTAAATGGCCAGTATTAGCAATATTGTCCAGCCGGATTTCTATGGAGAAGAGACCGGGATTTGTCTGTTCATCAGATTTTTGGAAGGGAGAAGTGATAGTCTCCAGCAGCATTATAGATAGAGCAGCATTTTTCTTTCAAATAGGAAGATATATGTGCATTTAAAATAGAAAAAGCAATTATACTATACACATCCTGCACATACCCGTATTTGCATACAGTAATCCTCATCACTGGGCGTTTTAATCGACATGATGACCATTTGATAAGACTGTTAAATTTAACTAGAATTTTTTGTTTACTTGATTAAAATTTATTGATTGGTTTAATCACAGAATGCTATAAAATGTAAAAATGGATACTATACACTCACATGAACACAAGCACATCCTCTTTCTTTGGGGTTTTATCTCATCTACCCTAATGACCAGTTTGATGATACGGTTAAAATGAGCTAAAATTTTGATGGACTTGATTAAATAAACTGTTTAGTTTGGTCCCCTGATTACCTAGATGCTTTTGAAAAGAGTAAATCTCTTTATGAGTGTGTGTAGCTTCAGATGCATGTGAGAAATGAATAGATCTTACTCAAGAAAACATTCTTAACATGGATTTTCTAATTTTAGTTTTAATTCTTGTCTAAATGGGGAAGCAAAGGAAAAAGTAAGGATTTCTACCTTTTTCTGCTTGTGATTTCATCTGTTGTCTTATGAAAGCCACATTGTCTTATGTCTGCCTATTTTTTCAATTTACAGAACTTGGGAACCGAAAGTGTTTTCAGACAGTTGCTGTGAACTGTAATTAATTCCAATGATCAGTGTGAGTTTGCATATGGACATTTATGAAATGATGTTTGATTATGAAATACCAAGTACTCCTCTTATTTTCTTTGGTAATTTGGTAAATAAAAGTGCTGTGTTTAAGGGAGAGAGGCTAATACAGACCTTTCTGTTTGGGCCAAGGTTGGCTGCTCTGTAGCCAAACTGCTGCTATTTTGTCAGCCTTCGTTTAGCAAGTCCGACTGTTAATAATTCAGTCAATGGCAACAAGGCAGGTTTAGCATTGTTGGTGCTAAGTAAGATCCAAGCATCAGGTGGATGTCTTGGTTCTCTATTTGAAGACTAAGATACGCCTGTCACATACTACTCCCAATCACACACATAGCCCACAATTTATAGCCACCTATTATTGAAAAAGTGTTAGAAAATGGCCATTCATATAACTCAAGTATCTTTGGCTAAAAGATAGTATAGCCATTCCATGGAATGTTATTCAGCCATTAAAAGACATGCTATAGAAACATGGTTGATGACTTGGTCAGTGTACATGATACATTGTTAAATTTAAAAAGTAGGTTAAAACAGGATGTAGAATATTATCACATATGTATAAAAATATTCTGGACCAAAATACCCAAATATATGAATAGTAGAATTATGAGTAATTTTTATTTTTTAAATTTTTTCTCATTTTCTACTTTTTCTACAATAACCAAATATTACTTCTATAATAAAATGGAATTTTAAAAGCAATCAAAATTTTTTCTACATTATAATATTAATCATGCACATACACACACGTGAGGATAAAAAAGGTAAAATCTTAACAAAAATTACCTCTAGATTGTGAAATCATGATTGGTTTCTTTATTCTTTGCCCTTTTAATGTAATCTATCAATTTTTTCCAGTGCAAAAATATAACTTTTATAATCAGAAAAAAACAATGTTTACAAAAGTGATAAGGAAATGGCATATTTTCTAACAGTGTAAACAATTTGTTCCAATAAGATCAGAATATAATAATGATCAGCCTAATAATCTCCTAGTAGAAGACTCCATGATATTCATGTATTAAATCACATGTTACCATTGGGCCATAAGACAATTCTGTACAGTTTCCTAATCCTATTGGCAGTTATATTTGTATGAAGACATATTATTCCCTGTTTTTAAAAATTGTGGTATAGTGAATTCATTTTCTCCAACACTGTCAGGACTCTGTTTCCCCTACTGCAGGAGGCTCTGGCTTCCTTTGCATGTGCCTTTACTTCTCTTTCCCCTTTGTTGGCACCATTGGTCATCTTGGCAGGAGTTTGTTTCTAAGCACAGTTGCTGATGTGAGATGCGGTTACCAAATTGAAGCGCTACCTTTTCCAAACTGCAAACTCCAGTTTCTCCTTTGTGTCACTGAAAGGTTATTTGAAAACCACTACCGTCAATACACAAAAAGTAAAATTTAAAATTAGCAGACAGGGCCAATTGAAAAATGAAAAACGAAAGAAAAATGGGCCCAATTTTAGAGAGTCTGAGTAAGCCAGAGAATAATGATTCATTAACTAATCCCAGTGTTCCAAATATGGTTAGATCATTAGTCACTTTTTGTTTTTTTCTGAATTGGGATATACTAACTCCTGGTATGATTTTTTATATGGTCTCAGAATAATTGTTCTAAAAAAATTAAAATCAGTAATGAATTAGTTTTTGGACTAGCAATTGTTTTGACACCTGGACCTCTTTTCTCACACACCCCAAAACAAAACAAAACAAAAACAAACAAAAAAACAATGAATAGAATACTTGAGAAAGAGAACTGCCAAAGTTGATGCTTGATAGCAGTTACAGAAAACAATTAAATCAGTACCCTTGTAGCCTGTTAGTGTAGACACAGCTTAAAAAAATAATCCTTCTCTTAAAAAACACGTGCATGTCTACCTTCCAAAGGAAAAAAAGAAGAGTTATATTTCTCCCTGTTTTGTCTCCCTGTTTACCCCTTGTAGGACATGAAAAAATAATATTTTTGCATTTCACCTTTTTTCACTGTAACTTCTCATCGGAGTCATTGTATAGAGGAATGTCAATGCCAAAGCCACAGAAAGATCAGCACTTCTTTCAGCTTTTCAACTTATTTTTGTGACTATAGTTCTTTTTTTTTTTGAGACAGAGTCTCACTCTCTTGCCTGGACTAGAGTGCCATGGCATCAGCCTGGCTCACAGCAACCTCAAACTCCTGGGCTCAAGCAATCCTCCTGCCTGCCTCAACCTCTCAGGTAGCTGGGACTACAGGCACGCACCACCATGCCCGGCTAATTTTTTCTATTTTTAGTTGTTTGGCTAATTTCTTTCTATTTTTAGTAGAGACAGGGTCTCACTCTTGCTCAGGCTGGTCTCGAACTCCTGAGCTCAAGCGATCCTCCCACCTCGGCCTCCCAGAGTGCTAGGATTACAGGTGTGAGCCACCATGCCTGGCCGTGACTATAGTTCTTACTTGTGCTCAGACCAGAGGCCATGCTTACTAATACAATCAAGACAGCAAAGCATACTAAATGTAATTTCTTTGAAGTATGGTAATTATTACTGTTGTCTTCCTCAATAATTAACAACTGATGGCTTCAAATTAACTTCCCGCATGTCCCTACCCTGTGTTTGCAGAGCAATGGAGAGTGTGTTAGTTGGTGGACATTTCATGTCTTGACACTTAGAAAGGCATTATTACCCAAAGGAGGGGGACCCAATAAAGACATAATAATCCTAGACTTATGCTTTACAAAGTTATTTCTTCATGTATTTATTTAAAAATTTGTTTTGCATACTGACAAAATATATAAAACTGCCTGAAAAATTTTCTTCTCCTAATTGCCCCAAATTAGTACGTTTGTACTTTCAGTTATTCACTTTAAACATTTCTTTTCTCCTTTCTGTTCTTCCTATTCCTCTCTGTCTACAGGTCCTTTTATCTAGAAAGTAAGACTCTAGTGTTACTCCTTTAATAAAGCCAAGTAACACAATACTCCTGCTACTATTACTAACCATGACAATAATAACCATAGTAATACTTAATAATTACGATATGCTAGGCACTGTTTAAGAGCTTTAAATAAACCCAGTCATTCAGTACTCACATAAAGCCTGTGAGATTGGTCCTATTATTATTCCCAACTTCCTATTGAGAACACTGAGGACGAGAGAGGTTAAGATACAAAGCTAGCAAGTGCCAAAGCTGCAATATGAACCAGGCAGTTGAGCTCGAGTCAACACTTTTCCTGATTCTATGCTATATCTCAAGGTTAAAGGCTCAAATGTAGTGCCTTATATGGAATTGGTGTGTAACACCTGTAGATTGGATCTTATTACCTGTGTTATTATAAAAAGGGCTCACTACAGATAGTCACAAATTTTGAAGGTCCCTATATGTACAGCTCTGTATTCTCACTTACACGTTTGAGTCCGGAGAAGTTTCTTCAGCTTCTTTTTTATTGATTACAGTAAATAAGACTTTTACATTTTAAGGAAGCAAAGTTGAGTTTCTAGATGACATTGCACATATACACGTATCCAGTGTCTTGTTTCAACGGTGCAGTTAGAAACCTCCATTTTATTTTTTTTTCAATTAATCCCTTGATATCATCACATGCAAAAGGAAATCCTGAATATTCCTTTTGTCCCCACACATAAATGAGTCAAGAATCTCTGTGGGCTTAGTTCTTCTAAAGCACAACCAGCCCTGCCTCGAATGCCTAATGTAGGAGGAACCTGAAATTGCTCACTGCCGCTGCCTGTTGCTGCCACGTGGAGTCACTGTTGTGGACGACACTGAGAGGCACTTACCCACTTTGCCAGGATGCCCGTTCTGCTAAATCTCTGTCCGCACTGCAAGTGTGCCCACATTCCAGCTCTCTTCAGTTCAACCCGCAGGCCTGGCCATAGTTCTCCAAGCTCTGATGACTGTACCAGAGTGGCTGGGTCAGGAGAAGCTTCCACAATCTGGCAAACATACAAAAACTCCAAGAAATACTCAATTTACACTGGTAGAGAGAGCAATTGTTAACCTAGATTCCTCCTTTTCTAAAGGTCATTTTATTTTAGGAGCATTTTGGCTCTTCCCTGCTGTTGGAACCTCAGTGAAGCATCCAACCCACCCCAATGGATTTCCTTCTATCTGAAGGATCTTGAGTATCTTATGTAAATTGGTCATGGTGTCCAAAAAATAAACAAGTTTATGAACCTTCTTATTCCATTGTTCTTTCAATACTAGGGGTAGTTATTTGGCCCTTACATTTTACATAATTAAGAAAAAATCTTTTAAAGGCAATTCCTTGAAAGGCCTATTTCTAGTGATTGGAGATCTCCATTCTTTAACCCAAGAGTACCTAATCCACCTTAGGTGGAGTTTATTAGATTCTGTTTGGTTGAGACACCCTGCTCCAAGCCCTGTGATAAGGTATAAAGTAGTTTGAAGAGCAATAAATACCAGACGTACCCAGAAAGACAAGTGAACTAACATGTATGTCATATCTAATCATGTGCAGGACTTTAGGTAATCGACCTATATAGCAAGATGCCATGCCAGGAACTAAAGTTGTGCGTATGTATGCACATCTGCACACGTGTGTATGTTTTTGCTATAGCACAAAAAGTGCTGCAAACAGGTCACCTTTTAGTTTCTATTATAAGAAGAGCAGATAATAAGCTCCCTGGACATAAGCGTAGCCGCCCTTAGGTAGGTAAGCTGGCAGTCCCTCTGTCTAAGGTTGCATGAAAATCAGTCCTTTGCACTGGAGTTTTTAAAAGAGGCAGCAACTCTGGAATGAGTTTGATAAAGGGAATTTGTCACGGCTCTGGATCCAAGACATGGCAGATGCCTGAGTTAGCCATGACCTTAACTTCTGAGGTTACCTTCCTGCCCAAAGTGGGGCTGTGCAAAACAAGGAGAAAGATGGGTGTTGGCCTTAGACCATATTCTCGGCTCACTTCTAGAGGCCAGTTGTTACTCTGTCACCATTAAGTAGTAGTGCCCAAAATGTCCTCTTGTTTAACTAGTTGGTGGCAGAGATTTGAACACAGGCCTTTCTGATCTTAAAGCCCATGTTCAGTAATGCTGTAATAAAGATATAGCACTTGAGTTTTAATTCTGATCAATTTATCACAACTGCATTTGATACTGTGGTAAGGATTATGAGATGCCATTCCCAGGGGCCACTTCCAGGGCCACCCGAGTGTTTGTCATAGGCTGGGAAGAAGAGAACGGAATTAGTGGGTTGGGCTTCCCATCTCTCAATGCAGTGTGAGCCCAAACCAACAGATCAGCGGCAGTGAAGTGCTCCCATGCTTCTGACTTCCAAACAAATTACCCAGGTTACCTCATGTTAGCAATGTATAAAAAAATAAAATCCAAACTTCATTTAGAGCAAAACTTAATTTTGACAATTTCTGTGAAAAATGTGTTCTCTTTTAGGCAATAAAAAATAATAAACATAGTCTGATACATGTACATATATTGCACTTGAGGCTTTATTGTGTCTTTTACTCTCAAATTTTTTGTTGAAAGGGAAATTTACTAAAGGCAGAATGTCCCTGACGGATATCTGTGTGTTCTGGATAGTACCTTGTAACAGGCTGTAACAGGTACAGTAAGATAAATTCCATTTAAGGAAACAAAGGCACTGGGAAGACAGTGAGGTGATCCATTTCAATCTTGGGAATATTCTGAAACAAATCATGTGAAATATGGAGCCACGTGGGAGTGGGCAGCTAGCTGTGCGCGTTGTCTTCCCCGAAGTGAAAGAGATCGCCTTGAGCTGCAGAGCAGGAGGGGTGTGCCAGAAGCTGGGTTGAAGGAGACAAAGCGATGCAAGTTCTGAAAACAAACAAGGCAGAAAATCACAGGAAAAAAAAACCCTGTAAACATAATGAAACATAATTCTTTTTTCTGCCTTAGGAATTATAGAGCTCAAAATTAAAATCGCTGGTGTTTTCCCCTCTTACTTTAAGTAGTGTTAAATAATGGGAAATTCTCCGTTGTGATACGTCTCTAAGCTATTTAGACAGTTTATACATAAACCTTTTATTGCTCAAATCTCAGTGCTAGATTTGTATAGATATTTGACAGAGGTTCTTAGTAGGTTACAGTCAAAACATTATATGTTCAAGTTTACAGTATTATTCCAAATATAATTCAAAACACAAGCAAAGAGAGAGTACTGAGAGGAGAAAGAAAGCAAAAACAAGGAAATGAGGGGTGAGGAGGAATTACAGCTCTCTACCTGCCCATCTCTATTAGCAAGGAAGAAAAGCAATGGAAGAGAAGAAGGAAAGAAGAAAGGTAAAGAGGGAAGAAGGGAGAGAAGGAAGGAGAAAGAAGAAGGAGAAGAGGAAAGAAAGAGACGAATATAGTTCAAGTCGTTTTCTATGACAATGCCTACCAGTAGTGTTAAAGCAGAATGTAAAGAGGCCATTGGAATTGGGCTTCTTATGTCAGGAGAGGTTAAATGCTGTAGCAAATACGCCCAAAGCCTCAGTGCCTTAGTACAGTGAGGATTAATCACTTGCTCACATTTGCAGACCATGTGGGTTGGGAAGCTCTTCTGCAAGCGGGAGTCTCAGGGACTCGGGTGCTTTTCATCTTGTGGTGTTACCATCTGTCCTTGTTACAAAAGGGGAAGAGCACAGGGAGGATGGCTCGAAGGTGATCCTGGAAGTGGCAAAAATCAGCTCGGCCCACATTCCCTTGGCCACAGCAGAGTCATGGGACCCCCATCTAATCATCACCAAGCTGGACAATATAGTTTGACTATACGTTCAGGAAATGGAAACAAATTTGATGAGCATCTAGCCAGTCTCTGCCACAGAATGGCCACTCCAGTTTAAGGACATAGGAAGAGGAACTTTACTTTCTATAGAAGGTGAAGTTTCTTTCGTAAAAAATATTTAGACCCGAATTCTCAATAAGTGCCCAAACCTAATGAGCTAAGATTAGCCCTGGCCAAGAAGCTGTTTTGATTTCTTCCTAGGCCTGCTGTTGCCCGGAGGTATATTGCATTCCCCAGTGCACCCTGGTTACTGTCTTTTGGTCAATTTTCCTAGAAATTCCTGGTGAGTCCCCACCATTCTCTGAGGGCAGAGTCCAGGTGCATCAGTCCACGTCATCACTCAGAAAAAAGCTGGGAGTCTTTTCACGGAGGTGACATAAAATAGGTTACATAACTTCTTTCCAGTCAAGTTCAGTTATTTCAGGTTATTTCGTATTCTACACATTCAACAGACTATTTTTTATGCTTCAATTTTGTCATTAACTTGCTTTTTGATTTTGATGTCATACAAAACATTTCCTATTCTTACACAGGTAGATATATTTGTTCTGGGGAAAATTTTGTGTTTTTCTTCTTTAACCAATCATCTTTAATTCCAAATCATTTAATAATGGTAAAAAGTAAATTTGAAGCTTTCATACATCACATCAAAAGTTACACTTTTATATTCTTATAATTATGTAGAAGTAAAAAAGAAAATGCAATTACTAGAGTAAATGTAGCTTTTGTATAAAAGAAATCTATGGTAGAACTATAATTATTATAATAGCATAGTAAATATACAGATTGTAACATGCAGCTATTTTTCAGTATGATTATTACAGTGTTGCTATTACTAGAACAAATTTACTATAGTTTTACTAGGCAAAATGTTAGTTACTCTATTTTTCAGGTAATAACTATGGTTTTATGACAAAACTAGAATGCCCCTATAATGGATTTTATTATGTTTGACTTGTAAGTGATCGAGGAACTTTTAGCTTACTTTCTAGCTCAGCTTTGCACTTAGAGTATGGCCTACAGCATGTTACTTAAGCTTCCTTCATCTTCGTTTTCCATTGTGGAAGAAAGACATATTCATTAAAGAAATAACAATCCTATTAAAAATATAAAGTCCACTCCTAATTAATTCCACTTAGATTCACTTTATGGGTTAACCGAAGTGAAATATTAACCCCCTGCTATTGAGTATGCATTGGAATGAGTTCCTTCACCACAGGTGAATTAATAAAGAATATATTTGCTTTCAACAATTAAATGATGGAAATTACACTAAGTCCCAGGAAGCCCTTGTCCTCATTCCTCTTTTGCCAGAAACCTTCTGACTAGTCTGATCTCTCCAAGCTTCAGTTTCCTCCCCCTCTCACATTGGGGGTCTGCATTAATCACCCAGTCATCCTGAGGTTTCATGATTCTATGCATTCCAAAAGACAACGTTCTTCTTCATTTTCATGTATGCTACCTACTACCCATTTCAAAGTACTGCTTCATTACTGGTTGTAACCAAAGTCAAATAGCACAACTGAAAATAAAATTGTCAAGTATATTGTGCAATATATAAAAGCTGCTATTGTTTTAATTGTCTTGAACTTCTGGGAGGGAGTTAATCACATTGGGTGTACGTTGACTTTCATTTTGCATATTAATAAATTACTACTTGAGAAAAATAAATACAGTGGTAGAGTACTATATGGCAAGTGATATTCCATTCTTCCCCCTCTGAAGTCTGGAACCGTTAGAGGGAGAGAATCAAGATGGAGAGAGGTCATGATATAACATCTATTACTGAAAATTTTTATTCAGGAAGTGGTTTGGATCCATGGCCAAAAACTTCTAATATTCACACTCTAAAAGCACCTCTTCTGCACTCCCCAAGCCTAGAGTCCGGAAGAGCTGTAAGGTGCCCTTAATTAGGCAGAAACTTCCTATATAGCAAGAAGACAAACAAGAACATTCTGGACGGGCTGCTCTAGACAGGGTAGAGGGATTGTTTGAAGCATGCCTGAGCACTCATTTCAAACTTAACAATCAAATAAGTTACTAATAAGAGTAATGGAGTGAAGGCAAAGCAATCAGTGCCTCCTGCCTCCCCATTATTTTGGAAGGTCCAAGAAAGGAATGATGAGCCTAAAACAATCTGTGGAAAGGGAAATGGTTTTAGAGTCAGACTACTTAGATTTAAATTTTATCTTTGGTGTTATTAGCTGTGTGACCTTGGACAAGCTACTCAATAGCTCTTACTCTCTTTTATAAAATGAGGATTAAAGTATCTACTTCATCACACAGTGTATAAATGTAACTTTGTATGCAAGCCCCTCCTTTTTTCACTCTGGGACACCCAAGAAGACGATGCTTTCCTGACCATGTGATTGCACTCTGGCCAATGAAATATTGGCAGAAAGGAAGTTCACCATTTCCAGGCTGAGCCCATAAAACTTCCTGCACAGTCCTCTACACTGTATTTCCTTGTGCTCCAGTCAGATCCGAAGGATGCAACAAAGGGATGGGGACACTCAAGAGATGGCAGAACCACTACGTAGAAAGAACATGAGTCCCTGAATGCTTCAGTGGGATGTTACTTCTTTTATTCCACTTTTTTGATATGCGTTGGACCAAGATACGAGTGAGAAATAATTATTAAGTACATTAAAGCCACTGATGTTTTTTGGTTGCTTGTTACAGATATTAGTGTATCCTGATTAGTACACCAAGAGTAGTCATTGAGATAAAATAGAAAAAATTTCAAAAACTACTGGGGACAGTGATTCTTAGCTCTAGAAAGGGCTGCATGAGAGTTGATCCTCTCTTTTTAACTCTCTGCTATTAGCTTGTCTATAAGATTAGCATCAATCATAATAAAAGGCCAAACACAACTAAATGGGATCAGAAAAAGAAAAAAAATTGTTTGCTTTTTTTTTTTTTTTTTTTTTGAGACAGAGTCTCACTCTGTTGCCCAGGCTAGAGTGCCGTGGCATCAGCCTGGCTCACAGCAACCTCAAACTCCTGGGCTCAAGCGATCCTCCTGCCTCAGCCTCCCAAGTAGCTGGGACTACAGGCATGCACCACCATGCCAGACTAATTTTTTCTGTATATATTTTTAGCTGTACATATAATTTCTTTCTATTTTTAGTAGAGATGGGGTCTCGCTCTTGCTCAGGCTGGTCTCGAACTCCTGAGCTCAAATGATCCACCCGCCTCAGCCTCTCAGAGTGCTAGGATTACAGGCATGAGCCACCACGCCTGGCCTGGTTGTTTGCTTTAAACCAGCGGTCCCCAACCTTTTTGGCACCAAGGACGAGTTTTGTGGAAGACAATTTTTCCATGGACCAGGGACAGGGGACAGGGATGGGGAGGGAAGGGTGGGGATGGGGGGTGGGGGTAAGGGGTGAAGCAGAACTCAGGCAGTGATGGGAGCGATGGAGAGTGGCTGCAAATGCAGATGAAACTGCGCCCACTTGCCCACTGCTTACCTCCTGCTGTGTAGCCCAGTTCCTAACAGACCACAGACTAGTGCAGGCCCGTGGTCTGGGGGTTAGGGATCACAGCTTTAGACAATCAATGATTAAAGAATAATTATCTAGGCAATGATTAAAAAAAGATGAATAACAATAACAACAATAACAAAGCATCTAAGTATTGCTTCAACCATGATTCTTTTAAACAAAAGTAATTGTTAGCTAGTTACAGCTTGTTTTAGACTTGTTCTGGAACCAATGACTTTTTTTCAAATGAAGATAAATTTAAATGTCATTATATGCAATTTATTCATCTTATTCCAATATATTCAGATTTTCTGAAATGCCTCTCATTTGTGTTCTTTGGATAAGACCATATATAAAGTAGTGCATTTTACTCCATAACACAAAATGTCTTAACAATAATGCAACTTTGTAGTATGATTTATATGGATTTTATAGAGTGTAATATATCCCTGAAAAAGTATATTATTTTTCATAACCCAGAGGTAATTTTTCTGTTAGATTTCCATAGGTATAAAAAAAAAAAACCAAGAAAACAATACAATAAATGAGGATTAGAACTGGGAAGAAATGAGGGAATTAAAACAAATAAACAAATGAACAAGGTAAGAGACTGCAGACCAATACTATCATGGTTGATAGGTAAAATATAATCGGAAATGGTATTTAACACCTTTGTTTAAAATTAGAACCACTTCTCTTCCCGTTAAAGATTATATGTAGATTTGTATAGAGAATCTGTCTCAGCTTTATACAGTAATAAATAAACTAGAGTGTTCATTAGTTATCTAAGGAAAAAAGCTTGACTAGCCTTGAAGGCATTGGCAATGACATGACTTCCAATGATTTTGTTGAAAGTATGTCTTGAAAGTCTTAGATCACTGAAGATTTTTTTTTTTCACTTGGTGACAGACCTAGTTAAGTGTCTCCGTGGATAGGGAAAAGTTGAAATGTAATCTGGGGCCATGTTTTTAAAATTTCTTTTGAGTGGGTATGTCATAGACTCTAAGCTCTTGAGAACAGGGAGAAAATTTGTCTTGTTTGCTGCTGTATCTCTAGCAATTAGTTGATAGAGAAAGTGAAACAAGTACTTGTTTGTGTTTTTTAGTGACAAGGTCTTGCTCTGTCACCCAGACTAGAATGCAGCAGCCCAATCATAGCTCACTGCAGCCTTGAACTCCTGAGCTCAAGTGACCCTCCTCCCTCAGGCTTCCGAGTAGCTGAGACTACAGGTGCGTGCCACCACACCCAGTTATTTTTTTTCTTCTTGTAAAGATGAGGTCTTGCTACACTGCCCAAGCTGGTCTCGAACTGGCCTCAAGCAATCCTCCCACTCTGGCTTCCAGAGTACCTGGGATTACAGGCATGAGCCACCATACCTGGCTCCAAGTGGTTTTTTATTTTCTTTTTTTTTAAATAAAAAATATAGCCAAAAGATCTATATCTTTATTTAAGAGAGTAGCGTAATTCAGTTTTAATTTTTAAGTTAATTTATAGCACATGTGTTCAAAAGACCAGTTTCCCTTCAGTGTAGAGGGTGGTTTGAAGAAGTGGGGATCAATAGATGGTAGACAGAAGAGTTTGGAAGTACTTAAGGATCCAGACACATAATATTTAAGATTTTTTTTTTAATTTTTTTTTATTTCAGCATATTATGGGAGTACAAATGTTTAGGTTACATATATTGCCCTTGCCCCACCTGAGTCAGAGCCTCAAGCATGTCCATCCCCTAGACAGTGCCACTGCACCCATTAGGTGCGAATATACCCATCCCTTTCTCCCCCCGCCCACCTGCCGGACACCCAATGAATGTTATTACTATATGTTCACTAAAGTGCTGATCACTTAATACCAACTTAATGGTGAGTACCTGTGGAGCTTGTTTTTCCATTCTTGGGATACTTCACTTAGTAGAATGTGCTCCAGCTCTATCCAGGATAATACAAGAGGTGCTGGATCACCATTGCTTTTTGTGGCTGAGTAGAACTCCATGGTATACATGTACCACATTTTATTAATCCACTCATGTATTGATGGGCATTGGGGTGTTTCCACATCTTTGCAATTGTGAATTGTGCTGCTATAAACATTCGAGTGCAGATGTCTTTTTTGTGGAATGTCTTTTGTTCCTTTGGGTAGATGCTCAGTAGTGGGATTGCTGGATCGAATGATAGTTCTACTTGTAGCTCTTTGAGGTATCTCCATATCACTTTCCACAGAGGTTGTACTAGTTTGCAGTCCCACCAGCAGTGTATGAGTGTTCCTATCTCTCTGCATCCACGCCAACATTTATTGCTTTGGGACTTTTTGATAAAGGCCATTCTCATTGGAAATAAGTGATATCTCATTGTGGTTAAGGGTTTTAATGAGGTCTAGACAGTTGAGAAACAAAAGAAGGTACAAATTCAGTCTGGTTTTGACCTACATTCAAATGAAGATGAATGAGGGAGAGGGAAAAGTGGAAAATACCCTTCAGGTTTCTAATTTGACTTATGATGGAAATGTGGCTATTGATGCTGTCACCAAAATCAGGGAATCTAAGAGATGAAGCCATGAGATTGCAAGGGGAGGAGAAAAAATATCACTATTAGCCACCATATGTAGGAAATATGATTCAGAAAATTAGGAGAGAGATTGGAAGGTTGTAGATCTGGGAATCAACAATAGTCTTTATAGAACTAAACTTATGTGGTCACTGAGTACTTCAAATGAAGCCGGTCTAAAGTAGGACATGCTATAAGGGCAATTTACACACTGGATTTTGAAATCTACTAAAAAAACTGTAAAATATTAATGATTTTTATATTGCCTACACATTGAAATGAAATTATTTTGTCTATCTTGGGCTAAATGAAATTTATTATTGATATATATTTCATCTGTTTCTTTTTAGCTTTTGTTTTCTAATGTGGCTACTAAAAAATTTAAAATTATATGCATGGTTCACATTATATTTCCATTAGAGAGTACTGGGCTAGTACACTGACAAGAAAAATAATTGATGCTTTTTTTAATTTTCTGTTCGATTTTCCTTTGTTATTTTATGTTTTCTAAGTATTATTACAAAAAATAAACCCTGAAAGTACATTTTAGTTAACTAAATAACTGTAAAAAAGCACAATACAAAACTCATTTTACGGAGGAATGGTTGTGCGTTTTGTAACTCAGTGTGAGAGGGCTGAGTTCTGGGCTGCCCTGGAGGCTCCCACAGTGAAAAGATCAGGCTCTGTGCCGTGTTTGTAACACGCATCGGAATGTGAGTGTGTGTGTACATGCTCGTGTGCTTACACGTATGTGTGTGTGTGTGCACATAGACATGAAATCTGCCACCCTTTTCTCATACTTTCTATGTAAAACATTGGTTCTTGATTCACCAGATTTGCATGTATTCTTTCTAAGAAAAATGAGCCCAAGTTATCACAGCAAAATTTTCTTCCAGTTTTGACCAATGGAATGAGGAAGTAATTGTTCCAAGTAGAGTACATGGAGAAAATTGATCATTTAGAAATATGAGAATTCTTAACTCTTAAAATGGAAATGAAAAAAATAAATAAAAATATGAGAATTAAATTATATAGCATCAATAGCAAATGATAGAGGTATGATTATTACTTCATTTGTTGCCTTTACTCCTTTATCTTTTATGTGTATAATAAAGTAATCCAATATTTTCACTCTCTCATCAGAGAAGATTTATCAATAGGTTGAATGTTACAGTGCCTGGGTAAAATTCATTTCATCTTATATAACTTCTTTACCCTTTCACTTCAGGTGTCCTTGGCAAAAGCCATCATTTCATTCTATTGTCAATACGGCTTTATGTCAGATTATTTCGTGTTCTAATATTCTCACTAGCATATAGAATCTCATGAAAGAAGGGATAGGAAACTACCTGCAAACTTCCTATGACATCATCTTTGGGACAGGAATAATTCTTATCTAATTTCTTTGTTTAAAAAGAAAAAATATTAATACCCCTTTTAGATTCAACATTTTCTATATTGTTGACAAGATGAAGGTACAGTTGTAAAATAAACAACTAGCAGATGTTTAATAGGGACATTTTCAATAATAGGTTTGATTGTGATAGATTTAAATAAAACCCAATCTAAACCACATTTATTAGAATCTTTTCTGACAGGATTTTAGTATTGATTGGTTGTGTTAGCTAAGATTCCCTAACTTGATCACTAATGTTATCACTTTTAAATATAGTTATATATCTATGACTAAAATTATCTATTGTTGTATAATAAAAAGTACAAATACTTGTTTATTTACTTTCTGTGAATTTTTTTTCCAGAGAGGCATCATCTTGTAGATTTTTATTTATTTCTTAATTTAAAATGATAGAAATAGGCTTTGAAAAGATTTATCATCAGTATACCACATTTTCTTGGCCTCTTCCCTAAATTAGAGAAGTTGGTAAAGTGGAAGGAGAGTTCAGTTTGTTTTAGGGGAGAAATCAAAGATTTATGGTTGTTCTATGACACCAATAAATGTCTCTTGAATGCCATATTAAGAACACTAACTCAAATTACCCACAAGTAATCAAATATCAACAGTTTTTAAATTTGCCGAACTTTGACCAAATTTAAACAGTGGCCCTGTTAATTTTTTTTTTGTTACCAGCCTCTGAAAAACCCAATTCCTCCATGATCTTAACTGAGTTGCATTTAATACAGTCTCCTAGTCAATATATAGCTTCAGACTTTTAAAAATAAAACAATAACAAAAACAAGAAAAATACAGCAAAATAGACAACCTACTATTTGATCTTATGTAATGAATATTGAACTCAGTTCTACTATTCTGAGAATTGGGCAGGGGAGAGGCAACACTAGGAAGTTCAGCTCTGTGGGTTTGTCATAAGTTGTCACAAAGAACTTTATATTTTAGTGTATACTACTATATTGTAGTTTAAAACATTTCTGTCCAATGTGATGATAAATGCTACCATTGAAATATGGAAAATATCTAGCATATCAGCACATTTTAGAAGGGCTATTTTATAAGCTACAAGCAAGTTTTCTCATAAAGTGAGTCAAGATTGTGATTTTTTTTCAATTATTCCTTTCTAAATCTCCATTTTACCATGTTCTCCTATAGGTATCAGTTGCTATCTGAATCTGCTCCACACTTTTGGAAAAGGGAACATAATGCGTTGCACACCCTCTGGGGAATGGTCATGCTTGAAGGTGCAGACCCGGGGAGGTGGGGGGGGGAGGGGATGGAGGTATGACTACATGATGAGTGCCAGGCGCACTGTCTGGAGAATGAGAATGGACCCGCTTGGGACTCTGACTCGGGGGGATGGGCGGGACATAGACAATGTATATGACCTGAACTTATGTACCCCCATGATAAGCTGAAATTAAAAAAAAAAAAAAAATGGAGAGATTTAGTGCTAGTTCTAGAGTCCTTTAAATTCTTTTTTTTCTTGAAGATGTCTGTATAAACTAAGGTGCTAAAAGATACCTCTACTCTGAAAGAAACAGCAAACTTCAGTAGGATATTTTCTTGGCAATGCTGTAAATATCTTTGGAAAATTAAACTCTGTATTTTGAACCCTATGTTGTGTGAACCAATTTGGAGTCAAAAGTGTATCCCAAGATGGAATACACTTGTACTAATGATGTAACTTGGACAAAATATTTCTCTCAGTTTCTAAAGACAGGTAAATAATTCCATTCAGATAACCCTCCACAATAGGATAATACAATTTTTAAAAGATTATTGGTAAAAGAATGTTATACAAGACCCTGTGGATTTGTGTTTTTAAAAATAAAAACAAAAAATGACTTCACAGTGTTGTCAATTCAAATTTGCAGCCATTCATTACTCCTTGATGCCCCTTTAAGTGGTGCCTATGGGTCAGATACATTTTCAGGGCTTAATGGTAGATGGTGCTTGGATCTTCAGCTTGGTTCTTCTTCACTCTCTGTTGCATGTTTTGAGGATCTATAGGCTAAAGTCTGGGTCACAGTCTTTCTACTTCTTATTCCCACTCTTGAAATGTATTGCTTTCTTTTCTGTATCATCCTGGAGTTAATGCAGCAGAAATTACTTTAAGAAGACATGAGAAACTCGTCCTTTCGGAGAGGAATCTGTATACTAGATCATGCCGATGGTGCCATGATCAGAGTCATAGTAATAATTCGAGTAAGAGAGACTCTCACAAGTTCAAGATAAAAATGGTTTTCCCACTACTGCATTGTGAATAAATATGTGTTGTAGTAGATATGATGATAAAAGTCATGTTATCGTTACTGTTATTTGCATGATAAATAGATATATCATAAGCATCTCAAACTTTATGTGCTCAAAATAACATTCTTGATATTCACTCACCAAACTAATTATTCCATTATTCCAGTTTATTTTAGTACATGGTATTCAGTTACTCATGTCAGAAACTTAGGAGTAATTTTTCACTTCCTCCCGTATCCAACTTGCCTTGTCTCAGTCTATGAAATATATTTCAGATGTACCTCAACCTATTGATTATGGTGCTATCACCTTTGTCCAAGCTACCATCACTTTTGTTTTTACTTGGACTCTTGCTATGCTGCTCAGGCTTTACATTGAAAATCAAAGGTCAATATTCATGAGTAAGGTTAAGCCAGAAATAAATCTTCTCTTACAGGCACCAAAAACCAGCTTTAAGTTATCTCAGACTCTGATTATATTGAGATTATTGGAGATTACTAATGTCTCTAGCCATTTGCTAAAAATAAATATTCTCTGGTGTGTCATAAAATAATTTGGGACTTTAAATTATCTTTACTGTTTTTCATATATAATACTCAGCACTCCATTAAAAATAACAAGGCAAAAGAAGAAACAAAATAAATTGATGAAAAATTAAAAGAAAAAGACACATAAAAATAGAGATCCACGGGAGATTCTGATGGTGAGATTATCTGACAAAGACTTTAAACTAATTATGCCCAATATGATCATGGAAATAAAAATAAATTTGAGAATTTTATATAGAGCTGAAAATAATAAATGGAAAACAAATTGAACTCCTCAAACTGAAAAATGCGTTAATCAAAATTAAGAATTCAGTAGTTGGAAATAACAACAGAAGAAACATAGTTGAATAGAGAATTAGTGAACTAGAAAGTAGAACAGAAGAAAATAGTGACAATGAAATAGAGAGATAAAAAGCATAGGGAAAAAATATACACATATACAAAGAACACCCAGTAGTGGGATTGTTGGATCAAATGGTAGGTCTACTGCTAGTTCTTTGAGGATTCTCCGTATTGTTTTCCATACAAGTTGCACTAATCTACAGTTTCACCAACTTATACACCAACAGTGTATAAGCATTCCTTTCTCTCTGCATCTATGCCAGCATCTATTGTTTTTGGAATTTTTAATAAAAGCCATTCTAACTGGGGTAAGGTGATATCTCATTGTGGTTTAATTTGCATTTCCCTGATTATTAGTGACCTTGAGCAATTTTTCATATGTTTAATGGCCATTTGTCTATCTATCTTCTTTTGAAAAGATTCTATTCATATCTTTTGCCTATTTTTTAATGGAGTTGTTTGTTTCTTGTTGATTTGTTTGAGTTCTTTGTATATTCTGGTTATTAGCCCTTTATCAGAAAAGGAAGCATTGTATCAAAAAGGCACCCATACTAAAATGTTTATTACAGCACAATTCACAAGTGCAAAGATGTGGAATCAACCGAAGTGCCCATCAATTCATAAGTGGATTAAAAAATGTGGTATATGTATATAATGGATTACTACTCAGCCATAAAAAGAATGAATTAATGCCTTTTGGAACAATTTGGATGGAACTGGAGACCACTATCCTAAGTGAGGTATCTAAAGAATGGAAAAACAAACACCACATGTACTCACTATTAAACTGGAACTAAGCAAGGAGCACACATGTGTACTGAAATAAGTAAAACTCAGTGGAAATCAAGCAGAGGGTAGCGTGGGGGAGGGAACAGGCAAAAACCTACCTTACAGTTACAATAAACACTATCTGGGGGATGGGCACACTTATAGCCCGAGCATTACAAAAGTGATCCATGTAACTAAAAACATTTGTACCCCTGTAATATTTTTAAATTAAAAAAAAAAGAAAAAACACAAAAAAACATAGAAGACATAGGGCACACTAGGGCATACAGTAAAAGTGATTTATATACATGCAGAGATGAAAAGACACATTAGTGTGAAAGGAACCACAATTAGAAAGATAGTCCATTCATCAACATAAAAAACAAAAACTAGAAGACAAAGGAGTGCTACCTTAAAGGTACCAGAAGATAACATTAATAATTGCCAGCATCAAATTCTATACACAATGAACATGTCCTTAAAAAAAGTAAAGGTGATTAAAAAAACCTTTTAGATAAAGAGAACCTGGACAAATTTGTTACTGGAGATGCAATCTAAAGAGAATTCTGGCTGGGCGTGGTGGCTCATGCTTTTAATACTAACACTTTGCGGGGACAAGGTGGAAGGATCTATTAAGGCCAGGAGTTCAAGACCAAACTGGGCAACATAGTGAGACCTTATCTCTACAAAATATAAAACAAAAATTAGCTGAACCTGGTGGTTTGCACCTGTAGTCCCACCTATTCAGGAGGCTGAGATAGGAGCATTTCTTGAGCTTAGGAGTTTGAGGTTGCAGTAAGCAGTGGTTGAGCCACTGTACTTCAGGCTGGCTGACAGAATGAGGCCTTTCTCTTAAAAAAAAAAATCTTCAAACAAAAGGAAAATTTTTGGAGATGTGGGAAAGAATAAAGGCCCAAAATAACAATTATTTGGACAATATAAATAAATATTTATAGTATAAAATAATTATAATGTCATAACAAAAGGTTTGAAGCACTGAGAATATATAATAATCTTAAATTAACATGCAACTAATTATGTCACCTCAAGTTATATAAACAAAAAATTAACAGAGCTACAAAAAGAAATAGGCATATTAACAAATATAAAATGAGGTTATAATGCATTTCTCTCTATAATTGATAGAGTAGCCATATGAGATGTTAACATGAGTACAGATTAACAAAGTTGACCTAAATGACACATATAGAACACTACATTCAAAAACTGAGGAACCTGCCGGGCGCAGTGGCTCACGCGTATAATCCTAGCCCTCTAGGAGGCCGAGGCAGGTGGATTGCTCAAGGTCAGGAGTTCAAAACCAGCCTGAGCGAGACCCCGTCTCTACTAAAAATAGAAATAAAAATTATCTGGATAACTAAAAATATATATAGAAAAAATTAGCCAGGCATGGTGCCATGTACCTGTAGTCCCAGCTACTCGGGAGGCTGAGGCAGGAGGATTGCTTAAGCCCAGGAATTTGAGGTTGCTGTGAGCTAGGCTGACGCCACGGCACTCACTCTAGCCCGCGCAACAAAGTGAGACTCTGTTTCAAAAAAAAAAAAAAAAAAAAAAACAACTGAGGAACCCATATTTTTTTCCAAATGTGCATAAAGCTTTTATAAAAATTAACCATCTACTACACCATAGAGTAAATCTGAACATATTTCCAGGAACTGACGTTATACTTAACATGATTACTGTCACAATGAAATTTAAAAAATAAATGATAGCAAGATAAATAGAAAATCCCTATGTGTTTGGAAATTTTAAACACTTCTATATTTTGAATGGGTTAGAAGAGAAAATAGAATGGATATTTTAAAAGATTTTGAGTTATTTCATATTAACTATGTGAGAAGTAGCTAAAACCTTGAATTTATTTATTAGAAACAGGAAAGATTAAAAATCCATAAGCTAAGCATAACTAATGGTGAAATATTGAAAGTTTTCTACCTGGGATGAGGACCAAGGGAAGTATAAGTATGATAATTCTTCTTTACAACATTCTATGGTGTTTATAGACTGTTTGAAAAAGCAAGGAAAGGTATTATAGGATGAAGAACAGAAACAAAGAAAACTCTCATTATCCTAAAATGACTTGGTTGTTTATATAGAAAATTTAAAACTTACAAATGAATTATTAGAATAAATGACTTTACCAAGATTTCAATTAACAATTAGAAACATTATGCAAGTTATAGGAGCATCAACGTATATCAAATTCCCAAGAGTAAATCTCTCAAAAACTATGGAAGAACTCTGCACAGAAAACTATAAAACATTGAAAGAAAGTAATGGAGTCCTACATAGACAGAGGGATATACTATGTCTACAGATTGGAAGACTCGATGTTAAAAAGAGGTGAATTCTCAAACTGATCTATAAATTCTATAAACTTCTGATAAAAATGACAGCTGGTTTTATTTCATGTGTGTATGTGTACCCTCATGTGAGTGTGTGTCAGTGCATAAGTTGACAATCTAGTTCTAAAATTTATATTGAAGTGCAATGGCCAAGAATAGTAATGACACATTTGGAAAAGAATAGCAGGTAGAAGACCATATTCTGATAGGTATCAAGACTTGCTATAGAGCTATAGAATTTAAGACACTAAACATAAAGAAAAACAATTGACAAATTTATCTGTTAAATTAAGATCTGTTCATCACAAGACATCAATAAGAGAGTGAAAATAAATGTTCAGAGTGGGAGAAAAATATTTGTAACACATATAACTAAAAAGGGAGTCTTATAAAAATATATAAAGACTTCCTCTTCAGTGCAATTATTAACAATGCATATCACTCAATAGAAAAAAAAATGGGCAAAGACTTGAGCAGACACTTTGATAGAAGATAATCAAATGGCCAACAAACATAAAAAGTGGTGCAACTTCACTGGCCATTGAGGAAATCCAAACTGAAATCACAATGATAATAACACTACAAAATACAAGTAACTAAAATTAAGAAAAATAATCCTAAATCCTGCAAGATTGTGGAGCAATAGGAACTCCTATATGCTGATGGTGAGACTGTAGATATGAATTTTACAACTACTTTGAAAAAATGGATAGCATTTATTCATTTGAACATATGCTTACCTTATGACCCAGCAATTCCACTCCTGGGTATATAACCAGGAGACATCTGTGCATATGTGCATAAAACATATAAAATGTATATAGCAACATTATTCACAATCAGCAGAACTAGAAATCAATCCCAACTACATTGTAATTTATCCATACTATACAGCAATGGAAATAAACGAACACTAGATGCATGCAATAATGTGAATGAACCTTATGAACACTGTTTTGAGTGAAATAAATGAACACTAAAGATTGCATACTCTGTGATCCCATTTACACAAAGTTCACAAAAGGCAATACTAATCTGGGTGTTAGAGGTCAGGAGAGCAGCCGCTGGTGGTGATGAAGAGGAGTCATGACTGAGAGGGTGTGGGGAAGCATTCTGCAGTGTGGACGATGTTCTAACATCCTGTGTCTTACCCTGTGTCACGGAGTATTTCCTTTGGGAGAATTCACTGACCTGTACACTTAGGATTTATGCATGTTTCTGTATGTGTTATATTTCAATAAAAATGTCATAAAATTGGCTTTGTTTGTACTGTCTTGGTCTCCCAGTGCACTACATTTTCTCTCTCCTTAACTTCACTGCTAAATGTTTGCAAAGAATAATCTAAACTTGATGTTTCTCTCTCCTTTTTTTGATCCCACTCATCCTCAGCCCATTACACTCTGGCTTCTGCCCTACCACTCTCAAAGTGCTTTCACCAAAGTCGCCAGTGACCTCCTAATTGCCAATTGTCTGTTTCCAGTCTTCATCCTACTTGACTTCTCCCTGCCATATGACACTGCTGACCACCTCTCATTTGTAATCCTCTCCTCCCTTGACCTTGTCCTCGTACTTCTTCCTTTTGGACCATTTCAATTAAATATTCCTACTTCCTCGGTTGGCCCTCAAATACTTGTGTTTTCTAGTTACGCTCGTTCAGATTGCTGTAAAATCAGAATTACAACCTGCCTGAGACATGTTTTCTGTACTTCAAAGAGTTTTTTAAATAAATTGTGAATTTTATTTGCCATTGCATGAAAATCAGCAGATTTCACATAAAAAATCCAGGTTTATGGCATCGGAAAATTAAAAGGTTTGGTAATTCTGGACCCATCTTATTAAGCAGGAAACAGTCTTCCAGACCCAAATAGTAGGAGCTTTTTACCCCAACTCAGAAGCCACCCTGCTTGGATCTCCTTGTATTTCTCACCACTGTTATGCATGTGTCTCCAGAGCAGAGCTTCTCAAACAGTGCATAAGAATCACAGGAACTTGTTCAAATGTTTCTGTCCCATCCCAGGGAAAGCAATATGATGGACGCTGGCTAGGGTCCAGGGAAGGGTGCTTAAAGAAGACCCAAGGTGACTCTGATGCAGGTTGGCCATAGAAGACACTATTTCAGGGGATTCTTTAATGCTTGTGTCTTAAACTTTAACTGCAGTCCTTGGTGACGAGTGCCTCACTGTCTTGTAGATGATGTAGATCTATAGACAAATAATCATAATAAATACATTCAATCACCTCTCCCAGGTAGGCTGAATCCTGATGTTCCAATCTCTGTGAAAGTCTACAGTCTTAGGTGTAGGAAATCTGCCTTTGGAATGTTGGGTCAAGGCACTGTCTTGCTAAATGGGAAAGATGTTCAATAGTTAACCAATAGAGTTAGTCAGAGAGAGAGGTATCAAGCCAAAGGGACAGAAACTGGGGAAATTGAGGACAGTGGGAAGTTTTGGAACAGAAACATGAAGAACAGGGCAGGTAGCAGCTCTCTGAGGTACATGAAGGTAGCTGCCTTTGAAACGAAGCTTTGGTATTAGCAGAGAGGGAGTAGGTAAAATTGCTGTCTGCATGTGGGTCATAACATAACAAATGTTATAACAGAGTGATATATCATGACCATAAAATGAGGTTCAGTCAGCTCTAGAGTCTGAAAATAGTGTTGGTTCATTTAATGAACCACTTAGTGTAGAAACCGTAATTTGTTTGTGTCATCTGTTTGTGTGACTGTGATGTCCAACAGCTGTATGGGCATAGTGACGTTTACCTGTAGCTAGAGAATCAGATCACTGTTTTGATCCAGCACTAGGGATGTGCTGGATCAATAGGGTAAAAAGAAAAAAGAACAAAAGATTGAGAGAAATGATGAATGATTGAAGAGATAAACTATGGCTTCATCGGTCGGGAAGCAAGAAGAGATTGATTAACTAGGAATGAAACGGTCAAGGCGCTGGCGGCCCTGGTGGCATTTAAGAGGTAGGTAGGGATGAGAGAAAATGAGGACTGGATAAAGGGAAGTTATTATGGTAAAAAGAGAAGGATTTTGGAGATTAAGACCTCAGAAGCCAATCCACTTAGATTTAAAATAATATTTCAGATCTGACTGTGGGAGTAGGTTGCTGAAATGGAGCAAAGCTGAAAGTCTTTAGAATTGAGAAGATTAAGGAACTGCAAAGCAACATGAACAAATTTTCACACATGAATGTCAGAAGGAAAGAGAAATGAGTTCTGGCCATTATCAATGTTATGGAAATACCTTGCATTGTCAAATTTTTAACTCTTGAAAAACACAGTGAGCACAAAGTAGCTCAGTCTAAAGAAGTAAACAATAGCAATAATAACAACATGCCATATTGCAACATTCCATAGTTTTCAAAACATTTTTTACACAGATCATACCATTTATCAAAACAACTCAGGAGATAGACTGGGAAGAAATTATCATCTCCTTTTAATAGGTAAGGATCAATGAGAAGAATAGCCTAAGGTAAGAAATTAATAAGTGATAGAAACAGAACCAGAACCCATGCACCTTCATTTTATTTTTAATGTTTTAGATGTCTTATAAGCTGATAAAGTTATTGTGAAAGCAAAAGTCAATGCCTTTAATATTGCTACAGTTTTTCCTGTTTTGTTTTCCAATTATCATTTCAACTTAGCATGCATTTTCCCATCCGTGTTCACTAGAAATATAGTCATTTGCAGTCATTGAAGAATTGACTAAATTTATATAGTCATTAGGGAAAAAAAAACAGGCAACCTAAAACTTTTACTTCTTTGTATTGCATAGCCTGTGTTTACAGAATATAGTTGCCTAAAAGAATTTTTAGATCTTAGTTCTTTACATCTTTTCAGATTTTAGATAGGAATAACAGAATGTATACATGATGTGTATGTGTCTCTGTGTGTGAATTCACATATCTATATGGAGTTCTAATTGTTTATATAAAATACAAATACTGAAAGCCACTTCTTAAATTTTCTGTCTATATTTGATGTTCCAACCCTCATTTTTCTGTAATATAATACAAGAAGGCTCTTTATTGACTAGGAAGCTTTTATGTAGGGGTGCACATCTCAAGAATGAGTCACAATGGAACAAAAGTCAAAATGCCTGAGTCCTCTGTCCTTCTTTTTCTTTTGATACACATTTGTGTAGTTTCCCATGGTTATTTTCTATAGGATATATTCCAGAGGAACAGGAGGTGGGGGAAGAGAGACAAAATCTCTATTCTGAAGATGGGGCTTCAGTGTTGTGCCCAGCACAGCTTATCCTTATACCTGTAGTTATATGCAAGTAATATAATGTAGCTTTATAGCTATTGTGTTCAGTTTTCTCATATACAAAATGGATCAATTAAGAAAATGCATATGGAAGCATTTTGTAGAATACAAATCACTTTACAAACAATGCGTGTGTTGCAGAAGAAAGCACATAGACTAGAGTTAGATCTATCATTTCTTTGCTGTGTTACCCCTGGAAAATTACTTCGTCTTTCTGAATCTTAATTGCTTATCTGCAAAATGTAGATAACATATTATGTTATACATTGCCTTAATAAATTTGAGCTCAAAATTCAGACTATGGGAAGAATTTACATTTCCATTATAAAAGATAACTTTTAACCTGAAGAACAAGGAACATGACATTTTGCACAGTGTTGGGTTTGTTACAGACTAAAACCTATTTTCTTTCATATCAAATTGTGCTAGAATGCTAAGGCCACTATATATTTTTTTTAAATGTGCAATAATATGCAAATAAATGTGCAATATTTGTCTGAATATGTACAAAGTATATAATGACCTTTCCATCAGATTTATCCCTTTATATGAATTGGTGTTTTTTTGTCTCCATTTACAAGTCAGATTTTTTTCCAAAGGGAACATATATTTCTTCTTGGTAAACATATAAATATCATTAAGAATTGGATATAAGTTCAAAAGCTAGAGCATATTTTAACTTTAAAGCAACATTTGACTTGGAGGAAAGATATGCCATGAAGTATAATCAGAAATGACTGAAATAGATAACTCAGTTATCAAGACTGGTTTGCATGGTTCTAAAAAATGCAGAAAAATCACCTTTTTTTCCTGCTTACAAATAATTTTCACATTCAGTGGTGGTGACCGCAAGTTTCTAATTCTGTCATAATTGTGTCGGATACTCCTTAATGTACGAGGTCTCTCTCTTCCACCCCATCCTTCACATTGCTGTCAGAGAGATCTGTATCAAATGCATCTTCCTTTTTAAATCCTTCAATGGCTCTCCACTGCCCTCGGGATAAAATTCATATTTCATATCAGGGCTCCTGTCTTCCTCTCTACTTTCATCCTCTCTCGGAATTCTATTAATGTTCCTCCAGACATAATCACATTCCAGGAACTTACCCACAGCTTTGTTCCTCTACAAATGCTTCTCCCTCCACCAACCCTCCTTCCTCACCCTTTGAAACTCCTGAAAGTCTTTTCCTGACCTTTTTCTGTTTGAGTTAGTTTCATTCCTCTATTTTCTCATAATATCATATGCTTACCTTGATTGTGCAGGGTATCTTATTGTATCATGTTTAATAGTTATTCTCTAATAGAAAAGTAAACATCTAAAATGCAGGAAAATTATCCCTATTGTAGATTCTTGGTGTGAAAAACAATGTAGGAGACACAGTAGGTGCTGTGTAAACATTTGGTGAATGAGTGAATAATGGCAATGGGCATCATCAAACATAGAAATGGGATTAAGTTCTTGGAAGAGACACATACTGACCAAATCGAATTTACCAAACTCCTAGTTAATAGTTTGGAGATTTAGATTGTGAATACAATATTCCCTTTGTAGAGAGGTTTTAGAAAAGTGCCAGGAAAAAATTCACTGGGGCTTCTCATTCTACTCCTGTGTCCAAGGTTTGAAGAGTCATGAGAGTTAGTCAAGGTCATGTATTTGTAGGGGAAACAGATACCTCTGGAATGAAGTTCTCTGCCTGTATTCCCTTTCAGCACAAATCAGATCAAGTTTTCGTATTTCTTCTTCTCCCCCAAGGCACTGGTTAGCCGGCCCGAGATTGAACCAAATACCAGGTGGCCCTGCTGAAGCCCATGAGGAGATAAACACAGCTTTTCGGGGACAGATGATTCATTTTCTAAAACTTCACCCATTTGTACAAGGAGGATAATAGTATAGCCTGCCTCATAGAGATGCTGGGAGGATTAAGGAGCTCAGAGAGATAATAAACATAAAAGAGCATTGAGCAGCTGTTTCAGGATTCGGTCTGAGAAGCAGGGGGAGATGCTCTGTAAATGCTCCCCTCACACGCCCATCCTTCAACTCCAGCCCACTCTCCGTACCCGCAGATGGTAAAGGGCAAGAGGAAAAAGTGGGGTGCAGGTGCTGGGAGGGATTTTTCAGGTCTATGCTACAATACCATGGCCAGTTTTTGCAGGTTACTCACGCCACTGACATTTCCAGAGCACCAACCGCACTAACCCCACAGACACACAAGCCCCCTAAGAAGCCCCAGGTGCTCCTCGGAAGAAATATTTACTGGACTGAGGAAGCCACGATAACCCCTGTAGCAAAGGACATGAAAGCTGGCCCACTTTTGATGATCTGAGTCAGGATTATCCATTGTGTGTGCTTTTAGGGGCACATTTTAGAAATCAAACTGCCTTGCACAAAATACACACTGGAAAAATAACCACTGAATCAATTTAAATAAAACGGAACCAAAGTCCTGTCTTTTCCCTCAACTATCCAGACCTTTTTGGCTTTTATCTCCTGCCATGGGTGTAGGTATGTGTTTGGAGGCTGCTTGTTAACGTTTGTACTGTCGTGTTGTGGTAATCAGTAACAGCAAACAGGATGGAAATTTATCCAAAAAACAGCAGCAACAGCAAAGTAAACCTGTATTAAAATCATGAAAAGCGTCTTGGGAAAACTGAAGTTTAACAGTCTGCCAAATAATTAGAAAGATTCCATAGATATAATAAATATGAACTATTTTTATCTATGTGTGAAGACTAATGGAGAGAACAAAAGTTCTGATGAGATCTCAGGAAATTACACAAATAATTCACAAAATGAAAAAAATCCTATTATTTTGAGGAAGATTTGTGGGTTTTTTTCCTTTTAAATATATTCATGCCGTTACTTATATTTCTTCTGAAAAGAGAAAAGATAGTGTCTGACACAACAATGGGACTCTTATGACCTACATTTTTGCTAGAGAAGCTTTTGCTTTTTTTGTGAATCAAAAAGCAATTTTGCCCAATACTTCTGATCATATATTAGTATGTCTAGTCTTTTCCCTTTGAGACACAAGTCTTATAGAACTCATAGTTTAATTATTTGGATGCAAATTAAGTAAAATTTGCAGTATTTTCTGCTCTGTACTTGGGGCAATGCATTTGTGCTATGGTTGAGGATTTTCTCAATAAATCCTTATTCACACAACTGATAGTCTCAGGGTTAGCAAGACAGCTCCCTTCATCTATGGATTAACTTAAAATATATCAATGTCATTTCAAAAGCTGAAAAACTAATAGTTAATTTGGATCCATTGAATTTCCTACTATGGTCTGATTTGTTTCATACAGGATTCTGTAATCCTGGCTTGGAAAGTATTTAACTGTATCTTTATTTCACTGATTATCTCACTTCAAGGGATTTTTAAAACACGTTCACATTTATGTAATTTTGTAAAATAAGTTTTATACATCTTTTCCCTTTTTCCAATACTATAACATTTAGTATCTTTTCAGTATGTTTCCACTATAATTATTTTACTATTTCTGTAGATACTTTTATTTTTCAATTCCATAGAACTTGTTTCAAACTTCAGAGTCATTTTGGACCCAGCAAGGGTCCCATTTTCAACTATTTTGATATCTTGATTTAAAAACAGAGTGACCCATGCTCTGTATTTTCTATGGGCAAATGTATACTTACTTTTTATAACAGTAATTCTATCTTTGACTTACAGCACTTTGTTTTTAGTAATTTAACTTGATATCTCTCTGCAATTCCATGTTGGGCTAAAGGCTAAATTGATACAATTTTGCAACAACTTCAGAAATGTGTTTCTAATCAGTATGCTGCAGCGCCTTTCCATTAAGCAGATATTTCCAATTTTATATTCTTTACTCGAAAGCTCATTATTTTGCATTTACCTATACTGAACCATATTTGCCACATATTAGCACAGACACTTAATGTTCTCAATTTTGTTGTATCCCTTACAATATTGCTCTTCCTTGCTTTCCTAGTCATTTAAAAATAATCTGCAAACAAGCAGGGTAAAGGTGTGGTGAATCCTATCTGGTCTAGTTTATATTTTTTTGCAAAGAAAGATGAATTATGAAAAAATTTGATAGAAGGAAAAGAAATAATGATGGGGCTGATTTGATATCTTGGCCTCTTGGCTTTTGTACAGCACCATTGTTTTATTGCCTATCCTGAATAACAGCACTAACATAGAATGTGTGAGAAAAGCTAACAGTTGTCCATAGTGACCCTCCCCAAACCACGTGATTATTATCTCACTACCTCAAAACTACAGGGAAAATATGTTTATACATGTCAGTGAATGGGTTCAAAAACTTTAATATGACTTTGACCTGTGTTGATGGGGTAGCATGAAGAAAATTACTGCATCAAATAATCAATTGAATCAAACAAAATGACTGAAATTTTACAAAAGTGAAAAAAAAATCGAAGAAAGAGGATTTAGTGAGGTTTGGGTTGCAAATTCTACTGTATTCAGATTAATTGGTAAATATATTGACAGAAATCTGTGTAAAGAATCACACAATCACAGAGATGTATTACTACTGGATGTGTTATAGCCAGGGGATCCAGAACGCCCACCTCATTCCATGTCAGTCATCCTTCCTGGAGGAATTACTACCACAAGAACACTAGCAGGGCCGGGCGCGGTGGCTCACGCCTGTAATCCTAGCCCTCTGGGAGGCCGAGGCGGGTGGATCGCTCGAGGTCAGGAGTTCGAGACCGGCCTGAGTGAGACCCCGTCTCTACTAAAAATAGAAAGAAATTATCTGGCCAGCTAAAAATATATATAGAAAAAAATTAGCTGGGCATGGTGGCGCATGCCTGTAGTCCCAGCTACTCGGGAGGCTGAGGCAGTAGGATCGCTTAAGCCCAGGAGTTTGAGGTTGCTGTGAGCTAGGCTGACGCCATGGCACTCACTCTAGCCTGGGCAACAAAGTGAGACTCTGTCTCAAAAAAAAAAAAAAAAAAGAACACTAGCAGAATAAATAACAAGTTAACTTTCTGGCTTTGTATATACCTAATAATTTTGCAGAGTTTCCATTACAATTGGATTGGAGACTGTCTGTTGGGCCTAAACACTCAAATAGGGACTCTGAGTAGAGATCCTCTTACCTCCGTATCCTGAAGCTTGGAGCCAATCTCTGAAAGCAGAGGAGTGAGGGAGATAAAAGAAAAATAAAAGAAAATGTTTTGTGTCTAATTGCCCACCCAACCCCATGGAGTGGAAATGAGAGTTTTCCTGGCTGGCCCCCAATAGCTAGGCCCTTCTAGACCCCACTTATCACATGGAGGTAGGAAAATAAGAATTTTCAAGAGAGGGAGGTAGGAAAATAGGAATTTTCAAGAAAGGGAGAGAGAAAAGTGCATAGAGCATATCTTTGTGTATTTCACAGCATGATGATCCATATGACCCAATCAATGTTCCGGTAACCTGAATAATAAAATAAAAAACTCCTTTTTTCTCCCAGGAGAACACTAAGAAGATGGGAGACATCAGAGCTTCCTGGTACGAGGTTGTGGTAGAACATTCCTGGATGATTGATGTATAGAAGATGAAAAATTATTCCACTTCTGAGAAGGGACAGTTAAGGTAGTCAAAAGGCCTGCGTTGTCTTGAAAATTAAGTAGGAGCTAGCCAGATGATAAACGTGAGGAAGGGACACTTCAAAGCAAAGGGACAGATATGGAAAATTATAGGGTTTTTGGTTTTGTTTTGTTTTTACTACAGAACTCTAAGCAGTTTGATTTGGCTGGATCACATAATGGAGCAATCAGGTATCAACTGTTCTCTGGGTAGCCCAGAGGGCATCCTCTCAGACTCATTTTAGACACTTCATGATGAGAGAATATACCTCGCTCAAGATTCTGTGGGTTCTCAGCAACCTCACTACGACACTTTTGTGAGGCATGCATTTTCATCCTGGGTGTAATTTTGCAAAAGTTACTGCAATTCTTTGTGTCTTAGTCCAAACATATATAAATAGAGAAAATATAATACCTACTTCAAGAGGTTGTGGGAGCACATACAAGATTGCCTCTATGAAAAATGCTCTGTAACTTGGAAAAGGCAATAGAAAAGTTACTTATTATTAAACTGCTGAGATTTCTGTCATGTCTTATATTTTGTACTATTAAGAGAAGCCAAATTTAAAAATCCTCAAAACACAATATTTGATCAACATAAACCAGTTATCTCATTATATGCAATTTTTTTCATATAGTTCAAACTTAATAAAAATGATTACATTTTTAAAAGCCTTAAATCACAGTTGCCAAATATATGGCATATGTGACCTAATTCCTTACTTGTGCTTCCAAAGCAGACATCACTAATTGATGACAACACTTTTTCCACCTTGCCTAAATGGAGCCTCAAAATGCCTCCCAAATTTCCAAGCAGCCAAAACTAATATGAAAGTGTTGACTCTTGAAATCTATTATAATGTTCTTCGGCCAAGTGAAATTTTGATTGGATTATGGCCAGAAAAGGGCAGAGGTCATTTTTCTCCCATTCAAGCCATCGTTGCAAACAAGTCTTTTAAATCAGAGAAGAAAAAACTGTGTCTTTAAACATGTTTAGGAATGAGAATGTGAGATGTGTGAATTATGAAGTGAGTTTTCTTAACAATGCAACAACAGGTATACTTAAAAAAATTGGGTTGCTTTTAGTATCTCAGGTAATTTATTGTTTAATTTCCTTCAAAATCCAACATGGTTTCATATCAATTGTGTTCATTTTAAAGTGATGACTATGAAATGACTAGGTTTGTGCCAAATAATAAATATAAATTCAAGTAAAAATATCTCTAAGTAGATTAGAACAATTTCATGAATAGAGTCTAAAATATAGGCAGATACATTAAAATGCGATAACCATGTACACACATAGTTACTAAGTCATTGTCAGATACTATTTTCATGCATCATTTTGATGCTGCTTAATGTAGGATATACTTAAAAGCTATTATTTGGTCTTTCCAAAAGTACCCAGTAAATAACCTGCCCAATTTACACTTTTCCTTAAGGTAAAAAAACTAAGGCCTTTAAGGTTTATAGTGGTCTTCTTCTGAATGTGTAGCGAAATATGTAAAAATCCTTTTTTTGTATGGCATTTGATAACTGACATACTTAGAATGGATAAGGAGGGAGTCAGGGAAATGAGACACAGCGTGAGGATGAAAGTTCTCAGCTTCATGTGAAGGTTTTGCTATAGAGGGCTACAGAAGAGGATGAGGATAAAATGGATACTTTTACTCATTCTGACTTGGGGCTCCCCTTCCTGTAAGATCAGCACAAAGGTACCCAGTGGATAATGGAACTCAGCGGCCATAGGCCACTCCTTCAGTTCCTCAGTCCCACTGAGACCTGGCATCGTGAGATTCTCCCTCTCTTCATAAGGGAGGATCATCCCACTGTGGTCCACCTCCTGAGGAATGGGTTCTTTTGCTGATGCAGGTGACAGAATTATGGCACAAAGATGTGAAGAAAGTGGATTGTTTTAAGATCAACATAAAAGAAAAATTCTACTTACTGCCATCTTGTGTGTGAATGTAATTTTGCCAAGAAGCTATATTTGTATGACTGTGTGGGTGAAAAGGGCTGTTCAGTCTGCAATTTCAACCAATATATGATATAACACTGGATTCAGATACATTCCATAATGAAGGATGCATCTGAGATTTCTCTTCATCTGTGGCCCAATAAATGGATACACTTGCTCCAGTGACCTAATTCTTTCAGTTTTATTCATTTAATGCATGCAGTCCAGGGAGCTAGAGACCCAGCCCAGCAAGATGCCAGTTTTTCTTGGACTAGATGATAGGAGCTAGACAGAGGACTGATAACCCTGCACACTCAGACATCCTGGGGGGAGATGTCAGATCAGATCAGATCTAAAAGGCAACCTGGTAGAAATAGAAGACAAAAATATTCTTATTCCAACCTCTGTCAGGCGTTTATCAGCTCTTTCAATTTTGTAGCAAGTGTGCTGATCTATTATAACTCACATGTAGCTATTTATTCCTCTGAAGTATGTAAATAAATGAAGAATGAGTAGGAATGTACTTTCAAAGAAAATTTACAGGGATATAATTTTAACCCCAATTAGTCATCTCCCCATGGTAACAAAAGGGGAATTAGTAGGAACACTGTAAGTTACACATTTGAGCATCATAATTGGACAGACAGACTTCATCAAGTCCTATTTCTTCCACTTATTTGTTATGTAATATAAAATTCTTAGTCTACCAAAAGAGGATAATAACAGAACCTACCTCACTGGCACTATTGGGAAACAAAGTGAGATAATGCTTGCAATGTGTTGTGTTTCTGTATGTATGCATTTTCTGCAACTATCACATGGATAATGCAAGATTGGGTAACTAGAACTCATTTATATTTTAAGTATTCATTTAGTTGAACACACGCCCTCACCCTCACCCCCCACACATGTGTTGAGTGTCTATATGACCCATGCATAGGGCTATAAAAAATGGAAAAAAAATTCTAACATCCTCAGACATCTGAACTCAGATGTCTTCATTTACTTATCAAGACTTTCACAATGCCAGCAGCTTGCCTTCAATGGATTAAGAGCAATGTATATAACACTGGCACAAGGGATTGACACTATGACATTTAGGCATCCTAGAGCCTCTCAGCAAACAACCAGCAGACAGTCTAGTGTTCAAGGAGAAAGTAAGTTTTCTAGGTGTCAGCTTCTTGATGCTGTTGCTCCAAAGGAGGTCACTGCCCAGAGTAATGAGAACAGTTGGGAATCTCTCCCATTCTCTATCGCCTGAAGGTCAACAGCCATCTGGTCTAACCCATGCTGGCTTTCCAATTGAGAGTGAAAACAGATTTTCTATCATGTCCAAGAACAAAGGGCATAGTTGAATCGTGGAAAATGTAGATGACACAGTTGCCTTCATCCATACAGAATGTGTGTCTCAATTTTCTGAAAATGCATTCTTGGACAAAGTGTCCTGTGATTAAAAGGCAGAAGGATAAGGGACATCAGAAAGAGGAGAAAGGTGATCCATGCCCTAGTATCCCTTTGGAATAATAAGGCAATTACAAAAATGAGAAGGTTCTCTTTAGGCAATAAATCCAAATGCTATCTTTCAAATATAGAGAATAAATTTACCAGTCAATGAGCTGCCTACTCTTTGCTAATCATAAAACAGAAGTTGTACACTTTAGCACTGTGTGCTCTGAACATTTTCTCTGCTTTTTCTTAAGAGAAATCTGACATCCTGAATAGGGCACTGACCAACAGATTAAAATCACTGACTATAAGTGTCCTTTTATTTTCTTGGCAGGCCACATGCTGATCTAGCAGTCAACCATCTTTTCTCCTTTCCCAGACAATGATTAATAAATATTACCTGGTGATAAAACTGTCCTATTTTCTTATAACTAAAACTACAAACATTAGGAAAAAAATGCTGAGCTTGGATAAGACATCTTATCTGTGTTAAATATTTCTGACACATTACAGGGCTTCATGCACTTGGTGAAATGTTTAAAATAAATATCCAAGTGCCAAATATCTTGTTCTTTCAAATTTATTTGAGGGATATTAAATATGTTACAATTAATTTCATACGCTGTATTAAGACATTTCATTTATATGCTTAAAACTACAGGGGTCTCCATAACAGCCCTAAGTAATTCCATTTTGCAGTACAAGGGACATTGTTAATGTTCAAAGATTAGAAAATACACCCTCTTTGATCTTTGCTCCTTATTGAAAGAGAGCATTCAGATACCAGGAATGTATTTTCTTCAAATAGTTGATTTCTCCTAGAGGAAGATATGATTAAATAGAATACTCCAGACTTAATAAGGCAACAAAAGAGCTGGCAATTTCTTTTCAGCTCTCTTCATTCTAGCATCTCAAAGCTGTTTGCCTTGGGATTTAGAAATTGAGAGAACAAGTTGCTGACCCTAGAATTGAACAGCCACAATTGTTATTTTGGTGATGCCAGTGTTCAAATGGAACATGTGCCAGAGGCAGGCACACTTTGCAGAGTGGGCATTTTGTACAGTTTAATTGATGGGTCAGCATATAGATTGGGCATCTGTATGGATGCTTAAAAAATGAAAGAAATTATTGGCTGCTTCCAAGTAATGAAACTGGAGGTTTAGAAAGGGAAATGTCTTTCTCCAATACCTCTAGCATGTTTCTGAGAGTCTCTCCTTGTTTGTAACCCTTCTTTGTAACACTTGATTCATTTAATCATTCATTTAGCAAATATTTATTAATAGTTTGCTATTGCCAGATGTCATGGCAGGCACTAGAGTTTTGCTTATGTTCATGACCTTTTTAAATGGGGATTACATTAATAGTTCACTGGTAAGACTTTATTGCTAGGGATTTGGAGCCCCAAGCAAAAATCTCAACAGGTGTAGTCTTTTATTCCCTTTAAAAGAAACTTTTGCAAATTCCAAAACATATTCCTACGTATGCCTGTGAAAAAGGAACAGCAGATAGCTGTGGCCAGGCTCTCTCTCATAAGCCCTGCCAAATTTTGCCAGATCACGGTAGCAGCCTCCCTGCACTCTGCAGGAATGGACCCTGTGAGCACACAGTGGGAAGGCAGCCCTCTGCAAGCCAGGGAGAAAGGCCTCAGGAGAAACCAACCTTGCTGGTACCTTGATCTTGGACTTCTAGCCCCAAGAACTGTGGGAAAATTAATTTTTGTTGTTTAAGCTACCCAGTTTGTGATATTTTGTGATGGCAGCCCTAGCAAATTAACACAGGGAAAGATGAAAAATTGAGACTGTTTTTTGGAATTCATTACAACAGATAAAAACCATGCCCTCTTAGAATCCAGGTTCCCGGGTAGAGAAATAAACAATATATGTAATAAAAATAGTAAATTATATTAATATATGGAAAGATGACAAATGCTATGGAAAAAATTTAAAATTTAAGTGGGGTTAGTGGGTCAGCAATGCTGGGGGCAGAGGATGACAGGTTTCAGTATCATTTAGGATGGGCAGATGAGCATCTTTGAGAAGGTACCAGGCGAGTGAGCACTCAAAAGAGATGAGGCAGTTAGTCATGAGGATATCTGGGGAAGAACATTCCAGGCAGAGACAAGGACATGCCTCGGGGGCTGGAGGCACAGCAAGAAGCCAAGATGGCTGGTGTGGAACGTGAGAATGGTGGGAGACAGTCCAAGCTGTGTCAGAGGCCAGTCTACGCGGAGCCTTGGAGACCTGGCTCTGCTGTCTCAGTATCTGTTCCTTTTGTTTGTCCTACAAGTTCCCAGTTTCTGAGAACCAGCTATTGACTTGGTCCAAGATTTACCTTTTTTCCTAAGGCAAAAGATATTTTAATGTTATTCTATGTACCACTCACATTCCATTTCTGACTTGAAGTTTTTTTTTTCTTTTTAATTAACATCATCTTCTCCCTCAACTACCTAATCTTTGGCTTTCCTAAGTTGGGAAAATGAATATAAGTTTCTTCTTCATCAAATTTATGTTTCTGAAATGCTGGTTAACTGAGTCAAGGGTCATACTGAAAAAAGAATTCAAGGCTTGAATCCATTGCTTGAGGAAGAGTGCAGAAGAGGGGTTATAAGTAAACACCCCTAGGCTGCTGAGTCCCGAGGGGAGCGGAGGAGTTGGCAGACTGAAGGAGACCCGTGGTTCTATTTAGGATGGAAATGAGGGGTTGTCTGACCCGAAGGAGAGAAAGAGGACCCACTGAAGGAGTACATATAAAGGCAACAAAGATAGGTGTAGCGTTTGTTCTATGACCAACAGACACCCGCAAAAAGTTCATCTCAGTATATGCATTGTGGTAGTCTTTTATTGTTTATTTATATAGCATAAAAAATCCAGTTAGACTGTAATTCTTAATAAAGAATTTGATGTTTTGGCTTTGGGTATCTAGCTTTTAGGTAATTAGAGACATGAGAAACACATTTAAAAAGCCAAAATGTCTTAAATCAACTTATTACTTTCACTTCCAATTATATATCCTCACGCTCACACTCTGGGTTAGGTATCGCTGACCTCATTTTGCAGAAACAAGCACATATGGACAAAGTTATTTATTTAAACTTACATAGATGCAGGGCTGATTCAATCTGAGAATAGAATATACAGAAAAATATATGCAATGTATAATAATATAATATGTTTGATATATATTAAAATTCTACATGAAAATATTAGACTATGCCATCTTCAAGTTGGACAATACCTTACGATCTTCTACTCTAACCCCTTTATTGTGTTAATATGAAACACAGAGGCAGAGAGTATGAATGAAGGTGGCTTTTACTAGGAGTCAGGTCTCATGACCTGGTCCAATGTCATTTTGAAGGTATAGTGGTTCCACAGCCAAAGAGCCTGTGTTCAAATCTTAGCACCACTACTTACTTGCTATGACCTTGGGCAAGTTACCCTATCTCTCTATATGCTAGTTTTCTTATGTGTAAAATGGATAACAAATATTACAACACCTACTTGTGGTCAATTGTCTAATGACCACGCATTCCACCATCCCACTATATACTCATCTCTGCAATGTGACCTTGCTAATCCTCTCATCCAGGGTTGTAGTCTCTTTGAATCTGAGTTGACACTGCGGCTTGTTCTAACAAATAAAACACAGTGTAAATAATATTATGTGAATGGCCTTGCAAATTCTCCTTTTGCTTTAAAAGCACCACATTGTTAAGAAGCTCAGGACTGTAGAGAGAGAGTCCAGGTGTCAGATATGTGAGTTAGGCAGCTTAGATGTCCTAGTTCAGCTAACCCTCCAGATGAATGCAGCTGCATCGTGATCTCAGAAGAAACTGCCAAGCAAGCCCAATAACACAATAACCAATAAATAATTGTTCCTTTAAAGCTCTTGGTTTGAGTGATTTAAAGTTTTAGTTAGAGTTAGAGGGCTTTTTTTTTTTTTTTCTTTTTTTAAATACAGCGTTTCACTCTGTCACCCAGGCTGGAGTGCAGTGGCTGGATCATAGCTGACTGCAGCCTTGAACTTCTGGGCTCAAGTGATACTCCTGCCTTAGCCTCCTGAGTAGGTGGGACTACAGGCCTGTGCCATTAAGCCTGGATAATTTTTCAAATTTTTTGTAGACACTGAGTCTTGCTATGTTGCTCAGGCCAATATCGAACTCCTGGCCTCAAGCGATCCTCCAGCCTTGGCCTCTCAAAATCTTGGGATTATAAGTGTGAGTTTGTAGAGGGTTTTTATGTAGCAATTGTTTTGATAATTAAATGAATTAATACATACAAAGTGCTTTGAACTGAGTGCCTGGCATATAGTAATTGCTCAATAATCTCTAGCTGTTCTATCTGTAATTGTCTTGATTTTTGTAGGCCTGGCAAGTTAGTTGACAGTTGATGGTCAATTTGTCAGCTTCCAGGCCTTCTGGCTTTGTATCTGCTGCTTATTCTACCCAAATGGGCTTTTGTTGACTGATATACCTATGTACAAATTTGCCATATATTCAAACTGTGTTTTTCATCTCTGTGTTTATAGATATATATGCATAGGTTTTATTTGAATTTGTATACTCACATGTTCAAATATGGACTTTGAGATTATCCCCAGTTAAATCATGCCTTCTATGTGATAAACCATAATTTATCAGTTTCCTATTGACTTTTTACTATAACTTTTTATGTCCTTTCAAGGGATATCTATAAGTAAGTACTGAGGTGAGACTGCCAAGGAGAAAGTCCGTTTTTCCTACCACTCACTTTATGTTGAATCAAGTTGAAATCTCACATAATGGCTTATAGAAAATCAGAAATATTAGTGGTTTCTAATGGTTTCAAGTGAAAATGTTGATTAGAAACATGTTCCTTTTATAGATCAATGATTGCTAGTTCACAATTTTCAGTAGCTAAATAATTTTTATTTGAATCAATTATGCTCTATCCTATCATTGTGAGCTAAGCGTGTATGTATTTTGTTAATATTCAGAACATATCGTTAAACTCATCGAAATAAGGAGAATTAGAAATTAGAGAAGAGGTAGATTTTCACAGTGTTACATGCATTCGTCAGATGTTTATTGAGCACCATATTTCAGGCAAGAGACGTGGTGGTGAAAAGAGACATACAAGGTTTCTGTTCCCATAGGACTTACATTTTCATGAGAGAGACATAATAAATGAGTAAAGAAGTAAGTAGATCAATAAGGAAGCCGACTTCGGGTGGCAAGTCTAATGAAGAACACACTACAGAGCGATGGAAGTATTCATGAGGAAGTGCTAACAGAACCTGTGCTGAGTCGGGTATGGATGGTGAAGGAATTAAGGAGGACTCCTATTTTTGACTTTGCTTGCGAGTGGATCATGGTGCTATTTACTGATATGGGGAATTTAGGAAATCCCTATTTACTGTGCAAGGGAGCAGGCTTGGGAAAGAAGGCAAATTGAGTATTCTAGCATGGACCTGCTAGATTTCAGATGCTTTTGAGACATCTATGGGAGTTTGATCATCTTGCCGCTCAGAAGAGAACCCAGGCTGGACATCCACATTTGTGAGTTACTTAGGGGCAGCGGAGGAAAGCACAGAAGTATCTGCCTGGGATGCACAGGCACTTCGCTGCCTTGAGCAGATTGGGGGAACCCCAGTGTCAGGACTCTGACAGGCCAGAACACAGGAAAATTCTAACTTCCCTCGAGAACTGAGTCCAATATCTTTTTACTGCCCCTTTCCTGTTGCCTTCCAGTGTCACTGATGGTTAACAGGAGCAGTCCCCTCCCTTGCAGGGGCCCATCACTGGTTTCTGGCAGTGTCCTACACCTTTCTTAGCCACCCGAGTGCTACTGCCTTCTTATGCAAAAGTAAGGGTATAAACCCTTGGAATAGCCTCATGCCCCAGACTGCAGCCACTGCTGTCTCTGTATCACCAGGCTCCACTTGTGAGCTCTTAGGCTCCCTCAGATCTTCTCACTGTGCGCTGAGTGTCCCAGATTCTGTTCTCATGTGAGCTGACAAAGGGATGGTGAGCAGCACAGAGAAGGCTTGGTTTTCTTCCCTGTATATAGTAAGAACAAAGAAGCTAGGAATAATCAGATTGCGCAAATCTAGCTCAATGGCTTCACACAATCATATGAACTTCTCTACCGAGCAAGCAGGAGTCAGGACTCAGGGCTGAGCTCCCGAGGCCCAGGCTGGGGAAGAGGGGTGTGGGGTGCTGGAAGCTGGAAGCTGGAAGCTGGGCCTACGTCAGTGGAGTTGAGGCCAGAAGCTGAACAGAGCGCTGGGAGAAAGCCTTTAAAATAACCACTTTGATACAATATTTTTGGTACCATGGCTATTTTCTGGTCCTGAAAAGAAGTTGTTCATATAAACAATTATCAAATAATAATTGCTCTGCCCCCCAATTCTTATTTCATTCCTCAAACCCAGAGCTACAAAATGTCTACAGCATCAAAATGGCCCCTCAAAATATTACATAACAGATCTAAGAAATAACTTCAAGGATAAGGTTAACATTAAAACCTGGTAGCCCAAGGAAAGCCTCCATGTGAAAGGGCGAATTCAATGGGCCAAGACAAGGCACACGGCATTAGATTGGAAACTGGAACAGCAGCGCAGAACCCCGGGTTGGGACTGGCAGATGCAGGGTGCCACGTGGACCTGGAGGGACTGTCTGAGGCTCTGGGGCAGACTCATAAGATCTTTTCTTTGGCACCTGTGGCCTTGGTGCACGGCTAAGGAGGGATCGATAAGTGCTCAGCTTAATCGGGACCCAGAACCACTCCGCTGTCTGACGCAAGCTGCTTTTTCCCCCCCAATCTTGTCTCTTCAGCCCATTTGAGCTGCTGCCCAGCTGGAGGAGCAGGCCCACTGCAGACAGAAGAGACAGCCAACAAGCCGACGTCCTGACCTGGCTACTTGGAAATATGAGATGTCTTCACAAAAACCACATCTTCAATGACAGAGGGCTTACCAACCACAGAGTCATCAAATCTGTGGGCCCTTTCCCAATTCTGCAGGTATACATGCAGAAGTAATACAGTTATTTAAAAAATAATGTTTTGAAGGACTTGGGGTTGTAGGTGATATCCTCAGTTCATTCCTATTGAATGCAGTGACTTTCAAGTGGCACAGAGAGATGATATTAAATAATAGCATTTGGCTTTGGGGACTACATATTGTGACCCTGAAACCTGGGATCTTGGTAGGGGACTGGCAGTGTTTCATGACGATCCAGCAAGAGATTTTCTTACATTAGCAGAAGTCTCATTTGAGGAAGAAAACTGCCCAGATAAAATTATCATAATAATTCCTATGAAGAAAGATAATCGTAACATAGAAAAATACCAAGAAGAAGAAATGGTCATTAAATCTGAGGAGTAAACGAAAGGAAGGAATATTGGAAGCAACATAAAGCTTTACCAGTCACACTAAACTAATCCCATTTCCTTTATTTTTGTACATTCATAAAACTGTAAAGGAGAAACAGAGTATTCCTTAATTTCAGGCAGCATTTAGACAACTCTCATAGTTTCCTTTTGTGGGTGAAGTGTTGAAATCTGGTCTGATGGCTCAGCTAGGCCAATTCAGACCTGACAGTGTGCATTCCTGTTACTCCAAGAGAGGTCTCTAGTCGCAGCTCAGAGATTCTCTCTTCCTCTGGGCTTTTGTAAAATTTTACTGAAGAGATAGATTGAGTCATAAGTCACATCCCATCTGACTTTGTGACTGACTCAAAATACAAGATTAACAGCAAATACAAAAATAATAGAAGTAGGATTGAAAATTATGTGAACAGGCAAAAAGGAAGGCTTAAAACCTGTGAGATAAATTGTAGCTGTGATAAGCATAATAGTCTGCAGTTAGCTTTGGAAAGTCAGCTGCCTTAGTGCAGGATGTGCAGGCCAGACTTCAAGCAGTAAAAAGGTCTAGGAGGGTTAAGGTAACTACAAGTTCAATGTGAGCTGACAGCATGACCTGGCTGTGAAAATAAGGCCACCTGATCTTAGACTGCATCAATAAAAGCAAAACGTGCTAATAAATGAAAACAGAGTCAATTGTGCTCTCAGCTATATAAATAACAATCTTACCTAGGGTACTGTGTGCAGAGTGAGCATATCAATCAAGACGGTAGGACTCTTGAAGTCCTATCATGAGAGGAACAAATGAAGCAAAAGGAAATGTTTAACTCAAAAGAAAGGTGGACAATTGTGTTCAAACATGTTTGAGGACTTTCGGGGCTATAAGGAAAAGAAAATCATCCTATTCTATTTGTTTTCAGAGCACAATACCAGTAGGATTTTTTTTTAAAGGTAAATACAAGGTTGCTGTAAAGGAGACCTAATAACTTCAGCTGTGCTGTGATACTCTTGGTGGGCTTATATGTTAGTGCGCTGCCCTTCCCCGGAGCGCTAAGCCCAGGTTGAGCTACCCCCATACAGCACTGCTGTACGGGGATTCCACTGGGTATGAGAGATTAGACTGGAAATGCTCAAACCTCCCTTCCATCTTTCAGAGTCCATGGTGCTCTTCCTCACGCCTGGCATAGAGCTTTCAGTTAAAGGGTAGCTGTGCACTTGTAAGGAAGACTGCGTGTACATATGTGGGTGTGCGCATGTGTGTGTCCAAGTGTGAATGTGCCTGTATATGTGCAAATGCTCACACAAGTACGCACACACCTGAAGGAGCCAGTGTCACACGATGGAGATGGAATACCAAGGGAGAGAACATGGTGTCCCCACCCCTTTCCTTACCTGACTTGTGGCACCTCCTCTCTGTAGCTCTGTGTCTAAAGCCACTGCTCTGGGTGCCACTGGCGCCATTCTTCTCACCTGGTCTGACTACATGCTGCAGAAAACCCAGCGTAGAAATGGGTGACGCATGAACATAACAGGAGAGAAAGAAGGGAAAACACAGAGCCAGCAAAAGCGAACTTAAGCCTGTGATCAATCCCCAAAACATCTAAATTTCTCCATGAGTTTTTTTGGCCAATAATATTTTCATAAGAAGCAAAAAAGGAATTCTTCCAAAATATAAAAACAGTTGGAAATAGGCATGTTCTGAGATGGGGAATCCTGGCCATTGCCACATTTTAAGACAAGTAATTTCATTGTGTCTTCAGAAAAAAAAAAAAAAAAAGCCAAACTACTTTTGTTTCTTCATAAAGCCACAAAATATTTTCACAGAAAGCAGCTCAGAAAGAAAGGATATTTCTACCATTTCTCATTTCTGTAGAATTTCCATGAGGTTATCTTTTGTGATTTTGTCAGAGGTAAGGATTTTTTTTCATATAGCTGCAATTTCAACCTTCTGAACATTAAGCAGATATAAATTATCTACAAGGCTAAAAAGTCTTTGATTAACAAGCTAGGGAATTGCAGGTATTAAAATTGCCCCCCAGAGGGAGCCCATATCGTTCCATGAATGCATTAGACATCTACTTTGAATTACAAAGAAAAATTAATTAAAAAGTATATGTTTATAAGTAATGTGTGTTCCCCTGAGTTCATTCTAAAAGCCACATATATGCAGAATCTAATAAAAATTAAATTACATTAGCTGCATATTTTACTTCAGCAACATGAGGAAAAAGATAAAAGCAGGTGCTACCTAATGTTTCGTTCAAGAGAGCTTCCTCAATGCCCCACCAGATCTGAATGGATTTTAATGCTCAACGTCCGCTGGAGAATTCTGAGTGTGGCAGAGACAAGGACTGCAGCTACCTCATTCAGTGTGACTGTGAGCAGCTCTGCTTCCAATCTAATCTGCCACACTCTGAATTATTCTGGCCATGTCCACACAGGTTCTGCAGAGTGGGTGGTGATAGAAAGATTCAGCAGGCTCAATTTACAAGGCATCATCGACGCTGGGAACTAGCAGGCAGCTCTGCTGATTGTTGGCCATTTTAACAAGTCCAACCTCAGGCACAGTCTTCCCTCCCCATCTGATCTATCAGACGGCGTGGCCTTCGCATCTGTAGACGTGTGTGGGTCTAGAAGCAATAAACGTGTTATGACATCCAACACTTTCCCATATTTTGTTTATTCCATAGATATCTCATTCCGTTAGCTTTTTGTGCCTTCTTTTTCCCTCCCTGTGCTTTTTCCCTTTCAGTTGCCATGGAAACAATTTCCCTGCTAGGGGTGGAGCCTAATGGCATCCAGGAGTGTGAAGTAAAGTCAATTTATATCATGGTTTGTGAAATATTGGGAGATAGAATTTGTAATGGTTGTTATCACTACATATGGTAAATCAATCTCTTTCTAGAGCAAATTTCTAAATATTGATATGAGTATGGGAGTGGTAGAATTATATAGACGCATGCATCTCAGCAACTCACATGGCAACCTTGAAGATACACATTCCTATTTAGTTTTGCTTGTACAAATACAAAATAAAATAGAAAAGAGACAAAATGTAGTATTTATGGTTTTTAAAATCTATTTTAAATTCTCCAAAGACATCGATTGTTCTCTAATGTAAAGTATACGGAGGTGTTAATTATATAAATTAAGAAGGCCTGTCTGATCGCTTATAAAGTTTATATATTTGTGTAAATGTGTAAGTTTTTGCATAGAGCTTATGTATGGCATAGACACTATGCCATCTTCCTTCTAACTACTCTCTTTCACACTTTAAATCAACTGGCATTTAGATAACCACAATAATTCAGAAAATGTAGGCTTTTAAAAGTTTGTCAAAACATGTGCACTTCACACAAGCAAGAAAGGTGATTACATTTTCAGGTTTTAAAATAGCCTGGTTTGTCCTCCTTGTCTAACAATTTGTTTATTTGGTTTCACTTGTAGCTCGTTCTGCTTCCTGTTTTCTCTCAAAGAGCCATGAATGATGAGAAGACAAAATATTGGATTATTTGTGCTCTTGAAACAGATGCCACCTGAGTTGTGACAGGTATTTTAAGTATAATCTTCTGCATTCACTTAACACTCTCATTTGAAAATTTTCAAACCTTGGGCATATTCTTGTTCGTTTACCACCAAAATGAGTCACCTCTTGGGTGTGAAGAGAGAGCTGGGAATAAAATGGGAACATGGAATGCAAGGCGGAAGGGGAACAGTGACAGGGAGCAGTTAGAACTGTCCCGAAAAGTTTGGCCGGCTCCAAACACAGACGTAGAAGCACCAGGGAGAGTAGGAATATTTTGAATTCTTTTTCCTGAAAGAGCACTCTATGTTACCTTTAATGAACAAAGAAATTATGGCTTAGCTGACATTTTTGAACAACAACCAGTCTTCTTAAAATATTTCTGCTTGGTACTCAGCTCACATATTTTCCTCTTGTGGAACATGGTCTGGTCAGAGGCTGTCTGCATCTTTGAAATGTTTTGTAATCTCATTCCCTTTTAGGATTTGGGAAAATGTTTACTATTTTATTACCTTTTGAGACAAAGACACTTTAGCTTAAAAAGAGTAGCTGGGGAGGAAATTTTAAAGTAAACATTCCTAAAGGTGGCTTGAGATTTTCACAAATATAATCTTAAAAATTAGAACATGGAATTCTATGCAATTAATGACAAGAAGGGCAACCCCGGAGGGAGAGGATAGAAGAAAGGCAGGAAGGCTGTTTTTGACTTGTCTTAAAAAGTGCCTCTGGTTTCAGCAGAAATCCAAAGAGTCAGGACCTTGACTATCAGGTATTCCTTCTTTCTCCTCCCTTTGTCCTCTATTGCCCTGAAAAATGCTGTTTAAAGGGGCACCGTCATTTCTTCCTTGCTTTGTTTGTACCACATGAGTTGGTTTTCCAATTGCTTCTTACTGAAAGACTAATTCACTGATAGGTTGCTGTAACGTCAGGGAATCTAGCATGCCCAGAGAGCAGGTTCAGAACAGCTCCTGTGTCCTGAACAGGCTGGGGAAGTGAATTCCTGCCCACAGAGGGCCTGAGGCTGGTGCGCTGAGCGGAGGACCGACCTCTGCCTCTGAGATCAGTTATTATGCAAGGAGGGCTTTATGATCGGATTATCCCTCCAGAGAAGCATGTTTCAGCAAAGCTGAGATGTGCAGACAGTTGATGTCTGGCCTTGTCCTTCATAGATTTCATTACTATAAGACATAGTATAAAAATAAAGAACCTATTTGCTATATCAGTCTTCCTCATCATCTGTCTGTTTATATGTTGGACAAATCAAGCTGTTTCTTTCATACACACCCTTTTTATTTTTATTTTTAATTATTTATAAGCCTGTACTTGTACCTGGGACAGGGCAGGGATGTGGCTAGACTATTAATCTCCTCTAGAGATAAATAGTGACAGGAACAGGTGCAGCTTCCTTGGCTCTTCTCTCTGACAGAGTATGGGCCAGCAAAAAAACTTCATACCAATGGCACCGGTTCAGATCTCCCCAGTGAGGACAACTGTTGGCATTGGCTGATATCAGTCCGCAGGTACTGTTGCTCTGTGTGTTCTTATTGTTTTAAATGAGGCCAGTGGAATCAGGATATTTACCCTCATCTCAGCACCGACATGTATGCAATGTGCATCAGCCAGGAGATAATCATGTCAATTTAGGGAATATCTGCATTCAACCCTCAAAGTTAATAAAAGAGAAAATATAGCTTTTGATTTTTGCTTTTTTCTATTTTAAGGAGAAACTTTCCTTATGAACAGTACAGCATTTAATAAGTAAAATTAGAAAGAGTCCAAAGTTCTCTTTCTCTGCTTATCATTTGTTTGTTTGGCTTTGGTTTTGAATGGGTAAGAGTCATGAATGATTTGAGGAAAAGGAAATGTTTAATAGCCTGAACCTGGTGCAGAGCATAGTCCATTGTTTTGCTCAAAAATTCTTCTTCTGACCAAAGACACGAGTAGATTCATGCACAGCGAGCAGAGACGAGATGCCTCACTTTCTAATATTCAGTTACTGTGTCTTGGTGATCTACACCTAATTCATGTCAGCTTCAGTTCCGTGGCTCCTGTTTTAAAGATTTGCAATTTCCCTTAAGACATCCAGTTCTACTTATCAGCTGGAACATTGGAGACCCTTTCCCTTCCACGTGCCAAGAGAGACACAATGGCTACATTTAGGTAGTAAAAGAGAGAGCACTCCTGGACTATCTTGTCCAGGAGATCAGTGAAAGGTTGAAGACGGAGAAGGGGTTTAAGTGGCAGGAATTAACATAAAGAAATGAGTTGGAGTAATAAACAGGAAGATAGATCATAAGGCCAGAAGCAGGCAAGTCTGGGAAGCAAGGGATGAGAGGTACTATGGGCAAACTTGTGTGCACCTCGTGCCACAAGCACTGCCAGGGTGTCCAGGGCTGGTCTAGATGAGCATTTGCTGCACAGCACAGAGGTCGGCTCAGCATGGGATTGGTAGACTGAGAGGACCAAGCAGCACCTCAGTTCTCATAATGTGTTCTCATAATTTGGTTAGATCTGATTTTCTTTTTAACTAAACTCTTTTATATTAAGATAATTTTAAATTCACATGCAATTATATGAAAGAATACAGGGAGAGCTCATGTATCCTTTAGCCAGGTTTTCCTAGTGATAAGGTCTCGCAAAACTATTGTACAATATCCCAACCAAGATATTGGCATTGATGCAGTCAAGGTGCAGAACAGTTGCATCACCACGAGATCCTTCAGGTTGGCATCTTATAGCCACATCCACCCTCTCCCGTCCCCGTCTTTCCCCATCCTTAGTAATCACTAATCTGTTCTTTATTTCTATAATTTTGTTATTTCAAGAATGTTCTATAATGAGACCAGATAGTATGGAACCTTTGGGTATGGCCTTTTTTCTCTCACCATAATTCTCTGGAGATTCATACAGGTTGTTGTATGTAGCAACAGTCTGTTCCTTTTATTGCTGAATAGTATTCCATGGTGTGAATGTACCACAGACTCTTTAATCATTCACTCATTGAATAAAATACTGGCCAGAGTAACTCACAGTTCATGAGTAAGCTTCTATAAACTTCACATATAGGTATTTGTGTGAACATAAGTTATCATTTTTCTGGGATAAGTGCCTAGGAGAATAATTGCTAAGTTGTATAGTAGTTGCCTGTTGATATTTTTAAGAAATCATCAAACTGTTTTCCAGAGTGGCTATATCATTTTACATTCCCACCGGTAATGTATGAATGAGCTAATTTCTATGCATCCTTACCAGCTTTTGGTGTTGTCACTATTTTTTTATTTTACTGATTCTGCTAGTATGTAGTAACATCTTCTGTGATTTTAATTTTGCATTTCCCCACTGGCTAATGATGTCGATCACCTTTTCATGTGATTATTTTAGTGAAACGTCTCTACCTGTCTTTTGTACATTGTCTGACTGGATTGTTCATTTTTACTGTTGAGTTTTGCAAGTTTCTTATATATTCTAGATACTAGTCCTTTATCAGATGCATGATTTGCAAATATTTTCTCCCACTGTGTAGCCTGTGTTTTTATCCTATTAAAAAGGTCTTTTACTGAACAAAAGTTTTCAACTTCTCAATATTTCCTTTTATGGATCATGCTTTCATTGTCAAATCCATATTTTGCCCTAGATCCCAAAGAGTTTTCTCATATGTTTCTTTCTCAAAAAGTTTTATAGTTTTACATTTTGCATTTTTTTAATGAGATGTGAAATGTAAGTCGAGGTTTATTTTTTTGCCTATGGATGTCTAATTGCTCCAGCACCATTTGTTGAAAAGTCTGTCTTTCCTGCAAAGAATCGCTTTTGCACCTTTGTTAAAACTCACTTGAGCATATTTGTGTGGGTCTATTTCTGGGTTCCCTGTTCTGTTCCATCAATTTATGTGTCTATCCCACTGCCAGTACTATACAGTTTTGATTACTGTAGATATAAAGCTTGAAATCAGGTAGACTGATACCTTTCTTCTTCTTTTACAAAGTTGTTTTTGCTATTCTAGTTTCTTTACCTTTCCGCATAAATTCTAGAAAAAATTTGTATCTACAAAAGATATTGCTGGAATTTTGATAAGAGTTGCATTAAACTTGTATATCAATTTAGGGAGTATTGACATATTTACAATGTGGAGTCTTTCTATCTATGGATACCATATGACTCTCCATTTATTTATATCTTTTAAAAATTTCTCTCATCAGTTCTGTATGGTTTCAGCATGCAAATCCTATATATATATATATATTGCTAGATTTACACCTAAGTATTTCATTTATGTTTTTTTAGCAATTTTAAATGGTGCCATATTTTTTATTTTTGTATCTACACCTTCATTGCTAGTATATAAAAACACAATTGATTTTTGTATTTTATCATGTATCCTTTGAATATACTAAACTTATTTCTTAGTTCTAGGCATTCCTTAGATTCTTTTGGATTTTCTACATAGATAATCAAGCCATGAAAATAGGGACAATTTTCTTTCATCCCTTTCAGTCTGCATAAACTTTGCTTCCTTTTCTGGCCTTATTGTACTGGCTAGAACTTACAGCACTGTGTTGAAAAAGCGGTGAGAGAGGACATCCTTGCTTTGCAACAGATCTTGGGAGGAAAGCATTGAAATTTTGTCATTAAGTGTAATGTTAGCTGTAGGTTTTCTTATAGATGGTCTTTATCAGATTAAGGAAGTTTCCCCATTCCTATTTTTCTAGGAGGTTTTTATTTATTTATTTTTATCATGTTAGGGAATTAAATTTTGTCAAATGCTTTTTTTGCATTGATTAATATGGTCAAGTTATATTTCTTTTTTAGCCTATTAATATGGTAGACTATATTGACTAATTTTCAAATATTGACCTAGTATTGTATTCTTGGAATAACTCTGATTGTTCACGGTGTATAATTATTTTTATATATTGATGAATTCTATTGACTAATGTTTTCTTAAAGATTTTTATGTCAATATGCATGAGGCACATTGGTCTGTGGTTTTCTTTTTTTGTACTGTCTTTATGTGGTTTTGGTATCAGGGGGTAACACTAGCTTCATAAAATAAGTTGAAAAGTGTTCCCTTCTCTTCTATTTTCTGGAAAACATTGTAGAGAATTGGTGTTAATTTTCCATTAAACATTTAATATAATTCTTCAGTGAAACCATCTGGGCTTAGAGTTATCACTTTGGGGAGTTTTTAAGTTATAAATTCAATTTCCTCTATAGTTATTTATATATCTATTCAAATTATGTATTTCATATTGGGTGAGTTATGATAGATTTTTTTTTTTTTTGAGAACTGGTTCATTTCATCTAAGTTTTCAGATTTACGTGTACAGAGTTATTGTAGAATTTCCTTCTTGTCTTCATGCTGTTGGTGAGTCTGTTTCATTTGTGGTATTGGTAATTTGTGTTTTCTCTCTCTTTTGTTAGTTTCGCTAGAAGATTATTTATTTTATTGATCTTTTCAAATAACTAATTTTTGTTTTACTTATTTTCTCTATTATTTTTGATTTTCAGTATCATTGATTTCTGCTTTTATATTTATTATTTCTTTCCTTCTGCTTGCTTTGGGTTTTTTGTTTTTACTTTCATTTTCCTAGGCCCTTGATTTGGCTGCTCAGATTATTAAGAGTTTTCCTCTTTTTTAATGTACAAATTTAGTGTGATAAGTTTTCCTCTCAGCACTGCTTTATTGCATTGAATCAATTTTGATATATTGTGTTTTTAGTTTCATTCATTTCAATGTATTTTTTTAAAATTTCTCTTGAGACCAATTTTTTTTTTTTTGACCAACAGATTATTTAGAACAGTGTTGTTTAGTTTCTAAGTGTTTAGAGAATTTCCTGTTACCTTTCTATTACCAATTACTAGTTTGATTCCACTGGGTCACAGAACACACTCTGTATGATTTCAGTTCTTTTAAGTTTGTCGAGGCTTATTTTGTGGCCCAGCATATAGTCTGCCCTAGCATATGGTCTACAGGCACTTGAAAAGAGAATGTATTCTGATGTCGCTGGATGGATTGCTTTGTAAATGTCAATTAGCCCCTGTTGCTTGATAGCGTTTTTGAGTTCTTCTGTATCCTTGGTGATTTTCTGTCTAGGTGTTCTATCAATTGTTTGGAGAGGAATGTTGAAGTCTCCAACGATAATTGTGGATGTGTTTATCTTTTTATTTATTTCAAGTGTGTTTGCAATTGCTCTTTGAATCATTTTTAAAATTTTGTCAGATTATTCCAACACCTCTGCCTGGTATTGGCATCTATTGATCATGTTATCATTCATTTTGAGCCCCTCATGGTTCTTGGTATGATGAGTGATTTTTCTTTTGAAACCTGTATATTTTTGTATTATCTTGTGAGACTCAGGATCTTATTTTAATCCTCTTTTTTAACTTCTTGACACTAGTCCAGCAGGGGAAGGAGGGTGCTATCTGGTTACTGCCAGGTGGAGATAGAAGTCCAGGTTCCCCACTGGCCTTTATTTACACCTGAGGGGCAGGGTGCCCTTCGTCACTGCTGGGCAGGAGTGGAAGTCCTGACTGCCCGAGTGGTCTCCACTGACACCATGGTGGGGGCGGCCTCTTTGGGGCAGGGCATGGATGTTGAGGATCCCCCTGTTGTCTGCACCATCTCCACTGATACCAGGAAGGAAGAGGGGAGCTCATCACCAGCTAGCAAGTATCAAAGTTCCAGCTCCCCTCTTGGCCTTCTTGGACACCGCTCTGGGGGATGTGTTGGGCCACTTGTTTCAGCCTCATGAGGGTGGACGTCTGTGCTCACCACTTGTTCTTCCCTATCATGGATGGTGCTGAGGCCTCAGTTTTTGTTTGTTTCTTTGTTATTTGCTGTTTTGCGATGTTTGGCTGGAGTTAAAATAATGATTGTCTGAAAGTTTTCTGTCTAGAGGGAGCCCCTTTCCTGGTTCTTTGACTGGATAGAATAGGATCCCTGTTGGAACTTCATTTGTCCATGTCCTGGGTTTCTGGCTTGTGACTTGTTTAGTTTCATGTCTGAGAAAACCCATGGATCTTGCCACTGTGTCATTCCTCATGTCTGGAGGTCCCTGGCTGGTCTGTCTGCTTGTCTCTACCTTTCAGAATCCTATGTTTATTTAATATGGTAAGGCCATAGTTTTTAGTTGTACTTAGTGAGATGAATAGGGAACATACACCTATTTCATATTCCTGGGAGTAGAATTCTTCCTGAATTTTTATCACTAGGATTTTAATTAAGGGCCGGAAGCATCCCAAAGCAGCAAGCATTGGTGCTGGTCTCTGGAGGTCATGCAGAAGACCACTTTAATGAGTTTCTGGACCCAGGAAAATGCCACTCCTTTCTGACAACACTGAACCCCTTGGGAAGAATTGGGACATGTTTCACATACAAGTGCATTACCTTATTTCTGTGCATATATTTTGTGAAGTATACACCAATTTTTTCCTACTAGACTTTCTTTTAACCTGTTTACTCTCCCTCATTTAGGCCACTAGATACAAGGTCTCCAATAGTCCAAGGAGGATTGGAGCACCTGTATGACTAGAGGATTTGAGAAGAATACATATGGATCCAGATATGTTCACATTTATGTACAGCAAAGTATTTTTAAAAAATTCTTCTAGGTTGGGGGATGCAAAAGGAATTCAAAAAGAAGCTTAAGCAATGCTGACAAATATTTAATAATCAGCTTTTTTGGGGGGAGGGGAAGCTGCAATTTGTAGTGTTTTCAATTTCTGTGGTGTAAATACTCTTTCCATGGTTGACTTCAAGCTACCGATGTGCCAGCACTCAGTGTGGGGCTGGGAAGAGATGCTAATAATTGGCTTTCACAAGTCGGTCTGTGCCAGCTCCCCCCACCACTGCGGTGGCAGTAACTGATAAAATTTGGTAAGAAGGGGCCTCCCTGCCCACCTCACTCCACTATTTAGCTTCCAGAGGAAATTGTCAGTAGAACCTATACTAAATTTGGATATTTAGGAATAAAATAGACCAAGCCTGTTCTACTCCTAGACAATCAAACTTGTTTCTGGAACTTCTGGAAATTCTATTCTACAAGCAAATAGTATGGCAGAAGTAAAAATGGTTTTGAGGGTCTGTGCCAGAGAGGCCTAAGGAACTGTCACCAAGTCTCCTGCAGAAACAGAAGAGAGAAGCTACAATTTCCTTATGTTCCCGAGAAAGACAGAGCATTTGACTGACTATGGAAGCCAAGAGATGAAAGCAGTTTCACTGTCATGAGAGAAAACATGAGAGTGGAACTCAACATGAGTTTTTTAGTGACAATTACGTATGTTCACAGATGTCTCCATAAATATCCACGTAGAGGTCAGGCAGCACAAAGAACAAGATTCGGGAATTGAACATCTCACTGAAAACCAGTTCAGGGCTAATCATGACCAAGGAAGAAATTCTAACTGTGCCTTTACTTGCTGTATGACTTTGAGCAAGTTACACAGCATCAGTGAGATGTAAATAATGATGGTACCTACTTCTACTCGTGTGTGATGATGATTGAATAAGTATATAGTTCCCAAAACACAGTAAAAATTTGAAAAATACATGCTTAATGTATATGTATTTTTTTTAAAAAAAGACTTAAGTATGTCTTGTAACTCCATCTCATTTCTGAATCATTTGCTTTTAGGTATATTATTCTACCTTCAAAAGAGAAGAGCAAGAATTTTCAAGGTCAGGCACATCCTTTTTACTCTGGACCCTTGAGGTTCAGAGCAGGAGCACTGTTAGGATGAGGACTCCTGAGAAAGCAGGAAGAGAGAAGCTGTGACTTGAAAATAGATGAATCCAGAAGAGTCAAACACCCAACTGTTCCTAACCTAAGCTGGACATAGCATAATTTTGCTTCATTTTTCATTCTCCCTTTCCACTGAATTTTAGTGTCCTTAACTGAGTCATTTAGCCTGTTTGGGATTAGGGACTATTTTGTTGATATTAATGGCAGTTTATAAAATGAATACATTAGAAGTGATACATGCAGGTCTACACAAGGTCAATGTGCTTGTACTCATAGAATGAAGGCTCAAAGGTGAGGCATGGGGTGCATGCCGGGGAAAGTTGGGCCGGGGAAGGTTGGTCGTGAGGGAGATACAGCATCTCTTCAAAGCTCTGCAACTGTGGCATTTGTGTTTGCTGGGAATTTAAGACTAAATTACATTTTGTAAAAGGAGAGAAATTGACTCCTTAATTTTTTTAATGCTTTCACTGGTGGATTGGTGTCAGGGAAATCATTCTGGGTGGTACTTTGCATATTTTGGTAGCTCTCTATAGTTCACTACAGTCTTCTAAGCCAATTGTTTCTTTAAACTGTGAAAGAAAATTATTTATTTAAAAGAAAAACATATCATTGCTTTAGGGCCTCCAATGATGTGTACAAAATACAAATTCAACAATTAAATTACAGTAAATTAAATTAACTCTGGCAGCTGTAATTTTCCTTAAAAAGCACAACGGAGTATTAGGCATGAGAGAATGCCATGTGAAGCCTATTTTTTTTTTTGATGATTTTAGTTATTTAACATTTTGATTCTCAAAAGAATTAGGTTGCTCAACTATACTTTTTAAATGATTTAAATCATTCATATTAAATGCATAGCTATAAACTTTTTCTATTTGACAGTGTCTATATTAATAACATGTCTATTTCAGCTGAATCATTAAAAAACATCAGCAATGTATTAGAAGCACATAATGATAATCGCGTAACTACCAATACGGACAGATCACTGCAAAAACAAATTGTCACCATACAATATCGATCATAGCTTGTTTAAAATATGTAATTCCATACCTTCATTTTTGTCTAATATTCATTTACTAGTATAGTTTCTTGTAGTCTAAAATGACTTCATTTTCTGCACTTAGCAGTAGTTGATATATTCTATTTGTAGTTTGAATTGAATTGAATGAACACATGGTACTGAGGATGGTGATTTGTCAGTTTTAGTTCTTACCCTTCAGTTAAAGTATCATATCCAGGCAGAACATTCTTAGGATTATTCTTTTATTTATTTTTTTTGCATGTGTATTTTTTATCTGAATTTCTGAATTTGATTTTTACGCCACCAGTATAGTATATAATTGGCTTTGAGAATTAAGGATTACCTAGAACTATCAAAGTTAAAATTACAAATAATTCTGACTGGTATGTACAGCAAAAATCTTCATTTAGTTTGTTACTTTGTTTGCATAATGATATTGAAAACTGGAATCAGGTAACCTGTGTTGGAATACCAGCTTGTTTGCTAAACTTGAGAAATTCACCTAATCCCTTGCTGCTTCATTTTACTTATATATAAGTGGAGATAATATGATAATCTAAAGCCATTTACTAACGAGATTCAAAATGAAATATGTATATAAAAATACTGGAAAAGTGGAAGCACTATATAAATGTTAGCTGTTTTAATTACCAAGATTACACATAACTTGATTAATAAAACACAATTACCTTTTTAAATTTGAAGCACTAAAATAATTTTCTTATGTAAAGATTGTCACGTATCTTCTAGGAACATAATAATAATGTGATATATAATTTCATGCATACAATATTCAATATCTATGATATAAAGTTTTGAAAGATATCAGTGCTCTGTTTTACCAAATATCCTAAATGAGCCAGACATTCCCTGTTCCCAGAGGCTTGCAGACATGAGGATTCCTTAGTCCTCAAAGCAAGCAGTCCCTCAATCGCAAGGAATCTCACAAGCTTCCACAGGTCTCTGAGGAAGTTTTCTTACCCCTTTCCATTGCCTTAAAACTGTTTAGAATTGAGTTTAGTCTTACGTGGAGAAAACCATTGATAATTTTGTTATATGTTTTCCTTACACTGTGTTAGTATTTTTGGTGGATTGGTTGAAACAGAGTTTTGATCGTCACAGCTGTGGGAGCAAAGTATATTTTAAAGGTAGTCTAGGAATATGGTTTTAATACTGACTAGTGGTTCAGGCCTGTCTCTATGCTGAATTCAGGAGGACTTTCTGCAGAATTCTCCATTGTCCTGTGTGTCATTATGCTCTACTACAATGGCTATGGAGAACAATAGCTTTTCATTTTCTGACATATATTGTTATTTTTTTTTTTTGGTGACTGAGCCATGAGTAGGCCTTTTGCTAATTGAGAGGAAAAAGGCAATGTGTTCAGGGTAATTTTCATAGAGCTAAGAGATTTTTCTGAAGACACAGCCCAAATTGTGCAGGCTCTCAAAACAAACACCAGATGTAGTCTGGTTCACAGAATGTATTGATTTGATAAGGGATGTTTCTAGGGAAAAAAAAAAAAGAGGAAGGAATCAAATCTGCAAGCTATTGTTATGAATCTCTTCTAAGTAGCAAGAAAAAGGATTGGGGTCAGAGCTTTGAATCCCAGGTCAGCCACTTAGGTGTGTGACCTTTCTACTCAGAGACCTCTATGATTAAATTTCACAAATATGAAGAGAAATCTTTGTTATGTGTAAGTGTGTAAAACTGTGATTACCAGATCCTCTAAAAATAATGTTTCACCTAATAACATTGACCTGGGTGAGGGAATTTGGGAGAAGTTCTGGTATCCTCAGCCCTCGGTCACGGCCCTGAGGACTGGGGAGGAGGTTATGTGGGCTCTTTTCTAGGCCTGTTTTGGTCTCAGATCCTCACCTGGCTGGGCAGGGGCCCATGCACCTGGGGCTCCCATAACCTACAAATCCTGGAGCAAGGTAAGCTAGGTTGGGCTGAGATCACATAGAGAAATGGCTCCTGGACTTTGACGTACGTAACAGTCACCTGGAGGAGGCCTATCCCCAGAGATTCAGCGGTGGGGGTGGCACACATGGAATCATATTCCTAACACACTCACGGTGATGCCAGTGCTCCTGGTCTGAAAGTCATACTTTGGGAAACTCCCTGTCCCCTGGTGAGCACATGACTTCTAGGTGCCCAGAGCGTCAGGGAATCATCTTTCTGTCAAGGAGAAAAGCCTTTTTCCCCCTGAAGAAAGGACAGAATGAACAAAATAAGGGAAATAGAAAATGCCCTTTACCAGGTCCTGCAGTAGGTACCTTAGCATTCCTGAGTCCACGTGATCTTTGCAGCCACCTGTGAGGAAGGAAGCACTGTCGCAGTCCATTTGCTCTAACAAAACACCATAACCTGGCTGGCTTATAAACAGCAAAAATTTATTTCTCACAGTTCTGGAGGCTGGGAAGTCCAAGATCAAGGTGCTGGCAGAGTGGTGGCTGGGGAGGGCTCACTTGCTATTTCATCGGATGGTGCCTTCTCGTGGTGTCCTCACATGGCAGAAAGGGTGACAGAGCTCCCTTGGGCCTCTGTTGCAAGGCCACCAATCCCTTTCATGAGGGCTCTGCCCCCAAGATGTAATCACCTGCCAAAGGTACCACCCCCTAATACCATCACACTGGTGATTGGGTTTCAATATGAGACTTTGGGGGGGACACAAACATTCAGACCATAGCCAGAACTATCTGGGTTTTGGTAGAATAGGAATCTCTTTCTGGGTTCCAGAAAGAGAAAGTAAATATCATCGGAGTAACACAGCTAAGTGGCAGACCTAGGGTTTGAACTGAAGCTCAGGCTCCATTTCACAGACCCGTTTCTTAGGATCCTTTTTTTAAATGTTTTTTTTTTTTTTCTTTTTTTAAATCACCCAAGAAAGTGTGTTAATGGAATTCCTCCCACTCATTAACAGAGCTTGGATTTGAACAGGTTCATGAAAATTACTTGAGTAACTTATGGTGAATGGGGGTGAACTCACAGGTCATCTTTAATGGAGAATTTGCTCTCCCTTTCCTGACTCCGTTCCCACCTCCTGTCCCAGGGTCAGGCCCTGCCTTACTTGGTTTCTCTGACACGTTCTCTGGCCTGAGAGTGATAGCCACACTCTTCAAAGTAGCCTTTGTCTTCATCAGGCGCAGGTCTGTGAGAAACACAGAACGCCAGGCCCTCCTGAGACCAACTATGGATGGCATCAGAGTCTTCTGCTTAAGGTCTCCAGGTGATCCATATGCACATTCAGGTTTGAGAAAAACTAGCTCATAAAATCACAAGAAAAAGAGTTGAGGAAAAAAACTTTATACTGTCCCACGGAGGATTTCCCCCATTTTTCCCCCTGGCCTTGCTATCATCTATGTTTCATGCTTACAAGTTCCTTAAGAGCAAGGACTTGGTCAGTATCAATTAGTGGCACTTCTAATACTTAGCCTGACATACAGTAAATCACAAATGACTATTTGTTGAATAAATGATTCCAAAATCACTACAGCAGGTTCATATTTCTGCTGAGCCCCAGAATCATGACTTCTATCTGGATAATTCTTATGGGTATCTCCAGTAGGACATGTGCAAATTGATTTCTCACTTCTCTTTGTTGCACCCTTAGTTTTCCTTCTTTCTGAGGATGGCATCCCATTCTACTAGCCATAAAGTGTCCCTAGTCTCACATTCAGTCAATTATTGTATCATGACCACCCAATAATTATAGAACCCACCCTATTCTTTCTAACATCATAGCCGCCACCTCCACTCCTTGTTCGCTAATCGATAATTTCTTGGCTGATTTATTTTAATGGTATTCTTTATTGTCACCTTGTCTATTGTTTTATGTCCCATATACTTTACAATGACTCCAAAATGAATGCCCCAAATCTAAACCCAACTGAACACATTTTTTTTTCTTTTTTCTTCAATAGCTTCTTGTGCCCTTCCAGACAGAATTATTCAATCTTTGTAGAGGGTTTTCCAAGGTGCTTCATTATTGGCCCCTGCCTTATTCTCTACTCTCACGTGTTCCTCCTTCCTTCTTGGGCTCACTCTATGACTTGCAATTCTATCATAAATGCAATTTTCTGTCTCTCATATCCAGACTTGACTGTTCTTTTGTCATCCTTTCTACACCTGCCTATCTTGAAAACCTTCCCTGTGCTTCTGGACTCAGGCCAGTGCTTTTGCTGTTAAAACACCTTTGATGTTCCTGGTCTAAGTTAAGCGGCTCTTCCACTTGTTGCCACAGATCTTGTGCCCATCTCCATCATTGTGTTTTATCATGCTGCATCACAGTTGTGTTTATTTAACAGTTCCACCTGTGTCCTGCCTTTAAAACAAGTCCAGACACTTATTTTTATATCTTTATGACATATCACAGTGCAGGAATCATTGTAGATCTTCATTACATATTTTTTGAATTGAATGAATAATTGGGAGGCAGCAATTTTCAAAAAAGGGCTTAGAAAGAGGTTGAAGATTATAAATACCTCTTGAGAGCAGGGATCATGTCTTGTTTACCAGTGAGCTCTCAGAGTTTAGCACACTCTTTGAAACATAGTATATACTTTATAAATATTTGTTGAAGACATAAAGGGACAGATGGAATGATGGATGAATAGATGGTGTTAAAAGTATTGCTATAAAACTTTGATTCTCTGCTTGATAAAGGCATTATTGCCACCTGCTTCATTTCTCCTGCTTCTGTCTTCTCCTTCCTGCAGTAGGATATGGTGACAGATATACCTGTAGGCCCAGGCCTGTGCTAGTTCTGAGCTGAGTATGACAGGGACAGGAGTTATAGCAGTATCCTCAGTCCTACCCTCCTGGGATTCAGTTTTGTTGATTATCAAGGTCTGGTGCATCAGCAATAAGTTCTGTGACTATGTGTCAGCAACTTATTAATAACAGCCTTGGGTGAGCAAGGCACATGTGGCAGGGTTATTTCATCATCCTTCCTATCACTTTCAATTTCCTCTGCTACATGCCAGTGCGTTCCCACTTCCCAGACTTGACTTCCTCCATATACAGCTTGTAGGCATCTTTCTGTGCCCTTCAAATATCACACCCTGCTACCTGCCCTGTTCCTGAATTATTAGAATTATCAACTACTCAATCATTTCTGATACTGACTCTATATGTCTCTGTTTTTACCTCCCTCTGATCTTATATTTCATCAGATAAGATAAAGGAATGATGGGACTTTTTTATTTTTAATCCAGTGAGGCACATCTGCTTGTCATTGGGATAGTCCTGGTAAGCCATTTTACCCATCAAACAAACTACGCGTGTGGAGCACCTGTTTACCCATACCTGTTTAAGCATATATAGATATATTTTTCTCACATAGACATTGCCAATGTTCTCACACATAATTATTAATATGTGAAAGATCTTCTCTTTTTTTAAAAAAAGACAATAGCATTATATTATATTATATTAAGGTGAAAACATTTTCTTTTAAAAAAGAATGAAAGGGAAAGAAGGAAAGAAGGAAAGAAAGAAAGAAAGAAAGAAAGAAAGAAAGAAAGAAAGAAAGAAAGAAAGAAAGAAAAGAAAGAAAGGAAAAGAAAGAAAGGAGATAGGAAATCTCTTCTGTACAGAAAAATTCCAATTAATAAATGTGAAAGAAATGAAGGAAGTTGAAACTCACTAATAGGCAACCACTACAGCAATAATCGTAGGCAAGCTACACCAATGGATGCTAAAATTAGTGCACAGAAGTTTGAGGAGAAACACACAGTATTTGCATAGTTTCAAAGTATCTTCCCTAAGAATTTATTAATTACAAAAGGAAAAACAGTAACTTTACAGTGGGTGGCAAAACCTGGCAGACACTGTTTTGCCAAATGATCAAGGTTAACATCACCCCTTGATATGCCCTTCACTGGGAAGAGCACATCATTTCTGGTATTACTGCCAAAAAATTCATAATGTCTTAAGGTAATTGGGAGATAACACCAGGAGGAAAAAAACAAAAACAAAAACAATTGGATGGCAGTCTACAAAATATCTGACTGGTACTCTTCCAAAGTGTCAAGTCATGAGAAACAACAAGACTGTCACAGACCAGACAAGGAGAGACAAGGTGTTGTCACAGACTGGAGATGATTAAGGAGACACAACAACTTAGTGCATAAAAAAGAACATTAAGGGAAAAACATAAAAATATTAGCTGGCTGGGTGCGGTGGCTCACGCCTGTAATCCTAGCACTCTGGAGGCCGAGGAGGGTGGATCGCTCAGGGTCAGGAGTTCGAGACCACGCCTGAGCAAGAGTGAGACCCCGTCTCTACTAAAAATAGAAAGAAATTATCTGGCCAACTAAAAAATATATATAGAAAAAATTAGCCGGGCATGGTGGTGTATGCCTGTAGTCCCAGCTACCCGGGAGACTGAGGCAGTAGGATCGCTGAAGCCCAGGAGTTTGAGGTTGCTGTGAGCTAGGCTGACGCCACAGCACTCACTCTAGCCCGGGCAACAGAGTGAGACTCTGTCTCAAAAAAAAAAAAAAAAAAAAATTAGCTGTCTGTAGTTTAGCTAATAGCATTATACCCATGTTAATTTCCAAGTTTTGATAATCATACTATGATTATGCAAGATGCTAACACTGGGGGAACAAGGTGAAAGATGGATGGGAATTCTCTGTATGATTTTTATAACTTTTCTGTAAGTCTATATTTATTTCAAAATAATGTACTTAGGTTAAAGGACTGTAAATGGTTTAAAGCAGGGTGTGGCATATTGTAAATGTTTAATAAAGTCTAATCAGCCTTGATCAGTCACTGTAGCCCCCGGATGGCCAGGCCATGCCAGGGGTGTACATGAACTCCCAGGCTGCACACAATTGTACTCTGCCCAAAGCTGAGCCTTGTGTGACAAACTCCATCTCATTACCATATTGTCCTCTCCAGACAAGGCATGGAAAAATTGGGCTCTATTTCTCTGTCCCTAATTGTTTAGGCAGAAACTGGAAGTGTTTATTCTTTCTTTTGTCTGTCCAATGTCTACCTTAAGAGACTGCTTGACTTTCTCTGAAAGTGGATAGAAAATCCTAGCAAGATTGCTTGGCGATAGCCAAGAAGGACTCATGCATGGGAGACCACATTTTGCTAATCTTCCAGAGCTCTTGGATGGCACCACTGCTTCAATAGATAACAAAAAATGTTTTCAAAAAGCATTTGACAAGGTTTCACATCGAAGATTTATGTCTAAAGCAGACTCAGGGAATGGGAAGTAAAACAGCATATTGGAGCAGGAAACTAATTTAAGAGTAGTAGACAAAAAGCAGTCATAGATGGCAAGCTCAGCTTCAAAGGGGGTAAGAAATCGAATGCTTTCCAGAGCTCTGGGAATAAGACCTACATATTTTGGGACACGTGCAGAGGAGAAAAGATCATTGAATCTGCTGGTGATACTAAAATTGAAGTCTTAGTGAATAATAAGGTACAATATTATCAGATTGAGAAGGATTTGAATTGCAGGTGATTAAGGCAGAGGATGCCAAATGCAGTTCAGGTATAAAGATACAAACTAATAAGTACAGGATCAAGGAGCCAATTATGCAGAACATACACCCAGAAAAGGATTTGGAGGATATTGTGGGAAAATCTGCAAAACCATCAGCATAGAGCACAACTGCATTAGAAAAAGCAACCCGGATTTACCAGGTTATCTCATCAAAGGGAAAAGAGATGAGAGGAGAAAGTGATACTACACCTTTGTAGGGCATTAACTTGATTCCTATTTTGAATACAGTGTTCACCACTGAACTAAACAGAAAAAAAGAGAATAGGCTTGGGGATGGGGGAGGCAGTAAAGGGAAACATTTAATTGGGAAACTATTTACATTTTAGTCTCCTTGGGAAATGGGATTTCATAGTAGAGGTTTTAGAAACAAGAAAAGTTTTGAAATGAGGAAAATGGTGAGCAAATTATTGTTTAGATGCATGCATCGTCCTAGTGATAGGCTGAAATATCCTTTAAAGGACTCAACTAGAAGTTTACAGTACTACTAATGTGGTGCTAAGTGGGTATAAAGGCAAACTTCAGCCCCAGGGTTAATATAGGGGAACCAGAGCAGAGCTATTTAATGCTACACACAAGAAAAAACCTGCCAGGAAAAGCTGGGGATGTAGAAGAGCAAATGAAGTGACACTTAAACTTATTTTTGGTGAAGGAGGTGATTAAAAATCATTGTTAAAAAAAATCACAGGGAAAAGGAAGTGAGAACAAATTTTAAATGACCAGTTTTGACAAGCAAAGTTTTCCTAATTGCAAAATCTTCACATATAAACTAGAATGTAGCTATGTAAACAAGTCTTGAAGTTTTCCATTTATTTATATTTGTGTGCACTGCCGATCTGATTCTGCCACAGGGAATGTGAATCCATTTTAATATAAGTACAGCACATGCCAATTTCACATGGCTCAACCTAACATTCTGTTTAACATGGTCCACTAGATTCAGTATATGTGAGTGAAGCATGGAGTTCTGGCTGCATCCATCAGCACACAACACAAAGCAAAAACAGAAGCAATTTTACTGGCCATTTAGGGTTAAAAATAACTTTTATCTGAAATAGCCTGACAAGTAAAGCAAAATATTGAGCCTTGTTTACCTTTTGATACTGCCATGTAGTTATCTCAGTTCTCCACTTTCCTTTGCATGATAAAGAATTACAGAAATTTCTAGCTGGGAGGGACCTTAAGAATCGTTTAGTACAATCCTCTTAAATTACAGATACGATGAATGAGAAACAGAGAGCTTAGGAAATTCACCAAAACTTTTAAAGGTAGTTAGAAGGAAGCCCAAAACTAGATTCTTGTTTTCTAATTTAGCATTTTAACAAAGTTGTAGTCTCCTCAATTTATAAAACCACTTCAATCATATATTTCTGCAATTATGTTTAATTTATATCTCATTTTTATGTTTTCATTTTCAAATTTATATCTTCATTTTCCAAAGTAGGAAATCTAGAATTTCTTACAACATGGCCACGTAGGAGCCAGTTGGGCAGCAACACGTAGGTCAAGTAGTGTGCATGACCTCCAGGACAGCAGGAGTGATCTCTGACAGGTGCTCTGGGAGGGAATGTGCCAGTCCCTGAGAAGGCACCATCCTTCACACACAGCCACATGCCACAGGGCACACAACATCGGCAGGAGTCCAGACTACTTTGTGTCTAGTAGCAGCTTTACTGTGACCTAATATTAATATAACCTGGACAAGTTGAGCCTTCTTCATAGGTCTTGTTTCTTCTTAAATGAGTGAATAGGATTAGATAATCTACAGAATTCCTAAAGATTTAAGATTCTAGCGTATGATTACAGTGACGGATAAGGAGGTGAAGATAACTGATGCGTGGTCAAATTTCCACTTATGGGGGCACCCAGTTGAAAATCAATGTGCAATTTCTCAATAAACCCAGCACTGCCAATTTTTCCTTCTGAAACAGACCACATTTGGGGAGGCAGGAGGATAAGCACTACATAAAAGAGATATTATCTATTTAGGGCAATGATATATGAAAAATATGTACTATGGCATTAAAGTATAATCACACTCACTGCAGAAACATGCTCACATTAAGAAAAAAATCCATGCTCAGCTGGATCCATGAGATCAACTGAAGGGACCATCTCTCACATCATGCTCTCCAGAACCGAGGAAGTAGAAATATGGAATCCAGTATCCTTACAGATGGTGAATCTAATCACCTTGTAGAGGGTAAAATATTTGTGCAATTCCTAATTAGAAAAGGTTTTTTGAAATTTATTTTTCAAGAGTTTCTTCCTTTGACCTAATGGTTTTACCTTATTGCTCACCTATTAATTTGCCAGTCTCCTGCCAAAATGTCTCTATTTTGTTAAAATTTCTAGGGATAAAGTATTAATGTCAACAGAACATGATATCACATGTGCATTTACATAATTACAACATAAGGACTCTGTACTTATGGAAATTTTTTTATTCATATTCTTTAAATGTTATATATGCTGGGAGAACTTTGCTTTTACTAGTGAATATCTGTCCAACTATTCAGATAATACCAGGTTACACATTCAAAGTAGTGCAAAGTAAAATTTGTTACTGGAGTATGAACAGCCTCAGCTCTATGCCTGACTTTGAACTTTGCACTGGTATCCTAAGGTCTCCTTAAGAGTTAAGATTGCCTGCAGTACCTGTTTTCTGAGTGTGATTTGGAAGTGCTGTGATATAGTATTGAATTATTTTGTACCAGCAATTCACAGACATTTTAGAATGTGTTCACCATCAGGCATGAGACAGTGAGATTCATCATTTATTCTGTAACATTTTAGAAGGCTGCCAAAGGATTTTTATAAAATGTTTGATTCTTTGTGCTTTCCAAACAATGTAAACAAAAATTAAATAAATGATATAGTAGGAGTCCAAAGAAACAGCTTTAAATTCCCTCTCCCTCCCTGCTCCACAATTTCAGTTTAGAAGCCAAACCTTTCAGAACTAACTGCTATTGATGACAGTGTAATTGTTGATATATAGTCTCCTTTGTTTTCTTGCTATTTTTTTTTCTTGTAATTTATTTGTAAGAGGTGATATTTTGAGATTGCCTAAGGGATTGTTCCTCTTTTAGGTGTGGCCAGATTTGTAATGCAAAGCTTATGCTATAAAAATACCTTTGGTGGATTTAATTAAATAGTATTTAATAACAAGAAAGCATTTTGGTGGTTATAGGATTATAAAGAAAGTCTTCTTGTGTTTAAATACAATATTCAATAATTTGGCTACTTTTCTGTGCCCAAGGGATGGGTTCATTGATATCTATGAAAAGTAGATATTTATAAAATGCTTAAATCTCTAAATTTTATTTTTAATTAAATGTAATAAATATATGCCCCTGATGTTTGAATAACTGTACATGGATACTTCCTTAGTGTATTATCATGTGGAACATTAAAGTGAAAGAATGAATTCAACAAACTAATAATATTCAGCTCTTTAATATAAACCAGAACACTGTTGCCACCTTTAAGCTTTAGAAAAATGCAAAGTCTGTGAAATTATTCTTATTATTACATTAAAGATAATGCAATCTATATATTTCTCATTGCTTTACACATTGATGTAACGATTTCCAAGACTATTAGATGCAGGATTCCACTCAGTCCCAGCTTATTGGGTCAATGCAGAAATTAACCAGAATGTAGACTTCAAATGAAGAATATAAATTAAACCTCAGAATTTGTTTTAAAATATGCATCTGGGATATAAAATAGGCACTTGGTGATTAATGATATTCAAACTGATAAGGAAGAAAAGCAACAATAAAACTTCCTGCCAGAAACTTTTTACTTATCTAGGCACCCTCACCCATTTCACTCAATATTATTTTTACTAGAAACGACCATACCAAATATAACCCACAAAAAATAATAGTTTTGCTTCACTTGCTTCGCCTACAGTGCCAGGGGGATAGATTTAATGATCTTATAGGTCTTTTCAGTCTCTCTAATATTTGTGAAATGGCAACTGTCAATGTTGAACAAGAAATTGCTGAAATAGCACAACTTTTTGAAATGGATAATATCTCATAGGACAAGAGCCCAGAAATGGAAAGAACAACCATAAACCTCACTGAAATTCATCTCAACAGAATGCCAACTTTACTTTTCAGCTAATAAAAACAACCAACTTTAAAAATGCTGTCAGTGAGTTGAAATCAGCCATTTTGAAGATCTCAGTGCCAGCTTTTTTGTGTATGCCAATGAGTACGGTGACTCTTTCTTAATGTGTTTATTTTCCATTTTGACTTTTGTTGTAGCCTGACCATTTGGTTTCTATGTATGTCAGATGAAGAAGTGGGGTCAATTAGGTATGTCCTAGATTTAATTAAGTCTTGTTGGATATTACTTAGACTCTATTTGTTTATTAATAAAGCTATAATTTTTGATAATATTTAAATAGATCTCTATAGAGAGAAGGAACATAAAGTACTTTTAAGTACTTCTGGTTAATTAAGCAATTAAAGGCTCTCTACTTTTTATTTTCTAACATAAAGTCTGAATTTCTAAATATTATAAATATTTGACAATTGATTTCTTAAATGCTAGGTCTGGAGCAGAAAGGAGAGATCCCTGAGAGAAAGCATGCATAGAGAAAGGAGTCCAAGATACTTTCATTTCCCCCCTAGGCATTTGACAAATGTTATATCGTGTAAGTTGATAGGCAATGAAATCAAGCAAAAGTCACTGAAAATGAACTGGGTTTTCAGCAATCTTCCAGTGTTGAGGGTGTATTAATATTAACTAGAGTTCAGGACCTGGCAAAGAAGGATCCTAGAAATCATGTGGCACCCAGAAGAGCCAAGCCTGACGACAGAGTGAAGCAGAGGTGGAAGAGACCTATACAACTTCAATCCAGGTGGTTCATTCCTTGATTAGATTAAGGTGATTTGTCCCAATTCGGGCTGCCTACAAGAAGATAAGGTAAACATATCCTCCGGAGCCTCCTCAGTTTTTCTTGTATGATATTTGTCCTTCAGGAGAAAAAAGTGATGGCATACTAAAGAGAATGAAAAAAAAAAAAAAAACTGATCCAAAATTTCCAGATGACCCACTCATTGGCGTTATTGGACACAAACTTTAAAATAACTGTGATTATCATGTTCAAAACAATATATGACAAAAGCAAATATTTTACCAGAAAACTGAAATTTATAAAAAAGAATTAAATAAAAATTAGATAATCACAAAATACCATAATAAAAATTAAAAACTAGTATATGGATTTGACCACAGACTGAACACAACAGAATGATTTTGTATCCTTGAAGATATAATAGTAGAAAATATTCAGGGTCAAACATGAAGATCAAAAAGGATGGAAAATTTAGAAAAGACATAAGAGACATATTGAAAATGTGAAATAATCTAATGTATGTGCAACTTAAGTCTCAGAAAGGCAGAAAAGAGAAAACATCAAGAGGCAAAAGATTTATTTCTAAAACTTAAAAAAGACATCAACTCAAAAATTCAAGGAAAAACATGAACCTTAAATGGGATAAACACAAACACCTCTGGGTACATCATCATGAAATTTCTGAAAAAGAAAGAAACTACGAAAAGCTAAAGGAAGCCAGAGAAGCATAAAATATATTATTTTCAAGGAAGCAACAACAAGAAATACAGCCAATTTCCCATAAAAAACAGTGGATGCCAGTTGGCAATAGAATGAAAATTTTAAGCAGCTTAAAAAAATAGGTAATGACCCAAAATATCATACCCTTGAAAGTGCTCTTTCAATAGCACCAGTATAATATAGACATCTCCAGACAAACACACACACTGACATAATTTATTTCCAGAAGACATGAATTTAAAAAAAAAAGTGTTTTTCAGGAAGAAGAAAAGTTATTCTAGACAGAGACACAAAATTACAGGAATTAATGAAGAAATAGGAAAAGGTAAATATTGAGTAAAAATAAATAAAGATCAACTAATCAGAAAACCACAATACTGTTTTTATGAGACCTAAAATGCATATAGAATTAAAAAAGAATGATAACAATAACATAAAATGTGGGGCTAGGAGGGAAATAAATATGCCTATGAATCATTTGTTTAAACAAATCATATGCTGGGCATAAAACCAATCCCCAAAATGTTCAAAGAAGGAAATTTATTTAGAGGGTTTCTGATCATAGAAGAACTATGTTGAAAGTGATAGCAAAAAGTTAAACTGAGGATCCCCAAATGTTTAAGGTTGGGAAAATTAGAAGTAGTAACTGGCCAAAGTATCAAAGGAAAATTTTCAGTAGATAGAAAATATTTTTAATGTATAATAATAAAAATCAACATATCAAAATTTGTAAGATACAGCTGACTCAGTAGTTAGAGGAAATCTATAACTTAAAATGCTTTATATTTGAAGAGTAGAAAGGGTGAAAATTCAATCCTCTAAATACCATCTCAAAAAGTTAGGAAAAGGACTGCAAAAGAACCTCCCAAAAATAGAAAAAAGGAAATAAAGACAATCCATAAATCAATAAAATAGAAAACAAATGAATGGAGAGGATGAAGCACACCACAAATCAGTTACTTTATTTTTTTATTTTTTATTTTTTTGTATGGTGAAGAGTGGATACCTTGAACTAATGTCCAAGTGGTGTGACCTTGGCAAATATTTGAACTTCTCTGAGTCTCCTTGTAGGTATATCATGGGGTACATACAGTGTAAGATCCTGGTGCCTAATATATATTTTTTTTATTTCAGCATATTACAGAGGTAACAAATGTTTAGGTTACATATATTGCCTTTGCCCCACCCAAGTCGAGCTTTAAGCATGTCCATCCCCCAGACAGTGCCCACCGCATCCATTAGGTGTGAATACACCCATCCCCCCAACCTCCTTTCCATCTGCCCAACACCCTATGAATGTTACTACTATATGTGTACATAAGTGTTGATCAGTTAATACCAATTTGATGGTGAGTACATGTGGTGCTTGTTTTTCCATTTTTGTGATACTTCACTTAGTAGAATGGGTTCAGCTCTATCCAGGATAATACAAGAGGTGCTACATCTCCATTGTTTTTTGTGGCTAAGTAGAAGTCCATGGTATACATATACCTCATTTTATTAATCCACTCATGTATTGATGGGCACTTCGGTTGTTTCCACATCTTTGCAATTGTGAATTGTGCTGCTATAAACATTCTAGTGCAGATGTCTTTTTTATAGAATGTCTTTTTTTCCTTTGGGTAGATGCCCAGTAATGGGATTGCTGGATCAAATAGTGGTAGTTACTTTAAAAGGATAGTGAAATTGGTAAATATCTTGCAAGATTTAAGAACAAAAGAAGGTACAAATTCCCAATCTCAGGAATGAAAAAAAAGAATCACCACAGATTCTTCAGATCATAAGAAAATATTATGAAAAACTTTGTGCCAATAAATTTGAAAATTTAAATAAAAGGAAAAATTCCTAGGAAAACAAAGTTTACCAATATTGATACAAGAAGAAAGAAAACAAATTAAAAACACTTTATCTAATTGAATCTCTAATTAAAAACCTTTATAGAAAGAAAATTCTAAGTCTAGATGATTTCACCAGTAAATTCTTTCAAACAGTTAAGGAAAAAATAAACCATTCTTACATAAATTCTTCCAGAATATAAAACTAAATGGACCATTTCCCAAATTAAATTATGAGGTCAAAGTGATCATAATACCATAATCTGAAAGGGATATTAAAAGAAATGAAAATTACATTCCAATTTCACTTATGAATATAGGCATGAAAGTCCTAAATAACATATTAGCAAATTGAATTCAACAGCACATAAACAGAATAGTATATCATGTCATAGTTGAACTGATTTCAGGAATGCAAGATTGATTAAAGTTTGACAATCAATCCATGTAATACACCACATTAACAGTGTACTGAAGAAAAATTGTATGATAATGTTGTTAAAATTAGCAAAATAATTTGATAAAAATCAATACTCAATAATTTTAACAAAGAACTAGAAACAAAAAGAGAAATTTCTTAATCTGATATGTGATATCTGCAAACAAAAAGCCTCTAGTGTACATGATACTTGAAGCTGAAATGTTGAATGCTCTATCCCTGGTATTGAGAAGCAGACAAAGATCTTCACGGTACCCCTGGTATTTAAAAAAAGTTTGTAGATTGATAACATCTGCATGATCTGGCAGCTTATTAGAAATGCAGAATTTCAGGTCCCCCTCCAGAGTGGCTTAATTAGAATTTGTGTTTTAAGAAGATTTCCAGGTGTTTCATATGCACATTGCTTTATAAGAGGGACTCCAATTCTATACATATGGAACAGGAGGTCTTAATAATTTCAGTAAGACAAGACAAATAAATAGCATATACAAGGGGTGGAAAGGAAGAAAGTGAGGTGTCATGATTCAGGGGAAAATGATAGTGTATGTAAAAAATCTGAAGATTACAGAGATAAGCTATTAGAATTAATAAGTGAATTTTGCAAACCAGCTAGATGCAAGTTTCATATACAAAAATCAAAAATATTTCTATATGCTGTAATAAGCAATAAAAAGTGGGAAATTTAAAAATCATATTTAGGAAAAAACTAAGAAACATATTCTCTGCACTGAAACCTACAAAGCATTATTTAGAAAAATTACAAACACCTAAACAAATGCAAATATATATATATATATTTAGCATATATATGCCATCCTTATGAAATTGTTAACGAGGCTTCAGAGTGCAGTGGCTTAAAGAAGACAGAAATTTGTTTTTCTCTAAGGAGGTGAGGTGAACAATCTGGGTTGTGGGGCAGCTGTGCTCTAAGACATTGAAGGATCCATGTCCCTTCCCTTTTGTCCTCTTCACAGTTGATGTGAAACCTGTTGGGCACTTTCCTTTTTTAGTTTACAGAGAAAAGAAGGAGTAAAAATTTAGCAAAAGCTATTTTCTTCTAAACAAATGAAGCTGATAAATCAACAGCAGGTCCATACCTAGCTGCAAAAAAGGCTGGAAAATGTAGTTTCTGTCTGGATTGCCGAAAGTGAGCTTTAACTCTATCACTATGGACAAACGGGAGAAAGGAGAGGAAATTTTGATAGGCAACTAGCAGACTCTATCACAGGTTTGTAAATAATGTAGTCAGTGGATATCTAACAAACGAATGCAGGCTAGGGTGAAGAATGGATAGAGCTCACATTGAGGCAACAACAGCCTTGCACTAGGCTTATCATTAGCAGAGCCTTTATCTTCCTTTCTTATTCCTCTTCCATGGGAAAAACCTTACAGAATTTAGTTATAGGTTCCTCTGCTAGGCCTCCCTTCCCTTTCCCCAACAATAGTGTCTGTCATGAATTTAATGATATATGAGCATATTTTAAAATGCAGTAGAACGTACTTCATAAAATGCTAAAGTAAATACCTTTGGGATATAAAAATCTTTTATAATGTGACTAACCACCCTAAAATGGCTGCTCAAAATGTCAAATTTTTCTATGTTGGTTTTGCTTAAAGTAAAATGTAAGTTATTTTGAAATTAACTACACCAGCCATTGGAGTCAATAGGATGCTATTAACGAGTTAGCATGCAGAGGTAGTAATTGGTCAGAGATTAATAAATAGGTCTGTCTACCAGTTAGGATTAGATCCTACTGACCTACCAATGACATTAAATAATTGTATTTTTTTTTTTTTTTTGAGACAGAGTCTCACTTTGTTGCCCGGGCTAGAGTGAGTGCCATGGCATCAGCCTAGCTCACAGCAACCTCAAACTCCTGGGCTTAAGCGATCCTACTGCCTCAGCCTCCCGAGTAGCTGGGACTACAGGCATGCGCCACCATGCCCGGCTAATTTTTTCTATATATATTTTTAATTGTCCAGATAATTTATTTCTATTTTTAGTAGAGAAGGGGTCTCGCTCAGGCTGGTCTTGAACTTCTGACCTTGAGCGATCCACCCGCCTCGGCCTCCCAGAGTGCTAGGATTACAGGCGTGAGCCCCCGCACCTGGCCAGTAATTGTATTTTAATAAGATAGAAATTTGTTTACTTTCACACAAAGGAAGTCTCCACCATATTTCAAGAGTGAGTTCTATTCTTAAAATCACGGCAGGTTCACATGAAGACCTCTTGAACTATAGCTATCATATTGTCACTAGAGACAGGAGGAAAGAGAAGGGATTAATGGCTGAAGTATCCCTTGTGTCCCAGCTGCCCGAGGACTCCCAATGGACGTTTCCTTAATGATTTCACCACACACAACAACAGGATTCTAAACATGCTACCCCAAAACACATTTGAGAAAATAGCTGAACCAAGAAGGTCACCCTCACCTTCCCCCTGCTCTTTTATCCTGAAGTACGTCCTAAAACATAGGAAGAATTTTTTGACCTTTCCCTGAAGCCAGTCTTAAGACCCTCATTCAAAAGGTGACTTATCTCTACCCAGAGAAAAGGAGCCTCGTTATCTCTGAAAACACAGGATCACAGAGAAGAATACGAACAAGCAGGCCTTGCTAATTCCCCCCCCGTTTATTACTATTAGATAGTAATTTTGTATCCAATCATACTTTCCCACAACTATCCATTTCATCAAACCTAGCATTAAAAATACATAAATTTATCTGTTTCTTCAGGTCTTTATTTCTTTATGAAGGCTCCCATGTCACGTAAAACTTACATTTAAAAATTTTGTGTAGTTTTCTCTTGTTAATGTCTTTTGTTATAGGGAACTCAACTATGAACATAGGATGAGTAGAGGAAAAGGTATTTCTCCTCTCCTATAACACATTGGCTAATACATCTGCAAGGCAAACACGAAAAATATAACTGTGTTTTTGGTCCTGACATGTGATAGTCTGTTACTAGGAGAAAAAGGAGAATGCGTAGGAGTCCAGCCATCCACGTGCATCCTGTCTTTGGTCCATGTCCTTTTCTGTGAAAGCCATGATTGAGATATATGCAGAGATAACAAAATAAGACAAATTAACACTTAATCAATATGTAGGTTATTCTCCCAAACCATGATACAGAATTCTAATGATATAGGGTTTGGCCCAGTGGATAGCCCCTTTACTTAAACTCAGCCACTATGAATGCCTTAGAGTGGAAGGAAGAGGAGTTGGTTGGGTCCTCTGAGGAGCAGATTCCAAGATTAGATGTGCAAGATGTTTACTGGGAAAAGACTGTGCAAGGGGGAAGAAATGGGAGGGAACTAGAGGATGTGCAGAGAGCTTCAGGTGTCAGCCCTGTAAAGAAGAAAGAAGGAAGGAGGGTCAGATAGGTGGAGTGTTGACTCAGGCACAGTTTTAAGAATATTTTGAGAAGGCTGATGGGAAGTTCTTGAGCCAAAGTTACTGGCTAAGGAGTCCCCTGCCAGGACTACCCTCGATTTTATAGGAACAGGCCTGCCTTGGCACCCCTACCCTGCTCTCTCTGCCTCCCCTTGAGAGCGGCTGGGAGAAGTGTGGGCTCAGTGATGGACTTGGAGCACAGCCACTGGGGCCCACTGCAGCAGGAGATCTGAGTGGTGCATTCTGATGACTGCAACTTCCACTTTGACCTTAAGATCTGCTTAGTCTACTCCCTTCCCTAATGGGGTCAGATATCAGTGAGAAGAGCATTGGGAAGAATAAGAGATAACAAACAGTAGTAATAAAATACATTCTCAAATTCATGGAGTGGGAAAAACCCAGTACAATATCATCAGGTCTTTTTTAGATGCAGAAAAGACATCCTTTTGCCAAGTAACCTCCTGTGCAAGTAAGCATAGCCAAAGGGAAGACACACGGCACGCCAAATGCAAAAGTAACTTGGCTGGGCCAGGAAAATCAAACTCAGAGCAGTCCTGTATTTCTCAAATACTGGGAGAGAGCATAAAAGAAATGGTCCCATCGTCTTTCCTTTGGAAGCAGTTCCAACCTTTGCTACCACTCAAGCACAGTAGAAGCAAATTACACCAAAGAGTACAGACAGGTAAATGCATTATGACTTCCCACTTCCTTTTAAAACGTTTAACTAATTATTGATTAGTTTATTTATTTCTTTAGACTGATAATTGTATTAGTCATCTACCGCTACATAACAAATTGCTCTAAGACTTAGCAGCTTAAATAACAAACATGTATTTTCTCAAAATTTCTCAATTTTGGTTCTCACTCAGCATTCTTTGGTAGGTTGCAGTCAAGTTGTTGAGCAGAGCTGGGCTTATCAGAAGGGACTGAAGTAGCTGCTTCCAAGCTCTTTCCTCTGGGCTGTTGAGTGGAGGCTTCAGTTGACTCCATGTGGGCCCCTCTGTCGTTCTACTGTCACAGCATAGCATCTGGCTGCTTCTACAGGGAGTGCTTCTAGAAAGAAAAAGTGCCCAAGACAGAAAGGGTGGGCTTTTTATAACCTAACAGTAAATGTGACATGCCATTCTTCTGTCATATTTTAATTGATAAAGGCAAATCACTAAGTCCCGCCCACACTCAAGGAGAGGTGAATTAAGGACCACCTCTTAAGGAAAGGAGTAGCAGAGAATTTGTAGATGTATGTGTATATCTAAAACCGTACTGGTTATACATTTACACGTTACAAATTTCAAAATATATCCACCATCCCAAATATCTTAAAATGTAAAAAACTCCAGTTCTCCCAAGGAAACCCAGTTCTCTTTCTTGGGGTTATCAGTTTCTTATGTGTGCTAGACTCCTTCGACAAAATTACAAGCAAATGCTGAGAAAGGCTTAACTCCTTGGAAACCTTTATCACCAGTGACTAGAGCCCCATCAGCGTTCTTAGCTCTGATCAATTCAAATTAGCTCTCCTTCCTGTGTAGGGTGTGAGGATAGCAATGGGGAATGACCTTCCCATTCCTTCTCTTAGAAACTCTTGCCAACTTGTACCCACTTATAATTGTAGAATGTGCCTTTTAAAACATTGGTTTAACAAAAGCTATTTAATTTAATTGTAGCTGTTTTCCCCCCTTTGGAACATTCTTTGTGGCTTTCTCTCACCATTAGCCACTGCCTTAGGCAGTTACTAGAAAGGACTAAATTGAGTTGCTTTTGTTATTAGCTGTGGTTTGTGAGTCAGCTTACTGCTTCTAAAACAATTATAGAAGGAAGCTATTATTTTAAATAGAAATTTGAGTATATTTAGAAGAAAATGAACCATGTATTTTCTTCTGGCTGCTCCTACTTTCCAATCTCATTTCCAAAGATGAAAAGACTAAAACGACTGCAAAGAGGGAGGAAGGAAGAAAGGGATGGCTGGAAAGTGAGGGCTAAAGAGAGAGATACGGAGACAAAAACTTAAAGAGAATGACAACGCTGAGAGACTGGGAAAATGGCATTGTAAATCTCATAGAACATACAGCTGAATTATTTTATTATCCAGAGATTTCCCAAAATGATAGGATTTGTGCTGACATGCTTTGCCAATCCATATTAGCCTAAAGAGATCAATTCTGAATAGCTTCACCCTTTTCAAGATATGTAATATGTTCTGAGACTATTCCTGGGGAAATGATGCAGGATAATAAAATCATTGTTTGTGTATGTGTGTTTGTCCCCAATATGTCACACATGGTTTTGATTCCCAGTTTTCTAAAAAAAAAGAAATCTAAGCTGAAACTAAAATATAAAGCATGTTTTCTTTGACCTAATTCACATCTAGCTAATAAGAGATTGATTTTCCCCCCTGTGGTTCTTGTATTTGAACACTGTGGATATGTCCCTTGAGTCACAAGTAGTTCAGAGAATTTTCATGTATGTAATGCTTATGGCAAAACCATATTTTAGTTGCTTTGCTAAAACTATATTATCCTAATGTAAGCCACCCTGCATCTTTTTTGGAAGTAAGTAGAGTACAATTAAACTGATAAGTAGTTAGTTTAGAATTTTACAGATGTTAGCAGATAAGCTAAGAAAATTGTCATCAGTGACATGTTTATGGTAGATTTGCAGTCACTATGGTTGCCTTTCAATTACATTTTTATTCTCGTTCATTTTGGAATAATTTAACAAGTTAAAATGTAACCCTATAAAATTAAAGTATATTTAAACAATAGCTACACAGTCAAAATGCAAAGTTCACCAGTTATGCTGAGAATTCCATCAATGTGAAATGCCACTGTATCACTAACATCCATTTTAGATTATTTTTTTCTAAAGCACAGCTTCAGTTGTAAATACCCCAAGTTCAGAAACTCCCAATGGCTCACCATTTACTGAGCCTGGCATTCTTGGTGCTCCAGTCTCTGATCTTAACCTATTTCTCTAGCCTCAGTTCTCACAATTCCACCTGCCCACTGCCCCTGACCTCTTACAGTCCAGGTAAAGTGTACCTTTGGGGTTCCCGGGCACTGGTGCCCACAAAGTGCAAAAGTGTTTCACTGGCCTGTTAGATCTCACTGTTTTTTCAGGTTGCCTGACCCTGAATACAGGATAAAAACAGCTTGTAGATGCTTATTCTTTTGTTTTCTGGTCTTCTATTATATAGGACCTAGGCCTAAACACAGAGGTGAGGACATTAAGGGATGACGCTAGATATGAGAGGGACCTAAGTATGATCTCTGCAGATCTAAGCATGATAACCGTGGTGACAAGATATGGAGAGGTTGCCGGTACAACTAGAGACCTTTCTTTTGCTAATAGTTGGATGATAAATGCCAATAGCTACCTAGAGTCCACCTAAAGATGATAAGAGCACCTGATGAAAGCTCTTGGGAACCATTTCCAAATTAGAAATTGAAGGTCAATTTTTCAGGTTCATTCTTCCTGTATCACATTGAAATTAATTCTTATTATTACAGGAGGCATTTCAGCTGAAAAAAGATACCATAATACATTTAAGATGACTGGCGTAGCCTATATAAACTGTTATTATAACTTATTTCTCAGGGTGGAATTGGAAAATAACATGACCTCCTCCCACATGACTACTCCTGTATTCCATAAATTCTCCTAAGACTCTGCAAGCCAGAAAAGCTTGTGCCCTCATTCCATTAACCCAGTGATTCCAGGAGGCATAAGTAACAAAAGGTGCTCCTGGGTGCACTCGGAGCTTGAAGGCCCTTTTAAGTTGTGCCTAGACTCCTTATCCTCCGGTCGTCGTGCTCTCTGGTGTCGCGATCTTTTGCTATTAACAGCAGCCATATTCAGTGTTATATTTGTACGTGTAGGAAACTCTTCTTCCCCACAGTGACCATCACACCCCATTGACCTGTGCTCAGATCTGCAAGTGAACACACTTGCACGGCCTTCCTGGCCTTAAAAGGCATTTAAATGAAGGACACTGTCCTAGAAACTGGCAGCTTTGTTCATTGAATCAAACGAAAATATAGATTTGAACATAATCCTGTTAATGGGAATATCAGAAGGGTAGATATTCCAAATAATGAGCAACAGAAAACGCCTTATGAGTTTTGTGGTAGAAGGTGATGGTATGAATAGCCAGAGACAGACACACACACACATACACATATCATGTGCTCTGCACTAGCAATTAATAGTAAAGTGGAGGTTGGTAAAAGCAGAAAGAAGAGAAAGCATAGAGGGGTGGATGTTGAACTTTTTAAAATAATGCTTCTAATATCTAACAAAAGTTGTTTGTGTCTTTGCAAGATCGTTTACTGCACCTTTAGACAAATCTGTCTCAAAAATAAATGCATTCTGGGATGGGGTGAGGGTGGGAATTCCTTCTAGAAACTGAAGAACATAGCGACATTCCACATCCAAGTTGAAAAGGCACAAAACAGAGAGGGCCCCAACAGATGGAACGATGATCTGCAAACTGGACTCATTTGGCAACGCAGCAGTTTACGGTCAGACATGAGAAAGTAAGCACAACACCCCCTCCCTAAGCCCCTAAAATTCTCATCAACTCTTGGAAGTACAAAGAACTGCTATGAACTGTGAACAGGGTCTTTATATCTTAAGAGGCAGGAAAACCTCAGCCGGCACATAGGTTAGATACAGGGTCTGCAGTAATGATTCTCAATGGGTGACAGCCCATCGGAGAATTTTAAAAATTTGTAGGGGAATATTTATTCACAGTGATGAGGCAATGCCATTGATATTTAGTAGGAGGGATCCAGGATAATCCTCCGTATGGAATTGTCCCTTAGCTCATAACTTTCAGAAGTCTCCCTGGACATTCAAATAGGGTAAGTAAGTAAGTATACAAAGAAATAAATTCATGTGATTATTTTCTACGTTTATATTATATATCATACATATATGAATTTCTACGTATATATCTAAGTCTAAAATCTAAACCACTTTACATATAATACAGACTATTTTGGAACCATTTTAATAAATATTACAATTCACAATTGCAAAGATGTGGAAACAACCCAGGTGCCCGTCAATATGTGAGTGGATTAATAAAATGAGGTATGTATATACCATGGACTTCTACTCAGCCACAAAATACAATTGTTAACTAACACTTCTTGTGTTATCCTGGATGGAACTGGAGACCCTCCTCCTAAGTGAAATATCACAGGAATGAAAAAACAAACACCACATGTACTTGCTATCAAATTGGTACTAATTGATCAACACTTATGTGCACATATGGAAGTAACATTCAACGGGTGTCAGGCAGGTGGGAGGAGGGAGGAGGGGATGGATAAATTCACACCTAATGGGTGTGGTGCGCACTGTCTGGGGGATGGGCAGGCTTGTGGCTCTGACCCGGGTGGTGCAAAGGCAATATATGTAACCTAAACTTTTGTACTCTCATAATATTCTGAAACAAAAAAAAATTTCCAGAATGTGATTATTCTATAAATAGAAGGAACACTTACTTTGTTTTCCTTGGAGCTTTACCAAAAGTTATTCATCATTGCAGAAAATCATGTTGCTTGTAAGAGTGCCACTTGTGACATTTGAGTCACTAATACAATAATCTGTATCAATCTGCACAAGGCGATTCTATCTCTAGAATACAAGCATCAGGCTACTTTATCATGTCTTCTAGTGTGTTCCTGGAATGCATTCACATATTGAAATATCATTACTTCCCTGTTGTGTTACCTTCATAATATAGTTAGGGGATTTTATTGATTTTTAAAATTATGCATGTAAATTGTATTCTTTATAAAGGGAGCATGATGAATTATTTGTTTTAAAAGGACATAGGACAGAAGCTGCTATTTACTCATCAAAATCCAGTTCCTTCTTTCCCTTCCAGGCTCATATCCACTACATCTCCTAACCTCCCTTGCAGCCAGATGTGGCTTTGTGACAGGGTTCTAGATAGTGGGATGCAAATGCAAACGACGGAGCAGTGCTTCCAAACCTGGCCATAAGAACTGTCCTCACGTGCACCCTTCTGGCTGACACGCTTGGAAACAACAACCAGGGTGACCCAGAAAGGCACGTGTGGAAGATGGCAGAACTTCCATCAGCCTGAGATTCTGTAAGACCAGAAGAGAAATGTCCCGTGAACTTGTTCACCCACCCAGTATTGTTAATTGAACAAATCACATGCTCTTATTGTTTTTGAACCATTCCAGAAATATGGGGCTATTTGTTATAGCAGGCAGCCTGTCCTCATTCAGGAAGCATTGGGTGTGACGGGGTTCAGCCTCACTTTTCTAGTTTACATTAATGTGAATCGGGTATGCAAAGCATTGCATCTGAACGTTTCCTTTGACATGCTCTGTGTTGGGTCTGGCCTCTTTGCCTTTCATTTCTAGCCCTTCTCCTGGTCTGCCTCTGTATCTCAGGAAGGCTGCACCCTGTGGGCAGCAGTTGTCGAGTTTCTACAGTAGCTGGGTTCTGACTAGGTTCAGAACTGTGTGTGGGAGTGTCGGTGCTGGGAAGGGAGGACACGGCGATTAGAGGGCACAGTGAGTGGGAAGAAGCCAGAGCATTTCTCCCTCCCACTGTGGCACCAGCAGCAGCTCTTCCCCTTCCATGGCAAAGTTCCAGCTGGACAGGTGTAGGTCCCTGATTCCTGACTCTAGGAACACTGCCTCATCTCTTTCATTTCTCCAACTTTGGGGATAGCAGCTTCCTACTGTTGCTACTCTCTGAGTTGGCTCACTGATGTCTCCTTCTCAGGCTTTCTTCTCAACTTCTTATCCCACCTACATAACCAATTCCTACACTAAGTTCTGTTTTAAATACAGCTGGTCCCTGGATTACAGACAAGATACATTCCTGAGAATGTTTTTAGGTTGGATTTGCATGTAACTTGGATCCCTGAAGAGCAAGCATATACAGTAATAATAATAGCAGTACTACAATGTGGTAATAATAATAATATGTGGTAACAATAATACAATGTAATACTATAATAATAATACCCCTGCACTGTAATAATAAGCTACAGAAACATTTGTGCTCTTTCTTTTGCAAACAAACAACATAAAAACAAACTCATACAAAAAGATTAGATGGCAGATAGGAGAAATTTCAAAAAAGAATATTAAAAGTTAACACTCATCTAATGTTACATCACTATCCTGCTTACTGGAAGGGATACATTTGAGGCAAGAGGTAGGCTGACATTAATGGGAAGATGACTATAGAGACAGTGCTGGAGAGGACGGAGTGGGTGCTGGAGAATCAGGATTTCGTTGTTTTGGGAGGAGAGGAGCTTACCACTGAAGTCGGTTTCTTGAAAAAGGTATCTAGGGCTGTTTGCATAGCCTTTTTCTTTCTTTTTTTTTTTTCATCATAAAAGGCCTTGTAGCAGCTGATGTTCATTAAACTGCACAGTAAACCTTTGTAAATCGCTCGATGCTAGGATCTTGCTCCTCAAGCTTAGCAAATCTTGCTTCAGTGAAAAGGAAGTCTTTAGCTAATTCTCTTGTAAATTTTCTTGGCTTTAGATTTTCTGTTTATAAGTATGGAACACTGTAAGTTGGGTTGTCTGTAACCTGGGAACTGCCTGTACTTAACAATGATTTCTGTTTTCTTGATTTGACTCTGACTGACACCCTATCCCCTGGTGCTTTTTTTCTTACAAACCTAGTTCACTGCTTAGAAGCCAATCTCTCACTAATCACATGTTTTATGCTTGTTAATTATTTTTTTATCTAATCCTTATTAAATTAATGGCCATTTATTTGTCTTGTTTTGAAAAACTTTTGTTCAAGTCTTTTGCCCACTTTTTTTTTTTTTTTTTTTTTTGAGACAGAGTGTCGCTTTGTTGCCCTGGCTAGAGTGAGTACCCTGGTGTCAGCCTAGCTCACAGCAACCTCAAACTCCTGGGCTTAAGCAATCCTACTGCCTCAGCCTCCAGAGTAGCTGGGACTACAGGCATGCGCCACCATGCCCAGCTAATTTTTTCTATATATATTTTAGTTGGCCAGATAATTTCTTTCTATTTTTAGTAGAGATGGGGTCTCACTCTTGCTGAAGCTGGTCTCAAACTCCTGATCTCTAGCGAACTACCCGTCTCGGCCTCCTAGAGCGCTAGGATTACAGGCGTGAGCCACCATGCCCGGCCTTGCCCACTTTTTAATGTGGTTGTTTATTTTTCTCTTGCTGATCTGTTTGAGTTCTTTGTAGAGTCTGGCTATTAGTGCTTTATCAGATATATAGTTTGTGAATATTTTCTTCCGCTCTGTAGGTTGTCTATTAACTCTGTTGATTATTTGCTTTGCAATGTAGAAGGTCTTAAATTTATTTAAGTTTCATTGACTTATTTTTGTTGTTGCTGTATTTGCCTTTGGGGTCTTAGTTATAAATTCTTTGCCCAGGCTGATGCCTACATTTTCTTCTAGATTTTTTATGGTTTTGTGCCTTACATTTAAGTCTTTTCTCCATTTTGAATTAATTTTTGTATATGGCAAGAAATAGGGGTCCTGTTTCATTTTTCTGCATGTGACTATGCAGTTTTCCCAGTACCATTTATTGAATAGGGCTTCTTTTTGCCAGTTTATGTTGTTGTCTGCTTTGTCAAAGATCTGTTGGTTGTAGGTGGGCACCCTAGTCTTGTTTGAATTCTTAGGGAGAATGCTTTCAACTTTTCCCCATTCAGTATGATGTTGGCTATGAGTTTGTCATACGTGGCTTTTACGATTTTGAGGTATGTTCTTTCTATGCCTACTTTGTTGAGAGTTTTTATCCTGAAAGGGTGCTGGATTTTATCAAATGCTTTTTTTGCACCTATTGAGATCATCGTATGATCTTTCTTTTTGTTTCTGTTTATGTGGCAAATTGTGTTTATTGATTTGCTTATGTTAAACCATTCTTACAGCCCTGGGATGAAACCGACTTGATCATGGTGAATTACATTTTGATGTGCTGTTTAATTCATATGCTAGTATTTTGTTGAGGATTTTTGCATCTGTGTTCATACGGGATATTGGTCTATAGTTTTCTTTATTTGTTGTGTCTGTTCCTGGCTTTGGTATCAAGGTGATGTTGGCTCTGTAGAATGAGTTGGGGAGGATTCCCTCCTTCTTGTTGCTATGAAATAATTTCTATAGTATAGGTACCAGTTCTTCTTTGTAGGTCTGGGAGAATTCAGCTGTGAATCCATCTGGTATGGGACTTTTTCTTATTGAAGGATTTTTCATTACTGCTTCAATCTTATTGCTTGTTATTGACCTGTTCAGGATTTCTATTTCTTCCTGATTAAAACTTGGGAGGTTGTACTTCCAGGAATTTTTCTATTTCCTTTACATGTTATAGTTTCTGTTCATAAAGGTTTTGGTAATATTCATGAGTGATATTTTGTATTTCTGTGGTATTGGTTATAATGTTTCCTTTTCAATTTCTGATTGAGCTTATTTTCATCCTTTCTCTTCTATTTCTGGTTAATTTGGCTAGGTCTATTGATTTTGTTTATCTTTTCAAAGAATCAACTTTTTGTTTTGTCAATCCTTTGAATTTTTTTGGCTTCCATTTCATTTACTTCTACTGTAAGTTTTGCTATTTCTTTTCTTCTACTATATTTGAGTTTGATTTTCTCTTCTTTTTCTAATTCCTTGAGATGTGACATTAAGTTGTTAATTTGTGATAATTCTGGGTTTTTTTAATGTAGGTTTTTAAGGCTATGAATTTTTCCCTTAGGATTCCTTTCATTGTATCCTATAGATTTTGAAAGCTTGTGTCTCCTTTGTCATTTAGTTTGAGAAATTATTTGATAGCTATTTTAATTTCATCATTGACTCAAGGATCATTCAGCAGCAAGTTGTTTAATTTCCATGATTTTGTGTAGATTTGAGTGTTTCTCTTGGAATTGATTTCTAGTTTTATTTCACTGTGGTCGGAGAAGGTACATGGTATGATTTTATTTTTTTTTAATTATCTGAGACTTTTTCTATTGCCTGAGATATGAGCAACCTTGAAAACTGTCCCATATGCTCATAATAAGAATGTATATTCAGTAGTTTTTCAGTAGAATCTTCTGTAAATGTCTGTTAGGTCCATTTGTTCTAGAGGCCAGTTTAAGTTCAGTGTTTCCTTGTTGATTTTCTGCTTTGACAATTTGTCCAGTTCCATCAGTTGTGTAGTGAAGTCCCTGGCAATTGTGATGCTATTGTTTATTTCTGTGCTGAGTTCTAGTAGAATTTGCTCTATGAATCTGGGAGCTCCTGTGTTAGGTGGATATATATTTAGGATTGTTATGTCTTCTTATTGAGTTGCTCCCTTTACCATTATAAAATGACCATCGTTGTCTTTTTTTTACTATTGTTGATTTAAAGTCTATTTTATCTGATACGAGAATGGCTACACCTGCTTGCTTTTGGCTTCCATTTACATGGAATATTTTTTTTTCATTCCTTTATCTTAAGTTTATGTAAGTCCTTGTGAGTTAGATGCATTTCTTGGAGACAACATATACCTGAGGTATGTTTTTTTCATCCATTTAGCCAGTCTATGTCTTTTAAGTGAGGCATTTAGATTGTTTGCATTAAGCATTAGTATTGATATGTGGGATCCTGTTCTGTTCATCATGTTTGATGATACTTTGTTGTTGCTGTTTTTATCCTCTTGTGCTATTATTTTATTAGAAGTGTGCACTTTAAATATGGGGTGTTTCTACACTGGTGGGTATCTATTGTGCTATTTATGTATAATGCAGTTTTCAGCATTTCCTGTAGCGCAGGTCTAGTAGTTACAAATTCTCTTTGTGCTTATTTGTCTGGAAAGTATTTTTCCATCAGTTATGAAATTTAGCTTTGTAGGATACAAAATTCTTGGCTGGCATTTTTTTCTATTCAAGAAGACTAAAAATGGGGCCTCAATCCCTTCTGGCTTTTAAGGTCTCTGCTGAGAAGTCTGCTGTTAGCCTGTTGGGTTTCCCTTTGTAAATTAGTAGTTGATTTCATCTTACTGCTTGTAGAATTTTCTCCTTCATTTTGACTTTGGCCAGATTTATGACTGTGTATCTTGGAGATGTTCTATTTGCTATGAATCTTCCTGTGTTCAATGACCATCTTGTATCTGGATATCTGAATCTCTGGTGATACCAGGGAAGTTTTTCTCAATGATTCCCTCAAATAGGTTTTCCATGCCTTTTGCTTTCTCTTCTTTTCTCTCAGGTTTGCCTGTAATTCTTATATTGGCCCATTTTGCATAGTCCCATACTTCTCTGAGTGATTTTTCATTCCTCTTTATTCTTTTTTCTACATCTTTGACTGACTGTGAGACCTAGAACATATTTAAAAGTTTTACTGGCTTCCTATAAGACTGATACTATCTCTAACTGTATTTTATATGACAATAAAGGAGGAGGGTTGAAGCAAGAATGATGTCTTGATTTGTAGATGGATGGTGGCCATGGAAACCAACTGAGACAGAGAATATTTAGAGAAAAAGCTAATGAATCAGTTTTGGACATGCTAGGATTAAAGTGCTTTTGGGATACTCGTAAGAGTTGTTCAGTAAGTCATTGAATATATAGGGCTGCAGTTAGGAAGAAAGATCTATCCTGGAGAATGGACTGGAAGTTGGCCTTCAATCTGCCTCTCCCTATATTGCTTCAAGAATGATATTTTTCTAAAACACAAATTTAAATAATGCCTAAAGTTTTTCAATGACTACCCATAATTTTCATGGTAAAATCATACTACTAGTACAAAACTACCTACCTTGCTGGGATTTGTTATTGTAGTATTTCTGCTTGAGTTCAGCTTTTTGATAATGACAAATTGTCAACTATCTACCCAGAAGATAACAATTAGAAACTCTAGACAAAGTATTTTATTATAAAACAACTTTTGAAGGCACTGGAAAATGTACAAAATAGAGTATGTAATGTATGGTTCAAAATATGTAAAACTCTTAAACATGTAAGCTAACCTATATTGCCAGAAAGACCAGTAGTTGCCTGAGTAGGGCAGGCAGGTAAGGTTAGGAAGGAAGGATTAATCACAAAGTGGCACACAGAAAAGTTGGGTGTGATGGTTCGTTTCAATACCCTGATTATAGCAATAATTTCATGGATGTATGCGTATGTCGAAACTTGTCACAGGGTACACTTTAAATATGTGCTATTTAAGATATGTCAATAATATTTCAATGAGGCTATTTACAAAAAAAGTTATTGCCCTCATATACCCAAAGGTTTTGCAAATCAATAAAAAAAACTCAATAAAAAAATAGGTAAAAAGATTTCACTAGATCTATTGTTACAAATTACCACAAATAGTGGCTTAAAACAATGCAAATTTATTATCCTTACAGTTATAAAGATTAGAATTCCAAAATCAAAAAAGTCATTTTATAAAAAAGACTTGCCTTTGTGTGTTTATTATAGGATATTCACAATTGCAAAGATATGGAACCAACTTAAGTGCTTATCAATTGCTAAGTGGAAAAAGAAAATTTTGTGTGTATGTGTGTGTGTGTGTGTGTGTGTGTGTGTGTGTGTGTATAATACTACTCAGCCACAAAAATGAAAGGAAATAATGTCTTTTTGCAGCAACTTGGTTGGAACTGGAGGCTATTATCCTAAGTGAAGTAACCCAGGAACAAACAAACAAACAAACAAATATCAGATGTTCTCATTTATAAATAGGAGCTAAGCAATGTGTAGGTATGGTCATACAGAGTGACTTAATGGACATTGGAGACTCAGAAGTGTGAGGGTGGGAAGGGAGTGTGGGATGAAAAATTACCTATTTGGTACAATATACATTATTCAGGTGACAAGTACACTAAAAGCCTCTCCACTATGCAGTTCATCCATGTACAAAAACCCATTTGTACCCTCTAAATATATTAAAATAAAATGTCAAAAAAATGAAAATAAAAGCATATTCACTATTTTAAAAAAGTCCCAAACCAGTGTCACTGAGCTACAGAGTGCTGGCAAGGCTGGTTCCCTTGGGGGGCTCTGAGAGGAGAATTCATTCCCTTACCTCTTGGAGCTTCTAGTTACCCCTATCTTTCTAGGCTTGTACTTCTCTCCTCCATCCCTCCAATCTCATCTTCCATCATCACATCACCTCCTTCTTGTACCTCATCTTGATTATATCAGCTATAATATAATTAGTTATAATTAGGTTATATTAGTCCTAACCAGATAATCTAGAATAATTTCCTCATCTCAAAATCTTTAATTTGTTCACATCTACAGAGTTCCTTCTATTATAAGTAACTTTTGCAGATTCTGGGGATTAGGACATAGGCATATTTGGGAGGACATTATTCAGTCTACCATACAAGGGAAGGAGAAAAATACTAGCCAATAATGAATATCAAAACTTTTCTTCTTCACTAGTTCTCAAATAAATATACAGTGAAATCAGATAACATTTGTCCTTTATCAAATTTATAAAGCTTTAAAAATTATAAAACCTGATGCTGGCAATATTATAGGGAAATGAATAATCCTATACACAAGATTAGA